>NC_090670.1:17303637-18668315 GCF_013368605.1 Nyctibius grandis
ATGAATATGTATATTACTTTGCACACAACGTAGTTCTGAAAATAAACAGGTATTTACTGAGAAAGGTATGAGTAGCCTGGAGGTAAAAACTTACAATGAGTTAGTAAGAGTAGTATGTGAACAGATCTAGTTTAATGGATTTACCATCTCATCACATCATTTTTTTCCAAGCTCATTAAGAAAGAATCCAGCAAAGTGCAAATGTCTGAAATAATTTTAATAGGCATTGACTAAGCTTAATTGAGATTGTTTTAATTGCTTTGAGATAGGGCTAAGTTATAACATTACACATCTCCCTATTTTGGGGGAATAAAGTGGTAGCCTCATACAATAACTAAATAAAGCAATCTACATAAATCATCATTACTATTTTCAGAAGGAAGGGATTTTCAGCCCAAATACCTTGAAATCAGTGCAGAAAGCCAGCCATTTACTAAATACTGTATCACCAGTTTACAAATGAGCTGCTGACTCAGAACAGGTGGTAATAAACAAACCCATCTGCCACCACACACTGCAGGTAAAATTCACTTATATTTGAGTCTGGGAATTATTACAATCATTAGAAATATTTTTAAAGATTTTTTTCCTCTTAAAACAATATTTAATTATAAAATGTAACTTTTCATGAGCCCAAAAGAGAGCTCAAGTGACCAAGAAGACTATTTGATGCTGGAAGATCCTGAAAGGGCCACATAAATCATCTAACCACAACCTTTCCACTGGCTAGCTAAGCAAAGACAAGGGCCTGCCAGGAGCAGCTTGGTGGCAGCTTCATTTCATACTTGAAGATTTCATTCTTGTCATAGACACCTGAAATAAGATGAGTCCTTTGCGATTCAGAATCATCACAAGTTGTCTGTCTTCCCTGCATACAAACTCACTACTATGATCCCACTTAATTTTTACTTTATTTTCCCCTTAAAAAAGAGGTAGCAAGACAACTGTAATACTCTTTTTAGTCACTGTTTGTTATTTGAACTGTGTGGAGGCTTGTGGTTTTGACAATGAAGTAATGTATTTGCCATATAGTACAAAATATAAATTTTACTATTAAGAGACTCTTCTTCACCTTCAGGGTTGCATACAGACACAAGCATGGGCATTTTTTCTAATCTTTTAAACAAAAGTATACGTTCCTTTTCTCTGCTTCAGTACCTTCGAGCTATGCAGTGTCTGAAGATTTACTACAGCAACTGCTAATGTTGTATGAAATTAAAAATTCCTAATCAATGCATAGAGACACTATTTTGTGCATTCACTACGTCAACATTTGTTCTAAAACTCAACTTAAATATAGTAAAAAAAACATGTAAGAAGTTTCTCTATGCCACTGGTTAAAGGCATCAGAAAGACTAGGGGAAGAGGTCATAAAATCAAGGAAAGCATACTGAAAACCAGACTACTACCTATTTCCTGTATTTCTTATTTTCAAGCACAGCCACTGACCAGGCAACACAAGTGCCTCAAAACAACATTTACTGATGTGGAAATGTAACATTTAAAAATATTTGGAAAATCATATTTTACTGTTGCCCCATTGGCTGCTGCAGATATCTATTAAATAAGGTCATATAAAACAGAAGACCTGATTTTGTAACGTGATCCAGACAGGCTCTCCTGCACACACTTCAGTAGCTTTCTGTGTCTGGCTGTGTAAATTGCAATATTGAGAATCAAAGATTTTTAGGATACCTTATGCCTTGGTTATGTGTTGATATATGTAACAAAGCAAAACAAAGAAACCAAACCCAAAACACACAGAGCTCAGCTTGATGAAAAGCATTATCCCTTACTGCTGGAAGCATCATTAGCATACCTGGATGGTATTTTTTCAAGTCCAAAGGTTTAACCCACCAGAACATGAGTTTAGTACAATCAGATGGATTTCACAGTGAACATGCTTACACTGGCACCAAATCTTAAAGAACTTAAAATTTCTTCAGTAATTAATGACCTCAATCATATCAAATGTTTCTGTTATACTACCCAAGTCCTTCACATAATTATCATTAAAATGTAGTTAGGAAAATGCATACAACTACTTCAGATAAATTCCTTGGTGTTCCAGTGCCTGTCTGCATGTAAGTAACTTTCTATGAAAGCTTTACGAATTTAAATATTTAATTTAACCCTATTAAACATTTCCCAGCATCCAACTAGTTATATCTTCCTTCATCTCACAAGCACATTTTTTCTTGAAACCTGACTCTGGACACGATCAGTTGGGCATAAGGAGCTGACTTGCACAGAATTCCTTACTCTTCTGTTTCTTTTATCATCTATCAGGTTCAATCCTTCTACCCAATCCTTCAGAAATGGCTGAGAATGTCCCACATGAATATTAAAGAAACCTCAAGGTCTGACTGCAATAGCTCAACAAGTACTATTATGCCAGATTATTAGTAAAGGAATGGTACGTGGCACAGGACAGAGAGCTTCAGTCATACCATAGAACAGACCAGGCATATCAATGATGTCACCTAGACACCCATTTTATGAAAAATTGATAGTTGGAAAATTCAAAGAACAGGAAGTTATTTATCCTGTCCCCTAATT
The DNA here is from genome assembly GCF_013368605.1 of Nyctibius grandis. Taxonomy (NCBI): domain Eukaryota; kingdom Metazoa; phylum Chordata; class Aves; order Nyctibiiformes; family Nyctibiidae; genus Nyctibius; species Nyctibius grandis. Next base: position 17,306,197 of record NC_090670.1, read on the forward strand.
TAAGAAAATATCATAATTCAATTCTAGGTAAATTTAGTCTTTTCCAAAATGATTTATGTTACTAGCAAATAGTTATTAATTAAGAGCTCTGTGGTCTGCTTGCTATTATTATGCCATGTTCTTTTTTGTCATTCACAAGCCAGAACTGAGGAGCTGGAGATTTCCAAGCGATTCTTAGAGAGTCTATCATCTCTCATCCTAACTACATGTCCCGCTCTCTGACAATGGTGGAATTCCATTGCAGGTAGCATATTTACATCTTCCCACAATCCTCTGTCAGATATTCCCTCCTCATATCATGCCCTCCCCACTGCCTTTCCATTACCCCAGTACTTTATTTTCAAAAGTATTTTTCAAAATTTCTTCCCTCTTAGAAACAGTCAGTGCCTAAAAAACATAACATTTCTAGATATCTGGAGAACAGTCGTCATCTTTATAATTTCCTCCTAGTAATTCTGAGAGAAATATGCTAGTTATTTAAACTCAGTAAACTGCTGACTGTTAGACTGAGTCAAGATCTTTCCATTGTTTCAGCATCTGTTTTGTCTCAGCTGATACCAAAACCCATTTTTCTTCTGGTTTCCTCTCCAACGATCCTTTGTACAATATCTCAGTCTCCTCCAAGAAAGCCAACTCACCAACAAAGCTTACTGAAAGGAATGCTGATATCAACCAAAGAAACACAACATAAAAACGTAAAAACTTCCCGTACGATCTATGGGTTTTTAGGGACATTTCCACTTAGCTGAAGTTTGGTTGATACACAAAGCAAGCTGAATGAATCTCTAAATACGTGAAGACAAGAAAATAACATACAAATATAAGGTAAGGAATTATTACTGTGTTCTCAAAAAAGTAATAGCATTCATCAGACTCATTTTAGTTCTCTGGAGAAGCATTGGTATGGATAGTAGATAAAAATGAAGTTGATAAAGGAAATGAATAGAATCTTTTGGAAATAACTATAGCATTTCAGGGCTATGCATTTTGAACACAGATAGATGAAAATGACATGCCTGACCTTAAATGTAACACTTTTCTTTATAGATTAGGTTATTTGTGTTAGAGTTGTCAATCAAATATGGCATGAATATATTTCAGCAGCTGTGAAATTTGATTAAAACTTAATGCAGTCTTTCTTTTTCATGAAGTCTGAATGCATTTAGATGGTCCACTACCTGTGCAATTGTGGTTTTGCTTGTTAATTGTTCACTATTTTTATTGTTAGGGACACCTATTCTTGCTTTGCTTATAACTGAAGCAGAGTTAAAATCAGCCTGTTGATATTAACACTTTCATATCATGATGCAATTTTTAAGGTTCCTTTTACAGTAAGGATCCTGACTGCATGTACTGATAAACTTAATGCTTAATATTCTGAAAATAAATCTTTAAATACTTGCATTATATGTTTTGAGAAACTAATGTTTTGGGACTTCAAAAAATCCAATTCTGCTTAACTGGACTTCTTCCTCATGCAGCTTAAAAACCTAGGTTGTCTATCAAAAAATGGGAAATAGACTGAATTATTTTGTCAATATGAATGATAAAGGTCTAACAAACACAGCCATCTATCAGGACAGTTACTAATTATTATTGCTTTTATATAGAAAACAATGCACTACTCTAAAAATACTTATTTAGCAACTGCTTTTTAAATATTAGGTAAATTGTCTAAATATCAGAAAGACATGATTTTTATTCATTTGCCATAGCTTAGAAAAATTACTTTATAACGAAGACAATTCCATCTCTTTGCAGCAATAAGAAAGCTCCAGGGTTTTGAGTCCTAATTTTCAGCTTTCCTCCAATCCCTAAAAGGAACAGTTTCAAAAGTGCAAATAGAAGTGAAGGCATTTTATGATGAATTGCATTTTGTTATTCTGATCTCAGCTAGATAGGTCTAATTGTGTCCCTATTTCAGATGCATTATTTTTATGATTAAATTACACCAACTGCACTCATATTATCTGCAGCTCCAAACTAGGAAACTGGATTTAAAATTCTTTCGCTACTTCTACCTCTTTAAAGTAATTTCAGTAATTATGATATTCTTTTCATCATAGCCTTCAGGGTGTAAAGAAAAAAAGATATCCAATCGTTCTTTCATATGAGATTTTTAATAGTGGCATGTAATTATTTTACTGTATTTATAGAGAGAAATGTTATGGTTGGTGAAAGAAATACAATACATGGTGTGCATATTAGGTGATACGCGTGCATGATCTCCACATATGTAACAAAATTTGTTTGAAGCTGCATAACCAGTTTTGTCTCCCTCCTGAAGTCAGCAGTTTGAAAAGCTGCATTTCTTCATTCTTCACAATTAAACATAATTGTTGAAATATTAATTTTAATTCTAATATTCTCACCTAAATTAGAGATAATTTAGTGCTTCTTAAGGTTGTCAGTACAACACACAGCCTACTCCTCAAATTACAGATAAATTTTATGTCTGCAATATTCCACCATTTTGGTTTCAAAAATGTAATCTAATTTTTCTGTCTTTGTCATCTTTAAGATGTTAGAGCATTTTTAGAAATATTACACATAAGGCTATGCAACCTCCCAGAACTAGTGTTGAAAATTATCTTTACTTCCCAGGAAGCAATCTTCTCTGTGCTTAGGAAAAAAGGGGAAATATTTCCAGAACTCCATTTTAGAGTTAATTATATCCTTTCTTCTATCCTTTCAGATGACAATTGTTTTTAGGAACAGCCAGCTATTTGGCCAATATTATAACACAGTGAGAAGACTTAGAGTACTATGCAATTTCATGACTGGTACTTTAACCTGTACCATGATTTCTGCATAAACACTGTTATAAATAACTTCGGTCTCTGATTTCAACATTTTATGGCTCACTGAATATGATGGGTTGCACTGCTTTTGCTTCAGGGTTATTTGGAGACCTGTACCTACACAAGATCTTCTTTTCAATTGCTCGTAGCAGCATTGAATCTCAGCGCTGCAGACCAGTGCTTTCCAGGCACCAGGATACTTTGGAAGATGTGTGGACAGCAAGGCCAAAAACGAGGGGGAAGCGTAATCCCTGCGGGGCCCAGGCCTTGGCACGGGCTGGGCCCAGGCCTTACTTGTCTGACTATTTCTCTGCTATCAATAGACACCTGAAACTCATGGCCAAGGCTTTAACCCTTTTCCCTGTCACAGGTCTGTGTAAAACATATCTTACAGCTTTGTTAACAGTTCCCTGAGCAGTTACAGCAGCAGAGATGTGGGGTGATTTAAAGATTCCTACCATGCAAAGCAGCTCAAGACGTGACGCACTGCGCTGGGTGCCTGTGCGCTGGCAGCGGGGCCGCAGGGCCCCTCTGAGGGGAGCTGAGGGGCTGTCCCCCGCCAGACACGGCCGGTTCCAGCCGGTCCCGGCGGCCCCAGCGCAGGGCACAGCTGAGCCCCTCAGCCAGGCTGGCGGCGCCTCAGGGACAGCGTGTGGAACCGGGAACCCTTAAATCTAAAATAACACAAAACAACCCCTGCTTAAGGTCGTGGATCAACTGTAACTGCTTTAAGACAGTGACACACTAAAGGTTTTATGCAGTGGCCTGTTCACTAGCAAAAAATATCAACTCATATTACCTTAGACTGGCTATTATCTAGAAAATTTTAAGATAAATGGAAAAAAAAAAAATCAGTTCCTTAAAACTATAACAAATAACAACAGACCCCAAGTCTTTCAGGCATGCTGACCAAATTAATTATTGAAAACCAAGTTAGGAAAAAAATTGGAAATATGTTAATTGTCCTAACCCACTAACATGTTCCAAGTCAAGTCATTCCTTTAATAAAAATGAAAGAGCTATATATAGTTTGAAAAGTTTAAGTGTTATATTGATAAGAAATCAAATATGCACAATATATTTTCAGATTACCTTCTGTATTAGAACAAACTGGTCTAATGCCAGTAGCTATCCATGTGGCATTCAGCTCTAACTCCCTAACTAACGCCCAGCGATAGCAGCTACTTTAGCCTATCCCCAGTCTATTCCCCTTGAACGATGTATCTCCCCATCAGTAGTCACTGAAGATTTTCTTTTTGCTTGTCTGCCTTCAGTTTCATCCACCTTAGGTGCAGTAGAGAAATTAAGCTAAATCAGGAGGCACCTTATTTTTATAAAACCACAGACACTCAAAAGGTTTCCACGTACTGAAATGGTAAATGGCCTTATGCAGAACCCCACAGCACTGCACATATGCGAAGACCAGCTCAGATGTCACTTCTATGGCACTGGATTGTGCCATAAAACATAGCCTTAAGTGGATGATACGGGTCTCAAAGCCTGAACCCAAGACACATGATTGCTCACAACTCCCACTTCAGTAATAAATGCAGTCGCCCACTTAAGCTCTGAAGCTCAAACTGGCAAAACAGGAACCTTAAAACAAGCAAACAAACCTCCACCTTTACAATCTTTAAAGTCAGGGATTTATGCACTAACATCGAGGCAGGCCCACAGGCAGATGACTGCAATTTCAAGGCCTTAGTCAGGGAAATCACAAGCATAATCATGTATAGGTCAAAATGGAGACCTTTAATGAGCTTACTCTTCACACACACTCCTGTAGTATTTGTTAGCCATGGATCAGCTGGTGTTCTCTAAGTATTCACTGCTCTCATGTTGCAAGTTATTTTTATAAAGCAGAGTCAGACATGCCTTTTACTAACACAGCACTGTTACAAGGATAAAACCACCAAATATTAGTACCACTTTTAAAGGACATATCATCCATTCAGTCAACAATTTATATGAATAATAGCTAGGCTATTCTACAGATCATAAACATCTTTTTAGTTTAGCAGCTGACAGTGCATTTTAGTGCATTCCATGTGCCCTCCACTTCCTTTTAATTGTTTAATGAAGGAACATCACAGATATCACCACTAAAAACTGTATTTTCTATTTCCCTTAGATTATCAGAGGCTAGATAATAACATATAAAAATGTTAATATTCCTATCCATTAGTCATGACTTGATAGAGGAGGATGAATATGTTATTACACTTAAAATAGAAAGACGGCTCAGGTTGTCAGTGGGAACTTGATTAGTTTGCAAAAGAAACTCGCTCAATTTGTATGCTTATGAGACCCACTGTCAAAGTTCTGTGAGATTAAAGACAGATGCCCCACTGGAGTACACAAACAAAGATAATGTACTCATAAACGTACCATCAATCCAGATAGATTCACATTTTCCAAAGAGCACAATCTAATTCACAAAGGTTTGAATACTCTTCAGCAAAGTGTAGTAACAGTTTGAGTGCTGAGTATTACCACCAGAGAGATTTCTCATGTGAGTTTTGGATGGACTGACATTTTGAAACATTCTTTTTAGTTTTTGAGCTGAATCAAGGTAAACTTTTCTTATTCTGAATGTGATAAAAGGTACACAAAAGTTGTTTTGGATGAGGAAATCTTTGTTCCAAAAGTTGGGAAACAAAATGAAACTGCAATGAAGTATGCTATTTCACATCCACATACTCACTCTTATTTATTACAGCACTCTAAGATAGCTGTAATAATAACTCAAGCAAGGCTTATTATGGACAAGCCTCCACTCTTCACTGTGACCTCTACAGAACCTGCTAAAGTCATGGCTGTGGTGACTTATACATCAGAAAAAATACTTCTGATTGATTTATTCTGATTAAGCACAGGGACAAATGCAGAGGCAATGTGTATCATGGTGGAAAGTTACACATCAGTGAATGCAATATCAGATGTCAAGCAGTCTTAATCTAAGGCAACTGAGCTAGTACAATTTATGTGCCAAGATGCTGGAAGAAAGTGCTTTATTTGAAGTAGAAATATGCAATATTAATATATACTTTAAGTTGTTCTTTCTAAACCAGGCTGCCCTGGCATGTAAATAAACACCAGCCCAGGCTTCTTATATTTCTCTTAATTCAGAAGTGATCTGTACAAATCAGTAAACCCTGTATCAACAAGTGAGAATAAGTCTAAGCTAGTCTAAGCTTGTCAAGTAGAAAGTGATGAAGGAAAAGTGCAAATTACAAACAATTTCTCTTGAATCACCTTTGAAACTCATTTTTAATATCCTGAACGAATAAGGGCAGATACAGTTCATAAAACATGGTAGTATTAAGTACTCTATATGGAAAGTAAACACCTAGAAATTTCTTTGCATAATCTCAGTGAAACTACTTCTATTCGAATCAACTAATTGGACTGTATGTACTTGCAGCCAATTTATACACATTCCCAATTTAGTGAAACCTTTGGAAAATACACTAGCAACACAACCAAAATATAGTAGAGATGCTTAAGAACAAAATAAGTAAATCACAGTCAATTACCTTCTTACTCCCAGAATGCATGTCAGTTTCTAGAAACAATTGCTCTAGTTTAATTACTAATAGTTTTGGTTTTATGAATTCTCAACTTTACACTTTCAAAAAACTCTTTCAATGTTTTAGGTAATAAAACCCAATTATTTTAAACAATTTTGAGGAATCTTCAAAACATTCAAGACTGGAACAACTGTTTTGGCTGATTCTTGTATGAATGAAGATATAGTTGGTGGGCTACTTATCATTGCCCATAAAAAGAGACTAGCTCCATTCATGTCTCTTAGTTGTACATAGAAAAGTAATTGTCTCATTATGTGTGAGATGTTAATCCTGCACAGCAATACAACAGATTTTGACTCGCTGCGCATGTGAAACACACAAGCTGTGATCACATAAAAATTGGTCTGCCACCATAGTTCATAAGGTGCACATTATGCTGCATAGGTATTGCTCATTAATAAAACTAGCACTAACATTCAGACAATACTAGGATAGTCAAGAACTTCTATCTTGGAGGATAATGAGCTTAGAAGTAAGCATTGCTACGCGTTTTGGCACCCAGAAGCAGATGGAATTGTCTTGCCATCTCATGAGATATTAGAATATTGACACCCCGAAGCCTGTTAATAACATCTGTTAATCTAATTACAAAGAATGTGCATCTGTAATAAATGAATTTCTAAGTCAACTAGCTTCCAGCACATCTCTTATGACTGTTGATTTGAAAGGCTGACAAATTATTTTTTCAGAGAAGGAAAAAAAAAACAAACTATAAAACACTCCCCCACCTGCCAGACATTTAAAAGTCTTAAGGGATCAAAGGGCTATCCTTTTGTTAGGATACAAATTTTCAACTTGTGCATATATAACACCAAATATAAGGATATCTACGACAGTCTTCTTAAAACTAGTATTCAGACTTAAAGGTATTTGGACTCAGTTTAAGAGCTTTCTTACCAATTTCTCTATTTTCTTTTCTAAACTATCTCTCAGCTGAGTTTTGCAGATGTTACTAATGATTTGCATGTGTGAGAAGATAAATGGGCATGGTTAATTATGCAGCATCTGGTGAGAATAACGTTGTATCTGTCATTTCAACAGGTTCTGTCTGACAATTTCAGCACTTTGGGTTAACACAAACCTCTTTCCTCAAGCTGTTTTGAGGGGAAAATTCAAGAGCAAAAAGGCTAGATGTTTACTGTCAAATGGATGATGTTGGGGGGGGGGAATTATCATCATATACTATCTGTAGTGTACAAGGGTTATCTTTCATTTTACAACATTTCTTTTGGGGGAATGCAAGCAATTAAATGTCTCCATGCTAAAGCAGGTAAGACTATCACCTCCTGGCTAAATACAGTCATACAGTTAAATTAACTTAGGTTTATAGAAGATTCATCAATACAGTGAAAAAGACCTGGCAAACTTTCACTATTAGATTTACTACATCTGAGCTATTGCAGTGACTTTCGTTCTAAATGAATGGTTTAATTGTACTGTCTCCAACACTGCCAACAAGCCTTACAATTCTCCCGTTTTAAAACAAAGACTCAAAGGCATTCAGTGGTATTCACTTTGGAAGCTACAGATCCAGGATAGGTGAATTTTTACCACTGCCCTAATACTTCTGTGTTGCTGGCTATTTAGTGTTGACCCCTATGTTCTCCAATGGGGATGAAAACCAGCCATTTTTAATTTATTTGTTAACAGACCACTACAATTTGAGAGCAGCAGAGACTGCACTTATTACATCTGACGTGTGTTTAAAAATGGGCCCAGCTGGGGGTCTTGAACATCTTCCACAATCATAGCAGGCAAACTTAATAGCATCTTTATTGCCCACAAGACAAAACGTTTGGCTTAGATTTTTATTTCTAGATAGAAATTAAATTGCACACACTGGACATGGAGTTTGCATTAAGAAAAAGCAAGATTGAAGCAGCACATTTTGTATCTGGAGTGGAAGCTTTGTAATGACACTCAGCTTTTGTGGGAATTTGTCCCACGGTCTAGCACTATTCCCAGGGAAGATGTGTTTGCTGAATAAATGGTTTTAACTTTTTCTGGAGAACATTCCATGTTCTTCATCCTAGAAATCACTGTCACCTAAGTGATATCAGAGTATGCTGAATGCCTAAAAAAGGGCTTGAGAGTTTAAACTTGGTCATATATCATGGGCACAGTAAGAATTCAGCACAGAGAGGGAGGTTAACAACTTGCTGATACAACTTGCCTGACCTAGATACAATAGTGAAATCAACCCAGAGTGACATTTAAAAGTCTGTAACATGTTTCTGTTTGAAGGAGCTTCCCAAATTTAGGAAAAAAAAAAAAAAAAGAAAAAGAAAAAAGATGTGCTTAGAAGACCAATATATTAAAAATTAGGCTACATTAAAAACATTTTTGGAAGTGTTAATGTTTTTTATGTAGCAAGTAGCATGCAATGTTATAAAATCTTATGGTACGTGAAGCACAATTTACAATATCCCTTAAAGAGTAATATAAGCAGATAGATGATGTTTTAGTGGCACTCTCTTCTATGTGGGTTTCCAATTAAATAAAGAAATGAAACCTTTCCTGTCCTGTAACGTTATGATGATATAGATAACTGAACTATACTGTGGCACAACCATTTAATAAAGCTTCCTATGAATTGCACTTTTAAAATTTAGAGGAACATCTCCATCTACTACTCAGGGAGTTATCATTCACATTTCAGATAACTGAAGTATAAGAGAGAGTCAGTCATTAATTGGAACATTTTCTCTGAGATGCTTTTGTATAGATGCAAGAGAGAACATAGAGAAAAAACAATATCCAGAAAAAGCATAACGAAATCACATTTTTCTGTGGACTATATGGCCAGTGTGGAATTAGCCTATGATCAAGCCATGACATGTCTCAGAAACCCTGAAGGTCTTCTGGCCATCACATCCCAACATGTTCTGGCTAACTAAACTCCCCCATAAGACGCCTCCACTTCTCCCAGTTCTCTGCTGCTCTCCTGATTGCAATGCTCTCTCTGCCGGCACTCTGTTACTCCTTGAAAAGGAATAGCAAAACAAAATCCTAAACCCCAGGCAGATGTTGCAGATGCAACAAGCTGCCAATCGCTCTTGAGCCAGTTGATGTATTACATCAACAGACACATTTAAGCCCAGCATCAATACCCTTTATGATCACATTTACAGTATGAGTGGGTGACTCAACAGCATCAGTCCAGAAGGGTAAGGTGTGGTGCAGAAGCAGGAGTGCTGAAAATGAGGCACAGAAGCCCAATGAGTTTAGAAGACTTCTGTTAGTCCAGGCTTTTTCGTTAGAGATAAATGTCTGTTTGAAAGGAAACATGACAGCTTTTTTTTTAAGATTTACACAGTAAGAATACCCCACTTTAACCTTTTAAGTTCAAAACTTCTTCATGCAAATCTGTTCTATTCACTTTTTTAAATTATATGGGTAGTTTATGTTTATGGTCATAATAATTTCATTGTCACATTCCTACTGCAAGCTCTCAGGAAATATATATTTATCTATGTATAGAGATATTATAAATATAGTAAAAACACATATTTATATAGAATATTCTATATTCTATAGAATAGAATATAGCAGGATGCTGACACCTTGGATACTGAATTTTTAGTGAAGAATACAGCAGAGACAGCTCTCTGTGCACTTCACAGTATGAGTGAAAGAAGTTGCAATTTTGGTTCTGCTACAGGCTTGATCAGTAAGCTCCCCAAGGAGCTTCTTTTGATCTTAGTTTCTACAGTCAGGTTTGGGGGTTATTTTCCCATTTTATCTCATGAAAATGTCATAAGCTTTAATGAAATAAGAATTGTAAAATGTTTTAAGATTGTTGAATGAGAAACACTACACAACCATAAACACCACATGCCTAGAAAAGCTGAGTATCAGCATGTGAGACTCCCACCCTTAGCATCTGCTATGTTGCAGATAGACCAGCCGTACTCCTACTATTGCAACACTCCTCTCTCACTGCAAGGATCGTACTTTCTTTCTACACCAGTTAAGAGTTTTGTGGGTATTTTTGAGTTCCTCTTTTCACTTAGAATGCACCAATAATAATACTCTAAAATACTGAGAGTCTAAAATGGGGTGAGCAGCTCAAAAAGTTTAGGACGGGCTTATAGCCATCTGCTCTGAGATAACGTGATTCAGATTATGTAAATCTAGTGACTGTGGAGAGAGAGATAGCCCTCTGATCCTGAACTGGGAAAACAAACAAACAAACAAAAACACAAAACAAAAAAACAACATTATTGACATTAATGAGATAAGAAGCAAATTCATATGTTGCTCATGATTTCAACATTTGAAGACCAGTCTGGTGACAGTTCAGAGAAACCAATGACTTCCTGTCATTTCTTTCTGACATTTCCTACTGGAATACATTATTTCCTGCATTGTTTCATGTTACAAGAAACAGTGGTCACCTAGCCTGATAACGCTTCCCCATCTCTGCAGATTCCACTGGTTTACACAGAATTTACACAGCATAAAAGGAAGACATAAGTACACCAAAATACTTTTTAAATAACATTTTTTCCTTTTCTGTAAATATACTTGACACTGTATATCCTACAACATTAAATACATTTATAAGAATCCAAAGTAGCATTCAGTATAATATTTTTTAACAGAAAAATAAAGGAGAAGAGGAAAACACTACTTCTCAAATATTTTGAATTTTCAGACATCACTAAAGGTGGAAACATTTTTTCACTCATTTTTTAAAGTAAACTATGATTTTATTTTTTCTTTTATGGCTGATAAAATGCTAAGTACTGCATCTCATATATCTCTCTGCATTTACTTACAGAACAGCTGTCAAAGGCTCTATGCAGCTCTGAAAAGGTAATGAAATTCCACTTTTTGAAATGACCATTTGTTGCAAAAGACACTTCAACATTTTCTATCTTTTCCTCTATATGAAAGTCATTGTTGAGGTACCAGATATAAATAGGCTTTGCTTTGTACACTAGGTGCTTTTCTTTCATCCTTTCTTTTTCCCTGTGATTCTGCCCACTGAATAAGCACTTTGCTGAAGCAATTCAAGAAGTGCAGTGAAATCAAACATTCTCCTGTCTCTCTACTTCTTTTAAAAATAACGAGGGCTGGCAACAATTTTTTAATAAGTTTCCATCTACTGCTGTGAGCCAGTAATTTTTTTCACATATGTTCCTGGGTTACAGCTGATTGCCTTGATTTTGGAGGTTTCAAATGGAAGTTTGGGGAGTGGGGTTGCTTTATTATTCTTTTATTCCTCTAACAGTCAGTTAATGCTAAAATTACATTTTTTTTATTAAAAAAAAAAATCTCAGTAGACATTCAGGTAGTGAAAAATGTCATCCTAACAGGTCAGGCCCAATTTGAATGTTTTTTCAGTCCAATAAAAAGGCTCATAATCTCCTGAGATCACATTTGACCCTAGTGGTTTTTCATTCCTTCACAAAAAGAAAAAAAAATACAATTTTCATTCTGCAGAGAAGATTGCTTCAAAACATGGAGAAAAGAGGTAAGTCATGTCAAAATGGTACAGGTAAACAAAAGGTAAAGTCTTCCACTCACCCTGAAAACAGTAGGAATCAAAGTAAGTTAGAGATATGTGCTGCTACACTAACCTTCCATCAAAGAGGATTGAAGGCAGCACATCACCACTCACCCACACAGTTATATCCTCTAAAATTTTAAAAGCCTAAGCTAAATATCTGCATTGAGAGAACATCAGTGTTTAGAATATTCACAGTTCTGTTAATGTTATTTAAAGAGCTTCCCCAGTAGCAAGACATAAAAACATACGACAGCTCCTGATATACTGCTAGCTGTAAAACATCTTTGATTACAATCTCTAGTATATTTCCCACATAATGGGATTTGGAAAACTGATAGGCAAACTTAATCTAGTACACATTTACATCATTGAATATTTAATGCTAAAAACTAGGAGAGGCAAATCTTAGGTAACAAAATTCATATGGCATTAAACACTGTTAGACAAAACGTGAACTTTGTACCTGAAAGTATAGTTCTGTTACTGTAGACATTAAAGGTGCATCACTACAACATGAATACATAAAAATTCAGTGTAAGTGAAGTTTAACATCAGAGTAAACATTGGAAGATTTTTTTTTCCAAAAGTAATTATTTTTTAGAAATAAATTTTCTCTTACTTTCATATGTACTGGAAGATTAGAATGTTGTTGTCTTCAGTGGTTAAGACTTCCCTACCTCCACAAGCAGAAATCAGCAATTGATATCCGTTCTCTTGCTCATTTCTACCTAACTACAGTATGATATGGAGAAGTAAAACTCCCAGAATACATCTTTTGTTTTGGCTGTACAAGCTATGTTTTATGCACACAAAAACCGTATAAAGAGATCTCTTATAGTCATACATTCCTGTGCTCTCAATTAGGCTGCATCCTGTTCCTAAGAGTTAGCCTAGATATCTGCCTACTTGACCCCTTTCAAGCTGGGGTATTGGGGACAGAGATGTATCATCTAAATGCGTTTATATGACAATGTCTTCTCCTCTTGTAAATTCCTTTTTCCAATACACGTATGCTCAATCTCTGTGCTTTTGAAATTTCTTTCTGTAGCCTACCTTAAGTCTTACTCATTACATGCTTACACAATTTCTACCTCCATTTGACTTAAAATATATTTGCTAGCTTCATCCTTTTCATATTCCTCATTTTATGTCAGACACACACAATTTTGTTCCCACTAAGCTGAACAGAAAGTTTATTGTTGTTTCAATAAGATCAGCCAGATATTAGGCAAATGTTTTGGAAGATTCTGCTAGTTCTTGCAGTGCTTGCAGAAACGTACGTATTTTATGAACACATGTAGGTAAGAACAATTTAGATTTTTCTATGCCTTCTGCAGAATTGTACCTGTTACATTCTTATCGTTCTCAGATTCATTTTCAGACTATGAAAATTGTTACATTAACTCCAGTAAATAAACCATGCTGATTTATATAAGCTGATGAACGAGTTTATATCATCTCCTCAATGGAGTCTTCACCTCTGTTGCAAAGATGCTATTACTAATAGATTTTCCCATAAAAGAGTTTTTGGTTTGTTCTGTAAAAAATGTTATTATTAACAATGCTATTATGATCAGTATGAGCATATAAACCCATCTAAGATTCAGCATTTCTTAGCTTCTATATGGAGCTAGATGCTATGATTAACAAAGGAAATGTTTCCCAAAAATATATCAAATGCATCCTATGTGTCAGATTTTAGCCAAGATTTAGAAAAGGGAGAATGGATTCATTGTTTTGATTTTTTTATTTTTTTTGGACACTGACCAAAACACTGAAAGAGCAACTCTTGAGTCTGTCAGCCACGTTAAAAGTTGTTCAGCATAAATTTCTGGAGCTAGGATCAATGTTTGAAACAGCCAACACTGCTAGCAGCATTGTGAATAAGTGGAAAACATGACATTTTGGGGTTTGAAAATATTTTTTTTTCACCAGAGACACGTATATTGTGGTATATTTATGTACTACTCTTTCCTTATGTGATTTTGGGATCTCAAAGCAAGACCTACTCTGTCTGCATTTTCTAGAAATGAAAAAAACGAAGTCAAAATCGAAGCACGATGTGGGTGGCTGCAAGCCATATTATAAGAAACTCAAAGTTACATTTCAGTTGTTGAGATCAGAAGCTAAGGTACTCATGTTCAGATGCTCAGCTCCACACCGAGGAATAAGCTTCACATTTTAAAGAAAATAAAAATGAAAAAGTAGTCAGATATCTATCTAGGCTAACTCTCAGTAAAAAAATGTATTTTAAACAGCAAATTTTATGCTATTCGTTATACTTACGCCATTTAAACTAAAAAGCCAAAAAAGCAGATAATTCATTCCAGAGTAACCACACTTCACAAGTGAACCTATTATTTTTCAGAAATAATTGTCTTGCTCTTCTGCCCCTTCACCCCATTCAACTATGTCTCCTAAGACCACTCAGTTTGAAACTACTGCATTCTGGTATATTATCTAAGGAACAAAAATACTTTATTTGGGCTTACTGCTTTTATTCAACACCCAGAACAATCTATGTCTATTCCTTTAAGCTCCTTTGGATGTGAAAAAATATGGTTACATAAATCTTTGTAATCCTGAGGGGAGGATAGCATAGAAAGAGTTTACTGGCATTAGGATTAAGTCTAGTGTATTACAGTGCAATCTTTAATCTCCTAAAATCTACCTCACAATTCCAAGCTGTTTTGTGCTAGCAGATGAAGCTTTGGAAATAGGACACAGCTGGAAACAGTGACAGAAAGAAACGAAACAAAAAGAAAAGAAACGAGAAGAAAACGAAAGAAAGGAAACAATTAGTGAAACTCCTAAGGAGCTGATTTAACACAGCGTCTCCACACTGGTTTTTTTATTAATCTAGAAATGACAGAAGTTGCTAGAAGTCCTTCTAACAGAAATTAGGAGGAACAAAATCACCAAAGGTTGAAACCAAGGAAGCTACAAATGTGGACCAAAACCAGTCTAAAAATACTGTACAAGATGCAAGAGCCTTGCTTGGTTTTGAGATTCATTGATCCAAATGAATATAACAAATGTGTCTCAGGTAACCAAGAACAAAACAAAAAATACCTCATGCTGAAATCGACTTTCTGTTCGCTTTCGATAAAACTGCGTGGAATGAAAACACTGCTGAAGCCATGTATTACTTGAGAGAACAATGTAGGAAAAGGTGGCTATTAGGCATCTTTCTAAAGAATGCCACAGTTCCACTATGTGGGCTTGTGATTTCCCAGTTAAATAGTTTTCCATTGAGCTACATATGGCCTCTGCTGAGTTTAAAGATTTAAAAGGCCAAAAGCAGCGTAGCTCAGCAACTAATGCACAGGCCTGACTGGGAGAGATACTGGAGCACTGATTCCTCGCTCTGCAACCTTGGCCGAATCATTTCACCTGCATATGTCTCAGCTCTCTTTGGCACTGCTGTGTGTTCAGGAAAGCACATGTACTTACAAAATGTAAACATTTGTTTAAGGGGTATTGTGACCAATGGTATTTAAATATGTGATTAAATGATAACCTAATTAGAGCCTTAGACTGTAAATGCAGATTACATGCTCATGCTGGGTCTGGAAAAGAGTTCCCTTGCTCCTCCTCTGTGGCCGAAATCCCTAAGCACAGGAGCATCACACGTTGGAACAAAAAATAATGAAGCAAATTCTTCCCCCTTCTGCTCTGAAGTGATACTTCAATTTTGAACCTGAAACCACTTTGAAGAGTTATAAGTCTAAGTGCAATAATTTGTTAGAGATCAGCACAAAGTTCTGTACCTACCTGGGACACTGTCAGTGTGATTTTTTTGTTTCTTTTTTTTTAAAAAAAAAAATGGAGGTGCATATTTTTCTATATTTGGGATTGTTCCATCTGCCTTTGTCAAGCTTTAAACATACTAGAGCTTATTAAGAGCTAAATATGAGCCATGATACACAGAATTACGTTTATCTGATAAAGTTATGCAAATAATTCTGCACATAACTGATACTGATCAGTATTTCATCTGTTAGGCAAGTTAAGTTTTAAGAATTTCCAGCACTGAAGAGAAGTATTAGCAGAAAGCAATCATCGTGCTGCAGAATCTAGAAGATAGTAAAATAATAGTGTTCCTTTCTTATTTAGTAGTTTGTATTTCCAAAGCGCTACACAATCATGAACAAATTAATCTAAGGCTTACACTGAATTTTACCGATAAGGACATTAAAAGCCTTTAGCAAATGTTTAATTGAAATAAGTGCCGCACATTAATTCCAAGAAACTTGTTTTACTATCATAGAGATTTAGCAAACACCTAATGAGAATGAACTCAATATGCCCCAGTGCACAGAATCCTGTGTGTGCTCTTCTTGAGCCTCACCTAGCAAGTAACTGCTTTGAAATGCTTAGGAGCAAAAGAGGGACACATTAAGAATAGAAAGAAACTAATGTTATGCTGTCCCACAGAGCATGAGCAGAAACCACGGTCTTTAAAGCCGTCTCTTAGATGACAACTCCATTTTCCCTGGGAAAAAAAATTCACTTTGTCCTTTCAGTAGTTTTGAATGTGACTCCCAAATCCAAAGGTTTGCCCTCTCTAAAGCAAGAGCAACTGTCACCTATTTTTCCCCCTCTAGGATAGTAATTTAATTCTAATAACTCAGTAAAACCTGGCAAAGGATGCACTATGATGAACCCAAAGGTTTTCTGAGAGAACTCTGTTTCAAGGAAAAGCATCACTGCTCCCTCTTCTGCATTCTGCTCTCTCCTGATGGGAATCCAAATCCTTTGGCTTCCCCACTAAACACCACTGTCATAAAAGAAATTTTTATTGTGATCTTCTGTTCTTCTTGCACACGCATTTGTGAACGAAGTGTCTAGCATTTAACCAATTAGTCTTTTTTTCCCCAGTCAAGGTCATATGTAAAGTAAGAGGGTGTGATTCTTCATATCCAATTACCCACATCAAGTCATTTTTATATTGGAAGATTGTTGGCACATCTCAACCATAAGGACACTCCTTTCCCCAGCACAATACAAAACTGATGTGTTTCTGAAATCAATATCACTATATTTCACTAGAAAAGAAGGAAAAAAATAACCTAAATATACCAAGAAAAATGGCCATTAAAATTTCCCTATAACAGACATATTGCATTTGGATCATGTATGGGCACAGGGTTTGCAGCCCAAATGTATGGCTACCCAGCCTGAAGCATGGCACCTGGTTGCATTATAATGGATGATTTTTTCAGAGATGTCCCATAACTGCGATGGTCTGCCACCTTTGGCTTCCCCTGCAAGACAAGGTTATGTCTCAGAAGTGCGTAATGCCATTACTGTGTTTTAGACTTCTTGCTTACCCAGTTTTGGGGGGTGGTCAGCGGCAGTGGGTCTCGGATATTTTGGGAGGGGGAGAAAAGGGAAGGCAGATGGCAGAGTACTGGGTAGGGAGTGGAGAGCAGAAGAGTGATTGACCACTTTGATGGAAAGAGGATAGGATCAAGAGTATTATATTACCAATGGAAGATGTTCTGCTGTTGTAAACTTGAAGTGCTTTTTCGATCCACGCATCTAAGTTTAGCCTACGTGAGCAACATTTTGCTGAATCTCTACCACATTCTCTGAACTATGTTATTCCCTATCTCTCTTCAGGGTAACATCTTCACTTTCAGATTTAAACAAACAAACATACATTTCAACAAGGGATTTTTATATATGTAGATAACGTGCTGAATTTCAATCTAACATCAGTTCTCCTTGAATAAAAATACAGAAACAATAAAATGACTATACTGAGAAGAGAAACAAGAACTTAGACAATAAGTAGGTGGCAGTCCATAAAGAAATAAAGCTACACATGGACTAGCTTATTCCAATATACCTGCCTTTAATATTTGATAATTTTTGTTATAAATTAATTTAATGAGTGTCATTTTACTCATTTACTAAATAAAGCTATACACTCCATGCATATCAGCCTGTGCCTAAACAATTTCTCAATGAAAATACAGACATACAGCTAAATGTACTCATTTTAAGGGCCTATAGGAAAAAGAAAAAAAGTATATAGCGTCCAGTTAGAGTCTGATTGGATGGGTTTTCTGCAGGCCTTCCTAAATCCTTTCCAATTTCCACAAAACCAGAACATAAGTACTTATTCTTATGCCCTCACAAAATAAAAATGGTACCTACCATAACAGCAGAACTTACTAGGCAGATGTGAAGTGGATTAATTCTTCTTGGTAGATATACAAATGCAAATATCTGCCTTAGTTCTAGAGACATGAACATTTAAGTTACACTGCCTTGCATTATGTTAATAATTTCTATCCTAAATGAAGTCAGAAAGTATTTGTCACCAACTCCAACGGGACTCCAATTTTTTTAATGTATTTATCATATATCAAATTGACTGATTTCACTAGAGTTCTTAAATACATAATAAGTAATTTTATTTTCAACTTTTTTGTGAAAGGGGAAAAAGAAAAAAACTCATAATACATATGCATATTCATAACACTCTACCACAGGAGAATTAAATGTGCATAAATTGTGAACAAATGTTGAATTGTGGGTGGGGTTAATGCAACTTCACATTAGTGAAATATCCTATGGTAGCTTTCATTATTGATTCTCTGTCAACATCATGTTAGTTCTTTTCTAAATTAGTTCTGTGGCTTGAACTTGAAAAGTTCATGATGTGGAGTCCACAGGTTCATTCTAATTGCTGTTTTTCCTGGTGGACTGCACCACGCCAGCCTGTCACTCATCAAGACCATTTGTCTGTGAACAGACTTAATTAAACACCTCAAATCCAATTTCTTTGATCCTTTCCACTATTAAAAAAACACACACACTCCATCAGCTATGAAGAGTTTTCTAAAGAAAAAACTCCTTAAGATACTTGGCATTATTCTCTACTGTGAAGAAACAGAGAATTCAAAACCAAGAAGATTAATTAGGAAGGGAAATTAAAATAGTTCTAGATACAACAAAGAATTTGTTAACTCCTAAATATTCAGCAGAAGATTAAAGAATTATTCACAGCACCTACACATCTCTTCCTTTTTTTTTTCTCTCCTTCAAATAAGATCTTCAACAAGTAGCGCAGGTTTGACTTGAATATAAATTTTAAGTTATCTTCCTTCAGATTTAAAGAGGCAATTGCATTATGTTTTTGTGAAAGAGGTAAGCATTTTCAGCATCCTTTTTCATGACTTAAATATCCAGCACATTGGTAAAAATGGTTAAAGTGAAAACACTTCAAATAAATGTGGAGTTTTGTGAGAATTATTCACAAGGTGCTTTTGCCTGTTTGTTCTTAACAAACATTCTTGCGATTTAAACTTTGTTTTCAAATAGCATTCACTCATGTCTAGTCTTATAATTACATTTGCAGTCTTCTTGCATTTTAAAAAAGATCAAATCTCACAGCTTTGTAACAGATTATTCTGCATTTGATGGGTATTCACTGCATCATCAACAAGTAAACAAAGTCTTCAATGTAGATTGCTGAGTTACAATTTCAAAGCATTTCCTGATAATTCATTTTAATATTAATTTATTAATAATGAATAATGCCTACATCGGGGAAAAAAGATATTTCTATTTTAGAAAATGCTGTTTCTATAAATGCTTTTATGAAAGAAAATTACTGGTTACAGATGGGTTTATTACTGCAAGGTCTTTAATGCCTGGTGGGCTAATTCTCTCTTCTCGCTCTCAGTTAAGTATTTTCCAGGGTTTTATGGCTGCACAAAGGAGACCTGGTCTCTGCAGCCACGTCTGAAGAGGAGTTTCTACATGACAGATACTTAATGGGCTAAATAGTGTTTTATTACTCTAAGTAAGGCTGAACTAACATGAATTAAATAAATATTCAGCCCAACTTCTAAATTTGGACTGTGCCATGAAAACATCTGTGGATTCATACCCTTCCCAAGAATAGCAATAGATAAGTTTTATTAGCTTGTTATTTTATTGCTTTATCCATCTGGAGTTAGAGAAGACAAAGTTTATATCATAAGGACATTCAAAGAAGAAATGCACTGAGGTTTTAGAATTACTTTGAGCTTCTAAAGCAGCATTCAAATATTGCAACAATGGGTTCTGTCGTTGGAATTTAGATCCTTCACACTGTAAAAAATCCTAAAGGCTTATTTTCATGTTTGGTGCAGCAAATAAAGCAAGCTGCCTTAAAATACAATAGTAATCAATCTAGGAAAGACAAACATATCCAAAAGAGTGCGTGCATCTAAGCTGCGCCATACTTGATACTTCTTTTCTATTGAGTTTGAGCACCTTGAAGAAATATAAAGTAACATAACAGTGTCAAAAAAAAAGCAAACTAATGTAACATGATTGATCTCTGGTGTCAGCACAGCCAGACTCATCCCTGTGTCATTTCTAGGGCCAAATGAGAGACGTTTTCTTTAATGCTCAATAAGATAGTGTCCTATAGCTGCCATAACATCTGCCTCGTACAAATGTATACATTAGCTCTTTATAACACTGGTAAATCTTTCTGCATACAAAAGTTTTACTAACCTACAAGCCACTGGGATTACAAAAAAAAAAAAACAACCACCAACCACCACCACTCAGTAAACTGATTCTCTCCATACAATCTGTTACATGAATGAAAAACACTTCCTGGAATAAGGGAGCAGAAGTGCCTGAATTCGTGAAGATTCAAAGTACTATTTTAGGCGATGGCTTTGCTGCACACATGCAATACAGTTTATCTGGTACTGAGAGAGATTGGACATTTGCATGTTTCAGATATGCTCTCTTGGCAGAAAGACAGATTTGTGAATTTGAAGACTAAAAATTTCCATGCTGAAAGTATCAGTTCTGTTCTCTCTTGTGGTGATTATCACTCTTGCTAATAATTCCTCCCATTCCTTAAATTCTGCTTTACATCACACCAATGTACATCTGAGCAGCACCACTGATATGAATGGAGTTACTCAGTATTCACCATGATATGCTTGGCAACAGTATTTTATTTTTCTAACTTTTCTGGTTTATTAGGCTTCCAAAGATCAGTTCTCATTTGGGGAGAAATATAATAAAGAGAAAGCAGAACCTCAAAAATTTTATCTGCTTCATAAGACTCCAACTTACAAACCAAGTGTGTATGATGACAGTGCTGCCATCCTGCACAATAATAATATAAAAAAACGCCCTGAGTCAGACCAGTTGTCCATCTGGCCGGCTATTCTGTCTCTGACACGTTCAATGGGTGAAGCTATTTACAGGCAGCACAGAAGCCTGGCCACTTTCTGCGGTCCACTCCCCTGATACTGCCCCAGAATCCACAACTATAGTACTAGGGATGTTAGTGTCCCAGTGCTTTCAGCACACTTTTTAGACCTGTTGTTTGTGAATATGTCCACACCCTTTCTGGACCTGCTGATACTCTCTGCATTCACAATCTTCAGTGGCAGCAAATTCTAGAAGTTCCCTACCCCTTATATCTTGTGCTGAGGGATCTAGTGAACAGCTCTTCCACCATATCCAGCTTATCTCCTGCCTTCACAATTTTGTAAACTTTAGCTCATTACCTCCCCCACCCCAGCAGCAACTATTTCAAGCATCTGACCCAATACACTCCTGCCTTCAAACACATGCTTAACTACTCTGAGTTGGAACAGGGGGGTCAGAGGATTGAAAAACGGTGTTTGTAAATATAAAGGCCAACAACTAGATATACGCCTCACGATGAATTATATTCAGGGTTTAAAAAAAAATATAAAAACCAGCAAAACAGCCAGACACTGTATTGGTCTATTATTTGTACTCATTATAACTCTTGTTATGCCAGTGTTAGTGCTTTACAGACATTCAGAGACATCCTGTCTTGCACACAGAGACACTTCCACATCGCAGTCCAAATGGTGCTATTACAACTTGATTAGATGTGCCTAAACTCTGAAGTAGGTATTTCAAACAAGAAGGATGTGGGTGACAACCCACATTGTGAACACTGTGAAAAGTCTCAGGTAATTCGCATGTACCAAACTCCAGTGATGCCTGGCAGTACGAATGGCAGCTAGTTTAGAGATAGCCAAACAAAAACTATGCTTTTAAGAGATTTCCTAATGTGATCTTTTTTGTCCTCATACATTGCTGCCACAGTTGGTGCTCAGCAATTACCACCTTTACCTTGTAATTTCGTACCTTTTAAGCTCATCCTGACTCAAAAGATTTATTGCTCCTGTTTCAGACTTAGCATTAATAACTAAAAAGCAGTAAAATTTTTGAACATACCAAAACAGGAAAGACTGGAGGAAAGAATCAATATGGAGATAAATTAAGATCAATTCAGTAAGTGGGTGGTCTCAAGCCTGCCAATCCAGTAATAAGTTCCAGTTCAGGATCATTTGTTCTGTAATTGCACTTGGAAACTTTTTCTGATTACCGAAGTAGAGACCAATGCGTACAACAAGCACGACTTAGATGCCCTAGTTTATGGTTTTAACAGGAGCAATAAGTCCCAAATTTAAGCTCTTTTGTCCACCAGAATAAGGACTGAGAGGTCAAGTTTCCTAAATCGCGATTTTTTTTCTATGCTACCCCTTAGGAAGACTTAAGAGTTGGCTTTTTCTGTAATGGTAAGGATGATTAGAAATATACAAAAGCCATTCTTTAAAACTTCATAATAAACTTTGTACATATATTTGTATATAAAATATTTAGTTTTCTCTAGAATTTGAGCCTGTTTCTCCTATTAACAATCCATTATGAAAACTACGTACAAATGTAATTGAAGTAGAAATCTCTTTAGAATACATTATACTTTATTGTTTACTAAACTCTTGAGTATCTTCAGATAATGAAATTTTTATATGGAGAATGTAATAATTTCATATAGTCTTTCTAGAAGCATTTTTGTTTCTTTGTACAATTTAAAAAAATCAAATTTATTTTAGGGTTTACTTCTCCTAAATTCATAATGCATATGATAGAGATTTTTAGATTAGAATACAGCATAGAGTTAATTTAATTACTATTCCAGTCTCTATACAGAACACAAGGTACATTTGAAAGTTTGGGGAATTGCAATATAAAGCTTACCATGATCAAAGCGGAAAAGTGGCATTAGATTTGATTCAATAAACCAGTGTTAAAAGAAAGTAGAAAGAGCCCTGAGCAATACTGTAAATTCCATGTAGTCTTAAAACATTCCCATTTCAGACTGCAATAATACTCATCTGTGTTATCTCTTATTATAAGAGCTACACACAGCACAGCCAGACATTGCTGTATTTTCTTCTAATTGAGCATTAGCCAATTACCAACACAGATTATTCTCTGTAAGTATGCAGCAGCGAACTGCATATATTTTTTCAAATGTCAGGCTTTTAGTCCTTTATTCTTAAAACCAATACGAGAAGGGTCTTTATGTTTTTTAGGAGTCTTATCAGTAAGTCTCCATGTTATTGCAAGGTATAATCACACGTACGGAGTTTCAGAAGACAGGACTTTCTTGTGACAGATATTTCTGATGTTAGAAAGCGAAGTGCAGCAACTCCTACTACTTCACAAGTTATCAGAAAAATTAGTGACAAATTGTGTTCAACCATTTTAAAATGACTGTAAATACATTTTCCTTTGTACATTGAAGTGGTACACTTATGTGGTTGAACCGCTTTTTACAAAATGTCACACCATTCTTAATCCCCTTATCTTCAAAGTATTAGGATTTGATCTGTACTGGAAATGGTACAGGTCAAATTTTTATTCGGCATGTGGCTACAAACAGTTTGAGGTTATGCGCTAAGACCCAGAACGCACGTTTTGCTCTGGTTACAAACAGTGTGAATTGACATCATTCTACTGGATATTGCAGAGCTATCATCAGTACTTAAGTGTTACAAGAGCCAAATGTGGATAAATTCAGAAAAGACTCATCTGCCATTTCTCATTATCCTAAGCAAGTCCATACATAGTCTATCATGAGAAGGTACTTACTGAAAAAATTACACACACATATCTATTGAATCAAAATATCAGAAATAACTTTTTTCAAGACAAACTAAGCAAACTTTAAGTTAAATAGACTGTTGGTCTGACCTCTTTATCAAGCAGTGACTGTACTTCAAAACAGAATCAACACGACTTCTTTTTTCTTTTTTCTTTAAACAGTCTTACCCAACAATCTGCTAGAATTTTCTGACAAAAATCACTGAAGATAAACTGAGTGAGAACAGGGGAGAGGTGGCTAACACAGCCAGCTCCGATTTCCCTGAAGCATTCAACTAGGTCCAGTCACCAATGGCTCCTAAATTAAGCTGACAGAAAATAAGAGGTAAGGTCCTCACAGGGATAACTAACTAAAAGAATGGAAACGAAGAACTGCAATAAATGGTCAATTGTCTCAGTGAAGAGAAGGCACCAGTGGAATCCCACAGCGATCTTTGCTGGGGCCTCAGCTGCTCAACACGCTCAGGAATGATCAGGAAAAGAGAATAGAAAGGAGATTAAGTTTGCTACTGTTGATAAGTTTTTCAGGGGAAGAAAAACAAAAGCTGACTGCAAAACAGAGCTGCAGAGAGACTCTGTGGCACTGAGTGATTGAGGATAAAATGGCGGATGACATTCAAACTAGACAAATTTAAAGAACTTGGCAAAAAAACTGTTCTTACTTTATGCACCCAGTGATTGATTCTGAATCTGCTACTACCAAAAACAAAAAAGAGATCTTTGGTTAAAATTATAGCCTTATGTCCATATTAGTTCAGTAGCTTAGGAATTATTATTAAAACAGAGGAAAACTTCAGAAAATACAATGCTACTGGGTAAAGTCAGTGTTGTGCCCACATCATGATTGTTAATTCTGGTTCTTTCATGTAAGAAAAAAGTACTCAGTAGAATTTGAAAAAAGGTTGACAAAAATTATCAAAACCAAATAACTTGCACAGAAGGAAGATATTTACAGGCTAGGACTCTCAGTCTCGAAAAGCATCAACCAAGAGCCAGCTAAAAGTCATGACAGGCACGGAGAATGTGAAAGAAAAATCAATTAGCTGCCTCTTCCATCGTAATAACCAGAAAGCCTCAAATACAAATTAGCAGGTGGAGGTTCAAAACTAAAAACCAGGCAGGCACTTCTTCACTTAATGCAAAGATGAACTGTGGAACTCCCTGACACAAGATATTGTGAATGCTAAACATGCATGGATTCACAAACTTTGGGAAATATTCATGAAAAAAAAATATGACAGGCCATTAAAAACAAAAATACTATCTCTGATTCAAGTAGCCCCTTTTCCTCAGAAGCCAAGAGAGCGTTCACCAGACTCACCACCAAGTGTCTCCTTCTCATACACATTCATTTTTAGCCTATGCCTGAGCTGGGATACTGACCTAGATGGGGTATTAGTCTAACCCATTATGAATATTTTTATGGCTCCACAGAAAGGATGCCAGTAGCCAGAAGAGTCACCTGTGTTCTCAACATTAGGATAAAAACCCTAAAACCTGTCATGTATAGTTCTGTCTTCCAGTTCTAGAAGTAGAGAACAAAGGTTACAGTTTTACAAAATAAAGGTGCATTTAATCTTGAACATTAATCGAGCTACACATTCTGTATACAATATTTAAAACCCTAGCAAATGGATTTTGTTTTTAGGAGTCCTGCTTTGAACCACTATACATGACCTATAACTAAAATCTGTAAAACAGTTAACAAGTTTTATTTATTTTTTTTTAATTCAAGACAAAACCACATAATTGCACTTAATGGTTTTAGGGTTTTTATCCTAATGTTGATAATTTGATGATCTATCAAACTATATCTTATACAGTCTGTTCTGTTTACTAAAAAAGTTTACTGCTGTGATAAACAGAAATACAGAAAAAGTTTGGTCATCCATGTGTATGCTGATCAGCCAAGACAGCTTCACAGCATAAGCAGTTGTTGGTATCCAAAAATAATAACTGAAGTTGAACATTTTGAACAATTTCTCCTCACCTCCCATTGCAAGATTTTAAAAAGAAAAAAAAATTCTCCATACCCTCTGAATAATTAGATGTGGCATTTAAATGCTACGGTTTGCTAAAGAAAGCTGATAACGTTCTTTCTCTTTGGCTTAATGATATTTTTTAAAGGGGCAAAAAAAGTCCAGCATAGTTCAGTCTATGAATTATAACTCATGCTGTTCAGCATATCATCGAACATTCATCCTTGATCTTAGGCTCCAGGCAAGAGCTATTCTATTGTTTGGAGTAACATTTCTAACTTCAGCTCCACTGATTTTACAACAGCATAATCAACAACTAGTATACTAGAAGTCCGGAACAAAAACATCACAAATTTTGCATCAAAATCATGCTAGGGACAATATAAAAGTAATGGAATATATAATGAGAAATAAGCTGAATTTCAAATATTTAACACCCCAATGCCTTTGGCTACCCAATGCACACCCCAATGCAACAAGGAATATTGTAGGAATAGTAGGATAATAGGCAAAGAAATTCTAATGTTGTAAGACCAGTATCTCCAATAGCAAAAAGCTAACTTTGGGAGGCAAGCACAAACAAAAATAAACTAAGATGCCATAGCATTTCCTTAACTTTGTAAACAGGCAAACTATCAGGTAATCCTCACATGTAGGCTCATTAACGTGCAGACTGAGCATAGATCAGTCAAATCTCTCTCAGCCTTGGCCACTGATCGTCTCTGAGTTGTGATGATTCATTTTAAAGATCAAAGCGAACAGCCGCTTGAAGGAGCTCCAACTAACTCCATTAATATTCCTCCTCCTGAGAACCTCTTTTTGTACAAAGCTCAAAACGCAGCCGAAACCATCACGCATCCAGATGATCATCAAGTTAGAAATATATATGGCACTAAGATAAGGGGTTACACAGACAGGTAAGGAAGGAAATGTATACTGCTGTCATATTAACACATTTAGTATTAGCGAAGGATTCCGAACAGTTTGAAAACAGATGGTTATGTCAGAATTTTGCAGAGTAAGAAGAATTCATTGCATTGCTAACAGGAGTTTAAATTTTACATGCAAATCCTCATGACGATAGATTCGTAAGTGTACTCTACCTTTTGTCGTGGCGTTGCCCTTGTTGGCATTAATTTGTGTTTTCCCCTGATACCCGAGACTAAAAACTGACTGCAGGTAAAAGATTAGAAGGGACAGAATTAGAGTTCCTTTACTGGCATTAACTCTGCCCTCATTTATTTATGGATGAAGCTTTGTGGTTTAACAAACATAGGCATTAGCAGGTTAATGAGTAGATACTCGAAATTTTTTTGTGTGCTCTGATACTTACTGTACAAAATTCAAATTGTGAGCTGAAGATGTAATAATTAGTTCTGTCATAGGTTTTTCTAGAGCACTTATCACTGTGGTATTTAATTTATTTACAATTAAAAAAATAAATTGGGGGTGTGTCTTTATTTTTTAAGGAAATGGAAACTTTAGATTCACTTCATGATCATCTGCCTCTTGATTACACAGAATTAACTGTCAGAAGTATTGTCTTTTTAAAATTTTCCTAGTCAAATTAGCAATAAAGACTCACTCATTTTGACTGTGAACTATTTTACTTTTCAAAGTAAGGAACACATGGCACTTACTGAAAAATAATGAGATATTAATGAGAGTACTTCAACTTACAAAAGTAAAAATCTGTGGGATTTAAGTAATATAGCCAGCTGATTTGAGAGATCATCCAACATCTGAATTAATATTGGTGATAAATTATTTCACAGTAAAATTATTCATACCCAGAAGGAAATTAAATTGTCATAATATGATAAAGTGTTAAAGAAACAGTATCTCTCATCTGTGCCTACATATGTTGCATGAAATCACTGAGCAGTCATTTTTCATAGTGTTATCTATAACACATTCCACTCTATACATGGAATAAAGTCATGTTGCTTGTTTAGTACAAGTTACTGACTTCATTAACTTTATATTAAAGTCCTACTCCCCTCAATAAGTGAACAGTGAAGGAGTGCTAGAACAGCTGCTCAGTGATAGCGTTATTACACAACACAGTTAAAGTAACCCTCTCCACCAAGATTTAATTTTATAAATGTATAGATTGATTCATTTAAGATTTGAGTGATTGTACAGTACAAACTAAGTGTTGCTTGTAAACTAAGTATGAGTTCTCCATTTTCTGGCTTAATCAGGGGTTTTGGGAACATATTATATAGAAATACATGTTGGTCAGGAAGGTCAAATGCATTATTAGTTACACCTTGACACAACAGGAAATGGCAACATCAAATATAAATACAACCAAAAGTGAGAGATATGCGAGGTTTTTATCTCAACTTGATATCATGTTGTATAAATAATGTAGAAGGTTCAGATCCCAATCCAGTTTTATCAGATAAGCATATCTAAAGTGAATTGCCTATGGCGTTGTGTATTACCATCGTACAGAACTGAACCACAGTGGAGATATCGAAGATGTTTAGATATGTCAGTCCAGATTTTCATATATAATGGTTACAGACAATTGTTTGCCACTTACCACCTGAAGTATTTTCTTATTGTTAGGAAGATGGAGGTATTTCAAATACTTGCAGAACAAAAATGGTTGATAAATATATCTTCTAGTGATTACTACTGTACCTGCTGAATAATTTATTTTTTCTGTCAAATTCATGAAGAACGTTGCCTAAGTTGGAGATCCACTAAACTAACTAAAAGTACACTTAACTGAGTAACTACAGTCCTTCAAGTCTTAGCATGAAGCATGAGCATAAATGCAGACAAAAATCTCTTGGTGTTTCACACAGGCCCATCGTCACTAACAGACAGATAATCCTCCTTTTCCAGGAAGGCAGAAAAACCAAGCAAGTCTTAGAGACTTTTCACCAGCATTAAGATACTGAGATAGATATTCAAGGATGTTAAATGAGACATATCCACTTGGCCAAAATTAATTGCCTGTCCCCTAAATTATCAGACCTTTAACCTGCATAGACAATTCATTGTTTTTCTTTAGAGACCTGTAAATAAATTAGAGAAAATGCGAGCGAGCAATGTCAGAACATTTTCTGCTCAACTTCAGGGAGACATGATTCCAAAGAACCGGTAATTGATTTAGAAGATAAAGTCCGGCATTCACAAATTGCCGGGAAAAATAATGCCATATTCTGCCCTGTGCAAGTCTGTATTTTCTACTTAAAAAATCTTGCCTGTGAACCTGAAATTAATGAACTTGCTCTGTACAAAATTGTCATTAAATGTATCTATAATATAACTTTTTCTTAAGTATAATTTTGCTAAAGAAACAAACCCATTGAAAGGTAAAAGTCACAAAGTACTGAAGAAAATGATGTGGGAGTTTTTCTTGTGTTTCGTAATTCAGGTATTTGATTAATGGCATTTTCCTACTGAAGAAATAAGTAGAATTAAATTGGGATTTAGAAGACGTGTGGAATAAAACTTTGTTTTAAAGGCCTGTTTTCCAGTCCTTATTATAACAATTTAACATGGTCCTAATCTTGTTATTTTCTTCCTAATAACTAAAGCGTTACTGAAAATGTGAAAGAGCATGAAGGACTTTTAGATTGAGGCATCTGTTAAGTCAATGAGTTTTGCTTTCCTATGTAAACAAGTCTCAATTTTTTTAAAAAAAAAGCTTTATTCCTATGTTATAAACACCTCTTGAGAGAGCAAAGTCATCACTACAATTACATTTGACTTTTACTACTTGAACTCCAGGGAAAATAATGACAATTCATAGAGTCATTTAAAAATACACAATGCTGCAGAAAACTGAAAACTGCTTCAAAATAAAGAGAGAAAAAATTACTTGGTAAGTGAAGCTCCAGGTGCAGCTTTTTCTCAAATAGATTTTTTTTTTAAAAAAAATCCCTGCTGTTATAATTATAGTAATAGTTATTATTCTGCAATTTCCCAAATTTTCCAGTCTCTTGAATACTATGGTATAATCCTACTGTTAAAATTACATCTGTTGATAAACTAGACGTTCCATAGATTGGCCTGAAGTGTAAGTTGATATTTTGCAAATCTGGTAGTTTTTTCCTGGTATTAAAATACGTGTATGTTTATGTATACACACACATAAAGACACATAGTTTGTGTATGTCCACCTTGAAATGTAACCACTAGGTCTGATGTAGACCCCAATGCAACACTGCAATAGCTGACTTGATTTCTCTTAAGAGATTTAAAATATATTAAATAGAATTTCTATTTGCCCATTTTTGGAGGGCATCTGATTCTTTTATAACATTGTTACTTTAGCACTCATTGCTTAGGAACAGACACAAGAGCGACAGCCAAGGGGCTTAGCCAGAATTGAGATCTCAATGACGTTACTCACCAAATAAACCAGAGACAGTGGCTGTCAAGGAAATTTATAACCGCATATTGTGCGCATTAGATCAAAGCGCAGCGTACTCATAGGACTCTAATGAGGAAGTAAACAACACTGAGGGTCAGATCAGAGGGCTGGAACATTCTGCTCTCTACAGGGAAAATAAGGGTGGAATTAAATCCTCTCTTGGTAGCACTGCCACAGGTAGGGATGTATTTTACTCTTTAGACATATAAGCTGTTTTGGAAAACCATTTCCCAGCTTATTGTCACAGAGGTGTTCTATTGATCACAGCAAAACAACACCGTGATTGATCCTTCTTGTCTGTATTATTTCCAATATGCTCATAAACTAAAAGTCTAGGTACTATTTATGTGGAAGTTAATGGGACAGTATGCTTGAGCCTAGGTTACTCAATATACGTACAGTTTTACAGAACAGAGTCCAACCTCTTTATGTCTACTGGTTTTCCTGCAAAGGATTAGCAGACTACTTAAATAGTATTGCACATAAAAATATTGTTTGATAAAACTATCACAATATATACACATCTCCATTGAATCATACTGATTTTATATGTTTTTCCATCCTGGCCTTCAGAATATAGTAGCTGTCATATTTATCACCTCAGTGTTCAATACCGTGTCTTCTGTTATTTCAAGTCTTACCTCCTTTTCTATCAGGCTGTGGTCTAGGTCCTATATTTATGTTTGCCCTTGAGCTTCACAGCGACAACTGGGAGGCCTTTATTCCCCTTAAGAATTTAGCTCTCCTGTTGACACATGTTCTCTGCAAACATGCAATCTTTTCTCTAAATAAAATCAGTCTTGCCTGACAGACCTTACCGCATTAGCATGTAACTCAACACGAAGTGGAAATTTAGCAAGGAAAGGAGAACAGAAAAAACAACAATAAAACTGGTGTTTCCCACGACAACAGAATAAAACCTGTACACTATGTAGTCAGCACCAAAGCAACTGCTTTATTCCTGTACAGCTTGTGAAATCTGTACTTAGTGCTCTGAAACACGTACATACACACTTCCCTGCCGTTCTGCTACCATGAACCATTTTATCGAAACAGTCATGAACTTCCTGATAGGTCTGCCACATCAAATGTTGCCAGAAGACAGGACAAACCATCTCCATCAGCAGTGTAAGGCTGATCTCTTTCTCAGAACCTCCACTTTTTGTGGTACCTTGGGTAATAAAGTTAAGAAAACTAATTTCACATTGAAAAGCCACCTTCTTGTTAAGTGAAAGGAAGGAATAGAGGATAAAAGGAATAAAAATTAGCTAATATTTGCAAACATTAACGATGAAGAGGACACAGAAAATTGTGAAGTAGTTATGCAAGTAGCATTATCTAGAACTGGTTCTGAAGGAATGACAATGTATTTTTCTTTATGTTGCTGATGCCCCACTCGTTGGATGTGTAGTGTGCTCATGCATCTACCTGCATTAATGCACACTTGAAACGTGAAAAAGCAACATCTAATACAAACCATGGGTACAGCACAGCTTTGATTTGAACAGGAAGGGGCAAGGCAGCCATAACTTCACACGAGTTATGCAAAATTATATATGGCTTCAGGCACTACCAGTTAGCCAGGGTGTAAACACACTTGAAGCGCAGAGAGTGTAGAAAGTGAGGCTAACAGAGAGAAAGATGATCTGTGCAGAGAAAAAGAATAACACTGAAGTCAATATGGAGCAGAATTGTCTGCAATTTTACCATAAGTTGATGGTTTTTATTGAATGAAGCACTCCCCATAGTTTGAGGTCTGTTATTCCAACCATATACCAACTCTTGAAGAAGTTACAGAAATGACAGGAATTATGGTCATACTCAATTCTCCCTTGAAGCAAACCCCTTCACTTTGAAAAGTTAAATCTAGAGACAAAATCCAGTTCTCCGCAGCTTCATTTGTTTGTTCATTTGTTTCACTGTGACATTTTTTTTCCAGTAAAATAATATCTGTTCTAAAATATAATTAAGTAAAACTCAAACACTCTCATAATCTGTTTTTCACAAACTGGATACGATGAGGACCCCAAATATTCCTGTTACCCAAAAATAAGCTCTGGGAATTGAAAAACGGTCTAAGATTTTCCCTGCAGCATTAAGTCAATTTGCAGAGATATCCAACTGTATTCTGTGGCACTAATGAACTTTTCAGGGAAAGTAACATCTATGTTTTCCATGTTTATTTTTCTAGTAAAATAGAAACAGCAGTCCATTCACCAAGCACAAACCATGATTCTCATGACAGAGGGCTGTCCCAGTCCAGAACAGACTGCAGGGGTGGGCAGACAGAAAGGACAGAAGACCACCTAACATGTGAAGAGTTCTCTCCCAAGGAGCAATGGGCAATGCCTAGATGTGCATATGCTATTACTAAAATGGCTGGATGAAACATCAACTATAGAACAGGCTAACATTGGGTCAGAAAACAATCCTTTTATGGTACCTTCACTGTTTGGAAAACAATATTTGGAATTTAGAATAAAATCAAAATATTTATACTTTATCAGTAATGAATCTTGAGCAGACTTCCAAACAGTGTAAGCAAAGAAATGTTTCTATGAATATTCAGTTAAAGTCCTGAATCTGAATTTCAGTTTGACTGTCTTCACACTGCTCATCTGAATTTTTAATATACTTCTAGCTAAGAAGTCAGTTAAGAGGAATTCTATAGCATTGGTGAATGTAAAAAAAAAAAACCAAACAAACCATATATATATATATATATGTATATCTGGAAAGTGAATCTTCAGTTAATAATTTTGCTTGTATTAAACTTGGTTCTGAAAGAATAGTCATTCCTTTGATGTAGAGAAACAAACTTGCTGACTACAAGACCAATCCAGTTTACTCACAACAAATTTTGAGCAGACAGCCTTTGCTCATAATGAGCTATATGCATACACATAATCTGCGTACTAAGCATTATTTAGAAGTAACATTTTAAAATGTAAGTTTTATGCAAATCATCCTAACAAGGAATAAAATATTGATTAAATACTTGTCTCTAATAATTCACTGGGGTTTTTTTATTAGTCGTTACTTACATTTTTCCCAGACGTTAATCTGATACCATACCTGTGACCAAGGGATTCATAGTAAAATGTTGTTGCAGTTGCTTCTTTTAAACTCACCTAATTATTAGTTCCAAACTTCTTCCCTTTCTGAAGACTCAAGGAAGCCTCTCCATCTCCTGCAAGCTCAGCTGAAGGTGTGACAGAGCTATGCTGCTGGAAAGAAGACGACAGATAAAGACAATTTTATTCAGATCTGAAAAACTAAGTGGGACTTGCAGCAGAGCTTCAACATACGACAGATGTGTTCAAAGTCATTTTAAAAGTAAATGCAAGTCACCGTTCTAACACAATCACTTCAGCATTAAACAGAATTGTTTAAACACAGCATTAATGGTATTTGCGACCCTCCAGATTCTGCAGTAGTTTCTACTTCTGGATTGCCTTTTTTGTTAAAAATACTCACTTTTAATAACAGCAAAATATAACAAATATTTAGTAAGAATAGAGAAGCAACGTATAAAAGCAAGGCACACTATAAATAGCAGAAATCTTTTTTTTTTTTTTTCATTAAGAAAATATCAAAGGAAAAAAAAAAAAGAATATAAGTTCTATGTTCTACCAGGCTAAATCTACTATAACTCCATGTGATTTACACCAGTTCAGCTGCAACATCAAAATCCCCTTCTCTACTACTTCATAACATGGACTGTGTCCATTAAAATTTGACTTGGGATTAAGAAACAACAGTTTATACAAATTTTGAAGACCAAGATGTTGCCTGGAGAGGAATTCTCTTGCATTGATGTATTTATACAACACAGATTAACTAGGCTGCAAGATATAGAAAAATGAATAAAGGTAGTTATTAACACATACTGCTTGTCTAGGAACTGTGGATCAGGCTACTTTGCAATTCCCTTCTACACAGAAAAAAAAAAAAATCAGTCTTTGTTTATATTTGCACCATTGTATAATTTTTTATTTTTTATTTGCATTAGAATACTCTGTTTTTCATGCTGTGTAAAATATTCAGTACAGCTGCAAAACATTGCAAAGAATTGTTGTTTTAAAGCTGGCACTGATTTCAAGCAGATGTAACATTCATTATTTCATCTAACAACCAGCATAGCTAAGGATCAAGAAAAAAAACAACCAGATAAACATTGCAAATGCATTACTTTATTTCAGCACCCAATTTTGGTGAAAAAATAACATATAGGTTCATCTACATCAGAAGGCACATATAGTGATATGTAGAGAAAGTAATTCCATAAACAGAATGTGGGAACTGTCTGTTTTGGTCACCTTAACTTAGATAAGCTTATTTAGCAGGCAAAAAAAAATTATGAAGCTTTCACTAAGATGTCAAGTTGCAGCATGTGCTCTGCTGGTAACAACTGCAATACCTCAGGTGTATGGCCTGGCTTTTCCTCTCCTTAATTTCAGTCAGTCCCACAAAGACAAAAATATTGTCTGCTTGTTTTGCCACATGATACTTGTCTTCTTGCCATTGAACAATAATTAAATTTCATTCACAGAAATAACATTTGGATGGCTGCCCAATAAAGATTGCTTCTTCCTGGATACACTTTCATAAAACCATATAAAAAAAAGCTATGGGTCTTGTATGAAGACTGTTCCCTATTGAGACTGTAGGACAGACCTTTAAACAATACCAAAGATGCTAAAAGAAAACAAGGACTGAATGACACTTGCAACAGAATTGCCTTTAGCACCCCAAACCTGACTCCTGTTTGAGTCAGTCTTGTGGTCTTGCTTCCATTACAGGTGTTAAGAGGTCCAGAAAATACAGAATTAAAATTGCTTTTGCCCCAGCCAAGGAAATCTGTCAACATCAGCTCTTACAAAAAGCTGGGACAGAGGTGGCAAAAGAATCATGGAATGGTTTGGGTTGGAAGGGACTTTTTAAAGGTCATTAGTCCAACCCCCCTGCAATGAGCAGGGACATCTTCAACTAGATCGGGTTGCTCAGAGCTCTGTCCAACCTGACCTTGAATGTTCTCACGGCTGAGGCATCTATCAGCTCTCTCTGGGCAACCTGTGCCAGTGTTTCACCACCCTCACTGTAAAAAATTTCTTCCTTAGATCTAGTCTGAATCTACCCTCTTTTGGTTTAAAACTATTACCCCTTGTAATGGAAGGTTAACAGGCCCTGCTAAAAAGTTTGTCCCCATTTTTCTTATAAGCCCCCTTTAAGTACTGAAAGGCCACAACAAGGTGTTGTAGAATAATTTTAGTTAATTGAATTCTTTTAACTATATTCTGTGACTGAATAGTCTTGCTTAGTATTGGTAGTTAAAGCTGCTGAAGCCCTGGGCCCCCAGCTGTTGCAAACTTTTGAACAGATCTTGAACTGTTTCTTGGATACCTGGGGGAAGGCCTTGAGACCACTGCAAACTGGAAGACAAGGAGGCCACAGCTGTCAGAAGCAGCTGTAACTCAGCAGAAGCTGCAAGCCTTGCAGATAAGAAGTTTCACGGCTCACTTGGAAGACCAAGAATCCAATAGGGATCAAAAGGGCCCCAGACCACTAATTACCATTGGACGAAGAGGTGCGTGCAGGGTGCGTGAACAGCATGTGACGAGTGGGTGCATGGGTTGTAAGGGTATAAATGCCCAGGGATTTCTTTGTTCTGTGTCCCTTCCTGGAAGCACCCAGCTTGAGCTGTCCTTACAGCCTCATTATTCAATTAAATTATTTATTTTCCTGCTAATTGGTGTCTTAGACTCTGCTGCAGGAAACCTAGGGCAAAGAAATTTCTTTAACAAAGGTGTCCCCGAAGCCTTCTCATCTCCAGGCTGAACAACCCCAACTCTCCCAGGCTTTGCTCATAGGAGAGGTGTTCCATTTCTCTGATCATTTTTGTGGCCCTCCTCTAGACCCGCTCCAACAGGTCCATGTCTTTCCTGTGCTGAGGACTTCAGAGCTGAGAACGCAGTAATCCACGTGGGGTCTCACCAGAGTGGAGCAGAGGGCCAGAATCACCTCCCTCGACCTGCTGGCCACACTTCTTTTGATGCAGCCCAGGATACGATTGGCTGAGCTGCAAGTGCACATTGCCAGCTCATGTCCAGCTTTTCATCCACCAGTACCCACAACTCCTTCTCTGCAGGGCTGATCTCAATCTCTTCATCGCCCAGTCTGTATTGATATTGGGGGTTGCCCCGACGCCCATCCAGTACCTTGCACTTGGCCTTGTTGAACCTCGTGAGGTTCACACAGGACCACTTCTCAAGCTTGTCGAGGACCCTCTGGAAGGCGTCACATCCCTCACGTGTGTCAGCCGCACCACTCAGCTTGGTGTTGTCTGCAAACTGGCTGAGGGTGCACTCAATCCCACTGTCTATGTCATTGATGAAGATACTAAACAGTACTGGTCCCAGTACAGACTCCTTGAGGGACACCACTTGTCACTGATCTCCATCAGGACATTGAGCCGTTGACCACTTCCCTCTGGACATGAACATCCAACCAATTCCTCATCCACCAAACAGTCCATCCATCAAATCCCTATCTCCAATTTACAGAGAAGGATGTTGTAGTGGACTATGTCAAAGGCCTTACAGAAGTCCAGGTAGATGACATCCATAGCTCTTCCCTTGTCCACTGATGTAGTCACTCCACCACAGAAGGCCACTAGTTGGTCAGGCAAGACTTGCCCTTGGTGAAGCCATGTAGGCTGTCCCAAATCACCTCCCTTTCCTCCATGTGCCTTAGCATAGCTTCCAGGAGAATCTGTTCCATGATCTTCCAAGGCACAGAGGTGAGGCTGACAGGTCAGTACTTCCCAGAGTCTCCCTTTCTACCCTCTTTAAGAACAACTTGATGACTTTATAAATGAAAGGCTTCTCTTAAGATCTTTCATAATAGCTTGCTTAAACTATTTCTGAAAAGCACTTCTTAATTTTAGCTTGAAATAGAATTTCATTTAAAAAATAATGTAAAAGAAAAGGTCAAATTAACACATTTGAAAATTAATTTTTAGGTCAAATTCCATAAGCCGACAGTGATGCATTAGAGATTATTTGTAACTTTTTTCTGTTTCAAACCTCCAAATACCTCCCCATCTAACCACCACTCCCCAATGAATTTTTCCACTCAGGTCTATTTCCAATGCAATTTCCTAGAGGTCAGCTTAGACATATATAGAATATATATCATTTTAACCTGAGCAACAAACTATAAGACATGAAAGTGCTAGTGGAGCTAGTAATTTCTCTCTACAATTGACCTTTCAGTCCTCCATCTATTTCATATTTCTGTTTAATCACATAGCCAGTGTTTTTCTCACTCAGCTACTCTCTATGTATTTTACAGTTTTTATCAAATTTTTACTATAGTCCTTTTCAAATCAAGTCTGACAAAGTTCACTTCTATAAAAATATTATTGAATTTTTCATCAGATTCAAAAATTACAAGATCCCACATGTTCAGAAGTGGTATATTCTTTGTTATACTATAGTCAGTTTTAAGCTAATTGGACTAGTTATAGTTTCAAAAACGACACAGAAATGGAACAAATTAAACTGATTGCTACTGAGTTGGCCATTATTTCTCCATGAAAAACAATGAAGGAATGACAGTTTTAATATGACTGTTTAAGAAGTCATTCAAAATAAAAATTGAAGTATTTTTGCTTGTGGTAAGAGAAAACCATCTTGCACCTATTAGGAAACATTATCACAGGTCACATGGGAGGAAACATAATCCAAACATAGCTTAACTCCACCCCAAAGAAGCTGACCAACACTGACTTTTAATCCTCCATCAGAAATGCTATGTTTAAAGAGCTGTGCTCAAAAACAGAAGATTGGAACTTCGAGAATCTGTAACAGCATATTTTACAAATTTGCCAAGTATGGATTACCACTGATTGAAGTAGTAGCTTACACTAAGCATGACACTGTATGACCACAGGCACAGTTATATAATTTTTCTTAGATTTAATTACACACCCCAAACCCCAATTTCATCACCCTCAGTCAGGAAGTAAAATAACTTTTACGAAAGGAAAAGATCAAATTCAGCTTTGCTGACTGTGCAAAGATGAAAGTAATTTTTAGAGAAGTAATCAAGAAAGACAATAGCTCTTTGCCTCCAGGTTTTCCTTAGACTTCTACCAGCATGACCATTTCTCCTGTATAATTTGTACCCTGCTACCAGAATGTATCAATATTTGTCCCCCACTTGTCAAGAATATATCTACTGTGTCAATATCCTCATTTTTAAATAGGTATATTTATTAATAACTTATTTTTATTATACTAAGGCTGTCTTACAGCCAATAGACTCATATATACAAATGGGAAATGATCTGATATCATGCAGCGCCCTGGGTGAACTGGCAGCAGTTCAGGAACCCACAGTAGAAAAATAATATTCAACCATGACCCTGTCTTAGGACTCCAGCCCTAGCCTGTAATTAGGAAACCCAGTTCCTGGTTCCAGCTCGAGTCAGTCTGTATTTATGTGTAAAAGCAATCCTCTATATGCATTTAAAGGCAAATCACAATATTTAAGTTAAATAATCCCTTATTTATTAAAAAAAATAAATCTATAAGTTATCAGAAAACAGCTCTGTTTGGTACCACCAGTCCTCTTTCCAGAAAAAGCCACATTTTCATTGAAACAAACCAACAAAACAATCAACCTGCAATCCCAATGCTTGAAAACTTCTTCTAAATGACAAAAAGCAGTTATTTTCTATAGAAAATACTTATTTTCACAGTAAGTGTTTTTTATCCAACATTCTTTCAAGACATGACAGAAGGATAATTTGGCCAGCACTACTGAGGATGCTTTTCTATAGACACAAACGCAGGTTCACAGCAGTGAGGGAAGAAACAAGACCTATGTACGTAAGTAACTCAAAGGAGGACTTCTCAGTAACTTCTGATTCAGGAACTGTCAAGTGTATTCCCACACACTTTGTTAGTCCATAGTATAGAAAACTATCCAAACTGAAGCCCACAGTGTAAACAATTCCCCTTTTACCTTTCTAGCTTTCAACTAGTAATTCTTCATTTATAACTTTGGTAGTTTACTAGGTGAGGTGTCTCATTTTTACATTAACTTTCATGATTTTCCAATATACACTGTAAAGCAGTTTGCTTAACATTTTTGAGGGGCTAAATCTGAATTTGAAGAGTTATTGTTCTGGAAATCTTGAGGTTTCTTGGAGTAGCACAATATTGCTACCATATGTTTTAACTCCTTTGCTGCAAGTAGGGACCAGGCTGCTGTGGCAACTGAGTTATGGGATGACTAGAGCCGTGTTTGCTGACACCACGCAGCAGGATTACTGTCCTCCTTGAAGGAAGAGTGCCATATATTACATTTCAGCTGTTTAAAAGAGGATTCATTTTCAGTCTGCAATCGAGTCATCATCTTGTTTCTATTTACATCTTCTTAAAGGTCTGAAAGTCTCAGGAGCCAGCTGTTACAACACCGTGGCAGTGGGGTCAATTAGATATTTGTTCCTGACTGTAAGTGGGACTGTAAAATTAAAGTAAATGAGGTCCTATCCTAGGAGAAAGGTTTGCTCTCTATTACAGATCTGATAAAACTGGCTTCATACTTTTATTTTTATTTTATTTTATTGTACTTCTGCAGGTCTCAGTTTAAAGGACAAAGTGGGGTCATAGGTTGGACACTCAATAGCCTTACAAATACTATGGCATAAAGGAAATCACGTAGGAATTTCAGCAGCTTTACAAGCCTGCGACCTGGTGGCTCACCTGACAAATCAAAAATTAAACAGAGGTACATGCCCACAAAAACCCCATTTATCATTACCCAAGGATATTTCCACTTTATTCTTTAGGAAGGACTAGCAATTAAAACCGTTCTTCCAGACAAAACAGACCAAGAGAATCAAAGTGAAAATGATATATAGATTAGTGTCTGCTCTTCTGAAAACTTCCATTCACAGGCCATGAACATGAAAAAGTGCATCAGTTATCTCAGGTGGCAGACTTCCTGCCTAGGCATGACCCAGGCTGGGCACTACTTGTCTTCAGACACTGATCACAAGCCAAAGAGATCTTGGCACTCTGTACATCTTCAATACCCCATTACACCAGCAGCTTTTCAGTTACAGTGCATAAGGATGTGAAATAGGAATAGTCTCACATAAGTTTTTGAAGAAAACATGGTGTTCCACTGGACTGATGACCTGCACCTCCTTGTGAAGTCAACATTTAGGAGCTGCAAGTTAGTTCAGTACCCAGGCAGTTTGGTAATTGCCATCCACTAGTGAACTCCCCAAACAGAGCAAGTTTCAGGCTATCCTGACTGTTCAACCATATATATGCTTAATAAAGCACACAAAAATACAAGAACTAAACCTAAGAAGAAAGATGTAAAAGACCCTTCAATTCAGGATGATTTTTTTAACTTTCTCATGCTGTGTCAGGAAAGGAAGTTCACTTTTCTTTCTGTTTCCAGGTTTTTCTTCAACAGCTCTCAAAGTCCTTCCTTCACCATATTACCTTAATTTTATATATACTGCCCGACAACATATCACATATTAATTTGAAGCTTCAGGGCAAGACCCTAACCTCTCTGAAGTTAATAAGTGTTTTATCACTCAGCTTCCTAGGGCCATAATTTAACTGCTGGAAAAGGTAAGACCAGTCTAGAAAATATTCAGGTGCCGTCACTGTAACTAATGCACTCTCCAAGGTAAACAAAATCCTGAAAATAACTTATTATTAACACTATTAACCCAAGTTAATAGTTTTGAGCTCCTAAAGTTCCTTTAGCTCAAAAAAGGGCTTGTCTTCATTAAAATTGCACCCAAATATCACTTATCAAATTGGCAGATCTCATTAGTTAGATTTCGTCTTTAAAATCCAATCAGTCTCTTAGTCCCAAATAATTTTTATGCTCCTTCCTCATTACAAAAACTGCTATTTTCAACTTAATCAGTTTTACTACTTAGTTATATTTCCTTAGACACAAAAAAGCTGTGAGAGTGGGGTAGCCTATTAAAGAAAACATTAAACCTAGAGCTTGGTTTCTGAGAAATAAAGTGTTCTACAGGACTCCTAAGAGAAGAGACTGAAGGAAACACCATCCTAACAGAAATTTAGGAACTACAGTTTGCAATATATTATTAGGCTTAAAATGCACCATGTTTAAAAGAACTCTCAAATTCATTCAAGTGGAATCATTGCCAGTGTATAATCAGTCACACGTATTTTTCCTGTGTGCAAACCTCCTAAATCAACAAAAGTAGCATTCAAACCTCAGGTATGCATTCACACCAAAGGCTGATCGTTTATCAGCTCTACTGGGTTGGGGGGAAGGAGCAAACCACAAACCCAAAAAACTTTCAAGATTTTTTGGAGGTGACAGCCATGACAGACAGCAGTAAGCAAAATCCCACTGTTCTCATGTTTGAAGGTTATGAGGTTCCTGAGCCAAGTTGAAATTCCCCTGAAAAACCCAATGAAACAAATTTTGTAGGACCTTATAGAAGAGGTATGTCACTGTATTACAAAGCAAATCTCTATTACTACATTTTGGTGTTCCTCTGATGATTGTATGATACGTACCAAAAGCTGAGCACAATATTTTTGTTTCACAGCAAACAGAAATTGATTTATCTTTTGTTCAGGTTTAAGTTAACGGTTCAGTTCAATTCACCTTGTATAAGAGAAATGAAAGCAAGCCATGAGATGATCAATGCAAAAACTGAAACCTCACTATGATACTGTGGAGAAGAAGTTATTCAAATTCAAGTCAGTCTGAGCTAAGAGTGATAGTAGGTCCATCAAGCTCAAGGCCAAGATTTTAGATAATAATAATGAGAGATGCCAAATGCTCAAGTTGCAACTTTTTTAAAAGACTGATTTTCAAAAAGCACCAAGGGTTAGGTGAAAAAATCAGGGTTCTACAAGTTCCTTTCAATTCATCACCCACAGACTGAAGCACTCTACATCAGTTCTTTTATTTAAACCATGGCTTACATGTCCAGCTGTCTGAGCTGGACTGCCAGTAGAAGTGTTAGGAACACTGCATTTGAACTGAACATCAAAACTGTCTTCTAATACGTTAAGGAGAAAGTCATACACCATTAAACCTAAGCTAGGACCAAGGCTGAGCCCTAATGCACCATCCATCCACATTGTAATTCTCTGGACTCTCTTGGTCTCTGACAATTTCTCAAATCTCTTTCTGAGCACTGGTGCAGCAGAAGCCAGACACTCAGAATCTGCACTTGGAGCTTGTCCTATGTGAGGATTAAAATGATGGGTGTCTTTAGTCTACCTGGTAGCTTAAATGATCACCAAGTGGTAGCTTGGGTCAACTTGTTTAATTTTCCTCTGAATCAGACTAAAAGCATTCAAAACAGTTCCCATGGCACAGCTGAAGGTGGTGACCAAAGGCAGTGAGTACAGGAAACTACCCAAGGCTACTCTCATACAGCCACTGTCTCCAAAGCATACACTGCAAGACAAGAAATTTAGGATCCAAATTATCAGAAGTCAGGGTATGCGGTACCAAAGTCGTCTCTCTGTTTAGCTACCACAGCTACTTAACATCAGGCTCCACTTACTGCTTGTACAGTGTCAGCGTGTATTCAGTGAGCCTGCACTGCTATTTTGGACACAACAGCAGCAGTTCAGGACATTTGCCGATCCCAGACCCAATCTAAAATATAAAGCAGGAATAGATCTTCAAGTTCGTATCAAATGTCTCATCTTTGGCAACTGCCTTCTCCAACTAAATCTTTTATTTTCTAGGAAATAATACATTTTCCTTATTATCACTGTACAGAAACCAGGAAAACACTAGCATTAAAATATCACTTCCAAAGGGTAAA
Source organism: Nyctibius grandis (assembly GCF_013368605.1). Taxonomy (NCBI): domain Eukaryota; kingdom Metazoa; phylum Chordata; class Aves; order Nyctibiiformes; family Nyctibiidae; genus Nyctibius; species Nyctibius grandis. The sequence continues at coordinate 17,349,304 of NC_090670.1, forward strand.
AGAAACTAGGCCACGGTACTGCTTGAATACAGGTGAGAATGTGCAGAATATAATATTTAGATATGTAAGAGATATGCTGATGAGTCTACTGCTCCGAGAAAATTTACAGCGCAAATGTTGTGTGAATCAGTGTGATGGCTGCTGTCAGCTACAAATATCATCTGCATATTACGCATCTACCACATGCAAAATACTCCCACAATGATCTTATTAAGGAGGCTGTGCCATACATCAAAATAATGTTATACCTACAGCAGCCTGCAGGTACTAAAATATGCCCTTCCTGCTTATTTTGTACACAGTGAAAAATGACACACTTGTGGGTAAACTTGCTCATTAATTCTGACAGATAATTAAGAATACATGCTTGATACCGCAACTTAAGCATCTGAAAGCTGTAGAAATAGAAATGTTCTAAATGTTAGTGAAAAAGAAAAAGAAAGGGAGAGGAACAGAGATGACAATTATTTGAGCTACACAGAATTTTAGATGAGTACTAATTCACTTGGTGGTGAGTAGCTGAGATGAGTGATAGAAAAATCTCACAAGCTTTTTTGAGTGGTATCTAAAAATACCCGAAAGAGAAGATAAACTTTTTCAGCAATTACTTCTGAGTGTCCTTCTTCCATCCTTTGTGGAAGAACCAACTGCTCTTATTTACTTTAATATCTAAAAAGCAGAAGAAACTCTGCACATGAACATGTAAGTATTGAGGACTAACTTGTACTTGTTCATGGCCTTGAGTAGATCAGCATTCATTAAGACAGGATAAAACCGAAGAAAGGAATTCCAAACAATTTTGTCTCAAAAAGACACAATGAATCCCAGAGCTGCCTTATATGGCTGAGATCATTCCCACCTCAGTACCTTCAAGCAACGTGGGTATTCCTCTCCATTTGTAACTAAGGTCCTATGCACAGCACATAGCTTAATTTCCTGGACAGGGTATAGCATACCCTTTGAATAGCAACATATTAGCATAGCCCTTTGAATATCAACCAGCTGCAAGTGCACCTTTGGCAGGACTGCCTCTTCATTCCTTACTCAGAATTAAAGACAACCAAGCCAAGAGGCTGAAAGGAGAAGGAAGAAGTCCCCATGCCACCATGCATGGACCATACGCGTCCCAGATGAGTTGACAGCAGCAACAGAAAAAAAAAAACAAGAGATGAGTTTTAACTCGCAAGTCAGAAACCAGCTGTGATTTCACCAAATGTTGTGATCAGACAGAACCAAAGCATTTCTTAGAACAGCTTTGTGTCAAGAGCTGGACCTGCTCCTCAGGAACCAAGTGGATTACTCTCCTCTACTTTTCTTTTGCTGTATAAAAGCTATGCATAATCCACCCTCTTCCACATTTTTTAAGCAGAACCAATTACATTGTTCATTCAAAGGTCAGGCCAACACATATGGCATGCAATTCAGAACAGTAAACATGAAAACATTTGTCATTAATTATAACCTCCAAGTAAAAAGTGAACATAAATAGTTACCTACGAAGAATATTTCATTTTCTATAAAAGGTGGCGGCAGTGGATGCTCACTAGCAATGAGTCGCAGCCAGTACAATAATTTGAAAATTTATATACACAGTTGGTGTTCCAGCCAGCAAATAATGTACGCAATTACTGCTCCTGCTAATGTGCCTGCACGCCTGATTTCCAGAGCAGCATGCCGAGTGCTTTCCCCTTAAGGTGGCTTGAGCAACTGGTTTGTATTTTAACGGAGAGAACCATATGTAATGAAAGCAGATCGTTCAGGAGACAAGCCATGCTTTCAACTTGTTCCTGCTGCCAGAGTAGTAATTGCAGTGAAATGGAAAAAAACAAGTACACACCTACTATAAACAGATGGCTAATAAAAATTTGGGGAGCTCTTTCAAAACAAAAGTTGAGTACTCTAAAAAGACACCTACATAACAAATGCTTGGACACGTCGTCTCCTTTTACGGACTACTTAAAGATGCGCCCTTTAGCTCAGCAGCTGAACAGTTTCTTCCTTTGTTGCTGATTATATGCAGAAGTTTCAGAATACGTGTATACCAAATATTTAACCTTTATAATAGAATGCAATCAAATGTACTCATGCAATACACGCAGTGGGTATTAACTACTAATGTGACATACCCAAACACGGTAATGAATTTTATGTCACAGATCACAGCTTTCTGGTCTACCATCTTTAGATAAAGAGTAGTCTTGATGAAATTAGGAGGTTACAATATACAGTAAAAACGTATCTTGGTCCACTGAGGTTTCCTCATGCCTGCAAACATCTGCTCTTGTTTTGTACTTCCATTTGAAGACAAGAACAAATATTTCCATTTGCACAAAAATGTTGACAGGTGAATCAGTGTTTCAACATTAAAGTAGGTCAGCCCACGTTGCATTATTCAGTGTAGCAGCATGACACTTCTAAATGATAAAATATTGTCTAATACAAATCTGGTGATGCAAGCATATATCTGCTTTCTGCAGAAGAAAAGCTGCTTTAATTTGAAATTGTCCCTCTTCCATCTGTAAGAAAAACGTGAAGTATTACAAATCAATTCTTTTTGCCTATCTTCTTCATGCCAGTCAATAGCTGGGCAAACACATGAAATAAGGACAAACGCATGTCTGTTCCCAGTCAGCACAAGTGACAGCAGATTTAAAGGGACATCATCAGCTTCACACATAGTCAAGTGAAAGCAAAAAGAAGAATAAAAGCTATTTCAGGTACTCCAGTTAGGGAGGCATAACCAAGCCATTTTCTGTTTCTTAGAATGTTTTCTCTCCTCGTTTGTGTTTGAAAACTCGTGCCCCTAAGGAAAACTCAGTTTCAATGTTCTACGTTATCTGTACACAGAAATACTTGTCAGTGGGAAAAGTAAACAAAGCAAAGTTGGCACCTCTCACCCGCCTCATTTGCAATAATTCTATGCAGCACTTTTAGTGATAAGAAGCAGGATATTTTCAGTAAGTGTTTATCAAACAAATACTTGCCCCTGAAAACAATAAAGAAAAATCAAAATTGTATTTCTACCAAGAAATCAATAACGTGATCGACACCAAAATATACTGTTATAGTCTCTTTTTAGAATATGTTATTATGTCACAGATCGGTGACACCATATACCTACTATAGAGTTTCCTCCATGGAGAGAAAATAAATTTTTAAGATTGCAGACACAGACCTTGAGTACTTAGCACAAATAGTAAGGTGTGCTTTTTTGGAGTGAGAAGAGCCAAATTCTTTTTCAAGAAAAACTGAGAAAATCAAGTATTTAATTAAAATACAACATTGTAATTTTCAAAATAAAGAAAAAAGAACCCTCTAGTGTCCTATGCATAATCTAGGTAATTATTTATGAATTAGACCATTGAACAGGGTATTTGTGCACAGTCTCAAGCATTAATTTACAGAGTAACCAGCCTGAAATGCCATTTTTTGGCATTGTGGAGAATAAGCTTCACAACTTTAAGTCTCTTCATTCATCTTTATGTGCAAGCAATCTGGTTATTCAGCAAAGACTACACATACGCTTAAAGCTAAATATACTTGAAAATATCTTTGCAGATGGAACAGCCCATAATCATAGTTGCAGCAGACATGATGGAAGAAAAACCCTACAACCTCTTAAAGCAATATTAGCAGAGGAAACTGCTGTGGATTTATCCAAGAATGGAGAAACAAAAGCTAAGTCTCTTATTATATATTATATTACCTCCCCATTAGGAGCACGTTCCTGTGTAGTGGTTTTATTTGCCTCTGACCCTTAACAGATGTGATACAGTAGATTCAGCCCTTCTCTGCCACACTTCATAAAACCTCTGAAACGATAAATGGATCAGAACTGACTGGAGACGAGAGGGAGGGCTGAGCCTCTAAATGTAAAACAACAGTCATTGAAGCCCACACTTATGTAAACTGATTTCTCTATTGAAAAAAAAAAGTAACAGATTACAATAAGGTCTTCTTGAAATTTTAGAATGTTTCAGATTAACAAAGAAACCCCTCAGAAACCCTTCAAACATGTGCTTAAGATAAAACTCCCACAACTCAGATCTAGCTATGTGTACACATAAGAGCTCCACTTTGACACTTTCTGTAGAAAAGGAAAAAAAGAAAAAGGCAGTGACTATTCTTGGCAGCAGTTAAATTTTGGCCAAAAGTGTGGGTGGGAAGCTTGGTTCTGGCTACTGACACTAGTTTTCTAACTCACAGAAATTAAGGGGAAGAAGGAGTCTAGCTGAAGCAATAGTGAATAAAATCACGGATATTCTTTGTCTCAGTCTTTCACCAAATCACAGATCCTCTCTCTTCCAAATGCTCATTTACAGCACATGCCAAATAACCCAAAGCACAATATTACAGCATGTGTGCTCCCACATGCTGTTGATAACACATTGGTAAACACAATAGCCAGCTATTTTGATGCCATGAATTTCTATGGGTCTATCTTCTTGAACATGAACTCTTGCCTAAAGCTCAACACTAAAGCTGGAATATAAAGATCCCTAAAATTTCAAATATAAGAACCAAGCCTGTGCATCCTGCCTTTAAACACTTTTTCGTCCAACCAACACTCCTATCAAATACTTATCTACATGAAATCACCAAGATCTTTTAACTCTGATCACATTTAAGGTTAGCCACACTGAGGTCATTCTTTTAAACTTTCTGATCAATCACATCTTAATAGATTTAACACATGAACAGGCTTCATTGCTCTCTGTTCCAGTCACTGTATATATCAGAGTTGCTCTTACTAATTTTTTTTAAAGTAGTCTCTTGTTTCTCTCTTTCCTTTAGGTCACTTATCACAGTAATTTAGAGACTCAAAATGTTGTATACAACCACCACGTTGTCACACAGCACCAGAGTGCAAGCATTTAAAATGCCCCCGACAGCTCTCACTTCCATCCAGGTGATATTTACAAACTGATACCTACTATCATCACAGCATGGACCAACAGGTTCAGAAGCAGTTTTTCCAAGCAGGAGTTGGCAGTGCCTGCACTGGAAAATAATGATAGCATTTGTTTGAGTTTTTTGCTTACGTTTTGCTCATCCCCCCCACCCCGTTTTCCTTCACTAGTGGAGGTGGAACGTATGGCATAGAACAATCACCTCCTTGCTGAAAGAAAACTTATGATAAGGTGACACATCAGTTACTAATTTTAATTCATTTGTTTTTATTGGGTCTTGAGAACACCAAGAAAGATTGTTTTTCCTACTAAAGTGTGATTCTCCATAGAAAACTGACTAAACAGTGACACCATGGGGTGCCTTGCCTATTCATGCTAATTAATTTTCACCTAAAATTACATAGACGTTAAGCATTTCAACTGCTACCCTGTGTAATTAATCAGAAAAAAAAGTGCCTTTTTCACCTGCCACACGACTAAACACTGAAGATTATTTAATAATTAGAATATAATTGTGATGCCAGTCAAACGACACAGCCCATTTGCTCTTCCACAGGTGTACTGGACTGTCATGGACAAGACCATAAGCAACAACCCATAGTTAGAGCTGTTGCCCTGGGTTAGACAGATGAGAATTCAGAATACTCAGGGTAGTGCCGAGTCAGCAGCTACCCTATTACAGCATCACGTGCTCAAACTGCAGCTTGTTTTAAGCCGAAGTGCTTTACCTTCTGTCAGCAATTATTCAAATGTTTTCGTGACTGTGGCCCTTACTGCAGCCTGTGTTATCTGCTGGCACAATGAACAACACTAAATTGGCTTCCAGGGCTATTTTCAGTGGGTGATGGGTAGCCAGACTAGCAGCTCTTATGCTACCCTGATTTAGGAGATACAGCTATGAGATCAGGAAACCATGCCTGGCCAGATGCCAGTCACCGTGGCAGACCAACACCTCTCAGGTTAGTGTTGCTCGATACAAATGACACCTCTGATCTCCTCTATTTGCAAACTGCTCTTCACGTAAACTTTGTAATTGCCCTATTTTTCACTATTGCTATTGTTAGGAGATACCAACCCCTAAATAGGGACTTTTCTTTCAAGAGTTCATCTTACTTCTCAGAGTTATAACCTTTGATCATGCCATCACTGCCCAAGTGCAAGGTTAAAGGGTTCAAGCAAGGCTGAAATGAAGACTGAGAATCCTATTGTAGAAAATCCCGCTCCCCAGGCTGAAAGTTTGCCCCGCTTTAGGTGCACATGCAGCAAACCAGTACCCTTGAGACCAAGTAGCCATCAGCTTTGACACGCTCAGTTTCAAATTACCACTATTACAAACGGGATAGTCCCCTCCACAAGGATTAAACAGAAGCATGTATTGTATACACCAGGCAATGACACCTTTATACTGAATATTTTTGCTGAGGTATCAGTGGGTCCCTGTACTGAGCAACCCCGTGCTCATATTCTTACATTTTCCACAGACATTGTATAAAAACTGTTCAGTTGCTTTCTCAACCAATACTTCCCAAAATAGCAAAACAATGCTGAATGCAAATTAAGCTGAGGAAGCTGAAATGGATCTAACTTCAGAGAGAGCAAAGTTGTGAAGTGATCATTAGAATGCTGGTGACAGACATGCAGAGATACATTTGGTTTCCTGGTTTTTTTAGCACAAATTATTTGCATTCATTTTCACTTTTAGGGGAGAAAATAATCAAGTTACAAATGTGGTTTTAAGAACAAACATTAAAAGACACTTCTGGAGATGGAGACAGAGTACAGATTAAGTTCTATATTTTTAAAACAGTTTTAATAGCCACATTTATGTCCAACCCATTAATTTAAAGGCCTGTTATAATTACAGCTTTGCCTGTAAGTTTGGTGATGTCTCTGATAGAATTTATGAATCTAGAACCAAATTAATATTTATTATTTTGATTTCAGTCATATGGATGAATCCCGAATCAAGACTTAGGGCCACATTGTACTTGGCATTGTACAGACTAACATGACTTAAACTCTCTTACTAACACACACCTAAGCATGCTTAAAACAATAAACTCAGTAAGGTATAAAGTGAAATATAAAACAAAGGCTGACTGCACAGCAAACTTTTTTTTTTTAGTATAGCCAACTGTTTCACTGTTCCTGATGAGTATTTTTTCCATTTCAATGCAATTTTCAGTTCTCACTTGCTTAGGTGATAAAAATGAGGCGGTTTTTCACAGGCTTAACGTCCTTCCTTCAGAGACACTTCAAGTGGTATTTCTTATCCAACTCTCATTTTAACAAGCTGGACAACTTTCTTCAAACAACTTCAAGTTCAGTCAGTACCTAAAGCATGCTCCACACGTCTGACCTTGCCCTGCTGAAGTAAACGGGAAGCTTGGTACTGACTTCAGTGGACCTCAGATTTCATATGCTGTTCTGGAGGTCAGGAAAGCTAAAGCTGAACCTTGGATCGCTAAATTCAAATAAACTTGGGAAATGATCAGGTTCAGTTGAGCACTTCAAATCTGGAACCTGCCTCTAGTGATAAGAAAAATCATCCCTGCTCTGACTACACATCAGGTATGAATCCAAGCTTTGTTTGCAACTGAGCCAATTCGACTGCAGCAACTAAGCTGTGAGAATTGTAAAAGACATTCATAAATGCTACCAATGAACACACCCAACATGGAAAGAAACCACAACATTGATGCTACACAGTACCTTCCGGATTTCCATGCATGTAAAATATACTCCCTCGTGGCTAGTTGTTTTGACAACCTCAACTTTTCAGAGCCAAATATGAGATATCTCAGATCAGCTCCCTGAAACCAGACAGATTCAGGAAGTCCCAAGCTGCGTATCCCAAAAAGGGAGGCACTCATAATAACTTTTTTAAATGTACATAATTGTGCTTTAGATAAGGAACAGAAAGAGAAACTACAATTGAAGAAAGTTGCGTTAACTCCTTTATAAACGATACTCATTCAAGCGGGCTGAAAAAAACATTATGTGCCCTAAGGAAATTAATTTAGCACATTGGTCTTGTTCTGTCCAGAAGAACCCACTTGTTTTGGGTGCACATCTCTAGATACAATGCCCTGGGTTATTATTTGTTTTCTAAAACAACCCTTAACTGTGTTTTTCTGAAATCTGTGTCTCTTTAGATTTCTCAGGGTGACACAGTGCTGTGAGAGACATCATGTCTGATTACATCAGTCAGACTGCATTAAGCTGTGTCAGTAATGACTGCCAATGTGACTGATGTAACTGGGTGCGACACATCATCACACTGTTTCCTCGTCTGTGAAATATGAGATGGATTTGGGGGCTAGGAAAAGAGGAAAAAGAAAAATCATAAAAATTTCATACCAACAGAAAATGAATTTAAAGAAACCTGTTCCTGTGCCCCCTTTCAAAAGCAAAATTGATTGAAAATCTTTTATTACATTAGTGACTAAAATAACAGTAGTCAGGTATAAGATATCTCTGCAGATAGATATGTGTGTTGTACTGACCGCATCAGCAAGAAAACTGCAGGATGGAGCCTAAAGAGTTTTGCATGTAAGGAAGCACTGCTTATTCGAAAACCTGCATGGCACTTTGACACTTCTCAAAGAATGCTCTTCTTTAATAATTGCATATATGTGAACAGAGCAGGTAAAACAAAGCAGTCTAACATGTGAACATGCCTGGAAAATTTGGTGGACCCTAAATGCTTCTGGTTACTGTTGCATGATTAAGTATTTTAACATTATTAACATGCCACTCACTAACAAATTTCTAAGAACTCTTCCTGTGGCCATCTGATTCTTTTGGCACTGGCTCAGGACTGTCAAAGGCATTTATTTCCCCTGGTGACTGACAGGGGATTACAATCTGAGTGTGCCCAGGCTGCAGAGCAGGGGCCAAGAAAGCCTGCGGTAACAGACCCTTAAAAACCTCAGCCTTTCAGTCCTAATGTGGGCTCACAGACAAGATTTAAGCTATCTTCAGCAATGCCAATATTACAGAAGCCAGCATATTTCTTGCCATGGACGCATCCTCCCTAACCCTCAAAAAACTAAGCCGTCATGAGAATCCAAAGCAAATCAAAGCCTGGAAAACAGCTAGAACGGTAAGGCTTTCATATGGTACACAGCAGAAAAAATCAGCCTCTGTCAAAGCAGATCACTTTCTAAAATCCCACACAAAACTAAGGCACAAAAATTACAAGTAGTAACAAGCACATAAGGGCCATTTAGCCTTTTAACTTCCTACTATATCTTTTTTTTTTCCTGGCCAGTTGGAGAACTCTCACAGCCAAATCCTCAGAGAAGCTAGCTGTGTACGAGCTGCCACACTATTTCCAACACAAAGCACTCGACTCGAATTGGCAGAGTCACATCTTGAGCAACAAGATGAATCAGTGGCTCTTCATCTTCCATCTTTGCCTCTCTGCTGAAATGACATGAGGCACATGAAGTCCTTTGTACCACCAACACTAGAAACTGGAGTTACCAAACATTTTGTATAAGCTGACACCCACCTGATCATAAGAACTAACTAGTCATGCTTTTGTAGCAAAAAAAAATCACACATAAACAAATGGCTATACTAAATGCAACTTTACGGTAGTGAGGGTTCAGAGGAAGAGAGCAGCCTTTTTGTAGGTGGCAGCTGACATAAGAACCCCAAGTATTACACATTATTATGTATTGATTATACATAGATCTAGCTTTACCTTCTATTTTTTTTTCAAAGTAGTAAGACCCAGAGCAAAGCCCATCTGGGTTTTATACTATCCAGTGCATGGCAAAGAGAGTGCAGTACTGCCAGATAAATTACCTCCTATTAATTAAATTCACTACACGCAGCAGGAATTACATCCCATGTAATTCTGGGGAAGTATAGTCTTTTTTTTTTTTTTTCCAGTTGCCTCAACAGTTCAGAACATCGTGACCTACCAAAACAATATAACAGCCATGCAGCGGGGTAGAGGAAATATGCCTTGCAGGGGCTGGAGGAAGGCAAAGTCACACATGCAGAAAAGACACACGGAGAAATGCATGACATGCTCAAAACCAACATATTGATCCTTGGTAACCAACCCTACAGCATGCTCTCTGCCAAGTGCTCAATCCTGTATTAGTCTGAGCTAATGGCCCAGCTGCAGGGGTAGGTACGCCTGCCAGTAAGCCCATAAGCTCCTATGGCAGTGCCATTTGCAGGGAGGGGGAGACGACTGTTTGAGTTAAACAGATCTTTGCTCTGTTTACAGCAAAACAGCCGACAAGCCTTTTGCCCTGTATACAAATGACTGTGCAGGTCTTTAAACCAGTTTTGTGGTTCAGCAGGAACTTGACCATATATAAGCAACAGATAAAAAAAACCTTTTGAGTTGCTGCAGAAATAAAGTAGACTGAAATATGTTTTTATATATGCACAAAAATGAATCCTTTAAAAAAGATTAATTTATATTAAAGCACTAACTTTTTAAAAAAAAAAAGTTTTCACATTTACACACACAGAAATATCTATTCCAGACTACACACAGGTATTTAAGGTATTTAAGCACCTTGATCACTCTGAGCTTTCAACTCAAAGACTAGTATATGACAAGCAAAAGAAAAAATAATTGGCCAGGTAATGTTTAGAGTCACACAGGTACGTTTGAAGGTCCATCCCTGTCCTTAAACTCTGTTTCTAAAGGCATCCAAGTGTTCTGATAAAAATCAGCCCTCAATGTGAAATAGGAAGTGAATGCATTTTAGTTTCATTTCAGCCTTATCTCTGAAGGTCATCTCTCCCCCAACACATTTTGTTTACAACAGAAAAGAGACTATATTTTCCATGATGTTGCCTCAGTAAATTGCATGAGTCAAATTAATTTCTGTCCATTTTCCACAAAACGTTTTCTGGAGCCTAGAGCACTGTACAAGAGAGTATGTATAAATGAATTGTCTTCAGAAGGAAATTATGCGAATATTGAAGCTGGGAACTCTGTATGCAAACTTTAGCATTAAAGAGCTGAACAGAATGCAGACCATAAGCCTACAGGTGGAAATATAATTTACCACAAATGGCTTTGTATCTCGTGCAGAAAAGTTGCATTTGCCACTTCTCCAGCTTACACTCTACTGAATAGAAATGGAATTACAAGATATTGCTCAACGGACTTGGGGTAGGGAAGAAATTACTGAAATTTCTAACTTTAATTGATCAAACTTCAATTATAACTTCTAATTCAAATTCTGCTTTCCAATTTTATAACCAACCTTGCAAAAACAGAGTTTTCAAGTCTGTTTGAGTATCTAGTTCCAGCGATGCTCATCAAACACCATTTCTAGGACATAACAATCCTTGCTGCTTTCAAGAGCTTTTTCCTGTCCAGAACAGTCACGAGGCTATACCAGAGTGCCATGTACCGACACATTAGACAGGCATAAGGTCATGAAGTCAAGAATTTATTGGCTACATCTTCTTATCCAGCATCATTCAGGAATCAGTCTATGTTAACCACGTTTTCAAAATACTTCTCCAGAATTTTAAACAAAACAGCAAAGTTACAAAAGAACGAAGGAAAATCATCTCCTTCAGACAAATGCAAGAGAGTCGTGTTCTTTTCAGGGCCCTGAGCAAACTCAGAGTTTACTTTGCTATCCTTTGCTCAACCATCACTGAAAGTTTGAAACAAGTTCTTGAGAAAGTAAACACGTTTCTCTTGGGAAACTAATCTGCAATCAAGACGTGGTGTATCTTCAAGGTAAGACAAGGTGAAATCGAGTAAACAAATGGAGTCCTAGTTCACCCTATGGCACCCTACTCCTTCACCCAAAGGCATCTCACTCAGTTTCACACAGAGGCTGCTATATCAAAGAGTACATATACACGCTACCATACATAAACCTACAGCAATTCTTGAAGCAACAGAAGGAAGACAAGACTGTGATTCACAGTCTCCTTTCTGGTGATGCGTTAGCTGAGCCAGCCATGTTTTGTTCCAGATACTCTCTGTTTCCAAACACTGAATTAGATTTCAAACACTTCCAAGAGCAGTCAAGTAAGATATGCTAATGCGACATTTTTATGAGCATCCCTAATTCGCCATGGACCTAGAGTGTTCTTGACCATGTGCAGAGCACAAAACAAGCTATCAATGCTGTCCAGAGCACATGATGATCTAAAGAGACCTTTAAACATGTTAATCAGTAGACCAGAACTTACTCCCTAGAAAGGCACATATTAGAAAGCAAATTCCTTGCCACTAATGTGTATGCTATAAACGAAACTGTGAAAAGCTAACCAGCCCAGTGACACCTTGATGCCCAACTACAGGCAATGAACACAGACATAGCTGAGATGTCTGCCTGGAAGCTATCTTCTAACCCAGATGACAGCAACAGAAAAAATACATTCAGGAGCTTGGCATCTGAGTCTTGCAGCTGTCAGAGCACAGAGTGGCCACAGGTGTTACTTCCAACCATGAAATCCACTAGGGAGGGAGAAGGCAGACGACAGTACAAATGCTACCAGCAAAACAGGGAGAACAGGGCAGACATAAAAACCCTTCAATCGCCAACATAGTGGCATAGATGTCTTCTGACTGTATTTACCTGGGGACATAGAAATTGCAATAAAATTGGTAATCTTAACCTGTTGAGCATGTGCCTTTAATGCAGGCAAGTCAGCACCTGCCAGAGTCTTAAAAATAAGACCAAGGAAGGCTGGGGGTAGCGTGTAAAAATATACATACATATATATATATAGTCAGAGCATTAAATGACTGAGGGGCGAGAACGCGCAGCAGTTTGCTTGTTTCCTCACTGACTGCTCAGTGATCTGGAGATGTACCCATTTCTATCTGCTTTTCCTTTGCTCTGTTTAGCCTTCTCCTTTCACCCCTGTGGTCAGCTGTCATTTCTCATTATATGAGCCATCCATGCAGGGTGCTGCTTCTCCGAGTGTCACCCTTACAACTCATGAATTCTATAGTGCTATGTAAATAGCTACATGAAAACTAGTAATATTAGAGGTGCCTGTGAAATGGCCAAGGAATTCATGTCAGCTTTCTGTAGTCACAGAATTAGGGTAATGGATCATTTGCAGCATTCATAACAGAAGAAAGGTCACTCTCAGTGAACCCAAGTAAAATTATTCCCTCCCTTTTCCTTTCCTCCCTCCGAAAGACACCTGTGCATAAGGCGGAAAGTTTCAGCAGCAGAATGCTGGGAAAGTCATTACAACTATGCATATTTTAATTCCCCCATTTTAAAAATAGAAATGAACATAAGAGAGCAGTAAAAGACAATATTCCTCATGAAAAATACCTTAATAGCAATAGAAAGCATTAGTTTTATCTCATGAAATTTCAGTTTTAAAAAATTCCTTACTTTTTCTACAATATACTAAGTATGGATTTTTAAAAAATTTTATCGAATCCAAATGCTTTGATAGCCAGCTTCTTCCCCTCCTTTCCATTTGCTCCCTTTATTTATAAATACATCTGTAATAATCAAGGATATACACAGTACTAACAGACTTGATTCCTTAATCCACACAAATTCTGAAAAATTAGCTAAATCTCTTGCTTTTATTTCCTATCCAGCTTAAAAAAAAAAAAAAAGGACAAAACAGCCGGACCTGAATTCTTCCATGTAGTCTTTTGAAAATACAAGAAATCAGTTGCTCTGTAACCACAATGGTTAGATCATAGGCAGTCCTTTCGATAAATTAAGCAGGACATGGTTCAATTGCCTTAGTTTTTAAATATGGCACGTTCAAACTATTAAGGTGGATGATAGATCTATATGAGCCCTTACATGTGTAAAAGTAAAATACGGCTTAATCTCACACAATTTTCTACAGCTACATAAAAGAAAAGAGACTAATTCCCTCAACAGCCTTTACATTACAATTGGTCTCCACGTCCATTTATTCCAAAGCTTTTCCATTTAGTAATCACACTTTGCAACTCAAAATCTGGGAGCGTGAGTACCTAGATGATTTACTCAAACTAAAAATCTGATGCTGATGTTTAGCACAGAGTTATCATCTAGCTACTAGTTAGATGATTTACCAGGGTGATGCCTACTTCATGTGACGGTACGGCACAGGGTCCACACTGCCATAGCTGCCAATAACATAGAAGTTCAAATACCAGCCGAAGAACACATGGCTGTGAATTTCACTAGGCATCAAAATGTCTGTAGCAACTAATGATTAAAGATATTTTCATGGCTCTGCTAGTACTTATGATTCTCTACCTCTAACAGAGCAAGTACTGGTACTTCAGAAGATACAGATGTCTGTAGCATGTAAGACGTTTACAAACACTAAGTTTAAATACCAATGGAATTTACACGTTCAACTAATTTAGGCGTTTTGTTATCTAACCTGTCACCAATTTGCAGCTAACAGTGCCTAAATGCATTAATAATAAATTGACTTTATCAATTTGCATCACACAGCCCAATTTCACTTCAGGGACAAACTATTTTCATTGTACTATGTTACATTTATCATTACGTGGGCTTCTGAAAGTATGATGAACTGAGACTTGCCACATTAAAGAAAACTATTTACAGCTTTCAAAACAGAAGGAAAAAAAACCCCAAAACCAAAAAACTGGTATTGTTGGTTTCATTAATGCCCATCTTGGGATAACAGACCAGCTCTCATTAAAGCCACAGAAAAGTCTGTCTTCATTCTTCCCTCCTCCTTCCAACCCCAAGTCCCCATTACAGTCTACAGCACAAGTTTTTCCAGATCTGATGCCTGACAATGACATGGAAAGACTATTAAAGAATTGTATCCAATCATCCTAGGAGTTAGTAGCCATACCCAGGAATGCAGGGTTAGGAAAACAAGTATCAAATCCCCATTATCTAAATAAATGCCCGGTAAAGTAGGGTTTCTTGCAGAAAATTAATAATTTTCATGACTGAGTTTTAATTGTATTTTAGAGATTCTTATGCTCATGAATAACAACTAACCTAATGTGGATTTCTTATAATGAATGTTTTGAAATGTGGTAATTTTCTAGGAAATGGACCTTCTGTTTCATAAACCTAACTACCTTAGATATAGCTCTATTAATTCATTAGTATGTATCTAAGGCTTCAGTGAAACATTACAATGTTAATTAAGTAGTAGGTACTTCAAGGTGCCAAGCCCCTTCGATGGAACAGTGTTCCTCAAATTCCTAAAAGGGCAAAATATTTTTGTTGTATCACTGTAACATTCATATGGGAAGCCTTTCACGAAGTAGCCATGAATTATGTCTCAGGAAAGAAGGGATGCTGCCTGCAAGAAGTCAGAACACACTAGTTGGTAAGGATAAGAACCAAAAGTAATAAAATTTGAACACAATAATTAAAGTAGGAAATAAACTTAAAATAAAGCTTGTTTGGAAACCTTATATTCTTGATCAGATAAGATCAATGCTTTTCCTTTTCAGTGTCTGGATTAAACAAACACAAAACTCAAACAGATCTCAGTCAAGCTAAGATTTGACATGCCACTAAAATAGCACATAAGCAGCCACTTGTCCCACCTGAAACATACTGAAGGGCTTCATGTAAGCAAAATTCTCTAACAGGAAAAAATAGTACAACATTAATGTTGTGATTTATAGGATACCTGACTGCTGCTATATGGCAACAAAAGATGCTGCACATTTCAAAAACACTGTTAAAAATATGCAATCAGTCTAGATGCCATTGTTTAATTCTTTTCCCTCCATTTGTTTTCATGATGGGATATATATATATATATCACAAAATATGGCGTGAAATTCACAACTGAGGTTAATGCAGCTGTTTAGTTTTACACTTGCCTGACAGAAAGGAACATGTTTCAGATAAAGAATTATGAAAGGTTATTTCTTTACCTTATTTATTAAAAGGTAAATTTAATTGAATTGTAAAAACCCTTAGATACCGTCTTTTAAATACTCTATTATCTTAAAAAGCAGCAGCACTGTTGTAAGTTGTTGTACAGGTGAGTAGTTCGTGCAACTTAAAGATTACAGTAACTGAGAAGTCTCACTCCTTAAGGAAAAGTTGAATGCTGAACTATTAGCTTTTATAAAACATGCTCTGTTTTAAAATAGAAGTAATTAAAAAACTACACTTTTTAAAAAAAGATTATTAATGTACAACAGAGAAAACTTTTAATTTGGGTAACCTTTAGTACAATCTAATCTAGTTAAGTGACACAGGTGGGGTTTTTTTTTGTTTACTCACGTGTAGGTAATTATTCTTCCATGTAGTCCTTTCTTGTAACGGATGCCGCACAAGCCAGCCCCTCCTGAAGTTTATCCCTCCCTAAAATCTTCCAGTTGCATTTCCTGACAGAAAATAACCTTAAATAACAAAGTTTAATTTCCATGATGACCTGCACTCAATTAAGATCTGTGTTATTATATAGGATGGGTATCTCAATATAATACCAAAAAAAGTTATTAAGCCACTTTACAGTGAAACTAACAGCAACTGCATAATTTTGCCAGATCACGGAATTTGATGAAATACCAATTATGGTCAGACACTGAATTTACTCGAGTTGGATAGTAACTTTGTTACTTGAATTCAGAAGATCAGGACAACACCTTGAATGCTATTTGAATCATAAAGATAAAATTCTGTGTTCATTTAAAAGGCCGTTTGCTGCCATGCTCAAGATTTCTAGGAACCTGAAAATGCGCCCAGCGTTGTGAAGCTGTAGAGAAGCCTCTTCTCACTTCAAGCCTGGGTAGCTGTTTTAGATTTTGTGTATGCCTGCTGTATTTGCTGAAGATAAACAACACTCCAGTCAGAACTTGTCTTTATGAGCCATGACTAAACATTATGTTCAGTTTCTATTTACCAGATGAAGGCCCTAAAAATGCATTTTTCAAATTAGCTTTTTCCTTGTTAGCATTTCCATTCGTATTCTGGTGTGAGTGAAATTCATCAACTAAAAGATTTCTAAACTACATAAGCCCAGGGAATGAGGCACATAGTATTTGGGAAAAAAAAAAGACAAGCTATAGGCAAAAGCACATGTTACCTACTATGAGGTGTCTGGGAGAGCATTCAGGTGCTCTCTGAGTTCATGGACCTACTGGGATGGAGTGAGACCAGCATGACACAGTAAAGTCAGATTGCAAAAGCTATTCCATTCAACTGTCAGAAACTGAGAGCACTGAAATTCTTAAGATGAGGACCAAAGGCTGCCATAAGGTTTGCAAGATTATAGATTAACCACCAGCTGCCAGCCTGCGAACCAAGAACATTTCACTAGGTGAAATCCAATCATATCAGGGTTGGTCTAATTTGCTAACTCTCAACTCTTTTTCGTTACAAAGCTGCATCCACAATTGCTCTTTTTGGTTTTGTTTGCCATCCACTATAAATGACAATATTTAGCTTGGAACAACCCAAATCTATGATGTTTCAGTTTCACCTTACACAAGTCAGGGGGAAAAATACTTACATTTGATAAGAAATGTTCCACTTGATCAAATGTAAAATCTAAGGACAGCTTTGAATGTAATCATTTGGATGAAGGAAACTGCCATACACAATATCATAGAAGTATATTATTTCTGATCATTTCTCCTCTCTAAACGTCTGCTAAACATTTAACAACGTGGCAAGCATCTTATTTATTATATACAGAAAATGTTTCCAAGCAACCTCTTGGCTTCTCTGAATAGAAGCCTCGAAAGAGCTCCTAAACCTGCGTTCACCTCAGGCATGGGAGATTATCAGGAAGCCAATAGCTATTCACTACCCCCACAGACATTGCAGGCATCGCAGGCATGACTTGGGCTACAGAATGATTTTTGGAGTTACTGAAGGAAAAAAAGAGTTCTATTTTTTATCTGCTTTTTCCAAACTATAGAACCTTCTCCACATTAATCAATATCTCAAATTCACCATGTTTTAATGAACCCGTAATACACTGAGAGTACGCTGACACACAAGGTCCAAGCTCTTAAATAATTACTAGCTTCATGCATGTCAAAATCACTTCACATGCAACTCAAAAGGCAGTGGAAAAGCAGTTACTTTTGAGTTGAGACTCAGCAACAAAGCTGCATAGGAAAACTAGTAACAAAAAATTCTTTCCAGTCATGGGTAAGTTCTTATAAGGTTTTTTTGGCCAAATCCAAAAGCATTACACCTGTACCTTTCCCTTATGATCTCTCCTGAATCCCACACTCCTTCCCCTCTCAAGTAGTCTGCTGCCTTTACTCTCCCATTCTCTGTCTTTGCTCCCAAGTGTCTGTCCTTTATTACCTCTTGATCCTGACTCAATTTGTTTTTTCTCACCAGCTATCATCTCTACAGAAGTCTCTCCTTCACCAGATGAGCTTTCCAATACGTAGTTCTATAAGCTGTGTTTCTCCAGCACCTCCTTGGGGACAACCTGCCTACATCTTAAACTAAACACAGAGAAACTGAAATTTTTATGTAACCTGCAGTGGGGATTATTAGAATATTATGCTTGCTTTTTACTTCTTATAACATAGTTCCTCCAAAGCAAACCCAGAAAAGAAAAATTAAGTAAGCTTTTCCTATAAACTAGAGCTTGAAAATGCAAGAAATATCGTTGTCCGAAGCGACCAGGACAGTGGTTTTGCTCAGCTCACAAACTCCCATGCGCCCACACAGACTCCCACACGTTTCCATTCAGCATTCACTGCAGGCACAAAGGACAGCATGTCCTGGACTCTTTGCAGGACCAGAGCCAAACTCCATTACAAGTGACTAGAGTTTTGCAACACAGAAAACACCTGTATGAAGATCTGAAATCCCCAGGACCTAGACAATTAACACATATGATTAATATTAACATAGGCATTTGTACATCTTCTGAAGTAGTATTTGTTTCTTTTTATATGGAATTTCAAGGAGAGACTTAATACTTGATTGTTTACCTGTACAGGATTCTCTAAGTGTAGTATCTCCTATGTGCAAATTTGTTTACCATGAGGAACTCATTTATTTCAGGGCAGAATTGCTGATAGCTTCCAAAAACAGATAGAATTTCTGACTTTAATAAAGAGATTATGTATCTATCAGATTTATGAGGCTATAGAAAATATTAAACCCATGAGAACTTAACTTCCAGTGATTCCTAAGTGTTATTTCCAACTGCTAAGTTAATGTCTTATTGTTTCATTATGCAACTTTTTCAATCCCATTGGAGAACTTCATCTATTCTCACTTCTTGAATAAATAGCCTGAAACGATGTACTCCCAAACTGTTCTGGCTGAAGATCTTATGACACCCTGTTGAGAATCATAGTTAGATTATTATTTCTTGCAAATACAAATATTTGCCTCCCAAAACATCCAAGGATGCCACATTACTGCGCAGTTATTTCTTATTCATCTTTCAGCTATCTTATTAAACCTTTAAGAAGTTATTTTCAAAAGACAGACAACTGAAAATGAAGTATTACCACCCATCTCATTGCTAAGCTTAAACTCTGTGAAGAGCACAGGGATGATTAGTTGGTCTTAGAATGCGACTGACAGTTTTTCAGTATTTGTGTCATGTCATAGAGAACGAATGCAATGAGGATTTCCACATATAGAAGGAGCCCTCTTATGACAGTGCCACTGGTCCTGTTACTATTTACCTTACTGCACCAGAAAATGCTCCATTTTGGAAAGACGCACAGAATTAAAAACAAAAAAAAAAATAAAATAAATTAAATCCAACTAAAACTCTGACTCAGTTTGGAGAGAGACCTTCAATCAGCAAGAGAGTTTTCTTCTTTTAACTGCTGACAGCATTTCTGCCCCCCAGAATAGATGCTAACAGATTAGTGGAAAGTTACACTTCCTTAAAAATAGATCATTCTTTCTGCTGGACTCTTTGAAATTTGAGGGCAGCATCTGTTGCAATAGCATATCAACAGCATTAGGTGACTGAAGGTTTTGGTTCAAAAATCTTACTCTGAATGTCCAGCAAAACAAAGTAATTTTGCTACCAAACCTTATGCACTGGGGCATTTTTTGAGATAAGAGCAGAGTTCCTAATCAGAACAGAGTATCAATATTATTTGATCATAGAATAATCTTAGTCGGACATGACTTCAGGAGGACTTCTAGTTCAGCTCCTTGCTCAGAGCAGCATCATTGAGATCATTGCTCAGGGACTTGTCCAGTCAAATTATGAGTATCTTCAAGGAAGGAGATGCTACAAAAAGCTCAAGGTAGTCTGCTCTGTTTGACCACCCTCATGGTTTTCCCACCCAACTAGAATTTCCCGTGTTCTGTCTTGCGTCCATTCCCTCTCATCCTTTCACTGTACACCTCTGAGGAGAGTATGGCTGTCTTCTCCACACCTTCCTATTAGGTTGCTGTAGATGTCAGTAAGATCTCCCCTTCACCTCTTTTCCAGGCTGAACAGACCCATTTCCCTCAGGCTCTCATATGCCATGTACTCCAGCTTCCCACAGTCTTGGTAGTCCACCACTGGGCTCACTCCAATATGCCAACATCTCTCTTGTACTGAGGAGCCCCAAACTGGACACTCCTATCTGGTTTGAGATCACTCAACACATCATCTTGAAGTGCCAGACAGAGCAGAAGAATCACTCCTCTTAGTCTGCTGGCTACACTCTTGCTATACGGTCTGGGCTAATGCAGCCGTGGATATGGCTGGCATTCTTTGCTGCAAGGGCACATTGCAGCAAATACGTATGTATGATACCCTGTTCATCAGGACTGCCAGGTCTTCTGCAAATGTATTCTCTACTCAGTCACAAGTCTGTATTGCTGCATGTGGTTTTCTCATCCTAGACAGAGGTTCTGAAGCAAGTGCTCTAAAACAGATCACAGCACCAAAACCATCATTTCCACCCACCTGGTCCCCTTAGTTCCTCTGACCATACGTTTACACTGGCTTCAGTCATTGAGAACACTGAAACAACTAGAGCAAAAAAAAAGGACACAGAGAAAAGACTCAGCAAGAGATAAATAACAAATCAGAATCATTTGCACAGGAATTAGCTTGGCATTGTTTAACTCTTATATTTTAAATTGTGAGATTTTTAACTTAGACGTGATTTCTTTGTAGCTTTGTATTGCATCCATCAAGACCATGCTGTCATTGCCCCTATAGCCTTTGGCTATTTTTATGGTATAAATAAATTGGAGATAAACACTGAATGTAATAGGTCCTTGTTTGAAAAAGTTTTCTGCTGTTCTGGCATTCAGTCACTCCTGTTAAAGGCACATACTGTGTTTCCTCTCCTAGCAAACTTCCCACATTGGGCAACACTGAGCGGCACGCACAGAGCACTGCTTGTGAGTCCAAATCTAACAAAAAGCTGATTTGGTATATTAGCCTGCAAAGTAATAAAATGTCTATTAAATGAATTTTTAGCACTATTAAGTCAATGGGATTTTAAAGCTGACTTCCGATGAAGTAAAACTTTCATTCACTACCTTATCCATACCACCTATCGAGAAAGCTGTCTGCAGTTCAGTATCATCTCGCTGCTAGAAAACTGTATGCTCAGCTCCAGTTGGGACACAAATCACAAACCACCAAGAAAATTTTAATTGAAATTTTTTTCCTTGTAATTGCTGAACATCAAATAGATTGAAAGAATCATCTTCCTGATAAAAGCATTGTGTTTATATCTAGAATATTCATGTTATAATGCAAGAGCAGTTTAATCTCTGTAAAAATATGCCCTTGTCAATCTGTTGTCCTTGAAGACTTTTGTTCATCTTATCCAAGAAAAATTGCCACTGAGAAAACAGAACGCATTAGCTTCTCACTAGAAACTTCCCTACTATTGAAGCTTTCTACCTGTTCATTTACAGGCAAATACTATCTGTACACTAAGTAAACATATGCATCATCTTTAAGCCTTTTACATCATTTCACATTGTGCAAAGATGGTGTATTTTAACTAGTAGCCACATATTCCACCACCTTCAGTTTTGATTTATACTGTTATTTTCTACTTTAAAAGATTTTCAGCTTGTAAACATGGTGCCAAACTCTGAGATATTATGCTGGTGCAAAACAAATGATCAACTGAAAGAATCAAATTTAAAATGCTCTCTGATATGATGAAGAATTGACAGAGATCGAGATAAATTGGAAAAAAAAGGAGTTTGCACTAGGCTGCAAAAAAGAGGTTATAACTCCAAGGGGTGGCAGGGGAAACAGAAGAGGTGAATGTGAGAAGCTTAAGGAAAACAAGACAAAACAGAGATTCACAGAACTTGATCTGCTAAAGGTCAAGTCAATGAGAAACGTTCTGACTGCATATGTAACTTCTACAGAAAACTCAGAAACCAACTTTCTTTAGGATAAAGATATGTCACCCTAAATTTAATTCATTCACTTCTGATCATAAAACTGAAAAACATAAAAATACCTGAAAAATATGCCAGGAAACAGAGGACTAAGAACAAACTCAAACCTTTCAGGAAGGCGCACCAGTGCAGTCACCAGTAAGCTGTCCAGTTACAACTACGCAGCTGACTACTGCCCCACTGGTTTTTACACAAAACACGTTGTTTATCAGTAGAAAACATTAGGATGGGATACTACATTTGTCTGTAATGTAGAAATACATGGCTATCATGAAGCACTGGACGACATGTACAGAGGAATAGTTACGAATATACAGATCTACTGGAGAGAAAGAAAAGAGAACAATACTGCATTCATTGATCCCCACTTGGCAGCACAGGGTCAGAGACTCAGATATTTTGTTTTATGAACTGATTACAGCACTTGTGCTTTTAATTTTTTGGCATTAAAATTTCATAAGAACTTTAATGTTGACTTACTGCACATTTACAATAGCCACACTGATCATATCGACCATGATGACACTAAAAGCCTTTTAACAAACTATATGGACTATAAACTAGCCTTGACAAAGGAGCCTTTAGAGACTTTCCAATGCAGTAATGTATGCTTTAATAGGGTTTGTTGTTAATTCTTGACAACAGTCTGAAATTCCATCAGGTGTTTCTTTTTGCTAAACCTTGCTAAACTTCAGAGTTAGTAAAAAGCTGTGCGAACAGGGTAAGGTGTAGCCTTCTGCGGACAGCTTTGAAACTTCTCAAAGTTGCTTTAGCTCGTATCACCTCAGTTTCAGTTGAATTTCCAGCTGTATATCTTTCAGGATATACAACAGGCCAGAAAACAAAACAAAAATGCTCTATTCACACTCCTCAATAACTATGTACAATATTTTTTTTTTTCAATTTTTGCCTCTATCCATAAGCAACCAATTCATGAGCTGCTTCTGATTTTCTTGAATGTATTCATAAC
Source organism: Nyctibius grandis (assembly GCF_013368605.1). Taxonomy (NCBI): domain Eukaryota; kingdom Metazoa; phylum Chordata; class Aves; order Nyctibiiformes; family Nyctibiidae; genus Nyctibius; species Nyctibius grandis. The sequence goes on from NC_090670.1 coordinate 17,372,487, forward strand.
TCATCTTTCTTCACAGCTAATAACTTAATTGTAAGAAATTTTTAGTCTAACTACTCAAAATTCATAGTAATAGAGTTCATTCTAATTGGAGATTCAGCTCACATGGTATTATTTCTCCTCCCAAGCTGGATTAATGTAATTCTTTAATTCAATGTGCAAACACCTACGTTTAACACAGGCAATTTCAACTTTTCTTAATATTTGCCTAAAATTTGCTACAGTTTATTTTTCTTCAACTTTTATACTTGCTTTCTGCACACATGGTCTTACGTAAAGGAAAGCCTTTCTTTTTTTTCTCATTTTACAATGTAAACAATATACACAGATTAAAAACTAGTGGTAATAGCAGCAATATTTAATTTGCATTTTGACAAAAAGATTTCTTAAAAAGACATCAAAAACAAAGTATGATATGTTTCAGATTTTATTATCAACATGTATGGAGTAGTCTGGGCCATTCTCAAGGAAACTAAAAGGGAGGACTGAAAAAGGCAAATGTATTGTAAAACATGCTTAATACTTCATACCCAATCACCTAACAAGGAGGCTGACACATCAATCAAAACAGCTCAAAACTGCTTCGTGTAAACGCACGATCTCATAAAAAATGGACAGTCCCACCACTTCATTCAGGGCATACAGGCTTCATCATAATTCATGACATGATCCTTGAATTCCCCGGTCCACTTCAGTCAGTCTACGGCACCGTTTACACGAGCACTGCCCATGGCAAACTACTGTCAGAGAACTGGTTTCACCCCGATAATTCATACCACATTATTGAATGCAAAACACTATCTCAGCAAAACCTTTCTTTGGCAAGATAAATAATGGAACAGAAACAAAGAGCACCCATCTTTGTGTTTCCTACCACCGTGCAGACCATCGCAATTCACACAGAATTCCTGCATGCAGATATTATACTATATACTTATAATATTACTATATTATAAGAAATAAGCCAGTGCACTTTAGCTTTCAGAAAAAAATATAGTATCCTAGTTTTCTCTAAAGGTGACAAAGAGGGTACCTCTCCCCCCAAATCATAGTCATTCTCTTAATCCATATACTTTTTTTTATTAAAAAAAAAAAAAGGTATTTTTCATTAACCATCCCACAGCGTAAGAAATGTACTAGCAACATTACAAGTAGAAAATTTGTTTGTAAATGGAATTGGGAAAGGCAACTCAAAGACAAGTGGAAAGGTGAAGAGTTGAAATATCTGCTGGAGTCTTGTTTGTTTAGATTAGCAACTGATTACCACTTGCCCACATCAATTGCAATCAACAGTATTTATATTTATCCTGGCATTTCCTTCTGAGCTATCAATCAAAACATTTCTTTCTGGTTTTCGGTGTTAATGCTCGCTTCTAATCTCCAATATATGTGCACTTAGTCCCTAATAACACAACACTTAAACATGCATGTTTAAAGCAAGAAACAGTGAAATAATTTAGTGAGTATAGGTGAATTTATGTCCCTGACAAAAAGCTGATCCTTTCCTTTAGGGTTTACCTGATTTGCAGCTTTATTACAGTCAAAATTGCTCCAAATATTTGAAAATTTGCTTTTCCAGTAAGGACTAATATTGAAAGACTATTATTATGTATATAGCAGTATATTATCAAACAATCCCCCAGTTCTTTCATTTCCTTAAAATAATTTTTTAACTCATAAATCTTGAGGTGTAGATCCATCAGCTCTTCATGCCAAGTTAAAAATGGTCCATCTTTACGACCATCCTTTAAAAGTGGAAAAAGCTAATAGAAACATTAGTTTCTATTTTGTATAAAGATTTAAAATACATACTCAACACTTGATTCGTTTATACTTTCTGGAAGATTTCTGGTGTTCTGGTTGTTTTGTTTTTTAAATTCCACTATTCTATTTCTATAAGTACTCACAGCTGTTGCCCAAATATGAGCAGACCAGAACCTGCCATTTGCAAAGATGGCAAAAACTGCTAGTGAGTTTCTCAAATACAAGACATTCCACTTTTCGGGAGAGCTGCAGTAGCAGCTGTAGTAAAAAAGAACTGATGCGGTGTGGGGTAGAGAGAAAATATTTTTGAATGTTTACAGCTTTGGGCCTGTTCTTGCAGTTCTTGCACCGTCGAGCCTCCATGAGGTACTGCAATGTCGAGAATAACTAAGTGAACATTCTATTTAAGAAAGCTAGATTTCAATTCCTCATATTTGGCTATTAAGAACGCCTGAGCAAAAACTATCTTGATCTTCAGCTTACTCACAGATGTTCATTAAGAACATTCAAAACTCAAGCTGTTCATTGTACATAAGGCACATGGCATGCTTCTGCACCATACATACTATGGAAAACTCACTATGGCAAGGTTTCCATGTAAAAACTCATTATAAATTCACTCTTTCTACCTTTAAATCTGTATATTTACAGAAAATATGGAGCTTTAGTGAATATTGAGTGGGAGTGATATAAAGGCATCCACACAATGCGGATTCTTTTGCATATTTACTTTATGTCTCTGGGTACACAGGTATATCACCTTTGACCAGTTCTTCCAAGTGAGCTGGAACACGCAAAGAAGTTTCCTTCTGGTATTGGCAGAACTGTCCTAGAGCTCCTAAATTGTATTATATTCAGCTCCTGATAATGCACTGAATTATCATACAAGTATACAGAACTTTCAAACTGATAGAACCTTATGAATGACTTTTGAAAACTTAAAAGCCAGGCAAAGACTTTGCATTTAAATTGATTTTTTTGAAGGGTTTCCTGAAAAGGCCTATTTTCATCACCATACTTAGTGATATCTAGCAGGATATCATAAAGCATGGGTAGCCTAGAAGAGAATGACATTCATTTACATACAAATGAGCTCATTATTATTGAATTTTTAACCAGCTGTTGATTCAGAATTTGAAAGATGTTTTATGAATCTACATAAAATATTAAGCGATGGCCATTCTATTATCAGTGTCCCTTATTAAGTCTTTGTACTAGTTTTTATCTGCATTTTAGTAACTGTCATTCCATATGTTGATTTTAATCAAAACCATCACACGCCCAAATTTTAATCTCTCTTAGGAAGTATTTCCAATTGTAAAGCACATCACATCGCCTAGTCACGAGAAGCTTAAGCTGTAACATGACAAGCTAACAAAATATACATTCATATTTTAATGGAACCAATATGCTACACTTTCTTTCAAGGAAATATGTTTTCTACCCATTGCTTAAAGCAACATCAAATTTATGGGCAATCTCTGCAGAAACTTTCTTGAATAAACATTCACTTCAAAAGGATTAACGCACATATTTTCAGAAGCTATTAATCAATATTCTGCTTGTCTTGCCTTGAAGCAACAGGAACACTTATTCTTCATCTACTGTATAGCAGGTAACATGCCAGACCGCCTTCCAAAACCCTCATCTGGGTAACTCCAGAAAAGATTTAATTTACACACATAGAAATCTTTATCTAGTCATTAAGAATGACTTATATACAGAATGACTTTGACACGATTCATGTTATATTTCATGCATTTCCTCACATGGTAATAGCATGAGCAGACCCAAGGGACATGCCCTGACTTAAGAGGAGATCTACTAAGCAGTATCTGCCAGAATAATATTGCACATCTTCAGTGGTGCTGTCAACGCTTCCCTCTGGCAGATGGGCAATAGTAATTAAAGCAGTTTATTGATCATTTAATATGAAAAACTTAACAATTATCCAGAAAGAAAAAGATATTCTATCCTAATGCAGCAGCACAAACTCTGGATCACATGCAATAAGTAACCATAGTGTAGAAAACTATCCCTAAAGAAGTAAGGTCCTTCCAAGCAGAGGTGGTCTAACTGAACTATAACTAGGATGCCTCAAATAGCAAAAAGATGATGCCATGAACGTAACAGGAGGTAAAGGGAGACAAATGCCTATCCCCGCTTCCAAATTAGTGCCTTTAATCAGAAGCACCCAGCGATGACCAGTAGCTCTTCATGTCACAGAGTTTCTTACATCCCAGAGGTACTAGATTTTGTTGCTCTACCATCTCAGAAAGCCTAATTCCTCTTGCCACACTTAGATCTATCCCTCATTTCACCCATCAGCGGGGATCTTCACATCGCCACTTTCAACCTTGACAAAAGACAGTGCAGCCTTTCACCACTATCAGGCACAATTGGTTTAAGCAGCAATTAGGCACACTCAGAATCAAAAGATGAACAATGCAGAACAAAAGAAAACAAAAAAAAAGGCTTGGAGCTTGCCAAATGACTAAAAAATAGCCCAGTTTGAGGCCCTAACCACAAAAATTCAAAGGAATTTCAAAAGGTGGTTTAAACACTGAGACTATTCTTGCATGCCAGATTTTGATTCTCATAAAGCTGCAGCAGTGTATCATCCTATTCAGATATCCTTTGGACTCTAAACTTGCCCATCACTGAGCATGAATTAATAATTTCTAAAGTGGTGGATTTTAGTTTAAACGTTGCAGCACATTACTGTTAACATTATAGCCTCTGAAACTGCAGATTGTGTTCATGAGTTTCCTTCCTGCAGAGTTTTTGGAGGAAACAAGCATTCAGGAACAAAGCTTTGCTAATTAGCTCGGAGCCTGCCTGTCTGAAGGGGCCATCAGTAATGAAAAATGAGAAGCAATCAGTGAGAGACTTCAAAACAAAAGAAATTGGCAAGAAGAGCACAGCAAACCAAAACACAATTGTATTCTAAATATTGCATCAGCCACGAAATTAAAAATATATAAATACGGGAAAATCCTTTAACAGAGATGATAAGCATAATTGGAAGGTATATAGAGCTGATTAACACATTCAGAAAAAAACCTTTATATTTTGAATACATTATTCTTCTCATGTACTGGTGGGTACGTATCTAGCTTTAATTTCAACACTTTTCATCAACAGCCAAGCTAGAAAACCATTGACAGCATCAGCAAAACCTCACTTGAAATTCCATCTTATGCACTTAAAACATAGCTTATGCATCAAAATGGAACATTACACCAACAAGAGAGGTTGGTGCAGTGTTAAACGGAACATTTCAAACGAGGTGCAAAAAGATTTACCCCGAAAAGCCACCACACACAAACACAATAAAAGATGTCATCCCGATATCACACTGAAATACTGATGCAGCTTCACACCAACAAAACCCCGAACTGATAAATTAAGAAAGGTATATCAGAAGTCCAGCTGTATAATCTGATTAATAATGACATATAATAGAAGAACCAGCTCTATTTCAAGAATTAATCAATGAAGTGATTACAAACTTAGAGTACTGCGGAAGCAAAACATGTCACAGTGATCCAGCATATCATATGGCCCTAATATACATGCAATCATTCAGCTATATCCTGAATTGTTTCCGAGAAACTATTTATATTTACATAAAGTGCTGGGGTTATCCAGACGCTTTCTAGACATACAGATTTTTCTATATTGTCTTTTTTTTTTTTCCCTTTGCTAAATTTCCCAGCAAAGTCAAAAACCAAACAGAAGTATCTCCATCAGGAGATATTTCCTTATTTTATGCTCAAACTATTCCCTTAAGAGGTAAGTGTTGTCAGAGGTTCAGCAGTGGAAATTAAAATATTTCCACTACATTTAACTTTCCAAAAACATTCTATTTGGGCCAGGATTGTTGTCCCTGGTGAATAATAGAGCTAAGAATTGGACTAGGCTTTGAGAGAAGACACTTTCACTGTGTCTTATACTTCAGTAATGTCTACACTCCTTCCATGTAAATAGGCTGCGTCAAACCAGACATCCAAAATACTAAAAGAAACCAACGCTTGAAATTTTGAAGTTCCAAGGAGAGATAAAATAGATGTTAATTAAAATCACAGATTTGGATTCTTCAGAGAAGAGTCACATGCAGATATTATTTTTCAAGTATTTATTCAAAGCTTAACTGAGTCTTTAAACCTGTCAAAGTTTGACTGTGACCAGTTGAGAGATTGCTGATAATTTTCTACAAGTCATCAAGGTCTATTGCATAAACTTCTTAATGGAGTTGGAAAATCCATATTATTAGCACGACAGAACATAAAATCTTTGAAATATAAATTGTTTTGGAATAGACAGAACAGGGAAGTATTTAATACAATCCATACACCTGCTTAACACAGAAAAAGCCAATAATGTAGAAACTACTATGGAGGGATTCCCCCCTGCCCCCCACCCCAAAATTACATGGAAGTAAGGAAATTCAGAGCAAATTGTGTACTGTAAAGTTTATGCTCCACACACATTTTTATATTTATAACTGTGTGGCTTCTGTCATCTTTTATTTCAGAGTTATTGTGTCAGTTCTCCTGAAGGGCACACGTATTGGCTTGCCCTTCCTATATTACTAGCACAAAACAACAGTCGCCAGGTTCCAGGAACTGTTTTCAGAAATATCACAAAATAATATTTATGTACACACATATACCCAAATACAGATGTGTACCACATACAAGCACCTCAGATAATGGGTCATTAAGTTGGATGGAAGTGACAGAAACCAAAGAGTGAAATAATACAGGACTGCAGAATCTACTTTATTTGCTTCATATAACTGTAAAATACTACTGATCATTTCTGGAACAGTGAAAAATCGTAAAAAACAGAATGTTGAAACATTTACAGAGTTCAATGGATTATTCATGTGAATAACCAGTTACAATATCAGTAATTCTTAAGATAAGAAGGCCAGTAAGAAACAGTGCACATTAATCTCTAAAAACTATTTTTTTCCTTTCCTCACAGGCATTCCCAATAATCAGTCAGATATCCACGTAACCTACAATGCAGCATTCTATTCCGGTCTTTAAAATTTGAATTCCAACAGAAATACAGCTTTTGTGTCCAAAAATAAATATTTATAACAATAAACTCTGTGTATTGATAATTATATGTTCAACTGAAAGGCATAAAATGTTTTTACAATATTTTTCTAGATTGTAAGAAATTGCAGTTTTACAGAAGCTTGTCCATGTAGGGATCTAGGAACAGCTATTACTAAATAACTATGCACAGCCTAATCTATGCTCTGTTTGCCTTTATCAGATAATTTACAAGCCAAAAATACATATTTTCCACACACAAAACAACTACTCTGTAATCGTAGGTGAATTAAAGCGCAACATAAAGACCAAACTTTTCAGTAAGATGACTTCTCCATTTTTACTTATAGATGCGAGTAAGAATGCGAAGAACCAGGAGGGAGGTAAAACTGCACCCAACCCTGGTGTCAGCTGGCCAGGCTCTGAGGAATCCCCCACACTACATACACTACTCATCCTAGTTAAGACATCATCCCAACGGACACACACGTAACATCCCAAAACACATATTCACATCTTTCAGCATACAATGCTAGATAAGTAAGAAAAACTAACATGGTTCTCTAAAAGAAAGCTGAGCTTTTCTTAAGTCTACAAAAATTCTTACGCATTACTAAAAGAAAAGAAAATCAGCTCAGAGTTTATTTACAGAGCAAGAAGGTACATCACAATGCCCTGTTAAAGAAACTATTTGCAAGATGTAAGGCAAAACCTAAGCACAATTTGACTGATTTCAACCAGAATGCACCATGGGATAAAATGATTTATTTTTTTAAGACTAAATTTTAAATTGCGGGGAATGCATGTTACTGAGTATACAGTTTGTAGTGCAACAGAAACCGTCTTTAACTGAGCTGAACTTCTGGACACTAAGAGTGCATATTAATTAACAGATAGCTTGATTTAAAATACAGCAACCATTTTATCATTAGATTATCTCAGTAATAAAAATTAAATTATTGAAATGCTAAGAACATAAATCCACATTTTTCAGGGTATGAACAGGCATTTTGCTGATAAATTTATGGTGTTTTTTTATATAGCCAGATTATTTGACAGACTATTGTAGAGTGATCCACATCAGAGACAACACACTGGATTCAACAGACCGCTGCTCTATTTCATTACAGAAACTCAAGGATTTCTAAAGGGTCTTTATTCCAATAGTTAAAGTAGAAACCTTTAGTGTTGTCTCATAGGGCCCAAAATAACACTGAAGATTTTATCAAGATATTAGGACATAAACAACTTCTAGCTTTTATGAAAAATTATATTGCTCAGATTGGTATCAGCAGGAAACTTTCCATTTTTTTTTCTAAATGAGAAAGAAGATTTATTTTTATGTATCATTGAAAGAACTTGTACAAATACAAAGGATACACATGGGAAATAATGATGGAAACTGTTTGCTGATAGTAAAATTTTTACTAATTGCTTCATTCCACAGGAAGTGGACAAATATCCAAAGTTGTTGGCTTTAATCCCCTTCTTACATCAACTTTTTGATAATTAGCTATGAAGTAACCCCTTATACATTCTCTGATGATTTTTCCCCCACTTGGATCCCTTACATATCTACAATACATAACTCCTTGCTTATTTAATCAACTTGCATTAAGAGAAAAGACATTGTTCATAGAACACAAACTGATTGCATCTGTATAAAATGAGATTATTACTTTCAGGTTCTCTCCATTTTCAATATTAGGTTCATGTTCAAGTTTCTTGCTTTTTCATTATTTCATTCATTTAATGAAAAGGATTTCTTTCTCTGTTTGAGCAAATTACATCCCAGAGAAAGTAAAATAACACGTAAAATTAGAGTTGTTAATACATTCACACATAAGAGCCCTAATGTTTCCTCTAAGGAATCTCAATTTTGATTTTAAGAAATCACAATAGGCATTCAATGTTGTAAGATAAAGTCCCATAGAGAATCCCTCACCCTTGTTTGTACTTTTGAGGCTAAAGGTATAATCATAAATCATCTGTGATTTGCCAACTTTTGTTTCACTTGAGATGGGAAGAATATGCACATCCAGCATTTTCCTCTAGTTTCCTCTGTATTGATCACGTATAGCAAAAATACTTGACCAGAACGATTGAACCGGAAAGGCTCCATTAAGTAGGCTTTATTTTTAGGAACTGTAAGAAAAATAAAGTGTTCAAACTATGAAAAACAAATTGCACTCAGAATACTTCCCAGGAAATGACAGTTTAGAAGAGCCCAAGGAAGACCAAGGGAGCATTACTACCTGCAAGCTGGCTATACCACCCACATCCTTACTACATGCTGCAGGCACCTAACAGCAAGACTGGGGTGTTGAATATTCTTATACCCTGACAGGAGCTGGGGGATTTGGAGAATACACACACAGCTGAATGGAACAGTTAATTTTATTTAAAATGGCAACTTTCACTTAAACTGGTTTGTTTCCTTCAGGTATGACCCTACCATCGAGATGACAACTCTTAAAATGTCTTCCAAATAATCTGAAATTCATAGCATTACTCAGATTTCCTTGATATTGACCTACTGGATGAGGGTTGATTTTTAATATCAGAGTTACGTAAGCCATTAATTCCTGAGATAGTATATCTACCTTTTTAAATACACAATATATTTTAGGACAGGGTTCTACTGGGAGCATGAGATGTTAAACTTAAACCCCAACATAGCTCTTACTAGACTGAAAAGGGATTTAGTCAGAAAACGTTTACCTCATCAAGTTCAGGCAATAAAAATTCCATTTATCAGATTAACATTCAACAAGTTATTCAATAAGGAACTAAATGCCTTGAATATCAGCAAACACCACTGCACAGAACTAGGTACATTCTCTGCAGCAGTACGGACGAGTTTCTCTCTGCTGTCACCAGAGAGCACTAGTCTGGAGAGATTTCTCTCCCCTCTGCATGAGAAAATAGCTCTCAAATCCACACACACAAATCCATGAGAAAATATGTTTTTAGAAAAGTTTTCCTGAAAGAAATGCACCTTTCATTCAGATACACACAATACTATTTGCAGCCAAAAGTGCAAGACTTGTTAGGCACTAATGGTTTCTAAAATGTTAATAGCTCAATTAAATGAGAAAAAGGCAGAACTGGATATGAGGAAAGGGGCCCATATTTTCCGGCTGCATGACTGAGACATCCAGTATAGTGTACATCCGTCTTTTCTCATGTGCTTAAAGGTTACTGTAACCATCGTGTAATAAAACTGCTAAGTTACTGGGACACTAAGTCCCAACGTGGTGATTTCTCTCATCAGCCCTGTTAGCAGCTCAGGACACTTCAAACTATAACAACGAATGTGATGATATGCGAAGAAAAGACTCTCATAATCTCTTTCACCTTCAAAGAACATCTTCGTAGTAAACCTGGAAATTTCTGTCAAAAAATATCTTTTCCTTTAAAAAAAACCTGGAGAATTCAGTAACATCATCATCAGTGTGGAGTTATAGTTGACAGGGAAGATCTTCATCCCTTCCAAAACACCAAGTTTACTCAAAGTCAAGTCCAGTTTAGTAAGTGTATTTCTTAATTCTGTCTTAGGTTGCTGCTACCAAGTGACCCTAATGCACAGATAGAGTCACACGCCTGCTTTTGAAAGGTAATGATTAAAATATTGTATCACCATCCTACTCCACAAATATAACTTAGTATTTGTCAAATTTTACAAGCCTATTATCCTTTTCTAAAAGTTTTCACTTTTAAGCATATGATACTAATGCACTGTTCACTTTTAGTTGCCCAAAATCAAATCTCAGAGCTACACTCATAGCAATGTAACTGCTGACAACTACCACGAAACCACCCTTGCTGCTGACACAGTCTACCAAGCACAAATCTCAAATACGGCCTGATGGGGCCATACATACCCACCTCCTTTTGAGCAGATGGAAGCAAGAAAATAGCACTTGGTCCACCAGTTCATACATACATCATAACCACCCACAACTCTGCCAACTTATTCCAGGTAAACCTTTGGTATTGATACTATACAGTTACCTCCAAATACTCCTTACTTGTGCTGGCTGGTTCTGACACAGGAGAATCACCATTTTGTTCCTCGATATTTAAAATTTCACTTGTATCAGTTCCATCGTCAGACAAGAGATATACCCATACAAACTTAATTCAGTTAAATTGTTTGCCACTGAAGTTTAAATAACTCAAAATCGCTGATGGTTTGTCATATTAAAACAGTAACATTATCTCAATGAAACTGACTTTTTATATACACAACAGTACTGCCAAGTTCTTTATTTAAAGCATCAAATCTCTTGAATAATATAGTTCTTATGCTTAGGCTAACCTCAACTAAAGCCTAAGCCAAAACCACAGCAAGATTTTTATACAAAGAAAGAATATAAAGTTCATATAAATAAGAATGAGCAATATTTCCTCTCCTTATGCTTCTCTAAAAGTTAAAACAAGCAATTTTTCTTCCCAAGCCAAGTTTAATACAGCTGGGATTTCTAAATTACCTTTTCTTAGGCTTGACACATCTCCCAGAGGGAAGGAAAGTAAGTTGTCTAATGCATTTTAGCAGTGAGTTTGCTTCCCTGCCTCAAAGAGAGAGTTAATTTTAAAGCTCTACAGCTTTCTAAGTTTCTTTTCCTCAGTAAAAGTATTCAGGCATCCCGAGGTCATCTAACACAGGTGTTCATGTCTGCTTTCTGAAGCAAAAGTCAACTGAAGTACGTTTGAGTATGTGTCACATACTTTAGGATTTTGTACTCTCTAATAAGCATTACAGGCTGCCCGATAATCTGGTTGAGAAAGCTGACAAAATACACACTTACATGTATCTATTTCTGTTTTAATAAAGTGTATATATATATGAAAATATAGAGTTCATAGAAAAAGCAGAAGCCCTCCCAAGCAGGTAGCACCTGATCTCACATTCAAAATATATCATCATTACAGATAAAATAGTTAAACTTTTACTCACCATAGAAAGGAAGACAAAATATAGAAAACAAAGCAGAACCAAAAACACCCTCAACAGTTTAAAGTACACATACATTTTAAGGCCTCATACAGCTATTGCGGCCAGTGCGGTCACCCACGGCTGAGATTTGGCTCAGTGAAAACACTAGATCATAGCAAGAGTCAATCCTGGGAGTAGAAGCACCCAAACCATCACAAAAAGATACCACTAGAAAGGGAAGAAAACCCAAGAACAAACAAACCCCAGGAGCTGGAAGAAGATTTAACTAGATCTACAAAAGTCTTAAAAAAAAAAAAATCACCAAACACAAATTGCCAAGTACTTGAACACAGTATAAAAACACCCCAGACCTGGAATATTTTTTTTTAAATCCCAGCCCTGAAGAGATTAACTGCAGAACTAAGGTGAAAAATACCATCATGAAGGAACTAAAGTATCATTCTGTGCAATGTAGCCGTGTTGTCCCATCACATGCTTAAAAGAAATAGAGGTGAGACAGCACAGGTAATGCAGTTTTACCGGTAACCTCCAATTTCTCTAAATAGTGTAATGATAATTTTTTTTAAGAAGGGAAATAACACTTCTGTTTTATGGATTTGTAGAAAGGCTTATGTAGTCTTATAGTATGTCTCAAAGCAGTCATTCTGGATTATTTATTCACACCCTTTTCTAGTGAAATTTTACCTTTTTTTTCTTTTTTTAAGGAAAAAATCTTCATTCTTTGGGTTTAGCTTTTTGCCCTCTTAGTTCTCAAGATTGTCTTTCCTGAAGCGGTAGCTGAGCTGCTGCCATTTCTCATCATTTCTCTCGTTAAACTTAGTCTGGACAAGACCAATTAGCAAACTGAACTAATAAAATCTGCTAGACCTCACTGACTCCACTCACTACTGCAAGGCACCTACACTTTGCTTCCCAGCAACCCTAATTCTGGAAGTGTGGTGCAAAATCCCAAACTGACCCTGCGTATACCCAAAACAGATCTGGTAGTGTATTTTTAGCTTTAGTTCCATCTTGCATGTGATCTGTAATCATCTTATGCCTTCTTAGGAGGTATATTCACCTAAACAAAACACTCTTATATGTGACAAAACTACATGTGGGATTGCACCATCTGTAATGTCACTAATTATAACTTTATTATAACTATCTTGGCCACCTGTTGAGGTATGTAGGTATGGCTACGCAAACCCACGTGAACCCTAGCCTACAACAACATCCTCTGCAAGACAGTCTGATTGAAGATAGATAAAGTTAAAGCAACCAGTAATCACAACTCCACTGAATATACACTATATTTCTACAAATATTTGCATGAACATCACAGGCAAAAAAAGCCTGTATTTTGTATAGATTTGTATCTAATCATGGACTGACTTGTATAACGAATTGCAATAAGCCTGCAACATGAGTATTTCTTTCACGAGAAGTCAAAGAAATAATGCCTAAAAAAGAGAACTTCTCAAAGTTTGTGCCTTGCTGAACACCATGGAATACCCTCAGTTCAGGGGTCATGGATCGGCTGTTGGCTGTTAAGTTGCAAACTGATCCAAGTCTTGATGTAGGACATTGTCAATGCTTGATGTGATTTTTTTTTTTTTAAATGCCAGGTGATTTTTAAAAAATATTTTTAATAAGAGAAATTTTGCGCTGTGTATTCCCCCGACTGACCAGAGTTAGATTTAAAACAACAACAAATCATCCCAAGTCACCAAAGAAATCAAAGGCAACACTGAAGAATACAGATACTTTCCATTTTTCAAATGGGGAGTGAATCAGATTAGATTATTTTTTGAAACCTCTTATTTTCCCTTTTCTCTGGATTTATATGCATACCTACAGTCAAAAACATGAATTTATACTCCCTAAAACCTTCATCAAACTATTCAGATGCTTAATTTCAAAGGAAAATGAACTTTAGATAGTTGAATGTATATGCTAGTCATAGTAATTTAATTATTTTTCTATTGATCATTTTTATTGCTGCATTTTACACTTTACCTGATTATTTATTGGATACTGTAATGAAATTCCACTGCTTTATTGCATTATTTAGTAAACACAGTAGCAAACTACAAAAGTACAGCAATAAAATTAAGGTGATTTAGCAATAAGGCTGAATTTTAATTAAGTTATAGGAAGATGGTTTTGAAGATGCTAAAGCAAGACAGTTTACTCGACAAAGGCAGAAAAGGTAGTTCCTTCCTGCATGACAGAAATTAGGAAAGCATTCTAGTAATTTCCTCATCTGAAGTAAAAAGAGGAGGGGAAAAAGGGAAAGAAAAAGCAGATAGTATTTTTCCTCAGCAGAATGAATATGGATTACTGCATATTATAAAGCAGTTCTGGGAAGAAAATGAAAATTAACATTCCAGCAGATTCCCTTGCCACCAGCATTTCTTCAAGCCTTTATTCCCCAAGAGAGACATTCACAGAACCCACAAGTTATGATGATGAAGAAAAACCCCCTGAAACCCAAAATACATAACCCCCATAGGGTCTAAAAATATTAATGCATGCATAACATTTATACACCTTTCCTTTTATGTACAGGTGAGCAGATTTTTCAGCTTCACATTCCCTTTTATAATATGCTTCATATCTGTAATATTAACACTGCATTTTACACGACAGCTTTCCTGGATTTCCCATTACTTGGCAAAACTACATTACCACAGTGCTCCGAGTCCTGACGTTTCTTTCTGAGCTCATGTACTTCACGCTGGCTCTGCCTCAATTTCAGTGGCCTTTTTTTTCTTCACTAGACATGGTTTTCATGCTTTTGCATTAGAACCTAATGCTTCCAATTAAAGAACAGGGTCATTTTCTGGACACAAATTTGCTTTCTGAAACTCCTGAAGAAGTCAGTAGGTGTTCCCTGGAAAGCTCTCTCTGTATTCTAATTAATAAACTAATTTCTTCTCTTTAATTAAGACCTCAGCAATTTGACTTCCTCCCAACATATGTTGATGGGTTTGGTACTCTTTGGAACGTCTGAGCAAGCTGGAGAACAGACCAAGCAGACAGACTGGGCTCCTTCACTGTAAGTACAGGCAAATCCCAGAAGAGCAGCCCGTGACGATATCAGGCATGTGTATACTCTGTACAGAGCCAGGTGTCACTCTGCAAGCAGCATGTAAGAGTCTATAATATACTGCTGTTACTCCTTGCTAAATATATATCCAGTATTCAGCTACCATATACTCAAAACAATTGAAGATTTGACAGTATGAACTAAGTTCTGATTAAAAAAATTCAACTATTTCAACCAACATCAGGGTGTCTCCATTCTAAAAAACAATGCCCGCTGCTATGGCAAATTCTATGAAAACCCAACAATGTTAGACAGCTTCTTCTTTTCTCAGTGATGTTTTATTCTCTCACCAGCCCTCTATTATTCAAACAGATATTCCAGTTTATTTCAGCTGTGGAATAAAGTCCCTGTTTTTTGTGAACCTAATTTACCCTCATTCTAGATAACGGGAGCATGAGATTATTTTGGTTATTAGTATCGCCCTTTAGCTTTCTGAAGATAGGAGTAGAAATTTAAATACGATGTTTCAGAAAGACCATATTCTCCTGACTACATCAAAATAACCCAATTAAACAGGAAGATCAAAGGCTTTTTCTTGCTCATGCAACGGCATTGTGTAGCTTTTATTCTCTTATGGAACATAAAGGGAAATGGAAATACAGCATACTCCATGGTCTAAGATAAAATAGATACTATTCTTCCCTAAAAAGCATGTGCCACTTGCAATAGGGTGTACATACAGTGAATGCAATTTTTAGACAGGGATCTTTTTTCCTTGGGACTAGTCTTCAGGTACATTAACTTATATAATTCATGAATCTACGTGTGAGAGGAAGGACAGAAAGGTAGCAACACTGTGAACCAATATAACACAAACTGAAATGACAAAGTGACAGTGATGACTGGGATGACAAATGACAACACTCGTATTAATAAGCGCTAGATGACATTCAATCACTGTCCAGTCCTGGCTACAATGAAAGACAATACAATGTTTAGGCACAGCAGCAGAAGAGAGATGACAGTTTTTTTTAACATCTTCCACAATGTAAAAGGTCAGCAGGGAAAGGACAAGGTTACATACATCTGTAAAGAGCTCTTCTTGGAGTTCAACAATACAGAAATTACTCAGAAAATCTGTATGCGGTATTTTTAATCGACCCGGTTAGCTGTATTTTCTTTTTTCAAATCCATAAATTGGAAGTTCTCCCTTTACATACAAAAGTGAGGAAAAATAAATTGGTTCCTACCCTGAAATGGGGCCATGAGAAATCTCTAGGCTTTCTACATCACTCCTTCAACAGACTTTTGCAGATGTGATCCATATACTTTGTGGACCAAATTGCTCAGCTGATCCCACTTGGCTGTGGACTGCAGGTTTCAAAACAGGAACATTCAAATCCCCTTCTGCTCCTCGCTACCTGCCCCTGCCCCTGGTCCTTCCTCCAGGGAGGAAGCATTTATTTCAGCCTCCATGCCAACAACAGCATGGCAAAATCCTACCCCTTCTTCAAAGTGGGTGGCCTTTCCCACTCTGCCAGCTGGGAACAGACCCCACACAATCCCTTGAACCACACCCTTGTGTAACGCAGGCCAAAACGGCACCCAGGGAACAGACTAACACAGATGGGCACTTACCAGTGTCTGGCACTGTTTACTGTCACGGCACAGACAGAGCCTGGTTGTCCCAAACTCAGGAGTTCTTCATGTGTTTTGTACGAAGATATTACAACTGTGGCAGCAACACAGCTCTGCATGTCCATATGAAATACATTTATGTAGTACTGACATATTGATCCGTTAGGCACAAGCTGGGTTTTTATTTTTGGGGAGAGAACCATGACATTTCCAATGAAAGGCATCATATAAATGTAAAACTATGTGAAAACTCAATTTACAATATATACTTAGTTAAATAACATTAAGGATCTGAAATTTGCCACAAACATCAATAAAATCAAGCACCATATAGCTGCTCTGGTCACAGTGTCCACTGACATTATATACATACACACACATACATATTTTTCTACACTTAGCCTTAGTGTTTCAGTAATTATAAACCTTTCCATATTATAGTATCGTATAGAGTATCATGAAACAATTTTTGCATATGGCCACAGAAGCCAAATATTTACCATTACTTGCCTTAGCAAAAGGCATGCTATATATAGCACCTTTTACACATGGATAAATATTATAGATAAATTAGCTGGGAAATATCAAGAGGTAAGTGCCATGTTTTTGCAAAGTAGAAAGGAAACATATGAAAGCAGCTTGTATTAACAAAGCAATAAGAGCTGTACATTTTTTCCAGTAAAAAACAGAAAATACTTGTCGGCAGCAACAGATTTGCTATTGTAGAAGATAGAAAATAAAAAGAAAATGTTGACTAAAAGAATAAACTGCAGTGTTCTGTTTGTTACTGCTGATGTTGTTTACTGCAGTTATTTATCCAAGAAAATTATAATTTAGGAATTCTGAGGCACATACACCCAAAAATATTAAAGCAGCATATAGTCCTGATACATATAGCACTGTGTTTTATCACGTTCCTCTGCAGAATTGCTCATAGGACATCAATAGAATAGCTAGACACGTTCAGAAAGATACCAGGAAAAAAAAGGCAATAAATCTGTAGAAAGTTACAATTCTTTTAAAAGCCTGCTAATAATCAGGTATCTGAAGTAAAGAGCTTAGCCTGAAAGAGATTGTTATATATGTTTTGTCTCCTTCCTCCCCACCACCAACCCTCCCTTTCCTCCCCCCCTTTTTTTAAAGGGCCAAACTGACATCATGATTGAAAGACAGACATGGCTCTGGCTTAATAAGGCGTTTACCTCATAGCTTCGATGAAGTACAGAAAACATTTTATATGGACCTGTGAGCTAACAGCAGTTTTGAGTCATGAGAAATTCCTCGGTCCTCCTGCCTTTGAATTTTCTATTGTCTCTCCATACTCAGAGCTTTGTGAATAGGGATAAATCCCAGTAACAACTGAGTGAAACACAGGGCATTGGGCAGTATAGGTAGAAGGTTCTCGTACAATGCAGCAAAATGGCTCATAACAACTGCAGAAAAGAGCATCCAATCCTCTATCTTTGGCCAAGTGGCCAAAATGCTTAGATGCTGCACTGCACACAAGGGCTTTGCAGACACCTCTTGTGGCAGCCACTGCCATGCCAGGGAAAAGCAGCTCTCACTGTACCGCAGGAGGTTTCTCTGCTGAACTGGATTTGGATCCTCCATTATAATGTATAGGCTTTACAGAACAAGGCAAATCAATGAGACATGCTGTCTTTAAGTGAAGCTTTTCCCAACAACATCTACATGAAAGGATCCAGTCTAATGCTTTCTAATTCTTTGTTGGCAGAAGAGTCCTCTAGGTACTTCCAGAGCTCTTTTAAAACAACAAAAATGTATATGTATCTATGAAGCACTGATGAATCAAGTCCTGCTGTGTCTGAGTAAACATGTAATTTAGATTTAGTGTAATGTTTTCTGAATATTCAACAACCAGTTGATTGTGGAAACTATTTAGGGTTTCCTTCAAGATCACTGCTTTTCCTATGACAGAAATCGTTCCTTTCTACTGCCATTTTCCAATGCAGCTGTTTCTCTATTGCTTATTCCAACCTGTATCCCACTTCCTTCTCTA
Source organism: Nyctibius grandis (assembly GCF_013368605.1). NCBI lineage: Eukaryota > Metazoa > Chordata > Aves > Nyctibiiformes > Nyctibiidae > Nyctibius > Nyctibius grandis. The sequence continues at coordinate 17,390,966 of NC_090670.1, forward strand.
CCTCCTGCTCCCATTTTGCTCAGGCTGCCATCTCCCAGAGCAGCTGGTTCAGCTCGCTGCTTGCTAAGAGCTGAAGAAGGTAATGAGGTCCTTCCATGTCACCTTCCAGACATTTGGAGTGGTTATACCCCATAGTATACTTCTTTCAATCACACAGTATTTTTCATGGATTTTCCACTTTGGTTCTCCTAAGAACACTTTTCCCAAGCCAGAGTAAAAGACTCAGAATCTACCAGATTCAGTGGGGTTGTACACCAGGGGTCCAAATAAAATATATGAAGCACTTCCAACAGAATAAAAACATCCTCACAGCTGAGAGAATTTTTAAGCCTTAAGAAAGACACATTAAAATAGAGACATGGAAAGACAGAGGCTTCTGCTCCACAGGCTGTTGGACAGTGCAGCAAAAACTCGAAGTCAGCTTCAGCTGAGCACATAATGAATGTTAGTCCACTGAGCTACAAAAGCCTTCCTCGAGGCTACCAGCTCAGCTGCTCTTTGGCCAAGCTCCTACTACCTCCCCGAGCTTATCTGCAGGCAGTCTCCACCTCTTCAGGAAGAGAAATCAAAAGAAATTGCTCTTCCTTACAAAAGGATAACGAAATAAAGATATTTATCCTAAATTTCCTAAACTGTTAGAGCACAGTTTAGCTTTCAGACACTATACATTCCATTCACTCCTGAAACTATTTGTTATTGCAGCAAGCTATGTTCCTGGGAAAACGCTATTGCAAAACAATGTTAACTACACATGTTGTCTGTGTATTGGGGATGAAGGGAGTTATCCATTATCTACCAAACTTTTAAATCTCTGTGGCATGAAAGCTATGAGAATTTGGTTCTAGGCAGCTAGTATTCTTCAGGGGGTGATGGTGGGTGGGGGTGTGTATGTATGTATATATATATACAGATTAAAAAAACAATCCTGCAACCCCACTTCATAAATATGCTAACACTGATTTTATGAAATATATAGAAAATCCACTGGAAGTTAGGTGCAGAGATGCTCTACAATCAGAGTACTAAGACAACTTTAATACTTTCAGACAGAAAGAAGCCTGCCGTAGGAAGAAACAAGGTGAATACTAATATACTACTTATATATTTATGTATTATTTCTATAATACCACTTGCAAACAACATGCACTGGAACAGAGGTTTCAGTGTTAATCTGAAATATAAATGATTGGTACGGCATGCTTTCATGTTTTGCAATTACAGAATACGCGATTGATACTCATTTCAACATATAGGGCAGAAATAACTACTGACCCCATATGCTCTGGATCTCCTTTTTTTCAAAATGCTGTTCGTCATTTCTGTGTGTTTGTGTTTCCAACCAAGGGAAACGAAGCATGTTTACAAGTAGAGCGCTTTAGCAATTAGTAACCACCATTGCAAATATTATATAGAAATTATTGAAGCCTTTTACTTTCCCAATGACTCCAGCATTTTAATACTGTGGAAAATATTCCAAATCCTGGATGTAACCAGAGTATACGAATAGTATAATACATATTCTAGCAGGATCAAAATATGGATTCTAACAAGATCAAAATAGGGAGCCAATGTTGAGCCACAAACCAGAGAAAAGATAATTTAGTGTCTATATAGAGAAATCATGAATCAAGTAGACCACAGCCAATTATTCTAACTAAATCAATTAAACAGGGACAAAAGCAACAGCTTACTCTATATAACAGTTTATTACTATATGGAGGGTTTCTAACCAAAAGTCAAAAACATAGAACTGACAAAGGAAATACCAAACATACATTTACTGCATCCACATGGACAGCTTAACCATCCAACTTGAAAAAATTCCTTCATCTATTTTTGATCAAAAAGTATAAGATCATGTTTCATTTAAAGAATTGATACTGAAACATGACCACCGGTTGCTGGGAATCTTAAAAGTCCTAACACGCTACATGAGGACTCATAAATGTACAAAGCAGCCAAAATTTGAACCCTGAGCAAAGCCAGCTCATCACATGCTCAGTCACCTGGAAACTACACGCATGTAAACAATTTCATCCACTCTGCCTTAAAAGTAGATCAATTCAATGCTCTTTCTCACCTGCTTTGTCTTTCCCAGGACTGCAATGCAGAGTATTCATGATCCAGCAGCTCAGCTTTGTTCCAGAAGATTTTAGAGATCTGCCAATTTGTCAGTCTCTTACCAGGTTTATAACACTCAACAATTCTTTGATTTTCTTCTGCCTACCAGAGAAGAATGTTAATGACCAGCACCTATGTGTTAATTTGTGTTACAGTGGCACATGAAACCACAGAGAAGACAGAAGCTTCTTGTCTTCATAAATTTCAGGAGTACCACTAAAGCTGGTTAGGCACTGTGATATTAGAACATTACCAGGAAGCCCCCAGAATACAGGAAAAAAAAAAACAAACAAAAAAACAAACAAAAAAACCCCCCACAAAACAACAACCTAATACACGTAATGAACAACGCATGAAAAAAATCATTTTACATAAATATAGTCAAAACATTGTCATGTCTAAGTGCCTGGAATGGTTAGGAAAGCTGATGATGCAGAACAGCCATGGAAACATTTTTTTCCTGTTTTTTGGCAAAACCAGGCAGATAAGAATTTTATACCTAACTGATGAGTCCAGTGCGATACTAAATCCAGCCTGTTAGCACTAGAAAATAGCCTTTCATGTTGATGGGATGGATGTATGATAAGCTGCATGGGATGGCTGCAAATTCAGCATGGCTTGAAAATTGAAAACTGAAAACTAGTTTGAGATGTACAGCACATCCGTCTGGACCCAGCCACAATACTCCTGTGAGATACCCAGTGATGGTTAAGGATGAATACAAACCACATGAGGAAGATGAGCTTCCTGCAGGAAAGGATGCAGTATGTCTTTTCATACTACACTGAACTGAGCAGGAACAGTATGCAAACATTGTGTTGAAATTTTATATTAAAAGTTTTCCTTTTAAATACCACTAGTTTTCACTAAAACCACAGTGTACATTACCACTGAAAAGCCTGCAGAAAACAGAAATATAAACTTGTTTTCTTGCTTATTCTCCTTCATAGTTCTCAGGCCACTTATTTACTCTTACTGCTCTCTTTGACTGAAGTCCGAAGTTCTATTAATAGGCTTATACCACACTGAAACTTTTATAAACAGTTTCATCTCAATGCTGACTACGATCAATCAAGAAGGCTGATCAATTAATTGTAAGCACAATTACTTCATTTAGGTCCCAATCACCTGATTGCAACAGTGCATCATGGATTTGTACAGCTAAGTGCTGTCAGTTTTATCTGTAACTGTTTTCATAGATAAAACTGTAGGTGCCAGATTACAATCTAGGAGTTAAACCTTAAAAGGAGAAAAAAAACCAACCAACCTCAAACAAACAAACAACCCAACTGTGAAGGATTGTCACTGTGAATGCACTACTAGTTTTTGCTGGAGTTAAGACATGCTAACGTTCCTGACTCTCAAAAAAGGACTTGCAGGAGTGGAACTGATTTTGCTTCCAGCCACTGGAGAGTTGGTATGGTTGGTTCTGGTCTGTCTGAGCCCTCGATAGTGGGGATTTAGGCAGATGAATGCATAGTGTGGACATTATCAGTGGAGCAGTCTGGAGTCTATTGCTATGAGTGACAGACCCTTAAAGATTCCTACATTTTATCCAGATTACAAACGGATCCAGGAAAGCTCCTAAAGTCTAAAAATCTGACAGCTTTAAACTCATTATACGTTTAAGAAGATTAAACAATAACCAGTTCCTTTCAGTCAAATCAAATTGGGAAGGGGTGGGGGGGTGTGGAGGGTGTGGGGGGGAGATAACTGACATTCACTGGTTGCTTTGCACACACCATCTCTCAACACTAGCTTGCACTCCTGAAAAGTACCTTTAGCAGATTCTTCAGCTGTGTTGCAGTGCAAGTGTCACAGAACTAATACATGTTCTGAACCTTACAATGAAAAGCAAGGCAGTCCTGAGCACACATTGCAAAAGGACGTTCCTAAAGGCTATTTTATTCTCTTCTATTCTCTCTCCTCACCCCAATGGCTATCAATTAAGTGAATGACATTTTACCCAAAGTGGGGACTCTATGTTTCCTTCTCTACGTTAAAAATCCATACCTAACATATCAAAAGTATGACTTATTAAGGTTTTTTTCATAACTGTTGCCATATCAGTATACTCTATATTCTTTTTACTCAAGTGACTTAATTCACTTTTATCCATTTATTTTTTGCAGTTGACAATCTATTTTTTGCTAAGTAGTGAGCTAAGTTTGTTAACTTCCTTCTACCAAAAGATGAATCTGAACACTTCTCAAACATGCACCTACCACTACAAATATATGCCCAGACAAATCAGCTGAAGAAACACACCATTCCACAATTTACTCCTCATTCCTCCTTTCAAATCTGTGACCCAAAACCACCATTGTCAGGTTTTTTTTTTTCTAGATAACGAGCTACTCATCCAGGTTCTAATTTCTTCAAACATCATCTATAAGACTAATTACTCAGCCAAGAAACATCATTTAGCAAAATCTTAAAGAAAGAAAAGCATTTAGGTACAGGTAAACCAGAAGTTAGAAATTCTAGTTAACTGCAATACACCAGAAGTTACTGAAATAAATTCATCCTACAGTGAATTACCTTTACTGTTTTGTAGAAAAGGAGAGCTTGCTTATCAGCCTTCCCTTCACGAGGTACAGCCTCCTGTGCAGCCTTACTTCTCATGCCTGTTTTGATCTGCTGGCTCAGCTGTTCTTAAGAGACCTCCTCAACGACTTGAGTTTGCATAAGCATGTAAAGAGTGCCTGATTGGTAATCACTTTGAGGGAAACGGGCTGTGGGGTTCACACATGAGCCTCTTCTACTGAATACCTGGCAGGGGGTTAACGATAAGCAGTAGAGCAAGGTGACACAACTGCAGAGAAATCAGTTTTCTAACTAGCCTTGCTTACAAGAAGACAAGAGGTCATTCTTATCTTGTGGGAGTGCCTTTTACAAACTATGTCCTCCTCTCAGGAAAGATACCGTGAATGTTCCCTGCTGGTCAACTCTCTCATTTCTTCTCTCTTATTATTTTTCACTAGCATTTGTCTGGAAAAAACTTTAAACAGTAGATGGAAACAGTGAGTGCATTATATTCAGTGCTGGACAACATACTGAATGTAGCTGTTGAGTGATATTTTAACAGCAGTGTTACTTTGAAGATAAGTAGTTGGATCTTTGTTCTCTTCTATCTTTTTTTCAGATAATACTGCTGCTGTCCAAAATATAACAAACTGCAGTAATTAAAGCTACAGGTCATCTAAGTATGATGGACAGATAAGAACAAAAAAATCCTGCCAAGATGAACAACGTGTAATTACAAAAAAAACTGGGATGATACATGGCAAAGTTCTTTACGGCTTAGTCATTATCTGATAGATTAAGGTATACTGGTTAAATGAGTCACTTCAGAAATGGAAAGAAAAAGGAAGAGAAAATATTACTACATTTGTGGCTACCTAGACACGCAAAACAAGTGAGAAACAATGAAAATCCAAATCAAGTGAACGAACAGCTATCAAAAGCAAATGGTTCACTGCCATCGATCTCATAAGCATGACAAGTATTGCTGAGGTTTCCTTCATCCTGAAAGCCTGAAAACCTAAACTTTCTTTTAGTAAGTTGCAGAATTATTAGTACAATTACAAATCCCTGCTCCTGCAGTGGTCAGTGAGAGAGTAAGAGCAAGCAGGACAGAAAGTAAGTTGTAAGCTTTTAAAAAAGAAGAAAAAAGGATCAGACTGAACGTGAAACCCAAAGTGGGGAGGATGCTTGCCAGACACTAATCTGCAGACCTTTAGGTGAGCGAGAGAGCCCAGCATCCTGAATTCCAGTTTAGTGCTTCATCCTCTCAGTCACACCGTATCAAAAATGAATAGTTTAATGTCTTCAGCTATTAAAGGTGAGATGTTAAAGCATGGGACCTTCCCTTTTATTTATTAAAAAGCTACTTGTAAAGGGTATATAGCCGAGATCAAACAACAACAAATGGAGCTGAGAAATAGGAATACCATCATTTTTAAGACAGCACATGCCGTTGCATGAGAGACATTATCACTCAGTATTTGCTGCAAGCAAACTACCAGGCTCTGTTTGGAACTGCTGCTTGACCCCATAGACATTACTCACCTTTTCTGTGTCTCGATTTCCTCATCTATAATTGCATAGTAAATGCAAAAGGATGTTGCTATAAAAATCAAGAAAATGCTCAGTTAAAAAATAAGCATATTTATCTTCTAAAGCCAAATATGTCCCAGGATTCTCCTTTTGTCATTTGCATAAATATGCAAAAGAAGCTGCTTTTATTTTATATGGAAAATCTTTGGATGTTGCTCTCAGTAGAAGTCAAGGCAGTGCAATCACACAACAACTGCATCTGCTGACAACAATGGCCGTATCAAGGGCTGAATAAAAAAAAAATCTTTTCTCATTTCAATACGCTACAGTTTTCACAGACTTTTTTCCTCAACTGATTGGAAAATCACTCCTACTCCCTTGCACAAATCATTACAAGTTAAATGTATTTAGTAATAGCTTGTTGGACACAGCTGAAAGAAAAATCACATATGAGGCTGAACAAACTATCATTTTATGAGAAGATGAGACTTTCACTTGATGAGCTATATGCAAAGTAGTCATACGGGAATCCTCACTACACTGTTTTGGGATTAATGCTGCTTCCTTGGAATTTTAAAAATTACTTTACATCTGTTTGATATCTTTTACAGTCAGTCTCCCTCAGCTGAGTATGATTCACAGCTGAGTATGCCAGCAGTTATTAGCCAATTACATGTAGTTTGTGCTTTCTTGTGTATTCTTGTGTTATTTATTCCTGCTGCACTTCGAATGTGACCTGCAGACCACACTAACACTTAGCTCCTAAATCACAGCCTAATTTTTCAGAAATGCTGAGCTTTACAACTCCAGGGAAAATCTTCCACTACTTAATATTAGATTGTCAGCCTCTTGCATGCAGTTACTGCAGATGTACTTTCAACAGCTTCAGCAGAGCAATACATGATGGCTCTGATTTAAAATATCCTTTAAATACATGCTGCTAAGCAGCAATAGGATTCTCCACAGTCTTCAGCTGACATGTAAGCTTATGATTAAATACTCTAAAGAATACAACCAGGCTTATATTATCATTATTACTATTATTGTTACAGACCCCTGTAAATAAGAACTACATAGTTACTCCAGAGAGCTTTGTGTTAGGACAACAGAAACACCAACATTTTCTTTATTATTTGTGTTCTTTCAGTTATCACAAAGTATTTGTTTATCAGTACAAAGAATTATAAATATTTTATCATTATGGTTTATTTTACAGTAGTCACTTTTTTCAAAATATTTCTATAAAGTTGTAAAATATATTTCCCAGGCAATAAAAAAGTATGTTATAGCAGTATACTGGTTGGGTGGTAGATGAAATCTTAATTTAATAATATATATGTAAACATAAAATGAATAAGTACAAAATCTAATTGAAGGCATTTATAAAAATGTGTGTTTACACGATCCCTTAAACATTAATTAAAATTACTAATATTGATTTTGGTAACATACATTTTGAAATTGCCTACTTTATAGCAAAACTAGAATGCTTCTTCACAAGGGTTCTTCTATGAAATGTCTTGCGTAACTCTAAAATTTCTCTTTAGCATAATGACTGAGTGGTAGCATTTCCTGGAGCAATACCTGCCAGAAAACTGTGAAACTGGGTATTAACATGCAAAGTTTAGAACACCAAACACAGCTTCTAAACAATTAACAGCGATAGGAAGATTTTTAAGTCCCAAAGCTGAAGGGCGTCAAATTGTCACACAGAGTAGTTAATGTTGGGATACGAACTTTAAAAGTTAAAATAATTTGTTTGCCTCCTTTATTACCGTAGTTAAAAAAAAAAGAGGGGGGAAGTAAAAATCTTGTTAAAAAAATCTTAGTTTGACGAGTTAGCAGTATTGAAGAAAGGCTGGCAGGTCGCTAAAAAGTTATTTCTGTTTTCACATGTTTGAAATTACACAATGAAACTTGATTCAACCACTGCAACATTATTCTTTCTTTCTTTTTTTTTTTTTTTTTTTCTCCTCCCCTCTACTTTTGGCATGAATAGTTCAGCCACCAATATTATTGCAGCTGGTCAAGTAGTACACATCTTATTTGTGAGAGATGTGTAATGGATAGACCAAGAACATTGTTAGTTAAAAAAGGACAAAAAACAGATGAAAAAAATCAGCTCAGGTTTTCGTAACTTTCCATTTGAAGCTGTAAGGACCTGAGTCTGCCAGTTTACCAGATAAAATGGAAACTTTCTTTCTTCTATTCTCCATTTCTAGTTTTCTATTAATGCTAATAGTTTTCTAGTTAATGTTATTACAGTGGAATCATCCGTTACAGTGATAATTTATAATTCACTAACGATTTTTTTACAGACAGTAATTTATTGTACCAGCTATTTCTGTGCCTGGTTGACAAAGAATACAACTATTACAGTTCCTAATAGGAAGTTTGGTTTCAATAAATAACAGTTTACACCTTTAACTTCATATACATATATAAACCCAGGTTTTGGTGTCTTGTCTGTCAGCTAAAGTGAAGGCCATTTTATCTATATGACATAATCTCTGCCTCTCAGCACTGTTCCTCACTCCAATCTGCTGGATCTTGCAGGCATGTAACACTATACTTAGATTTCCTCTCCCTGGAGTCCCAAATTCTGACCCAAGAGCTGGTCATATCCTAAGTGAAACCAGGAACTTCTAATTGCTCTAAAACCAAGCCACTTACCCTTTTTCTTAACTGCATAAGACTTGTATGACTTAGCAATAAGCTTTCATCTTTGGCCCTAACAATAGAAAATCCTTCACCCCCCCCAGGCAAGCCCAGAAAAACATACTTACCCAGAATTTATCATAACCTTTCACTGTTAACAATATTCTCCCTCACTGAAAACCAATAAGCCTTTCTGAGCCATAAGATTACCTGAGATTTACTCTAAATCTAATCCTAGCCTGCTCTGAAACTACTGATAAACTCTTCTCCCCTGCTGGCATTTCACCCCAGCAAGACTTGCAGAATCCCAAACAAAAATTTTGTATTTTTATAATCAAAATATATTCAGCATCTGGAATATCTTACAGCCCTGACACTAGGCCACCACCTAAATCAACTCAAGGCACCCTACAAAAGAATAAGCTAACAGCATCAGCTCCTCCCTTCTCCTCTAAAACTTTCTGGTCAGGCCCTGCAATCCTTGACAATAACATTAGATGCATACCTGAGGCTTACAGTGGACTTGAACTAAGCCCCAGGACATCTGGTTCTTTGCTCCAAATCCTAACCCTAGGTTCGCACCAAGGCAATGGATTCCAGCCACAAGGCATTATTCCAGGCTTGTGGACTTTGCAGGATAGAGTGATAAAACATTTGCCCTGTAATTCAAAGCCCTAACCCCAGAGACCCCTTTTGGTCACCAGAACTAATCAAGAACTACTAGTGACATCAGCACCAGTTTTGATCTTAACCCCAAGCTCTGTCACCATTACCTTAGTCCTTCACTTTTTCCATCCCAAACCCTAATGCACTGCAAATATAAAACAAGCCTTTCCCCCACATTGCCAGGTGACAAGGGTCTATTCACCTCTAATGTAACCAGCTGTAAGCCCAGTTCGCACACACTACAAGCATTAATCCTAAAATGAATCTGAAGAATCCTAAGTTTTATTTAACCTTAGGAATCTTTACACAACCATGAACCATATGTTTTCCATCAGTACCATCGCTGGACTTCATCTTATTTGTCCTAAGATGTAGGCCAGAACAGGGATTACCTGATCTTCCCTTTCAAAGGATTCCACAAGGTATTCTTAGGACTAAGCTTTGATCTAGGGCTCAGGAAAGAAACAGCAGAAGATCTTGATTTATTATTTGATCTTGCAAGGCTGCAGGACTAACATGGACTGTGTGGCAGCAGTAAAAAATATGTTCTTGTTATTTCTCAGAAGGCTGAGCAACGCTTATGGCTAGAGTTTGAAATAGGTTTGAATTCACTACGGAGGACAAACATTTATTGCTGTATCTCAAAAGGCAGTCAGAACTAGACAGAACGCTGGTGTGAGGTGGGCCATCCAGTTTACGCTTAGCTTCAAGCAGACATATATCCACTAGACTGTGGTTACATTTAGAATTAAAGGTGATTTGGAAAACAGAGGTTGAGGATCTCAATTTATGGCTTGCTTCTATACTTGTAAGTCTTCTGAAATCCAGGACTAAACGTAGATGCTCGAACACTGCTTTCTCAAATACCAGTCCCTATTTTATTGTTAACTCTAAATGTACCCTAAAAATAAATTTTCTGTCTCTCACTCACCCTCACCATAAGCCTTTCATTCCCACCTAAACCACCTCCTTCACATTAAATCCTACAAGATCCAGAAACAAATGTATCTGTTGTCACTCTATAGTCTCCAACCCTAATCTTTAACACAACCCTAACCTTAATCTTAACATCATAGCAAAGAGATTTTGCACATCCTGGAGCTAAGCACAATCCAATTATCCTACCATATATCAATTCTCATAACCTTGAGGACTTTGTGTGATTCAGAAAAAAATCAAGCTCTTCAGCCAGTTCCCCATATTGCTATTTTTATAGGTTTTAGAATTAATTTTTCTTTTGTGGTGTTTGCACGTGTATGCATAAATCTTGATAGGTCTAGCTAAAAAAACCCTATCATTTCTATAAGAGACATAAATGTGTATAAAGTTGGAATGGTTCAACTTTTAGCAAAATGATAGCATGCATTTTCTAATGGTATATTTAAAGTAATTATTAGCGTAGAGCATTAATTTGCTAGCTTGAAGTGTTTGTATCTGAGGTAAAGAGGTTATTTGAACTTCAAACGTTCTGATAAGACATTTGTGGAGTCACTCAGTGTTAAAGTTAGGGTTTTTAAGATGCTTCCAAGATGAAGTTCTTACAATGATGCATATGGCTTTATGCTGCTATTAATATCCACGTAACGTGAATGTAGTGTAACTAAGAGAACAAGGTTTCCTAAGTATATACTAACAGATAAGTGAGTATGTTGGAAGATATTAAGGGATGAAAATATATGTTCAAGAGAGCTAGTTTGAAAGGTCTTTTCTGAAAATGAAATCCCTTTTCATCTTATTTGTCAAAAGCCAAAGAACCGGTGAGCATATGAAACTGCTTTGTTTGAATATTTGTTTGTTTAACTCACAGAGCATGACGTTATATCTAGGTTGTTTTTACTGTGAAAACATTCAACATTATAACAAATATAACTTTTTCATGTGCCTCTTCCAAGTTTCAACCTGATCATGAAATATTTAACTACCTTATTTTTGGCATTGCTATCAATAGATAGCAAATATTTAGTCAATAGGCATTTATATTTTCCTTTGCTTTATTTTCAACACAATGATACAAAAGGTATTTCAAATGTCCAAGTGCTCTCTGTAACTCAGTTCAAATCTTAAAATTATCTCTTTAAATTCATTACACAGAACAAGGATCCACTAGTAGTTCAGTTCTGCAGAACAGTATACTCAAAACAAGTGCTAGCTGAGTTACATATTATCACATGCTTTTACCGTTTGGCTAGTTAAGAATACTGCTGCTACCTGGTCTTCAAACAGTTACTCCTATTTAGGTAGGAATTAGAATAATTCAGGCAGTAATAAGAAAATTCATGATGAATTATTTTTTACTGTCTTAAATTCCAGTTTTCCCATGCAGAAAATACACAGGAAAGCCATTTATAAACTCAGGAGAGGCATTAAGAAGGCGAGTTGACAATGAAGGAGGCAAAAAGGGCCACTCCAGCTTTCAGCAAAGGCACCAAATTCTCCACCAGCATAGAGGTTCTCCATAGCATAGATGAAAGAATTCAGGTTGGCTGGAGTCAGCCTTATGTATTTTTTGTGCATGGTTTGATTTACTTATTCCCTCGTCTTTGTGTAGTGTATTTGGCGAGGCAGGGGGAAGACAAACATGGGAAAGGGAATATCAGCTTGCTGATTTTCTTTTTTCCTTCCAGGCTTCAACTTGATCAGCTAGCATACACTTCATTACAACCTACCTCATCAATACCACATACTTCCTTCACGCTCTTTATTCATTTGAAGATGCTAAAATTTTATACAAAATAAAAAATATTATTTGTTAGTCAAGGCAAGCTCAAAAAGTCTAAAATAGTAGACACTGAAGAAAGTGTAAATTACTTAAACGTACACATGAGCATGTCTTCCTATGAATTTTTTTGTGGGGCAGTGTAAGAACAAGTATTCTTTATCGCTACTATCAGTCTGTTGGAGAAGTAATGAATCCACACAACAGAACTAGCAGAACAAACCATGTACTACCATAGGACGTCAGTCAACTGTGTTAGTTCAAATTAGTCAGGAAGGCTGTTTAAGTTCAATACTAGCTTTCCTCTGAAGCTGATGAAGACAGTTCATATAATGCTCCAAAATCCTAGTAGTAATTAGGTGGGGAAAGTCTCAGACTGTGTTAGCCGTTTTCTCAGTGAACTTCTGACCACAACCTCAGTGTTCCTCATCCTTGACTCACAGTAGTTATACATTGTGTCCTGCCTCACATTCATACAAGCTCATCCTACTCCTCACTGCAGATGCTACTCAATGCATACAATAACAGATTCCAGCACGAGAGCACAAATATGCAATTACTATTAACTGCTGCTCATAGACACAGTTATCACAAATTCATGCAATAGTACAGAACTTGCATTCAGATTCACAGAAGTACCTTCACAGACAGTAATTACATTGAATGCATTTCTGAAACCAATTACATGAAAAGAATGAAAGATGGAATTAAAATATTACAAAATCACCAGCTGAAGATCTGGCATATACCAGACTATGTTCATTGAACAGTCATGTCAAGCAAAGCTCTGGCCTAATAGTTTCTAATAGCATTTTGACTTCTTTTAAAAAAATAACTTATTCAGAGTTGTTTGAAATGACAAAAAAAAAAATCTTATTCCTTTAATGTCAATATTCCTCTAATGTCAAAATTCCTTTAACTAAGTTAAATTGAAAAATATCAAAAGTTTGAAGTCTCAAGAAAACAAGTACTTTTGATTACAAGTACTTTTTGATTACATTTTGGAACAGGCTGTCCAGAGAGGTTGTGGAGTGTCCTTCTCTGGAGACATTCAAAACCCGCCTGGACGCGTTCCTGTGTGATATGGTCTAGGCAATCCTGCTCCAGCAGGGGGATTGGACTAGATGATCTTTCGAGGTCCCTTCCAATCCCTAACATTCTGTGATTCTGTGATTCTGTGATTAATACCTATGATTCTACGAGTACCCAAAAAAAGGCTATCAGCAAGTCTGTCACCATACTCATTCATTCAGAAATAAAAAAAAAAACAACAAAACCAAAAACCACCTAAACAAAATCAAACCAACCACAAAACCCACCCATTCTTAAAGATAAAAGCCAGACAACACTAAAAAAAATTTTCCTCTTTATCTTTGTTTCATCTTCCATTCCAACTTTCTTTATGACCTGTCTGAACATATTAGCCTTTTGCCAAGGACAGACACTATCTGAACAGGTACCATTGGAAAAAAGTCCACAGGTTTTGTTGTCTTCTACAAGTTATATTAACCCAACGGCTCAGCATGACTACTGCAGATAAGGACAGTCCTTTCTTTTTCTTAACAAGACATAAGGAAATCATCTCTGCAACATTATTTCCTTCCTACTGGCTGAAATACTGAAAATGAAAAAGCATGCTTCCTACATTTTACAGTAAATTATGCAAATACCATCCCCAGCTCTCGTTTTATATAACAAATAGGTTGTTCACATGCAATGAAATGCCAAAGTCTCACAGTCACCATTTTTCAATTCATTGCAGTTAAGTACTTTTTCACTCTTAAACTTAAGAATGAAAAAGCATGTGTTACAAAATCAACAGAAATACGGATTTGTGTATAAAAGAATCAATTTTCATCTGTAATCTAAAAAGTTAATATTTTTTAAAAGAGACATTTAAAACCATCACAACAGACATATTTAAAATGAGCCACACTACACTGTGGTGTGCAGAAAACGCTCTAGGTACTTAAGTGACTTTCAGAAAGATTTAGATACTGATGATTAGGGGCCTAGACGACTTTTGAAAATACAACTCTAAATTTATTAAAGCACTAAAGTATGTCAATTGTTTTAAAAAAAACAAGAGCAAACTCCCAGCAAATCATTAGATGCACATAAGAAAAAAGCATTTCCCCATCCTGCAAACCCCTTTCAGACTTCTTTTGCCATTCTTACATACCTGCTTATTATTTTCACACATATATTACTTCTCATTAACCAATAGTAGTATTTTGAAACCTCACAAGCCTAATGAAAAAGTGATTCACAGTTCTTTCGCATCTCACCTTTGGTAAACTTTGTGTTCATTACTCCTTCAAACTTGGAATCATCAGCAGATTCACTGCTTCATGTTTGGACTCTGCTACCTGAGCCATTTAAATAGGTAGAAATAGGGCTACCAAGTAACTCCCACAAGAACACAATTCTCTCTGCACTTAGACGTACCAAAAGAGTCCATTCTCAAGTATTCTGTTCCTACTATTTTAAAATCCAGTTCTTCATCTGTCTTCATACTCTGCACTGTGGCTTTAAAAAGTATATACTGCATGTGGCAACCTGCCATGTGGAACACAGCTTTATATAAACCCTAATGCTGTGCGCATCGCACTGGCTATTCTAATCAAAGGCCAAACTCTGCTTCCCTTACTCGCACATAGGTCTGTACAAGACAACAGGAGTACTGTGAAGCAAACCTGTTTTTCTCTGCAGTCTTGAAAAACAATGAAATGGATTCTGTTATACAATGAACGTCAAAAGAGGATTGCAGTAAATGTGTGTATAACAGAATATATTGTGAAGAAAACCATCTAAAAATGAGATGCATCACATAGAGCAAAAGTCAACAGCATATCAGAATTAAAAGGAACATTCCAGGATGATATAATTAGCTCTATAAAATATCATTGTGCAGGAGAGAAGGAAGCAAGTGATGAGACTCTTCAATGAGCAACATGTTTCAGAATGAGGCACCAATACCTATTCAAACAAGAGGTTTTCACTGTATCAAAATTTTTCATTTTTTGGAACAAAATTCTCTGACTTCTTAAAGAGATGTTTTAGAATGAGTTGTATGAAGGACAGTAAGAAAGCGACATCTGTGTAGATATATGCTTTAAATACCACAAGGGATAGACTCAATAGTATAAAACAGTCGCATAGGGCAATAGCAAGAGATTAAATAAACCACTTCTCCGCTGCATTATATGTCCATATTTACGGTGGCATGTTTCTCAGATTCACCTTTATTCAAGCTCTCAACCTCCTAATTCAGGGACTTGCCCCTCCATTGTTTCTAAAACAAGTGCAACGAGCAATGAATTCAGTCCTTAATACAACAGGCTTTGGAGAGTATCCAGCACAGAGGACTGCAAGTTGCTTCTTGCCTGAACAAGCTCCTGTGAGTTGTCAAGCGACTCACAAAGCTTCCTTAGGGGTAGTGTGCATACATGTGCAACACATCATCCTCATACTGGAGGATTAATTAAGATTGAATGCGTAGGAAAGAGAAAAAGATGATGATAGCACTCTTGTGCAACCACAAATACAGTTACTCCAACCAGCACTAACTGCTCTTATTCTATCTGTGAAGGACTGGACTGTTTTAAGCCCCCATCCCATCTCAAGGAAATGAGGGTCAGGTAGCCTTTGCCGATTCTCTGTTCTCCAAGGTCTGGTGGCATTAACAATACACTTCTGCCACAGAACTTGGATGTGATGACCCAACATGCTTTCTATTATAACAACTTACTCAGCATGTCGTGCAAAGTTGCCTTCAGGCAAGTCCTGAAGACCATTGGGAAGTTTGTAGCAGAGCACAATAATTATATTTTTAAATTAGTTTGAATGTTGATACTTAATAAACGATTTAAACATGATAACCATGCATGACCATGCAGAATGCATGACTTCAAATGCTGACCATTATTAGTGTATTAAATGAGATGTTTAAAATGGAAGTAATAACAGTATTTAGAGACCATTTTCTGAACCAATACAGTTTCGGTTCCAGCAAATGCAGAGCTCCGATGTTTGCAGGCACATCGGTAGACTGTGAAATTTAGCTAAAGGAACAGCTAAATGCCATATGATACTACTTTTCAATGCCATCCATACGTTTCTCAGTCTGTGTAAACTTGTTTCTTTTAATATTCTTATAACTCTTCAACTAGCTGTTAACCACTAATGCTTCCCATTGCTTTTTTCGAGTCAGCAGCTCATAATACAACAGTTGTATTTACCTTCTTTTTGTTCTTTTTAATCCGTGTTGATTACAGAGTAAGTGCCTAACATTTCACTCCTGTTTCTTTCTTCACAATTACTAACAATCTCCCAGCTTTAAAAACATAACTGCATCATTACCCCAGTATCCTAATAATATCAGAACGTAGCTACCATTTTAAATCGTGTTCTTATACCTCCTTCTGCCCTAAAAAATTCACATAGTACAGTTACTCCTGTAATGTAAAAATTGCTTTATAGGGGAAGATGCTATGTAGTCAGTTCCAATACCACAATGTACAAAAATATCCTCAGGGCACAAGTGACTGACAAAGAGGATCAGGTGGCATGAAAGGACAACATGTCCTTTGTAGTGGCTACATTTTCTGTGTGGGCATCGAGGCTTAGATCTCCAGAGGAACATGAGTGCATGCTGTAGTGGTTCTCAGACACAGCAGATGCACACAGATGTACAAATTTCTCATAACAAACTATATGCCAAAGACAAAGCATTCAAATAATCAGGCGATTTCAGTTCACTGCAGATTTTACTGAGCAAAAGACCAAAAGTCAGCTACACTATCACCAGGACAAGTCCCACTAGGATCTGCAAAGAAAAAAAGGATGCCAACATCCAAGTTCTACCATGGAACAGCCATGCTCTGTGTGTATTCATGATTATTGACCTTCCTCTGTTGATGTACATGGGGAAAAAAACTAGAAAGATTAATTGAACCCTTTACTGAAATGTAATCATATTCATAATCAGGTATTTACATGAAAATTATTGTAAATATCAATTGGGCTTGAGAGGAAATAGAAATGAGTAGGGTCTAGGCTCAAATTTTATAAACAGGATAAGTAAAACTGATGTAGTACCAGTGCGAAATTTGAGACAGGTAACATAAGAACCTGAGAGTACTGTATATATATTTAACAAAGGAAATGAATGCTTTTGTTATCGCTGACAAGGCACACATGCACACAAAGTTTCAGGCAGAGTTGGGGCAATGACATGGACAGGTAAGAGCCTAGGAACAGCTATAGCCAAACATCATCTCCTCATTTTCCTGTGTTCCCCTAGAAGGGCTGCCCATAGTCTTAATCCTTGGGACCTGCAAGGACATAGTCTAAATACATCTTACATATGGGAAAATCGGAATCGAGTCCTACTTTCAAAAGTAAAACAGGCAAGTGTAATTGTACACGTGCTTTTGCAAGGTGGTATGAAATAAACACACATCCATGTAACAGCTTTTTTTAGCATCTCAGGTAATTTTGCTAGTGTGGAATTCCTCAGCCCTATTTCTAATTTTACGGAGTTCTCAAAGTTCAAGAAAGCTCAGAAAAATTCTAATTTCAAAAGTAAATGTGTCTGAAAAGCAAAAAGACCAGATGAAGCTATAACTACTGTATGTGCTGACTGTAGCAGCACTGAAGTCTGTACTTTATTGCTTTGACTCTGATCAAGTGCATGCAATCAATGCGAATTATTAAAAAAGAGTTAGGAGATAATTTTGAAAATATGTCAAAAATGCAAAAATTTGAAAGTTAGATGAAGTTGAGATGGCTGTATTGATTTTGAAAAGGTTTGTAAATTATACAGAAATATCACCTTGTTTAAAGTAATTTCAAATCTTTTTAAGCAAGCTCTAATATTATACACTGTTCTCAGTGCCACATTTCCAGCTGTGAGCAGACTTAGTCTTAACCCTTAACCCACCTGTATTATTGCTTCTTTTTGAAAGTGGGAATGAGGTCCTGTGTTACTAATGCCAGCCAACTTGCTTCATGGCCGTGCTCTTTTGGAAGCCTTCTAGACCAGTTCATTAAGAAATATAAGCACAGCCTCAGTAGCTAGTTATCACCCAATATTGTCATTTTATTTCTAATGCATACTGACGTTGGAAAGAAGGTATTCTCCTAAACGTAGACTACGACTACCACAGCAATAGCCACCAGGTCTGTGACCTAACCAGTGTGTTACTGTATTTTATTTTTCAAAGGTTCTTGTCAACATTTTAATTTAGTTTCTGTCTACATGAGCAAATTCTCTGTATCAGGCTCAAATCTAATTAAAAAAAATAAGTTTAGTTCAGGTTCACACACAACTAAGCTTTGTCAAGTCTTGCAACAGATCAAAACTACATTTTGAATATTCAGTGAGATCCAAAGAACCAAATATTGTGTCTAGCTTTCAAAGGAAGCATTTAATAAACTCTAGTTCCTATGCTTATACCTATGTTAAAGATGTATGATAGTCACAGGAATTTTAAATCAATAGATTCAGAAATAGAATAAAAAGAGAATTTCCAAGTGAAACTCGAGTATATCCATGCATAGATGTAATCCTACCAACTTCCTTGTTTCTTTTGGCTATTATTGTAAAATACTCCATGGGTATTGACCTACTCTGAAGAACGTAATTTTTTGTACACTGATGTTCTCACCCTAAGCCCTCAACCTTTCACAGGAATCAGAGGGGTTCACTTGCCAGTGCTCTAAATCTTCCCAAATTTATCCAAACAGTGAAGAACTGTAGCAAGTCAAAAGTCATAAATACGTTAAACAAATACACAAAAGTGCAATTATCCTAATAAGAAAAATGGCAATCTAGGCTTAATTGTAAGACAAAATTTATCTGACCTTGTTCCCAATTGTCTATGTCAGATCATTCAGAAATCTTTTATATACTTTGCTTTTAAATACATTAAATACTTTGGTGTTAAATACATTAACAATAGGCAATTTTAGGAAACAATTCCTCAATCTTCTCTCAGATAAACCTATTTCAGTAGTGATAATGTCAAACAGAACATTGTGACTCTAGTATACTCTATAAAAACTGCTATCTTGCCTTGTGACTAGGTGCCAATAAAGTATATGGGAAAACTCAACAGGCATGCAGTAGGACAAGCGGTATGTATTTACAGCTGACATCCTCAAACTCCAAACTCTCTGAGGGCAGGGCATTTTCTTTCATTTGACAATAGCTATTATATATATTTATGGTGATCTAAACACAGTAACATATTATAATTAAAAGACTGAAATAGGATGAATGACACTGAGGCTAATTGGTATTTGCAAGGAGCGAAACATTTTAGTCACCATTTGACTGTGGTTGGCAATTTGGATAACAATGAGCCTCCTGGCTTCTGCAAGCAAATTTTCTCAGAGCAAGAGAGTTCTAGCTTTCTTCCCCCCTCACACCTTTACGTTATGCTAGAAGAACAACAATGTTGTAAAGAATAGTTGTCATTTTCCATTTCACCTTGAACAACTGTGTCTTCCAAGAATTTTCCTAACCTGGAGGAGTTATTGGATCATCAATTTCAGTCTATTTTCAGTACCTTTAAATTGCATGACTGAGAATCAAGAATTGAGGTTCAGAAGATTAGTAGTATGACACTTAACTATTTGATGATTACTCTGGCTCAGAGAATAAATTTGATCTGTTAGAAACATTTAAAATACACTGAAACTATATAGGTAGAATGAACATAATTTTTTAAAAAGGTAAATATATTGCTAACATTATTTGGAATTTGAATGTCCAAATATTAAATTCTTTCCTTTTTTCAGTAAACAATCAGATTAGAGTGCAATTACTATTAAAGGGAATTAATGATTATTAAAATTATTACAGGTAATTATGAAAAACATTAAATGTAAGGATGAACTCATCTTCAAAAGAATAATATTTTTCCTATGCATTTAAACTCTGCCTTTATTTCTATTAACGAGGTGCATAATAACGACTCTGGCCATTTGAAAAGCTAAAAGTCTGTAATTGAACAATTATTAGCGTCACACTGCCTAAGGGCACTATTTGTCAAGAGATTTATATGATGGGCAATTATATCCACTGAGCCTTGAAGGATAGATAATATTGTCATCTCATAGAAACAAATTACCCTTTATGTTTAATTTTAAAAAAATTTTAGAATTTTAGCTTCTCTATTTTATTATTTAAACCTTCCATACTAGAGTCTTTAAGAATGCCTTTTTTTCCCCGCTATAAAGCATTATCAATTTCACTAGGGTACAGTATGGAAAAATTGCCAGTGTCAATTATGTTAATTGACATATGAAAAAAAAATAGGGGATCTCTTTAATTCATGTCTTCGGCCTATTATGTTTAGTTTAACTTTCATAACATATAGAATTGTATACATAATCCCTCCTGAAAGACAGAAGCTTAATGAACACACAAAAGTTCTTCAAACCTTTGCACATATTTAATTACAAACTCATTTATTCTTTATTACTTAAATAATTCTTTAACAGAATGTCATGCTAAAAAAAAGCAGACATCCAAGTCCTTGACCATTCTTTCCTAACTGCTTTTCAAGTCCTCAAGAAGTGTAGAAATAACCCCCACCCCCTCCTCCATATGTAGCTTTATCTCCCATAATTTTTAAAAAAAAGGAAAAAAAAGGGGAAAAAAAAAGAAAAAGAAAAAAAAGAAACTAAAAGCCTTGCAATCACCTCAAATGAGAAAGACTGTGGGTGAGCTCTCACAGCGTTACACATTTTGTGAGGTTCAAATCCTAAACCAGGTTAAAAAGAGCTTTAAAAATATAAATGCAGTGATTTCTAAACGCAGAGGATTTTTCTTTTGTTTTCTGTTGATTTTTCTACTGAGACTAATTAAACTCGAGGAACCTGATTAGACTGAGTAGGCCATGATTTGAAGGAGAAACGCTTAAGTAAAGGAGCTTCAAACCCTGGCAGGATACTGATCCATAGCCTGAAGGATACTACAGAGTAACAAAGGCATATAGGTACACTTTTTTCCTCCATCTACCTAAAGTGAAGAGTGATTAGTTCTGGAAGCATTCATTAAGCCTTCACATTGTGTGCTTTAGCTACTGCCTGTCCCTGGAGAGGTGAACTGCAAACTGGCAATCTTGCAATAGATTTTTAGATCAGAAAGGTCCGTACATCTCCTTAAAACATTTCCAACACAGATAATCAACTTAGAACTTACACGGAAAGCCAAAAGCCACAAATACAGTCTGTCGCAATGAGAGCAGAGAGACCCACAGCATTACAAATATCGTGTGTTTTACTGTTGAGAAAATAAAAATCACAATGTAATCAGCCCAGCCATGCTTTTGTGGTAGACAGGGTAGTATGCTAGCAGTGCACTGGCAAGTACTAACACTGTTTATTGTAATCATGAGCTAGATATAATTAGGAAATGAAATTAATTGTTACATCAAGACTACTGTGACTGTGCACATTGTTTCACAAGCAGATAGGAAAAACACTAGTCACATATTAAGAAGCAGGACTAAAGGCCCACTTCATGCATAAAAAGAAATCTTTTCCAGGAAGGATCTGAGATCTGCCACTTGTTATCTTTGGCCACCAAAAAGAATTAAGAACCAAGGCTGTAAGTTCCAGTTTCGAAAGACTTAACTCCACACGCTTCACTGACACATTGCTATTATCAAAGTCTGAAATGCTCTTCACTGTTATTATTTGTGTTAAAATAAAACACAGTGGTAAACACTTCATTCTTTTCACAAATTCTGTTTCTGTCAGCTCAACCATTATTGTTTTCTTCTTGTCAGTTTCAGTAAATAGCCTACTAAAAAGCTATCTGCAACTTAATTAAAATACACATTATTAATGTCATGTTTACATGGAAACTCTTTGGCAAAATAAGTAGCCTCTAGCTTTTGAAGCAATCACAATTAAGTCTGTCAATATGTACTCGTCACTGAACTACATGAAGAAAACAAGACTAAGTGAAGCAATTTGACCTGCTTCAACTACCTCCGCATAAAACAGCATTTCACAGAACATTTGATCCAGAAAACTACCCATGGGTCAATGTTGCAGATGGAGTGATGCACTTCAGTCATAACAGAGAAGTAGTAATATGTTTATTGATATAAACCAGAGATTTAACAAAGTTTGATAGTAAATGCGACAGTGGTTTAACAAGATTTGATAGCAAAGTGCACTTGATTTTTTACTGCACAGAGGACAGGGTCAGACAAAACTGCCAGGGAGATCCTCTCCTTGAGTCATGAGGTTCAGGAAAGACCTTCTTGCTTTCTTAAACTCCTTCTCAGAGAGGAGTCTAGGTGCGGTGGCATCCAGTCCTACTCCCAGACTTAGTCAACAGTTTATGTCTAAAGGATTACATATGTGCAAGCAATCCTTCATATCACTTAGCTAAGATTTCAAAATTTAGCATGCTATTAATCACTTACCAAGAATCTGTTGCAGCAAGGAATCTCTCAACCTTGAGGAGTAACCTTGAGAGGCGTCCCTACTCAAGGGGAGATCCTGTCGTACAACGCACTGCCGTGTAGGAGCGCTCAAAGGGCTCTTGGGCTGCTCACTAATTATGAGTGCAATAATATTGACTCATAGTCACATTTGCATACTGACCACAGGTGCTAGTTTCTTCCAAATTTGGCTTGAGTCAGACATTGATCAGCATTGTGGTTCGGTGGGTGCATTGCTCAAATTAGCCCTTGGCTATTGTGATGTTGTCTGTCTCCCCCAAATCTGCTTTGAGCAGGATGCAGCCATCATGCTCAGACGCGTCCATTACGACCACCATTGCTGGTTAACGCTTGAGCAGGTTTACAGGAGATAAAGGTCAGGTTGAGGCAGGGGAGCACACAGTCACAGTCAATTATAAGAAACTGTCAGTTGTTCAACACAGTGTATAACTGAAGGCGCTAGATAATTTAAACCTAATTTTCTTTAAACAAAATGGGTAAAATCTTGTCTTGATTTGAATACATGGGAACTTTACCACTAATTTCAATAAAACCATAATTTCTTGGTAGTACAGAAGAAGTAATCCTAATTTAACTACAGCATAAGCAGTGGCTGCTCCAAAAATATCTATCCAGATGAAAGCATCCCTAATTCCAAGGCTGATCTTTTGAAAGGTCTGTTGGTGTTGCAGGTTCCCCCTCCCGCCACCCCTTACTTTCATGACTGCTCTCTCTAGCCCCATCAGTAGAAAGCTCAGCCTTTTCCCTGGATGCCAAACATCACCACAGTTCTTATCTGACCTTCTGCCTCTGAATCACTGTGAGGGGCTGTGAAAACTTCTATGGAATTAACTTTCCATTTCAGTAAGATTACATCTTCAGGATCACTCTACATATTATTAAGATTTTTTTTTTCCAAAAGAGTGAATTTTCCACTTACCCTTTAATCACTTTTCATGATTGGCCATGAAAAAACCCACTCATCATTCTTTTCTATCACATTTTTTAAAATAACATATAGGTTTAACGAAACAGGTATGAAATTGCCCAAAACCCCACATTAATTTGCAACTCTCAACTTCTTGTAGTTACCAGCAAGAAATGTGCAACTTGATTGAAAATCCTTTCTCGTTTCCTTACTGGTACACTTGACAGCACACTGTGCCTAACATGCATTTGTACTTCCCTTCACACGGAACAGGAACCTTGGGGAGGCGAGATGCAGCAAAGGCTCAGCAGGGTTTCTTTCCATTTGGAAAGTGGCAGGTGGGGAATTCGGAAGCTGAAAGGCTATGCCACAGCACTGGGGAAGATACAGACAAGTGTGTGTGCTCAGAAAGCTGGTGTGGAACAAAATCAAGAAGCAAATTCAAGTGGTGGACTTCTAAACATGTTCGATTTCGACAGGTGTTAGAGCCCTGAAAATCTGGGATCTTCTAGCTTGAAAATACCTCTGAAATATTATCCAATAGGAAATTTCTCTAATATAAATATACATTACACACACACACAAGTATATAAAAGCATCAGCCTATCGGTATAAACATTATCAACATGAACAGGCCAATCAACGCCACTCCTTTGGGAACTGTGCATCTCACGCCAGTTCTGCCATTTGCAAGTTTGGCTTTTTCTCCCATTCTCTAGCAAGACTAGATGAGAAGAAATACCAAGGTTTGATTAACTCAGTGTAACAATGCATGAGGTTAGGAATGAAAAAATCCTCAGAATACACTTCCCAACCCACTACACAAAGTGGGGTCACATAAGATGGGCAGGTACACACAGGCATACATGATGGGAAATGGCCAGAGAGAAGAGATGAGGTGGTAGTTAATGGACTACTCTTTTAAAGGTCCCAATAGATAGCACCACCTGCAGCACAGATGAGGTTTACCAGACCCATCTGAAGCAGAGGCTACTGTGAAAGGGGGAGGTTGCAGAGCTGTCCTATAAGCTCATGAAACGTAAGTACAACAGCAAGGTAACACGAGCAGTCAGATGCGCAGCAGTCCTGCTGAATGCACGTATCTGCCAGGTCTATGAAAAAGAACAGTTTTTCTTCATCCTCCATCTTTGTGAATGCCAACATCTAGCTTTACGTTTTTGAACTTCATAAAATAGTACATGTTATTAAAAGTGCAATTATTATGCAATTTAGACTGAATAAAGTGTTAAACCACTGGCAGAAAGACATTTAAAAAGAACATTTTAGAAGCAGATCCAGTGTTTCCATTTTTTGTAAAAGGTGTTTGAAACCTGGCATTTACTATTAACCCTTCGTTATTTTGAATTCCATACCGATCTGGGAGGAAACAAACACCAAAGCATCCACTGTTCTCTGGGATGGAAATCCCAACAGTTAATTGTCTCCTTTGTTAATACATATATATCATAATAACTGTACTGGGAAGAAACCTAGATTGCCTACTAAAATTTTACATGATTTAATATTTGTATCTCACTGTAACTCCACATATCTACCTACACAGGATGGAGAAAAGACCTATCACACATACTGACCAATTACACCTTTACTCACACCATCCCTTTATTGGGGCGTAAAAAAAAAAAACAAACAATCCATCTATATTTAAGGCAATTCTCAATTCTCGAGCAAAGTAATAGCTGTAAAAATTTTTTGTACCCTCAAATAAAAAGCTTATTGCTATGCAACACGTTTGAAGTTAATGCAAGATCAGAAGCAGACAACTGCATCCAACCTCACTAAATAGCCACATTAGCAGGATGTTTCCAATAAAGATAATCAAAACTGTGAGCATTTAAAAAGCATTAAAAATAAGATGCAGAATTTTATAATCAGTGAAATGACTCGTGATTCCATTAGCACTCTTGTTGAAAATACTTTCAGACTCAAGCCCTGCCTACACTATAATTTCCATCAATGCTATCTGTGATGCACACCTCTGACAACTGCAGGTCCCAGTTTTCCTGACATTAATATAGCCAGATGCAAAATGATAATGACACTCCAGGTGCCTTCTACAACAACAGACACGCAGAAGTTTTGAGAAACTGTGAACGCAATGAAATGTGAGAAAACTTAGGAAAGTCATAATCTCTTCACAGCAGCGAACAACATGAGTTTGGATTTCCCGATTTATGAATATTCAGGAATGAGCAAAACATCCACAGAACCCTGCCTTATGAAACAAACCCAAAGTAGCTCAAAAGATATGTTTTGACTCAGTGTTTTCTTCAAGAACAAACTCTTGCACCACATAAGATGAAATTCTAGACCCAGTGAACACAATGACATAACTTCTACTGATTTCAACAGAGCCACAATTTCATCTCAGGGCCACTCACCTCACCATGGTCCCTGTCGTGCATTCCATGAGCTACTAACAGTGCATGTGACTGTTCAGAGGCATGAGGGATGTAAGATGAACCTTTCAGAGTGCAAAAATGTGGAATAAGACATTATTTACATCACAAAATGTAATGTAGTTCAATTATGTTTTAAATACACTAATTTAATAAATGTTCAAGCACCATTTGATGATATGATATAATGGCCTATATTTGCAAGTATGGGATAGGATTACGGGATTAGAAAATCAAATACCCCAGATGACTCTAAAAGGACAGAATCAGTGCTATATTAGTTCACAGCTGTAATACTGTTCAATGCTCTTTGATAATACGAACACAACAGCAGACCATTTTACAATGAAAAATGATGTGATCTCTGCGAAAGAAGGGATGATTATAAGAAGAACTTCTAAAATTTCCTGCTTTATGTCTTTTAATTATGCCTTGTCTTTATAGCCAGACATGGGAACAAGAATCACTTGGTAATGTGGAAACAAATGTATTTGCAAGGTAAGGGGGGAAAAAAACCCATGAATGTGGATAATACAAAAAATAAAGAGAGATTAAGGTAAATAAGAAAATTAATCCTATATTGACTGCAGATGATTAAGTTTATCAATGTAAGTCCTAAGACATTACCAGAGAACAATTTCAAGCAGAAAGTAGACAAAGAACTAATGTCACATTTTCCAAATTCTACTGGCTGAGCATAGGCCAATATTATTAAAATAACAGTAAATGAATTATGACAATTCCTATAAATTGGAGCACTGTCAAACGTAAGAGTTCAATCCACAAAATATATCTTGCTAGAGCCTATTCTTCACTAAAAAAATATTGGATCAGCATTTCATTGCAAATAACTAATGAATATTTATATATGGCAAAGCATAAACAAAGGCTTCCCCCCTCTATCCTCTGTTAGGAATTCCATTTTACTATAAGAGTCGTTAAAAACACAACCCCCAAATTATTGAAATTGCCTAGGTAAATAAAGTCATCATAAATCAGAACAAAATGAAATATTTAAGCATACACTAAAATTATTATCCAAGACCAATTCCAACAAGCTGCCTCTGATTACTGTAGTACCCATGCAGGAAAAGTCTAGGTGAAATCAGAACTGCTGAGAATGAAAAGCAACCTGCAAAAGCCAGTATCGACCAAAGTGCTGCATTCCCCAAACACAAGTTCAGTAGGAACTTAGACAGAATCCTCAAAAATTGACTTCAGATCTCTCTTTTTCTTTTTCTTTTTTTTTTTTTTTTTTTTTGGGCAGATCACCTGGTTACAGATGTCCAAAAGTAAAATACAAGTTCCAACTTTAAAGTTTTATTCTCACTGATATGAAAAAGTAGAAAAGCTTTCAGGAGAAATCAAGTATTTCACTGTTTTATTAAATGTTCTCTTCAAAGATACCTTCACAGGAAAGCAAATTCCAAACTCTTTTCATGCCTTGAAAAACCTATATTAAACATCTTTCACTCTGCCAGAGGAGCAATGCAGATAATATATATCTTAAAGAAAATCTGAATGGCCAGACATTCACATTTGCTGAAGTGTGTACTATTGTCTATGGGAGCAAAGTATACTTTTTTTCACATTCTGAAAGTGCTTACATCTCCTCCCAATAATGAATTAGTGCAAAAAATGCTTCTTACGGAATAAAATAGAATCTTAATATTTCTTAGAAGGAAGACAGGAAAATTATAGGTATTACAATATTTCAGACCGAGGAATGATTTGACTGAAGTGACATTTGAGATGCAGACTGCCTCATCTCTCTGAGCTGTAGGTCTGCTTCTACTTTTGTGCTAAAGTTCTAAGCTATCAATAGTCATAAAGCCCATCCTAACACAAAGCTACGAAATTACACTAAGAAACTTTCCAGAAGTGCTATTCTCACAATCCAATGAAGAAATGAAACATTTTGTAATGCTAAGTACATAGAGCCCAAATGTAGGCAGATAAATTAGTCTATTCACATACACACATATATAAAGTAGTATCTACCTCAGTGTCACTGTACCAATGAAAGCAAGAAACATCAAGTACAAAAAAAAACTTCATTGCAGTAATAAGCATGCTGAAAAGAAAAGCAGGACTAAAACTGTAAAAAAAAAAACAAACCAACCCTCCCCCCCCAAAAAAAACAAACAAAAAATTACACCTCCCGTCCCCCTCAGAGAACAGTCAGGTTTAATATGCCTGTATGATTTCTCAGGGTAGCTCACTGTGCCAGGTGCTGTACAAAGCCCAATGAGACAATATCCCTGTTCTCTGAATTATCCCCATCACCCAGAAGGCACAAACTGTGTTTTATTTGGTGCGATGATGTTTTTTAAGTGAGAAGCCACAGAACAGCTGGTAAGCAGTTTCAATCGGAATTGCAGCAAGTCTTTTGAATTAATATTTGGATTATGCTTCAACATAAATCCACCAGTAATTTTTTACACCTTAAGGTTCAAAAAGAATTCACTTATAAGCTTTCAAGTATCCTTGAATGAATTCAATTTCTTCGTCATCTCACATTTATCAGTCTGCTTTGGGTTCTTCACAAGATGTGATAATTTTATCTGACCAATGCAAATTTTATGTATTCTCATGCTTCTGGAAGCATTTCACAACCCTTTTACCCAGTAAGCAACTCAACAGGGCTAGGGTAAAATGGGATCAAGCACTTAATTGTAATCTTTTGAAAAATTTGGTATCTATTGAATGAAGAACCTGAAATGAAGTCCTTCCTTACAAGTGGGAAAGACTGAGCAAGTTTTTTTCTGCATTATCTGAGACGTATTTATAAGCCTCCAAAAGCATCTAAAATAGGGACAACCTGAAAACCTCAAGGCTCAAAAAAGGATACTCACATTATGGTGACTGACAAGAGAAACTGGGACTATGAAGGGAGGTTTCAGGCTAGAGGAGATATGCTGCAAGAGAAGAAAACTAAACTCAGATTAAGTTGATACACTGGACATCATTAATTAGTGAGATATTTTTCAAACTTCTTCATAAATAGGTGGTTATTCAAAAAAGGACAGAGTTGTCAGTAGAATTCCAAACATTCTAGTTCATCTACTACATAAATGACACCTTTTATAATTCAGGATAGGCAGAGCTAAATCTGGATTGTTTTTCTATTTAACTCTCTGATGTGACTGACCTTTAGACTAAATTTGCTGGAATAGATTTCCCATTAATATTAAATGACACAAAAAAATTTACCTCTGAACTCCAGACTTAGATTTCCTTGGGCTCTTGATTACTTCTGTGCTCCAATTATTTACTTA
Organism: Nyctibius grandis; assembly: GCF_013368605.1. Lineage (NCBI taxonomy): Eukaryota > Metazoa > Chordata > Aves > Nyctibiiformes > Nyctibiidae > Nyctibius > Nyctibius grandis. The sequence continues at coordinate 17,420,281 of NC_090670.1, forward strand.
GCCTACTAATATAAATACACCCAAACCATTATCATGACCAGCCTACCAATTTTAAAACTGACTGAATTTGAATTACTTCAAACGTAACAGTACTCTGATACAGTGACAAAATCCTCAATTCATTTCTCATCATTAGTTCAAATAATTTTCTGCCTGTTTCATCTGCAAATTACTGAGTGTGTTTTCCAATCCTGAAGAAGGTTCCTTTCCTTGTTACCAGAGGTAAACAAGTAGATGTGTGAGCAGCAGAACTAATGAAGCCTGGTTTCCAAAACTCCACGTGAAGTTTCTGATGTTTAATAAAAGGAAAATTAATTCACTTTAGGTTTAATAAGCTAGGATATTAATAGGGTCTTTCTCCTCCACCCAGAAACCTGTATTCAGAACTTAACACTTTGATACTTCCAAGCCTCTGTCATGTATAAAAAAATCGGCCAATCAGTAAAAAAACCAAATACATATGGTGTGATTGAAAAGCCCTATTTTTTTGGAAGCAGTGATAAAAATAAAAAAATCTTATTTTCTTTCATAGCAGGAAAAAAAAAGTGTCTCATCAACTGCATAAATAATATTGAAGACAAAACATGTTATTAAATGTTCTCCAGCAAAACATTCACAGCCCTTGTCACATATTTCCTCTTAACAAATAAACATACACGTAATCAGTGTGATGGAGGACAGCATGACACTGCTTCAGGAGGAAGTCCTGACACTGCAACCAGCATTCCCTTAGACTTTTCACCCCCCAGAAGTCAGCCGAGTGAGTGCATGGAAAGAAAGAATGCCAACAAAATGCTCATGAGTACACGCAGGGAAATCACTACAGCTGAAATAATTGCTTACAAGCATGCTGGGGAAGTATCCACATGGCCTGTCATTAACAGGAGGACGATGCTGGTGGAAGGATCAGCTGTGGGTATTTGAAAGCTGTATCACCGGCCAAATCTGAGCACCCTGCCAGTAATGCTTGTACGCCAGTTTCTCTAATACCTGAGAAACTTCCAGCCTCTGTGGCATTTTAACACATATTTAGATGATACATGCAAATTGAAATCCAAAACTTTACAGAAGTCAGGAGTCCCAATTTTGCAAACAACATGGTGTACAAAGTATACACAAAAATGCACACAAATAAAGATTTTATACTGAATTTCCCTAAAAATATCCACTTGTGTACTCTGTTTTACAGAAATTAAAAGTTATGCCTCCCAAATCTGTGAAATATTTATCCTGGTCATTTTACTGAAAAGAAACATGAATCAAAGAACAGCTCAGCTCAGTTGCTCATCTTGACAGAAATTTTGGGTGAGGAAAAACTTTGGGTAGGGAAAAAAAGAATATAGCTCATTCAGCATCTAAATTGATACCCTAATCCTCAAAAAAAATACAAGTACAGAATGTTACATACTTATTTCAACAATACCCTTGTATCAGTACCAATGTATTAGCTTTAAAGTGGTATTTTAGAAATTATTTATACTGTCTTTTAAAAGAACAGGCTACACCTTATTACGTGCATACAAAAAGTGCTCTGCTTGACATTTTCTGTACCTGGCAATAATCCCAGGACACAGAATTGTTCAAAAAATCCCTGGAAGCTAAATAGCTATGTTTGAATTATCATTATGTTTAGGTTTCGTTAAGTAAATGAATTTCATAAAAACTTTAACCAATTGATTTTCCCCCTTTAGAAATCAGTCAAAGAATGCATTTTTATGGTGGGCCTTAGGCACTGAATCACGATTAGAGAATCGAGCAAGCATCAAAACGTTCACAGCACCACAAGCTATTTTCCTCTCTGCTTCTGATTCCTAGACAGTTATTACTTTTGACAGAGAATTACAGAGAAATATTCCTCTAGGTTTTTGAAAGTAAGGAGACATTCATTATTAAGAGAGTTTTTTACCTTAGTAGGAATGTTGTGTCAGAAAGTACCATTCGGGGAGCCTGGGAGGAGATGAGAGACAGGCAGACAGGCAGACTGCTGGACTTTATCTATGTGGTATCAGAGGTTTTAAAGATCAGCCAGTTTTGGGGTTTTTTTAATTAATTATTTATTTCAACTTTTTAAACTTTTGTATTGACTGCTGATGAACTTCACATATTTTCATTGTACAAATAATCTACAGAAATCGTTGGCTGAAAAACTTGCTCTGTGGTAGGCACGTAAGCTTGTACCTTCACAGTGGAATACGTATGTATACGCACACTATTATACTTCTTTCTATTTTGTAGCATGATGTAGATCAAAAACAATTCAACTGAAATTTTAGAGATTAAGTGCCAAATTATTTAATTATATTTTATCTTATTTTTAATTTCTAATCTGTCTGAAAACAATAAGAACTGAAGGATATAGATATATGTTTCAAGTATTTGGTAATATACTTTTTTCCTTATTATTCTTACCAAAGGTTAGTGGTTAAAAAAAACCCCAACAAACAAACAAAAAACAAAAAAAAAACAAGGAGAGATTTATCACTTCAGCCGACTGCTAGATGGATTAGTCCAAATACCTGTTTCCCAAAATGGCATTAAATTTAGTTGATTCACTTGGACTATGCAACAATGATTTTGGTTTTGATAGAGGAGGCATGAGCCAGAACTAAGTAATCTGAGAAAACATCAGTTTCTTTTACAAGAATAAATTGTAGCCTGATATATAATACCTCAAGATTTTACGGCAAATTTTATTCACAGTAAGTGTAGCTATTGTATCATTTATGTGACTGATACTGAAAAACGGAACCAACTACACTTGGGATGAGTGTATTAGAGTCTCATTTGAAATAGGTTAATGGACCTCTTCTTTGGAAGTTAGTTAATAACACTGTCAAAAAATCACACTCTCAATTTACAGTATTGTTTTCCAGCTGTTGCTGGTAAACAGTTTAGGAAAACTAGTTTACTTTCTTTAAGTGGGTGTTTTCAGGTATTAAAAAAAAAAAAAGCCTTACATTCCTTACAGCCCTTACAAGGGCTTGGCTTCTTGTTTTTTTAATCTGGAGAAATTTCATATTCATAATGTAACAGACACCTTCACATCACATTCCCTTTAGAAATAAGACTTTGATTTGATTCATGTGATTTCACATCAGTGTACTCTTCCATGTAAGACAATGTTGGGATGGGTTTTCCTCTGTACATCCATTTCTGCAGTATGAGCTTTTACTATGCTCACTTACACAAGTCAGGAGCTCTATACCCCATAACAAAACAGTTTATGCAAAGAAAAGAGAAATAATTTCTCAGGATTTTGAAAGCTACTTGTAGATGCACAAGGCTGTCAGATGTCTCATCATAATGAATACGATTATGATTCTGCCTCTCTTTTTCCTTCACTTCATGACAGAAAGAAACTGAATATCACAAATAAGAAGACCATAGTATATTGAGTCTGTCATTTACAGGTATATAGATTTATGCAGTAATACCATAAAACCCAAACCCTTATTTTACCTTTGAAATGTGCTTTGATTCATCATACTACATTTCAGAAAGAAATGAAACAACTGTTTAATCCAGTAGTTGTTCATATTACACTAAAATGCAGGAACATTTAATGTGTTTAGTAATGCTTGTGATTGAGCACCACTTTACTAAACACAGAAAGATGGAGCACAAAATAATGTAAAGAATACTTAAAAAAAGAACTTTATATTTCCTTAATCTGTTTTTGCAGGGACGGGGGAGTAAGGGTGGAAGGTCATTATAGATATATGGTCCAAAAATACTGTCAAAACTAGATTTCTAGATTGAGGTGATACTTTTTTACTAGACCAGCAGGTTCAGACAACCCAGACAAAATTTCTGGCACACAAGTCCTTTTTCAGGTCTGAAACAAAAGGAGAAAATTGCAAAGCAAACTGTAATTAAGACATGAAAACCAATTGCTTGGAATTTCATTACATGTGTATCAGACTATCAAGGAGAAGAGGAAGGTGTACCTGGGGAGTCAGAGAGACTCAGCAAGGAGGAGAGGTGAGAGGCGGTTGCCTTTTAGGGGAAAGACCTACGTGAAATTTATAACTTGTGCAACACTGTGACATTAGGGGCTGGGCTGGGGGTAGAACAGCACTCGCAGGTTATAGTGGACCAGAAAAACAGTATCTCTACTGAGTCCATAGTTTTCGGTATTTACTAAGTTATGAATCTGAGTTTCCAGATTTATCTTTCAAAAGTATTTTCTAGGTCATTCTTTAATTAAGTCAGAGCAGTTGTTTCCAACTTGAATTTTGCTTTGAAGTTTCCTGCTTCTGTTTCAGACCTAAAGAACTACTTATGGGCCCAAGAGCTTATCTGCTTTTTTCCAACTACACTTGATCTAATTAAATGTTACCCCACCTGTAAATCTTCTCTTAATTAGCAACTACATGGATTTGCTGATGGCAAGTGCAAGAGTGGATCACTCCACTGCTATCAAACCAATAGGGAATTAAACTAAGCACACTGAAATGTCATTTCCTCATAAAAAAAAATGCAGTAACATCTTTTCCTGTCTAACAAGACTATGGCAGCAAAATGCAGCCCTCCAAGAATGGAATGTTCTTGTTGAGGTCAAAGAGAACAGCTATCTCATGTTGTAGTGGTTGCTGGACAGCAAAATTGTGGTTAAAAATCTCTTTCTAAAGTCTCTCTGGTATGCAGGTGTCACAAAGGAAAAGCTGAGATAGAAGAACTGATACCTGGAAAGAGTTAAATCAAAGCTGAACTAATTGAAGAATAATATGTCATTAGTGAAATGGAATGGGACATAAAACAGTAATGTCCTTTGAAGAGACAGAGGGAGAGCAAACGTCGAGTTGATTGGCATGCTGTTGAAGAGGGTAGGTCTCCATGGTCAGTGCATATTCCTTACAGAAGTTATATAGGAATGCCAATCAAAGAAAATGTTCTCAGTCTCTTGGGATTTAAAAATTTCCACAGAAGTATCTATCTGCTCTCCCTTTTAAAGTCAAAGCCAGAAGACTCAAAGGGCAAACTAAGCAGATGGGACATTGCAAATGATGCAAGAAATAACTGAAATGTCTGTTGAAGCATTGTACATACAACGATGTTTAAAGATTTACGTAGAATGTAAAGTGATGGAGAGGCCATCGAGCTCACCTGAGAAAAGGGAAACAAGGGAAAAGGAAGAACGAATAAATCTGATATATTAGAGAACCGCAATTTCATAATTTCATTTTAAACTTTCTACTGAAGCTCTCGAACTAACATACCACTGTTGTTTTTACTACAAAGCAGAAAGAGAAACATACAGATGCTCCAAATCAGTTATGAAATTGCAAAATAACAGTGACATGAAACTTCATGAGTATTTTGAAGCAGTTGTACTTGAGACACAATGTATCAAGGCTTTAGCTAGAGCTTTTTGTGGGGAAAAAAAATGTTAAACCATCAAACAATAAAAAGATAAACAAGTATATGTTCAAGGGCACAGAGTGCAGTCAGGCAGATAAAACACACTAAGCTAAAACCCTTCTGCAAAATAAGTAAAATAGGTTTACACAAAGAAAGACATTACAGAGAAGACCAATAAAGCAGCTCACATTTCAATGATGACTGTCTCTTACAGTATGGTCTATTAAATCCATTTGAATCCTTGCACACTATAACACGCACGCAGATCTCTCTCTCCCTGTTTCTAGACCATGACTGCCGTATAACTCAGGAGTTCAACAAGTCAAGTACTCATTGCAGTAATTTGGAAAAGTTATTACAAACTTAATCTCAGGAGTCACGGGCTCTAAGGATTTATGAAAAACAGCCAATGTCCCTTTTTGGCACGGTGAAGAACAGCTTCCCTTGGCCACAGAGAGTGTGCTGTAGGATGGATTCTGAACTCATCAGTATTACTTCATCTCCTTCTACTCAATATACTGTTTTTTTATCTAAAACATGATGATTAGACAATCCGTGCACTAGTTCTTCATATTTTCAGATATTTTTAATGTCTTGCTGCTATAATTTACGGACCTAATACTAAAAAACATTGCCCTTGCTGCCAGTTTTTCTGCTAGTCTTCAATGAAACTTCTAAAAAACGCTTCATTAACATGTAATTTGTGTATTATAGGGTCCACAATAGCTCGTTCCCAAACAAAAACTCTGGATCCAAATATGCTATAATTTCTCTAACATTCAGATTCAGACATTACAGTCTGGATGCATAATTTCTTTCAATATTTATGGGGGTCCTGTAGGTTAATTTTCACTTAACAATAAACACATTGTAGCAAGTTTCTGAAATGGCTGAAGAGATTTGTGTTGTAGACACCAGCGATTTAAGAACAAGAGCTGATAGTTTTGACCTAGAACAGTGTATGACATTATTCTGTAAAAAGTGCAGGAAAAATAATATATGATTGTAGTTCTTACTTGTCATATAAAGCAAATTAAACATCTTTGCCAGGTGAAACAAATAAAAAAAGTATAGCTACCTTCTCCTTTCTGGCTTTCTGTTAAAAATAACAACAAAAATGATGAAACTAAATGAAACTAAAGACACAAGATACAAAATACTAAGGTGATTGGACGAAGGCAGTGCAAACGATAATGTCACTTAATTCAGTCTAATCTCTGGAGCTTCTCTGCCATTTCTCATTCCTCCGTTGAAAATAATTGTTTAATATTTTATATTACAGGTCAAGTACAGTTTCAAAAGGAAGCAAATACAATTCGGCAAAAGGATTCCTTAGATAAAATTCCCCAAACCTAAATATAAATACAGTGTTATGGAAATCAGTTTAAGATGGTACACAGCAGAAATTTGACTTCCCAGTCTGTTTGCTGCAGACACTGACAGGAGTAAGAAAAAGGATTCTGACTCTCTCTATGGATGAGCACTGACAAAAAACATGGGATAAGTTCCAGCTGCTGCTTGGCCACACACCAAGATAAAAGGAGCCAGATGCGAAGTTCCTAACCTGCATACACTAAAAGAAGCCAAAGCCAGATTAGCTAGTGATCTGTGCCCTTCTGGAGAAGGAGTTGGAGGCCAGCTGGGCCTACTAAAGACTTAAGAATAGGCAAGTGGATCCCACCCTCTGTTTTCTTTGTACAGTGACTCACGTCCTTTATATCTGGTACCAATACTCATATGTGGTCCCTTTCCCTCCTCATGGTCTAGACTTGAAATGCTTTTTACCACCTTCCTTGCTTGCATACCCACATGTCAACAAGCCACTTTGATCCAACCTGCATCTTAGACAACTTTATCCTACTCTGCATGTCAATTATTTCTTTCTGGAGGAATCAGAGTTAAACTCAAGGTGCCCGTGAAATGACCTTACTTGCCTGTTTTACATAGTTAAATTTTACTAGAATTTCTAGAACATGTCAAATAAGAACTGACAGAAAAATAATTTCTCACAGAGTTCTCTCAGGCACATCTGTCCTGCTATTTATTTTAGTCAGTGTTGCTCCTTACCTTCCTAGCACAGAAACTTCTGTTCCTTGCTCACAAGGGTCTCTGGTGCATGCTTTTAACAGATGTCTTCCCATAATTGTCATCTTTATGAAGCCCCAGTGAGACGATAATCATGTCCACAGCTTTCAGTTTGCTCTAAGAATCTTCCCTTACTTAAATCTTCTGCTTCACCTCATAAAAATCAAACCCTTTCTAACAACAGAGCCCTTCTGTCAAGCATGTTCTCCTGATTTCAAATTTCATCCCTCTAATGAGTTTATAAATACATTAGCCAATATTTCTTTTGAAAAGACCAATATCTTTGATCCACACCTCTCTACTACAAGGCCCTTTTATTAACTATTGAAAAAGGTTAGTGACAAAAAAATAAGAAAGAAGAAAAAAGTCATTGCCTCCAGTACAAGAGATGTTGTAATCTCTGGGTGTTAGTTATTGACCCCAGGATTAGAATCCAAAGACCAAAAGTATATCCTCCTAGGTTATATCCCCAGGGTGAGACATGGAAAACCCTGTATGCTGAGAACAGAGTATCCTTGAGCCACACTAAGGTACCTGTGCTCACCCGTTTCCAGAACTTAAGGTCATACCTAGGGACTGCAAGAAATAACAGTGATGGCACTTTTTCTATCAGAGCCTAATAACCGGAGAATTCACAAAAGTTAGAGACCTTAATTCAAATCCTTCCTCATAGCCCCAGGAGATTCAAATGCTTATCTCTTACCTTCCCAAGAACATCCTTACCATTAGACTGTGAGATTTTCTGGGGCTGCAGGTAACCATACACTGTTTACTTACAACTATTAAGGTTGTAACACTGAATCCAAAGAAATACCAGACTCATCGTGCCAAAACACTATCAGAAAGACTCCCTCAGGACTAGGTAAGAAGAAGCCATCCCATGTTGTGGTCCCTCCTCTTCCAATTCATTGATGTACAACCCATTAACAATCCTGGGAACAGGAACTGGAACATCAGACTCCATCATCTGTTTCTCCCAGATGACAGGATGTCCCCAAAGGGATACAAAAACTTTAATTGCTCAGATTGGGTCTGGTGTGGGTGCATGAACAACACAACACCTCAGGAGCTTCCAGGCCAAACCAAAGGTGTCCAGTAAATTTAGGCAATACACTGTGCATTGGGCATAGCTGAACATGGACTGTTAAACTGACATGTTGAATGCAAGTGCTGAGAACTTCTTCATGTATAGACCAAACTTTCTACTTCACTGTTTCCACTGCGTCCTATTTCCAAGCTGATTCTCAAGCATCAGGTCCTAATTACGCTCTTCTCTCTCTGTGTGCTCAAGCTGTGTGACTGGTTACTTCTAGAGAACTAGATGAGACAGACACACTCTACCACTAGTTGGTTCTTTTCTTTTAATTATCTCACTATGAAAGAGGATTCATTTTGCTGCTGGTCTTTGATAAGTGTTTACCCACCTGATCACTGCCTTGAAACCACCTGAAAAAACTCACACATGGGAAGATCTTCAAGGAGCAGGAAACCATTGAAGCATTCTATCTTTTTTTTTATCATTAGCAATACAAATGCTTAAGAACTTCTCCCTTCCCATTCTCTTTATTTTCCAATATAAATGGCAGAGATGCTAATTTTCACATCTAGCCCAAGATATCAGCTGTGCTTGACTAATGACACTGAAACTAAACAAAAGCATTCAGGAAAAGCAACATATACTACATTAGCATGCCCATATTTTAATTTCATGGAGTTTTAGTGATGTGTGTTTCTCACAGAAGACTCACTATGTAAAATTCAAGGTGTCTGGAAACAGTTTAAACATGCACACACATACACAGAGTATGAAATCACTGAGGACTCTGCACAACAGAGGTAGCTTGCATTAATTCAGCCTGCAAATGTATGCTTACAGAGCTATAAAATAAAAGCAGCCCCACTAAAGCCAGCTGGAAAACCCACAAATGCATTTAATCACATATTTAGGTGTTTACTAGATTAGGGACTACTTCCCTATTGGAAATGAAAATGACCCCAATGTGAAGACTGCTATTAAGTCAACTTCAATATACTAAATATATACAGCATTTTGGATTATTAATCCTTACTGTAGTAAAGAGAATAGTCAGCATAAGATATGATGCTGTACAAAACAGCAGAATACATCCAGTCACTTATGTTATTGGATAGGAGTTTCAGACGTATAGAGGCTAATGTTTTTGTATGTAAGGTCACGTAAAGTGAAAGAGGAAAGCAGCACATCCATTTAGCTCTTGGCTGATACCCTAAACCAGCACAGAACTTCAAACAGGACTTAGCCAATTACTAACATCAGCTTTATCACCTTAATAAATGACAGGACACCTGAAGTATCAAAGCTTCCTTCAAGATGGACACTTCAAAGAAAGTCATTACCTTCTGACTGCTCTTACCAAATACAGTCTATTTAATATTATGTGATTGTCTCATCCAGGTTTCCTACAGATGTTCAACCATCAGAAAATCCACTAAGGGACTAATTGCCTGGATTCTGGTCTAAATTCTCATCCCTTGGATTAATTCCTTTAGGCCGCAAAGGTAGATTATTATGAAGATAATTTCTATAAATTCCTGGTAGTACATGTAGGGGAGATCTTAGCACAAAAAAAAGCCTGCAAACTTGCTTTTATTATTTCTCCTGCTAAAACATACATCAGTATTGCCAAAATTACAGACACTAGGACCAAATACTTCAAGTGATTTAGGAGTACAGGTCTAATCGGCAAAGGTGACACTTATAGTTGGGGAAAGAGCCTTATTTAAAGTTAAGAGATTTAGAAGACTAAATCCATTCTGAAAACAGGACTTTGACTGCATCTACATGAATAGATAGATACACATAGAGCTGAGTTAGACCTGCTTCTGTTTGGGCTGTGGAAGTGATGAATGACAAAAAAGCACCTATTTTCTAGTCAGCCTCTAGCTTGGCCAGCCCAATGTCTGGTGCTGCAGTAGTGCAGGAAACCAGATGAAGGGCCAGGAAGGACCTTTATATTGCTTTGTGACAAATACTACTCAAAAGACTGATCTGTGTACAGTACAAAAAATTAATCCCTACTATTTTTGGTTGATCTTTTCTTTGGGTTTATTCATCTCTGAGAATGGTCACAAAAAAGTTTTCACAAAGAATCCAGTGTTCTCATGTGTCTTTCTTCACCATGGGAACTAGTAACGTAATATTTCAGTGCCTTTAACCCCTGTATTACCATAGTCTTTTTTTACTAGTCCTGTCTGACAGTCTCTCCCTCTAAACAGAGCACACTGCAGTCACCTTTATCAAAAAGGAAGTGAAGAGCTTCCATATCTGAAAAGAAGTGCAACGTCTACAGCTGAAGAATCAAGACTCAGTTATTAGCGATTACCCCTCCTTCACTGACAGATGATTGCCACACACTACCATCATTGGGTTAAAGTAGCAAACATGCTGTATGATGTATACCTATCTTTAGCTGGGTTAGCTCTTTACCTCTTAGAGGACAAACCACTGGTGATGGAGAGCTTTCTTTTACTTATCCTGCAGGGACTATTTTATTTTTAAAAATGATGAAGTGTTCACGATGCTATTTCAGACATGCTGACATTTGGAGATTTCACTCTTAAGCCTCACCATCATTTATCAAGGGACTCGTTAAAAAATAAAGAGAAGATATGTTGAATTTTTGTTTCAGGTGTTTAGCTTGTCCTATCAAAGGAACCTCTTCTTCAGGATGCCTTTGCCTCTTCCTGTTCGTGACATTACTGCATGTTCTCTACCAAGGGACATCAGTATCCGAAGTGAGAATTGGCAAGAAACTGGGCACACAAACAAAATCAATATAATTTTGAAAAATTAAATTGAGAGGTGGTTATCAAAGGAGCTCTGTATTTGGAAGCAGAAGGAAATATCTCATTCCCTTCCTCTCAAAAAATAAGTTGCTTGTGAAAAACCTAAAAAAAATTAGTGTTTTTCTTTTAAATACAGGCCAAGCTAAAAAGCTAATTTTTCAAATGAGTCAAAAAGGAAGCAAGCTGACTAAACAAATGCCAGGCATCTAGAGTTCAATAAACCCAGCTCAGCCTGTGCCCTGGATTAGCTGTATCATGACATTAGCTCGTCATCAGGATAGCACAGCCTAGGTAAAAATCTACATCCTAGAATCATTCTTTACTCCTGGAGTCCTTTAGTTCATGTTTATTTTATTGCTGATAAACAATATTCCATAAAAGGTCTTGTACAAAAATCTAACTTCATTTTTAATATTTAGTCTGAAATAAGTTACGTCAGACACTTTCTAATTTTTCTGGTGAAGGATAAGTACTATGTTTGTTTGCTTTGATAGAGCAGTAGAAATTCCTAGCCCTAACCAAAAGAATCACTGCAAAAGTCTGTGCTACAACAGCCATGAGCTCCAACAAAGTTCTCCACCCTCTGCACGTGCCCTTACACAATTCTGATGCAAACGTATGCCCTTAACTAGACTTGCATGGTGCCTTTGAAAGCAGAGTCACTTCACAGCAGACAGATGATATCTGTGCTGACTATGGGTCATTGAGTTCTCTGCATGTTTTAAGATACCTAAAGCGACACATTTATTTACTAGGTTTCACAGGCACAGTATATAAGCTGTGTCTTCCTGAACTGGATGATTGCAAACTCACTCTCCATGGTAATCTGTTCTCCAAAATCATGACTTCACAAACTAATTAATCTTCTGTCTTCTAACCAAGAGCTAATTATTTTTTCTTCACAGTGTTATGAACGAGGTTTAGCAGTTTACTTTGTTGCTTCAACTCTTCCATTTATAGAAACTGTCTGTAATAAACCCCCGTATTTTTAAAGGCTGCTAGAAAGGACATATACCCACATAAAACAACAGTTTTACAATAAAAGCTTCATTTAAAAAAATGTGTATAAACAGAAAATACACAGAGATCCTTAAATTCCTCTGATTAAGCCAAAATGGCACTGCAAGGGAACGTCACATTCATATCTATTTACGCTTTAACTTCCCCTTCATCGCCATGAATAGTTTAGCAGTCTTACCAGTTCCACCCTCCGCCTCTTTTCTTTGAGATGCAAAAGATTTGTAGAATCAAAGGCATCACTCATACTCTAGTTCAACAGATTTCACTCATGCTGCAGTAAAGAGAGTCATGTCCCTATAGATAACTCTGACATTGTTTTCTGAATCATAAAAATTCATCATCAGAACCCACATGTTTCTGTTCACTATTCGCCTCGAGGCTGAATACCATCCACAAATATGGAATGTAACAACTCTGAATGTAACCACTGCTAACTGAATCATGTGATTTGATAACAACTGCTTGGGTATTTTACAACAAGATAGAAAACGTGTCATTTGAGACACAGCAAAAACCCACTTATGGTCTAGTTGACAGGGTGGTGTAGGGGCAGCGGTTGGACTCAATCCCTGAGGTCTCTTCCAACCTGGTTGATTCTGTGATTCTGTGTGATTCTGCGTGTTTTTGGTAATTAGAAAAATAGACTAAAATATTTCTAATATTTCTGTAAAACTGGAAGATGCATTAAAAAAAGTCATTAACATTTACAAAAGATACTCATGAAAGCTATTATAAGCAGAATTTTATTATAAAATGCACTCTGTATCACACCTTACTGAGCAGCCTTGCAACTCTTTCCGCTGAAACCTTAATCTTACACACAGAATAATACCACCTACTTTACAATCCCCTAATTATAACTGAACAAAGTGAACTTGTGAGATGACAGTGTCACTTCCAGTTCTAGTTCAGGGAAACCATATAACTCATTCTGAGCGGGAAAAAAGTATTACTCTGGTTGAAATGGCGCAATCACACCATGTAAAGAAAATGTGTTAAAACCAGACTCCATTGTGGCTCAGGAGAAAGACTTCTACGTACCACATTGACTTCAGCCAGCAGTGGTGTCATTCCAGCCAATCTCAAAATCAGAACTGAAAAATCAGCATTGTTTTAATGCAATGGAAATTGCTATAGGAATGCAATTATTTTTATTAATTCCAACAGAAGCTTGTCTCCTGTCTGGAAAGTTCACTTAGCAGTTCAAGCACTCAGATATATTCAACTCTGCTACCGCAGCAATGCTTAGCAGTCTCAGGGTTCAAAAGCAGCATGGTCTAGCAAGCTCAGTGAGATTTAGGGCTATTTCAAGTAACTTAAAATTAAACACAGTGTGCTGGTTTTAGCTGGGATAGAGTTAATTTTCTTCATAGTAGCTAGTATGAGGCTATTTTTTTTGTCTCTGACACATCTCTCTTAACAATACAAGTATTTGTCCAATGATAGGAGAAAGTCTGTGGATGAAAAGTGAAAAAAAAAAAATCATATTTTTAGTAGGGTCAGGGTCCATATGGCTCAACAAGCCAACCTGACAACATGTAACCTCACAATTTCCCATGTAGGCAGCAAGAACACGTAGCTAGAGAAAAATATCCAGCATAACCTTAGATTGGCATAAACTCATCATGACACAGCACAATAACTTTTTATGCCTATTATGATAGCGCAGCTTGCTCCAGCTCTCTTTTAATCTATTATTCTCACTGAAGTCTTTGGGCTTATACAAGAAGTCCGCTCCTTGTGTTACCAAATTCCCACGCAAATTAGTAAGAGAAAAGGCTAAATAGGACCTAGCCCAGTACCCAGAATGACTGCAGCAGCTCTCAGAATAGGTCTCACAGAGTTTATATAAACCTAACTATGCAAAACTCAGGGTTCAGGAAGATGCTCTGTGTCCCCTTGCTCAAAAGCAACAGGAATCGCCAAGAACTGAACATATTTTAAAGTCTGCATCCACTCTTTTTCCCCCCATTAGTATTCATTATCAGACTGTTACGACATGGAGACAAGTATATAAATAAAACTCCTCTGGTAATGGTTTAGGAATTTAATCCTTCAACCTTTCATCTTCTGAGCTATCCTTATTCACGTAGGGATCTCTCAGCATGTGCATTACAGCAGCTCAGGTCCAGGAGGAGTTTGCCCCTTTAAAATGCAGCACTTCACACTAAGAAATTACTTACTGATTGGGCTCTGTTTTTTAATAGCGGATATTGCGAGTTGCCCTACCTTCCAGTCCCATTGATGGTAATGACTAAAATTCTAAGACTACAATTTAGTCCTGCTTCAGCTCCCACTGACATGAACAACAAAAACTTTGTACTGCTTTCAGTGAAACAGGATTGCGAGTTCAGTTTTACCTCAGGCCTGGCTTATGCAGGTTTTGCACTGAAGTCAGTGGAACCTGGCTTGAGCAAAGATTAAGGACCTCAAGTTCCAGTCTAGCGTGATCTGTGTCTCTCAGTAACTAACAGGATTAGACCCATACACATTACTTTAAGTGGAAAATGATGTTAAGAGAAAATGAAACATATTTCTATTTGACTGATTTGTTTGAGATTTGAAGAAGAGACCTACTGTTTCAGAATAATATAAGAAACTACATTACAATCCAGTAGAATACGAAGACATACGGAAGAATTCTGTTCATCTGTATATTCATCAAAATAAAACTTATTTGCAACTCATATGTCTGTCAGCTGTAGCAGGCAAATAACTTTCAAGCTACAGCTATGGCATTACGAGCTCAAAGGCAGTAATATATTTCATCTATTTAGTGCAGCAGAGAAGGATGTGTATACATCTTCATTTATAAATTAAAATGCACTCTGAGGCTACCTGAATAATGAATATTAAAGAAAAAAAGACACCTGCTGCCAACAGGTCTAAGAAATCCAGACTTTAACACAAACAGGTTTAAAATGCATTTCTGAGCTTTTCCATTTTTCCCAACATGACAGCTTTGAGAAGGCTCCACTCAGCAAAAGGGGTGCTGCTTCCTTTAAAGTTCACTATTTAATTTCCTCTGACATTTGGGAAATTTTCACTCCATTCTGCTCTTTCTCCTCTTTGTGTTATTTGTTAGACCCCCCTTTTCCTTTCTTGTCTTTTATGTCAGAAAATAGACGAAATGATTTGTCTCATCACAATAAGAGAATAGCTCACACTGTTTTTCTTTCACTTCTGGTTCTCTATTACTTAACTGCAGCCCTGGCTGGTTCTTTGTATTACGGTTTCCATCTTGGGAATTAATAAATTAAACAGAACAAAAATTAAATTAGACTTGGCAGGCTTGCAATAGCTAGTGATTTAGGTGCTTCCACACATCAAATTGAGAGGGAATGTTTCAGTATCCTAGAGGAGACTAAATAAGATTAATACCTTGAAACAGATTAAAATTTGTTAGGAAGACAGAAAAAATAGTGAGCAACTTTGGAAAAAGATCTGAAGGGCAGCAATTTTATTTTTTCAAAATCTCTTTAAGAAAGAAAGCATCACCTGATTATACAAAGACCCCTTCTGAAACTTGGCATGCTGAGACGTATCAAATCATCACATACTTTCTGACAAGCTGATATCACTTCTATCTGAAATTTTCATTTTTAACTCCAAATAAGATAAAGAAAGCATCGGTTTTATTGGTGATATACTAAAAGTGAAATTATTGCAGAATTAAAAGCATGGACTCTTAACTGATTTTGTGTGCTCACAGTTTGTATGTCACATTTCTTTAAACATGACTGGGCCAGGGCAGTTCCCTGGAAAGACATGGAGACTGTGCTGAGCCACTGATGTACCTGAGGGAGATCAATCCATAGCCTTCCACGTAGGGTTGGCAGAGAAATGACAGGAGACAGTCACAGCAGGGCCAGGGAGCCTGCAAGTAGCATTCAAGCCTTGAAAGTGATGGAAATACCTTACTAAAGACCAGAGGGGATGAAGCAGAGTTTGCCACAACTCAGAAAGTCACCAAGTTCACAGAACTCAAACCTGGAATGAAGGACTCACCTGGAAAGACATAGGGGAGAACGGTTCACATTCCCTGTGCATTCTGAGCTGATCATTTTGTATTATCTCTATTAAAACACTAAGTTTAAAAGCCTTTCAGTCATTTGGGGGAGTGCATTATAAGGAAAATGTCCAGGTACAACAACCTCAAACTCCTGACTGATTTAGCATTACCTCGTGACATGTCAAGACATGGTTAGAACAGGACTGTGGATGACAGAGTCTGATTTTTCTCCCAAGAAAACAGCAGAGCATGCAAGGACATATTTTACTAGAAGCAAGCTTTGGGTCCACAAATTATAATAAGGAAACAGCACTGAATAATTTAAAATGAATATTTATAACAAATAATTTCTTTTATTTTGCATTGCAGTAACAAATAGCCACTTTCTCAAAAAAATCTGTAATTTGAATATAATAATTTTCTACTTCATTTTCATTTATTTCCTACTTTTTTATAGCCATACTAAAAATTTCAATAGTGTTTCTTACTGTCAACTGGTCATATAAAGTGGTATTATTTACTTTGCTGATGCTTCACATGACAGGTATTTCTGGGGGTTTAAACAGCAGTCCCCCGTGAAATCTATGCAGGGCTGCTGAACAAGATGTCTGTCCACAACTCGCAGTCCCAAGTCACAGCCTGGCATATAGCTTAAAGTGCTGATATACGTGATTTTGCACCAGAATATCAGGCGTACAAGTGACATGTGAGGCACATGAGTTGTTTTGCAATCTTTATTAGGGAGGTAATTACCACCAAGAGGTGGTGGGTACCGAGTGTTAGTAACATCCTAGGTAAACTGGGGCAGTTACCCCAGCAGGATTTAGCAGAGGAGTCCTGTCATGGCTCTGATACATGAGCAGAAAGCATATCTTTAATCACAGTGTACATGTTCACGCAACAGTATTGACATTCTCAAGGATAAAGCATATCCAGGCACGAGACTAAAGGAAAGAAAAAGCACAAAGTGCACTTAACAGGAACTGTTTAGTTTACCAAACCTGTTTTCACCTTGTCATGAATCGTAAGTTGTCATGTTAATCAAGTAAATTGGAGCCAACTCAACATAAAACCAAAAATATTAAAAATATGGATATATTATCGATCCAACAGAAAAGCACATCTTTACATTTTGACTGAAAAGGGAGTCTAGTTAAATTGCTGGTGCCAGACAATACTTTCAGTAAAACTGAGTAGTATGTTACTGCTCTGCTCCCTGGAATACAGTACAAACACCTCAAGAACAAAATCCTAATTGGTGTAAGAAATACTAGTGTCTTTCTGTGCAATATACTGAGAGATTTTGCACCTGATGGCAGCATCGGAGAGATAAGAATGTGTAAAATGATACACGGTATTTGATGGAAAGGTCTGGGGAAAGGAAAGGAAAAAACCACAGCCAACTCAAATATACATAATTACATGTTGTCGCTATATAGCTTTTACCTACGAATTAAAATGAAGGAACTAGTCTATCATCTTCTCATCATAAATTATTCCAGTTTCGAAAACCTTTTCTGACTATTCTCACAAGCAGGTCTGTGCTCATTCCATACAAAACTCTTCCTCCTGAACTGACCTGTATTGTCTTATTTTTATAACTAACTGGAGGAAATACATCTCTTGTGATGGTCACACAAAATGAGCCCACTATTAGACATGATGGCACAGTAATCAAGCAGGATTTATGACTACAATTCACTGTAAGTAGGGATATAATCATAGCCCTTCTTTCTCCACCAGAGCTAAGAAAACCATTAGCTGACTGGCTATTATTTTTTCATTGTTCGCTTCGGATTCTAAACAAATACCCAGAACCATGCTGCTTTTCAGATCAGACATTTGCGTTCAAGTATATTCAATTCAAAGTCAATGCAGCTACAAGCCCAATTGAACCATGCTATTTATTTGGCTTTGGGACTGGCCTGCTAGATAACGATCAAGATTTTTCATGGTAAATGTGACTAGTCAATGACAAAAGTTAAATAAAGATATCCCTGTTAACAAGCAAAATTGGAATAATACATTACAAAGCAGACTCAGCTTTCCAGACTCTTCATTATGGAACCTATCTAAGAGGTCATTTGATTAAAGCTGAAGAGAAATATCTACACATCTTTAAAAAGCTCACCAAGTTTAATACATTTAATAACGTCAGTTATGCTTGGCTTCTAGAGCCAGATCTAATAAAAGAGTTTTAGCACCAAGACACCAAAGCTTCAGATTTCCTGACCTCTAGGATGAGCCCATACCCCTGTTAGGTGCACAGGCACCCTATGCAACACACAGAGAGCAGAGACCCTTCAAAATGGAGACAAAGCTTCAGAGACGAGAGCTTCCTCTTACCAGAACTCACTTTACTAAAGACAGGAATAAATCTCAAATTTGACCTATCAGATGTTTTACTAAGAGCTGCATGAGGACACTTCTGTCTGCTTGGCAATAGCTGCAAGTTGAAAAGTGGCATCCGTACCCTCTCTTTTGAAGAGCTGGACAGAGTGGCCCTTTTCTTTTAAAAGACTGCTGCTAGTATTAAGGGTAGCCAGACGATAGTATTTATATAATTAGATCATTTGCCCAGAGATAACTCTACATGGGGAGATTTTAAGCAAAAAGGATAGGTAGCATGTTGAGTAGCAACTAAGTGTTGCTGTTAAGGTTTATCATTCTGGCCTCTACTTTTCACATAAAGTCTATTTTATATCTAGCCCTTAAAGGTTATCAACTAGGTGAGAAAAAACATCAGAAAATCTTTTTTAAACCCCCTTTTTTTTCCAGCTCAGCCACATACATTAGTAGCTGAAATCCCTTTGCAATAACTCTCTAAACATTGAACTTAATTTTATTTTTTTGCTAATCAAAATGGTCATTTGAGAAATAGCGATCATCCTGAACACTCTCCAAAGGCTACAGAGAAATTACCCTAAATTTAATGAGTGGTGGATAAGTCTACAGAGCATCTTCATTTAATTTATGAAATTGGTATTTCATTTGTTGACCATTTGTACATGTTTTTTAAAAAAGAAATCATTCTAGATATCCAGAGTTAATTGATGTGTTCATTAAAACTGTATGCTCATATACTTCAATGAAAGAGCCATACTTAAAACTCTCCTGCTCGTTAAAAACATTACATGTAAAGTTATCTATTGCAGTTCTGCAAGACTGAAAATAAGTTCCTAAATTAACTTTGCAGTTTCCAGAACATTATTTAGCTCAAATACTTAGAAAATAATGTCCTTATGATTTTGCTAATTAAAAACTACTAAAGAATTTTCTAGGAAGGAAAAAAAAAAAAAGAATAATCTTTTCCACTTGACTCAACATGCTATTCTTTACAATCTCAAGGCCAAAAACATAAACAAGATTTACATTTTAAAGAATAAAGTTATATGCATTTTATTCATAAATAATTGATCTACACATTTATATCAATTTTCCTGTGAAATTTACTGGGGTGATCAGGCTACAGTTAAAGTACCTGTAAATCAATGTGTGATGCAAAGCTCCATCTTTCTTCTTTGGAAAATAGAGAATTATTTATATAAAGGTATAACGCCTTAGCTCTCATCATACTCTGTATGTTTCTTCCGAAACTATTTTATCTTTTTAATAAAGCGTGAGCAAAATCACGCCCCCACTGAAAAAATAAAACACAATTGCCCCTTTGACAATTCAGGTGCCTGAATGTCACCTAACATTTTCACATGTATTAGTACATTTTGTGATCAGAGAATTTTACTGTCACCAGCAAGTCACAGCCTCCTCAAAAACCCCTCTGAAATAGGAAGGCATTACTATCTGCATGTCAACAAGCAGAAGAAAATGTGCAAACACTGATGTGAAACATTTCTAACATTCCTTTCCTCCTTCGACAGTCAAATGCCCCAAGGCCATTGGTATAACCTAGTCATCCCCTGGGGTTTTCTCTAAATTTACAGTTCTCCTCGTAAGGATTGAAATTCTCTCAAGCACCTTTTTCTTTTCACATACTGAAATTATGTTCTGTGCACTCCCACAACAAGGACTGTGAAATGATCCTTGGAAATCAACCCCTGAAGTTATATATACAGCTCCTTCTTTTAGCTATAGCATCAATAAGAGGAAAATCATGCTGATGTCTGGCCCTCCAGCACCTAATATACAATATAACATCCCTCCTGATCAGTACTTGCTGTTTGCAATGAATACATTCATCCACTTGGAAAGCAACGTGTCATATCATGCGTTTCTAGATGGTCAAATAAACCACAGACTTTCCAAATTCAGCAAGACTTTGAGACTGAGCGAAAAGATGGTAATTTGGTTTTCAAACCAGCAACTGTGGATGGCTTAGGGACAATGGACGGCCAACATACATTCAATGATGACTAGCCAGACAAAATACCTAGCGATACTCTATGGTAAATAAAAAGTATTAGCAAACATTCTTGTGGTGATGATTTAAAGAGATGTAAATACTGGCCACATGCTTTGCACAAAAAGGTAAGTATTCTAGAACTCCCTGTGTTCCCTCCTGCACTGCATATTGCAGCCATACCTGCACTTCTTTCTTGTTAGAAGAGTGCTCTCTCTCTCTCAAGGGTAAAGTCTAACTCAAAAGTGGGAATTTCCCACTGACAAGTGGGAGCATGTTGCTTTTGACAAGGGAAAAGGTGGAATGTGATTTATGAAGATCTAATACCATTTGAAACAACTCACATCTATCTCACTTAACGGAGAGCCCAAAGGAAATTTAGTAAAGAACAACCCTTAAGTCAATCTGACATTTGCTGTCCTGTATATGAAAAAGCATTCCTTGTAAATATTAGACTTTATAGCTATATGAGAGCCCATAATCAAAATTAATATGAAGAAAAAGCTTTTTTTTAAAAAAAACAACCAACCACACCTAACAGGTTGATAATGGTATTTCATCAAAACAGACAACCCCTATTATTAACTCTAGAAAAGACACAAGACAGAAAGTAGTTATTATTTAGCTCTAAATCCCGAAGCATTAAACAGGGTGCAACTCCTATCCATAGTGTCAGGACTTGCCTCTGTACTAATTACACTGCTACTATTGAAAGATCTCCCAGAATTGTGGTTTTTTTTCCTAAGTCCATAAGGTCTAAGACTGTTGTGTTCATGTCAGCTTTCAGTGCAGACAGACCTAAGCCACAGAAACAAGTGTCAAATACAAAACTATTCCCAAGTCTTCACTTTTTGGTACTTTAATTCAATAGGTTTTAGAGAAATGGACCAAATATAACAGAAGAGTTCAGAGATTCAGATTCTGAGTTCGTAACAAGTCCTTATCGTTACGAATGTTGAAAGCTTTTCAGAGACAATCAAGGGCAACACTGTCATATCTTTTGCGAAGGATAAGATCTTCTTTTTGAATCTGTGCCGCTTAATTCGATTGATTGTTAACTTTTGTTCAAATACTAGTTTAGATGAGCATTATTCTCAGATGACATTCCCAGAAATGCAAGGTTAGACATATCTGATAAATTAATTCCCTTCGGATGTTAGAAAGTCCATTTTCTTGCAGGCCTCAGCTCTATTAATTACCAGTGTTTTGCTTTATGATCTGACATTTAAAGCTAGAACTCTGCTAGCTTTATTCATAAGAACTGCGAGACCCATGAACTGGCACAGAGCTCACTGACTGTGCAGGGTACATACAGCAATGGGAAAAAGGAGGAAAAACACAGCACATTCCAAATACGATCCTCTGAGGAAAAGAGGACTGGGGCAGAAAAGGAGCAATGGAGATCAAGTACCAGAAAAGCTGTTTAAACTATTAATAAAATTAAGAAAGAAGTTAATGAAAGACTGAAACATGGCACTGTAATTTGCAGCTAGTGTGTTGCTCGAATAGAGCGTGCTGTGTGGACACTATTGTGTCCAAGCAACTTTTATGTCAGAAAGCAATCTATTATTTCTAGAAAAGTGAAGAAGATAAGCATGGAGAAGACACTTTATAAGTAAAGTAAGTAAAGTGTAAGTAAACCAAGCGAAGTCATTAGGGACTTAGGAAAAGTCAGCTTCTGTTTGGCTGAGGAGTAAGAACACGGCATTAGAAGGTCCAGAGAGACCTGTTAGCTGGTCCAAATAATAATGCTGTCTATAGATCCCACTAGGAAAAGTTCAGTTTTGTTCCTTGGATATTTATCTTCTGTGATTTCCTGTTTGCTAACGTGTGGACTTCTCTAGGGATTGAGGGAACATGAGCATTTCTTTTAAACAGATTAAATACTCGATGCAGGGAATGTAAAAACATACTGTGCTGTAACTCTCCTAATTTCCAATGAATATTAATATGTTTCAAACTTGCTATTAATTTGGTTACATGCAAGATTCTGAAAAAGTTTTTATTTACAGGGATTATATTCTTACTGGGGTGAAACCACATTATTAGAACAGACATTTTTGAACATCTATTATGAAACAGTAATTTTCATGATCTAAAGCAGAAAAAAAGTCATGTGATTTTTAATATGACAAGATTTTCTGAAAAATCAAGTGTGCTTGCCCTCTTATCACACTAAAACTTTATCAACACCTTTGGGAATGGCATTTAACACTAACATCTGTTTTGTTGTGCCAGATGACCTGCCTCTGCCTCCCATCAGATACCTTCTTCTAAGGGTCAGCGAAGTACCACATGAATACTCTGCAATTATGTCAAGGCTGCTGCCTTGTACAAAATATAAGATTTATATGGGTCAGATTAACCAAGGCTCTTACATCACTCCAAAAAGTGTCAAGTTGTGTAACTCTCTGTGTCGAACTACAGGAGCCAAATACCAACCAAATATTATTCCTCCTCCTGTCAAGATAAGAAGCTTGATTCTATTCTTTCTTAATACCAATTTTACGGAAGTTATCTTTAGCACAATCTCTTCAGATCTTTGCTACTCTGAGAGAAAAGGGAATCGAGCACAAAGGTTTCAGGAGTGATAGCCCTGTAAAGTAAACTGATTTCTTTTATTTTTTCCTATTAAAATTGAAATTATAATGATAACATATTATTAAAATCCAGGCAAAATCTGTCCGTATGGCATTTCTTATACAAGTATGACTGTATACAAAGAATTACTCTCTTGTTACAACACAGAAGATAGTTTGTGATTATAACATCAATATTTTCAAATAACCGTAAAAAAATCACTACTGTGAATAACAGAGAGGTTCAGTAAGCACTCTTTTCCTCTCCTCCATACATCACCTCAGACATACCGCCCACAGAAGGACAGAACAGAAAATATCCATCTAAGCAAACGGAAATAAAGCCACTTCACAGGATACATGATTCATCCCCGTTGTTCTCAACTACTTTCTACATGTATCAGTTCAGACTGTAAACTCACTATGGGGAAGAATCCTGCAATACAGCTGTCACGCACTGAAGAGTTATCAAGCTTTCAAACTAGATACTTCGGTACCTAAAATAGCCATAGCAGCACAGAGCTCCTCTTAGGTCAATTTACTTTGCTTCAGGAGTGGTGTCCTCGGTAAACTACCTTGGGGAGTTTTAACCTGCTGCAGAGCTGTCTTCACAGTTTGGAGAAAACCTAGACCCATGGCAGCAACACGCAACTATTCCATAGCAAGTGCCTACTACTGGGAGACCTAAAGATGTGTGCACGCTGGCGGTGTGAAGGGTGGTTGTGCTCCGGGTGAAGGATGGGTGCCCAGATGGCCATATCCCCCGGCACGTCTTTTCTCACTGCAAGTGGCAACCCCTGAGGAAAATCTGTGGTGTAGCTGGACTTCCCAGATAACTTTGGATGAACTTTTCAAAGTTTCCCATATTTGGTAGTGAAAATAGCCTGTTCCTGCCATGAAATTTTCTTAAAATTCATCCCTGTTGACTGAGCTTTAGCGAGAGCTGGGACTGTTCAGCACATCAGGACAGACAGACACACTGTGCGTGGATGGAGAAACTGGCTCATTTTTAAACTGTGCTTTAACAGACAATTTACACTAGCATTTTTAGTAAGTTATGAAAAGATTTCTTTCTCCTTTAAGAAAAAAACAAAGCTTTTTAAAATTATTTTGAGCTTTACAGCCAATTTTCATTTCTTTAATATTAGCTATTGCTGGCCATTAGCATGAGACAAATCCCGCCTTCAATCCTATAGTACATTTAGGTATTCTGACTTACATCTTACTTATTTAGCGTGAAACCACCATTTTCCTGTCAGCTTTCGTTGTGTTTTCCCTCCTGCCACTCACTTGCGTGCAGCCACCTCCTCCCTCCGGCCCTTCATCGTCCCCGGCCGCTTCCCGCCAAGACCCTCAGGGCCGCCCGCCTCTCACCGCGCCGCCACGCCCCGCCGCGGCCCCGGCCCCGGCCCCGCTTCCGGCTTGTCCGCGCTGCCCGCGGCTCCTCGGGGACGCCATTTCTGTCCCGTTTTTGAAACCACCGCGGCAGCGGCCGTCTCCCCCCCAAACCCGGGGGGGTATTTTTGCCCTTCGTTGTGGGCTCGGAGCTCTTGGAGCCGCCCCCGCCCCGGGAGCTGAGCGGAAGCTGCTCTCACGTAGTGTTTCTGAGGAAGGGGGGATTTCAGGCAGGGAGGTGTGCCGGTAATTATAAAAACCTTAATGGAAAACGCTTTAGGAAGGAAAAGAAAAAAAAAAAAAGTGGCAGGAAGAGCGCTGCTGCGAGCTCCAGGTGTTGGATGGTGTGGCCGCCTGGGCAGGGCACCGCCATTTTGGTGTGTGCCCAGCTCATGGGCAGCAGCAGACATTCACTTCTCAGCTGCTCTGTGATTCACATCTTAATTAGAGCTGTTTAGGAGTTTTGGAAACTGAATTAAAAAAAAAAAAAGTAAACCAACCTGGATGTTGTTGAAAAAATTATCTGGGAAAATGAATTGTTCCTTGTAGTTCGAGGCAGTAGCAGAAAGAGTGAGCTGGATTCTCTGGGGCTGTTGGCCCTTGTCTTACATCGTGCTTCCAGCAGATGCATGTAACTCTCCTGTAAGGAAATATCCCACCTCCTTCAGTGAAAAATATTGTAGGAGTTGGTATTGACTCTACACTAAATTAAAATGTAATCTTTTCATACAGCAAAGAGAACACAGAATTTTAAGTAAATTGGGGAGACAGGATAATTTCTGCTCTGAGTTCAGACGCCTCTACTCAATTTTTCTTTCTAGTAGTGGTGGAAACGTATATGTATGTACCTCATTTTTACTGTGGAACAAGGTGCCTTTAACTCATGTAGATAGAGCTTACTTTTCTATCTGATATGGGGAAATGCAAATGCAGATACATACAGTGCCAACTAGTACTTTTAACAAATTATATCACATCAGACAGCTCTACTTTTGACACCAGGTTTGAGAGAGTCTGCTCCACCAGCAAAGCCTCACTATGGTCCCGAGCCTGCAGGACACACAATGCTTTCTCCATCCATTCAGATGAATGAAAGCTGAGGGTGCTCGGTGTCTCCAAGGAGCCCACTTAATACTTCACAGAATGGTGTCTAAACCCACTCATTACTGGTACTGAGGAATTACTGTCTACAATGCAACGTGAAAGAGCCTTATTGATGAGCTGTGGTTATAGAGATGTTACTAACCCTCTCAAAGCATGTCAGTCTCTAAGCGTCTAAGGACAAGAGAGGAAGTAGTCAGAACAAAGAACATAAAAATAATTTTGACCATTAATATTTAATATTTTACTTTTTTCTCCCCCCTTTACCCTACTTTCCTGTTAAAACAGTTGGGATGAAAATTACTTTCATTGTTCTTCAGGGAGACAACATTTTGTTATATTATGTCTGTACTTTAAACCCACGAACACTGGAAGCCACAGCAGCAGATAAATCTCTTTGTCAAGAAGACATACTCAAGGTTCCAGGGACAAAACTGATCTTTGCCTCATGGGTTAATGGCATTAATAATTGCCATTTTGATAAGTCTAAATGTAAAAAGTCTGCTTAAACAAAAGAGTCAACCCTTCAAAAATGACTATCCATGATAAATTTTCAAGAGCAATGAAAATTGTCACTTTGCCAGCTTGATAAATTGTAGCCCCAACTGGCAGAGCCATTTGCCTTGCAGTAAGCACAAAATGACAGATCTTTGCTGAATACAAACTATATGCTTGCACCTTTCACAGCTGGTTTAGCTTGTAAACGCAGCAAAAAAAGAGGCTTTAATAAAAACTGAAGGTTATGCACAAAAAATGGTTTCACATCTAACTGCTTCTCTCAGTTTAAAGATATTTCTTTCATATTGGATAGTTGTCTTGAAAGAAACCCTTCAGCTGTCTATGGGATCATGCTTTAAAAATACAGATACAACTACACTGTGGTGGTTTCTTCACTGAAATGATTCAACAGTGCAAGTGCAATCATTTCAGGGAGAGAAAAATCATATGTTTAGTGTCACCTCAATGTTTACCAGAACACACACACTCCTCATATGTGAAGAAGATATAAATCCATGTACTGAACTGCATATCATGATATAAATAAATTCAGTACCTACTGTAATTCCATTGTCTAACTGCTGATCTATCTCCCTGATGATGACTCGTTCTAATCTTCCAAGTCACAGAGCATCTTCAACTTACTTTAAAAAAAGAAATTGCTTTGTCAGAGATATGTTTAATTCTTGTCCATAGACAGAATTCCTTCTAAAAAAAAAACCACAGTTGCCTGAAGCCACTTTTGCATAATATATACCTTATGCAAACACTGTGAAGTTGATACCTAATGGCTCTGTGTTGCTAAAAAGGGATGCTTTATGCCTTCAAAAGTAGATTTCCACCTACTTGACACAAGCAGTCCCTCCTAGTCCTAACAAAACTCGATATTAAATATGTACAAATGTAAAGAAGTGATACACGCAAGCTATTTTAGGGCACGTTTAAAGATTCTTAGCTCTCCTGAGCCATAGAGGACTCACCGATGCCTGACTAGCATACAGTTTGATGAGCAAGAATTGGACAAAGTCCTTCCAACTTCCTTGAAAGAATCTGCCTGTAATAGATACTACAATGGGCAAGAGAGGTTTATTTTAAAGTCTCCTTACTTGGTCTATCCTGCCCAGAAGATCAGAGGATTTTTTCCTCTTTAAAAAGCTACCTCTAACCAGCTTATTTTACGTTCTAGTAAAATACAGCTTCAAAGACCAGAAGCCTTCTGGTGTACTTTGACATGTTCACTTCAAAGACATCTCTTGAATCTCCACCTCAGAGCTCTGGACGTTTGGGTAGCTCCATCGTACTGCTATAGGCAAATATGCAGACGATCTTGAAAGCAAAGGGTACAACTAAGTACAACTAACTGCACATATTAAACTGCAAATTCC
Organism: Nyctibius grandis; assembly: GCF_013368605.1. Classification (NCBI taxonomy): domain Eukaryota; kingdom Metazoa; phylum Chordata; class Aves; order Nyctibiiformes; family Nyctibiidae; genus Nyctibius; species Nyctibius grandis. Next base: position 17,447,899 of record NC_090670.1, read on the forward strand.
AGATGTACCAATGACTGGTATTCTTTAATTCCCTAATTTCTGGCTCCTTAAACTTGCATCTTTTAATATAGTTCATACTGTTTGGATCTCTCTGCTTGTTTAGCCCTCTCCATACTCTTCCCCACCCCATTAAAAAAAAACCCACACAAACCAACAAATACAACAGAAAAAACACCAAAACCTGTAGAAAACAGAAGATCCCCTTGTTAAACAAAAGCAGAGATGAAGTATGGAAAAAAGCTCAGAACAACAGTTAATATCTTTGAAAATTATAGGCAGCTGAAAATCAGAGTCATATAACTTGGCAAGTTACATGGCTCAGGAAATCTCAGCAATAGGTTCCACTGTTAGCTACACCTGTTAAGGTATAGCTACAGACATCCAGATTCTCTCACTATAGCAATTAATATGGGACAAATCTTGTCAGTAATACCTTTTTGTCTTACTTTTCTCATGTCACAAAGTGTCTTTTTGCATCATCGTGCAAACAGATTCAAGAGAACTTAACTGACTTCTCTGAGGCAGCAGAGAAAGCCTGCATCAAGCTATCAACAGAACTGCTGGGCTCCTGGATCTCCCTGCAATCCTAATGCTTAAAGTAACTCAGTATTTTTGGAGTTTGACATATACATCGCAAGCAAACATACACACACAGTACAAAAGGAAATACAGAAAAGGAGACAAGTAATACCAGAAGGTGGGAAAAAAACCCTGGTTAAACACTAATGATGATCCATAACTTCTTGGAAACATTTCACAACTCTGAAGAATTTCTGCCCTACAAATACATGAACTTTGACTAAAAACAAAAGTAGCTTTGAAGGCAAAAATGCATGCATTGATTGATGAAGTACTTCAGCTTTTAATAACATTTCAAAAAGTAGACGAATGGCATCTCAGTGTTTATACTAAGGTTTGTAAGAAACCAGGTGGTGTTAGGGGATGTAGTGACAAAGTGCCAAAAAAAAACCAAACCAAAGAAAACAAAACAAAACAAACAAACAAAAACAAAAAAAAAACTTTCAGCAATTTAGTAGTGAGGATTGGGTGAAGATACCGAGCATAATCAAACACATTTCCTTCTGCTAAAGGCACTAGCTGGGCTGTTGGTCGTGTCACCTTAGAGGAACATACCTTAGTTCCTTTGAGGTGTTTCTCTGATGTTTCCTTCTTGGCTTGTCAGGAGCCCCTGGCTCATCTCCTTAAGTCTTCAGGTGTGCTCCAGTGTACCTAGCACATCTCAGAGCAACAGGCTGAGGGCCCTCACTAGCACCACGTCCCTCTAATCTTGGCATCTCATCCCACAGCTTTTCACAGGCAAGCCTGATATTATCCCCCTCTCCCTTCAAGTCTAGTATAAAGCTCTGTCAGTGAGCCCTGCTAGCTCACGAGCAAAGACCCTCTTCCTTCTTTGAGAAAGGTGAATCCTATCTGATGCCAGCAGGCCTAGTACCATGCGGGCGAACCCATTATCGAAAAACCTGAAATTCTGGTGGCAACACCAGCCACGGAGCCATGTACTAATAGACTGAGTCTGTCCGTTTCTTCCAATGTCACTGCCCGCAACTAGAAGGATAGAGAAAAAAAATTACCTGTGCTCCAGATTCCCTTACCAACTGTCCCAAGGCCCTAAAAGTCTCTTTTGATTGCCCTTGGACTATATGCTGCCGTATCATGGCCACCCACGTGGAAGAGCAGTAATGAGTACTAGTCTGAGGACCGTACCAGGCTAGGAAGATTCCTAGTGGTGTCCTTAACCCGGGCCCCAGGGAGGCAACAGACTTCCATAAGAAGAGGGTCTGTCCGGCATATCAGGAGATGTGTAACAATATCCCCTAAATAATGGCTTAACCTCAGATCTTTAAAAGTACAACAGAACTGTCATAGCTATGCAAAGGGACAGTTAATGGTTGCAGTGGAGTGCTTAATTGGGGTGCATACGAAATGCTGTGGACAGTTTTGGTGATTTGTCTAGGCAACAATAGGCACAAATTACCATGGTTAGAGGAGGGCTAGAAAGATGGATCGGGAATGGAAGTGCCTGTCCCAGAATACCTAGATAACATTTTTTAGCCTGTAAAATTGAGTGGAGATAGGATGGACTGCTCTTCTAGCGCACTCTTATCTGAAGTAAAGACCAGAACAGAAAAAGAGGTATTTAAGATAAAGGACAATTTTGTCACAAAAACAAATGGGTACAAAAAAATTTATCTAAGAAAAGAGAAGGCAGTTTCTAAGTCCCACATTCAAGAGTTTGAAGTAGCCATCCAAAGGAGAGGTGAGCAAGGGAAAGACACCTAACTAATTTTAGAAGGAAAGATATATGATGCTGCTGTCTGAAATAATAGGAGACTGTGACTTGACCCAGAAAATCCTTTCACTTCATACATTTATAGTGCTGCCAATAAAAGCAAAAAGAATATGCAGTCAACAGAGAAAGAGAAAAATGGGGAAAGTATCTAGATTCTTGACTGAACTGAAAGCATATATTGTATATGCCGTTAAGAAAAAAAAAAAAGATTTCTCTTTACTGTTCCACCAGGGTAAAGATAAGGAGCTTTCTTTTTCCATTCTGCGAAATGGATTTTATTCTGTCTGGCCTAAGGCTTTTCTTTCCCCACCCTCTCAACTAAACAGGAATTTTTAATCTGAAAAAGTCAAATAGCTGCAAGGTTACCACTAAGAAAATGTGTTCATAAGTGGAGGTCATTTTCCTGAGCAGAGAAAAGTCAGAGTGAACACAAGCAATGATCTACCTTGGTGATGCTTATTTTTTTAAGTAATTGGAATATTTGTTGGCTCAGTCCCAGCCATAACTGAAGTGCTGAATGCTGTTTAGCTGCAGTAACAGATTGATTGAGGAAGATATCCAAATGCCATGCTCCAGATTCTGCATGTGCAAGTAACTCCATGGACAATGTGACTTCCTAAGCAGGATACGTGAGTTGAGAAAAGCTTCTAAAGGTTTACTATAACAAAGTGGTTAGTTGGTTTGCCCCACAGCAGATGAAAGGAACCCAACGAACAGACTATTTTTGAAATCTCCATCTAGCAGAAATCAAATGGTAATTCTATTTCAACTGCAAAGAACACAAAGCTAATGAAGACACCTTTTCCAATCATGCAGTGATTAAATACCCTGCATGAAGTACACAAGTGCTTCACTGTTGTAGACTAATCCAGGCCAAATTGTTATATTTACCAAAAAGAGTGTTTTTCTTCCCACATTGCCAGAGCTTATCTTTCTTGTACTACTTGATCCAGCAGATGAGTTCATTTAAATCATAGCTTTCTCAAATGAAGAACAAAACTTTGAAATGAGAATACAACTGTTCTACAGGTAATGTAAGCAATATTTCTGCATAATGTCTGCAAAAGTCAGGGAAATCATTGTTATGGTATCAGATAAAGAGTATATGAAAGAATCTAGGAAAGTTAAATGCCAGAAAAACAAACACACAACAAAAACACAGTTTGAACTTAAAACATCCTACTGTAGTGGTTGGTATTTTCCTTAATGTATCTTACACAGACAAGCTTTGCCAAGGGTTTTCTTTGTATAATTTAAGGCAGAATCTTCTAGACAGCAGTATGTATATACTGAAAAAAAAAATTACCAGAAATTATGAAACCTGAGAGTCCATTATCATTATTTAACAGATATTAACGTCCTCCCTTCTTTTCTCATTTACCATTTCTCTGATTTCTCCATGATATGTAAACAGAAGCAGAGATGATTTCATGTTTTATTCCAGGCTGCAAATACTAAAATGTCAAACCATAAAAGGCCAAAAAACACATGCTTGTGAGACCTCATTAATCATACACCTCTACTGATACCCATGTTTTCTGATCAGTTCCACATTTACTGTCATTTGTTTATATAATTTTAATATCTCAGACAAAATGCTTTACAATATCAGGTCAAACATCTTGTATGGTTCTACGTATACTACACCTATGCTATTAATTTAGACAGTAAAATTAGTGTCATAGAAACAGCAGGCTTCTATAAGCTCAAAATTAAGAGCTTGCTTATGTTGCCACTGTTGAGTTATTTATTTAATCAAATATGAGTTGTTCCATTATTTTGTTTAATGCCAGCACCAGTCTGGCATTCCCATTATTATCAGGGCTGTCTACCTTTAATCTTTATAAAATATTGTTGCAACATTTCTTCCATATTTCTGGCCTTCAGAATCTGCTACCTTACTAAAAGCTGATACTTTCTAAGCCAAATATTTCACATCAAGGAGAAAACTAATTTAGGCTCTTGGTAGAGCACTCACTCTGGTCCTGACATTCTTTCATATTTGGATTGTCTCCAAAGAAGAATAAACTACAGAATATAATGTTCTTATGGCGAATAACTCTGTGTAACAGGAAAAGAAAAAGTACTTCCAAGAGCCATATTAAAGATTAGTTTTTCAGAGCTCTGCAGCAGATTGAATCATTAAAGTTGGTGTTAGAGTTTTGACTCCTTTGTGAAATATTTTTATGGACATTTAAACCTTCTGTAAATGACAATGTCCTGTATTCATTAGAAGTGCCTCTACGTCAATAACGTAGATAGACCTTACAAAGAACTGAAAATTGCAGCACTGAAGAGGCCAGGAGGCTTTGTATTTGAAATTTTAAAACACTGTTGGCTTTGTTAGCTAATATTTAATCAATGGTAGGGGAGAAGTAAAACTATGAAAGTCATTATCTTCAGTGGACAACAGAGAAGCATAAAAATAATGCATTACTACGGATAATAATCTTTCATTAATGACCATAACTCACTCCAGATGATCAGGATGTATCATTGAGAGATCACAGCTAGAGATGGGGATTTATAAAAATAGTCTAGATTTTAAGTAAGGTTGAGAAAGGCGACACACGTTGACACAATTGCTCTCTATCAAATTACTCTTCCTCTCACTAGATGTAGTCAATCTATTAAGACTATGGTCGATCAGAAAGTTTAATCAAAGAAGATATCTGGTATTATAAAACTGAAGCAGGAGTTCAAAATATTTTCAGTTCAGTTGGAAAGTTATCTAAATCTAAGTTTAAAAAATTTATGTAATAACTGCAAAGCAAATTAAGGAATTTATGAAATATTAATTTCAGTAGATGTATAATAATGTAATTACAACCAGCACATGTTCTACCTCATAATTAATTATAGTAAATAATTCAAATTTACAAAACATACTATGCTGAGCACTTAGATGTGGACAAAATTTCCTATACGTACACAGGATTATCAGCGCAGAGAGAATGAAGGGAAAAATAAGGTTTTCTAGTGACTCAACCGAAAAAAGATTGTCTACATTAGAAGCACAGTACTAATTTCCACTATGGGATTTGATATGATACTTGTTATCTTTATTAGCTTCTTATAATATGAAAAAGCAGTAGAGATACAACTAGCCAACTCTTCACCCCCGCCAAAAAAAAAACAAACCAAACCAAAACACAAAACATCAGCTCATGCTTTCTAAAAGTTTTGTGGGTCTTTTGCAGGATTTAATTTCTGTAAAGATACTTCACATTTCAATTTCATCATACTAGGTTTCAAGACAGTTCACATTTTTCTTAGAGTTCTAAGTGTTACCTACAATAATGAGAATCATGGTTTTAGTAAGGCACTAATGCTTATGATTAAAAAAAAAAAAACAAACCAAAAACACCTAGCAATGAACCAAAGTCTTAGAAAGTAGACTGTGAATAAAAAACCCTCCACAACAGTTGGAGAGGGTCTTTTGTATGTGTGCATCATCTGACTCGGCTTTAAAATGCTGTCATTTAAAAATGTGAACCATGATAATTACAGAAATGTAAAGCATTTCCTTCCTCACATCTTCTTCCCCTATTAAGAGGAGTAGCAGGCATACCTTGTTATTGAAGGAATGCTTGCACATGTTGAAATGCTGGCAAAGAATTATCTATTCAACTATTTAAAAATGGCCCTGAAGATTTAGTTTGGGGCATAAAAACACTTAAAGAAGCAAATGAACTCTACAAAAACAGATGACAAAAAGAACCTTGGCAGCTGCTATGCTAAACACTTGTGCTGTAGCTTCTTTCAAACAAAAGTAACAGGATAATCAACTTTCATGATCACTTGATACTTTGCTTTATCCTGCTGCTCCTACTCCTCCTGCCATGTCCTAGGGCCATATCAACAGGAGGACATGGCCTCATAATTTAGCAGTTTTAAACACGGGGGGAAAAAAAATAGGATGGTTTTGACCTCAGAAATGGCCCCAAATATCTGCTTATTTCTTTCATTTCATTTTGAAGCTGAGCATATTGTGGAAATGATGTGTGACAGCCACCTTTTCATATAGCATCTTTTCCGCACCAATCCATGGAAGGTTATTGGCAGGTGAACAAGATGTACAATGCGCTTCCTTCCCCCGCGGGGAGATTCGATGGGTCTGAGTGAATTGACAGTAACAGCAGAGCTGAGGGAATAGCCCTTGTGCAGGTACGTCCAATGCTAGCTTGCGGCCATCGCAGCTCGAGAGGCGTATCCTTTGCGCTAAGGGGATTTCTTCAATCTAATTAAGAGTAATTTGGCCGAGCAAAATTGTATAGATCATTGTATAGACATATACAGCAAATTGTACAGCTTGCTCATAAGGAGTCAAAATAGTTTCCAATGGAAATGCAAGGAGGCATATTTTGCATAATTTTATTTATGTTCTGAAAAAAAATTATTATAGCTTGATGAAATCTGAATGATGCCTTTTAAACAGCCTCTCTGACCTTTCTCTCACTGCAGCACAGAGGGCTAGAACAACTGATGAGTTCAATCCCATGCTTATGGTGCAGGGTTTGATCTTGTGCTCTTAACGCAACACCCATTCTCTGGCCATGAGGATTACACGTATCAACTGCTACATACAAAACTTTTTAGTTTCTCCTCAGCTCACTAGTCCTTATATTTTTAAAACCCATACATAAGGAAATGGGGCAGTGTACTGACTGCCACTGTCACGATGAATGAGGTTTGCATTTACACCCCAACACTGACACGTGAACTTAAGGAGCAGTAATTGCTGTAAAATTTACCACCATTCTTAGCACCTGGTGCTCAGGGGAGACAAGCTAGCACAAGGACTGCAGTTTTGTAGTAAAAAGTGAGAAAGCTCTTGCATCAGTGGAAACAACAGAACTTATTAGTACAAAAATTATGCAAATATATAAAACCAGATAATATTTTAGGTAAAAACCTATTTTGGTCTATTTGCCGCTAGCTTCTTGGTTTGAAGAATGAATATAAGTCTCAGATTTGTATTCCTCCTAGAAAGCAATACTTTCTCTGCAAAACAGGCATTTTTGAAACTCGGATCAGTCCGTTTCAGTAGTAAGACAATTAAGTGACTAGTGCTGGATACAGCTTGCGTAGCATCTCCTTTCTTTACAAATAGGTAAAATACAAGAGGAACAGGAAGGAGTAAAGGGAGGAAAAAAAAAAAAACAGGCAGAAAAGAAATATTATTTCACTGGATCCTGTTGTCTTGGGTAGCCCAGTAAGCTGTGTTTGTGGCTTGCTGGGGATGCATTCAGTTCTCCCCTCTGAAGGCCACTTGCACACTGTCACCAATTAGTATAGCAGTCTGCAGCTCAGCAAGCTGCTAAGTGTCTTTTGAGCTACCACTCTGTAACCTTTCCAAAACTGACCTTTTCATTATCATTTCACATCGCTCTGTGTGTGTGTATGAGAGAAAAATAGACTTTAATGTCATGCTTATTTCCACTGGCTTTTAAGCTTCTCATCAAAACATGCTGACTTATTGTCTCACATTAAGTGAGAAAGAAAGAATTAATCTTTCAAATATATTCAAAATAAAACAAAACATTTCATTCTCTTTTTCAGGATGAGGGTAACACCACATCATGTTCATCACCACACAGTACATGAACATTATTGCTAATAGCTGCATACAAGGACCTCATATTCAGGTCTAGAGGCAAATATTGGTTCTTCTCAGAGAATTGCAACGATCCCCCTTCTCAAGTACAGTTGGCTGGAAATCCCGGGTGTCTTCATGGGGAATTGTTTCTCATAATAGTTGTTGGCATTGTAAGGCATAGCTACTGGTGGGCTATATAATTCCTTTACAGAGTGCATTGGGTTTCTAAAACGCATCAGAAATAATCTTGTAAAAATTCCTGTGGAATCATGAGACAAATGTTGGTAAAACAGCGTACTAAACAGAAGTTTAATATCAATTTCTATTTCTCAGTTCTCAAGAACAAATGCCTTTCACAAAGTTCTTAAGATTGAAGCAAAAACAGTGGCTCCCTCTGCAGCGTTCTGTAAAAAGTTGTGTCCAATGGATCCAGATAAATTGAGACTACTCATTGGTTTCTGGTAGTTTTAGACTGATTTGAATTTGTCCATTTCTATTGGTGCAGAAGACTTTAAAAGCCAGCTATTTGTGGAAATTTGAAAGCGTTAGTGTTAATCCTAAACTGTCAAAAATGCTGCAGTAGTACCTCTAGAATCTTGATAATTTCTCTAAAACATGGCATAGCACCCCACAGACACATACACACACAGAAGGATAACCCGTTTCCCCTTTTACAAAACACGTGGAAAAAACCTCTATGATACATTAAACTTTGGGATCCAAGCTTTGAAAGAGGATATATACTAGCAAATCACGTACAAAGAAGCTCAGAAAAACCTCACAGCAAGTGCTAGTTTTCACACATACAACAGTTGTAGACAAGTGACCTTTTTAACCCCTATTTTAGATATGATTTGGATGACCTTTTGTTTCATGTGTTGAATATTTATGTATGTAGCGTCATATTTATCATGCATGCAGAACACTTAGGTGTAATCACAAATACTGAAATAAATGCCCAAATAAAAAAAAAAAACCACACACCCAGAAGCCTTACGTTAACAATTGCCCAACAATGCTGTAAATTGAAGAAAAGATAAAAATGACAGTTCCACCTAAAAATCTTCGTATCAGCACACACAGATCACTACCCAGACCAAGACTTGGATACAGAGATCAGTTCAACACTTTACATTTCAGTGACAAACATAACCTCAACAAGTATGAGTGAAGGACATGGGAGAATGAGCAGACAAGGGATATTTTATAAAAATATTCTATGGTTACTTAGATAGTTCCTCATGAAATTAATTCCTTTGTAGGCATAAAACTTTTAAATACAAAACATTTTTCATAGCACAAGATCCTTTTACTACCAATCATGTTTAAGACCTCTTATCTTCTTAAAAGATGTTCAGAAGACTTAATTAAAAATTATTTGAGCTTCCACCTTTCCCATTTTGATGAAGTCACCATCCTTTCATAGTAATGAGTTTCTAGAGGTCACTTATTTCAAAAGAGAGAGTGAGCAATCAGTGGATATCTCCTATCTCACCTTAGGTCTTTCCATTTTTTAGGTTCATATTCTGCATATTTGCTCTTGGGGTAGAGTCCACCCTCATGGTCCTGAATATGCTCTGATGACAAACCTGTCAAGTCTTAAGAAAGGGTTCCCCATCATAAAGTTGACCTGTTGGTGATCTGATTTTCTCCTCCCTCTCTTCTGACCCACCCCTCCTCCCCGTTCCCTCCCCCAATCTCTCAGAAGATATTATTTCTCACAGACTTCTATAAGTCATCTTCATTACCTCCTGGGCATTGGGCTCTGGTGCGCACCCTCTCTCTCTCATTTCTTTGATTTCTAGAACTACCTGATTTCCACGTTAGCTGCCCCAAGTGCTTTTTATTTTTCCACATCCTCTAGTGAAACTGTCTTATCTTTTAACTCTGTATTTCCTTCACTTGCCTTTGCCACATGCTGAAGACCATGTGCCTAGATAGGTCACGCTGCTTCTCCGAACATCTGCCTCTAGGTCCTCCTCCTAGGCATACGTCACATACTAGTTATCCATGAAATGTGGTTTTTTTTCCCCCACTCTGCTTTCCTCATATTCTCAAATTCTTGTCTAGTGTCTGCTTCCAATTATGCCTCTGGTCCTTGAATCTTGTTTTTACAGATTCCACAAGTTTTCAGGCAACACTTAACATGTAAACAAATACTGTCAAGCACCTGCTTGAGGGTAATATTAGTTCTTCACCTTCTCCACGTCTTTTTTTTCATTATCTCCTCTACAATTAAGAACACCTCAAATCCTGCATCAATAGCCATCTTTTTAGAGAAAAAGATAACTTGGCTTCCATCAGCCCTCTCTCACCTCCTCACTGAACCAAAGAATAGTCACACATCACTTAACTCCAAGAATAAGTTGACTCTGCCACTAAATCTAAACAATAGGTTAAAAAAATTTTGTTCTTCAGAATGAAGTTAAATCTCAGTGGATGAGCCCAAATAAAATACAAGTAGACTGAAAAGTCCCAATTCATTCAGTGTTTTTGTATTTGTTTTAGATCAGAAAAAGATTCACCAGCTCTTTATAATCTTGAAATAATGACTATTCTCTGTATATATCCACAAGGTAGTATTTACAGCCACATGCAAAACAGAACAGCTTTATTTTACACAGCAGGACAAACAAAGCCTGATATTACCACCTACTATTAGCTCTGCCCCTAGACCAGTCACACTCAGAAATGGATTTGTTTCCAAGCCATCTTCTTCTCTCTGACCCGATGGTCTCCTTCAATGAGAAAGACTCTTCAAAAAGCTTAAAGACAAGAACACGTTGTGCAGCAACACATTTGTAGCATCCCTATTTGCCATAGTCATTTCCTTTATGAGTTTTGAAGCTGGGGAAGATGGTAACTGCAGAGAATTCTAATAGAAACTTAGGAATAAGAAGTGATAGTCAAAGGTTTCAATGTCATTTATAATTTTGTTTGTTTACTGGCGAGTCATCATGGGATTATGATTGTTGGGAAAAAAAAAAAACCACACAAAACAAAAACAGACTCATTGCAAAAACAAGAATCAACTTTTCAATCTCATGTTCCATTATAAACAGTTGTCTCAGTAGATTCCCCTTGTCCAGGACCATCTCATTCTTCCTGTCCAGACCTTTATGTCTTTCAAGTTCCTCACACTTTCTTTTTCCTTGTCCCTCCACTCCCTGTCAGCAGCACATACTCCCACTTTTTATGCTTAGCAGCCCATGCCATTGCTCTGTTGAATGCCAGGTACCATCTATATACTGAAATATTTGACAGATACTCTTTAATTCAGAGTTTGTTTGCTTTCGTGGCTTTTTGGGGTGGGGGAATAAGTAAAACAGCAGGGCAAAACGTTAGGATTTTAGCATAGTCACTGTTCTACTGTAATAAGTTTTACTTTACTCATATCTTGCCTGAGGCTGTGCAATTTTAATCTACACGTGCATTAGTGCCCTTGAAGCATAAAGATACTTAGAAATGTAAAGCAGCAGGCTAAGGAAGTGAGACATGGAGTTGTTTGATATGCACCTCAAGTAAGGAGCAGTGAACCATCTGGAGGACAAGCTACAGACAGACAGACTTCTGCTCGTTATCATTACCTAGGAGTCCAGATGCTGAAGTTGTTGAGTCTAATTCTACTTTGGCACCAGCAATTTCATTTTATATTGTGCTTCAGGCTATTAAAGCTTCAGAAGAATATACTGATGCTATGCACTTGGAATATCTAAATGGGAGTAAGCAGGTTGTTTTGCTTGAATATAGGAATTCCATTGTTTATAAGGCACTGTATGACTCCTGATCTGCTTCTGGGCAAGCACACCACCACTTCATCTTTCGGTCAACAGCAGAAGCAAACCCCACAGTTAAATCCTTAGACATATGGAATTACTGAGGAAGTTTCTATGGAATTCATCAATAGAGACAGAATTTCCTTCTCCCAGAAGTCAGTATAAATAGATACCAAGGAAAACTTTATGATGTCTAGTTGTAAGAATGACTTTGAGGGATTACTGAAAAGCAAGCTGTACTGGATATTTGGTAAAAGTAAGCTAGTATAGGTTAGATGCATTTCCACATAGCTGAAACTCTGCTAATGATATTTTGGTGGAAGGCTTCCTTCTAACAGTAATTAGGATAAAGTTCATTTTATAGATTATGAAAACCTCACGTTTAACCCAGAACTTTCAAATACAAAAGCTTTTGTTATGGGTGAGAAGACAATTTGTAGATTTCTACTTGTAGAAACTTTTTTTTCGACTGCAATACTAAGTATCTACAACAATATGCACTCATACAGAGGATTTCTACTCTAGTAGGACTCTAGTTGTGTATTGAGGTAGCTTCAGATGATGAGCTACTGACAGATTGAGAATATACACACAGCCAGTACTTTTTCCTCTATGGCTCACCAGATTTCTGCAGAAAAGAGCCCGGAACAGAGAATGGGAGTGAACACAGCACAGACTTCACATATGGAGTATCTTGAAATGGGCAGTGTTTTTAAAGGACATAAGCTACTAAGTGCTACACTCACCAAGCAGGCGAATTGCTCCCAAAATGAAGCAGGCAGCAAATGTGGTGACCATGGACACTACACAGAAGGACAGAGGAACAGATCACATACGTTCACAAGTACTTTCAAGGGCATGTAAAGCTGGCTGTTGCTGAGATGCTACATTGAATTTAGAGATTAAAAAAGAGAAAAATAATGGAAAGGATTTAGGTTTCTTGACCTTAAGCAAATTCATAGCTATCTTCATGGTGCAGTTTCTTCAGGCATTCTGTCATGACTACACATACCATTATCCATATGGAATTTAAAACTCTTAAAGCCCCTAATATTCCTATATATGTATCTTGTAGGTACCATCCCTTTTATCAATACACATGAGGAAAATGTTTACATTACAAAAAAAATCCATATGCTACAAACAAAACATGCATGTCTACACGTGCAAGTCTTTAAGAACTATCAATACATTGCATTAGTAACAAGTCAGTATTAAATTCTGCATCTATTCTTATTCTTGTGAAAAAAAGCAGATAGCATTTATTTGTGAGCTTGGATTAAAGGTTCCCCCCGTCAGTTACTGCCTTGCTTGCCTAGGAAGCTCTTTTTCTGGTGTGTGACAAAGATCCCAGAAAAGGGGTAAGAATACTTTCTGCTAAGGCATCTGCAGAGCATAATCCAACCAAGTATATTGTTCTGCTCTACAGTCTCCTTATTAGCAGCATATGTTTTATGCTGACTTTCACACTATCTTAATGAAAAGAATTTTATTAAAGCAAAACTTGTTAAACATGAAGAAGAGCTGTTCTCCAGCATTAAACAATTCCTGTTTGTTTGCTTAGCCTCTTTGCCACTTAAAACCTGTTACTTCATTTATGCCTCAGGAAAACTAAATATTAGACAATTTATTTCTAAAAAAAGGATATCACAGCTCTCCTAGTTATGAGGTATCATATATATATATATGCTGGTTTAAAAGAAACTCGGGGAGGCCTACTGTGAAAATTACAAACGGCTCTAGGACATATTGCATATTTCAATAGATTTCATTGTATAGATGTGCTGTAGAATGGATTTCTGAGTTCACGCGAGGTAAACTGTGGATACTATAGTCAGGATCAACCCAAATACAGCGTCTAGGTTACGACTGTGAGCTGTTCACTGAGATCCAAGTGATAAACGTAGTTTCTCTGAAGAAGAAAAATACTGTTCTTGCACTTTTTCCCTTTTGCGGGACATTATGTGAAATTCCAGTTTCTATACTTGTGAGTCGGACAGACTCAGCTGTTTTCAATAAGCATCTAAGGAAACCTTTGGATTTCAGTGATTTCACCATTAATAAATGAAATATGAAGTACTCCAAAAGAAATTCAGAAGAAATGTAACTGTGAAAATACAGGCACAATTTACAATATTAGTAAACTAGATCTGGATAACCAGATTTAGACGACAGAGAGACTCAATACAAGAGATGGACCTCAGTTTGTTCTGCTGATATCACTAAAATCACTTATTGTCAACACCAAGTATATAATTTTGTGTAATCCCAAATACAATGAGCTTTTTTACTACAAAGAGGTTTTTCTTTAGAAAGTGTTCAGTTTTGTCCTGGCTCCAGCTAAGAGCTTACAGGCCCCCTGGGACAGAGGAAGAAAAGAAAAAGAAAAAAAAAAATCTGAGCTAGTTTTTCTTGCCAGAGAGTCATAAAATAGAACCAAGATGGAAGAATTATTGGTTCCCACCCTGCTCTACTTGCTGCCTATGTAGAATTGTTCCCTATGGTACATTATGTAGTGTTTCATCCAGACTTGTTTTAAGTGTTCAGCTCAATTTCAGCCATGAAACTGCAGCTAACGAATAATCTCCTTTGGTTTATTTTTATCACACTCTCAAGTATGCATTAAAATTAGCATAATTGATGGTGTAATTAAGGCGTCAGCAGAGCTCTGAATACAGGGTTTGCTAGTTTACATGTGCTCCATGCTGTCTGGATCTTAGAATAGGATTTTTTTCCTGAAAGCTTTCTGACAACATGACATTGGATTACCTTAAAGACACTTTCAATTCCCGAATTATTGTCCAGCAGGTTACAAGATGTTTTAATAGCTTTTAGAGTTACATTCATAGTCTCCTGCATAATACAGTTCAAAATGAAAACCAAGTAAGGACACAATTCAGCCTGCGCTCATTCCATCTGTCCATTTGTGTATATAAAATTGATTCCAGTCATGAAGGTAGTTTCCCTATGCTGCTTTTGTAAAAATCCATCTGCACCAGGAAAATAGGAGCACAACCACCTCAACAAGCACAGCAATTTCCAGTTGCCTTCACAGGTGTCAAAGCTTGAGCACCTGCCATTAAAAGAACATTTCTCTTTAAGCTGTGGCATTGGCAGTGAAGGAAGAAAAGCATAGGCTCAGTACAGCTCTAAACTGAGTGACAGTCTTCCACTTCCTTTTCACACATGCCCTGTGTCATTAAGATTCTAGGAACCAGCACAGAAATTAGTTTGAGCTGTTAAAATGACCAGGGGGAATGAACTCAACGAAGAACACTCCTACATGCCATACCAGTGAGTTTGTATTCTTTCATTTATGTCCTGATGGACCTGAAGTGACAATTACCCTGCTTCAAGGATGACACTAGTTACAATAATCTTCCTCATAGCTTAAGGTTTATTATATTAACAATATAATTAAGGTTAGTGCTCATTTTACAGTCAACTTTTTGACCATCCAAAGCCCATGGTTGAACCTAATTTCATGTGTGGGATGTTCTTACACTCTCATCCATTCAGTAAGAGATATTCTTGTACTATCTCCCTGCACCATCTGACAACAAACTGTTCCTGCCCTCAAACTAAGGTTCCACATTCATAAAGCCAAATACTAACTCATATGTGAATGTTAAAGTGGTAGTATGCTTGTAAACCTATTATAACTAGCACCTTTTTGGTTGCTAAAGCAATAGTTCCCATTATACTCTTCTCTTTGTACCAGAAACTACACACAGCTGTTTAGTCCTAGCTCTACCAATCTCCTTGATTTCACAAGGCTCAAGGAATAAGTCCATTCTGAAAAAATTGCATACAGACATTTTAGTTATAATAACTCTTAATGAGAATTAATGGAAGACTTCCCTCTCTTTAAACTGTTTATTCAATGAAGGATGCTCTGTAAGTCCAAAACTCTTGACTTGCTTGAAGCAGAACGGGAAGTTTTGTGTCTGCACAAGTCTTTAGCAGGCATGAGTTTATGGCAGAAGTCTTGAAGGAATGACTGGTGTTTTAACACAATTTGTACAAATGTTAAAAATATATTTTTAAATATGGTACCTGATGTCGACTTCTGATATGTAAACCAAGCAAAAGAATTTGTTTGTGCCTATAACGTGGCATTTTCCATTTAATTATTTCAAATGCTCTTCTGCATTTAATCTACATTATAGATCTTCTCTCTCAGCTTCCTTTTCATGAATCCGTTACAAAAGATATTTTACCTGTTTTATACTTCAAAATACCTTTGTTTCAAAGAGAGAAGATAAAAGAGAATAAAAAACATCAGAAGCAAGCCCTGATAATGAGGTAGACTTTGAAGCTTTGATAGAAATATGGCACAATGCTTTCTAACACATTTTTAATTTAAACTCTCACATTAAAAGAGAATAATTACTAGACCCAGTGGCAATGCAGGAAGACACTTGGCTTAAGTGCATATCTAGAGAATGCCTCCATGGTATTGCTTACTTCCCTGCTTCTTTTACTTTAATAACATTTCACCTGTATAATGGTTCTGGCAACTGCTGCCTGTAAAAAGCTTTTCGAAAATGTAATCAGTCTGTACAGAACTGAATTGGTCAAGCAGTACAGGCTATATCAAGAAGTACACTTTGGAAAAGTATGTTGGATCTGCATTTGAATATAGTTTACTCTTAACAGGTATTTCTCAAATGTGTGACAGATTTACCCTGAAGTTCTTGAAGATCAGGAAATTTAGTGCAAAAATACTCCCACTAGCATACATTTAAATAAAAGCAAAGTCCCTTTTGGCATCTATATCCTCACCTGACAGCGATATAGCATCTAAATGTGATTTGCCATCAGTAGTTAGTAGCAAAACATCACATCTCTCTTGGTAACAAGAATTAAGAGCATAGGTCATGGAGGTCATGAGTTTTTAATACAACTCAAAAGTTATTATAAATTTACTCAAGTTACCTTGGATTACTTTAGAATTAAAGCATTAATTAATTCATATGTAGAGTCGTATTTTCAGATGAATCACTATCATTTGGGTGGTAAAGTCGTTTGGCCAACAAAAAGAAATGGAAAACATCACAGGAGAAGAACGGGAATGTAGTCCACAAGGAGCTTATGACGTGCTGAATTGGCACCTCCACTATGGTCCATTAACCTCAGTAAGCCAGATGACTTCATGATTAAATTGACTCTGAATCAGGGAGACTTGAAATGCAGTCTAATTGATTAGGAATTAATAAATTATAGCACCCAGTTAGCCTGTAAGGAGGGTCTTAGCTCTTTGGGAGACTGAGTCCTAAGAAGCTAGATCCAATTTCAACACGCATGGGTACCTATCAGGTTAGTTCATCTTATTTCACTGCAATTCTGACTTGGGAAGATAAGTAGGTAAAAGTTTAGTTCATTATAAAATATCAATCCTACTTACTTCTTACTACTTTTTAAAACCACGAACATATTTTGAAAGAGACATTCTCAAAAATCTGTACCGCTAACATAATCAAATGAGATTTGGGCTTACAACTGTAGCAATGCCAATAAGTTTGAGTAGACAAGTATGTAGGCGAGTAAATAAATTAAGTTTATGCCGTGTTAAATGAAAATAGGAAGTGTGAAATGAGCTGTATTAAGAGTCAAAGTTAAGTATACCCACTTCACCTACAGTTTCATTACAGTTACATGTATAGTCAAAAATCCTAATTCATGTGTGCAATTATAGTTGGCAAATACTAGTATAAGCCAATATTCCATACAACTATCTTTCCATCTGCAATTCTGGACGTAAACCAGGAAAAATGCCCGAGAAAAATATGTACAAGTTGGAGGTTACAGCACTGAATAATGAGAATGACAAAGTGAAAGCACTGAAGATCTGATTGAGTGACAACCACCGACAAAACTTTGGAAGAAGAAAGGGATGCAGAAGCAAGGAGACAAGAAAAAAGCAGAAGTATTCCTAATCACTTCCACTATGTATAAACCGATATAATGCTTAAAAATAACCAATACGCTGTCATCTCACACCTCCATATACAACTTCTGAAAGCAGTTTCTAATGTGCGTTTCTGACAGCCATGAATCAGAGAGATCTGTTAGTTGGCATGAGAATCTAGAAACCAAATTGTATACTGCCAGCATAAATGTACCAAAAGTAGTGAGAGTTTGAAGGCAATATGTCAAGTTGTCCACACAGTACACTGGACTGAATATTTTGTCAAGATGTGTGTCGCATAGACAACAGGAAAACAGTTTAAAGGAATACAGCCCTTCCAGTGAAATGCTTCAATGTAATTACAAATCTGTTATCCATTGCTGTGGATTACCTAGTGGTCTAGTACACCTTCAATGGACAGATTTTTCAACTTATTTTTTAACCTCCATGATAGGTCAGTGCCCTACCCATCAATTTTACTCTCCCTTCCAGATAAATGAGGCAATGACCCTATTAAGTGTTTCCTTGAGCAGGTATGTGATGGCGCAGTGCTCACTTTGCAGAGCATGTTACAAATACAGTAATGATACGGCCTGACAAGCCGCCTGACTGCATGTTATTTAATGCTCAGAGGGCCACTAAGTGTGCAGTGAAATTTGTACTCGTAAGATAAACTACGCAGCATTGACAATTGTTTCATTCAGAGGGTAGAATTCTCCGAGGAGTTTGCCTAAATCATCTCTAAGCCGATTGCCCAGCAGTGTGGGCAAAGGAGAAAAGGAAAGCAGCAGGGAGGGCACATGGGATAGTGCAGGGAGTCAGCCATGTTAGATAAATTCTGAAAGCTAACGTACTGGAGGGAGGTATTCTGGGGTGCTTCTGAAGTTCTTGAGACACAGGCAGGAAAAGTCTCAAAAAACAATTTTCACCACAACTCTATCAAACTATTTTAAGCTTAGCCTAATGAGGATTACAGACCCAGCTCATCACAGACAACACTGCAGGAATCAAAATTGGCAATATTTCTTATTCAAAATGCCATTACTATGCTTCAGTCAGCTTTCAGGTCAATTTAGAAGAGCTGAAGGACATTCAGCATATCTCCCTTGAAAAAAAATTTGGTATTATTGCTTTACAGTGGTCATTTTTCCACCCCATCACTGCAGTCACAATTATACATACCTACCCTAGGCACATAGCAGTTAAATAGCTTGAGGTTGTGGGTAAAGAAGGCTGCAAGGAATGAGGCTGGCCTTTAATAGCATCTGTGAGAGCTTCACAGTGTTGTCAGGAAAAAAAGACATTAAACACCTGGCTGAAAAATACAGAGCCATTGCTTGCATCGTTTGGTTGTTTTACCTTTTCTTTTGTCATTCTGACAAAAGATTTTTTAAAAATTTTTTTAAAGAACAACTATGATAATCCTAAAATAATAACAACAACAAGAATATGGCTAGCACGTCTGGGATGTTTATAATAAATGAAGCAACAGCTGTGGAATACCCCAGGATTGGTTCCACTTGTTCTTTACTAACTGTTGTTTAGAGAAGTCAGAAAGAGCAGAAAATATGGATAACAAAAGTGAAGAACTGTTGCTCCCTAGTGCCTAAAAAGCAATCCCTTGACAAAGAGCAGAGCATTACTGTAAAGGAAAAACAATTAGGTGATCCATGTATCTCTAGCATTCAGCTTTAAGCAACACGATGTGTTTCACAGTATTCTTAACATTTTGCTCCAAGATAAAGTATTTTCATGAACATTGACCAATGCAAAATGAAACCAGCTTCCTGCCTTCAGTCACGTTTCAACCATCTTGCAAATAATTCATAGGTAATAAGAAGTAATAAAGATGACTGTGAGAAGCTAGATTGCAGTATCTGTGTTGTGTGTTTGCATTACAATGTTTAGCAAGAAGAATGGATTCATTTTAGGTCATTTTGCATTTGAATTTAGTATTTATATTGCGAATAAATTATCATGGAATGTTAATTCATGGACTGCTTTATACTTCATTCGTGTATCAGAGTACAAGTGCAGAAAACAGTACATTTATCCATTCTTATGGCATTAAGAACATAATCTCTTTGTGATTATAAGATGTTCTGTTCTATTTTTCTTATTTGACATAGTACTTTGGTTTTGTACATTGGGTTACACCATTTGCTGGCAGAATTTGAACCTGACATAATTTTAACTATTCTAGGCTTTTACTGCTTATTGTAGTCAATGCTCTGGTTATTGCCCAAACTATGAAAGTTACAATGCATCTTCAAGTAAAACTACACTTTCTTTCTCAAAGCTCCTTAAGTCTTACTCTAAAATTATCCTATTTTAAACGTAGCTCCTCGGTAGTGTACTTCCAAAGTCCTTTTAAGACATTCACTGATGAATCATTTAACATTTCATCAAGCTATGCATTTCATGTATTTTTATATGTTTTGAACCAGGCCTTCCTTACTTGGCCACAGTAAACAGGACAGCGTCAGCCCTATTGCTATGCAGAACCACATAGCAAGACCAGACTGAAACGGACTCCTGCATTTATTTAATACTCTAAGGGTTTCACAAAACTATTCTCCCTCTCCAGTGCAGACCTTGCTCTTCAGCTGTTAACCCTGGTGGGCTTTGCTTTGGCCTGCCCACAGAAGTCAGGTCACATCTGATGGCTCTGGCCTTCTCCCAAGGAGAGAGGAGAGGCAAGGGTCCAAGGAGGACTCTCAAGTCATGCAAATTTGAGATTACCTACTTAGAGGAGAGAGCTGAACCGTGAAAAGGTCAACGCGCCCAGCCTGCGAAAGGTGGGGAAGAAAGGGAAGAAGTGTCTCAGCCTTGCTAGCACAACCTCGCCTCCACAGAAATCATCTGGACCCCCAGTCAGGACAACACTGGGAATGGACTGGCTCTTACAAGTGCTCCCCCCAATAGCTTTACATGCCTGCAAGCGTTCACTCGTGTGAGAAGTTAAAATGATCTGTCATACATGGGTGTGACTGCACTGCGCTGGGTTTTCTCACCCATACAAGGAAGCTAAAATACTAGGTAGGGTATTGGTTTTGACTTTGGCAGCATTTGAAATAGTCTCCTGGTACTAAGAGCAAGTTCTGGTCTATTGTGTCCAGCAATAATGAGCACTACCTTAAAAGAGCACATATCGATTTCGCTGCCAGTTGTCAGCCTTTACTTATTCATTTCACAGCACTACAGTAAGATCAACAGTGCTATAAGCATACCACCCTGATCACTGAAATATGCACTGTGATATAATACTGTGACACACTTTGCATTTAAGCAATGGCCTAGGAAAAAAAAAAATTATAAAAAAACCTCCTGATAGTGCAGAAACAGTTTCTTCCTGTAAGATTGATGGCAGTATCGAGTAGGAAAAGAATAATTGGTTTTGCTCTGGTTTTATGTGAAAAGCATTATAAGCTTAAAATATTACCCATGCTGTTAATGCAAATGAATTCAGAAATTAAAAATTATAATAATGTACCTACATCAAATATGAAAATACCAGCAAGATCATTAGAAACTTTAATTTTTACTTTATTATTTTCTCTACATAGCATGCACTGATCATATCTATGCACTATGGGTGGGTTTGACTCACTGCAATAATAGACCAATAATTACGAAAATCAAGGAGTATAAACAATCATGAACACATTAAAAAGTACTTTTTTTAAAAAAAAACAACCGTGGAAGAGTGGTTTTCCAACTTCAGTACTTATATTCTCCCTAACGCCATTAACCGCTGCTCAACTTATATATAGGAATATCCAAGACTGTAGATTTTTATAAAGACAGAAAAATTAGGATTATTTTCATGTATTTCATTTCAAGACAGTAGATTGTCCTCTTTATATCAAACCATTAACAGCATTTGCTGAGCAACGCAGTATTGCTGTCCGCAGGAAATCTTGCCAAAAAGTGAAAAAAGCTTGAAAGAACTGAGAGTGTTTGGTGATAACTCCCTTGTATCTTTGGAGGTTTTAGCTTCATGATTAAATTGACTCAGAGATTACACCTTTGGGTCTGGTAGTCTTCAGCAGATTTGGGTTTTCATGAAGTTCTTTGATCACCTTCTAAATCCATATAAACTTTCGCATCTCACACATTAAATAGTACAGAGAACCAGAATTTTAAAATGTTGGTGAAAAATTAATTCCTTTTGCTTGTTTAAATTTTGTTCCTTGATGTTTTCATTTGTAAATGCCACCATCCTGCAAGGAGTTCTTACAGTCTATGAAAGAGCAGACAGTTATCCTGGAGTCACTTGCTCTGTTACTCATAATTTTCCAGACAAGCCCTACATCTCCCTTTGTCTCATTCCCAAGCTGCTCCATACCTTTGATCTTTGCCCTTGTTACACCCATTCCAGCATTACTGAGTTTTTGGGTTTTGATATATGTGAGAATAAGATGGTGATGAAATGCACAACCAAAATACACATGGACATAAGAAAATAGTTCACTGCTGCTATCAGTGTCCAGCCTTCCCCCGTTGCCCAACGATCATAAATCACATTGTCACTGAAGATTGACTTCATTAAGTATCAGCAGATTTTTTCAGACAAAACTCTTACAAGGAACTGTCACAGCCAATCCACAAGTAAAGACCAGAAGACCACCTAACGTCTTGGAGACAGACAGTTACATAAAAAGAAAATCCCCTAACTCTGTGATCTAAGGATCACTTTATACCATATACAAATACAAAAACTGTGTCTATTGTGACACCCTGGGTGACAGTGTGCTAACCAAAAGGCATTTCCATGTGGATGTAATGCCACAAATGGGCAAGATAGAAGCTCTTGCACCAAATTAGCATACTTTTTGAATCCTAAAGTACAGCCAAAGAGTGTTTTGTATCAAATTGTTGCCATCTTAAAATGAACGTATGAAAGTGGAAACAAAACAAAGGCTAAACCAGAGAATTAGAAGCAAGAGTGTTTATGTTGCCCAAGCTCAGGGCTTTAACCTCAGTGACTCCCCTTCCCATGCCTCACACAGACAATAGTGAAAGCCCAACCATCCAAGAGAGCGAGTCAGAGAACCTGGCTCTGACCTGTGACTGGCACGGAGGATGCACAAAGAGCAGCTCAGCTGAGACAGGGATGATGGAGCTGTTATCACACCCAAAGTGACATCTGAGGGGTAGATTCAGAAAAGCAAGGGTGACAGCTCCCCGGGACAGGCAAGTGGGCTCGCTGGAATTAATCAGACACAGATCAGATACACAGTGGTGCCTTTTGACACACTGGTCTTTTGTAGGTAGAGCATGTAAAGACCTCTCAAGCGCAGACCTCTCCTGTGCAAATGTTGAGAGATTAACATCTCTAGAACTGCCAAAAGCACAGACAGAGTAGGAGAAAATGAAGAGCCATGAAGTTATCACACGGATTCATTAACCAACTGATTGGCGCTTTCCTATTGCTGCTGTCATGAAAAAGGACAGGAAGACAGATTCACATTTATCTTAAACACTTCATAGCAGCAATTCTCAGGGAAAGCACATCTCATCTCTGAAAGGTGTCTAGCACTAACGT
Organism: Nyctibius grandis; assembly: GCF_013368605.1. Classification (NCBI taxonomy): domain Eukaryota; kingdom Metazoa; phylum Chordata; class Aves; order Nyctibiiformes; family Nyctibiidae; genus Nyctibius; species Nyctibius grandis. Next base: position 17,471,044 of record NC_090670.1, read on the forward strand.
ATTTTGAAGATAGCGGGTGCTAACTGTGGGATGAGTGACTTTTATTAAGTACAAACTTACTAAGAAAACTTGGCATTTGCCATGGGCAAATTTGTTATTTCCATTCTTAGTATAATTACAAATGCTAGAAGTGCAACCACCGAAGATCTATGTATTAAGAATCAGGACCTAAAACCAAAGATTAAAAAAAAAAAAAAGCACTTTTGTTTCTAAAGTTAAAAAAAAAGTAAATGGTGGCAAAGTAATGTAAGACTAGGAGATTCTATCATCTACTTGCTGACAAATGTCATAATCATTAACAAAAACTAATTATATCAGTGTTTTCACCAAAACTAAGATTACAAATCACGAAGATAAAGATCAACCAGTAATGAACAGTTCCTGAGGCTAAACTCAGTATTCTAAAATACTAGAGTACTGCTACAAAGACACAGCATTTACCAGTGACTCATTCATACAGTGGTCTGGACCTCAGCCTTTACATAAGACATACCTTTGCAGAGTATACTTCAGGAATGAAGCATTCCTATTTTTGTCTTTTTACCTTCATAAAGGTTGACTTCTCTATACAGAATAGCCTAAAAAAATCTTCCCAATAGCACAATGAGATTTTACAGCTAGCACAAAAATTGGGGCATTGTTAAAATGTCAGCTACAGAGATACAGTTACACAGCTATCTACTGGTAGATTTCTTCTCTGTGGGTTGTAGGGATCCACACAGGCACATTAAGAAAAGTAGTTATTGACAAAAACTAGGTTCCTTGCTGTGATTTTCCCCAATTAGAAAGTGACATTAAAAAAAAAAATTAGTACTATCAGTAATTATACTTTTTATATGGCAAGATTATTGAGGGCCTCCAATTAACTGCAGGGTTGCATCTTACTGAATGCTGCGTGGAAGTACACACAAAGAAATGGCTCTTTTTGAGTAGCTTAAAATCTAAACAGACAGTTGACACAAGAAGCAGGAAGATGGAACGAGTCTACTGTAGACAATTAAATATACACAGAAACATATGTGAAAATACTCATCACATATGGAGGATGCTTACTAGAATTAACAAATGAGGAAAAGGGCTCAATGAGAAACAAAGAGAAATAAAGCTGAGAATCACTGCTCTCCTCCCTGCCACTACCACCACCGAATGCTGCTTCATTTTATCTCCAAGGTAAATGAGTCAGTGTGACAGGAGCAGATGCCACAAAAGCTAGCACAGCAGGAGCACTTGCTGCAACAGAGGAGAGGAGTAAACAAAGGGATTCAGCAGCCTACAGTACAGTAGCAGTTTCTGCAGCAGGCGTTACCCCTCTTTGCCCTTCAGGGCAATCACAGAGCCCTTGGTTTTCCCTGAGAGCAGGAGAGAAACTGCCATAGATAACCTTAAACTCTGGGTCTACAGCTCGGTCTTCGCGCAGCCCTCAGAGCACCCGAGTCCCATGCAGCAATACGAGCAGCACTCCAAGTTACAAATAAGTAGTCTGACGTACACCGTTGCTGAACAGAGTTCACTTTTCATTTGCTAGATACTTTTAGCGATAATTATGTGCTTCAAGAGGGCCAAGGAAAGTTCTATTTGAAGAGCCCAAGAAACACCTTGATTGTTATGACATCTGTTCTCTCTTTCTGCATTCATCTCCATTCTGCATTGTGTCCCCATTAACAAGTTCACATACCTTAACAAAAAATGCAAGAAATTGGCCCCACTGAATGTATTTTTAATGTCTCTGAAGAGATTAAAAGTAATTACAAGGTATATTGGCATTTGGCTGCAATCCTAGTAATCTCTTGCTTTATCTCTTTGCCTGCAGTTCTGCAGCGTGAATGTTTGGCACCAGCAGCTCACGGAGTCTGGTGTGAACCCAACGCAGATGTTTTCCAGTAGTTAATCTGTGACTGTGACCAATGTCTCCCGACAGGAGTCTATTCTAGCACCAGTAAGACTATCCCTGAAGCTAATGTAATGTCAGTCTGGCCCAGCTTTACACCTCAGGATGCCCTCAACAATACTGCTGAACCTTCTCCATGGACTTCATTTTTTCCCATGTTCACCATCATTGTGGCTTATACAACTGTCACATTTTAACACAACTATGTATTCTTCACACCTGCAGCAAAAATAATTACTTCAAAAAGCACAGGTTAAGACCTATGTCTCTCTGAAGTAAGACACTTTATCCTAAATCAATTCAAGCAATACTCTGTGAGATAAATTTATATGAAAGTTTGTCGGCTGTGTGATTTGAGGTATAGATTCTTAATAGAGAAGGACTGAAACTCTTTATGAGGCACAGGCAGAGACTTTGAATGGTGTGAGGTGACAGATATTGAAAGTCATTTCTATCCCTTCAGTCTTCCATAATCATGGATTTTTCTGATAGTGAATGTGCTAGAAGTATATATCTCCTAATCAATCCGTTACAGTGCTTAGTTTTTCTACATGATACAGTCATTCTCTACATTATGTTATAAAAAAGTAGAATTTTCAAGCTTCAAGGAAGAATACTGGAATTTGAAGTTTTACATTATTATCTTAGAATATTTCTCCCAAAACCCAAGGCTCCCCTTACTTGCTACCTCTTCTTAAGTATTCAAGCTGCCAACAAAATCAAGTCTATTTTGAGAATACACTTGGGGGTTCTTTTTGGTTTTGTATCAGCCTTTGATTCTGGTGCAGAGATACAATATATTTATTTTCTGAGGACAGTGAACAAGGTTACTTTCCACTACAGCAGGAATTGTCCTCTTATCACCAGAATTGACTGGTTTAGAAAGTATGTATAGAAAACTATTCCTGCTCTGCCTTCCATTTTAAGAACATGTGTGCAGTCAACATAAGAACAAATTTTAAAAAAGCAAAATGGAACATCATCCTGGAATAAGATTACTTCTTGTAAAAAGTTACTTCATGATCACCTTCAATCACACACTAAAAGAAAACATCTTTGCTCCTCACCATTGCCTGCCTAAATGCTGCCCATTGACTAGGTACAACCAATAATTCAGCAGCAAAATCAAAGCTAAACAAGTCTTGATACTGAAGGTGAAGAAAATATAATCCAGTGAAAACTCAACTTGGGTATAGGGAAAAAAAAAAGTTCTGTGTACTGGCAGTGTGGTTTCTAAGAATTCCCTCCCAGCAATACTAATCTGTGACAATAAAACCACAATTTAAGCCCACAATTACCATTTGACAGTATTTGAGGGACTTCAGTTATTATCTGTTCTCAGAGCTACTCCAGTACCCTCAGGCATTATAGAATAAAAGGATAAATTCTGCTGCTGTCTCCTGGATGCATGCAGGCAGGGGGATCATAGAGAGATGCTCTCTGCCACAAGTATACGACAAGTAAAAGAATAAAAGAGATTCCCCTGAGGTTACTGAGCTTATGTTGATGTGGATCCCAAAGTGAGGCCTTGGGAAGGAATGAGATAATATGACAGTATAACACAAGAGCCAAGTGAAGTCAGAAGATTTGGGTTTGGGGGCTCACTGATCTGTCAGCAGTCCCATGCACCTTTTCTCACTTCATCAGCACAACACTCCTGTAAGAAATGGTGTATCAGCTGTGGAAGGGTTCTCCTAACCTGGGAGTCTACTGGTGAGATGGCTACTTCCAACCCAGAACATCCTTGGGTGTGGAGCAATCATGGAAAAAAACGCAAGTGGCCACAATAAGATCAAACATCCAAGGTGGCAAAACAGCCTGTGGAGACCAGGCTTCAGGATGAAAGATCTGCAGGCTAGGTTTAAAGATAACCTTAAACATGCAAGTGTGTGATTTCAGGCTTCCTTCCATGTAGTGACAGCACTGGATACTTCTGAGGAGCAGGCTGGCATACCATTCTAGCTATATAATATTTAGCTTTACTACAAACTCTGCAGTAAAAATTAAAACTTTTATGGCTTTACTCTGTAGCAATTATTTTCAGCCTAAATGAATACTTAAAAGGGTTGATCTGCCATATTTGTGTTGGTCTTGCTTTTACTAATATTTTCCCCCTCCCCTTCCCTGGTTTTCCTTGTCGACCTTTTCGTCTTCATGCTTTTTCTCTCTTCATCCTAGTTTCTCCTTTGAGTTGGTCACTCACAGTTTTCACTCTTTCACTTTTCTTCCCAACCAGCTCTCCCCTGCTGTACTGGAATAGCCTGTTCAGACAAAGCGATTCCTCCTGTTCCATGCCCACTGATTTCACACACCAGATAAGAGTGCTTTGGAAAACACCATCCAAAATTCAGCTCAGCAAGGGGGAAGTGGCTAACACCAAGAACAGCAAGAAATTAGTGTCAGTTCATTATGAGGAGAACACCAAAACAAACCACCCAACACCTACAAAGCTAAAAATTCAGATCAGCAGGATGGGAGAGAGACTGCAATTTTATGGGAGTCTATTAATACATTAAGGCAAATTCTCAAGTAAAGAACTGTTTACATGACAGGAGTTCAAGCCTGTCTGTGCTCTATCTGTGATTAGCATGTGGCCCACTTGGATCTAAACGATGGGATTTGGGAAAAATCAGATTAAAAGTAGATTGGCACCCAGTATTTTAGCTGAACAAATATCCAGGAAGATATTTGCAGGGTATGTCCTTACAAACAGAATAAAGAGAGAATGTATCAGTGAGTATAAGCTGCATTATCAATGCCATTACAACACTGCAACTCTTCCCAGTCTGACACCACTGTTCGAGCAGTTTATGATTTATGCTGATTTCTCCCATCTTCTTTACAATCCAAGAAAACAGAGATTGAACCACACATGAACCTAGCAGTATCTGAATTATAGAATTGATTTCAATATTGGCCTTTCCTTTTAAATGCTTAGAAGAATGGAAATGATTGCTCTTGAGGCTTCAAGCCCTGGCAGGCATGTTAGATTTTCTCCATTAAGGAAAGGCGATTTCTCCGGCTCGAAGGCTGGGTAGTGTTTTTGACCATCATTAATATCGGCTCCAGAACATCACACTTATGAGAGCCAGACATTTATTTCCATTTTAAATACATTTATATCGTCCTTTAACTTACTGCTCATCTTTTGATAAATTTATCTGGTTGGACTAAACACAGCAAAGTCTCTTAATCTCTCCTCTTATGAAAGACTTATTCTCCTAAACATCCTAGTTACCTTTCTTTCTACCTGTTCCAGTTTGAAATCACCTTAATTAAGAGCAGGCAGAGAACTATTAAAAATATCCTAGATTATGGTTTCTGCAGGACCTAGTGCAGGTGTTTGTTATTTCCTTTGCTAATGCAAATATCTCATCCAGCACAGCCTAAGATTCTGTTTGCCCTTTTCATTGATGTGTTGCATTGGTGGCTTGCAGTCATCCTGTGACTTTCTCCTCCTCTGTCATTTCCAATTAACAAGCTCCTAGCTTATAACAGAAATGTATTGTTTTTGTGCATGATCTTGCACTTTGTCCTATTGAATTTCATTCAGCTACTATTACTGTAGTCCTCAAGGTCATTTTATTCTTCCTGTATGGTATTCTAAACTCCGCATGGGAAAGGGCCCACAAACATTGTGGGCAGCAGAAAAATTTCTTTTCCTGATTCTTTTTTTCAAGGGATTATTAAAATTTTTAAACAAGATATATCAGGAGCAATTCTTGAGGGAACAACATGTAGCTCCACTACAGCCCTCTCGGCGTAATCTCAGTTTGCCTCCAGCAGATTACAGTAATGGATATCATTACTGCGATGACTCTGAAGTACTTGAAGCAATATTCAAAAGAACATGTTGGTCTTTCTCTCTGAAAAACTACCAGAGTTTTCACAGACATCTGGGCATTTTACTTACCCAAGGTATCAGATGCTTTATGTATCTTTCACGTTTCTGATGATCTCCATACACAGTGTTGTCTAAACCAAAGTAATCAAACTTAAAACTTTACAGCAGCACAACTGTAAGCTGCAGAGCTGACGTGACATAGCCACACACAATGCATAGCGTGAACTCTTGCTTGGAGAGGTAGCCAGGTATGATTTGACTGCAACACATTTACCAGATACAGAGCAGCTTCTTCATTTATCATGAAGAAGTTACCCCAATGAAAACTGTTTAACTCTAAAGACAAGTCTAACCTTTATCAATTTATGGTGCTTGAAACCTCCTCTTAAATAAGTTTAGAGAAAAATACATGGTTATCCTAGCTCCAGGACACTGGAAAACTGAAATATAAGTTTGAGTTATGAACAAACCGGTGCTAACCCCATGAAAATGAAGTGAAGTCTTGGCCTATCCCTGATGATGAATCTTTCTGTGTTACAAAGAAATCTATTTTTTAGGTTTTTTTTTTTGTCTTGCTTTTGAGTTTTCCAGCTCAAAGGCTTGAATAATGACCTATCTTGAGAATAACTGTTTTCACAGTATTTTACAGGACAGCTTGGAAATATTTAGAAAATGATGTAATTGATACACATTAGGACTTCAGAAACATTAGCCACACAACCAGAAATAATGAAAGCAAGAATGAAGAGTGAAGAAGGGTCCTTTTACACCTTAACTGGAAGATGAAAAGCACAGAAACAACTTGTCACTTTTGCCCTTGGGGTTATTTAAGCAGCCGTAAAACAATGTTTTGAAATTCAGAAGTCCATTTCTGTCCTGCAGGAAAATGTTAGTGAAACAATCATTCTGCTGTTACACAGTACAAAAATAAAGAATGTGGAAGCAGGTATTGCTAATGTGCTTCACGGCAAAAAAACAGCACACAGTGAGAATCATTTCTTTTCATCCCTTCTGCCTCCCAGCATCCTTCTTCCTCTAGAAACACACATGGAAGACACACAACTTTTTACCATGGACTTAGGTGTCTCCTTCAATACTCATGCTGACCAGTGTCATTTGGGGAGGATAGAAGACAGATCTACATTGATCTTCCCCTGTAAACTGCAGTGTAGATTCACCCAGTGAACACACTTGCCAAGATACGAGGTATACACCGTGCAGACCGATACACCAATTCTTAGCGCCTTTTCCCCAAAATGTTACAGAACATTTTAGAATCTCAGTTCCTCAACACATGGCATTCGCTGGACTCTATTCTCGTATGCTGTGTTACTGCTCAAAATGTAAATGTAGCTTCTAAACATTTCCAAATACTTATGCAAACTTCATGAACTTCAAGTAAGAGTGTAATTAACTGATAGCAAAGAGGGAGAACTGGAGCTCTTCCAAGAGCCTCCTGGAGGATTCACCTGAGTCTAATAGCAAAATTCTTTCAGTGTCACAACAAACTCCAAACACTCTAGTTCCAAAGACTTAATGTGAACCCAGATTCTGAAAATCTAAATAGACTTAAAGGTAACCACAGACTTTTTTTTATAATTTTTACATTTTTCCTCTGGTTTTGTTATATTCTTCATATGCGTAATTGGAAGAATTGCCTTCAAACAATTTTGAGATCTAAAAAAGCCCTAATTTTTATTTCTCTGCATAATACTATATATTTAGGTTTTTAATAATTAAATGTTACAGCTCCCTATCAAATTGTCTAATACAATTTCAGAGAGAAAAGACACACATGAAGAAAGACTATTCAGACTTACTGCAGAAAGAGAAACACTCTCAGAGCACATCTGTTGTAAATCTCTTAAAAATTGCCAAGAGTCATGGCAGTACAAAATGTTCAATGTCTTGGGCTGCTCAGGCTAGTTCCCGTCAGCTCACGCTAATACACTTGTTTTTAAGCATGTGCTTAATGAATCAAAATAAAAAGGGGAAAAAAAAAAATAAAAATCACACAGTCATAAATGACAGGGCCTTGGTATTCCCTACTCAGTAACTACCAGAAAGAGTAATTTGCAACTAACACATCTATCACTGCCTGTGCCCTAAAAGATGCTGTTCTTTCTTTTTCTCCTGAGGGCATCCTGGTGCCTGCTTTTTTCTTAATTTTTTAGTTTTAAGTGCATAGTTCATCAAATGTTGATACAAACTTAGACATCTTTACAAAACCCACACTCGCAAGAAAAGCATTGACTAGGAATCCTTCACATCAGACACAAACGAAAACTGTGGGATGTGCCACTGTACACCAAGGCTAGAAGTACACAGGCTATAGGCAAAAAATAAAATATTCCATGCATTTGTTATTTCAGACATCTATTGACTTTGCTTTGACCCTTTTAATGATAAATTATATACAAAGTTAAATTCTAAAGGTAACTCCTGATAAATTCTTTATGTGTTTTTTAAGTTAAGGACGCTCAAGGAGTGAAGTGTACAACACAAAAAAACAGAGCATGCTCAGAGTTTCAGAGATACTTCTACCAATGTCTCTCAAACTCATCCTTTGGCCAGGTTTACAACATTCAAACGTATCTTCTCTCCCTCTTACAACCTCATCACCCGGAAAGGTGATGGAGCAACTTGTTCTTGGTGCTGTCTCTAGGCACATCAAGGATAGGGGGATCATTAGGGGCACTCAGCATGGCTTCACCAACGGGAAGTCTTGCTCAACCAACTTGATAGCCTTTTATGAGGATGTTACCCGGTGGATAGATGATGGTAAAGCTGTGGATGTGGTCTATCTCGATTTCAGTAAAGCGTTTGACACGGTCTCCCCCAGCATCCTCGCAGCTAAACTGGGGAAGTGTGGTCTGGATGATCGGGTAGTGAGGTGGATTGTGAACTGGCTGAAGGAAAGAAGCCAGAGAGTAGTGGTCAGCGGGACAGAGTCCAGTTGGAGGCCTGTGTCTAGCGGAGTTCCGCAAGGGTCGGTTCTGGGACCAGTTCTATTCAATATATTCATTAATGACTTGGATGAGGGATTAGAGTGCGCTGTCAGCAAGTTCGCTGATGACACAAAACTGGGAGGAGTGGCTGATGTGCCGGAAGGCTGCGCAGCCATTCAGAGAGACCTGGACAGGCTGGAGAGTTGGGCGGGGAGAAATTTAATGAAATATAACAAGGGCAAGTGTAGAGTCCTGCATCTGGGCAAGAACAACCCCATGTACCAGTACAAGTTGGGGACAGAGCTGTTGGAGACCAGCGTAGGAGAAAGGGACCTGGGGGTCCTAGTGGACAACAGGATGACCATGAGCCAGCAGTGTGCCCTTGTGGCCAAGAAGGCCAATGGCATCCTGGGGTGTATTAGAAGGGGTGTGGTCAGCAGATCGAGAGAGGTTCTCCTCCCCCTCTACTCTGCCCTGGTGAGGCCGCATCTGGAGTATTGTGTCCAGTTCTGGGCCCCTCAGTTCAAGAAGGACAGGGAACTGCTAGAGAGAGTCCAGCGCAGAGCCACAAAGATGATTAAGGGAGTGGAACATCTCCCTTATGAGGAGAGGCTGAGGGAGCTGGGTCTCTTTAGCTTAGAGAAGAGGAGACTGAGGGGTGACCTCATTAATGTTTATAAATATGTAAAGGGCAAGTGTCAAGAGGATGGAGCCAGGCTCTTCTCAGTGACATCCCTTGACAGGACAAGGGGCAATGGGTGCAAGCTGGAGCACAGGAGGTTCCACTTAAATTTGAGGAAAAACTTCTTTACGGTGAGGGTGACTGAACACTGGAACAGGCTGCCCAGAGAGGTTGTGGAGTCTCCTTCTCTGGAGACATTCAAAACCCGCCTGGACGCGTTCCTGTGTGATATGGTCTAGGTAATCCTGCCCCGGCAGGGGGATTGGACTAGATGATCTTTCGAGGTCCCTTCCAATCCCTAACATTCTGTGATTCTGTGATCTGAGCCCCATTTGCTGATCTTTACCTCCTCATACCTAAACAAGCACACTGAGATAGCCAGGTTTCATCACTAGCCCCATGACCAGGCAAAGTGCCAGACTTCCATACGGACTAGCATTGCTTGGAAGCAAGTTGCTGCGTGGAGCAGCATCGTGGATAAACAGCTAAAGAGAGGACAGGACACTGGCTTATTTGCAAAGCAACATGGGAAGGCCTCCTGTGGTATTACCATTGGTGCAGACACCCAAATCCCTTCTGCGTGAACTGGGAAATTTCAGCATCATACAAAATTGATATGGTGGTGACGCAGCCACTAACGTGTAGTAGAAACTGAGCGAACAGAGTGTCAGAGACATCAGTGGTGTTGGCTTAAATGCAGGTAAAGAATTCCATCCTTTCCATAATATATGTATTCATTTCATAAGTCAATAAATTACTGCCTGAGCTGCCAATGCTGCAAACCCAACTGGACTCCAAGTCACCGCCCTCTCCCAAACCAGCAGTTTGCCACTAAGAGCAGCTTCTGCAAGTAAGCCGACGATAACTGGATTTGATCTACATCACCCACTGTATGTTCCCGTGTATTAAGAAAGACAATGTTACTCAAGGACATAACATGCAAAGATATCATTCTCACATTGCTATTATTTATTGCTTACCTCCCACTGGTCTCTGTACAGTTCCTGGAAAAAATGGCAGTCCCTTCTTTATGAATTCTAAACACAATGTGTATTTCAAGCGTCATTTGAATGGAAGAGTACAAATAAGTATTTTTTAAATAGTGTCCTAAAAGCATCTAAAGACAGTTCAGTGTCTTATGAATCTAGACAAGTATTACAGCTGCCAGGGTGCCTGGGGAGGCTGGCATTACACCCCGTGCCAGGAAAGAAGCACATCGCTGGCATGCTGTGTCTGGGGATAGGATGGAAAGATGGACCAGAGTTAGGAGTCTCTCATGTTGAGACTACCTTATAAAATAGCTTTTTAGGAAACTTGACTAAATATTTGGGCATTTTTCCTGGTTAACAGGGAGAAAGATTCATGTGCAGCTGTTGTTTTGTATGGCTACAGGGGCACCCCATGGTGAATACTGGGTCAGAACTCCCAACACAGCCAATAATTCAGCTCCAAGCAGTTGACCTTTTGTTTCTGTTGCAATAAAAATCACACTGAACTGCTTGGGTTTCATGTCAGTGCAACATGTAATTCCTCTATCACTCTGCCTGAACTATGCTCGCTTATGAAAAATATTGATCCTAGCTTAGCATTTGATATTAATATACCAAAGAACAATTAATTTCAAATATTTTGAGTACTTAAAGGTCACAATTAATTTGAAAGTTGGATTCTGATATCATTACCAATATATGCTGCGTAGTGTCTATTCTCTCTAATTTCTAGATGATCTGCAGATAAAGTATTAATAAAGCCAAGTTAGTTCTGTCCTATGCAAACTGTTCTTCTGTTTTAGTATCTTACACTAGTATTCTTTTTTCCTGGCAAGAGAAAACAGAAGCCTGTCATTCATTTCTGCAGACTTAAAGATCTCATTATGTTATGTGGTGGTTTGATGTTAAATCTGGCAGGTGTTTTGTAGACAAATGTAAATAAAGGTACCAGCCGCTCCAGAACGTGGGGGTACGCCTCACATTCAACAGAACAGTAATGTCAATAGCTTGATGGATATATTCTATCCTAGGAAAACCTACTTCATTCAAATAGCTGTCATTTTAAGAAAGGAAAATCACAAAATAAGGAAGTTTACTATAAAAACAACTTTTTTTACCTTTACTGCTTCTCTCTATGATGTTTATCTTCTCCAAGAGATCTGCAAGAGTCTGCCACTGAAGTAAGCAACAAGCAGAGAAGGAAAATACACCCAGCAGCATGGCCACTTCACCAAAACAATTTCTTTCGCAGAATTTCAGTTGCTTGCTTTTGCTTCTTTACTGGTGACTTCAAATTGCTGTACATCTCACTAGGCAGGGTGCTGAACAGAATAATCCTCCTCTCCACTCCCGGTACTTTTGACAATCAGTCGGTTTATCCAAAGAGGTACTTCAGAGCAACATTTGTTGTATCAAACTAACGCGCTGTAATATAATAAAAATCGCTCTCCCATCTCTCCGACTCCCTTGCAGCGCTCCAATAAGAAAGCTTAATCCTGACAAATTTTACCAGCCCTGGGAAAGCCATCAACCTTGACACTGCCCAGTTGCTTAAAATAAATATAAAAATAAGAGCTTGCGAACTGTACAAAGGGTGATTAACGTTTTCATGGAACACATACTAAAAGCTAAAAAGTTTTGTGTTTTTAAGCCTCATATGGTACAAATATTTGTGTGATATTTCCTTTTTATTTGGAAAAATAGAACCATTTTCTGTACTAGGTAAGATTCAGATTAAAGACTCATGTAAGCTAGTGTCTGGGGAGTTTTTATTCTAAATTACTCAGATTACGTATTTAACTTTTGAGGACTTTTTTTTTCCTGCCAACATTGTATGTGGGGCTCATTAGATACTGACCTAAATCCATCTCCCCTCATTTCATCGTAGCATGGCAGATTTTGTGATGGTTCTAATCAGCCTTAGTGGAGCTGCCCACCCCAATTCCATTAACGAAAAGTCAACACATGCAGCTTGCACCCTGAGCTATTGATGATTTCTGAATCAAGCAAGCAAAGCCCGTAGAGATAAACCAGCTGTGGCACTTTAAAAGAAATAATATTATCTAGCTTATTTCTTTCTCTTTTTTTTTTCTTGCCACTGAAAAGTAAACCAATGAAATAGAAATACAACATTAAATAAACCTGGAACTTTAAATAAACTTATTAAAATAGCAGCTATTCAGCTTCCAGTTTATTTTCTGGATCTCTCACCATTCAGTTTTGCTTTCAATTTTGAACTCTAAATGAGGCTGAGGGTAACGAGTATAACATCCCAAGATATTTTTTTCCTATTCTGCCTATCCTAAGAAGAACTTGCGTGTGCTAAACACTGCTACCAGGACTGATTGAATCAGACTGGGGATGAGTTTTTATCCAATGTTATCATTTCATTTGGGAAAAAAAAATAAAAATAGACAAGTTTTTAAAAAAATTATTATTTAAATAATAGTATTGCATAAGGTGTCTTAAAAAAGGGAACAATAAAGATTCAGGAAAAAAAAAATCCCCACATTTTGTCTAAAGTATAGCCTTATGGGTGTTACAAATCCAGCTCCAACATCACAGCCTTTCTACATAGCATCAAAAGTCACTAACAGGGAAGAAACTATTTAATGGGTCCCTAGCTGCTAGAAAAGTGTAGGACAGAAAGAATTATATTAAATGAAACAGTCAGAGCAAATGCCCACCGCAGAAGTTGCTTTTACTTTAGTTAACAATCAGTTTTTTAGAGCATTAATGGTCCAGCAACCAACAAACCAGCAGTTAATTGCTAGTAATGATTGGTTTCTTGGGGATTATTGCCTAAATAAATCTCAAAAGTTGTGTGCTGTTAAGTAACTTACTATTTTCTTAAATTTGGCAGTGAAGTCCAATGGTAGTCACGTTAGTCAGCCTTACTGTTAATCCTGGTCCCCTGAGTTCAACCATTAATTCTAATCCCTTGCATATGTAGGAAAAAAAAGTATAGAAGTCCCTAATTGTATTCAAGTGTTTATCTGGAAAAATGTTACTGAATATATTGACAGTGGAAAAAGGAAAATCTAGTCTCATACTCTTGTCATGCTCAAAGTAGAAAGAATACAGGCCTGAGCGTGGATGTGTGTGTTCATTACAATTGTGCAGCCCTCGCCCCCCAAAAGCATACTGTGAGGTTGTTTGGAAATCCTCGTGTATGAATTTGCAGAGTCATCATACATTATTTGGACTGTGTTTAGTGTTTCGCTACCAAAAACCAAGGAGCTCATTAAAATGAACTAAAACTAGATCAAAAGATAATGGCCACTCCAGGGACCCATAGTAATACAGAATTACATCAACACCTAGAATTTCATACACTGCATTTTGATAGTGCTTATACTAACAGCATGCTCTCCAGTCAACAAACGGTACTGCAGGAAAGTGTTAAAAGGCACCAAGAAACATTGATTACTTGTACTTTTAGAGAGGGACCTTTTCTTTCATATGGCAACAGATAAGACCCTGGCAACAACTCTGAGGCTTCCTCATCTTATTTCCAAAGGCACTAGGAGTCCCAGCTCTCCACCACATGGATGCTGAAAGGAGTATCCCCAAGCAGGTCTGGGAGCTAATATGGAGGGAGCCTCGGTCAAGCCACCGCCATAAGGAGGTACCCGCACAGTGTGATGTGACAAACAGGGATGGCAGCTATTTTTCTATTTAAAAAAAAAGCCTAAGTGTAACTGACTGCACCATTTCTGCTGAGAAATCTTAGGATTTATGGGACAATAAGGCTGATCTATACTTTTAGACATGTATTTATTCCCCAATGGGACAGGGCCATCCCACAAACCCCACTAGGCTGTCTGCAGTAAAGGGAGTCTCTTCCAGGGTAGGGCTGGAGCATAAATGGATTTCTGCTACCTGTGTTATAAATGAGAAATTATTTTTAGTCATGAAAACAGTGTTTGTTCAGCAGGCTTTTGGTAGGGTAAGCAACAGGTAACATACCAAGAAAAATTATTAAAGTCAAATTCATAAGCTACAAGGTGAACCAGAGTCACAAAAAAGCAAATCTACATAAAGCACCACTAGTGTGAATGAGGATAATCTGGAAATCTCAGATCTGCAATATGTTTCCAAGCAGGCAGCTGCCAACACCTGTATTTACGTATGAGTAAGCTGAGACATAGAAAGGTAGTGACCTGCAAGGAATATCAAGCTAAGAAACCTACATATCCCAGTGCACAGTCCTGTGATGATTCCTTTCTCTCAGAGACCTACAAAGTGTAACAACTAATTAATAAATAGTAAACCCTGAAGTGAAAGCCAAAATTTAAGGCTTGAGTCAATTCATCATTCTCTGAGGATGTTTGAAGATTTTACATATTCCTAGGGTGAACATTTGGACTGGAGGTTTAAAAACAAAAAAAAAAACCAAAACCACACAAAAAAAACCCAAAATACAAAAATAAACCCCACCAACCAGCTGTACTGTGCCTTAAACTTCTCTGAAACCTGAATTTTACAGGAGTTTTTAGTGAAATGCATTAAAGTGTTCAACTTACTACCCCCTTTTTCTCTTTGAGGTAATAACTGACTTCAGTTTTAACATCAAATGTATACCTGTTAAAGAAACAGAAGGGCGTGGGTATCATTTTCTTCATCGCATTTCATATATCAAGAGAAATAAAAGGAGTCAAGACATCACTTTCCCATTCCAGTTTTCTTCCTATCTTAGTTGTTAATTTAATTGGTACTTTCTAAGTGTGAATTCTCTGAAGCATTGAATTTCTTTTTTACCTCCTTAGGTTTTATTACTATCAGATATAATTCTCATTTCCTAAGAATTGTTTTTTTCATTATGCTCATCAGAAAAAAGGCTATGGATTTAGACATCCTCAATAGTTTTTCCTACAGATAAGAGTCACAAGATACCTTTAAACAATATATATGGAGCTATTTCTGCATAGAGCAATTATGTACAGGAAGAGGTTGTGCGGGTACAGTCATTCGAGAGAGCTCTACCGTTATCAGTATTTATTTTTTTTATTACAGCAGTGGTGCCCAAGCTCTGTTTTGAACACTATTTTCAGGTTTACTTCCAAGCAACTGAATCTTTAGACGTGGTATACTTGCTCACACCACTGCTTACACTTTAGAAATCCATAGATATTTTTTCCCTGAAGAATTCGCTGTCACCGGTCTGATTTACAGAAGAGAACGCTAAAGCTTGCAAAAGTTTGCCTCAGACTCCCTTACTGCTCAGAAGAGAGCAACTTAAATTGATCAAACAATGCAACTTTGAGAGTCTCACAGACATCAGTGACCCTTGCAGGACTGACTCCTAAGCTCAGAACTTATTTCTTCATTGCACGCAAACGCTACTCTTGCTTTTAATAAACTTAAGTCACATTACTGCCACAACACAAAAAGGTTGAACAGATGTCACCTCACAATTCATTCATGGGAATGAACACGAATACAAAGTACTAGGAAGAAAACACTGCACAACAGGATCACAAAGCCCAATTATAGATTTCTCCTCCTCCTCACTTCCCCCTCGGTCCTTCTGTAGTACTAAGGCAGATAAAATGAACGTGTGTGACCTAGGGCTCCATCCCACCCCAGCCCTCAAACATCGCAAGAGAAGCCTGCATTCCCACAGGCTCTCAGTATGCACTCCTGTACAGCAAATATTGTAACCAGCTCACTACAATTATTACACTAATTATTTTTAGCAGGAATATTAATCTGCCACATAAGACATGGCTTCCTCAGGAAAGTTTAGAAAAGTCTTGATAAAACATGCATAAGTGACTATGAAAATATAGTAGATAACTGTCAAAATAACTTTGAATACACCAAAGCATATCTGCTCACTTTCCACAGAATTTATGGTAATAAGTTTTTGAAAATAATACAGCCATGTTGCTAAAAATGCAGAGCAGCTGCTCCAGATACTATAAAATGGCTAATTTTTTCTCATTTGTGATATGGTTTCGTAGACTGGTAACAGCTGCAGCTTCACCCAGCTGCATGCTGATGCTAACTGCACACCTCTAAGCAGTCACACCGAAGTATAGATTTCTTTACTTTACAGCACCAAGTACCACTGTCTTTCCAAGAAATACCCTGAAGGTCATTGGCAATTAAAGCTCCCCAAGGTCTCTTTCACTCGGGGAACGGTGGCTGGCAGACACAAGGTCTCCAGAAGTCAGCCACCGTACAGTAACAGAGCAAGTAGTAACTGAGCTGCATGAATTAAAGAGGATGTTGAAAGGGCTTCCTACCTGGTACAAGTTGCTACTCCCCCTCACAGCCTGGAACCCTAGGTGCTGGCTCTTCTCCTTAATTGCTGAGGTAACACGAATTTCTCTAGTAAGAAGTGGGGAAGGAAAAAAAAAAAAAAAGAAAAAAAAAGAAAGGTTCTATTGGCTGCTGCCTCCTTCTTAAAAAGGTTACTTCAAATGCCTCTCTCGCTCCCTATTTATTTTCTCTCCCTCCCAGAAGAGCAGTTTAGAGGGAGAATAACGGAGTGTTTATCCTGGCTCTGAGGATGCACGCTTGTGCGATAACTGCCTGCTCCCTGCAGTATAGCCGGCATGATGTGATGTGCATACTAAAGCAGTTTGCATTAGGCAAGGCTTAGCAGAGACAGCTTCACAGTCTCCACCTTCTGTATCACAGAACAAGCCTGCTTCTTCGAAAACAGTGGGGCTGTAATGACAAGACGATAGGGCTCTGGTTATAGTATAAATGCATTTTCCTTGAAGATGATATTTAAGGATAAAGGTTACATTTATAGATCACCTCACCTGTGAAAACAAAGCAGCAGCTATAAGTGAAAACACGATTTGGTCATACAAATGTGCAAAAATTTCCTATTATTTGCTGTCATATGACAGATGATACTAAAAGCAAAAACTAATGAGACATCCCCAGTTAGGAAACATTTATCTGCTGCCATCTATCAAACAGGCAAAGGCGTAAATAAATAAATAAAGCCCTGAAGAACACAGAGGCTTAAATGTCTACAGGCTCAAAGATAAACGCGTGATATTTATACACTATAGTCACGACTGAACAACGGCTACATTACGAACAAGAATTAGCTCTAAAATACTACATTTATCATAAATCTGAATAAATATTGGAGAAGGGCTCAAGCTGTAAAGCCCTGATTTGGATTTTGAACACTCCACAGCTCAGAAGTGCCTGAGTCTGGGGATTTGGCTCTGGCCTATCTGCCTATATTAGCTACTCAGCGTGTACTCGCGGGAGTGCACAAAATAAGACTATATATGATTATGTGAAAAATCCCATTGCTTGCCCAGGTGTAAGAGCACAATAATGAGTGCTAGTATGTGAGCTGCTTATACTTTTTTGTTGTTTTTAAAATCAGTGTTTCAGTTCTTGGTTACAAAGCATTAAAAAAATTGCTCATTTCTTGACTACAGGGGAGGAGCTCAAGACAGATTAAAGCTTTTGGGCCCCATTTTCCCCTTATGAATAGTGTGGTAGCTGAATGCTTATATGGGTTTGCAATGCTGATTATTTGTGCAAATTAACTTTATTATTCAGCATGTTCAGAATATGCTTCTTTCTTGCATTTTTTTTTTTATTTTCTCGGGTTTGCTTCTCTCCTGTAGGGTAAAGGCAAGGTTGAGTCAATACCACTCTATTTCCATAGGTGGATGATGTTGCTGCCCACTTCTCCATAGCTTTCCAGTAAGAATAAACCCAGTTAATAATGAGAATAGACATAAAAACATTGAACACCATGCATGAATCAGTATCAAAAACACCATATAGAATTATGTCTAAAGTTCCTTTAAAGGATATATAGGTAGATAGATTTCTAATATTAATCTATACATTTTGTTTTGGTTTGGATTTTTTTTTAATGCAAGCAATGACTACACAGTCAAATGTCTGGCTTTCTGCTCTGGTAGGCCTAGGAGACATTGGCTGATATGTCCATCTTCCCTTGTGGGAAAAGAAGTTCAAAATTTAATTCCTGTTTATAACACCTGCACTGGCCATCAGCTGCTAATTTCCCACACCCTAGTAAGCACTCACCTTTTTAAACAAGAAAGAATAGCCTACAGGGTAGGACACCAAGTAAGGATTCTGAAATCTGATTTAAATTCCTGACCTCTCTGAGAAAAACTATAGGTAAACTATTACATTTATCCTCCACTGTAGTCCCCAAATTGTGAAATATGAACAAATACTTAGTCCAGGAGTTTTGTGAGAACAGAAGAATATATTCCTTCATGATCCTGAGATGTTTAGGTACAGCAATGGTGAAAAGCATATGGAAAATCAGTGAGACAGGATTTCTATGCATTCATAAAACACCAGAAAGTAAAAACCAATCCTTCATAACAAGAACAAGCTTATAGTAGGGCGGAAAGAAAAAAATGTGCACACCACATGGCTCAGCACAAAGATACGACCTTCTCCATGCTTTAAAATAGTGCATGCAACTGATTTCAGAACGCTAGCTCAAAACTTTGAAAGTACACACCAGGTCTGTTTACTAGCTGCTACAAGCAGCATGTTTCCCTCTTAGACATACCCATTTGGCATTCCAAAGTCCACATAAAGCTGGACTATCGTGCATCTTGATAAACTGTCTGTGCTCCTTCTCCTTTTTGGAAGATGCTGAGAACTCCTATGAGCACACAGCTGGAAGGAGCGTCAGGAGTCACCCGGTACACTCTACTGCCCTCCTGCTACCCCAGGCGTGACCGCCTTAGCGGTTAGGAACCTTGCCTGGACTCTCAGTATATTCAGAGTAATTTTATAGCCACGTATTCTTTGGCTCATATTCAACTTTTCTTGAACTAATTTTTCTCCCTCCATGCTGTTTACCTCCCTGGCATATTCATGAAGGGAACTCAGCTTTGGATGACTGATTTAAGGGAGCATACCTTGATTTTTTTCTTATGAGGAAGGCTCTGCAATCCTGACATGCCTGGCAGCCCTTCTCCAAGTTCAGTATCAGGTGGGTTTTTTTGTTTGGTTGGTTTTGGTTTTATATTGAGCATGAGTGACCAGGACTGTGCATGGTGTTCCAGCAGACAGCTGAAACACACTTTGTGCAATTACAGTATTAGCATACTTTCCTCTCTATGGAAGTAATTTGCAGTGCTTTGAAAGATTGCATTTGCCTTTTTATGGCTCTATCACTCAGGCAACCATAGTCATCTTATTATCAACTTGTATACCTAAAGCCTTCCCACTGGATGAGTTCTCACCTTGCAGAAGTTAGTTAGGGTTTCTCATATGCATGGACCTGCTTTTCATACTAGTAAATTTTATTTACTTTTATTCTCAGTTCTTAGGGGTCTATCTTGTGTATACAAATACTCCTTTGTACTAACAATGCCTCTTTATGTGCAGCAGAGTTCATCAGCACATCTATACAAGGATCATTCTTGAAAAAATATTTTTAATTGGTCCCAAGACTGATTCTTGATGAATTCCACTAGTAAATTTCTTCCAGTCTATTACTTCCATATATTTTGCAAATGTTCTTCAAGCCTGGAAAAAGCATTTGGATATAGTTTAGATTCAGAAAAGCCTACTGCAAAATACCTGTGTTCAATAGTCTGCTCCACAGTGTCATATAGAATAACAACTAACTTTATACCTGGGCATCCACATAATGAACTCCCCTTTCATTTGAATGTCTTGACTGAAAATTCTCATAAAAATTCTTGAAACTTCTTGTTAAAGCAAACCAAAAAAAACCCCACATATGAATTAGTGCCACTGCTTGCGGGCAGACTACAGGCCTGGTTTATAATTCTATATTAAAAATCTTAAGGATTTAGTTAAGTATTCATACCATCCATACATCAGAAATTATGCACAAATGTGTGCACACATAGACAGTGCACAATAATACATCTGTATTATTCACAAGAGCAAGTACTGAGGCCTTACAACCTTACAAGATAAAAGATGATAAAGTATTATTGGATTGTTTCTTCTCTTTTGCTATGTGTAGCTCTGATATCTATTAAAAGAAGATGTTTTTAGCACATTATCAATTATGAAGCTTGAGTTCTCTATTCCAAGTACAGTCCAAATTGATTCAAATATTATCACGTGGATATTTATAAGTCAGAAACTAGTGAAATTAATTGCAACACCTGACCATTCCTCTGTACATTTTTGTTACACACCTAGCATATCACTTTGAAGATATCCATTCAGATATACATATCAAATGTATATATGTGTGTGTACATATGTGTATAAATTTTTCTTTGTCATAAGATTTTCAGTAGAGCGCTCCACTATCCACAGTCAGCTAAAGCAGGCTTGAAAATAACATGTTTTATATATAATTGCTGCCAGGAGTTACTCAAAAGACTAGCAACAGAAAAAAAATGAAACTGCCTGTAGCCAATTTTAATACAACCTGTTATCCTTCTGTCACGGTTTAAAGCTGGGCCAGCTATTAACCAGGTGGCAGATGCTCTCTGTTAACCCTCTCCCCCCCCGCTAAGGGAAAGGGAAAGGGAAAAGGGAGAGAGACTTATGGGTTGGAAAGTTAAAACAGTTTTAATAAACTATAATAATGAAAAAGAATATAATAACAATAATAATAGAAATAACCAAATATATACAAATATGTACAAAACCAAGATCAAGAGCTTGGAAATCCTCCTCAGGCAGAATTGCTCCCCCCAGTACAGGCAGAGGGGAAAAGGCAGTAGCTCCCCCCAGCACGGGCAGAGGGCAAAATGCAAAAGCTCCACTGCCATCACACCTGCAGGCTTTTAACTGGAGATTTGGCAAAGCTGGTACCAATCAGTGGGAGACAGGAGGGCCCCTCCCTCCTGGGCCCCACCTCCAGGAGGCAGTGGGTTAGTGATAAACAGGAAAGTGAGAATGACATGTATGGGATGGAATACCTTGCTGGTCAATCCTGGGTCACCTGCCCCGTCCACTCCTCCCTGCAGGTACAACCCCCTTCGGCTCTTTACTTGTAAGCAGTGACCTTGGGTTCTCTAAGACTATTTGGCCTGGTTTGAGCCAAACCAGGACATTCCACCCCTTATTCCATACCATTCATGTCATACTCAGATCACCACTACCTTTTCATTTTCAAATATATATATATATATCACTAGTCTATGATTCATCTTTATGCGAAAAGTTCATTAAGTTCATTTGGTTCAGGACTGTGGGTTTCCATCTGGCTAGCAGTCTCTCAGCAGTCTCTCTGGCTAGCAGTCTCTCTTTCGTCATGGTTCGTGCCCACGGGTTGCAGGTTAAAGATGTCAGACTCGAGGAGGTTACTGGACGCCACTTGATGAAGCTAGTTCCGGTCTCATCAACACTGTCTTAACCTGAAAGACACTTATGCAGCAACAACATACAGTTCAGGCTTAAGTAGTCTCACCCATAATCAGATCACCTTCAGGGACACATCGGACTTCACCATCTTGCAACATCACCCACCAAGTACATCCAGGTCCCTGAGCAAAAGCAATCCCACGAATGGGTTTACCTTTGCCCATTACAGGAAGAATCCAGACAGTTTTTCCCAATAGATTCCTTTCATGCACCACAGGGACTTTATCTCCTTCTACTGTATGTAGAAGGTCTGACTGAGCAGGGCCAGCTCGATTGATAGATCCCCTGGTGTTAACTAACCAGGTAGCTTGTGCCAGATGTTTATCCCAGTTTTTAAAGGTTCCACCCCCCATTGCTTTCAGGGTAGTTTTTAACAGCCCATTATACCGTTCAATTTTCCCAGAGGCTGGTGCATGATAGGGGATGTGATATACCCATTCAATGCCATGCTCTTTGGCCCAGTTGTCTATGAGACTGTTTTTGAAATGAGTCCCGTTGTCCGACTCAATTCTCTCTGGCGTGCCGTGTCGCCACAAGATTTGCTTTTCGAGGCCCAGGATAGTGTTCCGGGCAGTGGCATGGGGCACAGCGTATGTTTCCAACCATCCGGTGGTCGCCTCCACCATGGTAAGCACATAGCGTTTACCCTGGCGGGTTTGAGGGAGTGTGATATAGTCAATTTGCCAGGCCTCCCCATATTTATATTTCAACCACCGCCCCCCATACCACAAAGGTTTTAACCGTTTGGCTTGCTTAATTGCGGCGCATGTTTCACAATCATGGATAACCTGTGCAATAGAGTCCATGGTTAAGTCCACCCCTCGGTCACGAGCCCATCTGTATGTTGCATCTCTTCCTTGATGACCTGAAGTGTCATGAGCCCACCGAGCTAAAAATAGTTCACCTTTGTGTTCCCAGTCCAAATCTATTTGGAACACTTTAGCAGCTTGATCCGCTTGTTGGTTGTTTCGATGTTCCTCAGTTGCCCGACTTTTAGGTACGTGAGCATCTACATGACGTGCCTTCACGACTAGTTTCTCTAGCCGAGCAGCAATATCTTGCCACAATTTAGCAGCCCAAATAGGTTTCCCTTTGCGCTGCCAGTTGCTTTGCTTCCACTGCTTTAACCACCCCCACAAGGCATTTGCCACCATCCATGAGTCAGTATAAAGATACAGCCTTGGCCACTTTTCTCGTTTAGCAATGTCTAAAGCCAGCTGGATGGCTTTTACTTCTGCAAATTGACTTGATTCACCTTGTCCTTCTGTGGCTTCTGTGACTCGTCGTATAGGACTCCATACAGCAGCTTTCCACTTCCGATGCTTTCCTACAAGACGGCAGGATCCATCGGTGAACAGCGCATACTGCTTCTCATCCTCTGTTAGTTCATTATATGGTGGGGCTTCTTCAGCACGTGTCACCTCCTTTTCTGGTGGCATTCCGAAGTCTTTGCCTTCTGGCCAGTCCATGATTACTTCTAAGATTCCTGGGCGATTAGGGTTTCCTATTCGAGCCCTCTGCGTAATTAATGCAATCCATTTACTCCACGTCGCATCAGTTGCATGATGGGTAGTGGGAACCTTACCCTTGAACATCCAGCCTAGTACTGGTAGTCGAGGTGCTAGGAGAAGTTGTGCTTCAGTACCAATTACCTCTGAAGCAGCTCTAACTCCTTCATATGCTGCCAGTATCTCTTTTTCAGTTGGAGTGTAATTGGCCTCGGAGCCCTTGTATCCTCGACTCCAAAATCCTAGGGGTCGACCTCGAGTCTCCCCTGGCACTTTCTGCCAAAGGCTCCAGGTAGGACCATTGTCCCCAGCTGAGGTGTAGAGCACATTTTTAACATCTTGTCCCGTACGGACTGGTCCAAGGGCTACTGCATGCACAATCTCTTGTTTAATCTGTTCAAAAGCCTGTCGTTGTTCAGGGCCCCACTGAAAATCATTCTTCTTTCTAGTCACTTGATAAAGAGGGCGTACAATCTGGCTGTAATCTGGAATATGCATTCTCCAGAAACCCACAACGCCTAAGAAGGCTTGTGTTTCCTTTTTGTTAGTTGGTGGGGACATAGCTGTTATTTTGTTGATCACCTCTATCGGGATCTGGCGACGCCCATCTTGCCATTTAATCCCTAAAAACTGGATCTCCCGGGCAGGTCCCTTGACCTTGCCTCTTTTTATGGCAAAACCAGCTTGCAGAAGAATTTGGATGATTTTCTCCCCTTTGTCAAAAACTTCTGCTGCTGTATCACCCCACACAATGATGTCATCAATGTATTGCAAATGTTCTGGAGCTCCACCCTTTTCTAGTGCAGTCTGGATCAGTCCATGGCAAATAGTAGGACTGTGTTTCCACCCCTGGGGCAGTCGATTCCAGGTGTACTGGATACCTCTCCAGGTAAAAGCAAACTGTGGCCTGCACTTTGGTGCCAAAGGAATAGAGAAAAATGCATTAGCAATGTCTATGGTGGCGTACCACTTGGCTGCCTTTGACTCCAGTTCGTATTGAAGTTCTAGCATGTCTGGCACAGCAGCACTCAGCGGTGGTGTAACTTCATTTAGGCCACGATAGTCCACAGTTAATCTCCATTCTCCATCAGACTTTCGCACTGGCCATATAGGACTATTAAAGGGTGAGCGAGTCTTGGTAATCACTCCTTGATTTTCTAATTGTCTAATCAGTTTATGAATGGGGATCAGGGAGTCTCGATTGGTGCGATATTGTCGTCGGTGCACCGTGGTAGTAGCAATTGGCACCTGTTGTTCTTCAACCTTCAGCAACCCCACAACAGAAGGATCTTCTGAGAGGCCAGGCAAGGTAGACAGCTGTTTAATGTCCTCAGTCTCTACAGCTGCTATACCAAAGGCCCATCTATACCCTTTTGGGTCCTTGAAATACCCTCTCTTGAGGTAGTCTATGCCAAGGATGCACGGAGCATCTGGGCCAGTCACAATGGGGTGCTTTTTCCATTCATTTTTAGTTAGGCTCACTTCGGCCTCCAATACAGATAACACTTGAGATCCTCCTGTTACTCCTGAAATGCTGATAGATTCTGCCCCTTTATGATCCGATGGCATTAGGGTGCACTGT
This sequence comes from Nyctibius grandis, assembly GCF_013368605.1. Classification (NCBI taxonomy): domain Eukaryota; kingdom Metazoa; phylum Chordata; class Aves; order Nyctibiiformes; family Nyctibiidae; genus Nyctibius; species Nyctibius grandis. The sequence continues at coordinate 17,495,822 of NC_090670.1, forward strand.
GCACCAGTGTCTACCAGGGCTCGATACCTTTGTGGTTTTAATGTGCCAGGCCATCGAATCCACACAGTCCAATAAATCCGGTTGTCCCTCTCCTCCACCTGGCTGGAGGCAGGGCCCCCCTAATTAAGAAATGGATTCATGCTGCTCACAGGGACTGGACCTTCATTTCTCCTATTCACACTTGGGAAAAAGTGATTTGAGGCCCATCTCCCCTGACTGGGGTCCTGCTCACTGGTAACTGGAGCAGCCATCCTCCTAGAAAAATTCTCTCTGGTATTTCTTTTAGCTTGCAACTCACGTACTCGTGCCTGTAGGGTACTGGTAGGTTGTCCATGCCATCTGCTCATGTCCTCCCCATAACCACGCAGGGCAAACCACAGGATACCTCGTGATGTGTTCCTTTTCCTTTGAGCTGGTCCTGTAGGAGAACGTTTTCTCTTAACAGCTGCAACGCGCGCCTGTGTAGGTAGAGAGTCAAGTTTATTCTCGATCATGGACAGTTTGTCTGACAGTTGTTTAAATGAGTCCTTGTTCTCCTTAGTCAGTTTTTCCACAGCCGAGATGCGTGCCTGCAGTGGGGAAGAAATACTATCTTCATACTGTCGCATGCAGTTAGCCATTTCGCCCACACTAGATCGTGCCATAGCATCTTCTCCCCATACTAATATTGACAATGTATGGGTATATGTCGGTGGAGCATTCTTCACAACCTTCCGGAACATGGATCGGTTGCATTCCACTTCATCAGGATCTACAGGATCTACAATGTCCCGTGGGTGTCTATAAATGATCTCTTGCACAGCCAGTTCTCTAAGGTAGTTAATACCTTTTTCTATAGTGGTCCATTTGCTTAGGTGGCTCATAACATCATCTTTATAGGGATACCTGCTCTTTACAGCTGACAAGAGTCGCCTCCAGAGACTGACAGTGTTTGACTTTCTTGCGAGCGCTTTATCAATACCACCATCTCTGGACAGGGATCCCAACTGTCTGGCTTCTCTGCCATCCAATTGCATGCTGTCTGCCCCATTATCCCAGCATCGGAGCAACCAGGTAATAATAGGTTCACTGTCATAACGGCTGAAGTCTTTCCTTATATTTCTCAGGTCCTTCAGGGATAAGGAGTGGTAGGTTATCTCTACGTCCGAGTCCTCTTGTGATAGTTCTGCTTTAGAAGGGCCTTTCTTCTGTGATGGGTCTGCTTTAAAAGGACAATCAAGGGAACCCCCATCTGTGTCGGGCCCTAACTCTGCCTGAGAAGGGCCCTCACCTGGGTCATATGATGGCTCTGTCTTAGAAGGCTCTGAGTCATCATCCTTCTCTTCACGAGCTGATTTCTTTTGGTATTTCTTCCTGGTTACAGGAGCAATTGGTACAGATTCGATAGATGCTGGGGTCTGAGTAGATGCAGTGGCTGTCGTGGGAGTGCTGAGAGTCTGAGTAGCTGCAGTGGCCATCTTGGGGGGTGTAGCAGCTGTGGTACAGGCTGCCAAGGTTTCAGTGGGTTGAGTGGCTGTAGCAGCCGTACACACTGTAGGATCTGAGGTGGCTGCATAACACCTACAACTGTCCCTGCACCGATATTTAATCTTATCCCACATCAGAAACACATTCAGGACAACCAAAAATAAAAACATGCCACCTAGACAGCACCATCCTAATTTCGCAAAATCTAGTGGAATCAGCTTGGCAGAAAAGGAGAAGGTACTATTTCCCAAAGTAAAACTGGAAGTGTAATCATTAACAGAATCAGCTAAAGGACGCCTGGAGCGTGCAGATGAAGTCGCTGCTACTGATTCGCGATTAAAGCTGCCCATCATTGTGTCATAGAGATAAGAGATCGGAATATTAACTGCCCAGTTTATCACAGCATAAATCAGTATCAAACCCCATACCAAAACAATACATTTCGACCAGTGCCCACTGCTAAACTGCATGTAAACATTCATAAGAAGCAAGCAATAACACAGTGCCCACGGCAGGTAAGGCATCATTACAATACTCAATTGTGAAAGAAACTCCATAAAAAGATGAGATAACACAGCATTCAAAAATGACATCACCATCTTCACTATCTGTTTTAACTTTCCAACCCCTTGTAAATCTCAAAGGAAGAAATCTGATATTCTCTCAGCTGAGCTCTCCAGGTCTCCTCCCACCAGAGCCAGGATTCGACTTATCAGAGCAACCTGTTGGAGCTTCTCTCGAGCCCCACGTTGGGCGCCAATAAATCTGTCACGGTTTAAAGCTGGGCCAGCTATTAACCAGGTGGCAGATGCTCTCTGTTAACCCTCTCCCCCCCCGCTAAGGGAAAGGGAAAGGGAAAAGGGAGAGAGACTTATGGGTTGGAAAGTTAAAACAGTTTTAATAAACTATAATAATGAAAAAGAATATAATAACAATAATAATAGAAATAACCAAATATATACAAATATGTACAAAACCAAGATCAAGAGCTTGGAAATCCTCCTCAGGCAGAATTGCTCCCCCCAGTACAGGCAGAGGGGAAAAGGCAGTAGCTCCCCCCAGCACGGGCAGAGGGCAAAATGCAAAAGCTCCACTGCCATCACACCTGCAGGCTTTTAACTGGAGATTTGGCAAAGCTGGTACCAATCAGTGGGAGACAGGAGGGCCCCTCCCTCCTGGGCCCCACCTCCAGGAGGCAGTGGGTTAGTGATAAACAGGAAAGTGAGAATGACATGTATGGGATGGAATACCTTGCTGGTCAATCCTGGGTCACCTGCCCCGTCCACTCCTCCCTGCAGGTACAACCCCCTTCGGCTCTTTACTTGTAAGCAGTGACCTTGGGTTCTCTAAGACTATTTGGCCTGGTTTGAGCCAAACCAGGACACCTTCCTATCCCGTGACAGACATGAGTTCTGAGTGAACTAGAAGTAACATTTGGCTGGCTAAAAAATCTTTACAGACAACTCTGCCAACAGACATTACACATTAACATTGACAATGTCTGATGTTCATTGTGCAAACATTCTCCTTGTGTTTCAAGTCGGAGCCAAAAGATATTTTATGGCTTACATAAAGTTTAGTGGCAACAGCAGAGGCATATTTTTATGGACAGTAGAGTAAAAGTCCTCCTGTTCCTGAAAAGGCTATTGGAAACAGCTGGCAGTCACAGCCTATTGAGAAGTTGAAATATTCAGATATTGAAATAGAGAATAAAATATACCTGTCACTCTCACACTGTCTGGGATGGACACAAAGCACTATGCACTATACAATTTTCTAAGCATTAATTATGTATTCCAACAAAACTTTACCTTGCACTTTTGAAGCTGACTAATAGATTTATGACTCACTAATTACCACTGAAATAAAATGGAGGTGGGGTTTGGTTTGTTTTGCGGGGGGGGGGGGGGACGACGACGGGGGGGCGCACGGGACACGACACAGGGAAGAAGGAGCTGTTCTAAAAATCCTGATTCCCTTGAAACACAAAGATCAAGTGCTCACTCAGACTATCTAAAGCTGAAAGCTCTACAACTGTATAGGTCAGCAGAAACACAAAGATTTTTCCAAAGGCATTTTCTGCCTTACTAGAAAAAAAGAAGAAAAAGCACATTCAAAATGAAAATAAAGGCATCCAAAAACAAATTCATAAAAGTTTAAATTGAAAGGTTAGTTCTAAAATAAATGGATGATATATTATTCATAGCAATGTTAGTGTTACTATCTTACATAGACTTTAATCATTGCCTACCAAAACATGATATGCGTGTTTCAAATATCCTGGTACTTCTTTCCTTATTGCTGTCGGCAGGTGTCACAGGCAAAGGCGGCCCTGTGCCTCTTGGTGTATAACTTTTGGAACCTTATTGCAGAACGGTAATGTCACCATTCCATGGTGACAAACTTTATTGACAATAATTTCAATGCACGATAACCAGAAAAGCTTGATGTCATTAAAAACCAAAAACTGGAACTGGGGCAAGGACATGAAGCTGATCTCATACTTCTGAGCAAGTGACGAGTGAGATGTTTTCAACAAGGACACAACGTTCTGGCCCACCAAGATAAGTCTGAGACTATTTCTCTTTGAAGCCAATAACTTCTATTGACACACAGTTCTCTTTCTCTCAAAGGGCAGCAAGCCTTCAGAGCTACACTAGAGAAGTCTGCTTAGCAATTGGCACATGATCAACCTAAAGATTAAAGTGAGTGCTATTCATGAATTGAAAAAAGAGATGGGGAAAAATGCTGCTTTTTGTCTCTCATATTGAGTTTGCTTTTGCAATAGGCAAATTATTATGCATCCTCATTAAATATCGTCTATATTTGAAAAGAATGTTCCTGTTCATTACCTGACAGAGCTGAAGTGTAAAGAGGCTGAAGGCCAAAAAAGTTCTCCATATGATTAGCTCCGATTTTCTGTTCTACATAAAGAACATCATTAAAATGAAATTATTATTCACTGTAACCAATATAATTCAGTCCAACTGTTAGAATTAGTGTTTTCTCAAACTCCGTTCTAGGAGAATGATCCAGTCTCTTCCTCTGGATATGTATTTTCCAGGGATATAGCAGAGCAGGGTGCCCAACTCCCATAACCTTTGGACGCAGGCCAGCGGGAGATAGGCAGAAAACTGCACAGAATACTAGCTGCTTTGATCAAAGAGTTATTCAAACAGTGTTGTTTAGCATTTAAATATTCAAAATATAAATGATCGTGCTGTGGATTAGAATAGAAGAGGAAGTTCTGCAAACTATTTAGAACAGTAAGAAAGATCTAAAACATCAGAACAAGATAGCATTTTTTTTTCTTCCCAGGAAAGCTAATCTATATTTAATAACAGAGCACCAGGAGAGGGGCACTCATAACAGGATGAGAAATAGTATGATGTTTCTCTTGTTAAGCAGTGAAATATAGCTACTAAATCGTTAAAACCTCTGTAGTACTTAAATATGACAGAAGAAAATTGGTCCCAATGAGATGATATGATCTTACCTCAGTCTTTCAGAATGGTGAATGTGGACAGCAAGATTGGGAACTACAGCATTTTTCAGGGAAATTTCAAGGCATAATCACAACTGTAGTATATCAATTTTGACTTCCCAGAGAGATTTATGCAGAGATGTATAATACAGCACATTAATCCCCTCATGTGTCCCCAGAGGGGAAACACACTGCTTATTAAACATTTTTTTTTAAAAAAAGTCTTTTCAGACATGTATTTGTTCTCCAAAACCAAACCAATTTGAATAATAGTATTATTTTCACCAAAATAAAAGTAACATCATCCCCATATACGTAATGGTACGGCTACATATATTATAACATATATTGCAGAAGCCGATCAGTTTGCTATTCTGTGCCCGCCTCTGTGGGGCTCTGGGCATGAAGGCACAGATGTGGCCAGAACACCAGAAATGTTGCTTTAGAGACTCGCTCTTTGAGCCATGAACAGCTGGGCAAAATTTGAAGCAGATCTAAAACTGTTCAGTGCTGCTCTGGGACCAATGAGGCACAACCAGTCCCTCGATTCCCAAGGCAAAAGGGGTGGAGAAGAATAATGTTTTCAAATATTTCAGAAGCACAGAGTTTTCTGGGTTGGTTGGTTGTTTTAAATTATTTATTTTTATACCAGTTTGCATCCTACAAATTGAAGTATCTTCCCAATATTAAAAAACCCCACAAAACCCCTGAATCCTGCAAGTGTTTTATTGCCCTCTGTATAAATCAGTGATGAGAAGAGATGATAGAATATCTGTAACCTATGAAGCACGTGGACAGCGTGCCAGCTTTCCTCTTGTGCATCTGCTCAGCCAAAGTACAGCCAAGAGATATTAGCAGACTTTTTTGAAGACTGTAACAGCAGCAGTGAAGTACCAGAACCATTGCAAAATGGTCACAAAGCTAACTTTTGTCAGGTGATTAATAGGCAGTGTTTCTAAAATTTCAATTTTAATTACCTGCAGGCTCTTTACACATATCAGAAACACTCTTCAGTCTTATCACCACTTCTGCATTTTTCTCAAAATTTTATCTTTATAGAAGCACTCGCACTTCCTTACAAGTTACCAGAATCCTACAACTTTACATTCTATTTGGATTCCCTGTCCTCAGCCATTGACAAATAAAACAAATGTTGAATACCATTTCCACTCTAATTTTATAGACCCTGACAGCCTTCAGCAGCTTACTGTCTGCTAATTCCTTTAATAACCTTATTTCTCAGTATCATACGTTATAGTTTATGACTTCCTTTTTAAAATCAAGTTTTGTCACCCCAGAGGAAACAAAGCCTCTACTCCTAGCAGTGTAGTGAAAACAGCACAGCTGGAGAAAACTAGTATCTAATCATAAGGCATTATTACTTTTCAGCAATTGTACCACCAGTGGCTCTATAGTGCCTTGCTAAAGCGTCAGGCTCCTTTTTTATTTTATTTTAATTAACTCAAACTTTATTTCATTTTTAATAAGTGCATCAAAAATAATATTTATGAAATTGATTATATTTTGGATCTAAGACTGTAGGACTGGCTCCGAAATCTTGATTTTTTTTTTTCCTACTCTTCTTTTATAAAGGCAGAGAGCATATTTCTGCACGTTCAGTGTACATCATTTCCTATGCGATCATTTTGTCACAGGTATTTTTTCTTTATGGGCAATAGACTGAAACTTCATGTTAGAAGACAGTGACATTCAGGAAAACTTAAATGTTGAGCATAAAGGAAAGTTCACTTTTGGTGCCCCGTGCCAAAATTGCATCCTGAAAACTCATAGTGGAACTGGTTCAAGACTGCGGTATGGCGCATCACAGACTCCATTTGCAGAGCAAACCCAGGCCCCAAACAAGAGCTTATAATAACAGTTCAGCTGACTGGTGTGAGAGTACAGTTCAAATTCATGTGGAATTGTGCTAAAAAGTCTGAGTAAAGCAAGAGGATGAAATTGTGATACAGCCCAGAAAGCTCCCCAGGTCCCAGCTGGCAGACATTAAATGAATGCTCTCAAAATCTTCCATTTCAATCACTTGGGAAGGGGGGGGGGGGAACAAACAAACAAAAAAAAAACAATTAAAGCATTTAAGGCTTGTAGAAGGACAGACAGGAAGACCACCTGATGTTTTACTCATGTAGACTTGTGCTGTGTAAGTAATTGCAAGCAGTTTCTAACCACTTTTCTGCATATTACACTACACATAGTGGTAGGAGGACCCATATTTTATTTTAGTGTTTGAGATAACATAGCTTATCTTTATTCTGAGCACTTATTTCAAGTTCCTCCCTATGTAATATTAGGGTGTCCTTGTGAGAATGTCGTGACTCAATGACCTTTGCAAAGATAAGAACTTATAACTCCAATATGGTAAAACTCACTGAAAAATACCCATGTACCTTCTCTACATTCAGTAATGTCAAAGTTGGTCATAAAGCATTAATAGAAGAAAGTGAGGTTAAATTATACTTAAGACTTAATTCAATATCCCTGGTATCCCAAGTATTTTATTCTTACACTACTGGTCAATTTAAATTTTCCTTCTTTACCTCTTGTCTTTTCACCTTGGTTGCTAATTTGAACATAGAAATGCAGATATAAGATCCAAGTAATGCAAAATTTTTCAGAGAAACTTTGCAAATTTTAGATTTTTTTGAACTAAATGTTGTAAACTAAATATTTGCTCCTCACTCTAAATGAGGGGTGCTTATACCTTCCCCACTGGTAAAATGATGCAAAAAGATATTTAGGTATTTAGCCAGTTCGTTCTTCTTCGAAATATTGTAACTCAGATACTCAGAAGATACTGTCTCCATATATTTAGGAATTAGTGGAATGGAGAAGTTTGTTTAAGCATATTGGATTTAACATTGTATCTATTCGTACTGTGTTTTCTCTTGTGGCACTCCTACATGAAGCCCTTAGTATCACCACAGAATTAATATTGCAAGAAAACTCTATTTGACTTTATTGAAGAGAAATAAATTTTAATCAATATAATCCAAATCAGCTCCTCTGCTCCTTGTTTTCATTTCAGAACAAAATGAAAACAGATTCTCATGGGTAAAGAATTATTATCTGTAGAAAAGAATCGTATGAGATGATTCAACAGGAGCGAGACTGACAGTAGCAGACACCTCAAGTGCTCTTTCAGAAACTCAGCATAACTAAAGTAGTTTAATTTTTTTTTTTTTTTAAATGAGCACAGCTTTTTGTTTGGTGGGTTTCCCCCCGCCTGAGCAGAATTAGGATTATACATGGCCCAGTAGATGGAGAATAGGTCAACGAAGAGATCTCATGAGCTACCAATATTGGTGAAATAACAGCAAAATAGCCAATCTGTTTGACTAGCAAGATGATTCAACTCCTTTTCTTCACCACAGATACCAGTATTATTCACAGAAAAGCTGAAGAATAGGGCCTCAGGAGGGCCTGGTGTCTCACCGCAGGCTAGTGGACTCCATTAGAGGTATTCAAGTCAGCACTGCCAACATGAATGCTGTGCAGGTTGGATCGGCAACTTGCAATAATTCACAAATAATGTATGTCACATAGTTTAAATACACTCTCAGAAGCAGATCAAATTTAGTTACAGCTGAACCCCACTTTACCATTTTGCTACACAATGGCCAACCTCTTAGGGAAAAGAGCAGAGACCTGACACTGTACTCCTTTGTGCACAAAAAGAAATCATTTAGCGCACACTTCTATCTCATAACTGAGAAAGCACACATCACAACATGGGGAATAAAGAATCCTTTTTAATGGTCTTTCTGCCCCCTGGGCAGATAGATACAGGGGCAACCACATTTAGAGCACAATACGTGCATAGCCCTAGAGCTGAGACCTCTGAGGAGAAGTCTCCAACAGTAATGTGGCTCAGTCTGTGCCTCTTAGCAATAGCAGGACCTCTAGGTGCAAGACTGCTCCCCCCCCACTTCATTTTTGAGTCTAGGCATGACCTGGCCCATTGCACTCTAGTCCACACAGTCCTTGGGCCTTTCTTAACCTTGACACTATTAATGAGCCTCTGTTATTCTGAGGTCAAGGTGGCAGGACAGCACTGGAATAGCTACCGAGACTCTCACCTCTTTCCAGAGGACCAATGTAACCCTGTTTCTTGTTGCAGTCAGTACATTTGTGATCTATACCAAAAGGTTTGATTAATTTCGAATGCATATATATAGTTATGACAGAGTTACCACCCTCAGAGAATTAGAAGATAGTAAATACCTGTTTTAAAAAGTCTGTAAACTTTCATTTAAACAGAATACTGCATTTACTTAGTCTGTTTTGGTGGGCTTTGATGTTTGGTTTCCATAACCCTCTAGCAAATGAAGATGTTTGCAGAAAGTACTGAAACAGTAAACATAGATACTTTGATTAAAAAAAAAAAAAACACACAAAAACCAACAACAAAACAACCAACAACACACAACCCCACAGAAAGGAAGATCAAGGAAGCATGTATTCAGTCATAATGTAACGCTATCAGACCTGGTTAACACCCTCCCCCCCCAAATTAATAGAGATTATATTTTATCTTCATCAAAACAAAACCCAAAAAGATGAAAAGGAAAAAACTAGACAGATCACCCAGCCCAACAGAAGACATGGGACCTCAACACTGCAGTTCTTTTGCTCCGTATCATGAACGACAGCATCAGGCGTTCTTCAGACACCTTTCATCCTCTCCTCTGCCTCTGGCTATGACAGTGTATTTTGTGATTTTCCCACATAGCAAGCAATAGCTCATACCTCAGAATCCCAACCAAGTTTTATAAAATGCCCAGAAGGCACTCTCAGGAGGTGGGAAGAAACATAACAAGCTACACAGAAGTGTATGTCTACCTGCTGCATAAAAGCGGGCTAGCAGAGCCTGCCAATGAAAAGAAATCCTAAATGTCTTGGAAGTAATGATTCTAATCATTTAATTTACACTTGCTGTTTCTGTTCCTAATTCTGCCTTTCAGTGAAATGGTGTTTATCCCTTCTTTATTGTTAGTATGCAAATGCTGTCTCCATTTCCTCAAATAGCCATGTCATTGTTATACTGTAAGATCCCATCCATTAATGCTAAATGAAGGTTTATGAACTAATGCAAAATAAACTGATCTGTCCCCTCAACCTCACATGCCACGCTACAGGCCTGGTGCACAAACAGACTACACCATCACGGTGACGTTTTTCTGTCGTAACATAGCGGGGGCTTTTCTCACCTGACCCTTTGGAATATGTGAAATTCATGCGTAGGGAGAAAATTTACTGAAGGCAAACATTGATTTTGAAATCTGCCTGATTTTTATACAAGTTGCATAGAAAAATGCTGCATAGCTCTAAGCTGAGAGGCAGTCCCAAAGTAAACCTTTTGTCTGCAGCCTGAAATTGCATGCGTAAAAGACGAAGCAATAGCATATCGTGCAAACAAGTATCTACCATTGAAGGAAATTAGCGTGCAAGTCAGGTGTGCTTAGCAAATAGACCTAGAGGGTTTTTGTCCTTTCTTGCTAGATGTGTGGCAATTACTGAGATACCAATAAATTGCCCTTTTTTCCATATCAACACACACACAACACCTCTATGACAATTATGCAAACACATTACAAAGTATATTCCATTTGGATTCTCTTTGATTAACTATATGTTCTTCAGATCTAACTAAAACATTCCCAACAGACTTTCAAAATTATATCAATACAACAAAATTGGAAGAAAAATTTAGGCTATTTAAATAATGGAATTCCATTAGATTTGTTCATGTAAGTGCTTATTTCCTTCCACATCTGACAACAGCTGTGCAGAAAATGTCTGAGTTTGTCTAAGAGAGACTGGGAATGTGTTATGAGAGCCTCATCCTTCCTTCCATATATACTGTATGAACTTATTTATTTGCACTTGATTAATGTGTAGAGCTACAGCCACGGGATCAGAAGATGGCTGTCTCTGCTGTCGAATAAACCAGTAACAGCAACAAAAAAAAAAAAAAAATGCTTCTTTCCTCAAGAGAGGTCATACAACAGAGAACACATGGAGACAGAAAAATACAAAGGGAGCACCAAAACCTCCGAGAACATACTTGTCTGCAGGGGAGGCAATACTGATACTAAATCACCCACTGCCTCCTTGTCTAGTTTTTGCAGCCTTTCTAGCACTGGAGATCTCAAAGGGGGCTCTGAAGCAGGATGCTTGCAGATGTTTACAAAGAGCTGCTCTTACATGAGCAAAGCAGCAGGGGAAGAAATTTGACAGGCTTATTTGGAAGCACACACAGGCAAATATAGGACTGCAGAATAAACCTCTCTTTGTATGCCAGAGTTTGAGTTCACTGTTAATCAAGAGCAATAATTGTTCTTGGAGTTCTTATGTGTCAGATGAAACTTAACAGATCTTTGGTTACACTGACAATTGTCACAATTGCAGTGGTTTTTATCGTAAATACCGTTTCTTCACAGGGGCAAAGAGACATAAAGCAAAAAGGATTTACCAAGTGACCATGTGATGAGCAGCTCTACTAATTCAGGGTAGAGAACATAGTACCTTCCTGCCAGTTTCCCCTCACCCAGATTTAGATGGCAAAATGCATTAGCAAAACAGAAAAATATCCATCAGCTATTACAAACCGAGAATCGTTAAGAGCTGGATTTGTGTGTGCTTGCCAGGAAGAGGGGGAGAATGTGCCTGGTGAGAATAATCAATATTATTAAGAGTTGTGCTCATTCTGAGATTCATCCCCTTTATACCACCCAAGTGGCTCAAAGGGGCCTTAATGCAGCCCCAAATTGCCAGTAGCCAATGCCCTATGAATGAAAACCACTGCAGCATTTGCATTGGGCCTTGATCCTACACACACCACAAGACATGACACACACCAGTATGAGGGCTCTCTCCAGCCTTATCTCCTGTCCACCTGAGACATTGAGAACTACTTTTGAACTTTTACAGAGGGCATAGCAAGAAGACCTTAATGCCCTCAAGTCCTCGCATATCTTGGAAAGCCAGGTACTGCCTGCCCAACAGGGACAAGGCCAAGTCATGGCTGTGCCACCAACACTGGAGCCTGAAACTAATTTTCAGTTGTTTCAAACTGTGTGGAACCACATACCTACGTGATTTCATGATTTCTCCTTCCTCTCTCTTTATTTTTTCCCTATGGAATTCCTAGCATTTTATGACCATGCAAAACAATGCTCTTGAGATGAAGAAACAAGTTCTGCTACAAATCTTTATAATCTTTCTAATGAGGAGAACAGAAAAATGGGCAATGCCTTGCCAGATCTGAGCAGTCCTCTGTTCTCAGCATCTTAACCAAAGGCCTCTCCCTTCCTAACTGCAAGGAGGAAGTGCCCAGAAACGCGATAGTTTCTCTTGGTCATTAACTGATGCAAACGTGGATGCTGCAGGTATTATACACGTCCACAGTGTTCACACTGTTGGCCCAGTACGAGTTTGTGCATTCATACCACATTTCTGCAATAACGCAGCAACAATTTATGGCCAACTATGAAAAATGTGGCAAGCAGATTTCAGTGTAATTACGTGGCTTTCCAAGTTCAATGTTACCTGCCTGAGAGGTAGTTAAATGGTAATAACACTTTTTTCCCTTCAATTCCAGACTTGTACCTTAACAGATCAATCCTCCTTTGATGGAAGGTGGGGGGAAAGTATTATAAAAAAAAAGTAAGTATCAGATAACAGAGGCCTCAGTAAAGTAAGAAACCAAGAACAGCACTACATTTATTGCTAGAGGACTCTATAATAAGCTCAGATGCTGGACTAATAAAAAACTAGTCAATGTTTCATTCTTTAATTTCTTTAAAAGTCATTTAGAACTGCTTTATACAAAGTCCCAATTTTAACCCCGTGTGAAGATAATGCTGTTGACCTATAGCCAGGATTTATCCTGTCAGCTTTTGCTATACTATGTACGTTCTCTGTGTATTACTTTCCCAAACTGCAAATACCTCTTTGCACTTAAGAAATGGTTCCTGGCAGTTGTCCAGTTTATTTTTATGTCTATGCTCCATCAAAGCTCAATTACCCTGAAACTTCAATAAATGTTACCGGGATCTCTGCCACAGTTCTTAGAGGACATGCAAGAAGATTGTTTTTTAAGTAATAATATTGCAATGAGAAAAAGTAGCTGCAAAGTTACATATTTTTCAGGGACGGTGTAAGCAAAAAAAGACCCAGGGTAGGAAAATATATTAAAAGTGGAATTTTAAGTGCATCTTATTATGAGACTCATTGTTTTTCTACATGTATTCTCTGTACTGATTTCTGAAAGTACTTACCTTTTTGGGGTTATTCACTAGCCACATTATAGGTACTTTATAGTTCTACAAATCATTTTCTGTCCTATGAATGTTTAAGCAGAAAAAGGCTGAATGTGATACTTGTGCAGTTTTTTAAAAAAAAAAATAAAATAACAAGAGGGAAGGAGAATAAGTACAAAATAGTAGAATGGAATAATACAGACCTGGTGAAAAGCGCTATATGAAAGTAGTTTTGCCGGGGAACATTAAATATTCAGTGCAGGTCAGTTTGCACTGCTAACGCTGAAGGCGTGGAAATTGAGGGGGTTTTTTTGCAAACACATCTGACCAAAGTACAGTAATTTTGGAGTCATCCCAATGAGCCTTCCAACACTCACACTGGGAGTGCAGAGAGGCGATGAGGGGTAGCTCAGAAGCACACGACACGGCAGAGTACCACAGATGAACAGCCAGTCTGAGAGACACGTACAGTAAATATGAGAAAAACAAATTGCAAGGGACACGGCTGCTGGAAATCCCTAATGCATTCTTCCCACAGCACAGCCATGCAACTAATTATATACTGTGGTTGTAAAATTTAGAGATGAACATGTTTTTTCCTCTAGTTCTATTACAGACAAACTACAAGGGAGCAGCAGCTGTGAGGGAGCGGAGCAGAGCCTCTCTGCAGGAATAGCTGGAGCTCCACAGGAAGCACTTAGTGCTGCTGAGGCTTCATAAATGATAACAAATGCGTTGTTCTCCGATTTTAGATACTGATAGAACTAGCTTTTTAATGACCAGACCGATATGAACAGTATCCCATGTGAATATGCATTAAAACATTTTGTATTTTCAATTTTTAGCTGCTCAGTTATCACCGAGCTAATTACGGAAAAGCTTGTAAAGCTTCATGCTAACTCTGCAGAGCCCGTATTTCTGCATCATCCGAAGTCTAGCAAAAATCTGTTTCCAAACAAAAACTCCTGTGTAAAGAGTGCTATCATTGTAAAGGTTACTGACGCACCGTAAAAAACAACTTATTTTCTGTATAAAGTTAAATCTACACTGCATAAGGTCCTGAATCAAACCACCTGCTCTGATAACCTCATTTTAAACTGTAAGAAAAATTGACATCCAAACTCAGACATTGATCCACAAACCAACAGGATTGCTCAGTGGTGTAAAAAGCCTTAGAAAATTGCCATATCCAGAACAAGATAATGTGCCTGGGGCTAACCATTAATTTGAACTATTAAGTACCATGACTGTGGCAGCTACAGGGGAGCCTCTCATCTTGGATGAGGAATCTGCCCCTGAGGGTATACTGGATGCTGAAATCTATGCACTCACGTACCTGTCCCCTCATCCCGTTCATATTGCGCATTTGTACATTTTTATAATTCAAAGAGGCCAAAAGTAAGTCCTAGTCTGGATAAGCCTTCTTTTCAGAAATTTATAAATGAATAATGGCTTAATATATGGGGTTTAAATTTTCCGGTCTGAAACATTTTTTCCTCTTTGAGAACAAATGTAGCCGTAAATCCTACTGAGGCTAATACTGCATACTCTGCAGCTGAAGATTTCCACAAATCCTAAAAGCCACGACATCTGCCAGATTATAGATAAAGAACAGGACATTTTGCAATAACCTGTGTTTTTAACAGCACAGGACTGAAATTCACTGTGCACATGTGCTGAATGCAGTGGGGGGTTTTTTGTTTGGTTTGGGGTTTTTTTGTTGTTTTGTTTTGTTGTTTTTTTTTTTAATCAGAGAGAGGCTGACTCTCCTGGCCTTTAAAATACAGATTTTAAGCTGTTCTTAATCTTTGGTCTCCTAAAATTCAAGCATTTGAAAATCCTAAAATTCTCTTAAATGAGCCATCACAGCCCTGAGGGCACTAATAGGTCTTAATTACCCTGACCAACCTCACCTGACACCCCCACCCAGTCCTGCTCAGGGGCCCATTTTGGCTCAGCCCAGGGCCCTCAGCCCTTGCCATGTCTGGGGCTGTTGCTGGACCTTGTTGGCACACCCAGTTCTGCCACCCACCCACAGAGCCTCACCCCAGCTTCGGGAAAAGTAGTTAAAAAATAAAACGGTGGTGAGAAAAAACAGAAGACAGCAGGAAAACAAGTAAAAGTAGCTTTGGAAAATATGAAAGATCAATACCATTACCTGGAGATGCACAAAGATGACCTATAAGGCCAAGATAACTTTTACACACCCTTCACTGCACCTGGGTTTCTACTCATGGGTTTGCTTTAGACCAAACTGTGCTTAGAAAGAACATAATTTGCGAGCTATCTTGAACACTGCACTATGCTAGAGAAGCCCACAGCCACTGATTGTTAGAAGTGCTGCAAAAACCATCGTATTCTAAAGATCCACAGAGCAATGTGATCAACCAACTGGAAAAGCCAACTCCAGCTCTGTCCAGGCAGAGGGCTAGCAGCAGAAATTTGGCACTCTCGACCTCCCAAGTTCAGAGAAGGAGCAGAGAGGACAAGTCAGTGATGCACATGCTGCTGTGCTGGAGAAAAGCAAATCCCAAGTGACTGAGAATCTCCATTCTGCTGCTTTTCTCACCCATGATAAACCCAGAAGTAGAACAGAGACTGTTAGAAAAATTCTGCTTCATGAGTAGCCAGTGTGATAGCGATGCATGTGGTCCATGCTATAGGTGATGACACAGGTAGTGTTACAAGGGGTGACAGCACTGGGGTATCATCACACGTGGGTACCATCCTCCCCGATGTGTGGGACGGCTCTGCATCAGCCCCTATTCTCCAGATCTCCTTGCCAGCCCAAAGACACAGTCCTGATGGTAAACACACACAGCCTCGGCCCCAGAGTGATATATTACTCTGCTTTGTTCAGGTGTCATACAGGCCAACTTCACCAGAGACATCTTTGCTGCACCCAATATCCTGTAGCTTTAAAGAAAAGGTCAGGTGACTCACTGGCTCTAATTTGGTTGTATTTACATTGAGTTCTGTTTCTCTTATCAGTAAGTGTCCAAGCAAGCAGAGAAGCCCAGCTGTTTGCATTTCCCTAAATACATAAACCTTCTTTTAGCCTGTATCTCCACTCCAAGACCCAAACTGTCACCTGCATTCCTCCTAGAGGAAATACTCTGCCTAAGGGGACTTTCTGTAACTTTTCCCTATTGACAGGCAAACATTGCTGCTTCCATTAGCAAGAATGGCCAACATCAAAAATATTTGAAAAGATGAATTGTGTGTTTGGCTTTGAGAGCATGAAAACATGCATGGAAATACCAGGTGTAATATTACTCTGTTACGTTTCTCTGAAGTCCTTGAAAGAACCCAAAGGCTGCTGTAATGTACAACAGCTGCCGTTACCCTCTGGGGAGCAACAGGGCTGCAGGGCAAGCCCAGCACATCAGGACAGCCTGGTTGCACTTCTCAGGTTAGCTGAACACAAGGTGCTCAGCTCATCACCTCCCTCTCACGCCATTCAACGGCCATCTACGAGGAGCTTACAGACAAGAAGTGATAAGAATGAAAGTGCTTCCATCACATTACATGCAGACACCAATATAAAATTAGATGTATTAGCAGGTACAAAAAAATATAGGAAGTCCAAGAGCTTCACATTTCTGGACACCTCACATTAAAACCATCAATTGATTTAAAAACCTAATAAAATTCATAAAGGAATCTAATTATCTATAGAGCCTATTCAATTATAAAAGAAGATGAAGAAAAAACAGACGAAATAAGACCGCTGTCTTGTATTTACTGAACCATTTAAGGTTGCTGGTTGTACGCACTAAATTAGTATTTTCCTCATGAAGATAGCTGGAATATTTATTCAGGATACCAAGGAATGCAATCATTATTTAAAAACAGTAGTGAAAGCCTTGCCAGCATAGGAAGGTTTTATTTATCGTCCACAGATTCTAAATGTATGTGCATATATACAGACACACATTTAGTGTATATATAAGCATATATGCTTATACGCTTACAAACACATATAACATCTGTTTCTATATCCGTATACTTACACAAACATATGTGTGTGTACATAAAAGCACAGTTTTAGTATGTTCTTGTGGTTTATCAAATATATATGAGAAGTTAATTTGTGATTAGGAGAAGCCAGATAATGTCAAGCTTTTCATACTGAGGTCATTATTAAGGTTTATTTTCTGCAGTGCCAGAGGAAGGAAATACTAGGTTTTATCAGGTTTTTCAATAAGTTGTTAATTAAAATTTACAGCCTTGGAAAGTTCTTTTCTTACTGGAAAAACAGTATTGGCCAACTCTATTCTCAGAGGCTTTTGGACTGTATCATTGCCAGATCCTGCCTCTTCCTTAAAACGAATTTTCAAGAGTGCTGAGCTACCACAGCTTCCATTATCTGCAACTGGAGCTGTGATTTCTCTGCACCATTAAAAAAACAAACAAAAAAAAAAAGTCAGAATGTGTTTGGTTAGCTATTGATGAAGATTTAGATTGTTCCAGTTCATTAGATTTATATGAAGGAGAGTTTTAAAGGGAAGTTGACACAAAGACAAATGTAACCCCCAGCAGTTTCAATTATCTTCTTTGACTTGTCTTTTTTTATTATTTGGACTTTTCTAATTCTTTAACTACACAGCATAGCCACATTAATTAACTTAAAATATCAAATGACCATGTCTGGGTGTACTGAAGTTATATTAAAAATACCAAACTGTCTGAAGAATATGTTACACCTTTGGCCATTTATTTTCCATATTTAGGGAGCACTAACAAGAATTCCCATTGTTCTTAAGTACCGGGTTTTTCTTTCCAAAAAAATTCTCTACTTAGAAACTCACATTTTAGCTCAGTGTGAGGCATTTTGATGTCACTCATAGAAGTCAGCCAAATCTCTGAAGCAGATATTTTGCTAAAGAGCAAATCCTATACAGAGGGGGAAATTAGCTGAGTGAAAACAAATACACAGTAATCATTAGCAAACTAGCACACATATAACACCACAGCAATTTGAAGATGGAAGGAGAGAGATTTATCACCCACAAAGGCAGCAAGTGGTGTTGAAACCTGAAACTTATGAGCTGCAATCGGCATCTCCCAGAACTTTCAGAAGTTTAGTCAGAAAAAGATCAGCCAGTGTACGCAGTGCCTTTTAACTGTATCCAAGTTGCCAATGCCTGAAAAATTGGGCAGGAAATCTCCTGGAAAAAGGAACAATCTCAGTGAGGAAAACAAGAACACAGGATTTCCAGCAGTGTTTCAGCTAGTGTTGGCTGAACTCTTGAAGTAAAGAGGCAAGAACATGTAAACAAGGGAACAGTTCAGACTTCTGGAAATCTCGTTAAAATGAAACTGGGTTTTCTTCAGGCAGGAGTGCTGTTTGAATTACCTGCTCAATTACCTGAGCCGCCTTGTCATGTTTTGCTGCTTCTCCGTGTTTAGGAACTCAAGGACAGTCTAATCCTAACACACACAAGAAAAAAAGGCACCAGCACTTAGGTACCACATTGCCATATATTTTAAGTAGTAAATTAGACTCAGTTATTTAATCCCTGTCCCTTTCTGTTTTCTTGCTGCCTTATCTTCTGCAAGGCAAATATCAGTACTTTTCTACTTGGCTTGGGTATTGACAGATTTAAATTCAAAGACACGCTTCTCATGAAATGGTAAGAGACATCATTTGATCTCTAGGTATAGCTATCTACTCTAATTCAATCACCCTAGAAAATAAAGATACAGTACTATGCAGCTACCATAAAGAAACATCTAGTGTGATTTAAAAATGTGGGTACTTTTGGTTTTTTTGATGTTTTCTTTTAGACAGTACACTTTTTTTTTTCATTTGCCTAAATGTTAAAGCCACTTAATTGCTTCAGACAAATAAAACTAAAATTAACTTAGAGATCAGCAGCTTTTAGGCTCTGAAGAGCCCATCTAAAAGTAATCCAAAGGAAAGTGTTCCAAAACAGGAAAAGACCTGAAATAAACAAAATGGTCCAATGTATGTGTGTATGTCTTAAGAGCTTTAGCTCTGAACTTGGCTCTTGCCAGTGGTTTCCATGAACACCAAATTTATCTGATTTAATTTTTTGTTTTAATTAAGAGGTAATATTTGACATGGTTTGACAACATAAAGCTTACTAACTACAATACAGTGATTTATCTTGGACCATAACGCTTGTCACCAAAACCTATTAACATCACTACCTGGAAACCAATTCCTCAGGTTGCTAAGAAGGACAATAACGTGGAAATTAAATCACAATCAGATATCCTAAGCAAATCATTCCAGAATAGAATAAATTAATCAAAAATGTATCATTAACTGTAAGTGCAATAGAAGCAATTACTGAAAATCCTAAGGATACAATTATTTTTAGAAGGCAGTAAAAAGTGAAGGGAAGAGCAAACTGAATTTTGCTAGAGGTTATTCTCTACAAAAATATGAAAATCAGTATTTTTCAAATGCACTGTATCCTGTTTCTTATACATGAATAAGGCACATTGCTTTTGCTCAGGATTTGTGCCAAACACCGCTTGCAGCTGAGCCAGTTGGGGATATACACCTCTCCACCCTGCTCAGAGTGTTATAATCTGTCATTCTCATGAGTGCCATGGGCTTCGTGTTCTTGCCCCTTGTATTAAAATGCAAAAACAAACCAGGAGATTAGCTATCCACCATGCCAATAGCATAGCAGATTTTTGGTGGAAAGTCTATGGTAGTATTCAAAAAAACTCAAGTTGCCTTATTTAAATCCCCAGTTAAGCACAATATCTAGTTCTGGGACAGTTTTCCCTGTTGCACTGAGAGGCTGCTGCGTTTCTGCTTGTTTGATTTTGGGTTTGGTTTTTGTTTGGGTTTTTTTTTTTTTTTCCAGTTTCTTACATACCATAGTCTAAAATCACTGAGGGGAAAAGAAAAGGTACTACTCATAAAACTATCATTCATTATCATTCTTGAAAGTGATAATGACTTCATTAAAAGCAGAGTATTAGAATCGGTACCGAAATCCGTGATTTAGGAATGTATGGGTAGGTATTGAACAGCTGGGGCCTTGCTGAAATGTCTCTCCTCAATCAAGTCTTCCTGTATGTACACAGCAATCACATAGAAACCAGAAACCAAAGGAATCCATATAAAGTTGAGCCTTAGTTCATTCCTGGAGTTGGCATTATAAAATGAATCCCTTTTATTCTTTCCACTTACAACATGTTTTAATAGTAATGAATACTCATGCAATATCACTCTTTGATGGGATTTTTTTTTTAATGATACAGGGCACTTTAAAGGATTTTTTTTCCCCTCCACCAAGTGTAATGGTATTTTAATTATGTAGTTCTAAATGCCCAAGAACTTTAATGAGAAATTTGATAGACTAATTGAATGAGACGCAGCCAAATATAAAAATTTAAATAGATGCTCCACACACTTTACGATTCCTGGCAAAGGTACCTGCAAAACGTGTTGACCCATTTGCACATCACCCTGGGTATTTCACTTCATTGCTTCACATTCTACATCAACAATCCATCTGATAGCAAAGCAAAAGAGGATATTAATTTGCAGTTGCAATGTCACCATCTTTATCTGAGTGTTAATAGTACATATTGGGGTGAGAGGTGCTGTTAAAGAACAAGATAGGTATAAAGAGAACAGAAACTTAGTTAACTCACTTGAGCAGCTGAGATTGAATCTTGGGGGGAAAACTACAAATTCAGAAGAGACAAAGAGCTTTTTTTTTTTTTTTTTAAAGTCTCCAATCAGAACTCTTACTGTGTACTTGAGAGAATGTAAGCCTTAGGAGGTTTGTTTAAAGTTATCCATCTCATTTACAGCAGCTCCATAACATCACAATAACTTTGGAAAAACTACTGTAACTACAAGAGAATAAAGCTTCTCTGAAAGAAAAATCAGGGTCAGAATCCCTGAATGTCTTGGGTTGCAAATTTACACCATTAAAAAAAAAAAGCTTTTAAAAGCCAGCACAGTGATAGGTATCTGAAGGCTGAAGTCCTGTTTTTAACCATTTAACTCAGACTGCAGACAGCAAAAGGACAAGGTCCTTTAAAGTGTTCTTCACATCAGTGGCTCAGTGCAACCACTGCCACAGGAGTAGTGTGTCAGTCTCCTTGGCCATTCAACACACTCCTCTACTGCCAGTTTAAGATGGAACTTTGCCCATTACTTCTGAGCGCGCTGCTCTCATCACATAAGAATAAATGTTAAATGGCAGTAAAGCCATCCTTACCATTGAATATCCCTTATTATGCATTATTACAACAATGCACCTTATTGAAGTGCATTGCTTAATAAATATGAATATTTAACTATCTATATATTTGCTAAGTTACTGTTTCATTCTAAATCTTCACAAGCTACGTGGCACAAACAGTAAGTCTTCTGTTTATTTAGATATACTCATTTACCCTTGAGCAAACATTAGTTCACCTTCCAAGGAGAGCTATTTCACGTTGCTTTTAAGTTCTTTTTCATTTCAGATTTCTTCCAATGCAGCCATATTAGCTTAAAAAAACACCCTATAAAATTTAGAACAATTTTGCCTTCCTGAAAGTAACTGCAAAACAGACCACAGGGTATCACGTAAGCCAAGCTCAGCTGATAGAAGATGCCAAAATTTCTGGTTTTGGTGGAGAAGGTGAGGATTGAGGATACACACCTGGAACAGCAGGGCTGTCCCTGGGCACTAGCACTCAGGAAGCCCAGCAGGGCTGTGTCCAGGGAAACCTCAGCTTCAGCCTTCTCCCAGTGTGGCTGTCCTGAGTTTCTCGCTACTCCCTGTCTTTCTGTTGCCAGAACACAATGGCCTGAGGACTTCTGCACCTCCATCATGTTAGTCTGATATTAGCCACAACATTCAACAGTTCTGGGGAGGAATCACACGGAGGGAGGGGGGAGCAGGATGGGGAAAGACTCCAACACCTCATAATAAAACAGAAGAAAGCATTTCTATATATGGCACCAAGACATTGCCTAAACTGTTGCCCACCACCTCTCAGTCACTTCCAGATACAAGCCCACCCAGCAGGACAGCTGTCCTAAGCACTTGATCAGGCTTAGTGCTTTCGAGGACAAAGAATTGACTGAACACTGATTAATAGCTAGGTTGTCATTAAATCACTAATAAGACTGATTTTAACTTCCCAACACCTATGCAGTGTCAGACAGGACACTGCATCTGCCAGAGGCAGCTGCTGGAGATTCAGGAGATCCTATAATGGATGATTACAGAATAACTCACTTTCTAGGGAAGGGATTTTTTTCTGATTTGCAGGCGCTGAGAGGATTGGCAATAGGCAGAACTATGAGCATACACTGTCTGTCACGCCTGTGGACATTCAATAGCCATATAAATATCTGGTCAATGAACTCCATTTAGAGCTTACTATTTTGTGGCAATGAGTTCTATAGATTAATTCTGTGTTTGGTAGAAAACAGATACAATTAATTTGTAACCTACCAATGTGAATCAAGTTGCTTTTGCTGGCACTAAATTTAACCTGCCTTGCTAATTTGTTTGCATCTTCTTCTGTGTTTACATTTGTTTATAAACTGTCCAGAAAACCACTAGCAGTACCTAAATAATTGTACTGCTAATGATAAATTAGCAGTATGACCTAGTGTAGGACTGATTAACTGAGCAATAAGTATGATGTTAATGGCTGAAGAAAAAGATACAGAGAAATTATACTTTTCAGCCTTAAATACGCTTATTAGATGGCCTGAAGTAGCACTTTGTATTTTTCAAGGCCATTGTAAGCATTCTGCAGCTGGTTGGTAGACAGTATGGGTTTTGTAATGTTAAAAAAAAAATCTGATGATTCATGTAAAAACATGATGACCGAGTGAAATAGTGTAGGATCACTGGCTTGAAGAGTCATCAGCATAATTTTAAGAAGAAGTATGTCGTGTGCATCTGTCTTTATACACTTAACTACAAATCTCTCAGCTAACACAAACCAAAATATCAGAAATCTCACATCTCAGGCACTTCTAATCTCCGTTCGTGTGTAAACCTGGGAATCATCACTGAGGTGATACACAAGTTGTCTTGTAGAACCTCTTCCACAGGTGTGACCTTTCTTCAATGAACCGTCATTTGTCGTAATGACAAGTTATGACACATCTACAGCTTGACTAAGATGCTCCAAAACATTGCATGCTCCCGTGACTAACCGCAATAATGCGGAAGCTTACGCAAAGAAGCTAACATGACATCCTAAGTAACAGTGTCTACTCAATTTGCAAATACTCACTAGCTATAAGAACAGGAGGTGTTCAAACCTATGGCATTTGGTCAACCCACAAGAATTAAGAGCCCAAAACAATGCTCAGGTCCATATACACAGACTACTTTTGCTATAAGGTTTGTATCTCATGCTGATGTCCACATTAGGTATGTCTCCACTGAATGCAGATTCATGCCTGTGAAATTCAGTGTAATGATCTGCAGGAATATAACCTCTCCAATGAAAAGCACGCATTAAGACTTGCATCTGAATTGCAAACACAATTCTAAGCTTTCCTGAAGACTGTAAACGTTTGAATTCAGAATCAAGTTTTGTGGCTGAGCCCAATGTTTACAAAGGGATATGTATGTAACACA
The DNA here is from genome assembly GCF_013368605.1 of Nyctibius grandis. NCBI lineage: Eukaryota > Metazoa > Chordata > Aves > Nyctibiiformes > Nyctibiidae > Nyctibius > Nyctibius grandis. The sequence goes on from NC_090670.1 coordinate 17,519,647, forward strand.
TGCTGAAAAAAAAAGTGATACTAAGGAAAGATTTTTTTGATTAATTAATTCAATGAGGGGGAAAATAATTTACAGGCACTGAAAAAATTGTGTCTGGTAAGAAATGCATTATTAAAAAGGTTGTACTTACTAATTAGGCTGAAATAGGATCTCTGAAACTGGGTGATGCTGGGTGTTACCAAATATGATTATTTCTAGGAAGTCCAACGTTAGCAGTTATGCTTTGTACCTTTAAAATACCCCAGGGTTTGATTATTTTATGATAATCACAATCCCTGCCATGCCTTATTACACAAATAGTCATCTCAGACTGTGAAACTGGAGGAACATGACCTATAAAGTTTATTTAGTGCAGCAGTTTTCTTCCTTGGTGATTTTGCTGTCAACATTGCATTAATCTATGTCTGGTTTTGAGCAAGACACAAACAGCACATTATCATGGAGAAGAAGAAACAAATGTTAATGAAGCACACAAATCAGCTTGTGTTTCTGAATATAGGATTTCAGGACAGAAGAGATCAATAGCTACAATGCTGCTCTCTTAGCTCACCCATGACCCAAGACTTGGCAAGACGAAAGGGCCATCTTGTGGACCTACTTCATATTAAAGATATGTTAAATAAATAAGCATAAATATACCACAATATTATTATATTTAAGAAGAGGAACTAGTTTGTCAGCTAGTAAGTAAATAATGGTAAATTTATCATAAAAGCATTCTTACATGATTTAATGAAGAGCAGTATTTTGACAGCCTTTCTGGAGAGCATTAAAAGGGGGTTAACCTGATGAAGATGCAACCACTGCACGGGTACCGGGATGAGAAGGTGTTGTTACAGTCCCACTTCAGTATATTTTAAGATTGATTAGAATGTTTCCTTGACATTCTCACCTTATCATTCACTCCAAAATGTCAACAGCCACTTAAGAAATCAAGATTTAAGAAAAAGTGGTAAAAAAAAAAAAGAAAAAAGTTTACCTCAAACATGTCAGATTATAAACACTTTTGTTGACACTAAATGAGGAAACAAAGGGTCTTCATGGCTTCATCACAATCCAAGAGTGTCATCTGACTCCCATCAATGCACTGTTAAAGCTTTTCCCTTAAGGTCCAAGTTGCACTTTTTTGCATAGCATTTATACCTCAATCAGGTAAGTGCTGAGCAGATTTTACTGCAAAGGTAATAGCAGAAATTGCTAGACAAACTGATACAAGAAATACTTTTTTCCATAAACAGTTTAGAATTTCTGAGAATCTGGATTATTTGGTGACCACTTCTCAAATTACTCCACTTCGTGGATGCGGTGCCAGTTGTACTACTCTGCGTATTGCCAGTGTGTCCTTATGCTCTACACAATCTTACGGCTTCTGCATATCAGTACTTGCTGTACTGTAATATAAAGAGCCTAATTATGCATTTAATATACATACAGAGATAATCTATAATAAACTATAATCATTTGCCATACCAGGATCATGGCGCAATTACCCTACAGCAGCATTTCTCCAAAAACGTGAAGTGTGGGGAAATATAACCAGCACTCTGGATGGAAACAAGCTCATCCTACTGCAAAGGGCTGGAAAGCTGGCCCCATATTGCTGCAGTGCCCTTCTACATGCTGCCAGAGCTACCCCGGCCACTCCGTAGGTGTCCAAGCAGCTGCTTTGTGCTCATTAATGGGCTCTCCCGCTATGCAAGGTGAACGCCCTGAGAAACTGTGTACTAAATACTACTCTAACCTTAACTATCAAAATCAGAGTTGACACGTAATGCAATGCACAAGCAGTCTGGTCAGCAATGATGTATAATGTGTATAATGTCTGCTAGGTATGGCTAGCAGACACTAAACAAATGCTTTGGAACTTTCAAGGGTATTTGTTCCAGCTACACTTTCTTACTTTGTAGAAAACATCTCCGAGTTTCTTCAAGTAAAAACAGAAACACGAAGCTCACTGGCACTAGCACACATCACTGTCTGGCTGTATTGTATGCTCTGTATTTTCAATAAGCGTCCCTCCTGCAGAACATCCAAGTAAACATCCTGCTTTTCTATGTCACATTCAATACCACTTCTGCTTAACAAGACAAAGGATAAAGCTGTGACATTATCACCACAAGTTTCCATAAATTATCTCTTCTGTATCTCACTACTTCATTTTCCTCCTGCATACGAGCAATAATCATGGAACCACCCACTTACTCTGTTTCTTTCCAATATCTCTCTATATATTTGTCTTAAAAAAACAAAACAAAACAAAACAAACCCACAACCTCAAGAGAGTTCAAAATGCAGCTCTTCAGTGCCTTAGCCACAATCTGATTTGTAATGGTCTGTTCTGTATTCCAGCTGCCCCATAGAAACCTGGTATCTTCTTGTAAGTTACCTTTGCCCATAGTTACAGTGTGAATCACCCCTTTCTTGAAAGTGTGAATAAATCTTTGCAGTCATGCACTGTGTCAGGGTGGTAAGGAGCTGCTGTGACATTTTGTATCCTACTTATTTCAAAAAACAATTAGGGCCCTTAAGGGAGTCGTACATTCTGCTCTTCAAATTTCTGTAATATATCCAGGAACTCCTTGCTTCAGAAATGAGAACTTTATTCTTTCCAGTCCCAGCACTGCTATATCCTGTGCATTAATTAGAGTGAATATCTAATGAAGTAAAAACACTAGACCCCACAAATATAGATATGTACGTCCCTGATAAATGGCCTGACATAGTCTAAACAAAACACTGCTAGCAAAACTCCGGTGAAAATGAAAATATTTAGGCATGAGATACATTTTGTAAAACCCTTGAGACAATTATACTATATTTTCTATTTCTGTAAAAGTCCCTAGCCACTGAGATAGGGGGAGACAGATAAGACTTAACCTGGGCTTCTAGTATGTCATTTCTGACATCAATACCTAGGAGTTTTCTGGACCTGGCATTTGGGAAAAACATGCACTTTAAAAATCACGCCTTAATGATTGTAACAGACATCAGACAACTCTTTTTAATAAAACTAAATAGAGACATATCTTAAGCTTGGTTTCTAGGTGATGGCTCCACGATGAAAGAATAAGAGGAACAATCAAATTTTACCAGGTTTATCCGGTAACTACTCAGGTACTTAGCAGAATGTCTGAGGTTAAATATGCCTGTTTAAACTATTTTAATCCTCCAACAACTTCTAGGTCCACCAACTAAATTCAGCCAAACCTGCCATATGAGTAAAGAGCTCAAAGATTTTAATTTCTTAAAAATAAACCCAAGCAAACAAAAATGCCCAAACAGGCACCAACAAAAACAAGCAAACCACACACACCCCAGCCATCATCAAGATGGGGAACAGGAGCCACTTGCAAGTGAGTGACCCCACAGAGAAGGCTGCATCTCATTATCATTTGTTCTTGACCATTGAGGCAGGACAGCTGCACACCATACACTTGGTCTGGAGCTGAAGCACAAGCTACTACTTGCCTTCACCACAATGCAGGAGAGAACAGAAACTAATCTGATGGAGATTAGGGGATGCAGAACATGACTGGAAATACTATGGGAAGGATGAAATTTTAAAAGCCACAGAGGAGCACAAAATTTTTCCAAAGATGAGAGGAAGGAATAGGTATAAGACACAAATTTGTAGGAAGAAGGACATGTTAGTCATGCTAACATGTACATATGTGCCTGCCCACTTTATTTCGTACAAATTTCAGCTTTCAAATTATTTTTGAATTTTAATGCATTTGCTGAGAGCTTTAATTTGTGCCATGCAGAGTCCATGAACTGCTTCTGACTCCATTTCAGTACCCTTAAAGGTGATTTTTCAATGGAAAGTTTGCCAAACAATCTGCATTCATGAGGCTGTTGATAGTTTTGAAATCAATACTACTGCAGTGAGCTATCTTCCCATCTTGAAAGCTTTGTAGCACTTACGGTTGGAACTCCTTTTTGTGGGATTGAATCTGAAACTAGAAGTTGATGATCTTCAGCCAGCATAAATCATTACCTGTACAACACTGGCGAAAAGTTTTAACTGCCAAGAATAGCTCAGAGATCCTTTCTCAATTTCCACGCAGCTCCATTTTGCCAAGGTAAGGAATTTAGAGGCAAAGGCAATGGACCTTTCACTCTGATCTTCCATCAGATGTGAAATTACTGCTCCTGTTCCACTTAGGGAAGCATCATAAGGTAGCTTTATAGACAAAGGTGTGTAAGGACTCTCTCACACAATATGAGCACCATTACTCACGAAAAGTCCCCAAATGCCACGTGAATCAAGGTGTTTCTATTCATTCTGTAACAGTTCATTCTGCAGATCGAAGCTGTTACTGCCATAGGCAAAAACCTACAGAAGTAACTGACTACCTGCAAAAAGGGGCACACATGGGGAACACTTGAAGGTTAAGGTTCCTAAAGATAAATCACAAGGCTTTGGAGAGACTCTGCCAGCCATAACACAGTTGAATCTTCAAAAAAATTCAGATTTTCCTTATCCTCTCCAAATTGTTGACAATTTCTCAGGAGTACTATTTAAGGTGCTCTATAGCACTAACTTCCACGTAATGCTGAGTGCTAGGAATGTCATAAAACATCTGTTTTATAGTTCAGTGCTAAAAAAAATGAGTACTGATGACATCGATAGGATTAGCTGGTGATATTACAACTGTCTTTGAAGAGGTATTTCTTGCTATTAAATTCAATCTCCAATTTTATAGATATATTTCTCTAGGTAGACTTGGAAGTTTACCATCAACTAATGGAACAAGTTCATCCACTGTTTCAGTTAAAAGTTACTAAATTGCAAGTATGCGTTAATATTTAATTCACTTTGGATGTATAGGGCCTCAACTGTTTATATAATAGCTAGTGGAAACATGTTGTAGTGCCCCACTCTCATTGTCATATCATGATTTCTGTTAGGGGCTTATGTTTCACCTTTTTCTTTTGCTTTCCTAAATACTGAAGAAGCCTAGCAACCTGTATAACTGGTCTCTCCTGAGCAACAGAAATTTAAGATCCTAATATTGTCCTAAACTGTGGGAAACTATGTGGAAGAGTCCAGCTAATTTCCACTGTGGGTCACGTACTATCTCCTCCCAACACCACTAAAAGCTTGAAGAAGTGTTAAGCTCTATCAATCCATCTAAATCACATGCCCAGCCACTGTCTATCACATAATAAGTTACATCCTCCCTTCATAGCACACTACAGAATACTACAGTATTTACAGTCACACATTATCTCCATGGCAAAAACACTTAGAAGATACGGATTTTTTTTCTGTGCATTTAAAGCACTAAGTCTTCCTGCTGCTTCATCTCTGGTGTCCGAGAATACTGTCAAAAATACAGTTCAGATTCTATTCCCTCCACTTCTAACAAAATCCAATAACATTTTGGTTATCGTATCCTAACAAATTGCTGTAAAGATACTCATGCTTTTATAATAGACTACAATGGATATTGGCTTCTGCAGCATCACAGCTCTGAATGCATTTTATATTGCCTTCGTAAGGGGTAATAGGTTTGGAAGTGACCTGCACATTTTCTCTGTATACCCCAATTTCTTTTAGTTACTTCAGATCAGTGCTTATTTGCGTGGTAAGACAGAGACAAGACATGCTGCCTTGCTTGTCTGGTGTGAGTTTCCTGCTTAGAACACCGTTAGCAGTTACACAGGTTGCCTGCAGCGTTTCAGTGTCCTCCGCTACCCTGCCGCTCTCCCATGTGCTGCTTTGGATCAATTACTCCAGTCAATAACCATTTTCAGACTGTTTCATTTTTGCATATAATACACTATCTAGTCTCTTAACACATCACTTAAACTTCTTCTGAACTGACAAATTCAAGAATTGTCTCATTTTCTCTTTTGATCCTCTTTATAAAAGCAGATACATTCAGCAGATACCAGAAAGGTCATTTTGTAGACTTTCCACAATCTCAGCAAATGTTTTGGCTGCTGATTTAATATCAGCTGTTAAGATATACAGCACATTATAGGCTTTAGCCCTCATTACACTCTGTAAAAGTGTCACCTTTTTGTCATCACTGATATCATTTTTTACAATACATTGTTCGGATTTCCTGATGTAGACCGGTTGTCTATTGAGCTATCAAACAACCATTTGCTTTCTCTGGTCCCCGTGAACTCCTGTCTATCCTTGCACAGTGTTTGCCATTCTCATGGTGCAAACCCCAAGCTCTGTGTAACCCCTCTCTGCTGCTGTATTCTTGAATCAGGCTCTCACACACATATGCAGTGTTGTATCTGTCCATGTTAAAAGGAAATCACACAGACAGTCGGATTCCAAAAACCCAGTTTTAGTAATTCCAGATAAATATAGAATGACTAGACATACAGAGATGCTCCATAATAATCTAGTGTCCTCTACCAAGGAAATAAAACTGTTAGAAATGTGTAAGTTAAAGGGATACTAAGAAGAATTGCTTAACTGGGCTTGAAAGAACCAATGGTCACTTATAAATCAAATTCAGTTTCATCCAGTGCCTGTAATTACTCTGAAAAACATAGGATTATATTGAAGAGTATTGTATTTGAGACACCAAGCACATATCCTCAGAAAACTTACAGGTTACATTTCGCAAAAGCCAACTTGAAAAGTGGGTGCTAAAGGTTCAAATTGGTGCAACCTATCAGCAATGGGAAATGCCTACTGAGAAGAATCAGGCCTTTCTGACCTGCATTGGGAATATGGCAGATGATCTCAGAAGAAGGCTAGAAAGAGTACTTACCACTTTATCAATAAAGAGATTACCAATAAACAAAGTTATATTTATGAAAGTTTTTCTTCCATCCATGCAAGTCACCCATAATGATATATTTCAAACTGTCTAAAAATATTAATAGAAAATTTGCTGAAACATGTACTGCTGATTCAGCTTGCTTAGAAATGACACTTTTACCTCATCCCCTTAAATAAACAAGGTTTGTTAAGAAGTTTTATTGTCAAAACAGTAATAATAAGAGCTTTAAATTTTATTTTATGTCAAAAATTGATATTTTAATTAAAAAAAAAACAAGACTGCTGCCTTCAGAGAATCTTAATGCTCAGCTTGTTTTGAAAACCAAGACATAGGAATACTTAGAAATCTAAAATATTGATGCAGCCCTTTAAAAGCATCTCTTTTGAGGGAATCGCATAAGTTGCAGTTTTAAGAAACTGGTTTTATGTGAGGTTTAAGTGTTCTCTGATTACAAAAAGGAGTCATTCCTAGTGAATAAAAAAGTTCTTTAGAATAGTGGTAAATCTAAATTTAAAACTTGGGATTGACTGGGTGAACTAACGAGTTCTGTAAATAATGGACTGTATATTTGAGTCTACTTAAGATGATAAGTCATTGAAGGCAAAAATGAGTTTAAGAGCCATATGTGACTTCATACCAGGAGGTTTTTAGGCTGTAAAAATTTATCTGAGAAAAAATTAAGGTGAAAGGCTAAATGGATCAAAATGTCAGAAGGATTAATTCCTTTCTAAGACCAAGAGATAAAGTCTAGAAAACAGAGAGAGCATTAGCAGGGGAATTGTGAGTACAATACAACAAACTAGTAGAAGGAAATGCAAGTTAGAGGAAGAGGGAAATTTTGAGATTAGGCAACATCTTGTTTCGGCAAAAAATGAAGTGTCTTATTGAAGGTCAGGTAAAGGAGCATTAGAGGACAGGGGAATGCAGCAACCAGGAAGTACCATGACAAGATCGGTTAGAAATACAGAGAAAACATTTATTTCGATTAAAGTTCACAATAATAGCTCCCCTACCTCAGCTTGTGTGCCAGAATAGTAGGAAGAAACTTAAACAATATAACACCATTCTCTTTTAACAGAAGGCACCTACGCCTGCCCCACACCAGGTTTCGAGGATGCGTGGAGGCGGGAGGGCAATACCAGTATTCAGTACCACAAAGTCACAAGTTGTGAATAAACTTACTTACGTTTGCACTCACAGCTGCTTTACAGCACTGCCCCGTCTCTCTGACTTGGGAAGAGCGAAAAATGCGAAATTTCCTTTGTTTCTACCCTAATAAATCCCTGCTTGCAGTTTATTAACAGAAAGACAGAGTTGAGAATCCCCTTAGACCATTTAGAAAAAATGGCAACTGTGGAGCTGTTTTTTTTCCAGCAAAGAATAGGTGGTACTCAGAAAGATAAAAGGACAAAAGTTATCTTAACAGTAGTCCCAAGCTGTAAAACACCCAGGCAGAAACCTACCGTCTTTGCCTAATGTGCCCAAGGAAGGGGAAAAATATTGGACTTCCTGAGAACTTTTGAAAAGGAGAGATGCTCCACTGAGAAGCTCTCCAACAACAGCTTCCTCCACAGCTGAAATCCCAGAAGCTATCCACTGTATTTCCATACCTGTGCCTGCATTTAAGAGGAAGTCTCTTTTCCTAACAACCATGGTGAACAAAAAGAGAGAAGAATGGGACTTTGTGATTACAGTCATTGATCTTCACAGAACCAAACCAATTATTTTGAACAGACTATGAACGTTCATAGAGAAGAGATGGAACGTATTCAAAGGAGAATCGGCTGAAACACAAATACAGTGCAAGGTATACTTCAGGAAAAAGTGGACTGAGGCCAATATGAGCATTAATTGTCATTCCTTTTATTCTTCAGGATTAAAAAAGTGTCCATGTCACAATGACATTGCTTCTCAGTGCATCAACTAAGCCACTTACCAGCTAATTGAACATCTTCACGAAGAGAAAAATGCTAAGGCTTGGACCAACAGCAGGAAAGTTATTAATGAACATTTTATCCCGGTATTTTGTCTTGCATTAAGATGTTCAGACTTTCTGTTCCATCCATACACCTGCAAACATTTGTGTGAGTGGAAATTTTCTTCTCCTAAATCATTCTGCAACCTGACTTGCCCATGTTTACCCAAAATTAAGTGGAGTGTCTACGTTCACTAGGAAACGTTGTAGTTGTCACAATTGTCCAGTTAGAAACCAGAAAGATCATCACACCAAGGGATACTGTCCCAGCCAGGCAGCTACACACAAACAAAGCAGGAAGCATATGATGGAGTGTTTACAATTTACAGATAACTGCAAATATGCTCAGAAATTAAAAACCTGTTTGTGGTAATTGGAAAATAGAACAGAATACTTCTTTTGACTAACATAAAGGCAGAACATTTCACCTATCCTTCAGCTTCATTTCAGCACTGAGAAAACAACATTACACTATTTGCAGTGGTTAGAAATCCTTTATGTCCTGCAGACCGCAGCAAAATTTACACTTGTCTGAGGAGAGCAGTGGAGATCTTTGTTTTCTCTATCTCCACTATTTCCTACCACTTTCGATTCCCCAGTCTGCAATGTTATCAGAAAACACTTTAGCTAAACAAGCACATCTTAGTATTATTCTATTTTCTGTCATTTGCTGATCTTGCTTCTGGGCCACCATGGTTCATCTGTAATGGCAAACAATAGCTGTGACATTTTAAGGCATTGAGGTGAACGTGAAGATGGAAAATTACAAGAGGTTATTTAAAAGATAATCCTCCAAATCCTAGGACTTCATATATTTAGGACAGATCATCTGTAATATTGAAATACAGGAAGTAGAAACTTCCATATAGCAAAAACTGACTTGTTAGATTCTTAACAGAAAAATCAGTGTTTTGATTCCCAGAGGTTAAAATAAGATGGAATAGATATTCCTGACACTTCAGTACATTTTGTCTACTTTTTTTTTTTCTAATCTAAGAAGAAATAGTTAAGCTAGCAGTCACTGAATGAGACAAGAGCAAATATACCCAAAAAAGGGAACAACAAAGAGAAAGTATGACATTTATAAAGTGATTGACTTGGGCAGGAGGAAAGTAAGGAAGGGATATAGACAGTGAGATCCATTTCACTTAAGACTCACACAAAGGGCCCGTAAAGGAAGGAAGGAATTACAAAGACATGGTTTATTGACTGCTCACCACTGAGCCAGAGTTTTCCTGTATAAATTCTTTCTCAGAAGGTTAATTAAAAAAAGGCTAGGGCCCTGATCTGAAAACTCTTTATTCACTAGCATAATCCTTATTCACACAAGGGATTCCATTGATTTCAGCGGACAAGGGATCACTCATGTGGCTTAAGGTTTGCAAAACTGGACCCTGTGGCTTTGAGGCACTGAAAAATGAGAATGCTTTCAGATAACAATATACACAGCCTAGGCACAGCTTAGCTTGAGTAGAGGAGCAATACGGCGCTCCCTGTGCTATCAGCTAACTTTAATTATAGGAGACATAATAAATAGATAGCAGCTACATTAAAAATATGCATGTATACATACGAGCCAGAGAAAGATCATTAGATAATTTAGGCTTTGGTTTGGTACCCAGAAGGCACATTAGCATGCCTAAGTAACACCCCATTGTCAAGAACGCCTCTGTGTTTCTGTGTCAGCACTGGCCACATCCCTGCCAAGCTCAGGGCTGAAAGTGCAAGCATGGGGCATGGGTAGGCACCACAGCATGTCTCACAGCTGCAGAGGATAGAGACTGAAGGCATCAGCTCCCCATGAACTCACCATGAATTACCATAGTGCCAGGATCAGCAGCAAATATAGCTGGAGCTCTCTACAAATAAACCCGGTCTTAAATTCATAACTAATATCCTATTAATAACCCACTCTTTTCCCTCCCCACCTGCTGCTTTTCCCTACCTTGCTCTGCCACTCTGTCCCTTTACAGATGCCAACTGTGAAACGTACAAACATTTTATAAGTCTCATGCAAATCTTTGATATGTGCAAAAGCAGCATGCAAGAATGAGGTTAGGTCTGTAGCATAACATACACATATAAAAATCCTGTTTAGTCCTACATCTCCCAATTTCTGTTTGACTTCACAACCTCATTTTCGGAGTTTTGCAGTATACTTCTAATTCCTAATGCATATTTACTTCCAAGTAGCTTTGCTTTTGAATGTATAGCAGGGTCCTACTTCATAACAGGTGATCCTAATGACGGACAGCAGTAGTGACAGTGACACCGCTGCTATCCACTCGGCCGGACGAGCAAGAGCCACAAAGGGCAAGGACAGAAAGAGTGGATGAAAAATGGAGCAAGGAGGGATTAGCTAACACCTCTGTTCATCGGGTACATGCTCAATAAGGCTATTTCATACATCACTACTGGGAAGGACAGTAACATAAGAAAATACTTTGTGTATGTGTGAAACGTGTACTGCGCTTCTTAGCAAAATTAAAGAGGTTATCAAAGGAGGAATGCTCTGTCTTACACACTGGCACTTCTAGCAACATTAGAAAAGTAGAATTTTGGAGGAACTCAAGCAATTCATTAAATGAAAACTATTTTTGTAAGACTAAGACCTTACATAAAACAAGTACCTTACAAACATCAGCTTAATCTATGCCACAACCAGAAAAATACTACGATGCTTGTTTTTAGAAATTCCTTAAAGTTATATGGACAGGAAAACACTTGCAGTGTCAATGAGATAGGAAAAGTCCACAGACAACTATATACAGAAAAGCTGTAAAATTCATAAGTGTAAACTACCCATTTAACGCACACAAGAAACAGAGACCCAATTCCCTTCTAGGATAATACAGAAATATCAGGGACACAGGCTGCTTACACCAATACAGGCATCATAAAAAAATAAACATATTGTAACAGTTTTCCTTCAAACCTCCTCAAACTTAAGTATAACAACAAAAAGGGAAAAAGAAGAGCCAATCTGTAGCCCAGGAAAGGTGCTGTAGGGCATAGCATACGTAGGAAACGTTATCATACCTTTTGCAGCCTGCTCTGAGGAACAACACTTCAAACACAGAAGGGCGATCAATAAATCCTCATGAAAGTTAAGCCAAAAGCCCTCAAAGCTTTCATGTCCCTGTAGCTGGCATTACACCCATCCTTTGGCAGCAGGGCACTCCTCAAGGGCAGCAGCCAGCCCCAACACACCACCAGCACCACCCAGGTTACTCCAGTACATACCCAGAACACCTCCTGCTCCAGGACACCTCCCTGCTCCTGATGAGGCACACTTGTAGGCACTTAACAGCATGCATGAGACAAAGGTGTTAACCCTTTCCTAATGAATGACCTCAGCTTTAGGCAATCTGTGAGTAAGTGACCACCTGAATCAGAGGTGCCAGGTGTTTTATAGCCCTGGTTGAATTCAGTCACCCAATAGCTTTGTCTATTCACTTCTTGAACTCATCAAGCTTTCAGCATCTGTTAGCAATGAGTCCCACAGTTTAACTAAGCTTTGTGAAAACAATGACTCCCTCCTGGGCTGGGTTTCTTTGGTGGTGGTGGTGGTTTTTTTTGAGCTGCCTACCTGCAAAGTGCACAAGGTGCCCTGTATCATGAAAACCAGGAGTAAAGTAGTAGAGCTACAGCAATCCCAGAGAAGGGCAGGAAAGGGAGCCCCATGGTACATTCTGGAGGGAAGGAGCTTCCTCCTGGGAAAGGAGCTACTGACAGCCACAGAATAAAAGATTATAAAACCATAGTGCCGTGCAAAGAAGATGAATAAGGAATGATCAGTTGTTTTTTCTCTTGAGATTAAGGTCAGACTAGGGAGGCTGTATTATTTTACATTCACAACTGTTGGCACACAATAGCAAGCATACTGTCTTCTTTCTGTAGCCACAATTTAGGAAAAAGTGTGATTAACTACTTAGGTTTTATAGCTCTAAGAATAATCAAGGGCTAGGAATATGCTTTAGGATAAAAAAAAAATGGCAGTGTAAATCTATTTAATTATCCAAAGAGAAGGTTTAGATGTGACAAGCTCAGGTTTTAAGAACCTATGCAAAAGTCAGCAGGTGGATGGGCAAGGTTTTCATTCTAAATAAAACAAAATGTAGTCAAAATTCAATATTTTCAGAGTGAGAAATAAGGTGCAAATTTTTATCAGAGTAGCTAATACCCAGGATAACTACGTGGATTTATTACCAGTTAAATGTTAAATAGGAATTTATTTTTTTAACAGACAGACTTTGGTTCAAGTATCATTATAAAACCAGTATCAGGAACTAGAGCAGGGGAATTTTATGGTCTGTGTTACAGAAGAGGCCAGAGGAGACAATAATCCTTTCCAGCCTTAAAATATACGATCGCCTGCTTTTTCTGTGAATGTATTAAAGTAACCTCAGTTCCCAACATGTACATTCACCAATGACAAATCTCCAGTGGAAAAATGTTGATAGCTGCACAGGTGTTAGAATAAAAAAATGGCAAAATCTGTTTTCTAGCTGGGAACAGAAGGTGGATTATGTTGGAGATATGTTTGATAGTTACATACACCAGATACAAGAGGTGTCAGTTAAAGACAACTTGAGCAGATGGATGGCAGAGTGTGTGCACTGTGAAGTGATGTTAATTGAACAGCCTGGGATTACGTTTAAAAATCTTAAAATTAATAATTGGAAAACAATTAAAGAAGCAACTACAATCTGCAAATTCCAGGGTTGCCAGCTGGCCCAGAAGGTGGGATTGAAGCTACATGAAACACAACATTGGGTTTTTTCCTGATTTTCACACAAGAAAGCTCAAGATAGAATGTTTTGTGTATTTCTCCAGGATAATAAGCAACTGTTTTTGATGCAAAATAGCTTTTGTTTTATAATAGTTTTCACATTGACAGGATCTCAAACTATTTTTATTTTGAACTTCACCATTTCTGTAAGCAAAACATCAGACTGCCAGAGCAGAGTTTCCTTAATGGTTCATCAGTACAATTTGAATGAACAGGCTGCAGGGATGGGGCTGCTGCCACCTATCTGGAAAAAGCTCTGACACAGTGCTGTGAGAAGAACAGACCTGTACCCTACCTGTTACCCCTGCTGTAAACACCACTGATTCACATGTGCGGTGGGAGCAGTCAGGATTCACTGCACACGTGGTGTAGAGCTGAGTTTCACTGTACAGGTGGCCAGAAGTCATGCACACACAGTGATGCTGACCCCAGGCTTTCAGCCAAAATAGACAAACAGGAGTGTGGTTTCCCCCTTTGTGTTCTCATTGAAACCAGCATAAAGTCAAACAGTGTACCTTTTGTATGTGCTCCTCTTCTTCCTCAGCCTCTCTTTTCCTCCCTCAGTCAATGCTGGAAAGAAATAGTGTCTTTTACTAATAAAATGAGCCACAAAATTTAGAAAAAGGTCCAGATGTTCAGCAGTCCTGGGATAGTAGGTTCAGCTTTGCAGAGTACTCCCTGCATGGTGCTGTGGTCAGGACCTGCGCTCTGTGATAATTTCTGCAGTGCTCTCTTCCAGTCTGTTTAGCACTAGAATCCCAGAGCATCTCAAAACTATTGGAAAGCTCAGTTGATTTGTCTGCCATTCTGGGGTTGGGACCAGGTCCTAGAAGATCATGCCAAGCAAAATGTAAGGGAAACAGCACCGTGTTGCTGTGGTCCTTTTGATCGCAGAGCATCTTGCAGTTTGGAGAAGACCCTGGGGTAGCAAGGGGCTGCTGCAGGGAAGGGAGATGCTCTGTCCCAAAAGAAGACTTACATGACTGCCTTGGCAGCCATGGAAACCTTCCTTCTGTAAAACGTTTAGAGGCACAAGGTACTCCAGCTCTGACACTATGATTAATACCTATTTGTATTGAAATGCTAAACCCAGAGAGACCAAATGTAAAATGGGTAGCTCATAGTATGGTTGTTGTACTATTTCTGCATTTATTGTGAGGAAGCAGCATTCAGAAACCATTGAATGGGCCATGGCCCGATTTTGAAAGTTAATTCTGAAGACTGCTGTTCTTAAAAGACAAATCAAGCTTACTAACCTTCTTCTCGTCCCTGAACTCCTTTCCTTGTAATGTCAGTGACTTGCAGTATGGACCAAGAACAGCATTTGCTTTCCATGTGTCTGCTTTCCAAGGTAGCCCTTACCCAATTACTCCCTGTTCTAACACCAGGGATGGGGTTGTACATGAGATGTCAGGATTCCCTGCCTGCGCAATAGGAAATGCTGGTGGTATCTCTAGTATTAGTACGTGGTAGCTGTTGAGAAATGGTGACTTTTCCAGTGGCCGCTGCCATAACACCTCTAACTGCTACGCACCTCTTGCAATTCATCAAGTGCAACTTCAGCATCAACGCCCTTTGAAATGGCTCACATTAACCACTTCCACCAGCTCCTGCCCTCAGTGTATTCCCTGAGTAGCTGTCTACGCTGCTTCGCAGCAGTCCCATCCAGAGCACCTCTGCTTCAGGAGATGCACTTTGGGGACTGTTAAAGCCCTGATGCCTCTAATAGCTCCAGTAAAGAGCAGAAATAAATATAAAGAAGGGAGAGAGAATTATTCAGGTGCACTGAGCACTCGGGCACGTACCCAGCTGCCTGTGTAGAAATAGTGTGGGAAGGGAAGCTCAGCTCCTTATCGCAGTACTTCCCACCCAGCAAATGGCCCGAAAGCAGGCGCTCGCCTTCCTCTCTCATGGCAGTGACTGCCCACAATGCCAGTGGGTGGCACAAAAGAAGGGGGGTGTAGGGTGCAGCAGTACCAGGCCTGCAAACCCCAGCAGGAGCAAGGGTTGCAGCACCACTTTACTGGGTGCTGTTTCACCCTGTAGGAATGGAGAAACAGGAAAACTGTGCTTTTGGATGGCACTGGGAGACAATTCATCTTTGCAGGCTATGTTAGCAGATCTGCCTTACAGGACATTGTTTTTAACCAGCTCCCCAGTCAGGCCATCAGGCAGGGCTGATAACAGGCCGTTGGGGGAAGTTTGTCTGGCATTTACTGGAGCGAAGACTGTGTTAGTGCCTTGAGCTCACCCCCTGCCATTATCCCCTTATAATGGCACAATAAAGAGAACAGCATGAAAGCATTGAAATATAAGAAAAAAATTATCCAAATATTTTTAATCTCTGAAATAGAAATGTTTCTATTTCTCATGTAGGCTTTTAGTTGATTTACTTAAACAACAGTCCCGGGTGCTTTATACTGAGGTTCATTCACCAGCAGAAGCGGGATTGCTGTTCTCACACCTCCCCAGCCACTCTCACTCCTCCCGGACACTGGCCTGGGTGAATACTGCAGAAAGAATTTCTTCACAGACACATCCCAATCCTTTTTTGTCTGTTTCCCAAATATATTCTTGAAAACGTGCTTACGAGAAGGAGTGTGTTTACAGAGGATCTAATAAAAATGCCTGATATAAGAAAGATCAACATTGCCAGTAACGTGGTGGGCTTTCAAACATGCCCCAATGCAGCAAAACGTAAGCATGTATTTAGAGAACATTCAGCAAAAAGATGATTGCAAACTTACAGCAGGAGCTGGGGTTAAAACCATCCTCTATCTCCAAAAGGCATGCAAAATGGCTGCACTGGTGACAGAGGTGCTATTATCATGCTTTTAAGCTTCTGAGATGCTTAAATGATATGACTTAGAAGTGTACTGTATTTCCTGGAATATCTTGAAGGTTTGCCAGCTTCTTAGCTCTGCTTTCTAGTGACTCTAGTGAAAGCAAAGCAAGTTAACACTGATGAAAACCTCTGCTTTTCCAGAAACCGAATGGCTTTCCAGACAGTGTGTCATGGTTTAACCCCAGGCAGCAACTAAGCCCCACGCAGCCGCTCTCTCCCTCCGCCAGGCTGGGGTGAGGGAGAGAACTGGAAAAGTGTGAAAACTTGGGGGTTGAGATAAAGACAGTTTAATAGGTAAAGCAAAAGCCACGCACACAAACAAAGCAAAACAAGGAATTCATTCAGTGCTTCCCATGGGCAGGCAGGTATTCAGCCATCCCCAGGAAAGTACGGCTGCATCACACATAATGGTGGCTTGGGAAGACAAACACCATCACTCCAAATGTCCCCCCCTTCCTTCTTCTCTCCCCAGCACAACGTCATATGGTATGGAATATCCCTTGGGTCAGTTAGGGTCAGCTGTCCCAGCTGTCCCCCCTCACATCTCCTTGTGCACCCCCGGCCTGCTCGCTGGTGGGGTGGTGTGAGGGGCAGAAAAGGCCTCGACTCTGCGTAAGCGCTGCTCAGAAATAACTAAACCATCCCTGTGTTATCAACACTGTCTCCAGCACAAATCCAAAACACAGCCCCCCACACCAGCTACTATGAACAAAATTAACTCCATCCCAGCCAAAACCAGCACACAGTGCAACAGAGGCTGGGGCTGCCAGCCGTGCCCCGGCCTGTAGGGATGCCCTGTGGTGCCATGGCTCCGGGGTTATCCCCAGGCCCTGGGCAGATCCCTCCTTCCTCCAGCCCACACCCGGGTCCCACCAGGTACCTCGCTGGTCCCGACCTTGTCTTGCAAACTCGACTTGTCGGCTCCACCTGGGACCTCCATACGACAGACTGCCAAAGGCGGCCATTCCCCGAGCCGCGGGGCAGGCGGGCGGGGCGGAGGGACAGGAAGGTTCTGGATGCCGAGAAGCCACACAGCCTGTGGAGGGGCGCCCAGGAATCCCCTTGAGCACACGCTCCAGAAGTCAAATGTTTTTGCAAAGATGAAGATGTGCCGAATTATCTAGGGGGAAGGATTGGGTGTCCGTGTGTGGTGTTGGCACCGTGCAGGGGCCCCTGTGAGGAGGGCTGAGGGGCTGTCCCACCACAGGGCACAGCCAAGCCCCTCAGGGAGGCTGGTGGTGCCCATGGATTCAAGGGGGGTGATTTCAGTCAGCAGACCCCAATAAATCTTGTCATGTTTTTTCACTATTTAAAGCTCTTACATTCTTCATTTCTTATCCGAACAGAAATGACATCTAGTCCCAATAGCAGTTACATGCATTTATATCTATAGACTATGTCCTTAAACGTTCTTAACACCAAAAAGGCCTGTCTTTTTCTGATAACAATATTGTAATCTTTGAGGTGTTTTTCTTGTCATGTCATATTGTGTGATGAATCACACAGTGCCATGCCAGTCACCTTAGGGAAGCAGATATAAAACATTTATAAAACTAAGTATTAGATGTACTCTGTTTCAGCATTGTTAATATCGAGGTGCTGTTTTCCATCCGATACAGACAGGGTGGTCTGCAGGCGTGTCTCGGCACCTTACACAAATCACCTCCACAGGGTAACTTACAAGTTTCAGACAGATTTTTTAAGTTGAGCTTTTGAGACCTGCACTTCAAAGCCATAAGGGAAAATATATTGTATTACATTATCAATATGTGAATCAGGCTGGAAAAGCTTCTCCTTAGGGACCTGAAAACCATTGTAGTAAATTTGTGCTTCATAATAAAAAATATGTATTTCTCAAATAAATCAAAACCAGAAGCACTTTTCTCTTTAGTGCTGGTGAGATGAGTGAGGGTTTCAGGTGGCTGAATCCAATAGTTTGAGTGTTCAACAATAAATCACAGAGATAAGACAAAAAGCACCCTCCTATCCTCCCATTCCTAATGTGTAATCAGCTGCTTGGGAAAGTTAAATGGCACCTTAAAAGACAAAAAATAGAACACCACTTATCTTCTTAATCTTAAAGGTAATACAAAAAGGCAGATACCCAATCTGCCTGTTGCTTTCAAAGGAATATTTATCTTTTCTTGGGCAAATGTGAGTGGGCAGAAATTGACTGCAGGTCGTGTGTGACATAGCTTATACATCTGGTTCTGCATTATTTCTGCAAGGCACAGAGTAGCTTCAGGACGCAAGTGCAGACCCATCAAAGTAAAAGGTAGTCTTTTTTCCCCAAAGGAGAAAAGACACCTGCCATTGTATAGGGCAAAGTCTCACTGTCAACCTTGACACTTTGCGTTAAAATAATGGATAAGGTGGTTGCTTTGCCCCTGTGTAGATGCTAAAGCTAAGTTTGGACATACTGTTCTACACACAGCTAAAGAAAAGGTGATTTCTGACCATACCAATGTTTTTTTAGAGTCTCTAAGCTCTTTGGTGCTGCTGCAGTATTTCCCTTGTTCTCTACACCAGAGTTCTGTTCTTGCTTTTCATCTCCCCTCCCTTTTGATCCTGTTTTTCTTCTGCCCTTATCTTTTCTCTTCATGCTCCTCCTCCTCTTTCCATCACTATCTCAAATTATTTCTCCTGCTAGATCTTCTTTTATTGTCAGGGGAGTTCATTCTTTCTCCAGAAATGCTTGATTCCACTAGTGCTGACAGGGCTCCCCGTTGTCTCAGGACAAGAGGAGCTGAAACTTGCTATGTCAGATTGCAGACAAAGGCTGCCAAGAGTGAAACTCTGCTCCAGAAGCAGCAGAACGAACAAAAAAAAGTCTGAGGAGGGGATAACATATAGACGTGCCATGTTGGGTACTTGTCTACTCCCGGAGCAGCCTTAAAAGTGTTCTTGCTGTTAGCAATGCTTAGCCTGGGGCTTTCTGCTATCACAGCTGCAGTAACCAGAAAAAAAAAGGCAGGCAGGCAACTCAGTGACGCTCACACCAAGAAATAGAGAATACAAGGAAGAGGAGATATGAGAGTGATAATGCTGATGAGTTTTTCAAGTAATTCTTTTCTGCAGACAAATGGCACAGACTGTAAAGTGGATGAGAGACAACAGCTATAAGTAATGACCCCTCTCAGATGGGTTATGGTGTAACTGCTATTCCTCTCCTTATGAGCTATGCAAAATCCCAACTTCCCAATTTTCAACAAAAATGCCTGTATGAAGCAGCTGAAATATTTCAAATCTAGTCAAATTTCCTCATTAGAAAAAAAAATCTGAGAATGTACATTTCTCTTTACATAATCATTGTGAAATTAAATTCCTGCCCACCTCTAATTCTGAACTACTTTTTAAATTGAAATGCTGCTGGGGCCAAAGTCTGCAAACTTGAAGTAAGTTCTCAGATGTGGAAAGGTGGATCAAAACACTTCCTTTCTTTCTGTGTAAAATATAGACTCTTTTAAGCCTACTTCTAGAAGCTGAGAAACAAGAACATCTAAAAAGAAAGCTAAGCATTTCACGCGCTGCTGTGACCATAAGAAAAAGAAAGAGAAAAATCACACAATTTTGATGTCAATGTTGCTCAAAGAACTACCAAAGGGTATTCAACAAGTATCATGACAAGTATGGTATAAAAACATACAGTACGATGTAAAAAATAAACAGTGCAGAAGTTTTACTCTTTTTTGGTTATTCCTGTTTAGCCAAAATCCTATGATAACGTAATAGTTCAGCATTACAGCACCTTAATTCATCACAGCCATAAACGACTTGTCTTTCTCAAGTGTTTCACTCCAAATTAATTGACAGCTAAAAGACTCAAGCTGTGTAAGAGAGTTATAGAGATCATTGTGAATAGACGCTACACTTTGGTCCACCTAACGACATTTTGCACAGGCTGTCTTAGCTAGGACGAATAGAGAAGTTTCTGCAGTGGTTGTACTCACTTGCATGATTTATAACAATGTAGAAACCAAGCAGAGATGAGGATTATCACATTTGCTTTGGTGTAAAGAGAGGAGAACAGACATTTGACCTCATCTGTATTTTCTAGAATTTTCTTCAAACTTTCTACCCAAGTGACCCATCTTGAATTAGCCAACTTAAAGACTCCACTTTTTTTTTTTTGCAATGAGGACAGAGCAGTAGCATGTTTTTTTCAGCTAAGCAACGTACATTTCCAGCTGCTTGATCACAATAATATTTTACCTTATGCTAATTAGCCAGTATTAGCAAACTTATTGGGGGTGAGGAGGCCAAGAGGTGGATTAAGACAAAGACATAATTCCTCCCACCAGGGATAAAAAAAGCCAAAGACTTTTCCTCGTGTTTTTCTTTCCATCGCTTCCAGAAATCTCAGGTCCAGTGCCTGCAGAACTGAAAAATGTGTAGCAGCTCAAGGAAGTGTCATATGGTAACACTGGGACTGATTCTCATGTAGACAAAAATCCCTTTACATCGACTTTAAAGATATGTTTTCTGCACTGCAAAAACACTTTAATGTAACCTTTGAATGAATCAGTGTCAGGACTGTGGTGCTTAATTAAGATGCTGGAGGGTCTGAAAAGAAAATGGTTGTGTTGTAAGAAGTGCAGCTCCTTCAAGGTGTTAAAATCTAATGAGATTTTCCACTTGCTTGTATACAGTTGGCTCAGGGCATCTTTTGTAAAGTCCTCCTCTCAGCTCTGCTGACAAGCTGGAGAAGAAAAACACTTAAAGCTGCTTAGTTATTATTTCTTGCTTGGAATGACAAGTCAAATTATTAGGTTTTTCTGAAGCCCTATATGGCCATCGTATGTGGTTTTTTTCATTTGGAGGTTCTGAACCAGCCAGTAAGATTCTGACCAACTCTGTTGTAAACTGCTACAATATTGGTAGCAACTCCTTACTCAGTACATGCCTGTGTTGTGTCTAGCAGTCACATCAGGTTCCTGTGTTCCTCCAAATTTATGAAAGACCAAGTTAATATTTTTGAAAGCAAAATCCCCCCAGTAAATCCTTCCTCTCATCCCATCTCAAACAAGGCCTTGTTTACTGAGCAAAACAGTAGCTTCATTCTTGGTTTTTCATGCCCCTGGTAAGAGGTGAAAAAACATACAAATGAGAAAGGAAAAGGACTTAAAATGGAGATAAAATAAGTAAGGGGGAAAAAAATGAACTGGCAGACTGTGGAAGAATAAATTGTGTCAATAATGACCAGAAGGTAAAAATCTATTCCCTCTAAGATTCTTCATTTAAAATTTTGTTCTCCTGATTAAAACTTTGTAAATAGTAATTATTGTCACAAAGATATTCATAAACAGATGTTTTTAAAAATGCAAATTCATTCACTATTCAGAAAATATGCACTTTATGTGCCACAGGGAATTTAATCGTTGAAAGCAGAAAAACGCATTAGGCCCCATTTTCAACATAACACAGTAAGTCAGTATGGGAAATGGTGCTTATTTTTTTCTGTACTTGTTAAATATGGCAATAGAGAGAAAAACCTATTGTTTACTGAAGACTATTGCTTTTGTATTCATAAAAAAACTATAGAGTATATCTAATTCCAAGTTGCTTTATTAGTTTAGCATAAAACTGAAGCATACTTATTTGAGCAAAAGTAAAAATAGTTTCTGTTAATATATGTAAGTATCTGCAAATAATTCAAAAGGTACATCTTAGTTTGCCTCCCCCAGCCTGGAAAGGGAACATTTGTTCAAACCAGATGCACTTCTGGTAAGTAAGAAGAGCTTCCTTGATTGTCATTTGTTTGTGAAATACAACATGAACTATTGTTTCTGTGAGGGTAATTGGGTGTGGAGTCTCTTCTATTTCATAACATGAGATACTACTAGAAATGATGAAATACTATAGATTCTAAAATGAGTATGGTCACTTAATTTTAAAGCAAAGCAATTACTGTTCTATTACCAAGTATTCTGAATCAATATCTTGTCTTGCAACTTGCACTCACATCCAGAATAAATCTATAATATTACAAGTAGTCAGAGGTAAACAGCAACAGAGCAGAACAGATATTCAACAGGAGTCCTTGCATATAGTTTGTATAGGTTATGGTCTCAGATTAGCCAGCAATGAAAAATACAGGTTGCTTATTGGTCTTCCAGATGTCTCAAAATATCAAACTTGCCCAAGGATATACAGAATTGATGGAGCTTCTGGAAACAATAAATTAGAATTCTTACCTTATTTTCAACAGCTAGAGTTAGTCTCTTTGACATCAAAGGAACTAATAAAGTGCAAAGACTGTGTTGGATTTGACCCGAGAGACACACATGCACTTTTATATATGAGGTAAAATTTTATTGGTAATGGTAAGCCTCATAGCTGACTTTCTTACTGGTTATTATGGTCTTGATTTTTCTTCCTGTCTCTTTACTCTCTATACTTCTTTAAACAAACACCCTATAGCTCTCATTTCTTGCTGACTTGAAAAATAACCTCTCCCTCTCACAAGGAGAAATAACAAAATCACAGTGTTTTAGTAATAAATAAAATATTTAACATGAATAATTGGCAAGTAAAAAAAGTGATGAGTATTAAAAAACAGAAAAGTAGATTAGAGTGCTACTTCCCCAGCTGAAGAAATTTTTAATGCTATACTTGTTCTTTCAATTGGTGCTTTATACATTAGCATTTATAAAGTTCAAACATCTGAATTTTCTTAAATGCTTTATATTAATAAAGGATTACGCAACTCAAGGTCCCAAATTATAATAATTACTAAATTAAACCTCCTCGGGCCCTCTGAACAGCAGGTAAATGCCATCTCCTCCATGGAAGCTGAAGCAGGGGGTTTACCAGGAGGTGTAGGGGTGCTTCGCCCTGTTCCCAGCCCATGAATAGCGCAGCAAGGGGTGTCTTACTGCTTGCGTTAACCACTAGACACCATGAATGAGTAATGGCCCCAGGCAAACAGGCTCCTTCACACCCCTGAAGCCTGTGCAGGAGCCAGCCCAGTAACAAGCTGCACCACGCACTGTTCTCTAGGGGTTTGTCTTATGTGTTTTTTTAAGTTACATCCATTATTAATGCAACATAGATATACTGAACTGGGGGCAAAGTGCTTGATTTCTGATCATACAGCACAGTGCTCTACTTCTCAGCTTACAATGGAATTTCTCCCCATTCTCTGTGATAACGCTGAGGATTAAACAAATGATCCTGAGAGTGAATTTGTGACAGCTGGAGACATGGAGAGCAGTCCCAGTGAGTACAGGACTAAATCACCCTGCCAGGGCACAAAATCACAGCATCTAAGATGAATTAGTTAATACTACAGCGAACTGGGTCTGAATTTGGTTCCCCCATGCCTCCTGCAATCGTACGCCAAGTCCCAGCAAGGCAGAAGTCTGGGTCTTACAGGGAACAACATCCCAGCCTGGCTTTAGTGGGAAAAGTCTGTCCTGTGCACATTCAGAGCAACAGCTACTGAGGAAGCGTGTCCAATTCCTGCTTAATTTCTTACATGACACAGCCAAGACTGCAGAAACAGAGAGCTGTGAGTTTTATTTATTCCTGCACAGCAACCTTTCCTATTCTGGTCAGTAATACCTACGTAAGCACACAGAAAACAAACCAGAAAGCGTGCGTATCGCCAAGGATCCAAACTCAGCTGACAAGGTGGATGCTGATATTTCCACATCTCTTTGCACAGCCTGTCTCTCTATTAATTCAAGTAAAAGAGAGAGGTCACGGCTGGATGGCTTGTATTGTTGCACCCAGAACAGACTGGCAACAGGTTGAAGAGGGGAGAAGCTTGCTAAGGCTGTATAAGACTTGTTCGTATCTGTGCACCAACCAAGTAAATATGCATATATGGGGGCTCAGTTTGCCACTGGCCTATTTGGACACACTCAAAATTCTGATCAGTATTGCTTGGTTCAGGTGTTTGCTCCTCTTCTCCATCTCTAATTTAGCAGAGGCAAAGATGAAGACAAATGGCCAGATGGCCAAAATGCAGGAAGTTCTGTGGGGAATGAGGAGTTCACGACAATTAGCATTCTGCTGTGCTGGAACTTCAATCTACCATTAAAGCTATGTAAATAATGCTGGCACACTGAAAGACAGTATGGCTTAAACACAAAGTGAGCTGGTCTGTCACACTTGAGATACAAGCTGAGTCTGAGCACTTTGCAGTCTAGAAATGGTCATTATCAGGGTTGCAGTAGAGAAAAACAGATGGGGCAAAGTTCCTCAGGGTTGTCAAAGAGAGGAACCACCTCATCAGGTGTTAAAAGTATTTCTCAATATAAAGGGGAGTTGAAGGCATTTGTTTGAGGTAAATGCTCTTTCTTCTTTCCATCACTACCTAAATCCATGCTGTGACTTGGCCCAAGCCTACCTCCACAATTTCCCTTCACTTGGAGGAAGATCCCCTCTTGCTTTGAGGAAGTAATTAATCCAGAAAACAAAGCACAAACTGTGTTTATTAACAAACACCCTAACAGTAGTCACACATATGAACATACAGATAGCCCAAGAGCTCCTCTAGCATCTCTCTCCATCCCTGACCAGGATCCACCTTCCTTCTAGGCCGATTTTATCTGTTCCCAGACAACACACTTCTGCATGTATGTATAACATGTGGAGAGTGTTTGCCTCCAGCAGGAGGAAAGTTGGCTTTCCTCCTTTAAACCAGGCTCCTGGGAACAGGCAGCAGCCTTTTGTACATATGTTGAGGATATTTCTACCTGATGTTCAACATTCATTATCGCATGTTATTTACCAGTGCTATGTAAAACCACATAACCGTTACCTACGAAATGAAAAAGGACATGGACACAGCTTATGGTGATACCTCCCACATTCAGCTCTTTAAAAAGAAACTTATCATCCTCTATGTTAGTTTAATCCTGAAGTTTGTCACTGTGACTGCTGGAAGAGTGACTTTCTGAACACAATTTCAACAGCACCGTTCTAGACAGTGTCTTGAAACAAGATTATAGTGTGTACCCAAGTTGTCAGTAAGTACTAAATCAGTCTGTCAGCATTTTAAACGTGTGACATTGTGCTTAGGTCTATCTCTCTTTCTAGAATACCTGATCAAGGGGAAAAAAGCAATTCCCTCTCATCTGAATTCTAAGAGGACATTGGAAAACTGTGGGCCACTAAGAAAAAACGACATCCTCATGACGGTAGCCTCCTGTTGATGCAGTCACAGATTAACTCACCTCTTGAATATAGTAGGAAGCGAAAAATTGAGCTAAAAACTGCATTTCTAGGAAGATTCAAATGCTAGTGTGTGTCCATAGGGATTTTATAGAGTGGTTTTGAAACAACCTGTGCATCAGTAAATACCACATTTTCCAATGAGCACAGGAAGTCTGCAAAGCTTTTTGTGCAAAAAGCAAGGTTAAAACTCATTAGAGCTCACATCAGGCATGTGATGGGCTTTACAAGCTGCCTTACTGTCTTAAAGTGAAAAATAGCCAGTAGAAATTGGTTTATATTTTTAAACATCCTGGATTCTCCTTCTAGCTAGGAAGTAAAATTGCCCTATGCCAGACATATATTCCCCTGATAATTCTTCTCCTATTGTTTTAAAATTGTGAGTTTTGACAAAGGTTATAAAGATTGCCATTAAACTCTGCTCTTCAGAGCTGCAATTGAGTGCAGGGAAGAAAGTAAAAATATTGAGGATCCAGGCCTTATTTCCTCCACCTTAGAGGGCAGAAGAAGGAATAATGGTGGCAGGAATATTCACGCCTTTTCCATCTCAAGATCAGTTTTCACATTGTGACCGTGTAGACCTACATTGTAGCTGGCCCTGGCCAGTGGGAGCAAGTCTTGCAAGGAAACTCTCTGTTTATGGCTTTCTTTGGCAGCAAGAAGGAATAAGGGGCTCCTCTGGACAGTATTTGTTTTGAATGCAAGAGGGGGAGGAATTTCCCCCACTGCAGTTCTCCCATCCAGTGCTGAAGAGAGCCCAGACTTGCTGGTGTTTGAGGAATATGTATCTTCCCATAATTTTTGTAAGGGGCAGGTTGCTAGATGTGGCAAATTTATTTGTAACAAGTTAAAATGTTTGTTGATAGGTGCTTGGTGCTTTTTTAAATGTTGCTTTTAAAAATAAAACACGAGAATAAATAAGTACATAAAAATAAGAAGTAAACCTCAAGCTTCAGTTTATGAATACTGAACTAATCTAGTGCAAAATTTCCCATTAAAATAAAAAAAAAAATCAAGTGCAATGTACTTTTAAGGTCTTGGATTACTCTTTCCTATTAGGTTGAATTGACCACTTAATTTGTGAACTGTGTAACAGAGGAGTAAAGAAGTACTCTGGCTGATCATGCAGAGAGATGGTGCAGAAGGCACTGCTGAAACCTTCCAACACCAAGAGCGGTTTGGAGATCAAAGGAGCCAAATGGGGACATTCTGGACTTCTGCAGTACCTCAAAAGAAAACCACATTGGAGGAAATTCTGATTTTTGCAGGTATATCAGTCTGACTGGCATCCAAAATAAAGCAGAATGACTGGGATTATAAGGAGAGAGGATCCAACCAAAAAGAAGAGAAATTTAGACAGGATTTTGTTGCTTGCTATTTTAAAATCTGACTCAACACACTTGTGATCTCTTTCGTGAGGAGAGCTTTCTGTACTATGACTCCAGGCAAAGTTACAACTGAAAATTTAAAATAAATAGGATACAAACTGAACTCCCCAACATTCCTGCTGTATTGAAAAAAGGAGGAATATAAGCATGCTTGTAAATAAAGTATGCTATCTCTATAAATGAGTGTGGGGAGAAAGACCCCAAAATCAAAGCCAGGGACATTTTGTTGCAGCAAAATCCCAAAGTGGGGAGCACGGGGAGGAGTTTCTGGTTATTTTTATTCTGGAAATCAAGGAACTCATCTGTACGATGAATCATGTAACACCACAGGGTCTCATTACCACATGATAACCTTATCCCTCATTGCTTATTATCAAATAAATAAGGGCAGTCAATCAATTCAGTGTTTATTTATGTAATTAATGCAAAACTCACAGGATTAGCAACAGATTTTGGTAGATTTTATTACCTTGGGGAAGGATCAAAGTAACAACCTTTGAACTGCCGGTGATTAGTGTAGTTTTGGAGAAAACTGAGGCTTACAGAATCCTTTTGGTATTGCAACCTGCCCGTTGTTTAACACATCAGGTAAAAGCAGCAAAAATGAGCATGGACCCAGATGGTCCTAAATGGAGCTCTCCTCCATGGCAGCTGCAGAGCAGTGAAGTAGCACAGAGCTGGCCAAACGGGAACACAGTGCCCAAGGAAGGCACAGACCTGGTGGAAACACCAGATTTTGGGATGCTCAGGGCCGGCGTGCAATGGGCACACAGAGGCAGGAAACAATGCCCGCGCTCCGGCAGGAAAAAAAGCTACATTCTTCATACTCCTCATGCTGCCTAATCTATTCTTACCTGTCTGTGGAGAAGACAGAAAAATCTGCCTGCTTTCTCCTCCTTCCAGTTTTATTTTACTGCTCTTGCTGTTATAGAGAAGTCATAGGTTTGCTCCCACATAACGAAATGATTTGCAAAGAGTAAATTATTCTGAGATTAAAGTCTGTGACCTAAAATTCCCTGTATACACAGGCCCAGATTAAATTATCCTTTTTAATTTTAAGAGCTGTCAACAAAACTACAAAAGAAAAATACTATATACAGAATAATGTTTGACAGAAGGAAAAAGAAAAGAAGTAAAATATTATTGGTAAAGAAAAGTCAAAACATTAATAAAACATTTCCAGTTCTTCTTCGTAATTCCTAGTACTTTTATCTGATTTGGCACATGAAAAATTCCTTGAATTTTAATTTGGAAGTTTGGCTGCAATTTTTTTCTGTATTCAGCAGTGTCAGTACACAAATGTGTTTGTACAGTTTACTTTACAATGTACTTTGTTTAAATCCATGTAAAACTTGAAATTTGTTTCAAGGGAACTCTGGATGTGATCTAAATAATTGAGCAAGAGAATCTTGTTAAAATATTTAGAAAATATATATCGGCATTTTGATATTTTACAGTACCACCCTATTAAAATTTATGGTAAGGAAGATTCTCTTAAGCTTCTGAGAAACTAAGCACTAAATAATCCCTGGGGTAAAGAGGGGAGGGAATTTAAGCATCTCCTCCTAGCTGGGCTGTTTCCAGAGTTTTCAAGTAAACAACACTACAGTCCAATATGCATTCAGAACAGCTGACAATATGGTTGGATACAATGAAAATCATTTTATCTAAAAACTTACCCATCTACCCAGACTTCCTGGGTAATACAAAGAATTCCATATATATACTGTGGCAACTGTTATTCCATCTAAACATTTCCATCTCTTTTTCATTTTAGACTTGTGTGGAAATTAAGAGCTGTAAGACTTGAATTCATCCTGTACAACTTTGGGCATTGCTTCACCTGAAGTTAAGTCCTGTACTGCATGGGTATAAGGGGAAAAAAAGGCAGGAGATCTGAAAAATGAGGGACCAATTAATGAAACAGAAGACTTAGTTCCATGCCATGGGAGTAGTGGTAAAGAAAGAGGAAATCTCTGAAGATACTCGTGGTGGGGAACTGATCTCATTTACCCAACAGAGAGCAGCCACTAATGATTTAAATGGCTTTTGCATTACATCATTAATATTTTGAGAGTCAGAATGGAGAAGCCAAACAAAACTTTTTCAGCAAGTCAAGCTAAGCACTTCTGAGTTTGACTCAAAAACATGGGCAAATAATCAGCAGACTCTGAATCAGAATGGTTTGTGCCAAGGAATCTATCATGGTAACACCACAAAACACTGCACAAATACTGATGCATGCAAGCATCACTTGCATATATATATATATATGTGTATGCATACACATACTGAGCACAGTGATGTATTCTGCTACAGGCACTCTAAGTGCTTTTAATGGCTTGAAACATATGCAACTGAGAATAGAATTTTAGTCCCTTTTACTGATTATTCATAATTAAAAAAAAAACATGAGCTTAGGAAAAGAGTAGCATATTGTACCACATTCCAGGAAAGTAACTGTTTCATGAACCGTGCTTACTGTTGCTGGTCAGAAGAAAAAAAAAATTGGGGCACTTCTGGCCTCTGCAGATTAACTGTGCAAGCCCAGTAGACATTGTCCTGAGTTTTCTGGATTTATTTTAGACAGACAGGATCGGTCAGACATTTAATACAAAGTGACCCAACGCAGGAGCAAGGTGAATGATCACTACCAGTATAACTCTACCATCAAAAGCAGTCAAGTGGATGAGGCTTGTAATACAGCCTGGGAATTCTGAAGTTATTTTTTAAGAGTGTACATTCATATGGTTTCCTTGACAATTTTCTCTCTGGCTAGCAATAGCACTGACTCATTTTCTTAATTACTTCTGTGATTCATTTGCCAAAAAAGTGTTGTAGCAGAGATGCTGCTTCAAGACGACAAGACTCTCAAAATGCCTGAAAATGTGTTTTGCAACACTGACACATGAGATCAAACAATAGGTGGTGTCAAACAGGATTAAACAAGTTTGGGAGGGTCGCTCCTTGACTTTCAGTTCCTGACATATTGTCTCAAATTGCTCGTTTTTTTCCTTGTTTGCACTCTGCTGTCATTAGAAGGCTATGAGAAGTGTCTGTCTTTGTGACTACAGCTGTTTTCTTTCATTATTTCCCTTTCTGCAGCTAGCCAGAGAGAAGGCAAGCTGCTGGGACCACAGTTTCTATATAACACCCAGCTAAATTCCAGATATCATGGGGTTATTTATGATTTTATATAACAGGGTCAGTTCAATGACAGGGTGAGAAGGGATGATTCAGATTCACCGACTTTTACTGATCTGTATTTGGTGAATCTTGACTTCTAGCTCACCCATGAACTTGCCTGAATTACGCTGTTTTAAGTTTACTACAAAATTAGTAAACAACATCTAGTAACAATTTAAGAATTTAAAACAAATTAACTGTCATTATCCATAAATCACATGACAGCGTTCATGGTCCCAGATTAGTGACTGTGCAAGCACTTTCAACACAACAGTGAGACATCTGTGCCCCCAGAAACAGAGGTCTGACTTTAGGAGCTGCAAAATCAGGGGAGCTGACAATTCCTTTCATGAAGAGCTTAAAACTAAATTTAAGACAAAGCTCAAACAGAAAGTGTGTGCAATGAACGTGGGTTGCTTGGATAGTTTTGTGAAATGTATTAGGACATTAGGTTGCTTAAATATACTCATATAGATGCTTCACCAGGAAGAATACTGCTCTTGCAGATGTTGCCATGAGAATGTTGCTCACTCACATAACCTTGAAATTAATTTTCTGGAAGCATCAATCAATTAAAACCCAATCACAAAAGTGTTACAGGAATATAGAAACAGAAATGCTGGAAGGTGACTTTTTTTTTTTGTACTTCTAGCACATATTTTTAAAGTGTTTTTTGCTGTATTTTCACACCTGTAAGAAAGAGCAAATATCTGAAAGATTTGGGGATCTGTTTGGTGGCACAGGAATGACACAGAATGACTCAATAATTTGTGAGTAATTTGGCAGGACTTCCTGTGCCATATGATTTCAGAGCCACCATTAAGCAGTCAGCACAGCAGGGTTTGTGTACCCTGGGCTTTCATTTCTAGTTCTGAACCCAGCAGGCCAGTGTACTCCCTTCATGTGCTATTGTTATATATGTGTGTGTGTAAATATATATACACACACAAAATAGTTTTACATTTACTCCAATATACTTCATTTATTTATTTATTCCTATATTTTTAGGAAAAAGTTAAATGTGAAATCTTGTAGGATGTTTAATGCCCTTTGCTGAATACATAAAAATACTGTTACTCTTCTGATAGTATTTTTGCTATATTTTTCTCAATTAGCACATGAAAAATAATGGAAAGAAAAACATATGTAGAACTTTTCACTTCTCATCAAGTTTGGCTAGATTTAAATATAATCCTCAAGTAATCTTTGTTTTCTGAACTGCTACGTTCCTTATAAAACAGCCATAATGTTTTTGAGGGAATATGTGCTTTAGAATATTTAATTTTTCTTCTAATTTAAAATACAGAAGCAGATTACAGCTGCATGTTAGGAAGCAATCATAATTTCCCTCAAAATTACCTTTTTGTTGAATTTTGTTCTTGCTGTTTTCCTTGAGAGCTTTTTATGTTAAAATTTTCCCAGCTGAAAACATACATTGTGTTAATATTTGCAGCTGGTCATCACTTCAGCTCAGACCCCGGCTGAGCTGAATTCAAATGTTAGCAATGAGCCACTTGAATGTAATTTTGGCACCCCTAACTTCGTATTGCCTGTAAAGTATAATTCTCCACCAGTGCTTAGTGGGTGGCAGGAAATTTATGTTCATTAATGTTCTGTCTGATGCACTCATAATGCTCCTCTTAGAAATATGCAAGAGATGAAAATAACTAAATATCAAGTATAATATGACGCGTGCAAAATAGGGGGAAAAGAAGTCATACTACCTGCACAGAAAAACACACATAACTTAAAATTATTTCAGGATATCAGTTCTCTGAAAAGTTACGGACTACATTCATTCTTCCAGTAATGTAATCATTAGATGTCTTTAACTTATATTTTAGACTTCCACAAGAATGTTTAAAAATGTTCTTATAGGAGCTTTGGAGAAGAAAAAAAAAAAACAACAGGTTGTATGCTCTTTTGCTACAGAGCAAGGAAACAAACCTCTCTAGTCACATCTTTACTTAAATATCTTCGTGTCTGCAGCCCAGGCTTAAGAAGATTCTGCTTGTTCTTTAAACCTGATGCTTCCCTGAGAGTAAGAGCGCAAGCTGTGCCACCCCGCTGGGCTGTCAAAGCCACCCTCGTGCTCATTTCATATTTCTTCAAAGCCCATATGAAGAGATATGGGGTCTAGGACCCAGCCCAGTTTCAGCATCCACAAAAGTGTTTCAGAGATATTGCAGAGGAGAAACTGAGCGAACTGTCGCAGACACAGCTAGATATCACCCAGAAATGGTTTTTGTTAGCAAATGAGCCTTTATCCACCTCCAGAACTCTCAGTTTTGTCTTCATGAAGCTCTCTACACCCCTCACAATGAAATTTTAGCTTCAACTGCCCATATGATATCTCTTCCTCCAGCTTCTACAACAAAATCCGTTTCCCCTGCATGGCTGCCTTGCCAGGCAGCTCCTGGTGCAGGGCCACCTCCCTGTGTCCCCTCACACTGCTACAAACCACACCTGAGGTCAAGTTCTATTACTTGAGCCAAGAAAATACAGGAGCTTTTTTCTCAGCACAACCTGGTAGACAAAAAAGGCATATATTTTAAGCGATAATCTCATCTGTCCCCTAAGTTATACCAATTCTATAGATGAAGTATATGTCTGGGTATTTATTGCACAGAGAAAGAAACCTCAAAAAGTTGTGCCAAAGGTAGTAGCTCTGAGCATGTACCATTATACACATAACATCAAAACATGCTTCTGGATATATCGACATTCCTTTAAAAATATGATTCACATCAAGCAAAACAAAAATACCTTTGTGCACCCCTGTATTTGGGAAAGCATCCTTGGCTGTCCTGTCATCCCTCTGCACAACAGCTCCCCTTCCCGACTCGCTCCCATGCAGACCTGACCTACATCGTTACGTGTCAAACTTTGACAGCCCAAATATCAAAATGGATAATAGCCGGGGAGGAAAAAAAACACCACACCAACATTTTAAGAAACTGGAAAAAATATAAGATGCTGCGTCGTCTTTAATCATAACCGAGTCCCTGTGCATGCACTAGTCTGAGCAATATTCCCAAACTATTGCTCCATTAATTCATGCTATCACACCTACCTGGTTTACCATGAAACACCACCGTGCATAGTGTTAGACTACATTATCTTGTTAAGAAAAATGGGCTTCACTCATATTCCTGACAATTCCTGTGGTAACTGAAGAGCAGTGGAGTGCTGCTGCTTGGCTGTTTGAAGTACAAGGGCTGTGGCTATTTACACTGTTAATGAGGCTGGGATCCTACCTCCACTCTGCCTCTGATAGAAGTTTCAAAAAGCAAGTCATTCTTGCAGGTTTATTCAATGCCTGCTAATTAGCTAGCCCAGTGCAATTAATCTTAGAATTAGAAACTAGTTGAGTGTTCATTTCTGTTTAATCAGATTATTGATAATACAAGCAGTCTTTTAATTATTCTTCCAGTGTACTCCTCCCTCTATGAAAACATGTTTTGACTTTCAAAACACACTAATTAGGACCAAGTTATTTTCCCCCAAAATAAATTTTAAGTAACCCTGTGAATTGCCTGCTCTGGCTAGTAAAATTTCTCAAATTTAATCAGGCTGGATGCTCCTCAAATATTCTAGATGTCCTGCAGACTCCTTCAGATCCTCAGCAGATTTTCTTTGCGACAATTAAGTTCTGGTGCACAATGCAGTCACTTAATAGTATGTTCAAAAACACTCAGGCTTTCTGTCCAAATTCAAATGCCTGGATGCTTTAGGGAAGAACACTGAACATGGCAAATATATCCATCAGCTGAAGAAACTGCACTGAATTAAGGACAAAACACAGTTAGAATAATGACGTGTCCTTCTGTGGAAATTATCCACCTCAAAAATACACAGCAATAGAAGTAGTCTTTGGCCTGAGGGAGGGTTTCACAGAGGACCTGACTCCAGTCTGGATTAAGCCTCCTTCACTTGTGCTAGAGTCAGAAGGAGGACTCAGGGCCTGAGGCAACCTCGTGGTGACACAGACTTCGGGCAGAACCTGCTCCGAACCAAACCCACGCTCTTGCTTTTGTTACAGCACTGTCTCTGTCCTACACCCCATCGCAGGCTGTGGAGTACTATGGTCACTGCGCTAATGACCGACAAATATTCATTAAAAAGTGAACATAAACCTGAATACAACTGAATTAATTACCTGTGCATAAAACATGGAGATTGTATGCACCCTGTTGCCTCTTCAAATGCAGCAAGTTATTAATGGCCATAAGAAACAGCATTTACTGTATGCAACTTGCCTCCAATGCTCTCATCACAAAGATTTTCTCCTCCATACTGTTTAAATATAGATGAGTGGTTTTTCAAAAATGGTAGAATTATACAGTTCTTTGTTACTGATAAAATACTCACAAAGGTCGCAGACACAGCACTTATAGATGATAAATATTCCCAACAGGAAAATCCACTGACAAAAAGCTGCTCTGACCTTTTATCCATCGCAAAATGACTTCCCAGGCAGTAACAGCCCCATTTTGTTTGGTTGTTTTTTCGTTTGTTCTCCCATGAACTTCAAGGATGTCTTTTATTAGTCATTCCAGGAAAAAAAAAAAACAAACCCTCAGCAACATCGCTAGTAAAATTCAGCAAGAGACTCCAGATAATTCTTGTAGCAGAAAAGAAAGCAAAGCACTATTCATGGAGAGAATCAGTGAAATCAGGATGTCCTTCACAAGATTATTACTTCATTAATTGTACCACCGCTGTTCTTATATTCTTTGCTGCACAGTCAAGATGTGTACCTATTCAAACTATTTCTCTATATTCACATTCATACATTTAACATTTACTCATTCACATGCATGCACCCCAACAATACATATGCAGCTACGTATTATTTGCACAGAAAGGGAAGAATGTAATATTAAAACAAAATCTTATTACTTTTAAGCCAAACTCAGAGCTTTTAAGGCTCTCAAAGCAGATTTTCAATGGCTTGAATTTGACAGTGGGTAAAGGCATTACAGATGAGTGCTCACAGTGCTGGTTTGTTACACCATGCCATCAAGTGTGCTATATGCATGGTGTAATTTATAATAAAAACCTGGAAGTACTCAGGAGTGCTTTAAAACGTTAATGATGCCATCTTTTGTATCAGACAAGCACCATTAGTAACCTTAAATCCAATAGCACATGCTCCAAGACAAGCGAAATATTGTTAGTACTAGTCAATAAACACACAAAATTATGTAAATTAGTCTTCCCATAGATAACAAGACTGCAGTGCTATGGTCCAGCATTTCAGGACACTGTTTCCCATTATGACACCTGGAAATATGTCATTAATAACAACCTAATCCAAAGCCCAGGAGGGTTTATTGCTGTAGAAGAACAGAAGCCCAGACCAGATGACTTCACTCTGTGACCTTACAGCGTCCAAAGCTGGGAAGCGTGGTTCACAGCACGGTTCACAGCACACACTCCAAGGCAAGGGTAATTGACTTGGAAGTAATAGCTCTCGATCAGTGTGCAGTTTCATTGTTCTTTTTCTATCAACATCAAAATCAAGCGTCAAGTGCTGGCTGATTAGTATCAGGAGGAGTCAATGAACACCCTTAGGTTTTCCCATGAAAGGTTAACCCTGATACTTTGCCTGAGCATTAGGCAAAGCCCAAAGACCTCCCCCCCCACCAAGATAACACATGGGTGTAATCCAGTTTCCAGCTCGCTCTGGCACTGAATGAGAGCTCAGCTTTGGTTTCCCTCTTTGCTTCCTGCACAACATGGGTGGTGATGTGTTTTTCACACCGATTTGGGCCCTAAAAGACTATAGCATCACAGCTTGTAAACACCAAGGTGAAAAGGAGCCAGCAATTTCCCCAGAGGCTTCAGAGCCTGAGACAGGGTTGCTTTGAATGCAATGAGTTTTGTTTACTAGATTACAGTGGAAACATCTTTTAATACATATCCTTTGGGTCCTATATTCCTGTAACAGCTTTATCTCTGTAACAGAATTAAGTGCTCAGTCTTACTAAGCAATCACACACAAATTAAAAAGAACTAATAACCATTATTTTTGACTGACTGGCAAGGGTTATAAGGATGATTTATTCATTATTAGCTACAGCTTACATAGGTCTTCACTATAAATACTGGTTCCACACAGCCATTTGTGATATAAATACATTATTTAAATGGACTCAATCTCATACCAAACCCTTTACTCACACATGTCAATCACTTGCATTTCTTTGCTGACCCTTGTACTTGAGCAAAGGCTACATACATGAGTAAGAGAATACAGATCCAGACTTTCTTTTTCGTGTTTTATTTATGCAGACTTGTGGTTATTTGATGTTAAAAGTATCATTGACACATTTCTTTACAGCTATTCTATTTATAATTTATTTGTATAAAGGATGTTGTTATAGCATCCTCTTATTCCAGGAAGAGCTTCTGGAGTATTTGGATTGCTGTCACTGAAAGCAATGGATTATTTAGGTTCTCCATCTGTGAATTCCCTCCCCATCAGCGTGCAGATTCACTTGGAAGACATTTGTGGATTCTTAAAGCTTCACTTTTAATTCTCCACTTGAAAAGCAGCAATGCAAAGCATCCATAAAAAAAAAAAACAACAAACAACTGGGAAGAAACTGATAAAATTGAACCTTAGAGAAATCTGAGCCCGCAGAGAGCACTCCAGACCCACTGGGTTGAGGAGCAGAAATAAGCAAAGCAGCTGGCTATGGCAGAAAGGTTCCTGTAATCTCTCATCTGAGTTCATTCCAGGGGGCTATGAGATTTTCTAGTGAGACGGTGGGGTAATATATATTGGCATAACCCTACAAAAGTTGATTGTCCTGTCAGAAGCCCCTAAATATCGGGATATAGATACAACTCATTTGTTAAGGAGATACAATGCATTTGTTAAGGAGAAAAAGGGTTTGGACACAGTTTGGGAAGGAGCTGCTGGAGAGTTCCTGAGTCCCAAAACGCCTGCCTGGAGTGAGTCAGAGCTGTGCCTTGCAGGACTCGCACCACTAACAAAAGCTCCCAGGAGGATCAGCACAGATCGATTCTGCCATCTACCCCTGCTGTGCCCCAGGTGGGAAAGACAGCAGCTCTGGGCAGATTTCTACCAGGCCACTGTGAACTTGATGTGCTCTAGCTCTCTTGCCGCACTAACATGTCTGGTCTCTTGATATTATCTAAGGCTGGAAATCCCCTCTTATTATTTGCAAAATCATCTAGAGATAAAATGGTCAAACAACAGCACATGTAGGATCCTAGAAATCCAAACTTATTGTGGACTAGCCTGCTTGATATACATATGACAGCATCCTGCCTTACTCAGTGGTCTGAGACAACACAGAAATGATACTACTTCATACATAAGTATATTCGTTATGATGGAGGAGAATACACTTTTATTGGAGCCTGAAACCTCAGTGCGATTCAGCCCAAAGCTACACTTCCAGTTTTGGTGCACAGAATGTGGGGAGGGCTGTGGCAGCAGCAAGGACAGTGAGAAAAGAACGCCTCCAGGACAGCTGAGAGCGATGCTGATAGAGCTCCTCTTCAAGGCGATCTTCTTGTCAGATCTGCCGAGCAATAGATCAGTATTTAATGTTCTCCTCACCTGCAGAGTCCCTGCTGCAGCTGGTGCCCAACCAGCTCCCTCCAGGCACTGGCAGAAAGGCAGAGGGGAGCAAGGCCGTGAGGAACAGCCAAATCAAAGTTGTTGATAGTTTCAATAATAGATTATAGCCACAAGTAAAGCATGGCAGATGTTCAATAAAACTGAAGGAGTTTGCACAGCTCCAGTTTTACTTTATTCAATTTCTGCATAACAGGTTTCTGGATCCAACCTCACGATGCCAGACAATGCTGTCTCCATACCCCTCTGAACCTTGTCTGCACCCATCACTGAAGTAATGAGAAGCGAAGCTACCACTTCTTTCATAGCATCAAGATTAGGAAACCTGTAGAGAGATTTTTGTAAGCTGAAGGCACTTACACTGAAAAGATGAAGTGGGAGGAGGATGTGCTCATTCTGCTCTGCAAATTATTCAGAGGCTCATCATTAGTGCTACCTGCAAAAGATGATCCTACTGCCAACAGCAACTGGTCTGTATGCAAATACTCTCTTGTCCTCCCACCACAGCTAGGGAGCCAAACATCTGGAGCCCTTAGCCAGGGAAGCAGTGATAATAGGCACAATCATAACAAGTTATACTATAATTGGAAGCTACGGTACCATAGTCTTAGATAAGGGATCAGTGCTTTCGAAAATGGCCAAGGAAAGGAAAGGAAATACATCCACCTCCGTATACTTTACTGAAGAGTGATTCAAAGTGCAATGTTGGTGATTTAACATAAACGTAACACATTTTTATAATCCTTATCAAATGTTTAGTCACTAGATCAGCATAAAGCACAGCTTATTAAAATGGATAAGAGGGGATTATGTGATTCATTGTCAAGAAAAAAAAAAGTATTTAAAATACAGAGATTCTTTAATCTGTTGCTCAGAAGGCACTGCACACATTGCCAGTGGAACAGTGTGTGTGCATCCAACTTCTAATCACACGGGTCCTGACAAAGAGAATAGTAAAATGATTCTTCCCAGCACACAGGATAAGCTTTTAACAATATAATCCTGATTGCATGTCAAACTTTGATGATTTCGGTTTGGTGAGTGACATAAGTATTTAACTACACTTTGCAAGTTATAATAACAGGGCTGAGATTTCAGAGAGTCTAAACACTCATTCTGAAGTTCTGCATATCTATTTTGTGCGTATCTAATGTTTTCTAACAGTTTTATGTGCCGATCTGAGATTCAGCATGCGAATCAAACATAAAGCTTGAGCACTCACAAGTAGAGAACATTTAAAATTTTTCAGCAAAACCAGGTCCCAAATAAAGACATTCTCTGATGAAACAAGCAGAATATTAACCAAGATCTAAACTAAGCTTTCAATGAAATATTTTCTGATCACAATTAATAATATTGACTCGATTTAGTGAAAAACATCATTATAGCCTTAAAAACAGCAGTCATAGGTTAGATTTCTTCAGCTGTGCTATCTGTAAAAATATAGGCAAAATGAGTTGCTTCATTAGGGAGCATTCTTCTTATCAGTATAACAATTACAGTGTTGTAGCAAATACATATGTGCTTGAACACCTACCACCACTGCCATGTGTTTGGTACGGGAGGTGAACGTGTTCACAATGATCTTAAGGGGAATTATGCACAGTAAATGCTTTTTCATTTGAAATTTTTGAAAAATATATTTAGGAAAAAAGCTAAAGGAAGGAAGGGTCTCATTTTGGAATATGTTTAAGAGCCTGTATTGCCAGGCTTCTCACCTCATGAGCTACAGATGAAGTTCTAAGACAGTCACATATACATACAGGATTAAAAACTGCACTTCAAAGAAACTCATAAAAAGTTGTCCAGATTCTCACATTAGACTTCCACAGGCTTCGGTTAATAAAAGTTCTCTTTTTAACTTTGTCACAGGTTGACTTAGGCTATGAATTGCCAGTCACTTGTTAAATGTCAAGAACAAGAAGGTACCAAAAAAATCATTAAGTTTATTTCTTTCTGCAAAAGAAATCCCAGCTTAAACAAAACTCCTTACCATTTGTAACTTTGGTGAGTATTACATCCTAATTGTCTATCAAGTGATAGAAACACTTTCACAAATGTCATCTAATGAGTAAGGTAGAGTTACTGTACTGTTGTGTTGAGTTAAAGTGTTCTGTATGAATGCACCTATCTATAGTTAAAATGCTGAGTAATACAAGTATATAGGTGAACCATCTTTACAATATGTCTATACACTTACGTTCTGAGAAGACAAAGTTGGAGGACATTACGACTCAGGTTTCTCCCCAAACCCATTACCTAAACTCTCAGAGGACATCTGCTTCCAGGAACCTTCCTGATGACTCACTGTAACCATTAATTATTGCATGGCACAACAGAACTGCAGGTCAGAACCTAAATCCAACTATTTGGTGCAATTACTGACAGTACCAGAGGACCCTGTAATATAGGTCAGCCAGAATAAGAAAACCATGTTTTCAGACTCAGACAGGAGACAGAGGTATAATGACTGCATAGGCAGAACATATGCAAGTACAACATATGCAAGATATGAAGATTTGATGATGCACACATCAGATATTGGGCAGCTTCCCTGGAACTTTAATGATTTTTCTACAGGAAAATATGGACTTGGTTTCTTATTTATCTCAATATACAGATTTATTTCTGTGTACATAAACCCACATGCACATACACACTCTGAGTGGCATTAGAAGAATCTGATTTTGGCTGTATTTTGACTGTTAACAGTTTCTACAGTCTAAAAATAACAAACATTAGCTTATGCAAAAAAAAATTAAATAGGTAAGATAACCTACCAACCAAAACCAGAATTCAGACCTTGATCAGAGAAGAGGTTCTGGCTCTTTCAGTACAGTGATGAGTTCTGGTCTGACTTCGTAGCACCCCTGAACAGAAGTTTGTATTTTCCAAGTGATAGTGTGGGGGGGATGGTTTTACCAAAATTACAAGCGAGGACAGAAAGAAGCTGAGGACACCACGGTAAAGAAAATAAAAGAACCTGACATTTATGTGTAAGGGGATTACTGCTCCTTGTACATGCCAGTGCTTTCACATTGGTTCTAAAAATGAGCTGGTGTCTGCAGCAGTTATATTTGCACTTAAATACCCTTTAATCACTCTGGATCTGTCTTGTGACTGGGAGCAAATTAGAAGAGAGTGCTTTCAATTTACATCATTCAGACAGGAGTTAAAAAATAAATACCGTAATAATGTGTCCTAACAAAATTATACCTTCCTTAAAATGAGGTCATAACAACATGTTATCATCAGATGGATTCAATTTTGTATTCAATCCAGAAAAACAGAAAAATGCAGCACAAGAAATGAACCTTTCTCAAGAGCCATTTATGTTGATGGAAGTTCATATGCTGTTACCAGAACCCTCACAGTGGTGCTCTACAGAAGTCCAAGGGCAGAACAAACATGAGCAAGTCATTAGTGAAACCAACTGCTCCAATGAAATGTCACCTGCCACCATAAGTTTATGTAATCTTATAAGGAATCCATATTTTCAGCTATAAAGTTCCACCACAAATATGAATACCTGGAATGAAGGTGACTGGCAGGGCTGACTTTTTCTGACCAGATAAGATCTATAGTAGTCCTGGTGTGCTTTTGACCTTTCAGTATTGGAGGACTGATGTAACATGTGTCCAAATATAAATTCAAATCTTACTCATTGTCTTTTTAGGCACACTGCAATTTGAACTTTAATTGCTGTTTCATCCTTTTTCTTTAGCATTAAAGCTAATTAAGGACATTTTAGCTCTTCCCTCTAGGAAGAGGAAAATATACTTCCGTGACTCGAATCGCTGCAGGTGGGAGAACCAAGTGAAACAACTCCATGGTCTCTACAGTAATTCACCACCCCTATTTTTGGAACATACAACTTTTTTGTACACGGCTCAGCAGAAGTTAGTGGTGTCACTTTTGCCCTGTTTCTTCCATGAAGACAGCCAATATGAAGAATGCTGAGCCAGCCAAGCCTGGCATCAGTTACATCAATTTTACCTTTTAGTTCATCTTCAAAGAGTTAATTCTTCAGGTGAAACATTAAACAATATTTTTACTTACATTGCTAAATTAAATTATCGTAGGGCTATTTTATTCTTAAATATTGATTTTAAAAAGGGAATGCATGAGTTCCTTGATAAACAGACTAGAACATCAATCATGCAATTTACTCTGACATTGAGTGAGATACGATGAAAAAAATGGGAATTTCTGAAGGTGGTAACTTGTTGATTAAGGCCAATACATCACGGTATATGCACGAAGCAGTGGGCAACCTATCTCAAACCACTTTTTGTTGTGAGCCAACAGTGATGGTTAGTGACCAGAGCAGTGTATGAGGTCATGAGCTTGATTACATTAGTGAGCCAATGTTATTATTTAGTGGTAACAAAAGCCACGGTGGGAATTCTAAATCATTTCTATTTTAAGGGGAAAATACATATTATGGTAAAGCTAAAAAAATTCAAGTATTTCAAAAGGAGTTTTAATAACAATTTTGAGCAAAAGTGAAGATCCGAAATAGAAAACAACACAAACCTAGAGTTTCCAACAACTGATATTCTTTTGAAGAAACAGCACACACTACTTAGACTAGGCCCTCTGTAACCTTGCCATAATTTTGGTTTTGTATGTTTTATTCATTTCAAGAGGCAGCATTAGCCACATAATTATTGTTGTAATTCATTCCTTATGTTGCTATGGATTAAACAGTAACTTATCTGTAGTAATTATGCAATAGGCTGTAACTAACTGAAATATGAATACTGCCAGTTTATCCCACTGTGTTTCAGATCTGCTACATAATTGTTAATGTTCACAACAGTGCAGTAATTGAATTACAGAACATTAGCCACATGATTATTATGATCATAAACTGCTATCAAATGGAAGACTGTGAAATAAGATCGCAAACTCTGAAGTTATGAAGTTCATACCAAACTATATCTATCCTGCTGTTTAGACTGACTCATTTAATAACTGTCACAGTCCTAACTTCTTTCACCTGTAAAACTTCAACACACACAACCAGTCTTATCTTCTACTGGAATTGTTCCATACTTCCAAGCTTTCAGTTTGATTTTGATGCAACTCAGATAGATCCTCCAGGTTGCTAAATTGGTGAAGTTTCCAACCTTACAAAATCTTAAGATATTTGTTTGAATGAGGCTACCTTCTCAAGAAACACTGAGCCTATAGGGTTTTCAAACTAGAGTCTTCCTCACAAATACGGTGGGATTCATCTGATGTAATATCAGCTGTCTGTAGATTGGATGCCCAGTCTAAGCCAGACATACAGTTTCCATCATGAAGAAATAGGCATTTTCAGGGAAGAATTCATCACAAAAGAAGGTGTTTGAGATCCCGTATGTGGATCCTCTTTGGAAATGTTTCTGTTGAGGAGCTTTGATTAAATCCCCATCTTTCTAATCACCTGGGGTATGCAAAAGTCTCAGACAGCATCATTTTTGTCCCATAGTATCAGTGAACAACAGTAATTATTTTCTATAGTTTCTTACACTTGTTGCAATTAAAATACAAGGTCACCAAATCCAAAGAGACTGTCGACTTTGACTCTGAGGGCATCATAGTTTCATCCAAAATGCTCATTTTATGTCGCTATTTCTAATTGGAAAGATTTTAACACTGATTTTTACATCTTAAATGTGGTATTATTCTCATTAGTCATTTGTTGCATGGTTTTTTTTGAAAGATGGCCTAAATGCCACACATCAGAACACAACTGAGAACATAATTGAGTTTGAGATAATTAGTGTCTAAAAAGACTTTTATGGTGACTTATCCAGAATCCTTCCACTATCAGAAAGAAATGAAATCCAGATCCACACATGCAAAGGCCAAGGTGTATCAGCCTGGAAACAGCAAATGTGAACTCTTCACCCACTGGGGCTTTCTACATCTGGCACCTCAGACTTCCACCACTACACAGCTTTCATGAGCTCTTTTAATGCGTGAAGCTACAGATCATTTGTGGTGAATAAAGCCCTAACGGATTACTCACTGTTAATTAAATAACCTGATTCTGTCCACTGAATCTAATGCATTAAAGTATTTAATGTTTGTTTGGTAAACTGCTTTGCTAAATGCTCCTTTGACTTTTATTGGTAATAAACATTAAGCATTTATGGCCTGTGAAAGCAGTTTCACATCTAGCTTATGCTGTTACTATTTACAGTTTGTTAATGAAATACCATTAACTTGCTCCAAACTGCAAGTTGGTTTTGTTCTACTCCTTAACTTTTATTATATAGTATATAGAATAAGTCAATGAAAATCGCATGAGCTATAAGCAACAATTGTACTTGTTACAAAAAAACTTATATTGTCAAATCAAAACATGTTTTCAACTATATAAAGCTCCAACTAGTTTTTTTTCTTTCATTCCTGCTTTTGCTATGTGCACACATGCATTTATTTGCACCTGCCCATTCCCAGTCTACGTTCCCTGTGAAGGGGGAACGCCATTTCCATGAGTTCCCGCAAAAAAAGGGCATTTGAGATGTGTATGTGGAAAGCCTGGCTCAGTCTGAATTGAAACCTTTGCTACGCATGGCAGTGGCTTCACACAACTACAGCTATCTGACATTAGTAGCTAAAATGTGCATGCTTAAAAATAAGAACCATATTTTTTTCCACAGAAAAATATGCACGTGCTCCTCTTTCTGTATACTAACACAGTACAACTCCTGAGTGCTCTTGAAATTTAAGAACAACTGCCTATGCATGCAAGTGGTTTGTGTTGCTACACAGAACAAGCAATGTA
Organism: Nyctibius grandis; assembly: GCF_013368605.1. Taxonomy (NCBI): domain Eukaryota; kingdom Metazoa; phylum Chordata; class Aves; order Nyctibiiformes; family Nyctibiidae; genus Nyctibius; species Nyctibius grandis. The sequence goes on from NC_090670.1 coordinate 17,564,164, forward strand.
TTTTATCTGTCAGGGGTATAAAATACAGGGCTCTGCCAATTTAGCAGTCTCCTATCTATCCCGTGCAGTGGCAAAGAGCTTAAGTGAGCCTGAGTCCCTGCAAGAAGGAGGCACGTGCTGTATTTATGGGGGAAGAAAAACAAACATTGAGTTTCTTGAGATAGTTCCTTTGCTTTTGCATTTGTTTGTGTGTCGTTTTCTTTGAATGTTAGACATGTGTCACAAACATGCTTACAGAATGTAATGTATAATCATCCCTTCTGTTTATCTGCTTGGTCAGTGTTCACAGGGAGGAACATACTGCTCGACATTTGTGTATTCACTTCGCAATGTGGACTTGAAAAGTAAGAGATAGGATGGCTTGGTCCTTCTGATACATTTGATTCCTCTAACAAAACTATTATTGTGGCAGTGCTGTTTTGTCTAACAGAAATAGTTGGAGTGATTCATTATTCTCCTTAGGAGTTGTTTAATTTTGATTAAAAATTTCACTAAATAGAGATGGCAACAATTCCAGCTGTTGTGTGCTTAAGCATGACAATACATCTATCAAGCAATGAATAATATACAGTTTCGGAAGAGGTGACATCTAAGAGAGGCCCCAGTTACAGATATAGCTATGGCTAAGGGCAATACCTGGCTAACGAGGTACCTGTGAGGTGCCGGACAGGGTTCAGAAGGATTTCAGCCTCAGATCAGCACTACTGCCAGTCCCAAGAGACACAGGTGCTTGGGCCACATTACAGCCAGGCCCACCACACTTACAAGAGAAACAGAAACCTGCAAATGTTTGGCCTCTCTTTACTCCATGTTCCTCTCCCGTAGGGATAAAAACCACCCCCTGTGGTGGAAAGCAGGAGTAAGCTAGGAGACAGCTAGATGCAGCTGATAGTCAATAGAGCGAGGGAGGTGCTGAGCAGGTACGCAGTTACACCCGTGTCCAAAACATGCTGCAAAAGGCAGCGTTAGCCCTGCTGGGGCCAGTTCTCAGGATTTTGGAAATGGGATGGTGCAAATAAAACCCCTGCACTGAACAGATGATGGGACAGAGTCACCGGGGAGGCACAGACCAGGATTTCAGAGGGAGGGGTGTCCTTGGGCTGCCTTTTGGGTGGCTTCACTGGCATTTTAAAGCCTCCACATTTGCATCATTGCCGTTGGGTACTGCTCAAGGGTGAGCTGTACAATCTTCCCCTTGCCTGATTTACTGAGCTGTGATTTTTTTTTTTTTTGCTTGAAGTCCTTTTTATTTAATATTGATTATTGTAGAGTGCTCTAAGGTAACAGCATGAAAGTGTTATTAACTTACTGGTAGGTACATTTTATCTTTGAAAAAAAAAAAAGAAACGTTTGTCTGAAGGTTTTAATCATAATCTATAGGTCCATGATGAATAAGTGTTAAGTGTAACATTGAGAAATTTTGATTTTTAGACTCAAGTAACACAATCGTGGAGGAAAAAAACAACAATACAACAATCTCACACTCTCCTATCCACCTACCTCCTGAAAATCCAGGCAGGAGTAAGCTAAGAGGTGGCTACAAGAAGCTAATCTATTCTTAACCTGGCTTCATAAGTGACAGCAAAATTAAATGGAAGCAATCATGAATCATAGGAGGATCAGAGCTGGGTAACTAATTGGCCTATTTTCTCTACTGGCAGAATCCTCTTGAGCAATTTTCCTCAATTATAACTGCAAATCAGCATGTTATTTCCTCCTCACAAACTACCTATTGCGGAGGGACTAACTAGGTGTCCCAGGATATTTCTTGATCTATTGCTGGAGACCAATTCCCACTGTTAAATAATTACAGGAAGTTCCGAGTCCCGTGTTGGGGGAAAAAAGTCTATTTTACCTATTAAGACAAGGAAAATGAAAACCTTAATTATAGATAATAAACCTTATTTTTAATCGTATGCTTTCCTAATAATTGTAGATCTGCTTTGATCAAAGCTAGGCACACAGCCTTAACAGAATATACTCAGCACTCTCTCTTCAGATAATTGATTTCCCTTCAGCATGACGGCTATAATAATAAAACTTCGTCAAGTATAGAGTCCATTGGAAAAAAGGACAGCAGCTATTCACTGCTATTGTTCAGGGGTATCAAAGATATGATTAAACTTGCATGCAATTAGAGCAAGTAAGTGAAGTTGGTTGCTTCCCTGCTGCATGCTAATCACACACAAAGTACATTTCACCTGTTACATGTATTCTTCAAGATGCATTATGTTGTCTATTATTTAGTTCACATCAAATTTCCCTTGTAATATCAAATATGTAGCGAAAAGACAGAGCCTCATCTTTTCTAAAGGACAAATAACAACTCAAAGAGATCCCTTTGGAAAAAGAAAGGTGACAGAACAATTGACACTTCTAAACTATATTATCTAAGTTTCCTCATTTTGTGCAGACTATAAAAATATACAGACAAACAAAACTGACGTGGAATAAAACGGAGAAAAGAAAGCTAAGAAATCCCTTTGTGTTTATTCATTCAAGAGCAGTGGTACTTCACTGGATGACAAAGTGTTTTAGCTTCCCAGGTGATGGGTACAGCAGATTCACCATGACCTGGAAGGAGTGCGAGGAACACCTACGCATACAGCCTTTGGGGTTTTGTTTGTTTGCTTGTTTTTTTAAAATCTTTCCCACTCCTAGCAGCTTGCCTGCCCAGGAGCTGAGCTGGGTTTGCTTTCAGAGCAACTCCTTCCAGTTCATTAGTAACGACAGGCTCGTTTTCCTGGATGATGCCTGTGCTAGTGCTATGTGGGTCTTTATCCATCTTTTACATGTACTTGATATTAGAGAAAAATTATTATAGGTATTATGCAGACATCTTTGCTGCTTGATCTGAGAAAAAGTTTATGGATTCAGCATCGGTGGTACAGGTTCAAAACCCATCCTATATCACAAAAAAATAATGGCTTGGTTTAACAACTTTCAGGTAGACAAGAACTAAAAAAAAAAAACAAACACAAAAAACACAGAAAAGGTTTTTTTTGTGAAACAAAAAACAATCTTTTCTACTTCATGAAGAATTTAACTTTTCCAAACACTACTCTCACTGGTGGCATTTTTGTTTGGGTTTTTTTTGTTTCTTTCAGGGTTTTTGGGGGGTTTGTTTTTTTTTGTTGTTGTTTGTTTTGGTTTTTGTTGGTTTTTTTTTAAGGTAGGCAGCTAACTATAAACTAAAAGGAAATACATTTATTGGAACATCATAAAGAGATACTAGAGTATTTTTAAGGTTTCTTAGTCTCAGTGACTCCAGTTGGCCTGTCACACTTACAGCAACTAGGACAGTCAACCCAGTAAGCCCTGTCATTGCTGTCTGGGAACAGCTAAACAACCAGCAGCATCTCCAAGATGATCTTGTGAACTTTGCTGAAAAAGTGACACATTAGTACCATTCCTAAAGACTGGGCTGTTACCTGATACCCTGTTACACATGTAGAACTCAGTCTAGTGAGATTTTGGGAGTTTCTATAGTAGTAGAATACTACTGTATACTATTCTGTAGTAGTACAGAGATTCCCCTCTGCAGATCAGCTGGAGTTGTGCCCCAAAATTTTCCAGTAGTTTCTAAAAGTCATAGAAATATTGACCAAGTTTCTCAGTGCTGCATTGCAGCTCTCTAATAGAGTACCTATAAGATCTGAAGGAGAGCAGTTTCATTAAAGGTGTTGAAATGGTTATGTTTAAATAACTTACTTTAGGTCGCCTCAATTCAGTAATTTATTTAAAGCAAAAACTGCAGGATGTTCATAAGCTGTGTTCGAGATAGAGAAACACTTTTTACCCTGTCCAGTTAAGAATGGAAATATGTTCACATCTGAGGTCAAAAGGGAAAGAAACATTTGAAGACAAATGATGTGAGAGATCCTTAAAATATGTATTATCTGCCTATTCTTTTCTGTCCTTCAGTTTTATTGTGTTTTGGAGATGAGCCATTGCAGCTACAGAGCAGCAGCTTGTGTTCAGCTGCGAACCGCAGGGCACAGCATCTCCTCTTCGCTTTTGCCTGCAGGGAATTTCAGATATGCATGAAAAAAGAAAGCAAGCATAACACTATTGACTTCAGCAATGTTTCGATGTTTCACTGGTAGAACAGAGCAGCATTTGGCTTAAAGCAAGAGAACGTGAAATGTATTGAGAGAACCCCAAGGAGAGCCCAGGATTTACGACACTCTAACAAAGACGAACTGACAGAAGGTTAAATGATGTCATTTCTAAAGCACTGTGTGATGAGGGGAGCTGCAGCACCGGAAAGGAGACACCTCAACCCATGCACAGTAGATGTACAGAATGGTGGTAGGTATGATGGGGATTTCAGACTCCTAACTGTTTAAAATTGCCCTCAAAAAAGTAAGAGCAGGCAGAACACCAGTATCACGCTAGAACACCACCTCTAGGCTCTGCATACTTCGCCAAGAACCAAGACTGTTCAATGGATGTATCTTCTTTATTCCCCCCATCAGTACCTACTGGTCTGGTTGATCTGCATTTTGTCTACCTTCACACCAAGTTACTGGGAAAAGTCAGGAAACACCTACAGAGGGGCCAATATTTAGGGAGGACACGATGGCCACTCCATTTTGTGGAAAATACAGGAAGTAGTATTTGCTATAGGAGGCAGATGCACACCAAATTGATAATCTAGAGTTTAAGAGGATGCAAATCAGGACACGAGCTGCTGGGATGTTGATCTGTACTGCAGAAGTCAGAAAACAGAGTTCACTTTGAATGGAATTTAAGCTCTTTCAAACTGGGCTACTGTATCATATGTATTCATTTTAATCATTTATCCTTTCATTTATTAAATGTACTTATCAATCAATTGCCACAACTAGTTCTCATAAGCACCAATACTGCAGTCCCACACATTAGCTCTAACCAAAGCAAAACTGATTCCAGCTCGCTACCCCATGACACAGACCAGAGCACAGTCCTCGTAGCCCCTCTATGACTGCCACACACGCACAGCACAATAGGGAGCAGATGACAGGCACATGAAGTGAGATGATGATGGATCTCCAGCCCATGTTCCTCACGTCCTCCTCTGATGGCTGGTTCTAAACAGCGGCTCAGCCAATGATTTTTTTCCTGCAACTTCACCAGTTCAGGCTCTGGCTTCACATGTTGAAACTTCCTGGTTTAACTCACACCCATGCAATCAGCTGTAGTATTTGAAACATCTTTCCCTGGCAATTGTTAAAGAAACTCTGGAGTAGAATTTGCAGGAGGGAGCACACCTGGTAGTTCTTCCTCCTCAGCACTGTGTCGTATATTCCTATCTCCCACCAGAACATCAGTGCTACGCTGAGCAAAGCAAACTAACAAACTGCAGCTCAAGCCTTTTGTACTGCAAACCATTGCAGTCGCATTAAAACTCCATCACACAAGTGGTCATACTGAATTCATTAGAAACTGTTACTGCACCTGGGGTAAAAAAACCCATACACATAGGCTGCTTCCTCTGGGATAAAAGCATCCTTCACCACCAGAACATATAAGCCTCCATAAAGTCTTTAAAAAAGAAAACAAAACCAGCCTCTTCCTCCCCTCCTGCATAAAGCACAGATAGTGCATGTGCTAGCACCAAGCCAACAACACACCAGAAGAAGAATAAGTTGCAGAGCTCCCACTTGGACATCAATGGCTATCCCCAAGCTCAGAGATTAGTGTGGGGCAGCTGAAGAAGTTGAAAGGCAAAGGCCATTTTTTTCCCTGTTTTTCAATGTATAGCTACAAGATTTTCTCATCTTAGTATTATCTTGACAACAACCTACCCTGCCCTTTTTTGTGTAATATTTTTCTCTTTGGTTTCCACTGTGTTGTATGTGTGTGAGCACACAGACTCACATGCACCACAAAATTCTCTGTTGAGACCACCACCAGCTAAAAAGCACTACAGCCTTTCATGGCATACATTAGCATAATAAAACCTCACAGTTCACTCTTCCACTTCCTTGTCTTAGTGACATGTACTGGATTTCACCTCAACTGAAATATTTACATTTTACCTCCATTAAAGGATAATATAATTGAACAAGTGCTAGGTGACCAACCACCCCTTCTTTCTTGCAGGCAGTTGTCGTCAGATTAAGTGTGCAGAAAAAGCCAAAACACTTTAACACATTTTTCTCAGAGGAGCTAGAACTTCTACCAGTGCATTCAATAAACTCAATAATTCCTTAGTATTTTTCCCTGCTTGAAACTAAGAAAAGCTTCATGGCCCTGAGTGTACCAGTAGTCATCGACCACTTTGAGCAGCCTTCCATGAGGCCTCTACATCAGTCCTCACCCAAGCTGTGCAGTAGGCAGACCTCTATCTCTGCTTGGCTCTGTCCTTGCTGATCCTGACTTGTTGACTGGACTTCCCAGACCTTGGACCTGACTTGTCACCTCTCATTTCTCTAATGATCACTGTCCCCAGCCCTGTTCTACTCTCCTGGCTTGCTGCTGTGGGATTGCACCCTTGTTGGCAAGGTCACTGCCTGCACCCACGCATGGTCATCCTTGGCTCCTGGGTTGCCTGCCTTGGTGGAGCAGCCCCACTCTTGCCGCTCCCTCTTAAAGGACTCCAAATATCCCTCTGTAAAAATGTTCTTTTACATATGGTGTCATGTCAAGGATATACTACCCATGTGCATAATGACAGCTATATACAACAGTGATTCAATTAAAAAAAAATCTATAAATGGCATCACCTTGCATTAAACCTTTGACTCGAGGTGAACATGGAGTAGACTTGACATTCCTATCTATTCAGGTCAGACAGTTAACACTGCGTGCTCCAGGTCCATCTCTCCCCAAGGAAAAGCTGTTCTTTCTTAATGAATGCATACATGCGCTTTACATTTTCCCAAAGCCAAGAAAGGTTCAGTTTGAGCTTGGCTAATATCCAAGCTCAAGCTGCACAGAAACATGAGATGACTGTGAATACACTAATCAAAAATGTAGAGTGAGGAAAGGGACAGAGCATTATCCCTTAAAAGAAGAGCCTGATTCTGTTTTTTCCCCTATCCTGATTTTATACCAATGTGGTATCATAGTCATTATGCAATGTTACTTCTAAGCACCCCTAATATGAGGGGAAAAATAATTAGATTAAGTGTATGCAAAGCCATTGACCTCTTTTGTGCATTCAAATCTTAATGCCAAAATGCAGAACGCTTACAAAGTAAGATTATTAACTTACACCAATAGTCCCTTTGAGTTCAGGAATAAACATGAGTGAGTAAATTTTAAAACTAAGACCTGAATTTAGGAATAAGCAAGTCAGATTAAAGAAAATGAGACAAAAATACAACTCCTCACAGCAAGCCAAGTGAAAAAAATGAAAATTTCTCCTCTGAGGTTCAGTCAAGTATGATCTTTTTTATTGGTATTTTTGTGTGAGGGTTTAAGGATCATGTTCAGAGGTTTACAGATGACTTCCAAATAAGAAACAAGATGCCTAAAAATGACCTATGACAACGTACTTAAAAAAAAAAAAACCATCAACAGCACTCAGTTTCACACCAGTACCTAGACTGTGTAAATCAGTTGGATCTCAGGATACTTTGGATTAAACATGGGGTTTTTTTTCTTGCCAGACCACTGTCTCGTTTGAGACATTTATTATCCACAGGACTGGAAACCCCAAAAAGACACAAGCTGAGCAGAACTTCAATACTGCAAAAGGCCTGGATAGCAGACGGGCTCATTAAACTACTTTATAAGGTCAACTTTTGCATCTCTCAAGAGTTCAGGAAGATGGTCTGTGCACATCTCCTGGAGATTTCTGCTGGGCTGAAGCTCTGCTGCACCTAAATGAGTTGTAATGACACAATGTATGCAGCTGTATTTAAAACAGAAGAAAGAATATTTGACATTACAGACCTGTCAGAAGCAAAACCCAGACCCTCCAGGTGCCTTCTAGTCAAAGGACCAAGAAAGACTTGTGAGTTTTCAGTTTGGATTCCACCTCCTGCCAATCTCCCTGCAAGATGGCATGGAGCCTCACTTCATCTTCAATACTCTAATGAGTTCTTTGATTTTATTAGAGGTTCTCATTGATTTCATTTAATGATTTATATATTACCTATACTCTTAGTGATTAGTCATTTTTCTACTGAAGGTAAGACAAATTACAAAGGCAACCCACAATGGGTCACATAAAGCAACCACAGCAGTCTCCAAGCAGGTATTAATTGCCCAGTTGTGGGAACAAAGTAGCCAAAGAAAAATAATACAACAAAACTGAAACCAATTAGGGTGCTTCATATTATAGATTGAAACCCAAGGACCCAGGAGACTGAGAAGAGTGAACTTCAAGACCACCGAAGTTGGTGAGTTATTTTAATAACAGACTAGCAACTTGTGTGCAACTGGTTGTTGCAACAATAAATTTCTACAGTTCTCAGGCTGTACAATTCCAGATGGGAACAAGGGGCAGACACAACAGCATGGGTGTAAGGGGCTCAACCTCTGCCAGCATTTCATACTGCTTTGAAGACCTGAGTCTATAAGCTGCCCTCTGAAGCAGGATGGAATTAGCAAAATCATATATTTCCCCAGGAGAAGACCAAGTGCTCTAGTAGATATGGCATTTTCACATCAGAAAATATGCTGTGCTCCAGTATACAAACCGAGCAAAAGGAAAAAAAAAAAGAAAAAAGATTTATCTTAGATAATTGGTAGTTCAGCATGAGCAATCCAAAAGCAGAAAAAAAAAAAGGATTCATCTCACATAATTTGCAGTTCAGCATGAACGTTATTATGCATGACATTAGAGGAATTAGCATTCCACTAACAAGTGGAGAAATAATTCTTTTGGAACCACCAACTGTTTCACTATTGCTGGTTAAACAGGCCTTCTTTAGCTCCCCATCTGGACAGTGTCCATACTCTAACTTACTTCCAGAGAAGCCATCACTGTTTCTTAAGCAGCAATTTTTAAGTATAATTGTTATTACATGAAAAGGAAAAAGTGCGAAATAAGAATTATTTTATGTATTGTATCAGGTAAGCTGGGGAAACCAGCTAAGAGTTATGTTAAAGTGGAGTAAAGGTTATGAATGGGACAATAAAATTCAAATGCAGAACCTGCTCAACATGCTGAGAATTAATGAGCTGGAGGCAACATACTTGCTAGAGTCCAGGAGGAAGAAGATTTCCATGTTTCCCCCAGACCAGGTACAGTCCGTACCCTGTGCTCTGCTCTCTTCCAGCAGAAAGAGAACTGCATTATCCAGCTGGAGAGGGTTTGAAAGCTACAGCCCCGCTTTGACAAGGGGATAGCACGGTCCTGCACTGAACTTGCCCCCGGCGCAAGTTCCCCAGTACAGTCCCTGAACCGTCGCAGCCACGGGACCGCAGGCTGATGCCCACCTCTGCCACGGGCCCCTCTGAAACCTGCCCGTGGTGCCCGGTACCAGCAACGCCGTGCAAAGTACGACAGGTTTAAGCAAACACATTAAATGCAATGTGCTTTCATTACAACCCGTCATCCTTTTTATATCTTTGCTACATTAGAACATATTGAAAAACACACCACTATAATCACAAATAAAGCCACGAACACAAATAAAAGGTAAAGCAATGCACGCAGGAGATGTTATTCTTGTGCTCCAATACAAATTCAAACAATAAAGAACAAGAGGCGGCGAAAGGAGAGGGAACAAGCCTGCAACAGTCCTCCTCTTTGTACTGCTGTCCCCATTAATATCAGCAGCTATTCCTCTAAATTGTGACTCAAGGGGATAATTAAACTATTTCTGCTCCCATTTTCCCCACAGAGCAGCACTGGTACAACAGTGCCAGCTTCTCCTATTGTAGTACGGCAGTAGCCCCTTGGGAGAGCTGCATAATGCTGCAGCCCCGGCCATCTGAGAGGGACCTTTCAAATATTTTCTGAAGTCTGACGCCTTCTATTATAGTTTTCAAACATCAAAGCTGCCCTTATTTCAGCATTTACTCAGGAACCATTGAGGTTTCAGTGAAACTGGGAAGATTAATTAAGTGATAGCAAGTTTGAATGTGGGAGATGAATGATTAAAAGTTCTCAAGGTAAGAGTAGGAACTATCTTCTCAGAAAATGGTACCTACTTATATTGATGAATTCCTTGCTCAGTGGTCTATAATGTCACTTCAGGATGAGAGGCTGGAGTGCTGTAAAGAGAAATTCTTTAAAAACTACTCTGCTGACATTGTAACACCACTTAAGTAAAAAGTCAGATAATGCAGCATCACTCACAATACTGCCAGACTGATAATATTTTTAACTTATTGAAATGAAAGACCACTGATTTATTTGTCTTGCTGTAAGAATTATCAGAGGTGTTTAGAAGAAAATGTAAGTGTAGAGGTTTAAATGATTAAGTTCAAGTCAATTTTCTCTACTTATTTTCATTTACCAGCAGCTCTGCACTTCTAAAAATTGCACGACTGTTAGAGATGTGGCTCTGTCCCGTAACTTCTAAACAAGCAGGTGGAAAGGGAGGGGAGTACAGGCACAAGCAATACAAGCTTTTCCGTCCATAGCCCAGGTTTGCATCAGGAGGCTGTGCTGAGAAGACGTAGCGCACAGTGTATCCACAACACCGTATTTGCTTTGTACTGAGCTAAGGGAGTTGATCCTGGGGAACACACGGTTGTGGCGAGGGCTGCCCAGTACAGAGAGCACGCAAGAACCAACAAGTGATAACATTTTGTGTTGGGCTAGTGGCCAGTCAAGCTGAACAGAGAGAACAGGCTCAGTACCCCATTAGTAATGCTTTCTGATGCTATTTATTAAAAAATTCAATTCTTTCCAATTTATCCAGTCTTTAATCCAATGCAGGTTAACAAGGCCATACCAGAGCAGCATGTACATATTCACTAGACTCTTCTGAAGAGTGACAAAAGTAAATGATTGTTTATAATTTCGGGAGTTCCCGCTTTTTCGTTTTTAAATTACTTTCTCCACTATTTATCATAGGGCAATCACAGGTCAAACATACCCAACAAAACACAAACAACCCTCTGCTGTGCAGTATAATGAAACTCAGCTAGGAACCAGTCATCGATGAAACAATCAATAGCACATGTCGGAAGAAAGCAAGTAGGTTGTAATATCATCTGTATGCCTGACATTTACCAGCAATAACATTAATCCCTAGAATAAATCTGTTACACCTCTCTATTTTTTTTTTTTACCCAGAATTATCCAAAAAATTAATTATAAAGTTTATTTTGAATAGTGCTTTACACTGGAAATCATTCTAGTGATTAAATTAAGCAGTAGATTGAAATAGTTAATTGTTATTAACCCATGATTAAGTAAAAGAGCCACAACTACTGACTATAAAAAAGTTTGTGCTGCTTATCACACTGTCCCAAGACAGGTGACTGATCTTGAGATGCTGAGTGCATGCTAATGCCTGTGGTATCCTTAGCAGTTGGGGAAGTGAGGTTCACAGTCTCTCAAAATAACATATTTGGTTATTTAAATTAGTAGGTTTTGTCTGTTTCCAGTCACAGGACACTCTGCAAGACCATTCAAGCACTTGTTCGCTCAGACATCGGCCACTTTGCTGCTCCCCCAGCTCTGCCCTCAAAGCAACCTCTTGTGTACTCCCATCATACCACACAGCAGCAAAAAGGGGAGAGAAAAAGTGAGAAAAAAAAAAGGCTAAGGCAGTGAGAGTGAAGCTCTTCAGTGAGCTGTCTTGGACCAAACCCTTCATTTGCCTTTCATGTAGAAAACCCATGATTCACATCCTGTCGATTTGGAGATGTCGTGGAGTAAAAAATCTGCCTACATGAGGAAAGGACGACTAGAGCAATGTCTTTATACCACATACTTTCCTGTGCAATGCAACCTCAGGCACATAACTCAAGAAAAACTGCTTGAAATTCATGCCTCCCAGAATACTATCTATAGAATGTCTCTTGCCTTGCAGGAAGCTGGAACAATAGGTGAATCAAAGGCAGCAGCAAAATCAGAAAAATCACCCTGTCAGGGGCAGAGAATGGGAGCTGAGAGGCAACTACCAGAAACAGCCAGAAAATTGATATTATTTCTGTAAAAAGAAAAATTTGAAGGTTTTGCTGGGTGGAAGAAGAGAGGGGGTGGAGAAAGAAATCCCAGACCAGAGCACTTTGCTCTCTGAAACATTGCTAACGTATTTCAAGTCTAAAGATGTGCTCTATCAGCCAAGCTGAACTTTATTTTTTTATACTAACATGTTGGATGTTATAGTTAAAATAAACAAACTACTGATTTATCACAGAAATATAAAGCACAATGTATTTACCCAGGAAATTTTCAAAGAACTTGTGCTTTTTTTAGCAAATAACATACATGCATCCAAAAAGCCCCACCATCCTATGACGCCCTCGGCAAAAGCATTCTCCAACTGATTCTAGATGCAGAGTGAATTTGCTTTACAACAGCATGCTCAGGTCCCACAGAGCTACAAGGTTGCCTCCCCTCCTCAAGTCCTGTACAGCTCCAACCCATTATCAGAATGCAGAGGGGAAAAAAAGAGCAATTTCTGGCTATTTTTTCCTACTCAAATTCTACAGAGAAAGCTCAGCAAACAAACTGGCTGTCACTCAGGTACAATCTATGGCGATAATCTCTATTGTATTAAAAGGAAGGCTAATAGCATTTGAAGTGGTCAAGTCAAGAACTGAAGTACTAAGAAATACCAGAGGCTGGCACTTTTAGCTTAGCTCATGCCTCTTGGGACATTGAACAATATGTTATGACTTAAGCATGCTTAGTTTATCATTTACCATTCCAGAAAGGCTATTTCTCTAGTCAGAACATGAAATAACATGGGATCAGCAAAAGTTACCCACCAAACTAATAAGTATTATGTGGATTGAGTTGGTTTTTTTGTTTTTTGTTTGTTTGTTTTTCCAGAAACCAAATCCAGACATGTTTCTGAGAGAGCACAAAAGCACACTTTTGATGGAAGTGACATTTAGCTGCCAGACTCCAATCTCTCCTCCAAAGCACACAGGAAACCATTTCACAGAGATGTACTTACTACAACTTGGTCTCTGTTAAGTATCTCCCAAATTCATTCCCAGTAATGGTTGAAATATTTTTATTAAACACTCCTAAAATGGGAATATGCAAGTGCAGCAAATAGCCAGCCAAGAGAATGTCACCCAGAATGATTTATATCCATCAAAGCTATCAGGGACTGAAAACAGGACCTTTAAGTGAAAAGCATTAGATCCCCTCCACTGCCAACATGCTACCTATATTGCCTGTCCTCCTCTCACGTTTAACAACTGTAGACACTCCCTTTACAAACCAGAAAGGCTGATCAGTAAATGAGTCTTGATTTTCTCCTAGAAGTCAGCTGGATGCATGAATACAGTCCCCATTTAATTTACAGCGAGCTGTGTGTACATGTTTGAGGCTAATTTGCGTGAAAGCACTGGTCGCTCTGACCATGGCAGTCAGGGCAGCCCAACAGGACCCTACCAAGGCTCCCTGCTTGCCCAGCTCTGCACCCAGTGCCCAAGGGCACGTTCACAATGAGGATGCTCGATATGCCAGATGCCACTCAAAGCATTTGTAATTAACAATTTCTATTACATAGCAGCAACAACATTTTTAATGCATTGAACATAACTAGTTGGAATACTAGTAGGAACTGCTACACAAAGCGGTATGCCTCACGTGAGCAAAAATTACATCTGAATGAATACCAAAAATGGAGAGGGATACTGCTGCCAGAGCAGCCTAATACCTGCGTATCTAATAACAGCATAGCTGGGAGAAACATGCAGTTAAGAGGCAACATAAAACAGGAGAGCTGTACTTGCAATCATAGGGTGACAAGGCTGTAACACTACAACATTTACACTTCATATAAATCAGCTCCTCAGATGGCCCTTAGTTGTAAAAGTGTCAGTCAAACCACTGTCCTCAAACCACCACTGTTTTTCAGAATCATTTCAATGTGCATCTGGACACTCATTACCACCTAAAGAGCCCCTCGGTCAACCAGACAGCAGAAGGCTGGAGAAGTACTTGGAAAGTTTGCTGATTTCCAAAGGAAAAGCCCATAGAAGCAAACCACATGCTTGTGTTTTGCTGTGATCATAACTGTTTCGTACTCACTGAACAGTAAACACTTGGAAAAACAATTACACAAAATTACAGGCCAAAATATTTTGTTACATTTACAAATAGGAATATATTTGCAAAAATGTGCGTTTGTTCCAGATTAACAAGAGTCTCCAAGCCACTTTCACTTTTGGTTTAAACATTATTCTACAAAGATCATTAAAACCGACTCCTAAAGCAGAAAGCACTCACCTAGTTTGAGTGGTACTATGTGCAGTTTATTGCTTTCTCTTGAGCTTCAGACAAACCCCACTTCTCTACTCAGTTTTATCACAGTTTCCTGATAATTTAACTTAAATTCTTAATACCCATTCAGTTATCCAGTCTCCAGAGTACTTTACATTAATGATGAATCCTCTCCCGAGGACGGTGAAGTGTTGGGGCTGTCTCCTGGGCTGATGAAAACAAAGGACACCATCGACTCTGGGGGAACTGTGCCGAGTTACACCGTTCCCTTTAGCCCAGAGAGCTGAATTAATTCATCCACCTTGACAAAGGGAGTTCATTAGATGAGCTCTGCTGACTTCGGATGGGGAAGTCTAAGAGGTTACTGCCGCTGTCTGTTCGCCTGACTCCATCCTATAATTGATGGCAGTTTGAATTAATACACCCCTGTATGAGCTGGTCCATGCTCACTTCTGCCAAGCCTGGAAGGTGGATGGTAAGTGCAGCTGCAGGATTAGGTAGGGAGCAGAGGACTGTGTCCTCCTGGCCCACCCTCAGATTAATGGTTAGAGCTCACTTGCCACAACCTCTGCACTACCAGAAGTTATCCTGGCTCCTAACACCTGGCTCAGCTCACCCCATCTCTTGAGCATCTCATGGGGTAAATCCTAACCCAAGTGACATCAGGGAGAGGTTTGGGTTTTTTAAATGATACCATAGTCTCATTTATGTAATATTAATAGATAACTCACAATATAATGTTTTCTATTACTCTAGCAAGTCATTTGATGCATTATTATTTATAGGAGGAATCAAGGATACAATGCACAATGAAGCCAAAGCAATTAAGAACAAATCTTTGCACTCCTTTAGATAGTCACTCCATGTATTTTCAAGGTAGTAAGAAAAGTAAAATGACAGGCTGCAAGACAGGGACCTAGCCCTGCACAGGGTATATATCAATTCATAAAGGTGGATAGAAAAAACAAAGTTCAACAAAAATATGTAAATATGTAGCAGCTACACTAAAGCAAAGCAGAAACCTCATAATACTCCCCATGTGTTTAGTTTTATTTAACCACAAAATAAGCAAATGCAATATTAAACAGCAAGACTTAAGAACAGAAGAGGCAAAGAAGATGTCACAGTTTGGTAACAAGCCATTTTACCCAGGGTAAAAAACAGCATCTCCACTTCCCATTATCATAACCTCATTAATTCAGTTATTTATAATTTATAACCGCAAACATAACTTCACCAACATTTATATCATTCTTAAATCAAAGGGCTCTTCCCCAGCCAAAGACATATTTCAAGAGTGAAAGACACAGTAGATACACATCTCAAAAGAAAGTCCTATCAGCTTATAGGGACACAGGGACAAGCCCATCCCTGTGCAATGCTCTTGGTATTAGAGCAGCCTATAGAGCCATTCTGGTAGCCCTACTTGTTCCTTCACCAACTTTAAAATTCACATTATATTAGAGAAGCAAAACCACTCACCAGATTAGCTTTCTGACCAGGTCTGGAGAAACTCACTCCACACAACAACCAGTCCAGCATAGAGCTCCCTGCAGCACACACAAGGTGCTGTGCCTGGCACCTCTTCAGGTGCATCATCCCCCACAGCTGGGGCAGTTTCTTGAATTGATTATTCAAAGACACAGTGAAAGAAACTACCATCTTCTCTGCTGAGGTTATTCTATTTTAAGGCATAACAATGAGTTGCCTGTTGCTTTGGGGTCAGCAACATCTGCCACTACCTGTCTCAGAAGAGATGCTGGCAGGTGCTGATCTAAAACACGTAGCAGAAAAACATGGACTAAAACATGTACACAGAATCAGCATCCTTCAGCTTTACTCTGGCTATCACTTTTTCCTCACTCATTCTTCATACCTGTGGTCAACATTCCCCAAAGAAGCTCACCTTGAGACACACAGTAGTTGGCCAAGAACTCGTCTCCACAAACTTATCATTAACAAGGCCCCCACCTTCAGCAATACATCCATCTTGTTCAGCCAGCCCAGCCATACTAAAGGAACCACCTTTATAAGCTCCCCTCTCTCCACCCCCTTTCAGGCAAGTCATTTGTATTTATGCCTTGCACATGATCCTCCTCTCATTGCCTGCACCTGTGCACAGATACCCACCCTCTTCTGGGCTGGCCACCGCAATTCAAGTTCAATAAATGCACATTTGGGGAAACATGAGCCTAACGATTCCTACTGTTTCTTTTTTTCTCTATTTATAAAGGAAAGAGAGCCTGAAATTGTGCTTTATACAAAAAATCCTGTGGGTTTTTTTTTATAGAGGGAGTGAGAAAGAAGGGCCTTAAGCTAATGGCAGCAAAGGGAACACCAACAAACAAGTACCCTAGCTTTCAGGAACAGAGACTTTGAAAAGTCATTAAAGACATAGAAGGATGGAGAGCCCACCAAAATCAACAGAAATCTTTCCGTTTCCTAGAGCCGTCTTGATTGAGGCCTTTGGAAACTGGGCTCACACACACAACCGAACAGATCATGACGTGCACAGTCTTCTACCAAGTTCTCTGAGTAATCTCTCTTAAATCTAGTTTAATAACAAGCTGGCAGTAGAGGTGCTGATACTAATTGTGGAGCATTTCTTTGCTAAAATCAATCCTTAACACTGACCACAATAAATGAGTTAGGCTTTTATATAAAATTCATACTTAAAATAGCTATGAATCTTCCTAATGTGTCATTTGACATTTGTTATTACTTGGCTGTGGACTGGCTTTGAATATTTTATGAAATATTTATGGCAGAAGGGGATATGGGATTCATAAGAGCAAGACACATACAATATGCTGAAGATTAGTGACAATTACCGCAAGGGTAAAATTAGTATAATCAACCATCACTTTCTTATGAAAAAAAACCAACTTAATTGGTGGCAGGTGGATATTTCTTTCATTTTAAAACTGCACTTTATTGGGACTGATTTGCATACTTTTCTTCTCTTTTGTAGGATTAAATAAAATTCTGTTTAAATGTGAACTTTAGCTAATTAACTCCCGGTAAACAGAGAAATACTATGTTCTCTTTAAAGAAACATTTTGTAAATTCCCTTTTCACACCCAATAATTTATTAAAGAAAATAATAATTATGTGCATCATGCATCCAGCTAATATGCAACAGATTGTGAGCAGGTAAAAGTGGAATTTAGGAAAAAAAATTAAGTTTGTTTTATTGTGCTTGCTGGAATGTGGATTGAATTCAAAATCTTAAGTTAAAAATTATTCCAAAAGTTCCATGGTTAAAAAGCAGTGTTTATAACTTGGTCCCTTGTAATTCTCCCCAGTGATAACAACAGATCCCATTTTAGAGAATCAAACACTGCATTAGGGGCCGTGAGCTCCTCCTGCATGCAGTGTCTCCAAAGTGAGCTGTGTTTGGGACTTCTCTAAGTACATTCTGTGTTGGCTGTTGACTTTAAAAACACATCCTTTCCCAGCTGAGTACCATAAAAGACCCTGTGCAATGGCTGTGTGTTGCCCAGGTCCAGCAGCTTGAACTCTGTGAGCCAAACTCTAGCAACATTCATTTAGTATGGGAGAAAGGATTAGGCAGTCATTTGGTGAAAAGATTTTTCAGACTGAATGGAAATTCACCTGCCTTTATTTGTGCAAGGCTTGAGACAACATACACACTGTGAAGAGATTTTGCTTCTAGATTTATGTACACTGCTAGGGCAGAGGCAGTGAAAATAAGTCAAAATCTCCTCTCATGTACCTTGTTGCGCCATCCGCTGAAGTCATATATTTAACGAAGAGCTGGAGTTTGCCTTGCATAGCAAGTCTGTAGTTACAATCATGCAACAAGACTTTTCAAGGGATGGCTGTGGCTGAGGGACCGCTAAATGTGTGATTCCAGTCAGGGCTAAAAACCTTCAGGGATGGGACTCCCTGAAATGGCTTATATGTTTAGCTTGTGCCCCTTCTAACTGGACTAAAGAAAGCAATGCAGTGACAACAAAACTAGTATATAATTGCATTACCATAATTCATGTATCACCTAATTAATAAATGAAAACATAAGGCGTGCTGCTAGTTTGACCCAGGATTAGTGCTCCCATGGAGGTTTACACTGTTATTTTCCTTGCTATACACCTTGCCCTGCCAGAAGATTAGCATCTTTAGGACCATATTTATTTACTTTTTTAATAATAAGATTCCAAGTGATTTAATACCAAGTTTCCCTTGCCCAAACAGTGTTTCTCATGCAAATGCTTGTACCTCCGTGATTTTGTTCTCTGAAATCTCTAGGGGTTAGGTGCTTGGAAACCTACTGGGATTATGGCATAAACACAGCAATGTATTCTGCATAACAACACCCTCTCTTAAGGCATTTTGTTTTTTTTACCTAGGAGCACACCCAAACAGCTCTCTCTTGAGAAAAAAAAACTATATCTATTTAAGCAGATAATACGATTCCTTTGGAGACTCTGAGTTCTTCTCCAAGTGCATACATACAATTTCCATTAGCATTTAAAGGAACACGAAGCAAGGGGAGATCTCTGAGCCCGTTTCTTTGGCTGTTGTGAATATCCTGGCTGCAGAAATGTTAATGATTTTATGTATTATGCCCATCTGCTTCAATCCTGTTAAATTTAGGTGTGCTATTTATAAATATGAGTACGTTTGAGTTCGTGTATGTTTTGCCTGTTGTTTAGGCACTATTCATTTTGTTTCAGAAAGCACAGCTGTCACTGCTTTCATTAGCAGCAGTAAAAAGGGTACTTTTTACTTACTTTTTGAATTATAATATTGATTTTCCCCCCAATACTGCTGTTTGGTATAGTGTATTGTTAAATGACTCAACAAGTTTAAACCCTTGAAAATGGGCTTTGTAATGGAAGTGCTGGCACACCCTTAACTACATCGTCATGAGCTGTGTTGCTGCACTAAATGGATTGAGCCACACTGACCCCCCCCCCAGAACTGAAGGCTCAAATGCCTCAAAATACACTGCTTGGATGCAAAATAAATTCTATGAAATTCAAATGAGCCATTGGAATGGATAACTACAGCTGAGGCGCTGGAAATGTCTCACAAATCAATCATCCCAGGTGTGAACAGAATTTCCAGGTTGGTTTCCTACATATTTTTGTGGGTTTCTTTGAAGTTGAAATCTCTTTTTGTTTGTTTTGCCCTTGAGTCTTTCTTCTTTTCTAAATATTCAGTCATAGCACATAATGCCTTTATTCTGTTCTATTTTCCAGCCATACCTCCCTTGATATGGTTTTCAAAAGCATATTGCACTGAGACCCATCTGAATGCACATTACGCTTTTGGTTTTGTCTCCAGTTATCTCCTACGAGCAGCCAAGTAGCTGGAGTCTCTCTGGATCTTGCTTAACCACCATTTAGGAGGGAAATACCCTCACAGAAGTAAATGTTGCGGTGGGCTTTGAGTTACTTTCAGGCCATGTCCACACCTGTCCTGCACTACCCCAATAGCTCATATCTCACATACATAAAAGCATTGGCAGGTACGGCTGATTAGCCAACTGCTGCGATGTCACACATAAACTCACCCTAAAATAATATCTTTATGTGCTCTAGGAAGAGCCCATTTCTGCAGACCTCGTGGTCAGTGTAATATTTTAGTATTTCTAGTGTAATTATATCCCTTTTAATAAACACTATTCCAGAATGCCTTTCTATGGAAGATATACAGACAACATCATACACACTTGCTGAGGCCTTAAGTACAAAAAAAATGCAATCCATGAAGCCTCAGAGGCATTCTGGCTTCACTAATCCTCATATATTAGAAGAAATAAATGTGGATTTTTGGATTATATCCAATTGAAACATCACATCAGCCCGTGGTTTCCTTTTGAATGATTAAATATTGTACCAAAATAATTTTAGCGCAGCTATTTAGGGGGAAAATATGATCAGAGAAGCAGAGAAAATACACATTTTGGTAGGCTATGCAGCAGATGGTGATGGAGGCACCTCTGCTCTTTATTGCATTCCGTTCCCTGCTGCAGGACATTCCTAAAATCTTGGTGGGAACACATGCAGAGGAACAGTGCCTGCCTCGTGCGGTCACAAGGAGGGAGAAGATATCGACTGTCAGTGGATGGGTCTGGCCCAGAGCCTCTCCTGTGCAGTGCTGGGAACGTGGCCGATCCTCCCCTCGGGTTTCTCTGATTGCTGTTCGAGCAGTCCTACACCCGCTCGTGGATCAAGAGAGGCTGGTGTATCCTGACCCCAAAATACCAGGTGGAATAGTAGCGTGGCTTTTCACAAAGGCTGGCTAGAAAAGCCCCATCCTCGACTGCTCGCCTATCAAACCCTGGGCTGAAAGTGAGAGGGTTAAAAGTACAGCTACTTGCAGTTATATTCTGCTTTTGAAAAGCTAGATTTCTGAGATACTCATTAAAAGATGAATTCAGCCAGTGTCCTTGAGACAGTTAATGAGATATGCTAATTTAAAATAAATAGCTCTGGTATGAATTCATGATAACAAAACATCTGCTTGGATCTGTTGCTCACTTTCAAGGGAGGTAACTGGGTTTGAAAACAACAAAATATGATAAGGAGCATGCAGCCATCTTAAAGGCATCACTGTAAAAAGAATTCTGATTGTTTTCAAGTTAGCCCTGGAAGAAATTTCTTTCCGTCTGACTTCTTTTGGATGTAGAGACTGAAGAGAGGCAGGCCTGGGGCCAGGAAGCCGCTAAGTGAATTAACAGAGGAGCCAAATCGGCCATCAAAGCCATCGGGGAGAAACGCAGTACTAAGGCACTGCATTTTTCCCAAACACCTTTAGGATACCTGGCAAAGAGAGTGGATTTTGCCTGACAGTCACCACTAGAAGGAACTGGAAGTAAGCATCGCCCGCATTAACTGCGGAGCGGTTAACCCTACTTTCCACGGCACGGCACAGTGTGGGTAGCAGCCAGTGCGTTCCTCCTCAGGTACTGATGGGCATTTTACCTCCCCCTGACCTTGGTGGGTGAAGCAGAATGACTTTACAATACAGATGACATGTAGGTTTGGGGCCTGAGGTGCTGAGTAGGTTTTGGTTATTGGGGATTTTTTTTTGGCCTCAGTCATAGTAACAAGCTATCCCATTTTTATATACACATCCTTGCACCATCCCCTTCCAAGTAGTGGCTTGGATAACTCCCTTGTAGAAGTCACAGAGCAGCAAAAGGTGCAGGAGAAATCATACTGCTCCTTTGTAGCTGGTTAGCTCTCCTCTGAAAAGGAAGAATTGCAAGATGATCACGTTTTGTCCAACACACACAGCAGCAAAATGCCTTGGGTACAACCAGTTCGCCTCTCTGACTATCAGTTACAATAGTGCTATGTACTATTGCTGGGGGTTTTGAGCTTTACAGTCACACAGGTGATGTAGAGTATGTGCTATAAAATTTTCTAGAAGTTTAGAGAGGTTAAATATTCAAAGATTATGGACACTGGCCTTTCAAAAATTTCAGATCCAGGCATTGAATTTTTTATTTACGTCTACGCACAGTACTCTATTATGGGTTTTTAATTGTACAGAATACTCTCAGGCAGTGTCAAAATCTCCTGGGTATTTAATTCCTTGTACTTAATAATATGAAATTAGGACTTTAACTCCCTTCTACTGCACCATTCCTTTCCAGTTGCACCATTGTAGCCAGGAGTGGCCAGAGCTCAGCACTGTCTCTGTGCCTGAGGTTGTGGGAGAAGAGGAGATACTATCTGAGAAGTATGATTTGCATTCAGCAGCCTGGCTTAGGCTGAGGTTGTCCTCCGTGGTACGCTGGGTCAAGATATGGCTGGAAGATCCTATTGCGCTTTGACATTCCCTCACCTCTGGCTGCACTGGCTTTAGGGCCGTGGCAAAAAGTAAGCGCACTGCACTCACAGGTCTGATCTCAACCTTTAGATATCCCATCTCTCAAATACTGGTACCTCTAAAAAGGACCTGACAGGGTGTTCGGAAAACGTGACAGTACCGGCCTATGTGCTGGTGTCTGAATGCCAGCTTTCTTGTGTAAGCAGAATATGCTTGCATAGCTTCATATCCCCCAATTTCATGTCTAATAATAGTAGTCAATTCTTAATTTCGATTTCTCTCTGGTAAAATCTAACTAATCAAGAAGCTAAAACAGATCATTTGACATAAAATAGCTGTTCTTCCCCCTCCATTATTGTAACAATTACATTATATATATTTTCTCTAAAACATCGTGCTAAGGTGCAGTAATTTTTTGCACAAAGATTTTTATTATATAATCATAATAACACAATTCACTACTATTATTGTCATCAGACACATCATCTTTGCTTATCATATTTTTCTCTCATTTTCCCGAGTTGCTTTGTTCAGTGCTGTGCACATGAGCAGCCAGCATCCTGCTGAGTCACTTAGCAAGTGAATCAGATATTTTTATAGTCCAGAATTTTATGTTTGTGCTGAGAGCTTGCAGCTCCCAGTAACCTAAGCTTCAAATCCACTCTACTCATGTCTTTAATGTAGAGTTTGACCCCTGAGTTTATTTCTGACAATAAACTGTGAATTTTATAACAAATAGCATGCACTGATGTACACTTGGTTAGTTGTAATTATGAAAGATGATTGCCTCCTTCTCAGTTACTGCTCACTGCTGCAGATGGCTACTGGACTTCATGAATAAATGATCTATACCAACACAGCAGGTTCTGTTACCCTGAATATTTTGTTCAAATGGTGTAAATACCAATACACAGTATATGGAATTTAAGTAGAAATGGTCCAAAATATTCTATACCATTAATGATTACCAAACTGTAATGCTCTTTCCAAAACTCTTATCCATGCATCAAGTAAAATGGGAATATCTGAAGATACTGCATTTGCATTTGTCTAGGAGAAGGTTTGGAATCAGGGCCAGATTTCAGCTTATTATTAACAAGTATTAACAAAGCTGTCATTAAGCCACTTGCCTTTCATTTAAAAAAAATCAGTCATATCTCTAGCTGGTGTAAATCAGTAAAACTTCAAAAGCTTCATTATATATACCACTTATAGATGTACAGAGACTACATTCCTAATTCATCTAAGTTTGAACTTCGCTGCATAAAGGACAACAGAAGTCGACTTACATGACAATTGCTGAGTAATTCAGCAGAGAAGGAAAATCTAGACTGCATTACCCTTTACATTGCATAAATGCATTTCTATGTCTTTAATAAGGTGGGCTAATGGTCAGTCATTAACACGTTTATATATTTAGCAACTAGTCTATTTTATAATCTCCAGATTCACTTTGAGGAATAGCCTTGCATAATTCCCTTTACTACAGCCTAATTCAAAGGTTCCACTTGCACTTTCAGCTATGTTGCATGAGTGCTAATGAAGCACACCACAAAAGCCTTGCCTTGCTGATACTTGTAACTTGCTTAATCGCCTTTATGGACATGCCACTCACTCTTGTAAAACAGCTTAATAGACCCCATGCACCATGCTGGGAGCCAGCTGGGAGGCTCTTCATAAAACACGAGGCTCTCACCGCCCTGCTCTTGTGATTTAAGCTTTGGTTATTACGATTAGTAAATATTAATAGTATTACTTGTATTGCCTGGAAAGCTCAGCAGAGACTGGAGCACCATTGCTCCTTATGCTATACAGACACGAGAAGAGACAAAACTGCTTTAGAAGGATTTGCATCCAGGCAGGCTCCCTCGGACAGGGGAAGAGGAAAGGTGTGGGACGTGAGCAGGTGCCTGGCGTACGAGGGACCAGGGGAGCACGCAGAAAGTCTGTGGCCAAGTGGAGAACTGGACCCTACTATCCTGAATTGTAAGCGTAACACCCTCTTTAGCTCCTTTCTGAACAGCCAGGGATTTACAAATCAGTCTGGGTTCCTCTGCACAGTGAATATGCTGAACTCAGAAGCCAAGTCAGATCTTTCCGCATTATTTCTAAGTGACTGATCTAGAATCACTAAAACTTGCAGATACCTGCAACACACAGACATTTGGCAAGTCCTGCTAGTGCCTGTGATGTCATAATAAACTGACATATTTATGTACATTTTATGTCTTTTTGTGATGCATCTTGGGGATATGATTTTTCCTTTTTGCCATAATCAGTCAATCAGAGAACTAGTACCTTTCCACAGACAGAAATAATGCATTGACACTGCCTGACTGCAATATATTAAATTTAAATTACCCTCTGGTCTGCTGTACGAATCATATTAACTGATCCTAAATACAAAAAAAAAGGCAGTACCATAAAATTCAGAGAAGGATAAATCGCTGAGGTTCTTCCATATTTCATAGAGAAAAGATTGGATAAAGGTCTGAAGTTTACTTACCGAATGTTTATGAATGCTAAGACAATTTTTTTAAGAAAATCAGTATAATATTCTAAGTTAAGACGACATTCCTCTCTGACATTTCATTTGGCAGCTCTAACCACAGCCTGGGTAGAAATCAATTTGCAGTAACTATGAATTGCTGTTTAATTTGGGGGCATGCACAGCTTAATTGAGAAGCCTGTTAAAAGCCAACAAGCCAGAGTCACATCTAGTAACTTAAGTTCCCCATGGCAAGCCCACGATAATCCTGGGTTCAAACTGTAGCACCTTTGTTTCAGTAATTAAGTGCACAGTGCCAGCAAAGACTAATTTTGTTCACATGGTGAGCTCCTGCAATAGAAAGCTGCATGAGACTTTATACCGAGATACACGTGTGAATTAATTTTTATAATGGTCTAAGAGAGATTTTGCAGATTTCTGTTACTTTCTTAGATACTTTTATATCTGAAAGAAGGTGCATATTTCAGTACATAAATATTATTCTTGTCCAACTCCCTGGGTCCTTTCCATTCTGATAATTTCAATAACTGTGTACGGAACATGAAATCAGTCCCCAGTTGTTTCATCTAAACATATATATTTAAGTAGAGAAAACAGGGAACTGTGTATTTGTGGAACTTTTATTACAGTTTATCTGCATGTAACTATGTTGGGGATCATTCTGTTTTTTTCCTATAGAGAATCATATTAAAATGCATTTTTCAGCTCACATGAAAGAGCAGCCATTACTTCATTGCAGAGCCTCTCAACTCTACTTTTTCACACATGTATCTCTGCCTTTCCCTCTCCCCACCGTGGTCAGACACTCAATCCAGAATCCTGGTTCTTTCAAACAGACCATTTTATGGAAGGCTTAAGTATCTACTGTTATGGCTGTTTTCCTGGTTTGTTTTTTTTTTTTGCCTGTTGTTGATCTGAAATTTCCAAGTCAAGCTTACCTGAAAATTCACAATATAACGTTCCTAGTCTATTCAAAAAGAAATCAAACCCTAGTTTGGATGATATTTTTTGGAATGTGTTTAAAAATCATCAGTGCTGGCTTTAGTTTTGGGCAGATACCCAATAAACTCTTGGGAGATTGCTAAGGCTGTGGGATGACCCACAGTAAAAATTTCTTACGACATTGAAGGAAAGACTATTAGAATAAGTAGCTTCTGATTACATGTAAGTGTTTACGTTTACTTCTCTGGATCCTATTAAATTGGGTTTTGTCAGAAAAAGTAAAAAAGAAGGTTCATAAACAAGGTCCAAAGACAAACTCTTTGCTTTTGCCACGGGCAGGGCGGCACAATATGTCAGGTATTTTCCTTGCAGGCCCTCCAGCTCAACCAACATTTCTCCTCAGTCATATTCATGCTCTTTCACGCGCTCAGTGTATTTGCTGCAAATGCATCTTAGACATGTGCTTGCTATACTGTGCTGCTTTATTATAGCCACACTCAGCTATAGCGAATCACTTTATTAAGAACAAAGTAATTACCAGACTTCCTGGTGTTTCGTGGGAGTGT
Source organism: Nyctibius grandis (assembly GCF_013368605.1). NCBI lineage: Eukaryota > Metazoa > Chordata > Aves > Nyctibiiformes > Nyctibiidae > Nyctibius > Nyctibius grandis. The sequence continues at coordinate 17,590,289 of NC_090670.1, forward strand.
CTTGATGCGTATCCACCTCTCACACATGGTGTGCATCTCAGGGTTAAAGGAAAATTGCAAAGAGCTGGCAGGACATTGGCTGTGTTGGCATCATTACTACAGGGTTTCTTTTTAAATTTTGAGTTAACAACCCACAATACGGCAGCACAAAAAAAAGAAAAGGATCGTGGCTTGAACACTGCCAGATGGAATATGGAGACGGCTCAGGAGAACTTGCCAAAAAATGTGTGTGTGGATGCATGCGTGTGAACGAAACCTTTATAAAATTAAGCAATCACTTGAAATTCCTCCACTATGAGAAGCTTCAAAACAAATGTACTTTCATTTGCCAACACCAAGAAAAAGTTATCACCATATATATTCATATACACATTAGTTTCATCCAGCTACTTTTATACAGTTTCCTGTAAATCCCATGCACTTTTCTGCTTCTGAATTACAGAGAGATGATCCCAGTTATGACATATATATATTCACACTTGTTATTGCCTGATAAGGGCATGGGTAAATGCTTTTGTGTCAATACACTAGCTTCAGACCTTCCACAATACTAATTACCTATTCTTTGTAGATGGTCAGCTAGTCATATGACATTATTTCCATTTTAATTGTGTGAATAAAACTTTTTAGAATAGCAGAATATGGAACAAGAAGTATCTCATTATCACACAAATAAATATTAATTTATGAAAGATTAGGAAACTCATTCCACACATATTAATGAACCAGGGAATCAAGCACTCTAGGTCCTTCTACAATAGATACAAACTTAAACCTCAGTTGGCAGTAATCTGCATAACTCCAGTAATTCACAGGACGCTACAGCAGTTTACACAAGCTAAGAGGATTTGAACTTTTGCTTCTTGTGTCTCCATTGTATTCTCCCTTTGTCAGGGCCTTTTTACCTTGCACAAATATGTGTTAATTAACTTTAATTAATATAATTGCATTGTAGCTGTTCTGCTCATAATGGTATTAAAAAGATTCACCTCCTTTAGATTTTTGCTAATGATGCTAGTTCACATAAAGTGCAAAGTAATATTGCCAGGTCTGATATCAAAATCTTATTTTAGAAAGATTTAGAAACTTGGTCATGTCCTGAAGCTCAATGAAGGTCAAAATCTCAAAATTTTTCAAAAACTGAGATATAGTTAAGTATATATGTAATACAATGGTGAAAAAAGACTCGTAAGAAATGCACATTCGAACCAGTAATGGAAGCATATGACAAAAAATTACAATAATGGTGAAAGACTTTTTCCAATGGATTACATTTTGACTAGCACCAGTAATAATCTTTTCTGATCTCATTTGGTCGTAGATATGTAAATACACTATTTTAAACAGGTATAAACAGTGTACAGCAATAGAACAGAACAGAATAGAATAGCTTAGTTGGAAGGGACCTACAACAACCATCTACTCCAACTGCCAACTTACAGACTGTACGAGAAACACTTGGCTGCCAAAATATTTGCTTTAAACAGGCTGGGTGGGCAGGAGGCAGTGCTAAGCTCTCTTTGGGCTCTGATCTAATGTGCTTTTGCTCCAGAAAATCATTTCATAGCTATGTGCTTTTGCTGTAGTTGGTACCCCATCAGCTGAAGTAAAGAAGAGAGTGTTTAGAACTGGCTGTGTGGGCTCAGGATTACCTGTTAGCAAGAAAATCTCTGGCTGTCAGTTTAGAGCAGTTTTGGAGCTGTAGAAATGTGCCTTAGCAAGAACCGTTCACCTTCAGCCTGTAATTAATAGCATGCAAACCTCCTAATGACTTCCACTCCTATTTATATTACTAAGTAGTGCAGTGATCCTGTGTTACAAAAGGGGTCCTGCACTGCACTGTAATTCTGCTCCGTGCTTACTCAGTTTATATCCCTTCTCATGCTCTCAGATATGGATTAACTAGACCTACGGATGTTTCTGCAGAACACAGTTTCAGCAAAACCAGCAGTGAATTAATCACTGCAGCAACATAATGTAGCTTGGCACAACTGTGTTATAGCATTGCATTCTCGTGCTATAGTTAAGGCCTGTCAGCAATTTCATTATCAAGTCCTATTTTTAGCTGTTTGTAACTTTTACAAAAATAATAAACACGCTTACAGTGCAGGCTTAATCTGTACAATATTTTTTTCTGGCTGGGAAATGTAATGATATACATTCTCTGTGTGTATGACAGTACAAGTAGTTTCTTCATCTACATAAAAAATCTGCTGACTTGTGCTTCCTTATATTTTTCCGTTATTTACTGTTATTCTCAAATGCATTCTAATAAAGTTGCAATTTATAGCAAAACTTTCATAGTCACCCAGTAGCATTAATGTAGAATAATGTTACACATGGACTCCATAAAGCTGAAAACTCACAGAGTGCATTATTGTCAATGATATAGGTGATATTAAGCTGATGATTAGTGATGAAGACTTTCTCCTTGACTTCACCAGTGAGACATATACCATGGCAACCTTAAGCATCATTAAGAAAAGTTTTGTTGTGCCAGTGTAAGAAGGATCTGAGTCCTCTCCACAAAAATGCAATGTAAATCCACAGTAATCCTTGGAAGAGCTTTGAAACTTGTAGTTTCTAAATTGATTAAGAGCCCAACTTTCTATTTGCTTTCTATACAAAATAATTGTTACCGTCTATTATGTGTTATATGACAAATGCTGTCAAATTCTGTGATGAATTGCATCTATGGAAATCCAAAATAACTTACTGGACCTTGGTGGACTGCTGTTGATTCACCCCGGTGTTACAGAGAGCCCAGTTTGGCCTCTCTGCCTTGAAGGTGTAAAAGTATTTTTCATGTGATGGTTGAGGTTGCAAAACTAAAGCCAATTCACGACTTGAGCACCTAGACACAATTCATCTATATATTGTTTTCTAAACAAAGGCTTGCTCTTAAAGGTGGCAATTACAGGTAATTGCATCTCTAATAGTGATATGTAGCTCAACTATAAAGCCCTTCGCTAAGAACTGAGAACAAAAATACGTAGAATAGCTTACTTATTATTTATTTGCTGACTCATCTATTTATTTATTTTGAGCTTTCTATACCTGTTTAAACCGACTCCATACAGGCCTGTTCTAATGCAACACTGATGGGAATGTTTATTAATGGTTACTTAATTACGGAATGTCCCAAAGATCATTTTAAATGTAAGAAGCTAGGATAATTAGATTAAATGTTAAATACTGAATTTATGCTTGATAATATCCAAATATGCAAAATCTACTCAAAACCAGAAGTTCTTTATACAGCAAGTTCAGCACATTTTTAGGTGAATATTTGCTATTGAAGCAACTTCCAAGCCTAGGTCACCTCCTCAAGAGAGTTTCATTAGCTGGCACAACTTTAACTGCAGCCTGCTCTCAGATCTCTATATAAAAGTCACTGCAAAAAGGAGACTTTTCAACAATAGAGAGAGCAGCAGGTTAGCAGTGGAAAACATGCAGCAGCATCAGTTTGTGCTAAAGCATCTATTCTGGTTAGTTACTGGCCAGGAGCTCCAGGGTATTTTTCCATTTTAGCAAAGCTTTTTCTATTTAATACTCTTTCTGTTATTACCATACAAACAAGGGTAAGTTTATCTCATCAGTTTATTCCTCAGAATTTTGTAACCATGTTTATCAGGGAAAGTTTTGCATACCTTCAGTGTCTGGCTTTCTTAGAGCAGCTCCTCTCCATCACAGCATATAACTGGATGGTCTCTAGACGGTGAATGAGAGACAAGACCTGCTCAGGGTCAACAAAGTTGATGCTTGAAGCAAAATTATAATTTAGATTTCTCCATTGCCCTCACACTCCCTCTAAACACTTGATCTCTGTGATCTTGTTAGAGCATGCTCATTTCCCATAGGCCCAGTTGGGTTGTGCAGAAAATTTGGGGAAACTGCTCACAAAACAAACAAGTTTTGTGTGCTGTGATGAGCTCCCTCTATGCCTCCTTGCCAAGCTTCTTTTTTAGCATCTTCCTTGTGATATTTTTTACCATTTTCAAGATTTGTAGCTTGAAGCACACAGCTAACCATAGCAATTAAGAGGTTGCACTGTTCAAACACAAATTGAACAGGCAAGAGTCAACTGATTGCACCATCAAATGATATTGCCAGAGTCAGGGATTCACACGTCAAAGGTCACAAGGGCAGAAGCAAACTGTTTATATTTACTCTTGGCTATTTTCAGCAGATTAGACTGCAGGCCCTGAGGAACCATCTTCCTCAACACCACCAGACACCACCAAAGCAGGTATCTAAATACTACTGCAGGGTTCCGGGGACTGTCAGTTGGGCTGTGTGCACCGCCCCAAGGAAGTTCTGGATTGAGACTCCTGCTCCCACCATCTCCAGTGCAGGAGCTCCTCCAGCCACGACATCTGCAGTGGCCTGGCAGAGCCCAGAAGCAGCTAACAGGGAGCAGTTGTGCCAGTGTCACCAGATCTGAGTTTGCTCCCAGCCTGGGACATGGTGGGTCCAAAGGAACAGCAGCCTCAGTCAGTCTTGTTGGGGTTCAGCAGTCCCAGTCCAGCTGGCATTCATGGTCTGTTTTTTTCTTCCGTGGCAAAAACCACTGAAATTGTTATATAATTTTGAAAGCATGTTTAAGGAAACTGCTAAATCTGTTTGCCTAGGTAGGAAAAATGTCACTTTGAGGACAGTTGCATATGGAGACAACTTCCATATTACTGTCATTGAAGGAGCCTATGTGAATGCCACAGTACAGTTGCAGGAAATGATAACAGCCTAATGCTGGCAAGCAGGGCTATCCTGTCATTTTGTGGAGGATGAAGATCTATATGAGTATATTTTATCTAGGGAAAGGATGAGAAGGCACCCAACTGTGTTGGCAGCCCTGTATATTTTCAGGACTTTTTTTTACCTACGTAACTAATGAAGACTCTAATTCACAGTGTTCTTAGATTTTCATCAAAGCAGCCAGTGCCTTACACTACAGAGCAGCATGGAGCAGTCAGGCAAGTATCCTAATAGGAAAAGTGCAACTTCTTTGTCTGTGCTGGAGAAACTTCATTTCCCATACCTTATAAATGATTCTTTTACTTTACTCATGCCCAGAGATGGAATCAGTTTTAATACACCACAACTAAAAATCTATCCTCACCCTAAAAATTTTTTTTTAATATATATATATATATATATAAAAACATATATATAATCTATATCATATCTATCTATGCTTATATCCACATCACCCTGTTTACTGGCATGAATGAATTCCTTTTTAAAACCACTTTTTATTTTTTGTCAGCACAGTAACCCCATGGCAATCAGTGCTGTAATTTAATTACCTGTTGGGAAGAACAGCCCCCCCTTGTAAAAACTATTGCCTAACATTTTCATTGGGGAATTTATTTCTCCAAGTAGAGCTCTCCCAAAATCTCTACTTTATAGAAAACAAACAATTCATTACTCACAATTCACTTCCTCACCGTGCTGATAATTTTGCAGGTTGCTCTTTGATGCTTACTGCAGTCATCAATTTTTCAACTCAGAAAGCTCTAATCCAGTTAGTATTTTTTACAAACAGATGCCCTTTCTTTTTTATGGTCGTTCTCATGGACTTCTTGCTATCTTTCCTAGGTCTCCTGCAGCCTTGTGGAGATAGGGTAAGCAGAATTATATACAGTATACATATTTACCACTGATTGATACAGCAGTATAATGATATATGCTGTTTTGTTCTCTTTGTCTCAGAAATGGCAATCAAATTATTCCACATTACGAAAGAATTACTGTGATATCATAGAGTTTCTTTCTCTTGTTCATTTTTTTTTCTCAGTGGCTATAGGTTTGGTTGTCAGATTCACCAGCTGAGGAAGAGGACCTGCAGCCCTGATGAGAATGTCAGAAAATCATTTATGTCACTATTGTGAAGTGGTTTGCACAGCTTTGAGCCCATGTAATCTACTACTGGCCCAGTGTGGAAAAAAATCCCCACAAAAAAATCCCTTCAGGGACCATAAGAAAATCTTTGGCTTTCCAAAAAATGCCTGCAGGGCTGCAGCCTGTGTTGCTTGTTCCTAGCTTGAGGGAAGATGATATGCATCAGTTTTCAGTACTGTCAATATGGCATTTTTCACCACCACATAATCTATTTATAAATCCAAAACAAATTCTCCATAAATTTTTTCATGGCTTGAACAAAAAGTAACTCTAAGCATTGGAGCAGACCTATTAACAAGAAGACATGCTGCACATCCAGCATGGCCATGAGGTCATTGTAACCACCCACCTGGATTCAGCTACTGAACTGGCTGATTCTTTTCTTGCTGGAGTTGTCTGCTGGTGGGAAAAAAATAAACAGACAGATATAGATATACATACTGACACATGCATATATAGATACATATATATTAATAATAATTAAAAACACCTTCTAAAGGATCAGGATTAGCACCTCACAGGTGATGCAGAACTCATTATCAGGATCTCAGCTCTCAGAGCGCTCCATCGCCTCTCTGGCATACAGCCAAAAATAAGTATGCTGCCTGGGGAAGGCTTTTCAGAATATTAATGGCTTTCCTAGTCCACACTATCCTGGATTCATAACTTCTCAAGGAGCGGGCAGACACAGGTATTTCTCATTTAGCCATTCCTTTCACAACACCCAACAATATTCCCCCCAGGCGGAGAGGTGTCGCATTCAGCAGGGCAAGCCAAGGGCAGTGCTGCTACAGCCCTGGCAGTTCAACATAAAAACTGCCTGCTCCTGGTCTCAGGAGGCAGTGTCAGGAACAGGGGCGCTTAATTATTTCAGATAGATGGTGGTGGAGTTGAAGAAGTAACTTTGGGCTTCTCAGTGAAACGAGACGGATGTGGCCGGGGCACACGCTGTGTGGCAGCAGCGTCTCTGCATCACCCAGCCCAGCTCTGCCTGCTGGTACAGGGACTGCCACGGGGCAAGTGGCTGAACCAACAGTGAGGAGCAGCCTGATAAATGGTTTGCTTCTTGTTCCCCTTTATGAAGGAAATGCAGGGTAAATACAGCATCCCTTTTGTTTGCAGTAGACAAGCGTCCTCCTCACAGAAGACACCAAGATAGGAGCAGTGGTCTCCCAGGACGAACCACCACAAGGACAGGGTCAACCTGCATCCCTGGAGAGCCCAGAGAAGGGTCCTGGGTGGTGTCTGGGGATGCTTGTACCTACCTGGCTGTGCAGTCAGAGCATAAGCCCTGATTTCCTTAGTAGTAATAAATTGAAGTAAAAATACACATGTACAAATTAATATATTCACATACAATTCATTAATTCATGTATAAAAACAATATAGTATGTTAATTCAGATTGACAGTGTCAAGGGAGTAACCCCTACTTTCCTTTCTGAGGGTAAAATAGCAGAAATTATACATTAGATTTCACATTTTAAAACCTCAAGAAAATACTCCTCGCACTTGTTTGTCATGCTTGAGCCTAATGTGAGTTGAATGAGAGGAGATATTAAACTGCCAACTAATATATTTATTGTAATAGAGAGGAAATATTAAAGATAGATATTATAAGGAGATAATATATGATAGACATTATAAAGAGAGTATTATAGAGAAGAGATATTAAACTTGGTATATAATGGGAGGAGGGAATGGTAAACACAAGTCAGGGATCTTTTGTTAACCACACAGCAAACGCAGCTATGTTCTGCTCTACCAAGGAGCAGTAATAGCAACACATGGACACAAGTTCTTTACTAGAGTTTCATAGTTCATTAATAATAACACAAGATTTGAAAAGGATTCTTTTTCCCAGTGTGAGAGGAAATTAGTTCCCTTGCTGCGCTCTATCACAGTGCCCCTCCGACGCATCATTTTACATTTCCTTCTCCTTCCCTCTCACACCTCCGGGGTAACCAAGCAAAGGTGGCTTTGGCAGATTTTCACACTGCCTCACAAGAGGGAGATAATCATGATTAAATTCCTCACTCTCCCAGCTCTACTTTTTTTTACATAGTTTTTCTAGTAATAATTGGATCATCAGAGAACTGGATCTTTTTTTGCCCCTCTCGTTTCTAGTAACCAGAATCACTGTCTCTTTTTTTTCCCCCAGAGTTAATCTCCTGGAGATGGAAAAGGTTTTCAGTTGTGGTTTTCGCTTCCACGTAAGATTTGAACAATGACTGGTGAGTTAGCTTTGACAGGTGTTAAAATATGTTGCAGCAGGCTGAACATTCGTATTGATTAACCAATATATGGACAGGGGTTTTTAGAACTGATTCCTTTTCACTAAGTGTTTTAGAAGGAGGTGGAGAAAATATGCTACATTATCAATTCCTTTCTAATCCATTTTCATGTACGATACTCCATGTTCATCTAGTTTAACTACTAAGCTGTCAAAGACCAGAAAATAGTGAAGAATGTAGTTATGTGCTTGTTCAGAAGATTGAATCTCACTGAATTCATAATATAATTAGGCAGAAATAACAGCTTATGTAAAATTTAATAAATTCCTGGGATAGTCCTAATTGATTGATGAGTATTTTTGTACCAGCCTGTCTGGTAGAAATGCCTTTTCAAAATAGAGAACCTTCAAATTTGCAATTATCGGTGTCCCTTTGCCTCATCACTACAGTTAAACAGTATTAATAAAAGCAAGCCAAAAAGATTTATTTTGTAATCCAAATACATGATTTGCTGTGCTTTATACCTCACTTGTGACACAGTGAAACTGTTCAGTGTACAAAGGATGCAAGATGAAACCCCTTTAGGAGACAAAGCTGAAATTAATTTATCACAAATGCTTCAACACTGAATTAAATTCACAGCTGACAACAAGCCAGTAGGGCCTGATCCTCCTATTGACAGATGCATCATGGTTTAAAAAGATGGAACTTAACACTGCTGAAGTAAATGCTTGTCTTGAGCATTAAAAAGTGAATATAAAATGTTTCAGGGTAGAGATAGTCCATAGCCAGCCTCTCAGTTTGGATTCAGATGTACAGATACAAATCTAAGATATTTAGATCTATTTTGCCCGTAACAGTAATAAATTTCTCTGAAGACTAAAATTCTAGAATTTCAGAGCCGTTCACATGCGTGCATAACAGTACCAAAGCCACCTCCTTCAAAAACTGCTGCATACTCATTTCTAAGAAAATACATATCGTCTTCTCTTATATGCCAGCACTTGCCTCTAATGTACCAGCCAATTCCTGTTGGAATTGCTAATACAAAATGTACATGTATTGCACGGTATAAAAAGATGGAGAGTTATCACCAGCCAAAACATCTGTGGAGGTTTTTTTTACTTTTGGAATTCTGCACGCCTGTGTCGAAGGCGCCCAGCAGCCAGCGCAGGGTCTGCTCCCAAATACACTGAGGCCAAAGAAAAGGCTTAAAACTTTATCTGCATCTCCAATGTGGCCCTCGCTAGACTGCTGAAAATATCTTCCTTTTCTCAGGGAGAACTGACCTTTTCCCTGCTGTGTGAAACTCCATTCTGATAGGCAGAGATGAAGGTTTTTCCTTCCATGCAAAGGTGGAAAAAAGAAACAGTGAATTTTACCTCACTTCAGCACTGTGCGTTACTAACTCCTGTTTCAGCTGGCTCTCAGAACAACTCTCTTCTTAGCTTCATGACTAATAAATCCAAAACTATTTCCTATCTTTCATTTCTTCTCCTTTAATGCTACTAATGAGTCCCTATTATACTTTAAGTACCTCTTCTAACTCAAATTAGAAGTTTACTCTAAGTCATGTGTGTAATGAACTGAACAGTTCTTAAATTTAAAGAGCACTAATTAATTTTTAACTCAGGAACAATAAAAAGTAAGAATAGGCTTCTTTGAGCCCCATGGTGTAGTTTCAGACTCTCTTAAACTTCATTTTGATTATTTGGATTTTCCTCTTCAGAGTTGGTTGTAACAAAGCACTGCTATGCCCTTACACAAACCATGCAGGCTATTGTTTTGCATTCATTAATGAATGCATGGATATATGAGAGTTACCATAAAGTCATTGCAACAAAACATTACCTTTTGTTTTTCTTCTTTTTAATTTTATGCATTAAACCATTAAATAATTAATGAGCTATCCACTCTTTATGACTGCACACAAATCAGGAACTATAAAGACATAAGGGAGATAATAGTAAGGACTCCTGGCTGGACTTGTATTTCACTTGTATGTGAAAGTGAGGAGGAAAATTCTGGTCCTGCTGAGGCTAATTTAAGCCTTGAGTAATATCAGTGAATTCAGTCCTACGCCTCTAGATTTACATTGCCATAGCAGACTCATTTTCCCTTTTTACTAGTAAACTGGCTAACGCTGGACCTAGCATGAACTTACTACCTGAGCTTCAGAGTTCTATTAAACAGAAACTTATACTGAAGCCTTAAAAAACAAGTTAGGATAAAAAGATAATTCAGTGGGTGTTCGCACTACACTAACATTTATTTTATTTACTTGTATTTTTAAAAACAGACTTTACTTTGGAATACAAAGACTTTTCCTATATGTAATGCATAATAAAGTCATGTCAAGGAAAAAGGATGAGAGAATGCCAGAAGTAGTTCTCTGTTTTTATTTCTTTATATATTCCGTACATTTAGTTTTCCAGATAAGTATTAAATGGATGTACTGCTTTTCAGAAATCCTTCACTTATTTTTACATTAGTTGGAGTTATGATGCTCTTATAACAATTTGTGGTAATTTTGTTAATACTAAGCTTTACTGCATTTCGCTGTAGTCTTTTGTCGAGTCTGAGGAGCCATTTGCACAATTTCATCTAGCATTTTCAAAAATAGACTATAAATATATCTTCCACTTTAAAATAAAAAGAAACAATACAAGTAAAAAAAATAAAAACAAAAAACTAAAAAAGCTAGCCTACTCAGGGGGTAGCAAGGTCCTTGTTTAACCTCCATCTGCAAATAAATAATCGTACAATGTGTCCTGGCCTCTGCACAGGGTGCCAAGGGCAGCAAAAATCCTGCAATCTGGTGCATCGCCAGCAGTGGGAAGGACGGGGATGGCTAACTCAAAATTTAGGACAGCCAAATCTTCTAGAACCTTTTCATTTCCTGACTCACTTTTCCAGAAGTGTTTTGGCCACCTACTTGTGTCAGGATCATCAGGAGCACACTGTTTGGGCTACCACACAGAGCAGGCTCCGAGGATCCCTTCCACAGGCTGGGCCGTTTGCTCACAGCAGGCTTCAGGGTTCCCTCACCCATGGCTTGGAAATGTAAACCAGAGCCCATGAGAACATTTTCACTGAAGCCCTGTTATGAGAATAGAGATGCCAAAATAGACCAATAATTCATACCTCACTGAGCTGACGACTATCCAGATATTTTGCTGTAGAAATACCTTTATCTTAATAATGAACAATTAGACTGATGACGTTTATTTCTAACTTTTAAAAAATGTTCTCTCTTCAAAATGATCATCTGAGATGGTCTATATTTGCGCATTGTAATATTAGCAAAATTACTGTGATCATTTTAATTTAATGAATTGAAATGCACAAACACCTGCCTTTGTGCTAATGATCTTGGCATTTGGAACTCATGGTGAATGGCTGCAGGTTATTAGACATGTCCAGCAAAACAGTGTCTGCAGCTTACATTTGCAGGTTTGTAATTCACTGAAGGTATCTCATTTAACCACTTGGGTCCCATTATGACAGTCATGATAAATAACCTTCCGTTGCTGTACATTTACTTCTCTGGAAAAGGAGTTGGGGAAGAGGCCTGGGGTACTTACAGGAATAGGCAAGTGTGTTGTACACCTGGGGGGCAGGGGGTGTACGAAAGAGAGAGAAACAGTTTTAGAAACGTACTAAAAAACTTCCAACAGGCAATTTAAAGTTGAGATTACAAATAGTATAAGATTATGGAAGTCCCTACAGCATTCTCTGTATTTTAAGGAAGAAGTTTTTCTTAATAGGAAAGTCTGAAAAGATTTCTCTCTGCTTTATTTTCTTGTGCATGTCTGTCCCCAGACAGATTTGTCTGCAGTCAGATCATCAAAACCCCTTGCTTTGTAGATGACAACTCCTTGCTTTATAACACTGCAAGTCAAGATTGCCTGACCTTAAGGAGAAGAAAAATCTTGATTTTTTTTTTTCTTTCCTATTAACAGTTTCTTTATTTCAGGCCCACAAGACCACTTTTTTTTAAAAAAAAATTCAGTTCCAGTCTTTCATACTTTATCCTAGGATAATCAGCCTGTTTATCTCAGACTACACCGATACCTCAGATAAATCACTTGTACTGGAGAGAACTTGTACTACGCCCTTGGCTACTGATCACTAATAGGTGCTATCATCTCATAACTGGACATTATCAGAAAGCCAGTTTTCACTAGACTGTCCTGATATTTCACCATTAAAAAAAAAAAAAAGTCAGGTTATTACCCATAGCCAGGGCTTTCCGCTCCCTGCACTATTTTGTTGATGTTCATTCTGTATTTCTATACATTCCCCCTGAGCATTGAACTGGAAAATAAAACTGAAGCTATTATTCCTCTCTATAATATAATCTCACATGCTGAGCACTCATCCGGCCTTCATAACTCTCCTTTGGTTTTTCCACGTTGTGTGATTGGGTGCAAGAAAACAGCTCAATTATCTATTGGACACAGGCACTAATGAGGCCCAGTGCACTCTGAGCTAACTGGAAGGAGCAGCTCAATGTTTTAATGATTGCATTCTTAATATAGCTAATAACCAGGATGGCAGCAGAATTACTCGGTGCCACTCTTTCTATGCTTCCCATTTTGCCATTCTGGCATAAAAATTCTTCCTTATTGTTACTTGGGGCTGGCTGCCCTGCTAATGAATGTGATTCCTCTGGGTTAGATGTTTATGAAAACGTCACGCCACTACATGCAAGATGCGGTCACTGAAATGACCCTCCTTCTGAGCAAAATTATTCAGTCTGAGGGATCCATAAACAGAAAGACCAGTAGGCAACTGGATCAGTTGTGATACTCCAAATTGTCCTGGTCACACAGAGCTCCTAGAATAACTGTTGCTGTGTCCTGTTTGATTTTTCTTGTAACTCTTGGAGCAATGCAATTAGTGGCGATATGAACACTAATTGACCTAACCATTGAATCAGAAAGGCGTCCCCTGGAGAAGGGCTGAGAGAGTGACAACCCTGGAGGAAAAACTGACATTTCTAGTTTGTGCTTCCACAAGCAGGTAAGCGAATGAATGAAAATTGGGCTGTGTCACTGAGTGTAGATGTCCCATTAACAAGCCCTGTGGATATATTTTCTAGGGCCATCAGCAAGGGTGTTTTATGTGGCAAGCAAGCTGCCATTCTGGTGAATTGATGGTTTTCATGGATAGTCAGGAAGATCCCTTGTTTACGCACTGCCAGGCTGTGTCCCATGCCCAGCTGTGTTTTAATACCTTCAGAAACACAATCAGCAACTATTCTGCTCCAGAGAAAAAAACCCTGTTCCTTCACTGAGGTACAGTGGCTATTGTTTATGACAAAAAAGGGTGCTAATAACCTATGCAGTTTCTAAAGGCTGTGAATTCTGACATAAACTTTTACAGCTTAACCCAGAAAGAAGAAACCGTAAAAATAACCCAAACAAATGGACCTGTCATTCTCTTCAAACTGTTCGTATTCTATGTAACCTATGAAATACGAGCAATTGAAAAATAACTATATATAAATGCAAACAGCTGAGCAAAACTAAGTTAAAGGTGTGACAGTGCCACACCATCCCATGCCTGGGGAAGGAGAGGGAGCCAGGGAAATTCTTCGTGCTTAGGAGTAGACACGACCTGCTGGTACCAAGCACGGGGGCAAAGACCATAAATATGCTCACTCACTCCATCTTCCTCTCCTGTAGCAGAGGACAGGTTCAAGCTTTGAAACTCAAGACTTCTGTCACCGTGGGGAACAAGGCAGAGAAAAAGCCAGGAGGAGAGGCTGGTGTTGGCAGGCAGCAGCTGGGGGCAGTGAACAACTGATTTTCCACACTTACACAGCTCCTGCTCCAGAACAGGGGGTGGCCACAGCAGCAGCTGTTATGGTTTAAGTACAGTGACCATGGTATAATCAAGCTGGAAAATTTTGGTAGGTGGGTAAACCCAAAGGAAAGAGATCCAGGGCCTGAGTGGCTGCCAAGTTATACTTGCAATGATTTGTCAGCCCAAAGTAGGGCTCTGGGCCAAAAATAGGAACGAGCTCTCCCCATCCTGCAACTCCTATGTAGTCAGCCCCCACTTATTCCCATTCATTTAGACCTAAACCAGAGTATTTAAAAGGAAGAGTCCATCACATGTCTTTGTAGAGGTATGCAGGGAAAAGGAGAAGCTGTGTCCTTTTCCAATGGCATTTCAGAGCTCAGTCCATCACATTGATAGACATTTGTCTGTTCACCTTCAGCCAGCTGGACAGGGAAAGAAAAGTCACAACTTCCACATAAATCCTATTAAAATATCACAGGATTACATCACCATGACTTCAGTGCAGTATTCTAATTTCAACATAGTATTGTTTCTGATCCACCCATAAGGAAGAAGAGATCAAGTTCAATAGCACTCTTCTCACCTTTCACAGTTACTTAAAAAGGACTTAGTCTTAGGCCCGAAGTATATATTCATTTAGCTGTTTTCTTGGCAACCAAATGTAATTATTAAATAAAATGATTGCAGTGGTGGGAATTCATTCATGGAGTTTATGGAATCAGAATTTCAGTAATGCAGAGAAAGCAAAATCCAATCTTTAACAGTAGTTTCTCAGCCCCTGTTTTTCCTTTAGCTATTATCATCCCTAGGTTTCAATTCTGTCTAAAATTTTTGCATGTCATCCTCTTTTGTTAGCACTCCAGGGTATTTTCAATACCTGATTTATAAAGGCAATGATATTATAACAGCAATTTATGGTAAAATTGGTCTGAAGATGGCCATCCGTGGAACAGCAAACACTGCTGGCATGCTTTTCTCCCTTTACCCCTTTTTTCTCCCTCAGGCAGCACCTGGGTGGGGAATTTGTCCCTGACATCACCACCATCTGATGTATTCACTGAATATGAGTTTTCACAGTACTCAGAAGACAGAGAGACTAAATTGCAATGTATCAAAGGCACGTGGCTTTAGTAATATAACAAACTAATAAACTCAACTCCAGTATTAAATTCTATTTGGACCACAAGACTGTGTACCAAATTCCAATGTTGACTTCTTTTTATAGTTGCAAACTTCTCATCATCAACTCTTAACAAAACAGATTTTAAGGGCAACCTTAAACACATCTATACACAACTGTGAGAGTCTGGGGGGGTGGTGTGCGTGTATAAAATCACATGCACACACACACACAAACCCTACCTTTTTTTTCTGAAATATGTATTAGTGCAGCATGTGGTTTAACAAACTTCTTGCAGCTAAGACTGTGGACTTCGAGATCTCTGCTAACGGGATCCTATCTCGCTATTACTGTATTTTAAGTAGTAGAGCTGAAATAGCTTAAAATCCAGAGAAGATGGTGGGAGTCTGGTGGCGAAGCTCTCTTCAAAGAAAGAGAGCTCTCTTCAAGGTCATCAGGCTTGCAAACCAAAACCTATTTTACTGAAGTCATGAAACAAAACCAAACAATTTAAGAGAGATTCAAAATTTTACCAGTGCGTGCCTTCTCCTCAGCTGTTTTTGTTTCTTTTCTCTGGCAGTTCTCAAGATGTGGGTGTAGGAAAGTCACATTGACTGAGACAAAGGTCAATTCCCTGCTAATCCCAGTGTAATCCAGGTTAGAGCAGCCCTGGGAGCAATGCTGTGCACCGTGGCTGCTAATCACCCTCCACAAGCTGCAGGTTTGTCAGGAATGGCCAAATCTTATTATAATCCAACCTGCCCGAGGCAGCAAGGAAGAAAACGGGCCTGTGCAGGGCTCAAAGGAGCTCTAGTTTGGGAATCCTAGCCTCACACAAACAGGCAAAATAGTAACAGAAAACCTGGTTTGTGCTATTATCCGATATGCCTCTTTCAGAAATCAGAAGAAAAACAGAACCTTTTGATTCCTAAGGAAAGGTCTCTAATAGTAAGCTGCAAATCCTTAAGAATCTCTGGACCAGGCCCCGTGAAAAATTATCTGCCCTGCCTTGAACAGATTCACTTGCAAACTTACCCGCCAGGCCAGACGTCAGTCATGCTCAGGCTCAGCAGAAGCCTTGCAAAAATCTTAGCTCCCTACGCCCACGTCACATTAAAACCATTTGCAGATTCCACTGGCAAAATCATTTTAGTGGTCACAACAAATGAACGCTCCTAACCCACCTCTGAAAAAAAGCCTCAGTTCACGGAGCTGCGGCTTCCTAGGCTGGCAACATCAGTCATTTCAAGCCTTCGCTCTCCGTAAGTACAGTTAATAATTATGTTGCAAATTTTCTAGGAAGTTCAGTCCTTTTAAGTCTCATCTGTGGTTTTGTTCAGACCCATCCACACAATTTCTGTTTCCAAGGCAGCCTGTCCAGGGGCAGCGGCTCCTGTGGCAGTCCCTGTTTGTCTTCCTGCCAGCTCTCAGCTCAACCCCCATCCCCAAGCTCCCTCCTCAGGAGTGAAGTGCATCTACCTCCTGTAACTGCCCTTTCTGTTGGATATTCACACCATCAGCTTTACACACCTACTTTAGCTGGCAAATTTAAGAGCCTAGGTCCGTCTCATTGGGTACTAACAACAAGTTGTAATTAAATGACATTTTCTATGCTATATTAAACTCTTTCAGTCAAAAAAATCTCATTGAAAAACCAGGAAATATGTCCCCAGGGCTATCATTATCCATCTGCTTTCCTAGCAACTTCAGGCAACTGCAAGGAATTTTAAAATAAATTTATATCGGATGCCTCCTTCTCTCATGTTATCCATGACATGCACCAGGCTATCTTTCATGGTGCCTTCTTGGAGAACACAAGAATCACAGGTATTAGTTAGCAACCAAGTGTCCCCAGCCAGCAATGAAGGCAGCAAGCTCCTGGTTTCCCAGGTGGCCTTTGGCTATTTACAAGCTCTTTAGTGTCTTACAGATCCATCATGGAGAGAAGATCATTACCACTTTGAACAGGCAGATGAGAAAATAGTTGCCAGCTGATGTACAACTAAAAGTAAACAAACAGAAACAAATTAGTTCTCGAAAGCCTAGGAGAGATCAAAGCAGGGATGTTCAGTTTTTGGGGAGGCCAGTAGAAAGATTAGGGTTTTTCTATGATCACAATTTCCTTTCTTTTTTTTTTTAGTTGAAAGCTGTACAGAACTTGAGTTGGAGCAACTAGTTCCATTCACACAGGAATGCATGAAGCACCCCAATACTGCTTGGGAAGAAGCTGGGAGGCTGGAGAGGGAGCAAGTTAACAAGTTTTAGGGAGTTTAAGAACAGGTTAAGTTATCCAAACAGCCCTAGTGTCACTCTGCATCGACTATTTAGGCAACACCCTACGGCAGCCAGCCAGGTTGGCTACCTAAAGCTGGGTAGCGGCAATATTCCCTCCTAGGAGCAGCCCAAAGCTCATCAAGAGCAAAGAAACCACCACCCTGGGAGTGGAGCAGGAGGTTTGCAAGAGCAAACTCAAAGGACTGAAGCAATGAGAACTGGGTCACTGACATCTAAGCACAAAACTGCTAAGCCTGAAAACGCTTCCATTTGTTCAGTGCCAAGCACAGCGGAGTCCAGATGTTTAAATTCAATTCTTTAGACAACGAAGATGACAGCAGCTACAATCTCCCAAAGCTTCTTTCAACTTTCAGCACTATACACATATATGTTTCAAAAAAACTTCAAAAAAAAGAAACTGTGCCTCATTTCCTATTATGCTTTATGGCTACACATACTCACCTCCCAGCAGTAGCCGCTTCTTAGAGCTGCATTATAGCAGGCTTTCCACAACCCTGCTTAGGGCAGTGGGTGATCATTAATCTTTGCATTTTGGTTACTTAGCTCTTAGTCCAAAGTTAAGCCAATACAGATAATTTGTTTCACAAATACGCAGGTATATCAAAATTAAGATTTGAACAGCACTCACTTGACATTATTATGCTAAAAGTTTTACCATTTAGCTCGAAACACAATGGGGAACATAAGTTATAAATAGACACTTAAACGTTCCTATCAGCTGAGATTAATCAAAAATCACGAAAGATAAGCCATTACCTTTTGGCTCAGGATGTAAAAGCCTTCCAGTTATTTGAAATACAATTCCATTTTCACATATCTTCCCCACCTTTTTGCTGTACACCTCTCCAAGGGGTATGCAGTGACATTAAAGCATGCAGAAACTGCTGAAGTCTCCTTGCACAACTTTCTGGGCTTAATTGCAGCTGATAAAAGCATTGGAGTTGCTGCCACCTATAGACAAGTGTTAAACGCAAATGTGTATTTGTTACTGGGAAAATGGAAGTGCAAACTGACATGAAGTATATCTTTAATATTCCCATGTAAACGTGTTGTTTACTCCACCATTCTTAATGCTAGGCTTTGTGCTAATGAGCTACATTAAATGTTTATGTCACAAGCCAGATCTGCTGAAAACATCCACCCCTCACATACTGGTCCTTGTGTTGTAAGAGCTAATGGAAAATAAAAACCAAATTTCAGTAACATATTGGTTACTATGCTCAGCATGTTTAATCCATAAAGAAAATGAATTACTGTGTTTTAGCTCTCTCAAATAACCAAGTATGGATTAACCTTTGATTTAGATTTAAACATGCCTGAATCTTGTTGTCTAAGGACTTAGCAGGACAATGCAACATTTTTTGATTGACTCATAGTAGCTGTGCATAGATTATATAAAAGTACATTATACCCTCTCAGTAAAAAAAAAAAATCAACTCAGAAAAAAAAATCAACTAGTGTTGTACAATAAGGCAACAATCCTGTCCTTTTGTCCTTGCATATTATACCTGTGTCATCTAAACAAGTGCAGAATGCAGCCATTTACAAGATGAAATAAATGCAATTCTCAATATTATTGCAAGACAGCACTGGAATAAATTCCACTGTAATTTCCATTGCTGGTATTTCTGTAATGTGAAAAGTGATGAATGAGAATCTACTTCATATAAATCATTGTAGGATTATCTAGAGTCACTAAATCTAACTTTTTTAAGAAGACTTTTTCAACCTTTTATTTTCCGATTCAGCACATGTTAGGAAGTCAGAAGGTCAAAATTCTCAATGATTGCTGATATTGATTCCTGGCTTTTCACAGATGCTGAGTATCTGATACTCCATCCAGGCTCTTGGGATCTGGGGCCACTGTAACATCTGTAAAAATAAAATTTGAAACATCTCAAGTAGGGCTTCAAAAACTTCACAAAACTTCAGAAACCAGAGGCCATGTTTAAAAAAGGTCCTCCTCCTTTCGGCCTACAACAGAGAACTGACAGATAGAGTGACACGTTTGCTGAGACAAGAATATACCTCTGACAGCTAACAGTTAGTTTCTCAGATCTGAAGAATAGATCTTAAAAAATAATAATAATTGTGAGAGATGAAAAGACAACTTTAAACATGCTATAGACAAGATTTCTTTGTCTCAAATTTAAAGGTTCAACAAATCACAGTCTTCCAAGCTCTTTGAAGAACACTGAAAAGGAAAGGAAATCATGAATTGTTTCATCTTCCAGTCCTTCTGAAATGGAGATGTGCTTGGCTACGAATAGCTTCACTTTCCCCTCATAGCTGGAAACATGCCTAGACTGTGACTTATTCTGGAAGAGCAAGGTAAGACCATCCTGACAACGTTCTCCTAAAAAGCTTATCTTGTCTGTGTTTGTAACAACACAAACATTGTTGGTCAGTCTAAGTGAGAAAGGAAAGGACCTGGAAAATAAACAGGGAAAAAAACAGTTGCTCAGAGAGTACATGGCAAGGGGTGAAACACTTGTAAAACCGTAAGGCAAAGGGTAAAAGGAGTACCCTGATCGCAGAAGCTAGCAGTGCTCTATTCCCTCTCCAGGCAAGATATGTTTTACTTTTATGGCTTTTTGCCTGTCATAAGCTGGTTCCAGGAGGGTCTGCACCTTCCCAGGGGCATCTCTGTCCCAGTAGCACACTGACACTCCAAGGTTCGCATCCCACACCAAATCCCACATGCCTGACAACTGGCCATACCTGGTGGCCCCAAAGCCTACCTCCCACAGCAGGACCACACTCATCCAAAACCCATGACTTTGCAGTGCATTTCCATGCACATTTCTTTATTTTGGGAAGTACCAGATGTATATTAAAAATTATACTAAGCATCAGTAAATGCATAATGTTGCTCATCAGAGAGCTGCAAATTGTTTCAGCAGCTAGGACTTTACTCTTTTATAAACATGCATCTAGGTTCTTCTGGATTAAATCATGCATTTTCCTATTGGCAATCATCTTCTACCATACAGTTATGACAGAGTTAATTCCTTTATCCGTATACTAAGCATACATACAAGCCTGAGTCATTAACAGCACCACATGCTCAGTTTGTGCAAACTCAATTTGTGTTAAATGCCATATTCAGACATTTCCCAGCACCTCCACTTCAATGCAATACCAAGGACATCTACTTGAGAAAGTTTTTAGGCATTTTATGGACATAGGCACCCACCTCATTCATCTGGTATTTTATTAAGTGTCAGGCATGTTCTCAAGCTCCTCCTTACTTCAGCTGCACAGTTATAAGAACTGGAATTCATTTTCTGGGGACTCTACAATATTAATAAAATGTATTATTTGTTACCAGAACATGCCCGGCATGTTCTAGTGTATTTCTAAGACTCTTCTTGTTGCAAGGCAATAAAAATTGGCTTGAAAAACCTCTTTAATGCCTGTTACTTTGTGTGCTGGTTTTCTGCTGTGACATATCTAGCCAGTTTGGGTAGGCTTTGAACTACTGAAGTTTCAAACATCCATCAGTTCAAAATTGTTGACGATCTGCTTGATACAAACATTGATGTGTTCACCATGGGAACCAAAAGAAGAATATGTAGCTGAGCTTCCTATTTATGAAGGCAAGATAGCAGAAAATTTCCAGATGTGGGTTTCAATCCTTTATTCTTTTTTCAGTCTAGTCTCCTGTTGATTCAAAAAGCAGCTTCAGTTCTTCAGAAAACAGAAAATGAGGTTGTAATTGTGGAATACATTATTTAACTACAAAGCAGCTAGCACTGACCAAACATAGTCAAAACAAATCTAGAAAATAATTAAATGAATACAGATTTTTTTTTCCAGAATAATTTTATACTACTTATTTCATAATAATAAACAGATAACTGTACTGATAACAGTGGGATTATGTGCAGTTTGTGAATTATTGCTAAAAACAATAAGTGGTTTTAACATGGTGTGTTGGTTAGGATTTATTAGAATTAGTTTTCTATTCCAAGGACTGGTATCCTGCCTGTTTCAGACCTATTGTCTGGAAACAGAATCAACCCCATAAAAATCAGTTCTTGCCCAAGAGAAAAGAGGTATATCCCTAGGGAGAAAATGGAGAAAGCAATATATTGATGTAATTCTCTCCTAAAGTAATAGTGGAGCACAGGGAGGGGAAAAGATCTTGACAGAGAGGAGGTAACAAAGAGGGAATAGTTTCTCAAGGATAAGACAGACCTGTTTAGATCAGGCAAAGTGGAAGAACAATATTTGCAGATAGAAAGCCTATCAGCTTGAAAGAAAAAGCCACAAACTGTGGGTTTAATTATATACATAATTCTTAAATAAAGCAAAGTTACAGCTAAAGTGCATTAAAAAAAGCCCCAACAACTCTTCCTCAGCTACTTCTATTATTAAGACCACACACTGTGTTTAAAAGCACTAAGCATCCCTGATAGATCTGCAGGAAAAGCAGGGATTAAATAGCTATCGTCCAGCCCGTACAGTGGGTCCTTCCGTGCCAGGGTTAAACCACAGTGGCAAAAAGAAAGTGGTTAGGAGAGCTGCAGGTTGATGCAGAAGAATGTGAATACCATTTTATTAATCCCATAGCTCTGTCCTCGGAGCTGCTGTCACAAAGGGAGAAAAATGCAGTAAGAAAACGGAATGGGACTAGGGACCTGTGATTACACAAAAAAATAAAACAAGTTTCACTTGTATGATTTATCAGCACAGCTACTGAGTAACCATTTCTAGCAACTTCAGCGCAAACTGAGTAATATTGGATGTTTTTCTCAAATGTCCAGTAGCTGAAGGCATGTACCTGCAGGAGAATCACAGGGTTCAGTATAGGAAAGAGTAAAATACAATTCTGTTCCCTGGGATTGCACTGAACTGTGGAAAATGTGGTTCATCCAGCCTTGGGGCTGTTAGAGTACAGAAGTGAAAAAAAAAAAAAGAAAAATCTAACATTTTTTAAAAATGTCACCTGATTTCTGCAAACTTGGCTCTGTGTGATGTTACTAACACCAGGAGTACAATGTGATATTTTCTTCTTCACGGGCAAGATGAGACTTGTTCAAACTGTACCTAAAATTTCACACATAGATATGAAACAATCAAGTCATGGCCTCTAGAACACCTTTGTAAATGTGTTGTGCTTTTTTTTTTTTTTTTTCCAAGACATTTTCATGTTAATTCATGTCAGTGAATCAGAGCCACCTACACCTCCGTGCTCCCTGTTTGGCAAGCTAGAATAAATGTTTCAGTGCTAACAGGCTCCAAATTTGTGAATTAACTAACTTAGCCCTTAAATTTTTTCCATTTTCTTAGTGTGTAATTGCATCTAATTGTACATTTTGAGCAAATACACATAATCACATCGTTATGACATGTAATTACCTAATTGTGATGTATAATTAAGTAAATAGCACAAGAAATTGTGCAGAACTTTAACAAATTTGTTAAAAAGAAGTTAATCTTCTCTGTAGCTGACAGAAGAAGGCATTTTCACCTCTAATGATCATAATCAATTTAAAATTTTCTACCCTAATTAGCGTGCACTCTGCAGGCATGTCCAGAATATACACATTCAAGCAAAACACTGGGTGATGACATTTGTGACTTTTAATATGTATTTGCTACATGCAAAGACAAACACCTTTATGTAGAATTTAAGACCAGTTGCTATGGAAAATATAGTATCAGGAAAATCCGTGGAATAGTATATATTAAACACATTCTGTTGATAGCCTTAAAAATTCATTGTAACAGTGCTTTTTACCAGCACGGCTCAAAGCACATTATTACCTGTTAATGCACATATGTTTAGTTACATAGCATTGTTACCTCTATTTTAAGGGAGAGAGAGGTTGCAGGTCCCACCGCAGATGAGTAACTTATCCATAGTTCTGCATTCTGCCAGTAGTTTACTGGCACGTTAGGCAGCGATAAGGCTGAGCCCACAGAAGTCAGATGAAGGTTTGCCACCCTCTTGGCAAGATCTGCGAAGGCGGTATCTCATGTGTTTCTGCCAAGAAGAACAATGCGTTAACTAATCTCAGCAGGAGCTTCTGCTTCTGGTATTGTCCCGGCCACTATTTGGTGTAGTAACACAGTTCCTGCACCAAACAGAGTTTTCCCATTACGAATAACCCTCAGTTTAGGAGTTGTTCTTCTATGGAAGGAGACTTCACCTTGGCAAGGGAGTTTTATTTGTTGTCATAGTTGAGATTTTTGGTTGTCCTGGGAAAAGTTTATGTATTAACCAATTACATATCTACATTTTATATACACCCTGTGAGACTAACACACATCTCCTCTGTTGCTCCTTGCACCTGTGGAGAGGTTAGCTACCTAATATTAGCAAATACTAAAACACACAAGTCCCCTTCACGTCATATAAAATTTAATTTTCTGGATAGTCAAGGAATACAGGACTAAAAACAAGAAAAGAAATGACTGGTGAAATTTAAGACAGATTCTTAAGACACCAAAAAGTCTTTTCCCATGTTTTTTGTTTATATTTTTCCTCCCTGACATACAACAGTCATGCCCAGTATGCTAGATTAGGGGCTGGCAATCTTCTCAAGATGGTCTGCAAGACATTTCTATGAAAGGCTTACCCAGCTCCCTCAGAAAATTTGCAGTGCCATCAAGCCAAGCTCTGTAATACAGTAATGGCTCCTAAACAGGGTTTTCTACGTATAGCTCATTAGTAAAGATCGCACAAATACACCTTTTAGTAACTCCTTTCCAGCTTGCCCTATTGATATTGACAGGGACTTTAGGAACAGCCGATTCATATGCAGGCTTTGGGAGCTTTATACTCTTTATGTTTCCCGAAGGCAGCAAAACCCCAAATTGCCCAGAAATAAATTGAACCCACATGTTTAGGAGCTACTCTCTATAAACAGTATGTTTCATTTAGCAAATATTTTGGGTAGTAAGATCAACATGGGTTGAACATTGAAGAAGTGATTTAGAAGATTGCTGTAAACAGAGTAGATGTACACACATAACATTTGACAGAGCAAATATGTGACCGAGCGACATTTGACAAATATGAAGCACTTTTCAAGGCATAAAAACCAGGTTTTGTTTCTCCCTGCACTACAAAAACAAACTGCAACTGAAAAATAGCTTCAATTAAAAAAATTTAATTTGGCAGTGGGTATTTAACTTAAAGAGGAAAATCAGTATGTTACATACACACGCTGCAGCTACCTTAATAAAAATTGACACTCTCATGAGAGAGCATGTAATCTAAGTTGTTGGCAAACTGTCTGAACACCAGAACAAAGAAAGAAAGAAAAGAATCTGGGGTGACAGTAAAAGTGTTACAATCAACCAAAACTCACATTCGCTTTTGCAGTTTCCATTTATCAACACCTGACACCTTCTCTGTCACACCAGTACCCCAGGAAAAAAAAATTAGCACTTCAAACACCTCCACCCACACCATCAAGCACAACTTCTATCCACAATAACTCTTTATCAGATGTCTTTTTCTTTTCTTTTTTTCTTAATGGTATTACCTCAAACTAGATTGTACTTGGGGAAAACAATACAAAAGAAAAACAACACATAGGTCATCTGAAAAAGAGAGGGCCTTCAATGTGGTGCTATGATAACAGAGCTTTCTGTCACTTTCTAATAGACCCAGACCATTATAAAAATTTCCAGAGCAGTCACAGAAAGAATTTGGCAAGAACAGTTCGTACAAATATCCATCTTAAAAAAAAAAAAAAAGAAGGAGGGAAAATATACATATTCTGCAAAGAGGCATTCTAGCTGGGCTTTGGGAGAGAAAAGCTTAAAGCATTTATACAAACAATCAGCAATCTAGACACTGGGCTAACTGGTCATTTGTTTAATAGAAACACTTTCAAAGACCGGAATTAATCCAGCTTTGTTGGTTTAATAAAGAACAGAATCCAGCTCACTGATTTAATGCACTAGATTTACTGCTATGTTCTGGCCATGTGAAGAGCTGTAAATTGGATTTAGTGAACACAAGCAAGTCAATAAATGCCGGAAAGCAGACAAGATACCAGAAAAAACACACCAAAACATTAAAAATCACTGCAAAGTATCTTAACCAAAAGTCAGTGACCCTGATTTTCCACATTCATGTGATTTTTGGCTATATTTATACCTGCCTGGGTGTAAATAGTATTAAATCAACGAGTTCCACTTAAGACCAGCTTTTCAGGCAGGCAGGGAAGTCTACACCAGCTGAGAAGCCTGTCTCCACTCATTTCTCTCCTCAGAAGAAAATGATCCTCTTCGGCAGTTCAGAGTAGAAAGGAGGGACAAGGTAAGGAACAACACAGAGCAGGAGAAGGGGGATTGCTGAAGGAGAGCACATGAGGAACGAAGGGAAAAAGTGGGGATTGGGTAGAGAGGAGAGAGGTGGGTGTGAAACAGGCATCTGTCATTACCCCAGCTGGTATTTGGGCACCTTTGCGAGTCCTTCCCTTTCACTCTTTGTACACCGTTATCTTAACCTCAGGAATCAGCACAATTTGAAAGGACAAAGCTTATTGTTGACAGTGCTGTTACCACCACTTTTTGCCTTGGTTTTTGTGTTTATAAAACTACGTGGGACAATACCAAGGTCAGAGCAGAGAACCTCAGCTGTGAGCCAATGTGGCACGTCCTTGTTCCAAAGAATAGTGTGGCCCCTTCTGCGCAGCCCCGTGGACACCAGCACCAGCTATACACCCTGCACGATGGCATGAAGTCCCCTTCTTCATCCCCTTAGGCAGGCCCTTCTCTTTGCCTTAAATCACCTCTATTAGCACACATCTTTTTGCATAATTTATTTCAATTCATCCTTGCCAAGAGATCTGTTATTAAAATACACTATCCTGTGGACAATGTTGCCTGAATCTCATTCTTGTCTTGTCTTCCTCCACAAAGAACCAGTATTTTTTATATGGAATCTAATAGGAAAGTATGAAATTTGTTGCAAAAATATATGGAGTGCTCTAAAATTTCACAGCTAACACTGTATTAAACTGTTATGTGCACAGGTTTGAATCCCTTGCGGATACTTTTTAAGGCAAACAACTGTAGATGCTCTGAGCTTTCTTATGCATGTGCACAAATCAAATTCACATTTACAAAACTAACCTGCTGATTGTGTCCCTCAACTATACATTTCATAAGATAAAAACTCTGTTCTTATCAGTGAGAGCAAAACAGACATTGCTTTTTGTGAGGATTTCTAAACAATTAATCTGGGTTTAGATAGTTACATAAACCTCTGGATTTAGGCAGCATGAGCATTACCAGATCCAGACAAAAATAATCCGTATTTTTCTTGCCCTGAGGTCATATAATCCTCCAGAGCCCTCAGGATCCTGCTCTGACCGTTCGTTTCTGTCTCGCTCTTTACCTCAGGCCACTTGGTTTGGCCTTGGCTTGTCCCATGATTAAAAGTACTAGTTAAGAAAGTATGTTTGGATTTTTTTATCCTCTCTGAATTTTTGTATACTGCTCTCCAAGATTTCTTAATCCTCTTCTTAATCACCAGCACTGTTTCTGTACAAGCAGGTATGTGACTGAACACCAAGCATTTATGCTGCCTACAAAGGACCTTTCCAGGATCCAGCAGTTTCATGGCATAAACAGGAATTATTAGTTCCGTCTAATGAGAGTCTCCAAGTCATCAAAAGAAATTCATAAGGAAAAGCACATTTACTGCTGAATAAAACACAAATATATTTTGCAAATAATACAAGATGGGTTGGAAAAAGGGTTATGTATTGATCCTTCTGCTCCACTCACACATACAGTGGCATGTATTTACTAACAATGGTACTTTTTTCCCTTAAGTCTCATCAAAGATGTTACTAAAGGTGGAAAACAAGATGAAAGCCATGGATCCTGAACCCTGATGCTAAAGCAGACCCCCAATAAAAAAACAGTTCCCATTGAAAATGCCATTCTTGTTCCCCTCCCAGTAAGGAGAATGTGCATTTGATGACTGTGTTAGAAACTCGGTAGATCACTGTGAAAACTAGGGACTTGGCTTAGGCTACAAATAACAAGTTTTTAAAGGTGAATAAACCATTTCATGTGGTTCACACTTGAAAAAATAACCAGAAATATCTTAATTGTTCACATTTGCTCACATTCTGTGCAAGGTGTGTCAAGTGCAGTGTTAGGTGACAACTGCGGAAGGGATCAATGCAGACGGGATGAGGAATAAACACACCCATTGCTCACATGCTACTTCATCACATTTAAATGAAAATTTCATAATATGTGTATTCTTAAAAACTTATTAGATATTCAGGACATGGGATGGAATAAAATTATACTGTGCACTAATTAGCAGATCGTGTACAAATCCCAGACCCCTTTTTTCTCT
The DNA here is from genome assembly GCF_013368605.1 of Nyctibius grandis. Classification (NCBI taxonomy): domain Eukaryota; kingdom Metazoa; phylum Chordata; class Aves; order Nyctibiiformes; family Nyctibiidae; genus Nyctibius; species Nyctibius grandis. Next base: position 17,617,990 of record NC_090670.1, read on the forward strand.
AGTGACTGTCTTGGCAAATACAGATACCAGCACAGACTTCTTTTTCTATGCTTCTATCCTTTATCTAACTTTGCCTTTCACGGGTTCATTGGAGCAATGTTTTGTAATAGTGTCAAATTAGTAGAAAACCTGAGGTATAGCAATTTGACAATGATATAGCTGTCACGATGGTTCTACCTTTGGCTTGTACCTACTCAGGCATAATTAGAATCAAATATCTACCTCTCAGCGTTTCTCTTGGGCTCATCCAACTCTGAAAGCTCTCAGGCCATTAAGGCATATCAATTAGTAATGATTTTTTTTCAGCCCCCAGCAGCCACCGAAGCATACATTAAAGGTGATATCTGCAGTCAAAAATTTAATGTGCACATTTGAGAATATCTACTTTGATTAAGATAATATTATCAGGGAAACTCATTTTCTTAAAGTTTTATATCACAGCTATTAAAAATATTTTATTTGCTGAACAAATGTCCAATGAACACTCCCATATCTGTTAAGTAATACTAATTGCACACAGGTTTGGAAAACACAAGAATCATTAAAGGATAAATGAGGCTGTGCTATAGCCTAAAAGAGCTAATGTTATCACTTCCCAGGGCACTTTTACAACCTTCTTAGCAGGACCATTTTTAACTGAGTCATCATGGCCCGAGGAAAGTTACTTTCATTTTTTTAGTATATCTATTCAATTGAGTACATGTCACAGAAGCAGCTCATTACAAGCACCAGAATTAGAGGGCTGTCACATTCCTCGTAGCTAGGTTAAATCCATTCAGTCAGGACTGTTTGGAAAAGCAATCCTTTTCCAAGCCTGATAGGTCACTTACCTCTTGTTTCAAATGCAACTCAAAAATTAGTTACTCTAAGATCAGACTGCAAAGCAAACAAAATTAACAGTGTGGACACACATTTAGTCTTAAGGTGGCACTGGAGCAGAAAAATCCCTATGTGCAGGAAGCAGGAACAGATATGCACTCCTTTCTAAACTGGTTTAGGAATTGTGTTGGCTTGTTCCTTGTTTAAATTCTGTACGGGTAACTTGAGATGTTTGAGTAAGGACTAGACTGAAAAAAGTTCAGTTAATCTTGGCATCAATTTAACATTAATCCACCTTGTTCTGATAAATACATGCAAATAATGTCTAATCCAAGGTCACCACAAGTAGCAGAAAGGTAACCACAGGCTTTGAATCAAACTTTGTATGAGAGGTGGAACTAAGTATAGGAACTGAGGAAAACAGAAGAAAAATGCTAAGGTTGCCTCACAGTGAAACTGGAAACTTTTGATTGCACTTTGCATGCAATGGGAAAGCTACCCTGTGGTTGCTGTTCAGTAGCTGTGTTCTTGTTTTACTGCAGGTCTTGGCACAGCTCATCCTGGTGCATCTCACAGTATATTAATGGCAGTGACAACAGGCGGCTTCATGAAAACAGGAACAGAAACCAAAAACCTTAGAGGCTGGTGCAGTTCCTCTGTATTATGGCTTTGCAGACTCTCTGAAGAGCTAATTCACTGAATTCAAAACTTCTGGACAATCTACTTTGAACTTTTTACCTATGTTTATTTATTTGTAAACACACAAATACACTGCCCTCATGGGAAATATCACAAACTGATGAAATGCCAGGAGCAGATCAAACTCACATTTAATCCTGGTAGCCAGCAAGCATGAGCCTTAGTAGGAAGACATAGATGCAATTGAATTTGTCACTCCTTTGAGTGGCAGAGGCTCTGACTCCTCCTTAAGTGATGTGACCTGTAACGGTTTTTGGAATACAAGCATAAGATTCATTTCCAAGTTTTTATCCTACTGTTATGCCTGTAAAATTGCTTCTACTTGAACGTACTTGACATTAGTCATAAATCTCTGGTCAAACAAAGGTGAAGCAAGATGGAAATGCCATATACAACATTCACTTTTACCTTCAGCTGCCAAGAACCTTCTTGCAGTGTAGCTGACCTGATAATCACTTGAAACATTCGCATAATGCTTTAGTTATCTGTATAATCACCCAACAAATCTGACACCAGGTTTCTCAGCAGGAGTTTTCAGATTCCTTCTCAGCTAGTTAATGCATTACTTATATGAGTCTTAAGGTTTGGTCCAGACACAGACACCTGTTATGACTCTTTCAAATTAGGCCTAATTTCTTTTTCATGTTTATTTTCCTTTGGATCTAAATAGTAGCTTTCATGTGACTATATATCTTTTTATATCTGTACACAGGTTTCTATACTAATGGAACCGATTTTTCTCTCTGTGTGGAAATACCCTCAACCAGACAAGATCAACAAGAAACCGACATTTCAGTAGATGGAATCTCCTTACTTCCACCACCTCTTCCCTCCTGCTCAGCCATCGCAGTCATTCCTCAACCCTGAGCATGCCTGACACACCATTTACCTCTCTTCTCCAGGAGTCTCATACTTAAAGTCAGTGAGTATATGCATACTAGGGAATAGTAGCATGGGACGCTGAATGAAAACATATGTGGAAAAAAGATTTACAGATTGAATTTTACAAGCCAGGATTTTTGCAAATTGTAACCAAAAATAATAGAAAACTTGAACAAACACTTCTATACTTCACTGTATTGCTTACACTTTGATATTAAAGCTGCCTTGCAATCATAAAAAAAAAATTCCAAACCAGAAAGAAATATACTTCAGTCAAAATGCCAAATAATCTATCTAGCCTTATCTGCACACATATGCATGCAAGAAATATCTACCACCCAGGCAACAGTCTACACATCCCCATTCCCTTTTGCAGCTAGCAGTCAGGTTTGACCTTTGGTTCAGCCCTAAAATCTCCCAGCCCATACATTCTATCTTAAGAAGAGCAGCTTCTTCAGGGAAAGAGATGATAATGTATCTGCAAGGGCTGACTCTTTGTGCAGTTGGAGGGGGGAAGTGCCAGCGTAACAAATTGCTCCTCTTCAAACCCATCAATTCAAAACAAGCATCTGGAAAACTTGACAAGAATACGCAAATGACCCTTGTGTTCTGACAGCTGGAAAAGGGAAAGCGCTCTCTGTGAGGGGAAGAAGCGCACTCAAACTTTTATCTTAGAGAAACACATAAAGCCGTTTGAAATATTTTGCTTCAAAGCCCATTAAATTAAACTTTCAGTGCAAACTATGATTCATGCAGGCAACTATGTGCTCACAAATCTGTGGTCACCACCACCAGAAGCTGGTTATGGCAATGGGCAGGCTGTGAATTCCCTTCTCTCATGAACTTTCATTGCTGTAACAGATCATTCCCTCCCTGTGAGAGGAACCTTAGTCCCTCTTGAACCCTGGCACATCGGGGCTCGGCACCACTGTCTTCTTCATCATGGGGAGAGCCTCTGCCTGCTCCACCCAGAGAGGCCATGGAGGATGGCTCAGTGATGCATGGAGTGCAATTTTGTTCCTTCTCCCCAGTCCTATGAAGAGAAACACCTTGAGTATGGTGCACTATTACAGACACAATTTCAATTTGATTGTATCTCAGGATCGCCAATTTGCTCAAAATCTGCATTGAGGGGAAAAAAACCCCAAAAACTACCTTGCGACATCAATTAATTCTCCTCATTCAGAGTCTCCTGACTGTGAGCTCTGAAGATGAGGTGTCCACCTATTGCACCAAAATATCTTAACTGTTCAAAATGCAACAAACCGCTTCTGGAATTTCACAGTCCCAAAATCTGCTGTTTCTGCACTGCTGTCCCACAGACTTCCCTTTACTACTGTGGACGTAGACTGGTCCACAAGCCTAGTTATATACTGTATATCTAGAATGTGTGAAATAGTTCAGTTTACCCACATCCTGAACTGCTCTGCAGGAGGAGAGCAAAGGGAAACTGAGTGACCAGATCCATGCTCCCACTGTTCTCAGCGATGTTGTTCTTCAGACCTGTTTCAGGGAAGATCACTCTAAGTTATCTTCTTACTAGAAGATACTCATACAAAGAATATTCTGGTCTAAGTTTATTCTTTTAGATTAAACATAACAATAGTCCCACGTTTTCTGACTAAAGCAGAAAATGGTAAAAACGAAATAAGACCCTCTAGAAAGCACAGGCTTGTTTGGATGTTTAAACTCTCCAACAGGCAGTACTTTGCAGTCATTTGTACTGGACAAATAGCAGAAGTTCTTTACATGACTTGGGTTTTATTAAGAAAAAAAAGATGTTCCTGGTTTTAAATTGTTTTTGATTAAAAGTAGCTCTGTTTGGAGGTACTCAGTAATGCATTCAGTGTTCAAAATAACAAAGAACCGACACACTATATATTGCAGCAAACACTGGACCTTATTTTTTGTGTCACAAGAAAAATTAACCAAGTTACGTTAGAAAATGGGTCACAACAGGATTTGCAATAAACACTATATACAATATCAGCCATTTGTATAGAACACAGCTGACACACATACACAGTCTTCTGGTTTATGACTTACTTCTACGATTCTAAATTGATTTACAGCCCCATGTGAGACTCATAAAAGAGCCCTAGGCAACTCTATCCTGCTCACAGACTATTTGCAACACTGAATTTCTCAATTTGCCCATTTAAAAACATTTTCCCTTTTCCTGCCTTTCAATAACAGATTTCTGCAGGGAGTAGGGCAAGAGAGATGAGAACAGAGATTTAATGGTTACATAACTTGAGATACAAACAAGTATATCGCCCTCTCCTACTCCCGATCCTAGAGAAACTCCATTATTTGACATGGGGAATCACTCTTCCCCCTTCACCTGCCCCAGTAAATACCAATATCTGTAGGCAGCACCAGCATCCTGACCACACAAGTATGACGACGCAAACACTGCTGTGAATCACTGACTTTAACGTGACTTCAATTACAAGAATGTTCTGCTTTTATTAAGCCAGAAGTTTTATAAAAAAAAAAAGGGAATTTGTGTTTACACACATGGGAAAGGCCTCAAAAATGAAGCAAGGTTGGTCTATAAAGGAGTTTGCTTATTAACCCCCCGCCCCAGCATAACACACTGATATCGGTGGATAATTATCCATCTTCCAGTTCAGAAATTAAGCACAGAGAAACAGCAGAGGGGATCCCAAGGTGGCACAGGAAATTAGAGACAGAACAAGAACCAGAATTTGCTATTCTGATTCTTACTGCAATACACTTTCTAATAAGCCACGTTGCTCACCTTCATTACTGTTTTTATTTTACTTCTTTAATGGGAAAATGGCTATGGAGAACATTTTCTGTCAGGCAATGGGCATCTAGAGACCAAATACCAAATTGCACAATCATTTGTTCTGTTTGACTCCGCTGCACTTCGCTGGGGTTACACAGCGAAAGTTTAGAGTTGACTTTGGCCCTGTATCTACCTGCTTCTCTCGCAGGTCGATTCACTAATTTAACACCTCATGATGAAATGGGTATGAATCCCCACTCCTCCTCAGCGCTTTGGCTGGACTGATAAGCATAACTAAGATGTATTTATTTTATTCTGTTTCTTCTTGACTCTGTGAACACTAGTCTTTCATTTCCATTTTCCAAAGGGAGGTAGCATTGCTCGGTTTATTTTAGGGCCTGATACCAATGAAAGATACACACGAGAAGTGGCGGGATGGGATGAAAGATTAATAGCACTGACAAATCTTCATTTTTGCTAAGATCATTCTTAGCAAGACTTTGGGTTTACCCTAGGAAGTGACCTTGTGGTTGCTCTCTCATCCCATGGCTTGGTGGCAAGTGCAATGAAAGCCAATGGTGTCTGTTGCTGTCCCCATTCCCCGCCGCTGGCTGTGTCACACCACCCTGCAGTGGTGCCACAACAGCGACCTGCACCGCCATGCTTTCAAATGCATCAGGGAGCAAAACCAAAACACCTTTCCTTCTCCTTCTTCACCAAAGATTTTCTTTTTAAAGCCAGGTCCACGGTCTGATTCACCATTGACACAAAATAAACCAAGTACCATGTATTTCTCCTGACAGTAAAACTCCACAGCGGGGCACCAGCTTCCATCCCAGCTCTGCAAACCCAGCATGAGCTAAGATCTTGGATGGGTTATGCACAAATGAGGGTTACACTGGATACACTGAAGCTCAGCAGCTGAGAGTGGCTGACAAAGCCCATCTGCTGGGGAAGGCATCGTTTAGGAAGCAGGGGACTGCAGCACCCTGCCCGGGTGCACACCCCATCTGTATCGCACCATGCAGCCCCTGAGTCCACCAACAGCAGTAGTTACCTGCCCACCAAGTGTGACCATTGGAATTATCTCTCAGATCCCATTAAGAGCCTCTAAAACACTCTGCTGCTCTTTCATTAAAGAATCCCTTCTGGTCTTCTACAAAGCAACTCTTTGATATAGAATGAAGTAACAAATCAGATGCAACTGACAATTTTTCTTTCGCAGTTAGTCATGTGAGAAACGTGACGATGGTTAGGATGAAAAGCCTTTTTTTCCATGAGTCATAAATTTTGAATAAAAACCTGCAATATTTCAGGACTGTGGTTTTTGGGAACCAAATTACAGTTAATCATAGAATCATAGAATAATTTATGTTGGAAGGGACCCGTGGAGGTTATCTCCTGCAACACTCTCTCAAAGCAAGCCAACTTTTACCAGGGCCTTGTCAAGCCTTACTCAGGGCCTTGTCACACAGCTTTGCAAAACAGCTGGTCTGTTTTGTACATTTTTTTTCTTTCAAATAACTTTTGCTAGAGAACATGTACAAAAGCAAAATCAAAAGTAGGCATATAAAGGCTGCTTAGAAGGCTCAAGACTCTATCACAATGTCTAATTTGAAAATATTATTAATATATGACAAGTTTAGGTCTTTTTTTTTTTTTTTTAACTCAATCCCAATAAACCTTAAGCAAATATTCCACAAGATTCAGTGTTCAAAAAATACCAGAAAAGATCTGGAGCTAGAGAGGAGAAAAGCAGAGACAGGTGGCCAGAATCTGATCCTTTTTACCTTGAAGCTGAAGTTATGTCACTTGATGGGAATCATTTGTAAGTGCATTCAGGATCTAAATTTTCCTTACTAAAGAAAAAAGATGTATGTTAGCATTGACTTACCAGCTAACTTAAGGCTAGACACTGTTGCCCTTCAGTATATCACAAGGGTTTTCCTTGATGAAGTAAATCTTTTTCTCTCCTCATATAAAAATAGTTTATTCTCACGACAATTTTCAGGAGGCAACAAACTACTCATAGAATCATAGAATGGTTTGGGTTGGAAGGGACCTTAAAGATCATCTAGTTCCAACCCCCTGCCACAGGCAGGGACACCTTTCACTAGACCATTCCAACAACAGCAATTGCAAAGCTCTGCTGGCACAGACTGCACAGACTGGTCCATCATGGGAAGGGAAGCTTCAGTGAGAGCTGCGGTTGGCCATGAAGCCGCAGAGCGGTGGCCAGGCTCACCCTCGGCAGTGTGGGACACAGGGCTGGGTGCTGTGGCGCAGGTCCTCAGCATGGAGGTTGCCCACAGCAGCTGGCTGCCCTCCCCAGGCACAGCCCTTGCTTGCTGCTCCCAGGCAGCCGCTATTGGGAAGGCAACCCAAACCTAAAACTGCTCCCAGATCTTTCAATAACGGTTGTAATGAAAGAGAAAGTGGTTTATTTCTAACACATAGGTGCATTTGTATTATATAATGATCCACATCTCCAATTATTTTTGTTGCAGTCACTACAGAAGTTGTTCTTGCTTTTTCTATCACTCAGACCAAGAAGGAGCTGTGTATGTCGCATGCCTGTCCATACATTAAAAGAGAACCACTGAACGGTAGTTATAAAATATCAGATCATGAGGGAAGACACTGTTGCTCTGGCCCAGTGCCGCGCACGCACACAGCTGTGCACAGAGCAGCTCTTGGGGAGCGGGACTGGCTTACGTGGAATGTCCCAAGGACTGCAAATGGGAAGGGTAAGGCAGTGCCCAGGAGGCAGCGACAGTGCCCCGCGTGTCTCTGCATACCCCTCCCTTCTCCAAATGACTGTAGTGGAGTCAGGATTTTTGGAAGAGCCCGACTGCCATGAGAGTCCAAGTGGAAAATGAACATCTCTGAAACTACCTCATCCCTCTGTGCCTCAGCTTCTCATCTGTAACTTGTGATGCTACCGTCTCCCTTCTCTGCCTGGAAAATGCAGATTTAAAGTTCTCTGGGCAAGAATTGTCTCTAACGATAAGTATATACAATGCCTAAAGCTGGGAGTCCCGGTGTAGATGGTGACCTCCAAGCATTCATGCTTTACAAAATACAAGAAAAGGAGCAGGGGAAGAGGGAGGAAAGCCTTTTAGAATATAAGAAAGAAGTCAAATCTGGCTAATTACCAAGAGCTTTCCACCAGGCTGACAGACTCCCACCGTGGACACACTCAGTGGTTGTTCTTTATTTCTGAGCTTTACTTTAATCCCTCCTCATTTCTCTTGTTTCATTTCCAGTCAGTTCAGGATCTTAATGTTTTTGCCAACTCATTTTTAATGGGATTGTTAGCATCCAGGAAGCCTTGTCAAATAATCATTATACAGCTACTCTCAGGGACCCCTGTGGTTGCTTCCACTTGCTGTGTGTTCCCCCCCGCTCCCCTCACATTAGCAGGCGAGATCTTTTTCTCACTGGGAAAGCATCAAATTAAAAATCTGGCTGTTTGACCCTCTCCTCTGTGTTCATCCAAAGGTGTAGCTGCTCTGTCTGGCTGATGGTCCTTTTACATTATTACTCCGTCTTTGGTAATTCACATTTATACATTAACCAACAAAAAGGCATTTGTAAAACTTTTCTTAAGTAACAGATTGAAGTCTGTCAGCTACAGAAAAACCATAAACCCGCTGCTCTTCCTCACCTAAATGGAAGAAAGGTTGTTTTTAAATGAGACTTTTAGCCATTTCTATCTAAGAACATCTCGCCGATTGCTCACCACCCACGGATCAGCCCTTTCAATGGCTACTGCTTTTCAGAAATGCTGAACAACGTGTGTGTTGCTGAATCTCAGAGCTTTGCCCATCTCTCCTAAAGATGCTGCTTGACCTGCAGTATCTTCCTATTTTGATATTTTCAGCCATAAAGCTTACACCACGGCAGATTTGCTTTTCACCTAGTTTCCCAGTATTTCTTTCCAGTTTTCTATATAAAGGGAAATCACTATTGCTTCCTATATAATCTCTATGGCCAGAAATTTTAGGGGTCCCAAAACCTTTGAAATTGAGGTGTAATAGCAAAGGGCTTCTTTTTTATTTTTTTTAGGCCTACTTTACTGGAGAAAACCCAGAATGAGTGTGCTACTTCATGCTTTTGGTCTGGTGCTTTTACAGGGACTCAAGGAGAATCTGCCTCTTGCCTGAGACAGTAAATCAGTTGGCAGACATCCATTTTTGGCACTGTGCTACTTGTCAAATATTGATGAGAACAACATAACTATCTGGTTGAAGACAGTTGTCACTCGCAAAGGGCATGAAAATGGTCAACAGACATGTCTGAGGAAGGAGTTTTGTTGCTGTTTTCCTAATGGCCCCACCTAGGCTGAATTAAAATAAGTCTGAAGCTGCTCTACCTCCCAAGGAGCTGAACCATCTTGGGACCATTTCAAGTTGGGGATGCAACTACCTCACAAAAACACCTTTGTGTGCCTGTTTCTCCCTAACAGGTCACACTATTGTATGTGCAAATGGAATTATTTATATTCACACCAGTTCACACTTAATTAGAGGTTGACCTTGATTTTATTTTTAGTATTCAAAAGCCTGAGGAACCCTGATTCATCCTAGCTTGCTTCATTAAGGAAGGTCAGGTTCCATTTTGTAGCCCTGGACAGTGCACCCTGCATTCTGCTTGCACTGAATGTCGTGCCTCACCAGCCCAGCAGACGTGCAGGTAATTATGCTCAAGGCAGGATGCATATAGTCTACTCCAATTACATGTTTCAAGGTATATTTGCAGGTAGTGACAGTACCACAAATTGCACAGAACTATATTCTTGACAATCTTCACCCCTTTTTGGGGTTGACAAGTTATTTGTGAACCAACCCTGATTACTATGTATTTATTTATTGTTCATAAATATTCCCCAATTAGTTTCAATGAATAATTTTCAACCTGTTAATTGTAAACAATTGATACCTATGAATATTTGCCATTCATTATTGATGTGGGAAGTCTGGTCAGTGGGGTATATGTTATTGTTTCTGCATTTTTATTGGACAACTGTTTTAAAGAGGAGAATAATGAATCCTAATATGACTAGTGTAAAGAATAAAGAATCCAAGTGACAATTATCAAGTGAAAAAACACTCCTGTCAAAATTCTTGACTCGGAGATGATAGGAGTCCAAGAACTAACAAGTTGTAATTAGTACAGCCTCACAAATCACAATGAACAAAATCATTTTTGTTCATAAAAGTATTCTCAAGCCACTGCCTCTGAGTATTGTTTAAAAATCTAGAGTGCCAGACATCATACAACATTATTTTAAGTGTGGCAGCTATTGTTTCAAATGCTAAGAAAATTTACATAGAAAGCAGAATTTGGTAATTGTTTGAGAACTTAGAAACACACTAACGAGTCTTTGCAGAAATAGCTCTTTTTGACTGGTCATTACAACAGCTTCACAAGAGGATTGCCACCTTGCAAACTTTAACAATGCTGTTAAACCTTGTGAAGTAAGCAAGTGAAAATTCTTAAAGTTTTTTATACATAGTCTCTACATTAACACTATTAGGAATTAAAACTGTTAGAAGGAAACTATTTGTTAAGAGTATCTGTGTTCCGAGTTTCACTCGCACAAGCTATGGTACAGATCTTGAAACTATGACAAGTTCTTTTTTGAACTGAACCTTCTTGGTGTAACCACTCCACCCTGTTGACCCTGATTTTGTGTGTTCTCCTTTTACATGGAGAGTATCTGTTAAAGAACTATGCAAAAGCATGAGTTTCATTAAGAACTCTACATTAAAAAGACTGCAAATCAAGCACCCAAAAGCTGGAGATGCCACTGATCCTGCTGTTGGTTCCTCGCTAAAGCCCTCCTGTCCGATCCGTCTGCAATATTCACTCAGTGTTTTGCCAAAAAAACCCCTGAAACTTGGAACAGGATGCATCTGGTGACATCAAACAGCAGTAATTCTGATCCCATTTATAGTTACTTAGTACCATCAGCTCAGCTAATTGATATCAAAGATGCTAGCCAGTATGTGCAACAATGGGAAATATGCACTGTAAAGAGGGTGTCAGCATCGACGTTCCCTTGACCCGGACATGGGTTCCCAGAGGGAATTTTTCCCCTGAGCCTTACAACCAAAACACAACCATGATATTCAACACTCCAGCAAAACCCAGCTTCTCTGAATGGCTGAATCAATGTGAAATCAGCTGCTTAAGAGTATTTACAGTGGATAACAATAACAATTTTGGTTAAATTACATCACTTTCATCACCAAAATTATGACCTGAAGGCATGATTTAAGCCCAGACAACTCTGCAGTAGGTAGGCTGTTCTGATAAATGAGAACTTGAGAAAATGCTAATACGGTTTGTCATGCAAAGAACATCAACTTATAATAGCACAAGGTACAAAAAAGGAAGAATTTAATGCAATTTCTGAATAAAGATTTTGAGGGAATAGTTGATGAATAAAGGCCAACATTAGGAATTAGGTATAATTCCAAGCATTTCTGAATTAAACACGCTACGGTCCAATAAACTGAAAAAGGACCCCAGGAGTTCACTTGCTGGACATGTAACTGGGATTTGCCCTAATGCCATGACGAGTGCCACATAATAACTCAAGGGAAAATGAGAAATTTCCAGCAGACATCAGCATGGGAAACCTGACAAATAGGGCCTGATGCCACATCCTGAGGAAAACCGAAACTGAACATCTGTTCATTAACTGATCCCTGTCCATCGTGTGCACTGAACGAGGCTGGGGCTTGGTGTCAAAATAGAATATGCTTTTTTAATTAAAATCTCATCATCAGAGACACACCATTGCACAAGCAACCCTGACTCTTTTTTAAAAAATTCATGGCCTAGTAAAATTCTTTCAGTATACTTCTGTGTGTAATCATTATACACAAAGCTTTGTGCAGTGGTAGGAGGCCTGAGCTGGGAAAGCAGCAAAAATGAATCTTCACAAAGCTTGAATGTCACAAATTTCACCAAAGAAAAGTTTAATTTTACATCTTTCTATAAAACCATCCATGTCACTGATTTCATCTAAAAGCTAAGATTAGGTAATGGAAGGGTAAAGTAAAGCTTTGATGTTTAGATTTTAGGTCTGGTCACTAGAAGCACTGTAAATTGGTTCTTCAATAGAAAGAGGTAAAGACAGACAATGGATGCATCCCTGAACAAGATGGCTAAACTCAAAGAAACCAATATAAGTGTACTTTGGCCTGTCAAAGTGAGCCATGTGAGGTAGATGGGCTATAGAAATACAGGACTCGCCATACATTAGCAATCACAGAGGCACTCTAATCAGGACTGCACTTTAAACTTTTATCTCAAAAGCAACAAAAAGTGTAGGCTGTGTTTGATTGGAGTGAACATTCCTTGATTTCACAGTGTCCTAACCTAAGACTTCATTCAAGGTTCTTCTGGAAAGGATAAAATAAAGTGGCAGGGAATAATTGCCCTGACGTCCTTCAGGAAAAATCAATAATGAATATGAGTGAAGGGTCAAAAAAGAAACAGATCCACTACTGGGCTAACCTAAAGGGTTTAAATCAAACTAACTAGATTTCATAAACAGTGAAGTCTCTCTCATCCCTGTATTTTAGGTGAACTTCGTTAATTATACTGTTGCTGAAAGCGAAGTGCTAATTACGTCCTGGCAGAATCCCCAGGCGTAACAGGGTTGACACTGTGCATGTTTCCTCTGGGCACTCAGCTTTCCAGGGCACTGTGCTGGACCCATGACATCCCTGCCCTCCCAAGCCCTGTGTCTCTTCCTCCGCAGTGATGGGCAGTCATGATCAACTATGTGCTGAACTGACATTCCAACCGACCAGGCAGACTGAAAACTCTCGTTGCCTGGAAGAGTGAAGACATGGTGAACCAGGAGGGGTGAAGGTGGGGGGAAAAAGAAGGAAAGGGTAATTCTGCTGTCAAATGTATGGACAGGCTGAGTTGCCTCTGATGAACTGCCGCTTGTCTTGCAGATGCTGCTGATGCCGGTCCCTAGGGCTCAAATGCACTTCTGAAGCCGTAACCTTTACATTGGACATGCAAACCAGTAAGACATAGGGCTTGAATTTTAAATTCCCCTGAGAAAGGGTAAAATCCTCAGGTGGCAGAATTTCATTCCAGGGGTTCACCCTACCCTATATTGAAATTTCATAGAACAAATGCTCTTGTACTGCTTGATACTCAGGATTACATTCAGGGAAAAAATATACATATGGTCACCCAAGATGGTCCACACCTCCTTGACGCTTGCACCCAGAGGGAAAATTGCTAGCGATTCTCTTTTCCCTCATTTCCTACTGAGCAAATTCCTCTATGTGCACAGGGATAACTGCTATACACTAAAGGAAAAGTTGTTTGCAGGGGCCCCTAATTAATGGTGAATAACACTGGACACCAATAAAATGAGTCCATTTTCCCAGAGTTCAGATACTAGCAGTAAGCCTTCCCTGTGAGAGCACACAGCTGATGAAAAGTCTGTTCATTTTGCCGCTCAGATACAGACAACATTTGTTCCTCTATTTTTCCAAAATGAACATATAGTCATCAGATGTAATTGTTTACCAAATTTGATACTTTTTATATAGTGTCATTCTGGAGCGTGAATAAGCGCAAATAAGGCAGAACTGTAGCACAAAGAGGAGGAAAGAAATTGCTCATAGAATCCAAACCAGCCTTTCTTGTACTTCGTGTTCTTTCTAAAACACTGCAGTCTGGCTGTGCTTTTTGTACCTTATTAGCACCATCTAAGGGAAGAAAATAGGAATCACCTAAAGGCGATATACAATCTGTAAACAATGGTGAAATCTTTTCAATGTGTTGGAGATCTATGTCAGAATATTTCAACACAAGAGAGACAAAAATCATATTTTAGTTCTCACATGACTTAGAAAAAAGACTGATTAAACTTATCAGTGAAAAAAAAAATTCAGAACATTATAATGTAACTTACCAAGTGTGGCTTTCAAATTTATCTTAATACTCATGTGCACAAATAAGGAACAGTGAAGGTGTTTTCCTCCACTAACACCAAGTTCCAAATTAATGGAAAAGGTGTGGGATGTGGTGGCCTACAAAAGACTGAAATTATTGAAAAGAGATTGTAATAGTTTTTAAAACATAAACTAATACTCACTTTGGTGGGAGGCAGAGGCCGAGGTGGGGGGAGGAGTTGTTAATGCCTATCCAAAATAAAAGCTAAAGGCTTGGATTCATCATAATGACAATTTGGTATGACAAAGAATCACTTAATAAATCAACTTGGAAAGCTAATACAGCCAATAGCAATTGGCTATAGGTGTAGAAATTACCACTTGGCCACTCAGTGGGGCATTCACTGTCTGTCTTTAGATCTCTAATTCAGATACTAAGTTAAGGTTTTTATAATTAACTAGCTGAGAGAGTCTTCCAGCTTCTGACTGGGGCATGCTGGATGGCTGCTGGGAGGTGCCAGGGCATTAGGGAGCCCCTGCCCAGGCCAGTACCAGAGGCGAAACCTTCCACTGCTCTGACTGGCCCTGCTGGGGCCAGTGGATTCATGAAGAAATAGTTGAGAGCGAAAACCATGCTTGAGGAAGATCGTTTTTGGGGGGAAATAAAGCAAGTGTTTGACTGACTTCTGAAAACTGGTGTCTTATTCCAGATTTATGTTTGCTACAAGTGCATTTTGTGTTGTCTTCTTTCTTCTTCAGTTCAACACTGTTCAGCTGATCACTTATTTTATGTGTTTTCATCATAAATACTCACTATATGTTAGACCCAATTTGTGCCTTTATGTTGTCTTTTCCTTTTGTCATTGGACTTCTGTTTGTGAGTTCTAATGTCTTTATTTCTTAAGTTTTAAACACAAAAATGTATTATGTATTAAGCAATTACAAATTATAAAGATTCTTCCCTAATAAAATAGCTTTACTAATGAATATAGAAATAATTTATCAGAATGCAAGTCATGCTGGCATCTGCTCCACTTGCAAAATAAAGGGACAGCAAAACACAAAGTGAAATAACTGGAATACCTACATGAAGGAAAAACTATTAATAATAGATTCTTCAATGTAACAAATAATTATAAAATGAGATACAATGGCATAACACCGAAGCCAGAGAAATTCAGGTTAGAAATAAGGCACAAATCTAACAAAGATGCTGAACAACCAGTGTAGTCCTTTGTCGCATTTTATGCTGGGACCTCCATCATGTTAATTTTTAAAGCAGGACATGACATCTTTCCAAAAGCTCTACTCTGCTCCAATTAAGAATTAATTAATCTAAGTCCCCTCTTCTGTGTTATAAAGGAGGTCAGACTAAAAGATCACAATGATAAAAAATAAATCGAATCCCTCTTACCCAGACTGTGGATAATTTGTCAAATATATTTCTTCTTGTTCGAACATTAACATTTCCACATGTTAACGACTTGTCCTGTACTCACTTAGTAAATAGTGCTTACTGAGCTCCGTTTAAGTGCAAAAACTTTATCCATAAATAATAACAGGATGATCTATTGCTTCCATGGTAATTTCCTGTTTCCCCAAAGAAAACTTTCAGAAATTAATTTCTGTTTCTAGTACTTTACAATTTTAAATGGAAAATTTGCTTTATGTGCTCACTCTAAAATTTTCTTTTCAAGTTAGGTATCATAGCAAGCATTCTTTCCAAAAGGACTGTCCACAGAATAAACAGAGAGAGAGAAAAACACAGATGTGAAAGCAGTCAGACTAAATTTGTTTAGAAGTCTAAACTTTTGTCACAGATTTTACAGAAATAGGCTCAGTTCAATTTATAGGCTAATTCCACATCCCTATAATGTAAGGGGAAAGGATGCAGAGCTCTCACACCTAGTCAAAAAACAAAGACCTGAGGAGATGTCTGTCTAAGCATTATATTCAATCTTTTGCTGCAAACCAACCCATTCATTTACTTGCTTTCATTTTAGCTGTCTCTATAAACAGATGTGGATTGCAGACAGTCAGTGGGTAAAACAAAATGAAAGCAAAGTCTAAGCGGAATAGAAAGAGGAAAACCAACAGAAGAAAAAAGGAGCTGGTTTGACATGACAATTCAAGTCACCCTCAGAAACAATTTTCACCTGCCACAGCACCAGAGGGGACACAGCACCAGAGCCTGCCTTTACTCTTGCAGCAACATGCACTCAGGTTTTTTTCCAAAGCCTATTTCGCTCAGCAATGCTGTCTGATTTGAAAAGGAGAAGGACAATGACGAAGAAGAAAAAATAGTTCAGTGGTATAGAGGTTTACAAATGGTTTATCAGCCTTTTAATTTTCTGAGGCTTCAGCTCCTATCTACCTATGCACAATAGTAAACACAATGACAAAGCCATTACCTCCAGCTTGCTGGGGGCTACATGGGGTGGACATGAACAGAGCAGATGAGCTGAACCTGAATTCTAGGAAATGCCATTATCAGAATCAGAACTTGCTTTGGTTTCCCAGCAGAGGGGGGAATACATGAGTTACTGTTTCTATGCATTAAACCTATTTACTGTCCATCCTAAACAGCATGAACGTCTCTATTCCCTTTACCTGCACTGCCCCTGGAAAGTGCCCACTACCTGGGTCAAACTTCCTCTGAAGGTAAGACAAAAGTTTCTGTCACCACGTTTATTGGCTGAATAACTTTTATTGAAGTCCATTTACAGTAGCAAGACTTCAGCCAGCTTTGCACAGTTTGAGTTAACATGCAAACCCATCGTTTTCCCTCCTCTCCCCAAACCAAAGTCCCCAAAGGACCACAAGGAGCCAGAGATCTTCCAGTACTCCCGGAGCTGAGGACAGCCTCTGGGCTATACCTTCACAGCACATACCACGACATAGCAATATCAAGCTAAACAAGCTAATGCATGTGGCTGCCACCTTTCCCGAAGTATGGGCTTGGTAACGGCTGCCAACGCTGTCAGAGTCCAGCACAGGGATAAGACGCAGGGCTCCCGGTGGCCTGTTTGCCATTGCAGACAGGCCAATCACTCTCCTAGAGTAACACTACTGATTCAGTTACCTTTGCTCAAGGAAAAATAAGGTACTATGTGATATAGAGGAGCTAATACAGTGAAACAGTTATGAAAACACATACTAGGAAGTCTAAGCAATACAGCAGCAGAGGAAACAGTAATGATTTGTGCCCTTTTGTATCCACGTAGGATCTAAGTTCATCACTAGAGCGTGTACCTGCTCAGGATGCTGTATGCTACACAACATATATGATGTTCTTTAATCTAACAAAAGGCGTATATTACACTTCCTTTGGGGAACAGCTTTTGTATTAATACCTACCTGCAAATTACTAAGAACATTGCTAGTGCTATAAAAATAATAAACTGTAGTAATAACAGTAAGTTGTATTTGTGAATACATTGAAGCTTGATCAACCCAAAGTTCATGCCACCGCAAAGATTTCATTTCCACTGAAAAAGTAGCAAGATGCTCCTCTACAATGAGCTGCAGTGAGCTTTTAAAAACTATTTTATATCTATCAAAATTATGTTCATAGTTCAAGAATTGTATTGACTTCAAATCCTCAGGTTGCTCTAAGAGCACATTAGCTTTATTACTTTAGATTAGCTTTACGGATTGTACTTGCAGTACATTTCAGTTAACAACTTAACAACTCACATATTGAAACACATCATTTCGCGAATCCTCAGATTTATAAACCTGTGCTCTCCTGTACACAGACACGGCTCCAGTGAAGTTAATATATCTTTACTAATTTGTGCCAAAACATAAGAATTATTGCAAAATTATGTCCCCATCAAAGTCATTGACAATTTCCACTGATTTCGACAGAGACAAGTTTTTGCCTCTAATTTTTAGAACTCCTCCCTGCTTCTCTACAGTGCCTTCTTTTTGTGTAACCAGAGCATCAGCTTCCTCCAGCTAATTTCACACATCCAACTGCTGTTCCATAAGCCCTATACATATATTTACAGGAATGAAAGGGGCTGCCTTAGGATGATTCAGTAATTCTAGCATCCCAACCATGCTTGGAAAATCTTTTTCTCCCTCTCTGTAACATAGTGTAACTCTGCTGTTGACTGAACTGAGGAGACTTCAGTCAGTGAGGTAAGGTGAATGTTAGAAAGAGTGTATAAAGGTAAAAAATTGTGACTGGAGGATGACTCAAAACAGATGATCCAGTTTCTGTAAGCAAAGCTGAAAACATAAACACACAGAAATTGAATGTTTGGGGATGAAGATTACATGTGAAGAAGATCCTTTACCCTTCCTGCCAGTCCCTTGCACAGTAGTGCTGGTGCAGGTTCATGGGGCTGGGCTGCAGAAGGGACATCCTTGCCCTCCCTGGAAGAAACAGCCTCTTTCAGCCAGCACATTTATTTACCCAAGAGCATGATATTTTCTAATTCCATTACTGAAAGGAGGACATTTGTAGGGTATACAATGTCTACAGGTATTTTAATAAACAGTATGAACAACAGAAAAGGAATATGCACCAGCCCACAAGTTCAATAATAGTTAACTTCAGCCATGGGAGTCCCTGTACAGCTCTCGAAGACTGGATTTTCTCTATGATTTCTTATCTAGGTACTTCTAAAAATATTGACAAGTACCCACGATCCTCTCCCCAGAGAGGAGGACTGTGTGAGCCTGTATTTAATCACCCCAACCCTACTGCATGCAAACCCCATACTTAGGTTTTATGCAGGTGCTGGAAGTTTCTCCATCAGAGACTATAGAAGGGGGTTTTAAAGTAGGGCTCAGGAGATACAGCCACACAATTTCAAATCCTATTATTTGTTGACAGGATTTATGAAAGTCCCTCCCACGCACTGGTTTGAAAGTTGGGCACCTCATTTCTTCCTTCTTCACTTCCTCAAGCATCAGTCTAGGTCCCTTAGCTATGCATCCACCCATGTTGTTGGCTTACTTTTAATTCTGCAATATTCAGTCACCTGCGGAGGGAACTCTGCCATCACTTCATATTATTTTTGAAGCCTCCCTATTTGGAATGAATTCCCTTTTCTATTCTTCTTCCTTTCCACTCCAGTATGTGTCACAAGCATGCTGACAAGAGCATGTTTCATTAACGCAGTTGTCTCCAGCCGTGCAAACAAGGTGACACAGCTGTAGAGCAGACCATGCCTTAGATCTCTTTGAGCTTTCCCAATTACAAGCCTTCCAAGGACAAGACTGTTTTCCTCCTGATCACTTAAAAAAGATCTGTTTAGCAAGGAACCCAAGTTACTTAGTTCATCCCAAAGCAGGGTGAGCATGCATAAACTCCTCTTAACAGGTATTTATCTAAGCTGTCCTTAAAGCCCAGCAATTAACTTCTCTAGGCAAGCATAGTACTTAACCACACTCACTATTAGAAAAGTTTTCTGAGGTGTAATCTAAGTATCTCTGGCTGCAGGCATACATATAAACTTTAAGTCTATTACATCTTTTCACAGCCCAGTGAGCATAAGGAGTATTTTTCTCTTTGTGGAACCTGTCTACATATTCAAAGATGTTGTAAATCCCCAGTTTCCTCTTTTCTAAACTAAACTACACTAATTCTTCTAGTATTTAACATTTTGTAAGCAAGAAAACAACAACAACAAAGAAACCCTCTTGTCACTCATCTGGAGTCCCTGGTTGAGATCTATTACTTGTCTTAGAAAACTGTGATAATGCCCCCACAGCACCAGAGAAGACTGAATGAACAAATCCTGTGTCTTAAACACAGCTCTTGAATTCTCCCCAGAGTTACCTTTGCCATGGTAAGGTAATGTCAACTCATATTTAGTTTGTGATGGAAGACCTGTAGGCTTGGTCAACTAATAATGTCTAACTAATTATTGCCTGTTTAAACGCTGTGCTTTTGGATTTTTCCACCCAAAGTGTACTTTTGCATGAGTATTTAAAGATTTGACCTTATTAATTGCCAAACAGTTCCCAAATTTATCAAGAATTCTGATCCTTTTCTGCAAAGCCTCTGCAGTCCCTTCTAGTTGTTACAACCTACAAAATCTAGAAAATAAACTCAACTCCAGCAGCCAAGACCCTGATGAAAATATAGAAGTGAACCAGACCACCAACCAGAGTTCACTTAATATATGTCCCTGACATGACTTTGTTGTTGACATCAATGACTTATTTCAGTACAGTTTTCAACCAGCTGTGGACATACACTACAATCATTTTGTCTGGAAAACACTCCCCTTCTGTTTCAGGCATGGCATGCTGGGGTGTGCTGCTTGCCTCTTCTATCCATCTGACAACGGATGACATTAATTTATCATGACAAGCAACCTTGTACATATTTAAGGCTGGTTCTCTCTTCCTGCAGTCTGCTTACACAAATTCAGCCTGCCTGAGTATCATGATCCTCCTGGAGTATGCTTTATTGTCCTGAGGTCATCTCTAGATTTTTCTTTCCAAACAGCTTTCACGTTTAGAGCACAAAATACAGTGCTCTTTTCAATCCTGACTCTCTACCAGGTCACAAAGCATTTTCACACGATCTTTTAATAGGACTTGCAAAAGAAGTCCCGCTTGACTGGTTTCAGGGGATCTACTGCCTCTCTGGTTAAGACACAAGGGATAAGCAGTTGCCCATCCCCTTCTACCACAGCCAGTTGTAATCTCTGTCACAGAAATCCTGAAACATTTGACAGGACCAACTGGGTTTTGCCTAGATATGGAGAGCAAAGCCACGTGCAAAGCACAGCCCTTGGGGTTTTCCCCGCTGAACTGAGCTGACACACTGCAGATCAAAATGTAGAGTGCTCAGGACAACAGGGGGGTTAAAAACTTCTACAGATTTTGGAGTATTTCCTGTGAACTTCCACTAGTGCTCTTCAGGAGTATTACAGAAACTTGGAGGAAAAATTACCTCTGTGTCAGGAGGTTATATAGCAATATCTATGGAAAGGGAAGGAGAAATCACTCACCTCACCCCAGTTAGTGAAAAAAAATATCACTAGAGAAAGTACATCAAACCCACTATAGGAAGCCTGTCACAACGTTTCTCCATCTAGCTGCTTCGCACAAATATTCAGGTACTCCATTTCCCCCTCCGCAGAGCAAGAACTTACATGAGAAAGGAGCCTAAAAAGAGTGGCACAGAGCAGACAGTGGTTTTTGTCACTCTCCAAAGAAATCCTTTTTTCTCTGTACTGTCAGTTCCGGCAGAAAAACCATCGTGCAGCTCCTCAGCTTTTCCTGATTCACTGCTTTAGCCTGCAGTCATTGTCTCAGGCATTCTCCATCTTTTCCCATAGTTATTGACAGGAAAGGACAAGGAGCTTCCAAAAAGTCATACTTTGCACATCTCGACACATCTGCCTTATTCTCCAACACAGTTCAGTGTCATCTTTGCCCATTGAGGGCATTCCTTTTGAATTTTCTTATGTTCCTCTGTCACCTCAAAATGCTCTAAACAGATTTCAAAGAACACTGCACTCTCTGAAACTAAATTATTTCATTCCCAAATAATATTTCTTTAATATTCAATCCCTCTTGATCAACTTTTGCCATTGAGGAGTCTCCTTGTACTTTGCAGTAGCACCCACAGAATCACAGAATCACAGAATCTATCAGGTTGGAAGAGACCCATGCTACAGTGTTGACATTCTTGGTGACAGCAGTAGTTTACCCCTAAAACTTTTTTTCTTTCCATATCATGGAATTATGCATTTCTATTTCATGACTGTTCTTTCTTATTTGTGGGTCACATCCTTGTTCAGTCCATAGACTTCAAAGCATATTCTTGCCTAGTATCTTGTAACTCTAATGCTCAGAAAATACAAATAATTGTTGCTGCATAGATTTTAATAATTTTTATTTTCTACAACAATTTCCTTCTACTAATATAATGTAAATAGTGTTTTACTGGTCCAGAACTGAATCCTCAGTTTCCTGAAATCTGTAGTCAAAAGCAGCCAAGAGCAGATTTTAAAATATACTGAAAATGGATTCATTAAAATATCAAGACAGGTTCTTCCAAAGCACGTTTCCCTCAAAACACACATTTTCCCCAGGGCAGTCCTGCCTCTCACTGAACTCTCACTGTGCATTACACCCACTTCTTGATAGCTGCTTCTTTCTCTCCCACACTTGACTCTTTGATCTTGCTGGTGAGGAAGGAGGCCGCCTTTAGTCAGTCCAGCCTGTCTCAGCAGGTGGCTTCTTTACTACAGCCATCTGTGTGCTGTACCACAGCCAGCCAACCTTTTTCTTCATTGATGTATATGACTTATTTTGAACCCAAATCCTCAGGATTTGGATGTAATTGCGCACTGACTGATGGGCCTGGAGCACAAGCACAGCTTCCACGTTCCTGTTTGTCCTCAATCCATGCGCTCCGTATGGACACCCATGTTCACCAACCTGGCAAGAGACTGCTCCATAACCTACAGACAGGATCTCTGCATCCTCATCACCTGCGGAATAGGAGTTTATTACAGTTCAGCATGCAGAAAGCAGAGGGAAAACAGGAGCTGGAAGCTGCACATGTAAAGTAGTGGGACCCTGATAACAGTATTGGATTATGTGCTTTGACAAGTAGGGGGAAAAAAGATGCTAAGATGGAAGAGGGAAGGAGACAAGTAGATCATATTAAAGGAAGAGAAGATACATTTTGTCATATGCAGCTTGCCCAAACTAATCAGCACTTTTCCCTTCATTTGTATTTATTTTGCAAAAATCTATTTTATTCTCATCTGATTCAAATTACTAAAGAATAAGCAGCTTGGGTTCCAGTACATGGACTGATAAATGGTTGCTTTGGTCTTTAGCAGTCTGCACTTTGATATACAAATGACTGAAGTCTCCCAGCCTTGAAAGATCGGTCTTCATTTCTGAGATTGCCACACAGTGATTGCTGAATCATCTTCAGTGGTGTTACAAGGCTGGTTACAGCAGCATGGGAAACAGCTCTGCACTTTAGGTTCTAATTTCCACTCCCAGGGTTTGCCTTTCCATGAGAGTGAGTATCATGGATGGGAAATGATAGAAAATCCAGGTACCTGCTTCCTCCAACATCCTAAATTTCTCATTAATTGTTGTAACTCCTTCCTTGATTGGGGCATTTGCAGCTCTTCGATTTTTCTTAACGTATCTGGAGGAATCACTGCACTTGTCTGCATCCACCAAGTACCTAAAAATTTTACAAGCCTGCACCTAAGCTTGTATCTTGCTATACTGAGATGCACAGGAGTGCTGCACTGCATACAGCCCTAACAGAGCATTTCTCAAACTACAAGGAAGGGACTCAAGAGGCACCTGAGGGCCAGGAGGAGAGCTAGAGAAAGGTTCAAGGAAGTGCTCCACTCAGAAACCTGCATGACCTACAGCTGGGAGAGAGGGACTGAAGAGAGGGAGTAGCTGAGTTCACTTGTAAGGGGAGCACTGATCAAATTTTGTCAAAGTCTGTGTTTTATGTGAAGCTTTCCTTTTCTGCAAGGAAGAAAGGTTCACACTCTACAGGTACGCACTCCTGAAGCAATTTTGCTAGAAGTAATTTTAGTCCTGCTGAAGGCTGGCTGGTTTGATTCATTTCCCCACACATGTATTGATGTGTTGTTATTCCCATCACGTAAGGCCCAATATAAGCAAGTTTGTGCATTTGGGCCAGATTTGCAATGAGGTGGGAGGCAAGACTCCCACAGCCAGCTCCACGCTAGCTAACCACAATGTAAAACACATGCCTGTCCCTTGCTCAGAAGGCTTCTTCCTAACTCCAGGTCCTGGGAATTTAAAACAGTATCTGTCACAGCCTGCATTGCAGGATCTCTCAGTGACTGAGCACAAGCAGGTCAGTGGAGGTCTCTCAGATGAAGACGGCTGAAGTCTCAAGAAATTTCTTTGCTGTTCAGTAGGGTTGAACAGACTACCATCTGTCCCTCGAGGCTGTTTCCAGATTTCTCTCCTGTATTTTCTAATTTTTTTCTCAAGGTCTTTGTGACTCCTAACATATCTAATCAATAGGCAAACACTCACAGCAAAATCTTTTTATACCCTATATAGCTTTTCAACCTAATTCTTCCATAGCCTTACAGTAAAGACGAAGTTAATAAAATAAACTTCTTTTTCTCCCTCTGAGTTGCTAGATTTCTTTTGTCATTAACACCATATAATATACACTTGATTTGCAGCCTCACTAAACTTGGAGAATTTTTTTTGTAATACAACTATAAAGTTTGTTTTAAAGATGAAGCACAGGCATTTAACCTGTCAAAAACAAAGTTCAAGGCTGCAGTTTCCTGTATTTCTGCCACTAAAAATAACAGACCTGATCCTGTGGGTTTTTTTACTCAAGGAAACCTCTGAAGTTTACATGGGAATTTTGAGTAAGCAAGAATTCATGGTGAAATACGGCTTCAAATCCCTGCTCTCCTGTCCAAGGGCACAATAAATTGCTCTCATGTTGGGTGTCTAACGAAGATGAAGGGAAAGGAATCCTCCCCTCAGTCTGGCATCCCAGTGCTGCTAATGAGTTGTAAGGGTTATAGCAGCATCCAAAGCACCTGTATACCCTCTAAAGGAGGCTGTTTCAGTGGGAGCAAAGCTAAGACGGAACTAAACACTGTCAAAGAAACCCATCTCTTATGTACACTGCTGAATATTAACTTAGTGTCAGGTCAACTAGTCACAACCTATTGTAGCTCACTCCCTCCAGAGAGAAAATCTCAATGACAATACTCAGTTGATGACAATGAACGACGGATCAGAGGGCACATCTAGCACAGCGCAGTGTTGATTCCAGTCAATTTTAGCAATTCTCCTCATTTTTAGACTTTTCACTTCTGAACACTCTCAGTGTCACCAAATGAGTCAGAGTTTTTAATCCAGATGGCATTTTTCAGGGCACAAGCTATGCCAGCTACAATGTTATTTGTCTTAGTCTAAAAGTGCAACACAACCAACGTTCATTGCGCTAAGGGAGTCCCATTTCCTTTTCTGAACATCTCTCTTCCATTCACACATGCACTGCAGATACAATCTTTTTTCAGTATGTGCCAGGGTAAATCAGGATTCATCTAGAAGTGGTGAATTTGTAACAATCTAAAATTGGTGAACTCAAAACTGGACCTTATGTTTCTGGTGCCGATAGTCTTAGTTATGAACTGATTCAGAACTGAAATTTTGCTGTCCAGTTTCAGTTGTCCAAGTTACTCTTTATAATCAGATTACACAGTTAACAAATGCCCTAGTTTATTATGGAGTTAACTGCTGCAATCACCATGTATTCACCATCTCTGGTGTCTCTACATCTTATCTTACAGTATCACACTTTACTATTAACAACAGGCTATGTAATGAAACCAGAAACTCAGAGAAGAAAACATCAACATAAATAAGCCGTAGGGCAAATGAAGAGAGAGGGAAAGCAGTTATGAAAATGCCCTAAAAGCCTGTTTTATAAAGAGAGCATGCAAATATTAGACTATAATATACCTGAAGATAATTGCATTTAAAATTTCCCCCCCTGTTGTGTTGCTGAGGAGACAAACACCCTTGAGCTTCAGGGTTCATGTAGTCTAGCCACAAACATCAACCCAAGCTTTAATTATTTTTTTTTAAGAAAGGAAGAAAAAGAAAAAAGAGAGAGAGAGGAAGAGCAGGAGAAGAAGCAGACAATGAGGGAATATTTGGCAAATATACTAAGATTGAAGTCAAAGCTTCGGTCATGGCAGACCTGCCATCAGGTTGCTGGGGAAACATAAGAAAAGGGCTACCCAGCTAGGGAAATTATGTATATCTAACATAAGAAACAGGGCAGGTAGTGATGATGGAGCACTGGTTTTGCCCCAAGTTAAATTTGACAGTGGATAGCATTCAGAATGAGGGAACAGCTCAATTAAACCAGGAAGGAAGGGAATCACTTCAGAAATTGCAAGACATACACTGTCAATCTACATGTCATGAACCAGGTAACAATGAAGTAATACTCAATTTCCCACATGGCCTGGATGTGTTTCTACCACACAAAATAAGGTATACTATGCACATTGCTGATGCCAAGACCCATGCAAAAGTCCCTATTACTGTTTGCCTCAACTAATGACCTATTTTTCTTACAATAGTATATTCAAAATGTTACCAATAAAAGCATCTCCTGCTGCTTTGACAATGCTCAGCAGACTCTAACTCCTTGTTCTTGCTATCTCCTGAACCTTACCCAGCCCATTTCCCACCCACCAAGCTGCTGTGCATCTTTCCATTCGCTCCCAATCTTGTCTCTCTTCTACTACTCTCTTCTCTCCCTGCTGCCATCTCTCTTCATCTTTTGCCATGAACCCCTCTGTCTTCTCACCACCATTCATCACTCAACTCCACTCTTTTTCCAGTCTCCTCTCCTTAACATCTTACAACAGATACAGCAAAAGCCTAATTTTGTTTTCAGAGAAGAGTTTGTAATGATGAGCAAAGCCCTCTAATGCTTTGTGGATATAGATCAACTAGAAAAGTGTCCCAAAATTTCCAATTTCTCTTCTTAAAGGTCATGAAAAAGAAACCTTACCACAAGACAGGGAAATTAGCAAGAAATCTAGTGTCCTTCACTGAGTTCGTTGTCTTTCCAACATCTTGAGATTACAGATTGGATGCATTTCAGGAAAATGACAGTGTCTTATTAATGCAAGTAGTGTATGGTTGGTGCTAAACCTGTAAAAGTGAGTTAATATTTAAAATTATAGTAGCAGTTATGCACATTTAGAGAATTGGCTCTTGCAATCATGAATGAAATATGGCAAACTCATACTTGATGCCAGCAAGAGCACTCAAGGAAAAGCTATTGTATGAAACTACTAGTAGAGACTGCTAATGATTACTAAACTAGTCAGGAAACCCAGAGCTTAAAGCAGAGGTGATCCATCAGAGTCCTGCTGCTTCTGGAGCTGCATCAACACATGCTGATCCCCTTCAGATTTCCAGTTCCTGAGTCCACACAAAACTCAGTGAGCAAAATCTTGCCGCACCAAGGTGAAAAACTCTACATTTCCACCTGTATGCCTGCAGTGGCAAAACACCAGGACAAAAAAATACATCAGCCTCACACTGCAAACTTCCTTTTGCATTACCTGCATGGAAGGCTGATCTCAATATTTGAATGAGAACTTTATACACACAGCGGCACTAGTACAGTAATACAGAAAATTTAAAAGTCTGTCCTACCAATCCTTGTAACATTAGGGACATAAATAGGATTGAGCCACTTAGGTACCTTCAGGACAAAGAAGAATTATTTTTCCACTAAGTACATGTACTTAAAGATAAGAGTAAGCAATTCAAATTAAAGTATCTGGCATACCATGACAGGAGCAGCCTTCTCTTCACACACGCATCCTTTCCCTGCATACCCCAGAAGACACAGCCTCCTTTCCCTCTTGGCTGGCTGGGCAAGCACAGCCTAAGCTGCCCCGGGTGCCTTGGTCAGGACATATCTCCTACATTGCGAGGCAGTGCAGGTGATCAGGGAATAAAGCACAAGCAACATTCTGCCATCCTCATTACAGAGCTGAAGCTCGTATGAATTCAGACCACGACCAGACCTCATTCGGTTCAGTCCCTGGGAACACACACTCCCATGCACAGCAAATCACACCATTTCCCAAACCCATTTCAAAGTTTATCCTCATTCTAATTTAATTAATCAGAAAGATATCATCTTGGTGTGCCACAAAGGTAGCCAAGGAAATGGCCAAAGCTGCCTTTTTCTTTTTCAGTTAAAGCTTATTTAAGAAAAAGAAAACAGAGTTTAAGAATAATCATTGAGTTTCCCCCTCCTTCCAAATATTACTTTCCACTTTTAGATCACAGTGTGTCATCTGGATGAGCACCTTATCACTAGCCAACAGGGGGAATTCACTGTTTGTACTTATATTTGCATTTATATGGCATTTTCATACACTGTATCTCAAACCACTGACAGAGCAATGAATCACAGACCTGGGGAGTGGTGACTACATGCATCACAGCAGCAGCATCACACAAGTGGAACAGCTGGAAACGCTTTGGGTGCTAATTAATCTTGGCTGCTACTAATTCGCAGAGAGGAGAGCCTGGCCTGACAGATTTGGCTCTGCCTTACAGTTTGGAGGAGAGCTCAGAGAGACAGCATTTAAAAAATTTGCTTTGGCAATGTCTGACATAGCATTTCCTTCAGAGGATGGGACCAGCACAGTGCTCTCAAAAGACAGCACATGTTGTAGGTGCTTGACTAAAATACCACAGTATACTATGGGGTTCAAATAATTTTTTCTCTTATTGGGGTACACAAACAGAGCACATCTGAACTGTTTGGGAACTTAGAAGATCAGTTCATTTAGTATGAAGGCATACTAAAAAAGTCACTGACTATATTCAGGAGGAAAAAACAACAAAACCAAAAAAAACCCATACCAAAACTACTCAGCTTTTAAAGGATGCCAAAAAGAATGTAAAATTCAGTCTGCTCAGAGTCTGGCTCTGACTATTTGCAAATCCTGGATATGGCTTGGCAAAACAAAGGGATGAGATGAGAGCATGTGGTTCTCACCACTCTCTACTTTGAGATTCAGGGATAGTGAGAGTGCAGATCTGAGACAAGAGCCAGGAGCAGCAAAACCTGTCATGCTGCACAGACCAACCCAGTGAGCGTAAGACTAATAATGCAGCCACTTAGGATGTGCAAATGAGCTTGCTTCCCCCAGAAACTGAGACACTTCCAGGGTCACTAAAACTGCCCTGCGCTGCTACCAGGGAGTAATTGCAGTACTCATGAGAAAGTCAAGATTCCCACAGGACAGCCCCTTTTATGCGACTGAAAGGGGTGGGAGTGTTTCCTAACAGCCTCCTTCTGTGCCTCATGCAAAAGGTTGCCACATCGGGGCCTCAAATAATTCATGTTTCTCATCCTTCTCATTCCTCATCAGCCCTCTCACTCTGTCCCACTCACACCAGCAAACTCAGTTGTACTGCCAAGGCTGCAGACTGCTCTGATTAATTGCTCTCATTACCAGCTCATTTTTTAAATTTCCCTTCATTTTAATGCAGAACTTTTCTCTGGAACCTGAATTGTAATAAGTAAAAAGCAGTAACAAGTATGAAAACAGGACCTAGTGGCTGGCAAGAAGTGACCGCTTCACCAAAGGCAGAAAAAAAGAGAAGGCAGCCCCTCAGAAGAGGAGCTAATGATGAGCAATCCCAAGCAAAGGGACCTGCTCAGAGGCATGCAGATACACATAAAGGGTGATAGCACTCACCAGAGGAACAGCAAGAAGCAGCATTGCAGAAGGGCTGTGAAAAGTGCCATAAGACACCTGGATAAGCCCTGCAGCCCCTGCCCTGCCTCAGGTGCTGCTGGAGAGGTCAGAGTAATGACAGGGACTTAACATTAAATGACAGCAGAGGCAAGTTTATCTATATAAATGGCACATTTCCAGCAGGATTTTCTTTGAGATAAGTGAAAAGTAGATAAAACTCCAAGCAATTCTCAGAGGTGAATCAGAGGACTTGCTGTGGACTTACCGTAAGCGTGGAAAAATAGAAAATATCACTCTCTCTTCACGTTAACACTGACAAACATACCCCTTGGAACAGAATGAATGAGAACGTAAACTTGAAAAATCAGGGCAACAGAAACATGTTTTTTTCTGAATGGATGAAATGTTGAAGTTACTGAATATGGCAGTCTCAGGCTACTATTCAAATGCAGTACCAGTAAAAGGTTGCATAATGATTGTTCTTTATGGATTGCTTTCCGTAAGTTCAATACTTAAGAAAGGTGTATTTTTCTACATCAGGCTTGAATGCGTAGGCTTACACCTCTGTCCCTACGATTCAGCTGTACTGTGGCGTACTTGAGAATTTAACTTATCTTACCTTGCCCTGGCAGATTCTGGAGTCATCTTGTCGTTATAACGAGCATGTTCAAAGTTTCTGTGTCACAAATTAAAGGTTCTTAACAACCACTCTTGATAACGGAAATGAAAGGATAAAGTCTGTTTACTTGCCGTTTGAATAATGCTAACAGGATGAGAACCAGTAGAAACAAGGTACTGCTGTAAATCTCCGAATACACGGAGGCAGATCAGGAAGGAGTTTCCATTTTCCCCAAACAACACTCCCTAGCAGACACAATTAAAGGCAGCCATCAGGGGCTATAGGCATAATACAACTCCTCCAGTTATGAAAATGGAGTTAGAAAAAAAGAAAAGATACAAAAACACAGGTCCTGAGTCTAGTTCTCCTTTCACTATAGTTTTTAAAGACAAGAAATGCATTTGGTATTCCTCCTGTTGCAACAACAACAAAAAAATGGTAGTTTACAACACAGGCCACATGTAAAATTATGCTAAATTAAAATACAGAAGCACCTAATATAATGTAATTTTTGCAGTTATTAAGTACTTACTGAACCCTAACTTCAGGACCGAGAGATTTTTTGCATTGCATGAAGGATACAGTATTCCTGTATTTAGTGAAATGAATAATTAGCTGAATGCTCAGTAAATAGGAAGTTTACCCTTGACTTTCCTTGCCGCTAGATGCTTTGTTAGCAACCATTTAGGGATGCTCGACTAGTAACCAGTTCATCTCTGTGTTCAGCCCTTGATAGCTCAGATTGCCTGGCATTTTGCAGCTGCTCTGCACCGATGTATGCTGGTAAAATGCCTGAGAAATAACATGGACCCAGTTCATAGGATCAAAATTAGAGGCTGCTGTTGAAAAACAAACTACTGTACCAACTCTGGTTCTTTGTGATCGTGCCTGCGTTTCCCAGTTCTTAATTTTTGCCAATCAAAATTAATTCTTTAAGATTCACAGCCCAGACATCCCACGTTCCCTGACACGTCAGGTTGTGGTTCTGTTCAGAGACAGAGGCAACTCCCCCAGAAAGCCCAGTCTGACACGATCAAACGCATCTTGTCAAAGTCTAGCTAATCGCAGCCCTGCACTTAATCCCATCAGCTCTTTCAGCTAACCCCAGACAGTATTACATTTGGGGATTCCTGTCAAGTTCAATATAACCTAGTATTCAAATAACCCAGATCACAACTTGTTCCGCAACTTGATGCTGCTTTCTACAAATATGTCATTATTCATTAAAAATGGTGTCATAAACACATAAAGTTTCTGAGAACTCGCACACATTCTGCAAGTTGCCTGAATAGAGATCAATATCTTGGGTTAAAACTTCTATTTGCAATCTGGGTATGGCTTGAGAAGGACCACAGTGTTATAAAGATAGACTGGGGAATGTATCTGGTTTTCTGATACTAGTTTTTGGGCACGTCACTTAAAATAGTACCCCAGAGTTTAGCCACCCATGCATAAGATCAATAAATGTCTCTCCGCTGTTGAGAATGTGCTCAATTTACGAAGCATCTTGATTAGATTTCTTAGGCAAAATTATGGAACTAATTATTTATTTTGTTTGGACAGTATCTAAGAGTTAAGTATTACTGTCAACTATCGAAGGTGTTTTCAGAACAGAAGGCAGACTGAACATGAGAATAACCAAAGCCCAGACTACCCCCACACTTCCTTCTACAAACAAGCTTCCATAGTGCCGCATCGTTCAGAGTCACCTTGACCAAATGTTATATGATAGCTGCAGTGTAAAATATTACTCCGTCTCACTGCTTTTCAGAGGTATGAATGAGTGGAAGATATTTTCCATTAAAGATTTAAACCAGGTGGTATGTCATGGCTGTGAGACAAAAGTAAGGTTGCTCAGAAAGTAACTAGAGTAGATGAAAAAACTCTCTTCACAGGAATGCCGGTGTCCTGCGGGGAGGTGCAAGGAATAGCATGCCGCACCACTGCTTTACTTACAGAGCGTAGGGCTACTTCGGAAGGAAAGGAAACCAAGAGTCTCTGCAGCCTCTCAGCAGGAATCTCTTGAGGTGACCAGGGGTGTTTTGCAGCTCGGAGAGGTGTGTAAAGGCAATCCCCACTGAGTTCAGCGGACACTGAGAGCAGCAGAGTCAGCCTGTGCTGTTTGGGGCTAACAGCTGTTTCTAGCCCCAGCTGCCCCCCTGTTTTCCATTTAGTGGGAGTACTGTAAATCCCCATACATTAATGAAACAAGTGTGGAATTTGCTGCTTTTGTGATTAGTAGCACTTTAACTCCTGTTTCCAAGTAGTGCTGCTAACCAATCAGCAAAAGACACGACAGGCAAGCCCCCAGATGCTCTCATTAAAGACTTCCTATGATTTTAACAATATTTAATGGAGAAAATAGTTTTAAAATATCCAGCTATTTTCAATTTATTCTAACCTTCAAAGCTTGCATGCCTTCAAAGAAAACTCCCGCTTCTTCTGAGGATTATTATTTAAACCAAGTATTATTAAATAATATTAAACCAGTTCATTTGCAAAGAAAATAATTAAAGTCACACTAGGTATAAGAAGAAGAGGATGAGTGATCTGACCTTTTAATTAAATGATT
The DNA here is from genome assembly GCF_013368605.1 of Nyctibius grandis. NCBI lineage: Eukaryota > Metazoa > Chordata > Aves > Nyctibiiformes > Nyctibiidae > Nyctibius > Nyctibius grandis. Next base: position 17,650,544 of record NC_090670.1, read on the forward strand.
AACACTAGTCAGCAACAACACGGTGAAATGACAAAGGAAATGTGACCTTTTTATGTCTTCACTAAGACTGGAAACAGGGCACCATCAGCACTTAAACCTTTTCAAATCCTAAGTTATAGAACCGCTCACCTCAAAGATCATTCCTAACAAACTTTCCAAGTCCAGCAATACTCAGACATGTACAGTATATATATGGAACACATACTCTGCTCAGCGCATGGAAAAACAGCTTTTCTCGAAAATGACCAAGAGCAAAAAGGTCAGTCTGTCACGTTTTGCAAGTATTTGTCTTAAGGTCTATTAAATGTATTCCCCTGAAACAGATGGACTCCGCATCAGTGACTCTCTGTCAAAGCCATTATGAAAGTTAAGTGACCAAAGTGTTTAGATATACACCTGACTACTCAGTGAAGCAATGAATACTTAACATTGGAAGCGAAAGACAGATTGTAGGGCTTTCTTGCCTAGTTGTAACTCCACAGCTATAAAAAAAAAGGCAGAAATTAAAAAAAGGGGAGGGTTCGGCATATAAAGAAAATGAAAGCTGGTTCAGGCAAAGAAAGTAAAATGTCTTTTCTCTAACTTCTTCTATTTTGAAGTATAGCTTTCAAATTGAATTAATTCCAGCTAGAACAACAGGTTAAGGTCTTCACGTTATCTTTACCCAAGGAATTTATAGGTTTTGAGAGTTTACACCCTGAATGAAGCAAAGATAAAAGAAAATTGAAACTTACAGATTTTTTTCTGGGTTTGTGGGTTATCCCTTAAATAAACTATATAAGCTTCAAGCACACAATGACACTCGGTTATCTGTGGTAGCTATATAGCAAATAGCTCTGAAATATATACTACCAGATATATAGGCTGCTTCTACAATTTGCCTGTAAACCAAGTAGGTGGCAAGAATATACCACATGGTGATTTTTATACAGATCCTCCGATCTGGTCATATTCTTTCTAAGTAGCACATCTAATCTAATATCTGGAATTTTGTTTTACACCTTTTTCTATGACTAAGTCCAAGCCTATAACTTCTGGCAGTATTTTTGGACACCCACACAGTTCTAAAAGAAGCCTAAACCGTACTTCTATTTTCTGTGATAATATTCGGCCCTTTAGCTAAGATCAAGGGTAATATCAGTCCCACACCTGAGATACCTTCTCCCAGGAGACTATGCCCTGCACTAAAAGAGAAGGGGACTCAATGACATTGAAACTTTTCCATCACCTCTTATTAATATCCAAGTCATTAAAATGCATGGCCTTGTTATGGATCAGCTGGAACGTCTTTAAACCCATTTTATTGTGCCAGCTTTTAGCTGTACATGGTTTGTACTCCTATGTTTATTTTTATCATCCTTTTTTCCACTCTTTATCACATAACAGTGATATATATACCTTCCCAAGGATGAATACCAGTAACATAACTACAGCAAGCAATATGCACATCTGTAGTTTCATAATACCTCACAGGCTACATTTCATGGTTTGTTTGCTTATCTGTTTTTCTGCCAACACAGAAATAACTCCTGCTTCATTAGAATAATTTCAAATGTAGGAAAACATATACAGAAAAAAACCTATTTCATTTTTATTTCATTTAAACCATATTCTTAGAAGTCTGCAGCATATACTCAGTTCTATGTCTTCACAATAAAATCCATCTGAACACAAAAGTGAAATGAGCTGTACAGCACTTCCATACCAAAAGAAATCAATAAAAGCTCTACTTAGCAAACTCTGCTACATCTGACTGTGAGTCTGATTTCCACTGCACAGATGTACAGCCACCTTACACTGATATGGCATTTTCAACTAGCATAATGTCCAGTTCATTGATATTTTGCACTTTTGTAGCTATTTCCATCTGGAGACAAAATGGGCTCAAAAATATAAACTATATAGCTAAAAATGCAAAAAGCCTGAGGGATTCTCTTAAGAGTCAGCCATTGCAGCATCAGACACAGGATACATCTCTGTCTAAGTGAGCTCACATTCAGACATTTTGTTCCTCAACTGTTTAACTGTTAGGACAGTTTTAAAAAAAATCTATAGTTCTTTGCTGTCTTAAGACTAATTTACAATATGTCGCTTTGAGAATTTGACCCAGATGACAACAGCTGCTTGCCAGTGCCAACAAGTTATTGGCTTTTGTGGATTTTTTTTGACCTCTGCAATAATAATGCATGAAAAAGAAAGAAAATCAAATTACCTCTTCATTTTTAACTTATCAGGTTTTTGTTATCTAACCCTGAAGTGAAAGAAATGATATGCACTTTCCCACATTTGTTTCTCATCTTTGCAAATCCCAGTGGCTCCACAGTCTCAAATGTGAGATAATCTGTAGATCAATGAGGGCGGATGTAAAACTCTTGCTAAGCCATGTTTTCCCAGCTGGGGGTAAATTCACTTGCCTGTATGTAAAATTTCCTAATTAGAAATGTCAAGTCTCTCTTAAAAGCTTCCAGAAATTGATGCTGAGCTCTACAAAAAGTTAACTATTCCATAGCTGGGTCTTATCTGACTAGTCAGGAGAAACTTTCCCGTGCTGTTTATACTCAGGGCTGTACTGGTGGAAGAACCAAGCACTTCCAACGTGCTATACCTACACTGTAAAATGCACTCTCTTTGCCTTGCAGTGTTGGAACTTTGATTAATGAATACCCGCTGGCCTAGGGCCCCTTGCTTATAGGAGGCCTTGATGGAACCTTAAAGAATATTAACACCTAAACCGACTGCCCTTCAAAATTTTACTAGATGTGAGTTTCTGCATAGCAGCCATAACAAGAGCCCTTTATACCCCACTTGGGATGTGCCCCAGGAGGATCAGAGCTCTTGCGGGTGTCCATGGAGGGCAGTTGCTCAAGTCCCAGAGACTCACTAGAGCCTGAGTCCAGTTTAAACAGAGCAATTAGAAAAACGATTACCATCTCACTCATATAACCTGCAATATTGCTCAGCTCAGAGGGGAGCAGGGGGAGTCCAAACTACATAATCCACAGGTTATACAAATGACAACAAAAATCTGGGGGGCTTTCAGTGCTTATCTTTATGTCCTTGCCATTGCTGGTGTATCTATTGAAATTCTGACTTAAGTGTGAGACTGGTAAAGGTAATATAACACACTCAAAATTAATAATCTGTCCTCCAATTATTACGGACTTTTCATCAGTTTAACATAGTTATGCTCTGGATGGATCTTTGCAATGCAACTATACTTCCTAGCTCTCCCTGTAATTTGAGCACATGTTAGAATAACGGAACGGTTATAAGTAATAACAATTTTCCAGTGGTAAAACTCTCTTATTGTTTAGAATGATTTGGTAAAATTGCAGAATGTTGATATTGCTGGAGCGAGGAGGAATGGCTTTAAAGATTTGCACAGAGACAGAGTCCTGACTCTACATCCCAATGGATCCCACTTATGTAGGTGCAATCCATGAACAAGTTCATTGAAGTGGAAATGATAATAAAGCCTTGAAAACATGAACATGGTAAAATGCCAGAATCATGGCCATGGCATTCATGTTACCTCCTTTTAACTAAGGAGGTATGGTTATGATAAAACCTGATGCCTGGAATCTGAAATTTAAAATGCCTTTGAATCAGTAGAGACAAATTCAAGACATGACAGTCACACTCAGCTGCTTCAAAGAAAAAGCAAATTTGGATTTGTGTTCTCAGTTAAAGATGGAAACTAAACAGGAAAAAGAAGAAAAAAAAAAGTTAATAAATCCTTATCAAGGTGTTCAGTCGGGTATTTTCTGAACTACAAGTCAGAAAGTGGAACTTGTTAATACAAGTTATGAGTTTATCTTGAAACTGCCATCAACATTTGGCCTAATTCTAACAAAGTACTCTGAAGTTTGGACAGCTTCAGCTCTCTCCAGTAGACATCCTGGGCAGGAGAAAGCCCAGAAATCACAGCCAGCCCCCCTGTCCCCATATTGCTGCCAGCCTCACTTTTAACACACAAGAAATACAGCAAGAAGCCTTATTTCTGCCTGTTTATCCAAAGAGAAGTACTGACAACTCCCCAAAGAAAATAATGCCAGAAGTCACCTGCACTTTTATGTGTTTCTGAGCTTTCACGTACAGTATCAGTAATTGCCCTCCCTGCTTAGGCTGGTATCTATGAAATAACCTGTGTTTCACTCCCACTTGCAGAGTTCCAGTTATTGCTATGATTAGGTGGTGAATAAGTATAGGGCTTCAGGCCTCGAGTGCTGTTCTCTCCTTATGAACAATCAAACGACTGTACTGTGTTCTCCATACAATGGCTGGAAAGCTTAAACTTGTGCTCATTCTTTCTCTCCCAATAAGAAATAAAAAATATGGGGGAAAAAAAAAGTTAAAGCACCTTTTTTTTCCCACACTTTAAGTGAAATAACAGGCTAAAATGTGATGTCTCTACCACAGTGTGAAATGGCTTTCAAATAATGGGAAGACATGAAAGTGGATGCCACAAATGATAAATAAAATGTTTCCTAGGAAAACAGCAGTTTCATTACAGGAAGCAAAAAATAAACACATCTTCGAAAAGCAAATAGATTTGGACTGTAAACAAGGGTCCAAAGGATTGTTCAAAGGCTCACCATTTGACTCCAGTGCTCATCCATAACAAATATCCTTTTGTTCTGTTTCATTCTACTCGTACATAATAGCCACTTAGTAGATTTCAAAGACAAGTAACACAATAATTGGAAAAGGAAATAAAATGGGTTATGTCAGCAGTGAAATTTCCATTAAAGAAAAGGCTACTAAAACCTGGTTAACCTGCCCTTAAAAGAATAAAAGTTAGACGGGCTCTAGTGACAGTAATCAAGATCAAGGGAGACCCTTCTTTTTGTATCATTATAAAAGCAGACTGTAGTTACAGGAGAAAAATAAAAAAGGGTAACGAAGTATTTCTTCACACAGCATATAATCAGCATGTGGCATTCACAGAGCCGGGCACTGTCACCCGTGCGAAAGGCAAGAGGTGACAGGTACGTTCCCCTCAGCAACATTTGCAGGGTCTCAGAAGCAGGTAATCGCCTGTCAGCTCTGGGTGACAGGAGGTCGCCCCAGGAGGTGGAAGAGAAACACTTCCCCCAGAATGCTGTATAATAACTCTGAAGCACCGGGATCAGATGTCTGCCATATTGGATACGGCAGCTGGATATTGATGGGGATATTGCTTGTGTCATTTCTTGTGATTATATTACCGCACGTCTGAGGGCTTTTCCTTTAAATAGGATCTTCCCCCAATCCCAAACCCCAAATAATCTGAACAGAAAAGGCTTTGTGTTGAGAACTAGAGCTGATGAGTTCAGGAAATGATACATTTGCCTGCTAGGAATAAAATATTTCAGAGCAGGACAGAACCATGGTTTCACCCTTTTCCTCATTGAGGGGTGGAGTGCCTGCAAGCACTTCACTCCTGCCTAGCCTTGGCCACACTGCCCCAGCACAGCCCCAGCACCAGCCGTCTGGCGCACCAGTGGGCAGAAAGCCTAGCAGATGTTCAGCCTTTTTGGGCACTTGGAGTTTAAAATATTCCTTGTCTCCAACAGAATGAAATCAGCATGTCATAGATAGTTGCTTGGTGCTGGAAACAATATGCTGCTCTGACCAGTGGCTGAAAGAGCTACCAGGGCCGTCCAGCTGCAGAAGAGCTAACAGATTTGAGTATTAGACCCCTGGGTGTCTCTGTTGGCGTGAAGCCGTCTGTCACAGGCATCAAAATTGTTAGCCACTGTCATGGGGAGCCTGATGTAATTAGCTACTGAGTGAAAACATGCACAGCCCTGGCACGGGTTAGGTAAATAGGGAGAGGAAGCAAATGAGGACAATAAAACCAAAGCCCTAATCAGAGACAGTTAAGGATGCATCGATTTCACCTTACACAATTTTCAAGACTATCTTTGACAAGAAAGCTAAACTTAGCCAGAATTTAGTAACCTTTGGTTGTTTGTTGTTTCACTGTTTGGAATCAGTTGAACCCAATGAAAGTCACATAACACCAGTATCATTAAGGCAAAAAAAAAACTGAAAAAAAAAAATTCCTTCATCTCAAACCAAAATTCTTCCACATTCCTTCAGATACTTGTTAAAATTAGCCATGACCTATTGAGGTGAATCATTGTGATAGGCAAGAGAAAATGCCACATTGTCAAAAAGTAGTTCGAAATGTGCTTAAACTAAGGAGAAAATTGCAATTTGGGGAACTAATTCTCATTTCTCGATGACTGCAGTTTTCACAGATTTTAATTAGATATCTATCATTCTCATAATCACTACTGTAATTACAGAGAGTTATGAAATGCTGGAAGTGGTTCTTTGTTATTCAAAGTTAAAAGAAAAAAAGACACAGAGACAGATTTTTAGAAACCTCAAGTTTCTGCCCTGACAGAAACCATTTGCTGTTTTAGACCATGGGAAGTCCTGACCCAAACTCAGAGGTGGTCAAGTTGCCTCTGTACAAATCAGAATTTGGGTTGGCATTTTGCTATTGCAAGAATTAATCCTGTACAATCAACTCCTCCCCCAACACATACACCCCCACGATTTACCTGCAGGTACACATCGCAGTTACTTTCCGTCACTAAAATACTGATAGTTATGTGAAGTGTCTTACCCAGAATATACAGAAGACAGTAGAATATAACACTGACCACAAGCATATTTGCTAAACACCATTAAATTCAAAAGAGGAGAACAGGTGCAAGCGTGAGCGGGACTTTGTCCTCTCCACTAAAATAAGTTGTTTAGACTGGATTTAATAACAAACAGAAAAGAAACTCCTTGATAGAGATATGCCTACTCATCTCACCTTGCACATGACAAACTGGTTGGAAAATAAGCCTCAGCCTGCAGTATACTGCAACATATACTAAACATTTCCATCAACAATGTGCACACATCCTTATTTGACCTAAGTCCATCCTCTGGAAGCAAACCATACTAGCAGCTTCAAGTAGAAGTATAGAACGAGTATTCTCTTTAAATGCTTTAAATAAGGGGCGTTAGGGAATGTAGCCTGCCCTTCTATTGTTACACTGACACGGAGAACACTTTGCAACAGAGTACAACAGGCCCTTTAAACTGCAAAGGGAATTTTACATTAGAAGGCAAAAAAATCGCTAATCATTCTGGGAGTATGAAAGTGGCAGAGTTCTTTTGATGTTGACATAATTGTTGTGCTATTAAATAGAATAACAGCCCTAAGTTAAATAATGAAGGTCCTTTGAAGGGTCTACATATTTGGCTTTTCTTTGGAAAAAAAAAAAATTTAAAACCACATGTATGACAGTATTAATTAGAAACTGAAAATCAGCCTCATAGCCACAAGGGAGTCAAAATTTCTAGGATCACTATCCATTAATTTTGTTTTGTTTCTAGCAAATGGATCTCCAGGAAAAATTTTGACTTGTTACCACCATATTCCATACGAGTCATTTACTCTCAAAATCAGTATGTCACAAGGTAGAGTTATGCCATATACTTTTTTCCCATTTACCTACACAGCTCAGGAGTCACCAGAGGCTTTTTTTCCTCTTTTATCAAAACTGCAAAGATTCAATCTGGTGACCTAAAAACCTAAGCAAGCCTAATAAGAAAAATGAAAGTTTTTGCAGAACAAGGACTAAGTCACACTAAAATATTATTTTCTCCAACAGGAAGCTTATTCCAACACCAAATACAAGACATTGAGTTCGATTCAGCACTGGAGAAACCCAGTGCAATGTGTCTCTCCAGCCTAAAATCCAACCTGCTCTAGTGAATCATCATCACTATAGAGTATTTATTTCATTGAGAAGCCTTAGTTATTAAATGGCCAACAGCTGCTGCTGTGGCAACTGTTAGAGCAGGGATCACTCATACACACAGACCTTACTGTCTAGGAGATAAGATTATCTTCCTATTTATGCAAATGTGAATAATTCTGAATATAATTGTCCTAATAAACAAAGACTAGAAAATATGAAAATACCATAGATTATCAGGTGTGAGGCACTATTGTGAAAATTATTATAGCTCCAACTCAGTATGAAGATTGCTTTTGGAAATAACACACTTACTTCATTTGATTCCGTGTTGGGAAAAATGAGGCACTCCCACAGTCCAAAGACATTTATTTGTTGGCGTCTTTCAAGCCATCTGAGCTCTGGGGATACACGTTGAAGACTTGAGGTCAATACTAAATATGGTCTAGGTCAACTGTCCAAGTCCCACATTGTTCCTGAAAAGAGAAAATAAACAAATGCTTTCCTTAAAGCAGCCCTTGGGCTTTTATTTTTATTCCCTTTCCTAAGGGAGCATGATTAAGCAGGTATTATTTAATACATTTTTAAATTATATATTAGTGCAGCAGAATATTATTTAACATAGATCTCATAATATTTCTTTTGAGATGACGCATTAGAAGAGAAACATTATCCCCATTTATCCTTTAACCAGAGTTCTGTAGCTCTAAACAAATGCATATTTTGGCTATAGCTTTCTATATTCTTACTTTTGTCTGGCACTGTGCTGTAGAGCAAATAGATTGAGAGATGAAGCAACACGCATAACCTTTAGCTTAGCTGTTATCACAAGAAAAACAGTTACTGTTGCTACGGTTCTTTGGTCAAACTGTCACCCCATATCAACATTGTTAGTATTCACACTTGATAAAAAGATATCTTAAAAAAAGAAGAGGAGGGGGGAAAGTAAAGCGAAACGCTCTATAGAAGGCAATCCAGCTCTCACCTCTTTTAAAAATCTGCTGTGCTAATGCTAGCCTATATGCCTATCACTGAAATCATATAAGACATCAAATAACGGCAAAGATAAGTGGGAAATAATGAAAACTGGAACATCCATGTGTATTTTATCTGATTACAGTGATGTTTAGATTTTTGTTTGCAAACCACCCATAAGGTATTTTCAAGGTCAAGAAAATACCGTCTGAAAAAAAAAAAACAAACCAGGGATTATATTCAAGTACATCTAAACTGCATCAAATCTCTGTGCTATATGCTCTGCAACCTGAAACTGATCCCGTATGAGACTATTATTTCTCAGCAGCTTGTTAGTCCTGCTTTGCACATAACCTTGCGAACTACTCAGCTTTCTGAATAACGACCCTCAGCCCTAAAGGCATACTGTCAACTTTTATGATTAGACTTGGAAATTTAAATTAGACTTTGCTTTGGACCCAGCTGTACACAGCAAGTGTTTGAAAGTATTCCTGCAAGGTAAATTTTTAGACAGATAAACAGTCTAAACAGTGAAATACGTGAGCGAAACCAAAATTAAACAGATCCCACAACAAACCCATTCACCTGAGATCAGATACAAGCACAGACAAAGTGCTTTTTAGTCACAGATTTCATAGCAGTGGAGATGCCACCCCCCAGTGAGGGCCAAAGAGGATTACATAAGGAACAAGTCTCCCATTAAGCGTAAACACACTACAGACCACTAATGCATACTGACAAGATGCTTTTTGCTGCTCTCTTTCCTCCCTTATCCCTTTTTCATAGAAGTCAAGCTCTGGTTATTCATACATGTTATGAGGATGGTGAAGGCATGGCATAGCACTGGGATCTGCCCTCCCCATAACCCCCTTCTGGTGCTCACCAGCTCCCCATGTATTCATGACCTACTGTCTTTCATTTCATGGTCCAAGGTCCCCAAAAAATGCTAGAAGTCCTGATCCTGTTTACTTGGAAACTCCAGATCCTCCCAGGTGCCATTTTGCACTTGAACCTGTGGAACTAATTGAGTGATTCACTGTGGACATTTATCCTGCAGGTGTTACCCATCACCATGAAGGCTGCTTGCTAAAGGCCAACACATGTGCTGCATTGGTAAATAAGACAAGAAACTTTTCTGCTTAGCAGAACTCTAAAAGCCCAGATGAGAAACTGCTTCACTCTTCCCTTCAGCACCAGCCTTGCTTAACACCCAGCTAAACACTGCTCACAAGGGACCAAGAGTGTAATGACATCACGCAGCCCAGAGACCTCAGTAACGAACATCATCAGCTTCTCGGTCTTCATCATGGTCCAAGTCTCCTGAGCACTTCTCTGTACCCACAACTAATGTACTGATGCACTCTGCTCATCCAGCTACATCTGCAGCAAAGACACAGAAGGTTGCTAGAGGAGTCTGTTTTCCTAAAAATTCATTTGCTCTGCTGTCTTCAGGAAATAGGATGCTTGTTTCTGACCTTCCAGGTATAATGGAGCCAATATTTTATCTGTTGGCTTCATGTGAAAGGGTGAGAAGGGTTGTTTTATTCCATCCTGAGGATAAGGTACAGAAACTGTGCATGCAGACCACTGATTTGTGCCTATTGCTGCAGACAAACAAGTACACGTGTAAACAAAAGTGGGCTTATTCAAAAATTGTGACAATCTATGTTCTTTCTGGTGTTTTAAGACAGACCCTTCTCATTTTACATAACTAAAACTAGCAGTCGCTTTTAACACTTTCCTAAAAATTCACCCCAAAACAGTCGCTTAGGTGCAGTTGTCTCCTGCATCAGAAACAACAGCTATTACTTTGCCTCTGCACACCACTGCAATCCAGCTATCCAGCTCATAGGCGAATAAAGGTTAATATATACCCCAGCAGTATTGAAATACAAAAATGAGGCTATTATTAAAAAGAGAGAGGTTGAAAGCTACAGGGTACCATCTTGTCCTGGTAATGCATACACGCTGCTCAAGTACTCAACATTTTTGCTGGAATCTTTTCTGTCTCCGTCCTAAGGCTCCAGATTTTATCTTAGACAAGTCTAAACCTTGATTACTACAGCACATAAGTTGCCACTTGCATGTTTTGGAAAGCTAAGAGAAAAGCAGGATGCTGACAGTTAAAGATGTTTATAGATTTTGAAGAAGTGAGGGGTAATCCATAATAGGTTCTCTGGAAGCAATAACAGCACAGTATATTTAAGCGTAAATAGAATAATCACTTATATCAGCAGGGTAGGCAAGACTGCCATTTTCTATGACATTAATGCATTTATTGAGTTAGTGTTCCTGAACTCAGTATACTAATTTATTTTTTACAGTGATTAGACCCCACTAGGAGAGAAGAAGAGAGAAGGTGTGAGACTGACCACCTCTCTGAGGAGCAGCATTTCCACCAATTCATTACAGGACAGTTTGCAAAAAAATTCTTCTCTCTCTCACACAGTGTCAGTGCCACTTAACAACTCAGGAAAATCAAATGCAAAAGAAGAAATGCATCTGAGACGTGAAAGGAAGAAAGTCCAAGAAAAATACCTATTTATAATGCTTTTGTAGATCTCGCTTAGACATATCCGTCAGGCAAAACGATACGAACAAGCGTTTTGTTCTCAGTTCTCTCTCTCCTTCTCTCTGGTACAAACTTGAGGCTCTACAGAAAATCAGAAAGCTACTTCAGCTCTCATCAAATTTCAAAACAATTTTCAGCTATAAGAGAACTGTGTGTTGTGGAATACAACATAATAAACCCCAAGTATGATGTGTTGCTCAGCTTAAACTACCCCTTTCAGTCTTCCTGAGCTTTCTGACTGAGCTCCGTAAGTCTCCCTCCAAGATTTTACAAACATAATAAACTCTCCTGGAAGGTAAATAGGTGTGTATGTCTGGAGTGAATTGGGTGGGGGGGTGTTCTGAGTACACTAGTATCCTTTATGTGCTCTGAAACCAAAGCAATTATAGATAATTTTCTAAGCTAAGAGCCAGCAAGGAATACCGCTGCAGCAATAGGAGGGAAATAAATTAGGAAAAGACAACAATGTGAGAAATGGAAACATAAGAACAATTATCCTTCGGGGGCATTACATATTCAAACAAGGATGAGAAATGACAAAAGCTAAGTCAGCGCTAGTGTGTCAAGCTATTAAAGTTAATTTATGTATCATGGAATGAAGAACAGAGACAGGCACAACGTTGGAGGGAAAAGAAGCTGAAACACAAGGGTCATTGTAGGGCCAGGAAGGATGGGGATGAGCTCTGAGCTGTCTGAACAGTGCCATACCATACACAGGTACAGTTACTGAAGAATTAAATGTTGTTAATAAAAAATAGCTGGAGAACAAGGTGAATGGCCACCCCTAAACTTACTCAGGATCTTCTTCCACCTCTGTCTGAACGTGTCGATTTTTAGGGGGTTTATTTACTGTAAATAAACAATAAGTTTTTCACAAGACAAAGGCTAGCTGAGTACAAGCTCCACATTTTGTCCAGCTGGAAAATTAGTGCCATGGCTGCTTCAGGACTCTACAAATGGCTCTGCTCTCCCTGACTTGCCACAGCTGGACGCAAGCAAGCTCTGCTCCTCCTTTAACTCAGCAGGACGTGAACTTGCTCTGATCCAAAGCTGTGCGACTGCGTTGCAGCAGCGCAGTGCGCAGCCCTCTGCCAGCTCCCAGGCAGGCTGCGGAGCTCTGGCGTGGTGCCACACCGACCAGAGCACGGGCTCGGGCTCAGGGCTGGCACAGGGCAAGTTGGAGGCTACGAGCACTGCACGGTACAGACCATCCCCAGCTCCTCTTATTCATTATTTGCTTTGTTCTGGTTTTCACCGCTCAGCCAGGGACACGCTCCAACCGCAGGAAAAGATGCTGCAAGGCACCTTGTGGCACCCCACAGCCGCCTGCCTGGCAGCCGGCCGAGGTAAGCAGTGGGCAGTGACTGCCGTGGAGATCTCCAAGAGAGTTTTGACAAGATTTTGTCGTAAAATGCAACAGCTTATTCACTTCAGCAACAGACACTTTCTAGGTTATCCCCGAAAGCAAAGCACTTATTAAACAAATAGCCAAACCCTCAGTCCTAGGGCTGCTAACTGGTGGTTGTAGCACTGAGTTTTCTACTTCCCACCCACACTATTGTTTATTGCTACTACCCATAGTCTTCCTTCACACCAATTTTTACCAGGAAATGGCAGGCCCATTCCACACAGTGTTACAATGCAATCATTTTCATCCAGGTTGAAAAATTAAACCAACCTAGACTGCAAGGGAAAATTTCCCTCCCTTTGCAGTACTAGGTGTGGGCCCAGACCCTCTCGAACCTCCTGCGTCTGTGACTAATCCATGCAGAGGCCCTTACTCAGCTGAGTGAAGTGCCAAGGGCTTCAGCCAAACGTAACGGCAAATGTTGGGATTGCAAAGAACTGTTCAAGTTGGAAAAGCTTATATCGATTCATACGTAACATTTAAGAGAAAAGTCCTACTTGACTTCGCCTGGCAGAGGTTCGGTAGTGTCCAAGGCACAGATGCAGAATAAGCCCACATACAGGAGAGGAACCTACCTGTCAGTTACGACAGCTTTAGGATTTAGCTAACAGACTGTAAAAGGCGTCACAGACATATGAATTTCTAAATTCGGGAAGACACACATCCTTTGCATCTTGTTTTATTCATGATGCAGAAGACAGAAAAAGTAGCAATGTAAATGGTAACACAGTCCATGTAATCCAGAATTTGGCTCACATGTCTAAAAAGGCAATTTTTGCTAGGTGCTTTTTACAGACACTAGGTCCAAAGGGGGAAAATTGAAATTGTTAAGGCCAAAGCAGAACTAAAGAACTGTTAACTAAGAGGGAATTAATCCACTGACTAACTTATAAAGAGATTGTAAATTTTCCATCACACAGAGTATTTAAATAAATACCAATGTTTTTGTAAAGGATGTTTTCCCATTGAACCATGCTTATATCGGTGTGGCTTCAAGAACACCGTATGTGGTATGACAACCCTAGATGAAACCATACCCCTCAGACAAAACCATACCCCTTCTATTGTGCAGCAAAATCAGACCAGATCATAAAGCAGAACTATCACTTCACCCTTCGGTTTTTAAAGCACAAGCCCCAAAAATGTAAAGTGAGAGTTTTGGATGACACATAAACCCTTTTATCCAGAATAACTTTTCTGTCTAAATCTCTCATCTGACAGGACTAGTAGGAGCTCCTCGATTTTATTAAATCAGGATAGTAAGGGCTAAAGAGAGACTCTAGAAGAATTAAAACTGCTTCTCGTCAACACGCAAAGCAGATTTCAAGGAGACCTGTTCAACCCTCCACAGCAGGAAGCTGAGATACAAGGCAGACACGTGCACAGACGGAAGAGAAAGTAGAAAGATCCCTATCACTCAGCCTTCCCCAGACTTTGACCTTCCTTCACACTTGCAAAAACAAAAAAAAAAAAAAAAAAAAAGAGACAAGCAATGCAACTGCAAGCTAGACTTAAAGCCCTGTAAGTAAAACTTGTGCACAGGAGATAATCAAGCCTTCCCTAGATCTGGGCCTCTGTTTCTTCTCTGGTTTCTCAGCCACAGTGATGTGCAGCTGCATCTGTCATGAGGCATTACGTTACGTCAGCGATGTAATGCAATAAGAGATACAACTGGTTCTGGCACGTAAGAAAATATCAAATCAGTCTAGAGAATTTGAAGAGACAGTTTTCTGGAGGAACGCAGGTGCAGAAGCTGGGCTTTAACAAAAGTTATTTCAAATGCAGGAAGTAAACAATAAAAAAGGCCATCTTACCCTAAGTAGATTTTAGAAAATAGGTTTTCTATCCAAATGTTTTGCTACAGCTGCAAGCTGCAGATTCAAAAAATGACAAACAAGATTTCTTTCAAATTCTAACATGAAGTGAATGGCAGAGACTGAAGGAGACTGGGAATTTCATATCCATTAGGATCCCACCACTTCATTTTAATCAGGAATCTAGTGCAGACTATAAGAAATTGTCCAGTCTGTATATCTCACTGACTCTTTTGCTCGAAGTTCAACCATTTCACATGTTTGGAGTTGCATCCTCACATAGGAATAAGCAGTTAACAAAGACCTTAGTGAGACTGCAAACCTTTCAGCACAGAGACTATCCTACCTTTATACAGGCCTGATAAGAAAGGGTATTCTCTTTATTATCAGTCTATTATATCCTGTCTTCAGTGTCCTCTCTTGCTGGTATGAAAGGTTCTGGGTGCAGCAGTACAGGTATCAAATAATCCCATATACCCCAATACTAAGGTTAAGAGATTTTTTCACCAGATCACACACCTTTTTTACTTCACTTTCTGCTACTGCCATCCAACACATTGCCTCTTCTGATATACTAATGGTTTGAAACAAAGAGCAGATTCTTGCTGTTCTACCATCATCCCACAGGACAGAGACTGAAAACCCCTCCTAACCTTCCTCACTGAAGCATCATACAGCCTCCTACCTAAAGCCATGATATATTCTTCAACAGTCTAGTCAAAGCTTCCCAGACTGAAACCCGAGCTATGAGATCCTTCAAATGTAGGAGTGACAGGAGCAGCCCCTGAGCTACAGCAGAGGAGAGGAGGGAGAAGGTTCTTCTCCTTTCATGCATGGGGTGGCCTTGGGGAGTCTCCCTCCCATCTGCACACCTTCCACTGTTACCAGTGGGAGCTAATCATTAGGAGCAGGAAAATACAGAAACGTCAATGCTAAGTTGAAAATTAAGAGCAAAATATTATTTTTTACATTAAAAAAGAAAAAAAAATAAAACCCAAACAAACAAGAACTGGCATGAAAAGGTGGGTGCTCACTTCACGCAAACACCTCAGATACTTATGATGAATGATTTTTGTACCTCAGCGCAGCCTGGATCACTGACGTTTTGCCAGTACTAGAGATAATCTTTTGAAATCAAATTATATGTGTGCAACATGAATTATGCTTTTGGCTTACATTGCAGCAAAACTGCATATTTCGCATTTTTTTAAAGGAGAGGAAGGGAGAAAGAAAAAAAATGCATAATTACATGTCAAAACCAACTTATCAGAGATGTAGATAACTCCAGACATGAGGGACATCTTAACTCACAGGGAGGATATGTATTATCAGATACATACATAATAGTTCTTATTCTTGAAAAGTTACTATTGACATGAGACTATTTTAATATTTTCAGAGGAATGTAATGTTGCTTGGAAATAACCATCCCAGCACAATTATAGCTAACACTGATGACCCACAAGCTTCTTCCAGCGATGCATGGTTCAGATGTGCTCACTGTGTTCCCCTGCACGTAAAGCACTCAGCCCAGGAAACACAAGGATTTTGAAGTGGCAGGTGGGGCTCTGTTATCAAAGATGACTGAAATGTTATTTACATGCAAGATTGGGAGTCAGTTATCACCCAAGTTTGAAACCAAATTGCAATTTTTGTTCTTTATTTCCCTCTATAAAGCATCTGATATAGCACCTAAGAAATCCCTCAGCAGTATTGGAGCCTCAGCCACTGTTCCTTACGTTCCAGAGCCTTGGTGGCCCTGTAGACCATAACAGATCCATAAGACACCAGGGTCACAGCAGTAACAGGCACTGTTAAAACTAAGGTCACATTGAAGCCAGTTAAGTTTTCTCACTGTGCTCACAAAATCCTAATAAATTAAAAAGAGTTAATTAGCAAGTCCCCCCCTTTAAGCAGGAGAGCAGGAGCACCAATGCCAGCTTCACCCGCCCGGGACGCTTCCTGCAGCAATGAGCCAAGTGAAGATCATCGCCAAGCATATTTCAAACCCATCCATGTGATATAATTTTGCAAACCTCCATGAAGGAAAGGATCATTATTCAGGAAACATTCTCTCCCAAGTGGTAGACACAAATTCATTCATCATCTTCTGTTAATTGCTGTTTCCAACCGTCTCATTCCACTAAGGCGAGCAAAAGGAAGTTTTCTGGGATGAGGCCCACCACCATGAGGAAATAGATTCAATTAGACCATTTATTTTTCACTCTTATTTACAGAAGCTTCTGCTTTTTATTTCCACTGAATCTGACCTCAGGGTGGGAATCACAGAATCAATCAGGTTGTAAGAGACCTCTGGGATCATCAAGTCCAACCATTGCATACGGTCCATATATATAGGGAATATATGCCTATGTCCAGAGGAAGCTGCTCCCAAATTTGTCCCAGTTGCTAAGATGAGAGAGAGATGGGTCTGAATAAAAATGCAGAGAGGGAGGAAGTATCAGAAACAAAACCTCCTGAAGGAGATGGAAAGAGATTTCTCCCAGCATCATAACTGTAGCATACCTAATGTATGCTGTTTATGCTAGGCTAGTAAAAAGTAACAGAGAGCCTTCCAAATCATGAAAAAAAATTAGTGTTTCCAGAAGTTTCTGTGCTCCTTAATAAATTTCATCCAAATTTCATCCAAAATAAAAATACTGCAACATATTTGCCATTCCTTGGGAATTCCTGAATAAGCCAACAGTAAAGCAAGGGCTGTATAACTGAGTCTACCTATGATGTACAAATGAAGAAGCAATCTAGCTGTGAAATTTATTAGGAGATTAAAAACACTTCTTGAACTCAGCTGTTTTGCCAGCTCCCTATCTGGCACCGATTCACTCCAGCCAAATGGAGAGCAGCTGTATTTTTTGAGGATACTTCACAGCAGGCATTAACTCTAATGCTAGTTCAGTAAATTTCCACTTTTACACCTCTGTATGCAGGTGGATGTATTATGTATTTGCTTGAATGCCCTCGCCTGGCATAACTAAATATGTTTATTTCAGATTACTCCAAACACACTTCTCCCCATTGGTTCTGGCTGTCTCTGTGCTGCTCAGCCGAAGAATGCATGTGAAATTTCAGGAGATTTCACGCACAATAAAGCATCAAAGCTGAACACGAAGTTTGGGGAGTTTACTGTTAATGTGATCTTCCCTGCGAGCAGAGAAAGGTAGGAGGAGCCAGCAAAAATTAAGAGGCTAACCTTATTTGGCTAAGCATGTATTAATGGCAAGTGTGAAAAAAGTCAGCATCCCACAGTGGTGTAAGAACCACAAATCAGCAAATGACATAAGAATAACAAAATAAAAATAAAAATAAAAATAAAAATAAAAATTGAAATATAAAATAAAAATAATAAAAATAAAAATAAAAAATAAAAATAAAATAAAAATCCCTAGAGGTTTTGTTGGATTGGGTTTTAGTTTTGTTTTTTTAATCCAGATCATTTCAATGGTCCTGCAAAATCTTGCAATGACAGAAGAGGTGGGGTTACCATCTGCAGCAAGGGGCTGCAATGAGGGGGAAAGAGCAGAAATGTAAAGCAACTTACCTGCAAGAAAAGTGACTGTAGTTAAAGAAGTGTTTACAACAAAAAGCAGCACTTAGCACACAAAGCATCTGTAATTCATGAAAAGTCTGAGTTTTGATTAAACACAGGAGTTTTCAAATTCTGACTAGAAACTTTGATGAAGCAGAGATCCAACGACAGCTTGGCAACTGAAAAATTTCACACGTATCAGTAAAAAATCTACCATTTTCAAAAACATGGACCTTAAAGCCACTTTGTGCCTCTTGCTGTATAAATATCTACTGACCTGCTGTTAATAGAAGTGAACATGCCCTCTTTCATCAGAGACAAATGAAATTTTGCAAAACTGATTAATCACAGCAAATAAAATCTCCCTTGCCTTTGTGCTAAACAATTATTTAGCTTTTTCATTTAGGATTTGATCTTTAAGACAATAATGACTTTTATGGCCAAACCCCAGCTTTAGCCTATACTGACTTACATAGCAGGTGTGGTATTGCATCTACCATCTGCCCTTCAGGATATCCACATGACATTAAGCTGCCTGAATACCAGTAATTAAATGTGAGGTGCTGTTGAGGAACATCACAGGATACAGAGAAAGGGCAAAACAGCTACAAAAAAACATTGACAATATCCTATCTTGGAAAAGACTCACTAATGGATCTCTTAAACTAATTTGTGTTGTCATTCAGCTAGTATTTTAATCATCAAGTACAGCTTTCTCCCAGTGTCCTGAACTCCATAAAACAAAAGCAGTTATAATTAGAATAGCTTCCCAGCAATCTCTTCTACATATAGCTGTGACTTCAACTAAAAAAAAGAAGTCAGAATAAAAGCATACATCTAGCCCAGCAGCGGCACAGATAAAAGGCATGTTTTGGGAAAATCTTCATTTTCCTCATTTCTGTTGTTACAGTTTCTGTTATTTTTCCATTAGAGACTCCACCACCACTGATCTCCCTATTTTCCATTAGAGACTCCACCACCACTGATCTCCCTAAGGCAAAGCTTACATGAATGTGGTCCTGAGCTTGCAGCACCTGATGCAATAAGAAAAGCACTCTTCAAAAACAGCTCCAGCAGAGAGCAAGAAGCAGCAGCAGCGAGGAGGAGGCTGAGGGGAGACTTTATGGCTCTCTACAACTACCTGAAAGGAGGTTGTAGCGAGGTGGGGGTCGGTCTCTTCTCCCAAGTAAGAAGTGGTAGGATGAGAAGAAACAGCCTCAAGTTGTGCCAGGGGAGGTTTAGATTGGATATCAGGAAAAATTTCTTCACCTTAAGGGTTATTAAGCGCTGGAACAGGCTGCCCAGGGAAGTGGTGGGATCACCATCCCTGAAGGGATTTAAAAGACATGTAGACATGACATTTAGGGACATGGTTTAGTGGTGGACTTGGCAGTGTTATGTTTACAGTTGGACTCGATGATCTTAAGGATCCTTCTCACCCTGAATGATTCTATGACTCTATGTATTAGCAGTAGCCAACTGCTAGGAACCTTGCTAAATATCAGTCTCCTTCAAAAGGACTAACCAGGAAACTACTGAGTCTTGTTTCTCTGTTTTGAAGGTCATGGTGGCAAACTCTTTCTAAAGGGGAGTGTTACCAGGCTGGCTCTGCCAGACCGAGGTGACCACTGGGATTTCAGAGCTCCTGCAGAGTCGTCACCACTCCCGCTGCCTCTACCAGCCCTCGCATTGTCAGCACTTCATGCCGCTTTGGGCCTCTCTACCCCAATCTTTTGGTGTGCTTCAGCCAACACAGTGCCTCCACTGCCACCTCCTGTTCCCCACAGAATGGCAGGATGATACTTATTAGAGTATTTGCAATTCCTACAACATCAGTATATATATTTTTTTTAAAAAAGACTCAGTTGTATTCTGTAAAACCTCCTATTTCTCTGGAACTTGGAAGCGTTAACACTGTCTGTAAGCTGTACGTCCACTGCTACGATTTTGGTTCTCCTTAATGCCAAAATCCCTATTCCTAAGGTAAATGAAATTAAAGAGCTCAGTGGTGCAAATATTAATCTTCTATAAATATTCTGATACCAACCAAAATGCTGTCAGAGTCCTAAAGCAGCTTAGAAGACATAACCAAATCCTCAATTCCTCTCATTCTTCCTGATCCCTCAGTTTTCACCATGCCATTCATGCTAAACTCTATCGTAACGCTTAGAGGTCCCTACAAATACATTAGGTTTCCAGAATTATATGACTTTGGCTGTACTTGCCCTCCTAACCCCAGGGGAAATGGCAGTGGACCATATCATACAAAAACTGTGTGGAGTTTTTTTCTTTCCCCTTAGGTAAAGCACGCTCATTCAGAGCATATTTGCTGGCTTTCCCAAGCTTGGCCTCACACTGACTGTAAAATCTCCAGTCTGCGAGGAATACATGTAACAGGTAAACAAGGCAAGCAAGGTCACAATGCCCAAAACGGATTAGAAATAAAAACCTCAGGTCAGAACCTCAGGGGGCTGTTGAAATCACAAGTGCTTCCATCTATTTACACCAACAGAAGATTTGTTGCAGAAATACTTAAGTTTTTACAAAAAAATATTTCTGTTGAGTTTCTAATCTGCATTTCAGTCACCCCATACCAGACAAATGTGTCATTTCAAAATATAAAGTATCATATAACTCAATCTCTCCTCTATTTCTCCTCTTGCCAGCATAATAATTGCCAGCACAATACAAATAGAAAGTTACCCCCAATATATACCAGTGTAAGAAAGAGGAAAAGCACCCCAAATTATTTAGTTAGAAATGAAAAATAGGGGATCTGGAGCTTTTAAATCTGCAGTTTGCATCTAGTGTACAGAAAAATGAATGTATGGATGCATTTAATCTAGACCATTATCAGAAATCTGATGTGACCCACGTTCCTATCAATGTAACTCAGCGGGCCCTCCTGCAGACAGAGGAAAGATGGGAAAGCTACAAATGTGAGCCAAAGTATTAGGAAATTGGTACAACCGGGTTTTTCCTCCCCTAGCATTCAAAAGTGGGTTTTTTCCTGAAAGGGATCAATTCTCTGATAAAACCGAATTATGCACATCTCATTTACTGGAAGAAAACACGAGAAGAGTGGTTTACGGGAAGGGAAACTTAGAAGAAAGGCTAAATTGGATCTCGAATAGCTGTTGTAACTAAGTATTCTTTATTTGGTTCTGACATTTTTTCACTTGTCTCTTGAGAAGTACATTACGCAGGAGGAACTGCTGATGAATTTTTGACAGTATGTCTGGTTTCTGTTTTTTTTTAAAAGGCACCTGTAACATAATCTCCAAACTTTATATCATAATTGCACGACGGCTCAAACATTGCAGGAATCAGGTGCAAATCATCCTTCTTTCATACACTATCTGACACATTCTCTGGTTGTCAATACATAACTGATCAACAAAGGGGGTTTTGTCAGCACAGTTACTGAGAATAAAACCGTAGGAGGTCCCACCAAATTATATAACCTCTGGCAATCCAGTCATGAAGGGCTAAGTCAAAGTCTGATATGGGCCCACTCCAAGCATTTTTTGATGATTTTGTGAACCAGCCTCAGCGTCCATTTACAGGGCTCTAAGACTGTAAAGACTGTACTGGAGCTGATCAAAATGGGGGGAAAATGTTTTTAAATGTTTTATAAAAAAAAAAAATCTGTCTTTTGAGAATTTTTCAAAAAATAACAATCCAAACTAATGCAAAGATCCCTCAGTTCTGCTGCACATGGACTGGCATGTAAACGAGAGGTACTGTCACCGCATTAACTGGGATCAGAATCCACAGCTCCTACTTCCCATGGTTTGTAACACAGCAGGTTTTGGCCTTAGGTTCAACGATTTCTTCCCTGAGAAGGCCTGTGTGTTTCTACTCGAGGCAGAATGGGGGACTATCCGTTATGAATATGCTGGTAAACTCTGGAAGGGATAAAAACAACTGAGATACTGGGAATCATTTGGAGACAACAGTGAACTCAAAGCAAGCCTGTAGCAATTTGTTTCACATCGTACATTGACAGAATTTTGAGTTTAATAATTCTCATGGAATTATGGCTCACGGAATTGCTGCAGAATAAGTTCTGGCATGAACAGATGAGAGCGACCTACACATCATCTCCAGGTGCATGCTGTTACCCCAAACCACCCTGCGGTAAACATGACATAGGTGATATATCTTTCCTAGAGCAATCATTTCAGTGCTCTTCATTTACTCTGCACTCACAATGAGGTAAAAGCCTGCACGCAAACAGCTGCCGTGAGTTCTCAGAAATTCACACCGTACCTTCTCCTGCAGTAATGTAATCATTTGCCCATGTACCTGAAAGTAACACAGACATATGTCAAATTTTACTAACAGGATCATGGCAGGTGTCACTTTAATTTGGAATTATGGTAGTCAGTTCTTCAGCAGCATTTTGCTAACCACATTTGCAAAGTGTTAGCGTTCACGAGGCTTAAACACAAGAATAGGCACACCCCGCTTAGGGAATACCTGTGCGGTGGGCAGCACGCTGTGCTTTTGTGGGTGCCACTCTTGTGCCTTTTCCTATACACACACCATTGATATACATGTTACAAAAAGAGGCTAAAGCGTTTTTAAGTGCAAAGTTAAAGTGGTTTCCACCACACGGACATGCCACTAGTACTACGCAGAGGCTAGGAGCTGGCATAGAAAACATTTTTCAGTATCTGTTGGGGTTTTTTTCCTTCCTAAACCTGAAAGCCTATGTTGCTGGTAAGTTTCTGAAAGGTTTTTTCCCCGCAATAGCATGGCCCTTTAAAGTGGCTGGTAAAATGCTTCGGCACAGAATGCGTGAAGGGCATACATTAACATACATTGATTACTTGTGTTTTTAAATGTAAATGTGGTCTGCTCAGCATCCCATAGAATTATGCCAGTAGCAGTTAGTAAACGTCATTGACATTCAATTCTCTATTCTGAAGCTTTACAATACCTCTGATTCTGCAGTTTTTATTGGAATAATATTCATCATGGGAACAGGAAACTACTCCAAAATACAGTAGGTTCTGTTTCTCAGACTTCGGGATTTCAGACATAATTTTCTCAAGCACTACAGTCTTTGACAGAGGGTGATGGGGTTTCCTGGCAGTTGTGGCATAGCACATGTGTGTGCATGTCTCCAGCTCCATCTTCTCCTGAAAGTGTCAATTCAAACTCAGCTCAGCAGCACTCCCACCCCCACAACAAGTCCTGCTCTCTTTTGAGAACAGTGTAGCGGGCCGCAGTATATCCACTGAAAATATCTTAAGTGAACCACTGGTAGCAGATATACCACAGGCTGGAAATCCCACTCTTTGCATACATGTATCCAGTGCTCCTACTCTCACTGGTTTTCTTTCCAGCCAGGAGATGGATAGTTTCGTGCTACCTGGCTTCTGGAGTCCTCTCGTGCTAACTTCTGTCCCATGACAAGCACACAGTGCCTGGTTGCTGGGGCTGCCACACAGCTGGGGAGCCACAAGCCTTGTCCTCACTGCCTGAGTCCTTATCACAGTCCCCTGGAACGGAGATCCCCTATCTGAAGTCCAAAGCAGAAAAAGTTCGTGTTTATAGTTTCTCTCTAACTTAATTCATGCAATGGTACATAACTCTGCAAATACCAAACATCCAGAGGGAAACAGGAACTACTCCTGCCTAACTCTATAATTTCTCCCATTTTAAGAACAAGTGGGGTACTGGCAGAACTTTGAACCACACTAAGTGCCGCCTTGCCTCACACTAGCTGACGCACTGTTCATTTCTAGCCCATGCTCTTGGTGACACAGGAGCACTAATACAGACAATACATTATCTCTTAATGTTCAACAGCTTCAATCAGAGCATCCCAGGACTCGTCAGTAGCGATCAAGCAGTTAACAGCTCCACAGCCAACCTGGAGATGTCCAGATCTGCACTGTTGATAAATCTGTCAATTTTCCCTCGGTCTAATAGGAGACTGCCCTTTTCATCTCCCCAGGTAACGCACAAACACCGCTCTCTATCAGTCAATAACCCAGTGCTCTTTTGACATTCTTTTGAATCCATATAGTTAATTAAGGTATGTATGTATATCCAAAATCTATACTGATTAAGCCTGGATTAGAGAGCCCTTTCCTTGCTCAGTCTGAATAACCATGCAAAGTATGACTATCCGGACAAAGAAAGCTGCTCCAGTTCCTGTCTATTTATTTGGCTTGAGATCTGCCATCAAAGAAAAGAGTGTCATTACTTGAACACCAGGCCTTAAGTGATAGATTCCAAGTACATCATTTTTAGAGCCATTAAAGGTTATCAGGCCTATATGGTTGCTAAGATACCATGAATCATGAACGAAAATATAAGATAATGGTAGGCAGACACTGTGATGTTTATCAGAGTATGTTCTCTGCATCTTTCTTAATAGCATCATGATTAGGATCATTTTCAAGAGTTCCCATCTATTTTCCAGCTAGGTGCAAGAATGCAACTGCATTAAGTTGGCAAACATTGTTTATAATTCATATTTTGCCAAGAGTAAATGAACTTGTGGAAGTCAAGATTTGTAATTGCTACAGCAGAATTTATTAATAAGTAAGAGCTTGTGTCTGTGTGCAGGTTTCTTTCCTGGCTATTAAATAGTATCTTCAGACTTGGAATGAAATCATCCGTCATTGATTTCAAATATATTCTGTGATAACACAGACTGTGCTTTCAAAGAGTTTTTAAATTAAATTTGTAGCTGAGGTAATTGCTGTTGCAAAATTATGCAACTAAAGTAAAGCTTTATGCTGCAGCTTTCTTGTTATTATAATTTAACCGCCTCTTTTCTAAATCATAAAAGTGTGAGATGCCAGATTAGGGCAAAGCATTAGGTTATCACTGAATTATTTCATGTTTTACCTCTGGAAGTAGCTCGTCAGAAGCAAAGGGATGAATCCATAGTGCAGTGAGCAGTGCTCACGCCACACCCCACAAAGTCCTCTCTGGGTTCACCCTTCCACCGCTCTAAAATGGTGAAGTCCAAGGTGGGAAAAGGAGTGCAAATCAGTCACTCTCTCTGACTTGCTGACCCCACAAATAAGACCATTTGTAAGGATGTAATTCCTGCACCAATGGACAGGAATAGTCAAGGAAACTATTATTAGAAAACTTAATAGGTGCTTCCTGTCTGCCGTGCAGGAAACCCACAAACTTGTGGACATCATCTCCTGTAACTCACAATACTGAGCCGCACGTGGAAATCCTAAAGAAAGTCTTGGAGTCGGCCTCACTGGATTACAAGGTGCTGAAGAGAAGTTTTCTGGCTAGAAAGCAGGATTTCTCCAAAAGAAATTCTTCTCAACTGAACTGATTTTACACCACAGCCATTACATCATGTTTAAAAAAAAAAAAAAGGTGTGAAAATTTTAGCTATCCCCACTTTAAAAAGGGGGAAACTAGGCTGACTTCTTGGCAAAGTACTTTGGCTGGTGTGATATCCATCAACTAAAAGTCATAGCTCATGTGTAGACATGATAATCTCATCTATGTTCAGAAGACATCTTGCTTTGGAAAGGTGCAGCAGAAGTTATGCTATTGTAACATCATACTATCACCCCATTGTATCTGCATGGTACTAGAAGAAAGGCATACAACAGAAGCAAGACAAGAACAAGACTAGTGACACCTTCCTGGAACTATCCCCTCCGTGTTAGTACCTATTTGTTGTATTAGCTTGCACTTCTGACTCGAAGCAACGTTTCCCTGTCCTTGACAAGAACGACAAACAACTGCCTTGTAATCTACTCTTTCAAGAACATGGGACATTTAAACATTTAAAAAACAGAACTTCGGTAGAAGAGCCTAATAGAGACCCACTCACAACAAAGAAAACGGGCGGTAATATTTCTAATTTCCCTGGTACCTGCAAAGGTGAATACACATTGACATCTGAATACAGTAACTTTTTAAAAGTAAATGAGCCTTGAAGATTATCTGTCAGCTAAAATGTACCCAAGGGCTTGCTTTGCGATGTTTCTTTTTTTAAGGAATGTTTGTTTTAACGTTATTGTCGCAACCAGCCAAAAAAAAATGGAAAGCCATCATAAAAAAAATGAGTAGATAGCCAGTTGTTAGAGCTGGTTTAGGAACAATCATAGGAGTGATGGACTGTGCGACCCAGGAGAGGTTCCTTCCAACCCTAATGATTCTCGGAATTGATTTTCTTTTGCAACTCACTTTCAGTTAGTGCTTCAGAAAAAAATAAAAAGGGTTAGATCAATGCTAGCTTCAATGACACAGCCATTCCAGCTCCCGCAGCATTTTCTCACCATGGCAATCTCTTTATTTTCTTACTTGTATGAAGACCATTCTCTACTACTTTGTTCCTGGTTGTACATAAATATAAGGGGTTGGGCTCCTAGTTTGCTGACTCCAGGGTTGAATGCAACATTAATACAAATTAGTTAGCAGACAAAATTCTAAGTAAACCTCTCAGAGAGTGAGTTTATAGTTATTCTGCCCGCAGTTCGGGAAAAGTGCTCTTTGCATTCATTATCACGCTTGCTAAATAAAGGCTCTTCTAGCCAGAAGCTAGAGCAGAACTGCACGTATAAGAAACGCGTCTATCTCCAGAAAGATGCATTCTGTAAATTTAATATTGCAGGAATTGCAAGATAGAAAAGGAAAAATAGAAAGGTGTAACACCAAAATGCTCAGCAAGGCTGAATGCCCAAAATTGAAATGATTGATTTGTAAGATTTTGACTTTCTACCATGCTGCCTATTTCTCCTGAGATACGAGGGCTGCAGGCATACAGGATGCCTGGAAGCAGTGGCAGTTGAAGGGGGTAGAGGGACATGAGCTACCCCAGGCATTCTCATGGCCTGCTATGACTGTCTTTGACCTGTAGCGTGGTCTCATCTGGAGAGCAGGCAGTTTGCTGCTAGAGCTGCATGCTATGCTGCAAAGCAGCACATTAAAGGTATAGACAGCCAGGACCCCACATTGAAGCAGGAACCATTACGAAATGACAGCACAGATGCACCCACTTTGATATATTCATCCCTGGGAATGCTGTCCTGCTGCTTCATTTGCCCTGCATACTTTGTACCTCATTGCAGGCAAGACTTAAATTTGAAAATCTGAGCAGCTGGAGGCAGACCTCTCCCTGGCAAGCCCTGTGGAAACCTCCCTCAGGCAGTTAGTAGCAGTCAGTCTCCTCTAGTATTTGTCATGTATCGTATTTTTGCATTTCTCACTTTAACAGTTCTCCAAACCAATGAGAATGCAAAAGCAAGCTGTACAGACAAAAACTGGCATGGCTGTACAGGAGCGAGGCTGGCTATGCTTTTTTAACTGCTTTATAGAGCTGTTTATATTAGATGTTAGTACTAACTTTTGCTTTGGCTTTTCACACGTTAAGACATCTCTTCAGCTGCAGAGAGAAAACCTTACCTATGATCTAACCTCTGCCAGGCGCTGACACCCTTTCTGTGTTGCTCAGACAGGACAGCCTGTGGGCAGTTGCAGCCCTCTGGCTCCTTTGTATTTTTGCTCTTTTGTGTTGTCCCCGTTTAAGTGCTGATGCTGAGAATTAGCACAGGACAGTTTTCCCATACTTGTGTGGTCTAACTCACCTATCTCCAGCGATGGCTTATGAACTCCTTCAGTCAGCATATACTATCTTGTATTTGACAAGATTTCGTTCACCTTGTGCCAATATAATCCAGTCAGTTTACACTACAGAACTAAGACTTGCAGTATTTGGCTTTTGGCATGCCATCTTCCCATTCTGCCTTCCAGATTTGTCATCAACAAACATTTTAACTGGTCCAAAGTTACTTGCTCATTGTAGGACATTTACATAATTCATGGCTTTAAGCACTGCCCTAAATCTAAGAGAAGTCCCAGGCTTGTGCAATTTTTTTCCACTGTGCTGCCTTTCTTATCACACACATCTCCTGTATCTTTTTGGCTTTGGTTTTTCTTTCTTCTGCTTTTCTCTATTAATCACCAGGAAGTTTCTCTCTCTCTCTCTCCCCCCTTCTCCCCCTCTTCTTCTCCCACTATCCCATAACTCCTGCCACTTCTTGGATTTCCATCAACCCGTCATGTGGAAATGTATGTAACACAGTTTAAAGAGGCCTACTCTGTTCTTGATTTCTTTTATCCCAGTTTTACTGTTCCCATTGCATTTGCTGTTTTCCAGACAGGCAATTTCTAGGTGACACATGCATGGAAGCAGCACACATCCAAAAAAGTATTCCTACTTCACATAACACCGTACTTGGCATGGTCTCATAAATGTGTTGGTCCCATAAATGTGTTGGTCCCAGAGATTGCTGGTTTGACTCTCCTTAGCTTACATAAACCCATTGCCTCACTGACTCACTTGTCCTGAACAAGAGAAGAGGCAAATATTCTGGAAGGAAGCAAGAAAAAGAAATATTTCTTCTGCTTTCCTGTTACTGAGAATCTCTCGTCAAAGAACATTAAAAGATTTTTAGAAGAACTGTATATTTCTCATAGTGCCCTGAAAAGCAGTTTTTATTTTGGGCAAAGGACCTAACATGCAAAGTACATCTGGTCAAAACCTAGAATTTCAATTGGCCTGAAATATTGACATTGTAGAATTTGTTTAGTTCATATTCAGGGTAAATTGGCCTTTTTCCTCCTACAAGGAACATATAACAGAAATTCTCTTGTTCCAGAAAACTCTATGTTTCCAAAATTCCTCCTGATAACAGAGGCTGCTGACTGGAATTTGTGCTGTGTTGTCAGTCTCACAGTTCCTACAGACCATTTTGCCTGTGTGCTGGACACAGAAACATGAAGAGAGTCCCAGCTATTTCAGTTGAGCTGTTCTGGCTTCGAGATCCCCAGTTTTTAGAAGTTATGAAACTATCTTGGCTCCAAGACAACTCAGGGCTTCCACATTTCCTGCAATGTGCTCATTTTGAAAAACAGACATTTGCAGTCACTGAACGGTAAAATACCAACCGTCTGCAGTGCCCAGTCCAAGGAGTTTGCAGCAGACCGCAGAAAGCCAGACATCTCTTTTGACTTCTGCTCTGTGGTTTACTTCTGAATCATCCTGCCTGGTCCCCATGGGTTCCCATCCTCCCCACTCTGCCCAAATAAACCTTTCTTCCTTCAAATACCCCGTTAAAAGAAAATCTCAATAACGGTACACTATCTGGAGAGCACAGTGAAAATAAAAAAAAATTACTGGCACACCCATCAAATTTTATATTTTCAAAATGCTATAAAAACATCAGGTCACGTCCCCAGGAAGTAAAGTCAGCAAAATGTCATGGAAATCAGCATACCTAGTCCACTGGACACAGTCCCCTAAATAATTAATCCACACAAAACTCCAACAAAAGAGAAGGGAGAGTTTCTTGTGACTTGCCTAAATCTATTCAGTGTGCTTCTCTCTCTAATAAATGATGGTCACGAGGGCAATCCAAATGACAGCGAATCAGAACTCTGAAGTTCACCGTTCTAGTTTTGGGTTCAAACTCTGCCTCTGGAGCAGCTTACCTCCCAAAGGGGAAAATTTTGTCCTTGTAAGATTTTTCACTGTTCTTGACACGAGTTGATTGATGTACTGTTTGCATCTCACACTCAAAAATCAATGTTACAAGACAGAAGAGCTATATTCTGATGTTTCACATGCACCAGCTCTCCAATTATAGAGGAGGAGGAGCTGCAATTGACCCTTTCACTTTCAGTGTCTGACTGATGGCCATTTTACAAAATTATGTTCCCATTTTCCTGGTTTACAACATCACTAACCCATAAGAATTAGTTTTCAAATGATGAGCTGCTGAATGCACAGACTAGCCTCCTCACCACATTCACAAAATGTTTTATCCACAGAGGTTTTTCATGTTCTGTTCCATTTAGTCTTTTTTTAATTGCAGTCTTTAAATATTAAAAAAACTAAATAGGTCTTTCCTTACGTGATAGGAGATAAGAAGCAGTATAACCCAGTCGTTTTCAGTCACAGCTGGAATATCATACACACTGTCAGTTTGTGTTCATTACTCAGATACAATTTCGCTGGCAAAAACTCACCAAGAAAGTCAGTGATACTAACTACTTTACACTCATTTCTCTGCATCATAACACACAAGTGTATAAACTGATGTGTGCATTTTAGTTACTTTTTTATACACCTGGAAGTCCCAGTGAAACTGCACAAAGCTGAGTTTCAAATAAGCATCTTTACTAACAATATGCAAACCAGCAGTGCCTCGCTGCCTCGACACGCTGGGGCTCATTGTAGAGAGAGGGTCTACAAGGTTCACTGATTTCCCAAAAGGAAGTTACAAATTTGTGTACTGCACCTGGCAGCAAGGATGCAAGGCTCGCTCCCACACGAAGATTTATGGTACATTTCCCATTGGCTTCGGTGACTTTGGATTGGACACACTCTAATAGCAACATTGTCCATGTTCCAAAAAGCCTTTTCAGATGAGTACGGCACCATAAATTTTGCAGACTCAAAAAAGAGTTTCTGGTCTCATCCAAAGCCTTTAGGAGTCAAGCATTCCTGAGACAGGCTTAAAAAAGAAATGAAAGTACGCAGGTTGGCACAGAGCAGAGGAAGAAGCTCTGAGAACACAAATTTTGAAAAATATTTTGATTTCAATGTTTTCATGTCATCAGAGGCTAAGAAGTAACATGAAAATCGGTAACCTGGGGAGAAAATATAATCTCTAGATTCCCATTAAATTGAAAACAGAAGTATAAATCTATCTGTGAACTAATGAATTAATCAATCATCTAACAGCACAATGCTGTTTTCACCATTTATGCCAAGTGCAATTAACATCATGTACAGATGATCCAGTAAAACGGCTTAAACAATAAGACACTATTCTCCTTAATAGGAAGTCCCATAACACACACACACACGCATCTACAAAGAGCAAATTAAAAAGCCTTAATAGCAGTCCTCCTATTGGCTTTTATACATTATCATTATTCATTGATTGCCATCATGCATGTTTAATTATGAGGACAATGATCTGACCAAAGCATTTTAGCATCTATAATGGTGCCGGCTTTTAACAATGCACTCTGGCAATCCTTGTCATCTGGTCTGAAAAATTATCAAATAACTAAGAGCTACGTTTAGAAAACACTATCACTCCCAGTGACAGAAACACTCAGCGTGTGTTGAAGTTCTCTTTACAACGAGTCTCCAGCTCACAGTTACACACTCCTCTGAAATATCTGCTTGCTATAACAGTGAGAAATGTGACTTTCATTCCCACTACTTCTTTCTGCTTGTCATTTACATTGGTTGAAATTCAGATTAATATAGCTAATATTGGACTCTAGCCGTAAGGTCTTTTTTTGGTTGGTTTGTTTAAAAAGACTCTTAATTGGTTCAGTCATTTCTGAATTATGGGCTCAACACAAAACCCTCTGAATTTAAGTGGACAGACTTTCCTTGCCTTACATAGATTAAGTCTTCTACTAGCAAGGGAACAAAATCAAGCCTTTTCTCATCAACTTTGATTTAAACTTCTATCCCAGTAGCCTTACCTAGAAACTCAGGGAGTTTTACAGCATTTGCTAAGGAACAGTAAAAACTGGCTTCACTTTGATTTTCTCCTTTTTTCCTTCAGACATTTCAAGAGAGCTCTGGAAGGAGATTAAGTAAAGGAACAAAACAAATGATCCATATGCTTGTAACCAGTCACATAACTGGTCCATTAGCATTGCAAAACTTGTGAGGTCTTATGCTCACTTCTAACTGCATTTTTCTGCTTAAATGTAACATAGAAACTTTATACCTGGCACCTGATGAAAAACCATATTTCTGGGAATGCTGTAAGCATGGCAGAGAAGAATCGAATTGATTTTACAGAAAACTCAGGAAAACAAACAAACAAAACAGAAAACCTCAAGACGTTTGTGTCACTGCAAACACTTATGCATGTGGAGCCATGACTACAAGCAAGTTAGTAACACTCTACACATCAGAGGAGTGCTTGGTACAACCAACACAACAAGAGTCCTATCTCATCTTTGCCTGTCTTCCTTGTAAAACTTCGACTCCAGACATTCCAAACGGTTATCGGCAAAACAGAAGGGAGTCATGGGGAAAGATAAGAGAACATGGAGAATCCTTGGCCTGGGCCCATATGGAGTGGAAGAAGCACTGAAACGTCAAAGTCCAGAAAGTGGAGAACTGTCGTATGGAAATGTAGGCAGAAGAGCAAAAAGAGGCTGTGCTCCTCTGCTCCCGTGGCAGAGGGCATGACAGGAAATTTCAAGAAGTCCACAAAATAAGAAGGGAGGATAAGGCTGCAAGGCCCACGTGTGGTGCTTGCAGCCAGTTCAGCCAACAGAGTTAAAAGGGAGGTGATCTGCTAGTTTAAATTTTTTTTTAGACTTAAGTACTTCAGAGCAAGGATTCTTCTTTCTTCTTCATACTTTGCACAGCACAATGAAGACAAATGCCTTTGTGCCTCTGTGTGATGTAAAGAACAGGGGCAGCACCTAAAGAACAGTACCTAGGGCAAACAAGGTGGTTGAATACATTAGAAAAAAAAAAAGCCTATTGTAAACATATTTTTTCCTTCTCACTGCTTAATGTTTACTGTCCAGGGTATTTAAGGCTCAAGTTTTGCATTGACTTCTTTAGGACTGATGACAGGCCTGAAGCTAAACACACGTTTAGATGCTTTGGCGCAGCAGAGACAATAAGCCCAGCACAGCAGAAGATTAAATCTCAACTATAGCCACTGTTAGGATACCGAACTACAGCCTTCACGTTGCTTTATTGCTAATTTTTGCACATATGTCTGCGATCAGTTACAGGGCTCTGACATACGGTGAGTGCACCTGCTAAGTCAGCCAGGGCTATTGCCTCAAACAACGGACACTTAAGGCAGGATCTGCCAGGGTATAAATAAGGGATTATAACGTCGCTCATGCTGTAGTGCTTTGCATTCCCCAAACAAACACAGCACCATGGCACCGTAATAATCTCAGATAAACAGTCTAAAATGTTTTGTAAGCGTGCTACAGAATAGATTCATCACTCTCCCACAGTTAAACAAATTTATTATTAATTACCCAAGATTTAAATTCATAAAGTATGTTAGCAGGTTTTTGGTGCTCATTTGCATGATTTGGGGTGGAATACTAACAGACCACTTATGCACCCACACTCACATTTTCATCTATAAAATTACATATATCGGACAAGAAACTGGCAACTGCATCTGCGAGAAGGAACCGTGAAGTTCAACTAGTCTTTATTACAGAGCTGGGCAATAGCATTCATGCTGTTCCTCTAACAACCAAATCCCTAACCCATACTCTCCGTATTTCCCATTTACATTCACCCACTATCCAATTAACGTCCCGTTAAGCTGCTCACCTGCAGAGCCTTTTATTCCCAGGCCTCTGCAGCACAGCTTTAATCCCTCCGCAGCACAGGTTATTGCAGGACTTACATTGTTGTAGTTCTTGATGCTTTTTCAAGTCCAAACAAATTGCCTCTCTAGCATGTTTTTTAGCATCTTTAAAGAGGTTATTCTTTACCAGCTCCTTTGGGGCCTACCCATATACTAGATTCTCTAGATCACAACTGTAGCCAGGCTTTTAAAACAACTCTTCATACACTTCAGACAGTGCTATTCACCATGCTTATTCTTCTGTGCTTCAGACTTGTTTTGGCATCGGCCTCTTCTGCCGGATTGGAAATAGTGTGACAGCAGCACAGCGACTGCCCGTATGACGACTTGCTCTGTAACAGAACTTGTTAGGACAAAGAATCTCAAGCTCAAATCTCAGAGACTTCATGGCATTTAATATCCCATCTCTAAATCTGCTCCCCAAAAGTAGTTTCTGGATTGTATCTGCAACTACAAAATGGAGATTTTTGTAGGACTTCACATTCTTCCTTTTATTTTTCAACTAGCAGAAAAATCACAAAGAAACTATTTCAGTCATAAACATCAAGAAGACAGCTTCTAAGATTTGAATACAATTAAATCCAAACCTCAAAAATCTCATCTTCAGCATGGACTTGAATCCCATTTTTTTTGTGTTCTGGGTATCCATATCATTTATAATGTCACATGTAATACCATATCCTCAATTGCAAGAAAAAGAATTGAATATTTTCATTTTATCCAGTTCTGTTTATTTTTGTAAGGGTATTGAATGTGTGGCTAACACCACTGAAGTAATTAGCACAGTATCATTTTTTCTTTAGTGTTATTTCCATAACCCTCTGTACACTCTGGGGGTCTTTTTACAAGATTTTTTTTTCTCTTCAATTAAATTACTCCTCGTGCTTACACATGAGTACACAGAACATATAATTCTAGTGACATATTTCAAACTCAGGCTTTTGAAGCTCCCCTGTCCTAGTGCTGCTAGCAATTTTTGTCTAACGGAAGATTGGAAGACTCTCCAGAGCATATTACCATCAACATCTGCCAGAGCCGCTGTGCAATATTAGTCAAGGCATCTTTAATAATGCAAGAAAGGTCAGTAGCCCACAGAATATCAAGTTGAATATCGAAGAATTACAGATCTTTTTCTCTGTGTAGATTTCATAGGTACTCTTTGGGGCTTTTTCCAATTCATTTTATGCCAACAATAGGGTTTTTTTATTTTCAGGGTACACCAGAAAAAAAGAAAAAAAAAAAATCTTTCTCATCAAATGAGAGTAAGCATGTCTGTATATACATCACTGCTTACGTGTCAGTGCATAAAAAGTAGTGTAGGGATCAGGTATGTAACACATTTTTTACCTGAAATGTAGTTGGTTCCCAATAATTCAATTAGAAATTGCATTGTAACTCCAGGTAGGAAAGGTGGAAGCCAGGGCTAACAGTCAGACAAGCTGCCCGCTCTCCAGGCCATTGAACACAAGGAGCTAAATTCCATAAATTCATGCCACCAGAGTTAATGTTGCTTTACAACTAACAGGTTTTTCCTGGAACAACTCAGGATGTGATCACATAACAGGGCTTTGACCTTTTGGCTACATAATGCTTTTGTGATCAATAGCACAGAAATTAATGTGTTTATCATATCAGAGCATTTTTAAAGTTTCATCCATACAGTCACTAATTACCTCAAATGCCCATGATACTGCATTTCGAAGTGCTGCTCCAGTGCTTTCAAAATTCTGCACAGGAATAAGCTGAATTAGGCAGTCTGAAAAATCAAACCCAACTAATTTCTTCTGTTCTCCCCAGGTCATTAATCTTCATGGGACAAATTACCACTGATAGCTCAGTAGTGTGGCACTGATGGACTGGGAAGACAACAAAGCCACTCTGCCGTATTTGCCTCGTATCCTCTGCACCTTCTTCCCTGAAATTTCCCCTCATTTCCTTTGGCTTTTTGGTGTAAATTATTAGAATTTATGATTTTTCATTGGTCTTTTCTCTAGAATTACCCATTCAAGCTCACATTCAAACATCCTCTGCTGACAGCGATATGACCACTTTGATTGCAATTTGACAAAGCAATTGTGCAGGTTTTAAACTCTATTTATTTGTGTTCTTCTATTCTATACCATTCCATTCTATATTATAATAGCAGAAGCATTCTAATAACATTTACAGCCTTAGAAATTACACAGGATTCTGGTATGGTGTTAGAGGCAAAATATTAGTATCAAACTAAAAGGTTGTTAGCTGAATTCAGGGGGTTTTGTCATGATAAAGATGTGAGCTCTCATCATAAATCTAACAGCAATGCAGAAAGATGAGTTCCAACTTGATAAAAATGAAAATTTAAAACCTAATTAGAAACACAATACTAAAAAGTCTATCTGATTTTCCTAGACAAAAATTATGCTCTTTTCAGTGTGGTATGCTGTATGTGCAAAGTACCTTCAGGCCACATTTGCTTTTGTCTGAAAGCTTAAGGGGAAAAATACACAAGCCTTTTTCTTTAACCTATAGCAGTACAGCCAAAGGCACTGATGAGGTCACAACAGTACATAATAAACGATCAGTAAAGAAAATGGTGCCATATGTTGCTTTTCCCCTGCTGTACTTAGTTCTCTGGAAAACGATCAACAATAGCTGCAGCTAAATCGCATCACGTTTTTCTGTTATCAAATGGGGTTAAAAAGTCATGTAAATAAATATACATGAACTAAAGAGAAACAGCTAGAAAGTTCCCAGAAGGGATCTCTAACAACCTCCAAGTTGGACGGACCATGGTAGATCAAGGGATCATTATTAAGATTAAAGGCTTACACCAAACCTGCTGTGAAATTCAATCTGCTGCATTTTAAGTGTTGATGGCACAAAATGGAAAGTACTAAATGGTAGTATTTATTAATTCTTAAAAAGAAAAGTGGCAAGAGACAGAGGCTACATTTTCTACATTCCCAGTGTGCACGGTGCTATTTGCTGAGATAAAGAACTCTGTAGGTACCTCCTATGAAAATCAAACATTTCAAGCAAACTCTTTCTTGTATTGATTTTCTGAGAAAAAAAAAATTATCAGCATCATTAGTGCTTTTGGTTTTTTTCAAAGGCTTTAGACCAATTTCGTCTTAGAGAAACACACTACAGCAGTGATTGGAGCTAAATCTAAACTCCTAAAAGCAGGCACTTCTTTACCTTGGTAGTTTGACCTGTGCTATTCCAATTGCGTTTGATGGGATTATGCTGCTGTGCCTAACAAATAACCAAGATGACCGCTGTCTGAGTCTGCAAGTGCTACTCAGTGCCTCACCATCCTCGGGGGACACCTGCTCCCTGCATTGTGTTTCTAAACTGAGTTAGAGAGATGTTCTACAAGTGCCCTGCAAGAGAGGCTCTGCGTCTCTCCCGCGGGGTATGTTAGCAGTGTGCTTACACTGCGGCCCATTTCCCCGCAGACTGCCACCCTCTGTAACTCACTCAGCACTTTGAATCTAAGATCCGCTACCAGCCACAAAGTCCAAATGTTTAAAATCTCAAAAATCTCTCGAGTGTTCTGCAGTTCCCTTCTTCTGAAAATCAATCGCTTGTCCCCAAAGAAGACAGCGTGACAGTAATTAGTTATACTTGAGATGTTTACACAGGAACAGTTCCCTTCACAGAAAGGCGGTGTGGAATTTGTGTATATTTGGAAAAATATTTAGACTTCTGTCACGGCTTTGCCATCTGTATTCGTTGGCAATCATCCTCCTCAGGCAAAGACCTATGCTGACAATGTAAATTAGGTCATAGTGACACATTGGTCCTCTGGGAATGCTGGAAAACCTTCAAAACTGCTAAAGGATAAGTGTGTCCTGTAACCTGGAAGGAATACCCCATCATGTGGGGTTGTATTTTCAAATAATGACTGTGTCCTGATCACCTGAGCCAGCACGGAGCTACATCACATGGTCCTGTACCTAGCACTTGGGTTGGCTTAGTCAGACCTGTCCACTAGAAAACTGAAGGATTTGGCTTTAAGCATTACAAAATATTTCACGTGGCAAAACTCAACTGTTGAAACACTATGAACAATTTTGTCTCTGAGAAAATTATTAGAGACTGTGACAAACCTCTTCTGTGACAAGACACTTGCTTTGTGCTTCATCCATTCCCACATTGAGGCCCATTGACAACATTTTGGAAGCCAATCAAAACAGACGTTGCTAAAAGCTTGAGCCAAAGAGGTTACATTCTCATCTGGTATATGGCGTCATATTTTAATTGGCTTTAAAGCTGCCATATCAACAGGTCCCTCTGAAGAGCCTGATACCTGTGTGCCAAAAAACCTGGGAGCTTTAGGAAAACTTATCATGGGTCTGAAACAGGTACAGCTGAGAGAGGGATCTATTTATAAATCAGGTCACGGGGGTTCAAGCTTTTAGAAAAGGCAGAAGTTCAGTAAAAGACAGTACGGGGAAAGCGGAACTTTAGCGAGCTATGAAGAACAAGATTCTCTTTAGTTCTGCAGCTTTTAAAAATGCATCCATTTCTGCTCTTGTGTTGTGCAAACTCCAGAGCTTTTCTGTCTTAGTTCAATCTCACAACATCTATAAGCATGGCACATGCTTAGGAAACTTGGAAGCAGCCTATTCACCAGGTGGGTTTCCCTGCAGAGGTCCCTCAGTTCTACCTATCTGTGATACACTCTTGGAAGCTAAACCGTTACAAAGGGACAGCAAAGCACCTTTCTGAGTTGATTTGTGAAAATTGCTTCAGTGAGTAAACAAACGTGTTTCCTTACTCTTGATAGAAAGCCTCATTAAACTTTCATAAAAGATCTGCATTATTAAAATCCCTGTTGTCTCCTAAGGAATGGAGGTATAGGCATCTCAGGTGATGCTACAGTGCCCATTCAATGAAACCTACAATATAGACGCTATTTTTAAAAAGCACACTTAGCAATGGAGCAGGTGACCTGTTTTTGCAGGATGAAGCCCACTCTTACCAACAGGAGAGATAAAACCAACCATTTACCGATGGGTGGGATGGAGCCTTAGTCACACTAGGAGTCCATCCTGCCTTTCTGGCATGCCTTGCTCACAAAGATAGTTTCAGAAAACAATAATAAAGTCCAGTAAGGACGCTTCAACGAGTGTCTTAGGGTTGGCTACTTCTTTTATAATCATCAAAGTGTAGCATGTGGAAAGAAAAAGATAAGAAACCAAATGGACAAAAAACACTCATTACCGGTTGTTTGGACTGTGCTCTTCACCCTGACTCCTTCCTATAAAACATCAATCTGCTATTATCCTTCTGCCAGATAAACAGGCAAGGCAGTTGAAAGTGATGTGCAGAGGAAACTTTTAACTCCTGAGCACGTCATCACAGAGATACAAGGTTTTCCCTGATGAGTGCAAATTACTCTAGGACTGGTGGGTCTCAGTGGCACACAAAGAGCAATACACTCTACCCTGCATACAAGAGTGATTCTCACTTTGCATGATAACAAGCCTTTTCTATTTTGGAAGTATCTAACCAAGTAGCTCTGTAGGAGGCTCACTGTGTTAGTCTTCAGTAAAGGAGCCAGATCTATAGCTTAAGTCAAACAAAATGGTAGCATTTCTGCCCTAGCCTGAAGCTCTCTCTTTGCAGTCCTGAGCTTTATGGGAAGCACTGGAATGAAAAGAAAAGTTGCCACTATAGCAAGAAATGAGATTTAGAAAAAAAGGAACTTAATTTTAGAAGTCAGTGCTCATGTGGAAATAAGGCAGAGAGTCTAGAAATGGGTTTGCTGTTAAGTAACACAGAACATAATTTGGAAACCTCTGGAAGCCATTTAAGAGATGTGACATTGCAAGTGATACTGAGCTGGAAGTCATCACAGATGCGGTGGCAGCAGGTACCTGGGTGCACCTCTTCTTGGCAGTCTCTGCTCCCTTAGCAGCTCCCTTGAGTTTTAAGCAGATGACAGCTTTCTCCCCTAGCTGCAGAAAAATGCCCCATTTTATTCAACCAGCTTCAACAGACAGAAACTTATCATGCTTATGGCTTGCCTCTTAGCTGAAAAGAAACCTCTGGTGAAACTCAGAACTGGGTGTAACTCACCAACCCTACACTACTTAAAATTAATTGGTGTGGGTAAGAGACTATGCAAAATACCAAGGAAACATTGGGGACCCTGATTCATATAAGCAGGTTTTTCTACCCTTCCTCTTTTGGAAGCAGCTGTATTGACAGTTTATAGTAGTTTAATAAAACTTCAGTTCTATTTCAGGATGAGAGCAAGATCCCCACAAGAAGAGAGTCCTATTGCAGAGAGTGCAGGGAGAGGAGGAAGCCTGAGGAAAAAGGAAAATACTTCTATAAATGACGAATTAGGACTGTCTGTAAGAACTGTAACGCACAGAAGCTTGGCACAGTAAAAGCAGAGAATATTTCTGCTTTCAAAATGGGAAGTTACTACACTCTGCAATCAGAAAGAACATGAAAGTTGGACTATCGAAGTGCCAAACTCACACTTGAGAAACTGTAGAACTAAGTGGCTATTAAAAAGCCAGAAATCAGACAGAGAAACATGCAAGGGACAAGGTTAAGTATCATCAAAGAGAAGGATTGAAAGAAGGTCAATAACTGCTCGGACAGGAAAGGAAGATGAATAGAAAATTGTTCTGGACCACCTCAAACCCCTGCTTGGCAGAAAGGTATTGATGGCATTTGAAGTGACCAAGAAAAATGTGAAAGATGTGTCCTCCTTTCTCTCACAAAGCGAACAAAAAAAAAAAAAAAAGAGAAAAGAAAAAAGCCAAAGTCAGGGAAACCTCCTTGCAAATTCCTGGGATTGGCTTAGGACAAAGGACATACTTTAGCTCGGACACTGTAAAACAGTGCTTTTTTAAACCATCATTTCAGAGAAGTGCTCTACATATTTACATAATACAAGTCATTCTCTAATGACTGGATAAGGATACAGACCCTTCTGTTATTTTAATGATATAGAATCAGTTTTCACTTTTGACAGAGACATAACTCATTTGAAACCCTTTGAAACCCCCCCAGTAGGTTATCCTGCTTGCCCAGACAAGATCCAGAACAGCAGGTATCTTGAACATTGCAATAATCTCATCAAGAAAACCAAAGCAAAGACTACACTTTAAAAGCTGCTTATGAAAAGCAAGGGGAAGAAAGCTACTCTGGTAAGACAGGAAATAAATCTGGAGGATCTCAGAGAAGCCTTGCTTCTGGCACAGGCTGCTCATGGAAACTTTGGTCAGTCCCTTTATCCCCTTGTGCTTCAAGCTCCTCACCCATATAACAGAGATAGCAAGGTCATTGAGGCTTTGGTTTTTTTTGCTTAGGTGCAAACAATTTGGAGCTGTGATTATCTGATAACACGGGTGAGCATGGCGTTTACTGCAATGAGTCTCTGATACAGATTCTCAGCATCGCCTTCATACAAATACATTTTAACCCTTTGTGGTTTCAGCTCATTTATCCAGTGAGAGCAAATGCCTTTCCAAATAGTGATGGTAACTTGTTGGGGTGGAGGCGTCCACAATTGTATTATAGTCTTTCCAGACATAGGAAATGGGTGAGAAAAAATATTTGTGAGGGAAGGTAAAACTGGTTCCTTCCTCCAGGAGCCTGAGGGGGACTGGGGGTGTGGGCCCAGGATGCAGAGTCACCAGTGCAGAAGCCTCGATCAGAGCCACCAGCCAGACACAGGAGACAGGGGAAGAGCATCCCCAGGCCAGGGAGTGGGCCAACCACACTGGGTTCAGCAGGTCCTTCAGGTCTGCCAGGAGGCAACTGAGGGAGAGGACAGATCTACAAACCCTTCCCTATCCATTCTTTCAGATCTCATCACTTTTTGCTTCTACACCCCAACACTGACTTGCTCACTGAGAAATGTCTTCAGCAAATGCAGGTATTCACCAGCATAGAGATGTCCAAACTGTGACAACCATCACAAAGGTTCAGCCCTACTCTGCATCCCCTTGGGAGAGCCACATGACTAATAACGTATTAAAAAAAACCCAGATCATTTCTTGCACATCAGTGTGCCAAACCAGGACAGAACTGGTGGGCAAAGATGGACTGGTGCAAGAGGCAGCTCACTCAGCTCCTGCCCCATCTGTTATCTGTAGACAACAGGGAGTTACATCCTGTATTTTTTCCATATAACATCTCAAACTCTATATACTGAAAGAAGATCAAGGACAGTGGCATTCAGCTATCATGATGATAAAAGAGAGATTGGCTAGATGAGTACTTGATTCATGCAAGCATGAGTAAAGCAGGAGCCAGCAGGTGACAGCATGGCCCCAACTCTGAGCAAACTGAGCTCCTTCCAGGGTAACAAGTATTAAATAGTGTTTTGACAAAGTTTTGGGGAAGGACTGAACTGTTAGGACCTGTGACAAAGTCCCATTTTCCCTACATTTCCTTTCCAACAGGAATGATAGTTTTCACATAAACTACAGCACATTAAAGAGACTCACTTTTTTAAAACTTATCATCCATTGCACGAGTAATTGTGATGAATTCTCAATCAGGATAAATACAACCTGTGTGATGAATTTAAGGAGGTGAAATTAAAGGCTGGTAGGAAGACAACGACTGTTGGAAAGCACCGTGAGCAAATGATGGATGATACCAAGGAAACAAATGGATAGATTGTCAAACATACAAACCGACAGCACAATGGGAAATTAATGGCAGCTGTTTCAGCCAGAGCCTGGACCTACCACGCTGCCTTAAAGCATCATTAACTTTAGTATAAAAGCTATGTGCTACAGAGACTTTATTAGGCAGAATCACAGGTGTTTAAGAACTTGATGAAGTATTTTCTTGACACAAGCGTTCTTGTTGCACACGCAGATGCTGTGAGGGCCTCACATGTACACCAGAGTGACCCAACGTGTTTGACATGCTGAAAGCATCTGGGGCACTCTGCTAAATGGCCTGCCTGGCTAAAAATGAAAATTGTGTCTAGTCAGGCAAAAATAAAGTCCATTTACACAGGTGAAAAGGCCAATGAAGTGCCCATATTGGAAACAGTGCCTTCTGGAAGGTGTAGTAAGGGAGGCAGGAGAAGCAGCACTGTGGCTCGTGCTTGTAGCATAACATTAGAGTCGGTGATCCGGTTTGCCACTGACGTCTCTATCACTCCCGGTCCTCCCCAGCCATACCTGATGGGCCTTCGTCTACAGCACAAGGTGTGCAGTGTACAGGTGTGAAACACTGTGCCACAGTGGTTTACATTCAGGCTGCACTGGTGTATAGGCACTCCAACATACAAGACAGCAGAAAGGCTGCTTCATTACACGTTCAGGAATTCTTCCTTTAGCATTCATTCAACTTGAGTTTAGTTAAAAATAAACAAACAGTTGATTAATCCAGAGAAAACAAAAACGAGCTGAGTCAGTGAAGAAGACAAAACTTTCCATAGCAAAGATGTGAGCTGTACAGCAAAGCTTGAAAAGAAATGGAGTCCTGCTTGCTTTGTCAGTAATTTCTTTGGCTATTTTTGATAATATCCTAGAAGCTTTTAAAGGACATTCAACAAAAAGGTCACTTGGAAGTGTTTGCAAAGATTAGGGGAGATCAGGATGCGTTTACTGTGCCCTATCTGCCACATGCTCAATTCACTGTCATGGAGGAAGAAAACAGCAGAATTAATCCTCACAGAGGAAATTAGGATGATATTGTGCTGGGTCACGTTCCTGGATTATAAGATTTCCACCAGTCAATCCTGAGTTATTGCTCTGCAAATACTCAACAACCTAATTTGATAGATACTCTGAAAAAAAATTACAATGGGAAATTACTTTCCTTGTGTTCCAGAATAAACATTCCATAAAAAACAACCGGCATTTAGCTTGACACCAGTGAATGCCCATATCTTTATTAACACAGGCTGTATTTCAAAGTAGGTCTCCATCATTCTGTTGCTATTAACCCTCCAAACAAGCATATTTTTTTGCACAGTTAGCATGAATCATTCTTGGTTGCGAGGGCATCCAGGCTTGGTTACATAGAGGGTTGCTCACACAGCCATCTGTATCTTCAAGGTGAAGCAAGATGTGGATTAAGGTGCTCAAAGATAGAAAAGACTTTTCCTTAGATGCTTTCCCCTAGACCTCTTGTTATCCCATAGAACAGTAAGCCTCAGTCAGGTCTTTTCCTACAACTTTCACCCTGAAATACGTGTTTTTCCTTAACTACTTTGCACAAATTCTTGAGAGAACACATCCGCAAGTGACATAGCTGTAATAGTTACACAGCTCAAACAGAATATCAAAACACACAGAGCTTAAAGATAGAATTTGACTTTCTGCTTTCAAGGTGACCTCAGCGCCTAACACAGGGTTTTCTGAGTCACCCACAGAGGGAAGGGCATCTGCACTTGCGTGCTGTTCATGGGAACATGACCCCACTATGCATTTTCAAATTCCCTCACATAGCTCTTAGAAGCGATACTTTGGCAAGGTCAACAGAAAAGAAGCATTTCCAAAAGCACCTGTTTGGACCGTGGGAAACAGGCAAATCCTCTGAGTCCTATTACCATGTCAGATACTGCAGATTAATGGCAATCCTCTCTCTCCTCTGGCAGAAGCATAGGGAGCCTGGCACACTTGATGGGATGCTTCAAACCAAAAGACAGACATTAAGCTCATGGGAATCACGCACGTGTGAAAGGTGTGCAGTGGGGCAGGCAGATGGTCTCCTGTTTCTGGAGAGAAGCCACAACATATAGCTCTTGTGTAACTTCTTTACATCCTTTCTAGCACTCTCCTTCATATTGGGTAATTCAGCCCTTCCTGGCGTACCAGAGTTACAGTCAATAACATTTTGTCATATCCCAAGGTCCAGGATACTCAACAACCAGGTCATGCTGGGAGGGAGGATGACCCATGGAGCCTGAGACATGCTGAGAAGAACTAACAGTGTCAGGGCCACCCGTAACACTTCTCACCCTGGCTATTTTGAAATGCTTGGACATATCTTATTAATAAATAAAACCAACTTAATAGACTGCTTTGCTTATGTACCATGTGAGGTGGCTCCTCAAGCAACACAGAATCGGGAAAGACAATCTGGCCTGTTACAAACAAAAGGAACAAGCAAACAAAGACAAGGCA
The DNA here is from genome assembly GCF_013368605.1 of Nyctibius grandis. NCBI lineage: Eukaryota > Metazoa > Chordata > Aves > Nyctibiiformes > Nyctibiidae > Nyctibius > Nyctibius grandis. The sequence continues at coordinate 17,695,105 of NC_090670.1, forward strand.
AACAAAATCCTCCCAAGCTGACACAGTCCAGGTGCACTACTCACAGTCAGTCTGTAAACCACCCTAGGCTGGAGGCAAGAAATAATGTGAAGAATAAAATGCTCCGGTCTCTAATAAGCTTTGAACTGTCTCTCACAAACTTAGGCCTCTTTTCAAAAAAATTTTTATACTATTAATGTAGCTGGAGGAATGAGGTCTCCTTGTGCAAAGCACTGTGCAAACAGAAGAGAAAAAATGGCATTTGCCCCCGGGAGGTTAGGCTGTATTTAGAGAAGACAGATGGCAAATACAGGAACAGAGGCTCAAAGGCAGCTGATGGCTCATGGAGCGGCTGTGCAGCTCAGAAGTCAAACTTCTCAAATATTTGCCTGGTGACCAGTGCTTCAGATTTCATTGCTTCCTCAAGTTCTTGTCCTGACTGCAAAGTGACATGCAAATGCCTGTAGGACTGCACTGGGATATGTTTTCCCTAGCATAAATCTATAGAATTTCGTCCATTCTGAAAATTCATCTAATTCGATCAAACATTCCTGCTCTAAGTAGAACACGCAGATGTAGAATGCACGCATGCCTAAATTCTTTTAAACAGTTAAAAACAACACCAAACTCAAGAAAAAGCCCAGAGAAAACATACCCTACTTCAAAATACTTCAATTAGTCACACTCATTTAACTCCACATATTCCTGCAGTACAAAGCAGTACTTATGTTTAAGGTTCAGACTGTAAACTCCTCACTTTTCAATATGCTCACAAAAGAAATCTGGCTGCTTTTGATGGGGTTATTTGCATCAGTAGGAGCTCAACAGCATGAGTGGTTCACGCGTTCCTTTTGGTAGGGCTTTGTTCTGTCACCCATGTTTCTCTTGGTCGCTAGTACAATAACATTGCATGCACCATGTCTAGGCACGACGCTACCAGTTCCAATGCAACCAATTCCCTGTGAAAATGCAGCCAGTTCAGTTCATAGCTCCAACCCAGCGGTGCACACATGCACTGGTTTCAGTGGGGTTTCTCTGTGCTTAAGTGCCCAGCTTTATTTTTTGAGGTTTGTGAAAGAGTTAAATGTTTATTTTAGAGTCTCAGTGTCCTTCCCACCAGAGAATTATTTTTCAGCATACCATTATGGCAAATTTTACTAATGCTTGCCTATGGGGCTATCTGGGTAATGGCACCATCTGACTCTTATCATAATTTGATTCAAACTCATATTGCTTTTACATTTTATTTCTCTTTGCCATTCTGGCTTGTAACAGCCAACAGCAGGCTGAAATTTTACCTAAATGAGAGCATTTTTGCTCAGTAAAAGAACATTACTCTGTGCCATTTGCTTAATAGTTCCCATTACTGTGTAGGGAGTGTTGCATCCTTAGGCCAAGTTCCTGGCACCCAGTTTGTTAAAAGTTTCAAGGCCAATGTAACAGCAGCTTCTGCATGGTAAAAACCTTATTGTCTGGGCAAAATTATGGTTTCTCAGGTACACTAGAAGTCAAGAAGAATCTCAGCTGGATTTATGCATGCCACAAAGTACCTGTGTTTCCTAATGAGAAGAGCCTTTATTAATACTGTGTTCATACTGCTAGTGTTACAGAACTTTAAGAGATGGACTTTGCCATCCTTGTGTTGTGTTTTCTGCAAGAGCTTTCAATGATATTGAAAACTACTGAATACAGGAGCTGAGTCAAAAGTGGATCAATGTCGTGGTGAAAAGCGAGACAAACTATCAGCTTACTGGAACGCAATCCAAACCAAAGGGGAGCTGACTGCACCAGTGGGTGCGCCTGACCCTTCGTGCTTCCTAGTTGGAAAGATAGCTGCAGAGAGAAGGGAGGCTGCACTGAGGGCCAAGACGTGGTAGCACAGCCGTGAGTATCTTTGCTATGACAGAAGGAAGGGCAAGAAAAGCTCAGGTGACAGGCAGCTGCTGGTGCTCCCTGTGTAGCAGAGTGTGCATTTAAGCACAGTACGCTGAAATACTGCAGAATTTCCCATATTTCCAGGACTCCACTGCAGCAGATAGAACAAGCAGTAATGTCAACAACTGAGCTGTGGTCAATGAATGTTCATGCTTCCTTGGTGCTTACCACATTTGGAGATTGATTAGATTGCTTAAATCATGCTGAAGCTGCTAGCACATAATCTGTGAAAATATGTCAATTTGCCTTGTCCATACAACACTGTGGGACACCAGAGAACACTTTACATAGTATGAAAGGTATCGTGACACAGTACAAATACATTACAGTGTAAGTTCAACGTGGAAGGAAAGGAGCACCATGCCCACCTTACCTCAGGCTCCTAACTCCTTCCCCACAGCCCAGGAACCATATGCAACTGTGCCAAAAGCAAAAATCGGGTGTATTCTCAGGGTAGGGAAAGTGGCTTTGATCAGGCTGGAAGTTCAGATTCAGATGAAAAGACACAGTATAAAAAGCAACAACCTTATAAAGGAGTATGAGCTGCACCACCGAGAACAGAAAGGTATTTCAGACAGATCAGATTTTATGTCCCATGTTCCATATCCTACATCTGTTTCCAGAAGTAAAAAAGACAATAAATCTGCAATAACTATGGAACCATTTGCCCCAGTCCATAGTACTTTGAAAGCTTAAACCAATTGCTAACATGCTTCAATATTGATCCTAAAACATATTAGCACTAGTTATTTACCTCTAGATGTAACTATTGTTCACGCAAAATGTCCAGGCCCTTTTGATACTTGCTAAAAGCCAGTCAAGTGTCCAGGGAAACTGTAAGTTACAGAAAATATCTTAAGTAACAAGTGTTCTACCTCACAAGTAGATTTCAAAACTACTTATTCATGGCCAGAACTGTATACATCAAATGTAGCTCTCTCTTCCATTTGTAAATGTCATCACTTCCAGTCACGGGGCATTATTTCATTATTGTATCCTCTGAATTTTTCAGCCTACCTATTGTTTGCTACTTCTTATTTGAGAATACTGCAATTTGTATTTCAAACTGCTAGAATTAAGTGTCAAGTGCAAGCATCCACCTTTATTGACCCAGAACTCAACTCATGAAAATGTTATCCACCACTAAGTTTATATTTGCCACCTTGAAATCTGAGTTTGCCGGTGAGCTGCTATGCTCACTTGTGTGAATTAGGGCACGTTCTACAAAGCACATCATGCACCAAGGCAAACATCACTGATCTGTGCCCAGGAGCCAGGGTCATTGCAAACAACAGCTGGAAGTACCTGCACTGCACTGAGCTCAAGTGCCTGCAAGGGGACGTGTGACATGAATGCCCGTATGTTCAGACTTTGTTAATTAGAGGAGGAGTGGTTGTAGACCATCTTTTCTTCCTGAAGAGCATTCTGCATTTAACCAGCTAAACACACTGGTTGGGAAGCTACTACACAGAAGCTGTATGTGCTAATATTGCAAAGTATTTTAGCAAAAAAAAGCCAAACTGGAGCCTGAATTTCAAAGCATAAAAAAGGAGTAGCGCGAGAAGGGACTAAAAACAAACTGGAGTTTAAAATGACAGAACCAGATGCATACACAAAATAAAAAATTGATTCTTTCTGAAGTTCCAACTTCCTTTCTCCCAATAGTTGATCTTATTTTTCCCCTGAAAAGGCTCAAAGGACATATTTAACAGAATTTGATAAATATCTTGAATAACATGAGAAAGACGTTAGTTATTGCCAACCTGTGATTAGGGTTGATATTGATCTAGAAAACTAGATATTATTATTTTTAGACTACTACAAAGTACTTCAGTGGCTTATGTTGAAATTATTTCAGAAACTGTTTTTATTAATACACATCTGTCTGTACTTCTAAGCTGGTGATAGAAGTTTGATCTTCAGCTTTAAAATCCTGAGACCCTTAGTTGCTAGGAGACCAACAAATCTAATTCCTGTGTCTCTTGTAACACAAAAATATAACTATATACTGATTCTCTCAGAGAAACTCACACTATGTATTTTTCAACTCCCCCTTCTGTCAGTGATTTGAAGCTTTCTTTTGATTCATTTAGGCTAAAGAAAAGGCATATCAATTATAAAGATATTGGTAAATATGTTAACAGAAAAAAAAGATGGAACATTCTTTTATCAGAATTTTTCATTTATCTCACTGCTGGAATAAGAAATGACTGAGCAGCAAGTTATAAGGTCTTGAAATTTACTTCTAATATGGATTCACAAATTTATCTTTAATATTTCATTAGTATGATTGTTGATCATTTCTGATTCAGAAGATGTCTTTGTAGATAATCAATCTAGTGTCTTTATGAGAAACATTATTCATAAACATATGTAAAAGGTCTGTGCTTTCATTACAGCACAACCAGTTAACCTTCTATCTACGTACGCCCATCTGACCTTGCAATTACTGGCTTATCTATATGATGCATTGCAACGGAGTTATTAATTCTACTTCCTTAGACTTTTATTTTTTGGCTTGGCAGGTCTACCAGGAAGAATAACACATATTCCATTAATAACAATTATCAGTGACACAATAAGAGCCTGAATAACATTTTATTCAAAAAGTGGTATTTTGTCTGTGGACATAAGCAAATATAAATACCCAGAATTCTGGGAAACTCATTTCTTAATTGTATCAAAGAAATGTTGCTATATGAAAGAAACAGTGATAGTGTACCCTTTTATAAGAGAAAGAAAAAGTCAACAATATCTATATAAAAAATCAATATCCTCTCCACTGATTATCTCATATTTTCTCAATGTATGTGAATATAAACCAGATACAGTGGTGAGAAAGAAGTTAGGACAGTCAGTTTTCTCCCTTCTTCTAAAGGTCTTAAAACTCCAAAAATCACCATTTTCTGTTTGCTTTTCTTGGGACAGCACAGCCAACACGCTGGCAGACACCAGCTGAACATCCCATCCAGCAAGGCTTGGCGCCAGCAGCCGAGCCAAGTGCAAATACCCAGATGCACTGCGCACCCTTGCTGCTCCTTCCCCATCTCCAGCAGCACCCCAGAGGGAGGAAATGTCCCTTCTTACAAAGCAATGAGAAACCTCAACTTGCACACACTGCTTTTCTTCCACAGTTTCAGAGCCTGCCAGCAGCCAGCCACGTTAACGCTGCCAGCTGCTGCCAGAGGTGACGTGGCAGTGCTGCAGGGAAGGCTCTCAGACCCTGATGATAAGCCATATAAGAGCTTCTGCAAGTACTTGTAACAGAATTGTTTTTCTCTTTGCCTTTAACAAAATAAATAGGAAATTACATACAATAAACGGCATTAAAATGTTTAGATTGCAAATCACACACTTAAGCTTAGGAAATGGCAGACTTTTATGCTGCCACGCAGTCTTTATTCTGCCCTTTCAGGATTATGACTTGTTTTTTCAAATTCCATGATCTGAACTACTTTTCCAAACACTGGGCTTTGAGCAAGATAAGAGCTCAGTGTTGAAAAATAAGTGTTGGAAAAAATCCAGCATGCATGGAGTTAAGATTGCACAGCTATAAATTTAGATTTTCTCAGTTCTCCAATTCTTGACCTTGCAGATGAGAGTCATATTTTTAATGTATAACTTCAGTGAATACATCTGCATATACACTAACGGTATTATACGCATATCTCAAATACACAGACAAATCCATTTGCTCTATTGAAAATATTTCTATTAGGGAATCATTTTTAAAATCCTTTGCCCACATAAGTAATCCTAACAGAAGGATCCTACTGCAAAGATGTAACCATGCCCTGAAAGCTCACTGTGTACTTTTACACAGAAAACCTCCATCACTAACAAAGCATCAGTTACTCACCAGAACAACATCTTTCCTTCACACTCTGCAGTTGCCCACCATGGTGGTTTTATACACCCCCAAGAAAGCTCTAGAGAGAGTAGCAGAGCAGAGCTCTCTCATAAATGGAGACTGAAAAACCTCAGATTGTTTACCTTAACAAAAAGATGACTAAGGGAGGACATGATGAAAGGCACATAAAACAGATATGGAACTGGGGGGCTTGCAATCTACCCAAGAAGAGAACAAAAAGCTGAGTGCTTTCTTCTCCTTTAAAAGAAAAAAAAAGAGTCTAATTGTCAGAAACACCCTCAGCATCGCAAGCAGCACAGTCTCCAGCACATGCCTTGCTACAGCTGCCAGGTGCATAGGGAACTGTATCAGCATGGTGATTTTCTATTCCAGCACTAATATCTGAGAGAATAATAAGATAAACAGTTTCCTCCCCAAAACACAATAGAATATTACAGCATGTATTCACCTTCCTTTCCCTTATTCCTTCAGCTCTAGGACTCCATCATTCTCATCTGAATGTGCAATACAAAGAAAGCCACATCTCAACCAAAACCAGGATGAACAAAAACGTCCAGAGGACAGAAGGCTCAGCCTGGTTCACTGCAGCTGAAGATAACCTGCCTGAAGTGACAGGTTATCTCAGCACAAGTGTACCTGACCTCAGTCACTGCTCTCTGGACTATATCCCTGCAAGAACGAATCAAGCCTGTGTTAGCGTGGCTTTGATTATTTAAGCTTATCATTTGAGCTAGCTTTTCAAAGCCACTTAATGCACAGCTGAAACAAGAAGCTTGCAACACAACCGTACAAGTAGTACTGGCCAGTCAAAAGTAAAACGGAGAATTCAGATTATGCAATCAAGCATTGATTTGTAAAATTATTACTATAATGGGAATACAGTGAAGGAATAAAACACAGAATTAAACTTCAGCTACCTTCCATTAAGCCACCTCCATTCTCTAATAATCTGATGTTGCTATTTACTTAAGAATTTAACTAAAAATAAGTTGAAGAATATGGTTTGGAAGGATACACATTTCTAAAGTACCTGGAATTATCTAAATTAAAAATGCAACAAAGCACATGTGGAGGGTGGGAAGAATAGGTGCAGCAAGAAAGAGAGAAAAAGAGAAAGACAAGAGGCCACCGTTCTTACAATTAGCAGGAATGTGGAGAGCACAGCCTGCAAGAGAGTTACTGACAAGTCACTGGAGCACATGCAGCTTATTAGACTCCACTGTGAATATACAGCAGGTAAATCATCTGCAGGTAGACTTCAGAAAAGAAAGAAAATCTAGCAAGAGAGTTGGGCTCACAGTTTCTTTGAATTTTCTTATTGTTATCAAAGCACAGGCTCTAAAGAAAAGGTGTAAAAAGTTGCTTACTTAATTGCCATATTACTGTAGGTTTCCTATCAATATATAAAAAGGAGAGTATGAAGCTCCAAAATCATCAATTTCCACTCTTTTTACTCTGCAAAATTCACAGGGCAGAAAAAAACTGTAACTACACTATCACCACTCCTAGCTGTGCTTCCCTAGGTCAGAGTAGCATGTCCAGGCCTTTAGGAATAAGCATCTCTGTGGAGCATGAGTAGCAATTATCCTGACTTCAAACCACCTAAACAGTTTGTCTTAAAGTAAGCCTAGCTGTAACTATACACTTAATTCAGTCTCTGAGCCTGAATTTAAGCTCTGAACATAAAGTAAAACTACTGCAGTTGCCTCCACAGCTGTTTTTTCCCCCTCTATCCATAGGCAACACTTGGAGGCTAAACTAGAAACATACAACAAATGAGGTTATTTCTCTATCAAGATACCGTAACAAGACCATTCAGGGTATCTGTGACACGCCAGTGCTGTAACTCAACACATAAGTTGTCCTGTTTCCAGAGAGCTAAAATTCTTACCAAGAAAAAAGTTCAGCATAAAATGCCAGTCACTGTTCGGCAAGAATTATTAGCAGCCAGATCTGCAGATCACACCGATGCAACAGACAGAGGATCTCTTGGTCCAAGCTGACATGACTACCCTCATTGCAAATCAATTTTGCAGATTTATTCCAGCTAAGGACCTCTCCTAAATGCAAAAGAAAATTAATACTATGCTATAAGCTTAAAGAATATACATATCAGTGCTTTTGCACCACATCCTTACTGAGGAAAATGCCTTTGCAGCTCCTCCATTCCTCAGTACTCTCACAGAAATTAATCAATTTCGTTCGTTTGAGATAATGAGTACTTCCAGCATCACCTCTTTTGAGAGGGGACAGAGGAAGGGAAGAGAAAAATAAGCAGAAGAGTAAAGTAAGAAGGTCTTGAATCTAGAGGTCTGAGTTTAAAAGGTAGCTTAATCTCCTTCTAAAATAATAGCTCCTTTGGCATGGTTTGAGGACACAGAGGACAAGAGAATTAATTTGGAAGCTGTCTTGTATATATGATACATGAACAAAAAGGCTTGTATGTAGCTTACAGAGGAGTATTGGAGTTTATCCACTTTGAGTAGAAATAATCCTTTTTTCCCCCAACATGTTATTTTGTGCCAGTACTTATTCCATTCACAAAGCAGTGCTTTAGCTAAATTATGCAATATAGAGAAAAGCAGCCTAAGCTCATAAGTTTATTATAACAGAAACCATATATTGTTCACCTCACAGAGAATAACTGTTAGAAGTTCAAGATTAAATATACATTATCTTTTTCATATAATATAAAATAGAATATTTTTGTACATATTTTGTATTTTATACCTATAGCCATAAAGAAAGGGGTAGCTCTAACCAATGGCTTTAGAAAACATGTTTTATATCCCTCGTGCTGTCAATAATGACAAACAACTAATCTTCACTCAATAAATATATCTTTTATAAGAGCACTTCCTTTTATAATTTCCAGCACGGAAACTGTAAGAAAGGAACACACAAGATTAGATGAGAGCAACTTGACCTAATATTGAAAAACACATTACTGCTCTCCTACATTATAGAGGTTATAAAATCAGTGATTTCTATGTGGAACAGCTCAGAAATATTAGTAACGATTTCTTGCAGTAGAAATTGGGAAGACAATAAGAGGTGTCCTTTAGTCTGAAATAATGCAAGAATGTTAGATTCTTTTCTCTCTCAAAATGCAAAGGTGACTTACAATCTACTGTGCCTCAGCAATAAATTGAGACAAAAATCAAAAAGATAACTTGCTACCTGGACACACATATACTTCTCCCTCATAATTAATAATGATAGTTTTATTATGGCCCATGTAGCAGCTAATCAATAGGCTTTGATACTTGCACAGTCAACAATAGTTCCTGTGTGCTTGCATAATGTTCACCCCTAAAACTTGCAGCTGTTCAGGCTAATGCATTTACTACCTGTGGCCCAAAGTCAGCAGAGAAACGTGTATTTACACTCCATACATCACTCTTAACATTTGTTCAGATTCAAGCTGAACACTCCAGAGCACAGGGGAGAACAGGAGGGTAGAAAAATAAAAGGCAGGGCAAATAGGAGGTGAGATTACTGGATATTTAGAGGTGAGAATTGCAGTTCTACTACTTCCAGAATATTTTTGTTCTGAGTTAGCTCATAAGAGCTATTCCTTACTTCCTCAGAAGAATGAAACCATAAAATAATCCTTCTTCTCTCATAATGAACAAGGTCACATACAGGACTTGGAGATGTGACTCAAAGCCATCAGAAGAGAGAAGCAAGATCCCCGTGAACCTTGGACGCGTCTCTGTTTTAGTTGTTGCAGACTCATAAGTCCTAATTTCTCCCACTCTAGTTTTCATGACAAGGGCCAGACCCTATAAACCTTACAGGGCATTCCAAAATCAAAGCTTTCAATGTAAGTGTCTACACTGAAGCCAATAGTTTCAGTATCTTTAGTCTTCATGTTCCTTGGCTTTCACCTCCTTTCTCCAGAAGATATGATGTTGCTGAAGTAATTATTATCAGAAAGGTGGTTAGATACAGCAGGATAAAATGCACCGTGCGATGTAATATATGTATTTATATGCAGAGTTCCTGTTGTTCTGTGGCTTGCTATCTTGTGACTTAAGAGTTTTCTAGTACCATGGAGGTTACAAAAATGACAGTAGTAGTGACTACGCTCAAGGCTGGAAAACATAGATGCATAAGAAATGATGCTCTGGCTGTTTTTGCAAAACATGTTTTGTCTTTCCCTGTACCGCCTGCACCTTAGGAACAGTGACTGTCATAAAGCTCTTTCAAACTGTTTAAGGACTATGAAATGAGTCCTTTCACAAAAGGACTTTTTCTTTCCTTCAGTTTCTACAGGAGGGTACTAATTTTTCTCCCATATTTTCTTTTACTCTTTTCACTCATTCACAAGTATCTTCCACTTTAACTTTCTCCCCTATTCTTCCTAAATATTACAGTAGATATTAATTCTCATCTTCAGATATTGTGGTTTCAATTTCTTGCCTTTTTGATCTCTCTTGCCTACTCAGTCTAATCTTTTATTCTTAACTCTTTTATCCTATATGCCATTTTATCTACTTTTACATTCTCTCTTATGAGATGCTCTTCACTGTACCCACAATTTAATCACTACTCTATGCATTTGTGAGCTTTCTACCTAAAGAAACACCCACCATATTTCTTGCCCTCTCATTTCCTTCACTGCTTGTTTTACCTGACCTCTCCATTTTCCATTCTCACTCCTTCTAATTTATGGGCTTGTCTCACCCACTCCTTTGCAATTAGCCTTTGACTATTTTTTACAGTCCCCGAAAGCACTTAGCTCTAATCTTGTTTACTCTTCCAGCCTGTTAATTCATAACCCCTTTTGCATTATCCAAAATGATTATTCAAGTGAGCACCTCTTGCAATTCCAGCATGTTTTGCATTTCTGGGTAGATATTTCCACAGTGTTGGTGCTGCTGAAGGAAACTTGTTACATGACAACTCCAAGCAACTCATGAAGTTCATGAAAACTTGGAAGTGGCCACCTGAGGAGAAGCCAGTGCAGCTCAAATGCCTACTACACCAGGTCACCTAGTCCCTCAGCCAGGGCAAAACCAAACTCTTCTTTATCCACGTGGCAAGGCACTTTGCTAACAATCTATTTGTTCACAGTTACTGCCCCCCGTTTTTATTTTCTTTTTTTTTTTCCCACCCCTGCACTACAGACATCAAGTTTTCCAGACTGGAAATATCCAAAGTTTCTTTCTTAGTTAACAAGACATCTCTGGTTTTCACTAGGATGAGTATGGGAATTAAATCAATTGAGATATATTTTGTTTTAATTTTACCACTTGATTAAGCACACACTAGCCTTCATTTAAGTAGTGAATGACACAGCATGCTTTTTTACATACCTGGGAAATTTCCTGTGCTCTAAAGACTTTTTCTGAACCGCAAAGAATCGGAACAAGACCAACAATCTTTCTGGCTGACAAGAAGGAAAAGGTCGCTGCAAGGAACTCCCACCTTCTCCTCCACCAGCATCAGGGGGGCAAGGCTGTCTGTGCCTGCCAATGCTGTGGGAAATTTCATATGGGATGAACCAGAACCAGCACAGAAATACGGAGCATTTACATTTCTGGTTGCAGCCCCCCGTGGCTACACCACTGGGGAGAGGTGGATACATGTTTCTAGACTTTTTTTGAATCCACAGAGTAATAACATCAGGGTCTTATTTCTCCAAGTTTGTTTCAGAGGAATACGGGAAACCCAATACGTCAGATCTTTCCTGAAGAATGTCCTTGCTGAATTACGGTGGATCCTTACACACACACACACGCTATTGACTGTAAATCACCTATGTTAAGTCAGGAGGAACGGGAAATGCACAATCAATTGCAGGAAAACCAAATACTACACTTTAAGTTGCCTTGGTATTGACTTCACCTTTACTGGAATTCAGATTATGTCAGTCTGAGAGTTACTTTTACCTCGTTAGTGTGACTATTGTAATACTGGATTGGTGCCATTTTCTTCAAAGCAACCAGCCGAACAGCTGCGCAGGAGGTGCTGTGCACAACCTATGCACTGCTAACAAACAAAGATAAAGATAATGGAAAAAGTGATGATATCTGATCCTTTCCAGAGTAAGCAATATTTGAAAAGAACCAGTGAGCTCAAAAAAGGTGACCCGTACTATGGCATGTGACAAGTTGCCTCCGGGACTGCTCTCATTTTTGGTAACGCGCAGGATGCATAAGTGGTCCTGGCTCTCCAAAGGGGGATTTTGGGGAGTATTCAGTTTTACACAAGCTGGCAGATAAAACGTAGGCATCAGATCTACTACTGGGACCTGAGGACATTATACATGTCCTCTCCACCATCTTTGCTAAGTGGTGTGTCACATATATATATGAGGTCTCAGGCTACAAGCTGGGCCATGACAGGGATGGTATACCAGAGTTGTTACAGATGCATGGATAGCCTAAAGTCCACCAACAAGATTACACGTCTGTATTAAGTAGAAGCATTCAAGGAAAAAAAAAGCCAACACTTGCTAAATGGTAAGAGAGAAGGTTTTTTTCTGCAACACAGTGTAGGGAGAAAACATGGAAATCAGGTACATTTGCACTTCACTACCTCACTACCTTAAGTCCTGGACCAGCACCAAGAAGAAATAATAAATTTTATTATCTTTTTAATTTTACACTTATTATTTAATCCATTTAAAGGGATTTCACCCAGTGATTCCTAAATCTCTGGAGGAGGTCAGAGTAGATGATCACGGTGATGCCTTCTGGCCTGCAAATCTACAAAATCACTGGGCCATTATAGCCTCTCCAAAAGATGTAATTAAGAAGTACTTATAACACCAGCAGCTGCCTGAGATTCAAAAAGCCTCACAGGCTTATCTGGCTCAGGGAACTAGAGGAGCAGAAAAAAAAAAAAAAGCCTGTTAAAACTTCCATAGTTTCCCCAAACTTCTAACAATACAGGCACAAGCTTTATATTTGAGATGACAAGACGATACGCAGACCACCATGTCCTGTATTCCTAGCATCATCAATCTTAAAAAAAAAATAAAATCATTGAATCATTTGAATAACTTCTAAGCTTACCTAAAAGCTATTTTTGAAGAGGAATGTTTATGCATGCTAGAAGCAGAAATTGGGTTGGATTAATTGTTGCTGGTGGTAGGTATAAAATTATATTTTTCAGGGCCTGCTGCAGTTGCTACATGGCCGAGAGGCTCAGCTGTTGCCTGTCACATGCCTGGTAGTGTACATGGAGATAACTGGAGCACCATTAGTTGTGTGCTATACCCAGCCCTGGACTCAGAGCAGGGGAGGGCTGTATGCCCTGAGGAAAGACAATGATGAACAAGAATGGGAATGAGTTCATTCTTCTTAAAGAATTAAGAAATATGCACTGTGCGTGTATTTTGGCCCATTACCTGGTTGAAGCAGCTTTTACCAGTTTCAGGAGAGGGGAATATAGACAGATGCTGAATTATAGACACAGGCTGAGTGGCATTTCTCAGGCCAGAACCATAAGAAAACTTTGCAGACACTCTCATCTGACAAAGTTATCACCACCTTATCAAAAACACATAAACCAGATTAATCTTAGAGCTACACTCTGACTTCCACTCTTCCCTGTCCCTCCTGAAGATCACCTTATGTTTCACCACTTGAACTATTTTCTAATGAAGTGAGGAAACAGCTTTCTAAAAGACCACTAAGTCTAGTAGCCAAGATGGTTATAAAACTTCAACAACTTAAATTTGCACAGGAGGTTAAAGGAGTAAATGTTGAAGAACACTCAGTCACTCGAGCCCGAGCCATCAGCGAGGTTGTCAGCAGAGCAGTTTTCCACCCCAGAAACCCCCCGCAGCCATTCAGCAGCCTCCCAGCATTTGGTGATCACATCAGAACAAGTTGTTTGTAAAAGCTGGGTAACACTTTCACCATGGTGCTGCACTTTTCTCCAGTATACAAATATGGCTCTGTTTTAAAAGGGAAACACTGCTGTTGCCTGAAGTGTTTCTTTTCCCACTATTCTGTAGAGGTAACTGAGAGCACTCCAGTATCACCCGCACGCACTGACAGTAACAGCTGCCTCTTGCTGACCCTGCAGAGCACCAGGGTTAGATAATAATGACTCAGCTCACTGTGCAGGTGAGATTTTATGTGATATGCTATGTGCAACCTTTAACACGCTAAAAGGTCAAAGAGGCTGCTCAGAGCAGGGAAGTCTGCAGCAAGCTCACAGCCCTGTAAAGGGGAGAGAGCTGTGTCCCAGGCAGCAGGGCAGGGTCAGCCTGGCTCTAAGAGGAGTTACTGGGAGTTTTGCCTCCAAATTCAGTGAGAAGGAAAAGACAAAAGCACAAGGAACAGGAATACAGCTCTCTAAAAGGGAAGGAGCAGCAGAACTGCAGGTCAGAAAAAAATGACTGGTAGAGCGCTCTGGAGATGCAGAGTACTCGGGAGGAAGGCTGTAAGTGCAGGTTTTCAGGGGAAATAGAAGTGCCAGGAGGAAATGGAAGAACTGTGTGGAAAAACAAAATGGACTTTTTAGCGATTACTTTCCACTCCAACAGAAAAAATTAGAAAAAAATGAAAGCCATCTATACAGAAGCAAATACCAGTTGAGAAGGGAGTTATGCTCTAATAAAAATGTACTGGGTAACTTCTGGTTTTGCAAAAGGAAACTGGGACTGAATACACACAGCTCCTTTTCATTAGGATCTTACATTTAAAGGTGGCCGAGTAAAAGGCCATCTCACTTACCCGCACCAACGTTTACCAGCAATGCATTTCTATAGTCCAGGCACCAGCACCTTCAACTATTCTTGGTGGTATCCACTGTTTTTAAAATAAAGTTTTTATACAGTTTGTTTTTACAAACGACAGTTTCACAAATCTCTTTGTGCTCTAGAGGAGCTGAAGCATGCACAGTAAGTACTACACATTAAATAGCTCTCTTTATACCTCTCTGTTATAGATGTTCAGTAGGTGTAGGCTTAAGAACACACACTGTTTAAAGATAGAGTAAAAATGCCTTACCAGAGGCAGCACTACTGAAAAGAAAGAACCTGTGCTATTTACCATATGTTAAGATCAGTAATACATTAAAAGCCATCAAGAAGAAATTACATGCAGCCCACATTGTTTTCAATGTGTTTTTTTATTTTCTCTTTTTTACTGTCTTGATCCATATAAATGATGGACCAACTATAGAGTGAAAATAGCTTCTTGGGAGACATGGGTATAATGCCCATTATATGCTGTTGATTCCCAGTGTGTAAGGGATGGTGTTACGCAGGAAATTGCTGCAATGTTAAATTTCACTGCAATCCATTTGCTGTGAATTGATGCAGCCAAACAAAATGAGAAAGTTTATTACAAGTTCTTTCATAAGAAGAACTAATCAGAAACCACCGCTCACTCAATTACACATGCTAGAGTTTAGGTTTAGTCTTAAACACTTGCACCTGAGCTAACTCAACTGGGGGCAGAAATTTTGCTTCCCATCTCCCCACCTCAGAGTAATTTTTTATACCCTCTGAATGATCTCTGTAAAAGACAAATGAAACCCACCCCTTGAAAAACTTAACTCTAGACTCCCCTACAAACAGGGATTACTTGCTTCTCCTACACTACTGCTCTTGCACTTGATGTGAACTGAGAAGGAAGAAATACCTTTCTCTGGAACTGTGTTTTTCCAGATACCTCCTCCATTTATGGGGAGTTCACTTAATGTTTTTAATGGGAAGAGCCTCAATTGAGCAGGCACTCAATACCAGTAAAAAAGCCAAATGAGCAACCTAACTGTAGCAACACAAAGCATAACTCAAAAAAGGCACTGCAAGACACATTTAAGTTGTGTTCAAGCGTTTCAAGCTTGACCCAAAGCTCATTGTGGTTAATGACTGGATTTCTATCAGATGTCCTCCTGGGTGCTTTAGTAATGTCTCTCACTGAATAGGGTCTTAAGAACATGCTCAAGAGCCTAGCTGATTTGATCTTTTATTCAAATCAAAAAGGGCATTTAGTTTTCTGGTTAGAGAAGACAGCCAAGAGAGTATTTGGAAATGCCCACATACACAGAGAATGCAAGATTTTCCTGTAAGCCAGAGAGGTTGTGGCCCCTTCATTAACACTGTCTGTACTGTATAAAACACCCCTGCTCCCATAACAGGGAAACACCAGTGTGGTACCAGAACATGCCTGATCCCCACTGTTAGGAACATGTAGGTTTGGGATCTCTCTTCCCTCGCCACACATTAATGAACCAACAATATATTTTGAAAGCATTGAGGCAACTTGTTCTTCTTCAAGAGCACCTTAGGTTTTTTGGCCTAACTCCTTGAGCCCTGCAGCTTAACAGATGAAGGACTGCTCTATATTTATGTTATGCAAAGAAAAAGTATTTTTATGTACATTGCAAGTCAGTCAGTAGTACAGCTCCACATTTGAAGAGAGCAGTCAGCTGCTGTCCTGTGAGGCTACCCTCAACCTTGCACAGTAACACCACCATGCCAAGAGCCATCCTGTGACACCTAGTACTGGCATTTCTAAAAAATTCTGAGATTTTTGAAACTTCCAAAATAAGCAGGCTTCGTGAACATTGCAATCCATCCAGAACCTGATAGAAAACAAGCTGCAGGGAGTTACCCAGGCTCACAGTATGAAGAGCAGATCCGTGGAAAGTATCCTTCACCACTGCATGAAGTCAGACACAGGAGTCATAGGGCTCCTCTTATTCTTAAAGTCCATGTACTGGAGATCAGGACCTGCCTCTTCAGACACAAATGCTTTGAAAAAGCCACATTGCCAGGCACTTAATCAAATTACTGCTTTTGAAAATTATTCGCTCAACACATTTACTTCCCTTAATCATGGAGGAATATTACTGGGAAAAATTGTACATATGATGTATTTCAGGTTTTTAAAATAACTTTAGTCTTCATTTTAACAGGCTGGACCCAATTCTTAACTTGCTGTTTGTAGATTTCCTCCTTTAATACACCACTAAAAATGATTGTACAATCAGGCCGCTTAGTTATAATATGACCATTTGTTTACATGGCATGTCTTAATTAATCATTAATATATTTTGTGGGTACTTTAAGTAATCCACCCTTTACCTCGGTACTTCACAATACACGCCAGGCTTAATGGCCCATTAAAATATGCCCCGTTGAATCTTGTGGCTTAATTGATGCACTTTTGCTGTTTTGATATTATTTTCAGGAAATTTGTTTTTGTTTTCAGCAAGGAAGGACAGCACTAAACTGAAAATGAGCTCAAAAGGCCATCTATTAAATGTAAATGTGGGTGTTTTCCTTATGATTTTTTTTAATCCTCCCGGTGTTCAAGATTATGGCACATTTAGATTTAAATTACCAGATTTGTTGATCACAGCAGGAAATAGAGTAAGCACATTACTTCTATTTTGACAGAACAATAGAAGATTTTTATACAATTCATTAAGCAGAACTACTTAAAAAAAAAGTCTCACTGTGTAGCACCATCTTTTACTCATGAACATCCTGATGAAAATCCAATTAGCATTTTCAGAAGGAAGAGAAGTCCTGCAGTTAAACTCCATTGCCACAGCAGACATCAGAATTGTGAAATGAATGTCTAGAAAACTAGAAACTCCAATATTCTAGTTTTTCTGTGACAACTTTTGCAGTGCCAAAAATTCATCATAAATTATACTTTAAATTAGGATTTTTTCTCTTATCTGTTTTTTGAATTCGTGCACAGAAAATGGGAGTACATAAATATGCTTCATAACAACTCTGAAAGCATTAGCCTATTTGCAAAGAGGAGCTGGTTGGAAAAAATGATGATGAGGTGACTTTTCCCTACATAGCAATGTTAGATTCTTACTGATTGCAGTAATACCTTGTGAGACTGTATTTGTTTTTTTCATAGGGAGCAGGTAACTGGGAGCCTATCAATTTCTGTTAATTTTAGCATTATAACTGATCAGTGTATAAATGTAACTCCCAAATGGACTGGTTGCTCCTTAACACTAGAATCTGCCCAGGTGAAAATAATTATTTCTCCACAAATTTGTGGGAGGAACATAATTTGTCACATATTTTAAATCTGAAAGTTATGCACAACAAGAGCAAACACACTATCTGGTCACATAAGACACATCTCATTCCATGAATGATAAAAACATCAAAGCAAGTGGCAAGTGATTTGGAGGTGGTCAGCTTTACACCTGTTGTATCCAGACACAGTAGAAGTTCCAGCAACTCTAATATGGAAGGCTTCTTTCCAAAATTCTGCTGCTGTTGTTTTGCTACACATTAAGGTAAAGCTGTTTGTTACCACACAGTTTTAAGAAACAGCAGTAAGTGTGTTTCAGAAAAAGTGTTTACTGCAACAGAGAACTTTTCCCCTAGGGAAAACTGTCTCATACGCAGGTACAGCAAGCAGTTTGGGTGCCGTGGCATCTTAATTTAGCCTAATGTGGGGTAAAGGTCCTTAAAATTACAGAACAAAATACTATGCAAATTGCTAAGGCAGAGGCAAAGACAGACAACACAGGCAACTGCAGATACTTGAAACACAGTGACATAAGGGCACAGCCAGTGATCTGTTTGTTTTCCTCCCCATTTTTCTCCTCATTCATTCCCATTGAGAAAACAAGAAAAATGGAACTACAGTCTAGTGATTTAAGGCACTATCTTGGGCTCAGACTTAATTCCCTGTGTTGATACGGTCTGCCCCTGTGATCCTGAACACGTCGTATGGTCCCACGGTACTTTGTTCTCCATGCCAGAAAATTGGTTATCCTGGTTTCTTCCTCACAGATGTCAGATGCTCCAGTGCTCCAGTGATATGGACCATCACTGCAGTACCCAGTGGGACTTAACATGGCAGGAAGTCTTTGTTCATTATCTGCTTTCACCTTCTAATGCTTGCAAAGGTGATACCTTCTTCTGGCTGAAATCTAGCACGGAGTCTAAGCATAAACTAGGAGACCATTTATAAAGTACAGCAAAATTCTGTTTGCAGCTGACTGGGTAGAGATGGGACAAACTACTGCCAGTAATACAATACAAAACCAATAAAGGCAACTTGTCCCTAAATAACACCGTGCAGCTAAGATAATGTATAAAGTCTGTATTCACTGAAAAAAAAAAACCTACAGGAGCAATTATTTTGGCAATGACACCCATCAAACCACACAAGTGTCATCTCCCAGTTGAATTGTATCACAAAATAACGTAGCCTCTTTGCTCTCCAAGACTGTTCTGTGAAGCAAATCAAAGCATGCAGTAACTGGGGATTATTGGGAGACTCATTTCAGAAGCCAGCTCCTGATGTGAACTACAATTTTAATGTAGATGCATCTTTGTAACTCATGAAGATACTTTCACTGTGGCAAAAGCCAGCCTGGGAACTTCAGTGTGCCTAGAGGCATCTTAGAATTATCCCAGCATACTGCAAGGCAATGTGAACAGCTTCCAAACAGCGCAATAATACGTAACAGTTTGAATGCCAGCAGCAGGATTGCAGATGAGCTCTAACATGAAAAGTCAAGAAGACCCAGATTCTGATAGCCCAGCTGGTACATAACAGAAATGAATTAACAGCATGGCATCCTCCTGCAACAGCACTGGTCATATCTTTCCAGTATCCCAGAGAACAACAAATATGGGTTTTGTGGGGCAACTAAAATGGTAATCAAACGATAGCTCATGAGCAACGGTGACTCCAACTTTAGGTAGCTTAATAGCAGGCTTTATACCACTCCTAGCAAAACAGAGAGCAACGGATAAAGTAGGGCCAGAGTGTAGCAGGGATCAATGACCAGAATTTGGTTTTCTACCACCTGTGGTTCTGCAAGCTCAGAAAGCCTAGGCTCAGTGCCGTTCAGGTAGTCCACCAACCCAGAAAATGCCTCACCAAGGTCAGCTGCAATGAAAATATAAACTTGGGTGATAACAAAGTTAATTAATGTCCCTTCAGCCTTGCCCTTCCCCTCATTTTCCCCATGTCACTGCAAGCAGTCACAGCTGGGTTGCTACAGGTAGCGCCTGCTGCACAGCAGCCCCTTCCCTGGAGCTTGCCAACGGCCTCGGAGAGCACCGTACCTGCTACGCTCCATCCTGGTACCTGCGTTGAAAATTTAACCTGTGCTCCCTGCTGAATGCCACGGCTGTGTTCAGCTGCTGCACCAGTGTGGGCTCGTATCTGTCTCGTACAACCTAGGAGCGTTATTCCAGTGGAGGCCATAGGAATTTTGCAGCACAGAAGCCAGCACCACAGAAGAACAGCATGTATTTTACCTAGGGGGCTTTCCGGAATTCAGACTGTATTAAAAAACAAGACAACCCACACTTTGTTAAAAAGCTTCAGCTAATGAAGTGCACACAGACTACTAAATTGAAGGCACTAGACCTAAAATATTCTCATTTCCTCTGCCCTCCTGTTTCTTATTAATATGCTGAAAACAAAGAACGGATAACAATCTGAGCCTATGACACAAATTAAAATTATATATACAAAGCCAAAG
Organism: Nyctibius grandis; assembly: GCF_013368605.1. Taxonomy (NCBI): domain Eukaryota; kingdom Metazoa; phylum Chordata; class Aves; order Nyctibiiformes; family Nyctibiidae; genus Nyctibius; species Nyctibius grandis. Next base: position 17,715,344 of record NC_090670.1, read on the forward strand.
AGGAAACAACATACACATTGGGCTCGGCAATTATATTCAACAGGCAGATGAAAAATTGATACAGCAAGAAAAATACATTGCCAAATACACAGAGCCTTCTCCTCTCCCCAAGGATAAAACAGGACTTTGAATTGCTTCTACAACCAGCATCTATATTCATTAAGGCAGCAACAGACCAACTAACTAACTACCCTTTGCAACTGCAAAAGCATGGAGGTATCCACAGCCACTCCATAGTCATCATTCTCTATATTACGTGAGCCCCACCAAACCACCCCATAGCTGGTGACCTGCCATGAACAATGTGGACTGTGGCATGTTTTCCAGCTCAATTTTTCCACTAGTGAATCCCAAATGCTTTCTCCTCCTTCTCCTGTGAGAGAGGAACTGTCAACTTTAGCTGCCCAGAGCTGATTTGAAAACATATATTCAATTTATATTTTTATCCTAGCAACTCACAGAAGTATCACCCTGCTCCAACGTACCCTGTCTGAATCAAAATCTTTTCAGAGATATCTGGTCATTAGTTTAAGCTTAACATAGCAAGACTTCTCAAATCTTTTTCCCCTTCTTTGCTCAGTCACTGCTGACAGTACAGTGCCACTTGCTGCAATCCATAACCTGGGATAACCTTCAATTCAGATCCTTTTCTCTGTCCCCAAATCCAGCTTATGTGTAAATCCTGCAGATGCTTTCTACATTACAAATTCAGATATGGCTTTTCTTATCAGATCACACTGGAAAAGCTCACTCTGGGTTCCCAGCACCTTTTGTCTTTATTAAAACAACATCTTTTTTCCCAGGTTTGACAAATGCAATTCTGGCCCTGCTCGCATCCATTTGCAATGCTTCCGAAAAGATGATTTTCCTACCCTGTCACTTTGACCACATCAGCTGTCCTATCTGTCCTCTTTTGGCTCTTTCTTTTATGTTGCATCAAACAAAAATCATCTTCATTTTCTAAGCTTTTCCTTGCCTGTCCCTGCCTTGTCATTTCTCATTCTGCACTGTGGAACAGGCTGTCGCTCCTCTTGAAACCAGTGACTTCCACCTTCAGCATCCACTTGCTACAAAAATACAAAAGCAGCTTCATCCTCTCTGCCACTGTCTCCTTCATGCTAGGAAGCAACTCACTTTGAACATCTCCAAAGTTACTTATTACAGTCCCTCAACTCTCTCCACAAAGATTTCCTTGCTGTTACAGCTACGGAATGACCAACCTTGGACAGCTGTGTGCTGAGACATAGCATGCCAGCTACTGTCATCATGCTGTTTCTTTGTGCTCCTCTGTCTTTAGTAACCTCTTTTGTCTCATCTTACAACACCGTGTTGTCTGTTCAGTGTTAGTGCAGCGCACAGCACACTCTATCCTTCATAGCCCAAGGCTGGGCTTGTGGGCACTGCGGGAATGCAAATAATAATGAACAAAACTGCTGTCTTTTCTCTGCACTCGGCCGTGCTGCCGCTCGCTGAACAGCCTCATTTGGGAGCTGGGCTCCAGCTCTGCGTTGGTTGCACAGATCACGGCACACACATCTGAGAGCGCCATGTGTTTACTAGTGTAGCCCAGGTCCTTGTAATTTCCTTGGTGAGTGCTAAGGGCTCAAAGGATTTTCAGATCATCAAGAATTGACAAGCGAAAGCTTTTATATTGGAGAAATATGAAACAGTACAGGTCTTGGGCTTCTTTTAAGAAACACATAAGCCACAAGATTTCATTTCATGTCATGAGAGTTTTGCTTTTAAAGATCAGAAACTGGTGCCAAAAGGCACTTCTTTGCCCTAGCAACCATTCCCAGGGCAACAGACTTTCTTCTGAAGTTGAAGGTCTTTATGTCTTGCAGAATCAGTTCTTCAGAGGTCTCAATTTCCCATCCTTTGCAAGTGATAGATGCTCAGGTAGTTTATTATATGTACACTATACCACTCAGATGGAATTTTATCATTAGAAAACTGTATATATATATATATAGATAGATAGATAGATAGATACAGATGTATCTATAGTAATGCTGATCTTGGTTATCAGTTAGGACAGAACATGGGACATCAAGAACCAAAAAGCAGGTTTTGCATCTTGAAATAAAGACTAATACCCATGCCTGGGGACTAGTGAAGACACCATTAAGATATACAGCTTACAGTGTACTGGCACCCCAAGAGCAGATGAAAAAAGAGGAGCTTGGATAGACTAGAGAAAGCAGAGAGAAAGGGAAATGCCATTAGAAAAGTGAAGAAAGTTCCAGGTATTGAAATGAAAATCCTTGGAGTACTTCAATTTTTCTTTCCCAAGAGAACACAAAACAAACCAAAATCCTGGTTCATAAATCTGTGTTAAAAATACTTGACCTAATATATTGAGTTTTGATCTACTTACATCAACTTTCATCTTCAACTAATCACTGTGCTCCGGGTTGGGTGGCAGCAGGACAGGTATATCCTTCCAAAACCTACTGGACAGTAACTAATTTTAAAGATTGGTTTGCAGTTTGTAATGACATGGCTCTTGTATGTGCTTTGTATAAATCAGTACAGTCTCGCATGCTACACTGAACAAATCAATAAATCACTTACAAGTAACACTTGCAGACCCTTTATTATCAAGTGCCCTTTGAAACACTTCCTGCCCCTTTCACATAATATTTCCTGTCTTCAGTAGTTACTGGAACAGTATTTTATCATTTAACTGTCTGTCACATTGGAGACATTTTATGCTTAACTGCCTAGTTGCTAAAAGATTCAGCAAACTTCTGTGAACCTTTTTTCCTTGGCCTTGATACCTTTGAAAATTCTGGTAAAATCAGAACAACACTGGCATACGGACGTGTGACCTCATAACTAGATCCAGTCTTAAGTGTAGAAACAAATATTATGGGATTTGTCCATTAACTCAAAACAAATACATCTTCTAGTTTTCAGTGAAAGTGGTTTATAGCAAACCGCTCACAACCAAAGAACACATGGAGAATTATTTACCTCACCCATTTGGTGAATAATTTTGGCAAGCAAAGCATTTGTTTCTGGTGAATTGGTGAATGAAAAAGTGGGTTTGATCAAATAAGTTATCGATTATGAAGTCAGTCATTTTTAATTAGAAAAACACCTCTGGGGGGATTTATATATGCTGGAATGATTTCTAAATGCAAAAGGATTCACAGATATTCATTGCAATTGCTTGTCTTCATAAACACAGACAAAGTCTCTGCCTCGCTTCCTATTTCCCATTTCTGAAGAAATTCTTCTACCCTTCACTGCTGGTTTTTTTTCTTTCAAATTGGTGAATGGTGAATTGGTGAATGGAAAAGTGGGTTTGATCAAATAAGTTATCGATTATGAAGTCAGTCATTTTTAATTAGAAAAACACCTCTGGGGGGATTTATATATGCTGGAATTATTTCTAAATGCAAAAGGATTCACAGATATTCATTGCAATTGCTTGTCTTCATAAACACAGACAAAGTCTCTGCCTCGCTTCCTATTTCCCATTTCTGAAGAAATTCTTCTACCCTTCACTGCTGGTTTTTTTTCTTTCAAAATTCCTCCCAACAGTGGTAATGGAAAGCCACAGGTTCTACCCCAAAAGAGTTATTTGGAAAGAAATTTTCTCCTTTTTTCCTTTTTTGGAAAGAAATTTTCTCCTTTTTTAAAAAAAGGCTTTTAGCACTGTAATTTCATCAGTGCTAACAGCATATAAATCATCATTCTTTTGAAAAGATCAACAGATGCAAATTCGGGTTCGCTGTCTACAAAAAGGGCCATGTATCTTTTTGGTAACAGCACTAAGATCAGAATTTTCAGACATGTCTATCTGACATGTACCCCATGTACCCAAACCTCATTGGAAGTCAGTGGGCCACAGCTCCTAATCCACTCAGGTATCAGAAATAATTTCTGCTAAACTCTCATGTAAACTGTAGAGATTTGTGCTCTCAGTGTTCAGGAACTCACATTCTAGTCTGGGATTAGCCAACATAGCTCCAGTTATAGACCTCTGCTCAAGAAAGAGGGTAAATGTGTTTAGATACCTAAATAGGATGGAAATGAGTGGTTTTATTTAAACAGCCCAGCCATACTAGAAACTTTTCTTCTTCAGAGAACCTCTTTACACTGCAACAACCAACTCCTGAGGATGTCTGCTGGGGAATGAGCAGAGGAAATTGGGAAATATGTGTCAGAGAAAATGTATCTGCTTTGGACATCCTCCATTATCACTTTTTCCACACACTCGTTTCCACACTGTGCTTCTGCTCAGCCCAAACTTGGGTTCACAAAGGTCAAGTGTAGCTCAGCGTGTCTGGGACACCAGCACTAGAGCTGCTCAGGTCATTCACCTGGGCCTGCCTGGCACGAGTGATGGGAGGTATTTTTTCTGAAAATATGAGAAACAGATATCAAAACACAATAAGCAATATAATAAATCCATATTCTTCAGATCTGCACATAATTCTAGTCAACTACCTAAACTTCCAACCACCTACCTCAAAGGACAATGTGTTTGAAGAACATTAGTAGAGCCTTCCAGTCTGCTCTTTCCATGCAGCCAATAAAGAGCATCACATGCACCTGTGCACTCCAAATTACACAGATCATTACAGAAAGGAAGGGATTTCCATCACACTCAGCAGCGAGGAGCAGATGATGGATTTTGTTACAAACTTTAAACTTTTAGCAGAACCTAGAGCAACAAATCTGAGCTAAGCCTTCTTTCAGGAGAAAGCATGCTGTGTTCCCTGTTGTAGGCGTGAGAGACTGGATTTCCACAGCTAACGTAAGACCTGCTTTGGCCCTTACACTAGCTGGGAATTTAGCACAAAGTCATATGAAATTTGAAATATTCATATATTTGATCTAATGTTTCAGAAAGAGCAATAGCCACAAGTTCCGAACCAAACCAGATTATCAACATTAAAATCTTGAGATTTTCAATGAATTTTTACTAATATAGTTAGAGGTTTCATCCTTTCTGGATGGCACAAATTAGAATACTTGGATAAATGCTCAAGGCTTTGGTATGAATCATCTCTTCCCCAACACTTCTGTAAGCTGGCACACCAAACTTCACTTCTGCAAGGTAATCAGTAACCTTCTGTAATAAGAAAGTTTTACAGAATCTATAGATATCTCCTTATGTTATGTAAGAGTGTATGTATTTCTAATGTGGCAGCTGTGAACTAGAGCGTGCTGGGACATGTAAAAAGCATTAATGAGAATGAAGATGTAAGAAATAATGTTAACTAGGCCTTTTCATTACAACTGAAGAGAGCTATGCATGTGTAAAATGGGTACATAAAGTTTTGTAACATATTGCCTGCTCAGAACCTCTAACATTTATAATACATTTCCATTACTATTTGCTGTAAATTGCCTATGTCTTTTACATTAAAAATAAATGGATCCAGCTAGACAGCTAAAAGGTTTGATTGCAAGCAATTGTAGTTGACAGTATCAAACAGAAAAAGTCTGTAACTTTGAGCTTAAAGCAGAAAAGAAAGATGCAACTTTGCAGAGCCGATCACCAGAGAATGAACACTGAGCCGTTTTCCCTTCCGTTAATGCTTTGTCCTGATTTTTGGGGTTATTCCTCCACGTTACTTTCAGAAACCAAGAGAAGCACCAGCCTTTGTCCTCTTCACTCACCAAAGAGCTGGAACAATCAGTAGCAGATTTTAATTTGCTTCAGTTTGTCAATAGCAGCAACTGTAATCCTCCATAATTGATGCCCACATACAGCACAAAAGGCTGTTAAGAGTTTTACTGGCTTTTATTTTATTAGTAGGCAGGGGGGCAGGGACCTGACAATACTTCCTGGAGCTCTTGTTACTGTGTGAGCAAGCAGTCCAGAAGCCAGCCTACCCCTGCTTTGCTGATGAACTCTTTTCAAACAGTGAAAAGAGAGAAAATTGAGCTAGTGGAGACATCAGCCCTCGCTTGGTTAAGCTTTTCCATGTCACATGCAGCCCACGTGAGGTAGACAAGCGGACTAGCCAGCTCTGTGGGCCAGACTCTTTATGAACAAGGAAGGAAAGTAAGCGACCCCATCTATGTTGTTGAAAAAAATGTGTAAAAGCTAAAGCATACATTGTTCACTCATGCCCCCCTAGTTAAGCTGAGGAGTGCTGGTGCGTGGTGTGACATCTCTCATTACTTCACCACATCAATCACTTGAAAGCGGGTGGAAGAATGGCATGCTGCCAAAGGAAGATAAATAATTGATGATAACATAAAGAACATATAGCACCACTCACATACAGGGAACAACCAAAGCAAGAGTTCAACAGCAAATATGCTCTTGTAATCTACTTTTATCTTTTGTTCTCCCTCATGGGTGTGACCTGGTTTATCACAACTCCATGGACTGGCAGGAAGTTGAGAAATCTGCAGCAGAGATGCCTGGGAAGACAGGAGAAGCCTGATGACATTTTAGGTGATTTTATGTATTATAAGGTAAGAAAAAGTCTTTCAGGTGGGGACACTGCATAAATCTTGCTAAAATGCATCAAAGTCAGGGTTATGGGACAGTTATACAGTGCAAACTGGCTTAAGAGCCCTACCTCCAGGCTCCCTCTGCCATGACATGCCATTGCTGACCTCAATTCAGAAAGGAACTAAAGATCTCATGCGTAGTGGAAATAGATAATACCAAGATGTGCAAGGAACGTGATACTTCCAGAGCAGTTTCCAGATATCTGCAGACTAGTGAAAATGTGACTCCTGGACACCAGGAGAGAAAAAATACATTTTCCCTGTAACTCTTGATATTTGGTCACTGACACAGACAGGACAGAGAAGTGGGATCCCACCTACCTTTTCTTAAAACACTATTCCTCTTTAACAGTACAATTAAGTGGTATTCCCAAACTTTTTTCCCCTGCTACTGAGTAGCTAGAAGCTAGTTGAAATAGTTTATTCAAACAGTCGCATGACCCAAGAGCTCCTGCTCCAAGCAGATGCTTAGAATCTTTATCCCGCAGCAGCCCTGCTGTTCAGTAATGAATTATTGCATGAAATATGTCAAGGAAAAAAGAATCGTCTTTCCAGGTTACACAGAAATCCAATGAGGTTTGTAGGGTTTTTTCATTATTTGGCTGTTAGCTGGTTAAATTCTTATCATGTGACCCCAATTCTGAAAGCATCACCCTGGCGAAGTCTCCATGGAAACTGAAGTCATCTCATGTCACATCACGCCTTTTACCTTGGTGCTGGCACACCTCCCTATTGAATGAAGGTAAGTGTTTCATGACTGTTACTGTCTTCACTGTTTGACTGACAATTAAAAGAGGGGTCTGTAATTGACTTATATTGGATTACACTCGGCTGTGCAAAGACAAACAAAGCCTCCATAACTAACAGGTGAAATAAATTAGTTTATTCAGCTGTCTACAAGTTTCAAGAATAAAAGTCCTTCACACTTCATGCAGGAGAATAGTGGAACTAGGTTGCGTGTCTGCAGCAATTCAGCGTTCAGTGTCTGGAAAACTTCTAAGATGCATAAAAAAAGATAAAATGGGAATGACATAAATTTAGAGCCTAAGAGATGAGAGCAATTTATTGCCGAATAATCTATTATTGCTCAGAAAAAGTGTTAGGTGTAGCAGTGAGGGGAGCCTTCGATTCATGTATCCTACAACAGCTCAGCCTAAGCTGACCGTTAAGCAAGCAGCACAACCAAGGGTGCCCCTTGGGCTCCCAGGTATTCCCTGTGCTCAGCTGCAAGGACAGGCTCCTCTATTTTGTCGCCTCCCAATTCCCATAGCTCTTGGTCCTAATCTCAGTGACCTGAACCACAGGCTGACCCCGCTCGCTCTCTGCTGAGTGGCACAGAGCAGCACTGGTGTCCATGGGACCATGCTGTTAATCCAAGGCGCAGCCCTGCATCCTGACATGCGTCACAGGTAAACACATTCTTTTACTTAACAAGAAACTGCCGTTCATATACCTCCACCCACGACAGGCACTGTCTGTCTCTAGCAGGTGCCCTGTCACAAATACATATTAACTTGGCAGCAGCAATTCGATTTCTAACGACGTGTTGTGAATTGTTCTCCATGTAACATTTGAAACAGGAAACATTGAAACTAGGTAAGCAAATGCTAACAACACAGCAAAACCTCTTAGCCCATCAGCTGCGTGTGCACGTGCTCTTTGGCACTGGATTTGAACGTCAGGTGTGTGGTGACAGCATATGCATATGCAGCCCTGAAATAGTGTTAAAAATACGGAAGTTCTTGCAGTGAGGCAGAAAGAGCATGTGGCACATATGTACAACTGCCACCTTGGTGAATTTTATTCCTAGATGAGTAATGCAAACAACGCAATCGCAAAATATTCTTTCGGAACCTCTTTTAGTATTCACAGTGTGCTCATGTGGTCTAAAAACAATTTTGACCGAACAAAAACTAGTGCTGCTTTTACTGATTCTGATATTGAATTCTTTTTCTCTCTGCTATCCCCTCCATGAATACACAGTGAGTCAATTTGGTATGTCTTGATGGTTGAATAAGCTCTTTGATTTTTGAATTATTTTGAGATTAACTGAATTTGAAATGTGTGCTGCATGCAATGTCTTGCTGGCACAAAGAGATGAGCTTTGTTATTGACAGAGAAAAGTTGCAAAGCTACATTTTTCATTATTACTCTGTATTGCTGAACTTGTGTTCCTGTTAGACTGCTGCCTGCCATGACAGCAGGGGCCACCAGGTTGAAAAGTTCAACTCCCAATATTCTCTCCTGACCTGCCTGAACTTCAGAGAGTAACAAAGCAGTCTTTTCCAGCACAGTAAAAAACTAAATCTCTTTAATAAATAATAAAAGACAGTGGGCATTACATTAGGTTTCTTGAAAGCTGTATAATGCCAAGTATGCATCACACTCCACCTGAAAAACATGTTTTTAGCAGTGTAATCTGTTATAGCATCACAAAAAGTTACTAGAGTTTCTACAAGTTCTCCCCTGTTGGTGCTCTGAGGTTCTGTTAATCAGGAGCTCTGAAAAGCTGGCTGGCCACCTCAAAACTTCCCAAGATTGCAAAATGACTAGAGCATGGACAGAAGCAAATATTCCTGATGTTACTGTCCATGCAAATTACTATTACTGCTATAATTGCCATTGAAAAACAACATGTCAGGGCTAAGAAGGAGAGTTGCCAAGCTGCATGCAGGAAAGAAGGAAGAGACTCATCAGACATTCCACCAAAACCCAGACGCAGAGTCCAAGAGGCTTTGCCCTTCAGAAGAAGAGAGAGAGGGGAGAGGAGTCCTGGAGCGGCTGGTTCTCTGCAACATCCCCTAAGCACATGTTAGAAACACCACTTCTAACAATATCCCTCTTTCCTGCGTTGAAATGACCCTGATTTTCCTCTACTTTTCTTCCAAGAGTAGCCCCTAAAGAAGTCTCCTGCAAACTCTGGGTACTCGATATCTGGCCTCTTCCCACAGTCACTGCTAACAAACCATGGATCCATAACTGCCACTTTTGATCCTGCCACAAGCCCAAGTCAAAGGAAAGGACTTCAGTCTGTGTCCCAGCAAAATCCAGAGGACCTCAAAATAGATCTGAAAGGCACCAGCAAGTCCATTATTATTCAGCCTGGGCTTCATGAGTTCTGAGGTCTGATGAGGGGGAGAGTATGGCTCAGAGACTATGGGCTGTGGTAGGAGGGTGTGAAATAAAGCTGCATAAAGCTTGGGAGCATTGCATTTCTTGAGAAGTGTAAATTAGCGGACATTTTCAATGAGCCCACAAATGTAGGAATCAGAGGAAAAACAGCTTTTTCTTCTCATCTGTTCATTATTGCCTACCAGTCCTTTTGTCCAGCCAAAGGTGGTTTTTGCATAGAAAATGCATTTGTAGTTCTCCTACTGCTTCTGTAGCACTTCACCCCCTCTCTCTTTCTTAGCCTTTATTCTCTTCCTCACCTCTGAGACTCCTCTCACCTTTCTTCTTCTCTCCTGTCTACTTTCTTTCAATTCCCCATTTCTCTTCTCCCTCCTTCATCCCTTCCTTTTATCTCAAATTCCTGGTACTCAGGTTGAAAGTGTCCTAAGCCATCCAGATTAATTTTCCTTTCCTATTTAGACCTGAACAGCACATACACCAGGTGCTTTTTAAAGACTGGAAAAGAGCTCTTGTCGCATAGATGATGGGCCTGTTCATTTCCAGAAAATCTATGGCGGTACAGTAAAAGCAGCATTGCTAATATCACATTTCACTAGCTTCTCTGATGACTGGTGTAATTGAAATAAATTATGAATCCCACATGTGCCATGCTAACAGAAAGCAATAAAACACAATATTTATGAATAAAGATAGCAATTATCTTATTAAATCAGACAGTAATGTTATTCTACCAGAGGACTCTTCATCTCACATTATAATCAATACTGATTATGAGCGTAAAGGAAAGGCTCTTGCCATTACTATAACAAGGTCCCATAGATTTTAAAAGGTAATGAAAGATTTTATGTAGAAAGTGGAATTCAGCAGAGTTATAACTGAGATTTTGAAACAATCTATTTGGCTTTTGAGGTAGAAAGTCTTGGATATTAAGACAGATTTTGACATCATTGACACCAGTGTCAAGCTGATGTAATTGTATCGACATCCATATTGTTATCCAAGACTGATACCAGCATGACTGGGAGCAAAATCTCAATCATTTAAAAGGTTATTTTTAAAGGCTGAAAGAACTTAATAAGACACTCAAGATATTTCTGTAGCTCTGTTTCAGTAGGTGGTAATTTTCTAGCGGTGTAGCACACAAGCTTGATTAAAAGATAATGATCCAAAATGTATGACTATTTCTGGAACAGCTATTTTAGTCATTAAAGGCAAAAATTATCCCCAAGAAACATACACTTCTGCCTCAGCTCCATGTCTATATTTGGGGACAGGTTTGGCCAAGATTTTCAGAAACAGTAAGCAATTCTGACACCTCAGCTTTGTGCCTGTTTCCTAAAGATTTATCCTGGTTTTCCAACTGATGTAACCTTTTTAAAGGTGTTTGACACAGACTACTTAAAGCCACAATAGTGTTATTAAGGTAAGAGGTAAATATATTTATTAAAATTGAGTAAGCTATATAAAATACTTCCCCCTCGGCACAGAATATTAAACGTGTATTTAACACTGTTGTTCTAAAGAAAAAAATAATTCTAAGACAAAATAATTATTTTCAAAATTATTTTCTCCTTATTTTTCTGTGGAGGAGGGAGGAAAATGCAGTCATTGACCAAAGCAAGCATTTCTCCACATGGTCCCAGTACATCCATGCACCTAATCAGTAAGGAAACATCTATTTCAACTTTGAAATACTCCATAACTATAAATGAGCACGTAGTTAATAGACACAACACTGAGTCCTGTGGCATGGAGGTAGGGAATGACACTGACCACACTTGCTTGGGCTGATGCTCTCAACAGCTCTCAAGGAAGGGATGGGAGACATGGAACAGCAGGTTCCCAATCCAAACAGCACAAATCAGGGCTTGCTGCTGATTTGAAGACTGAGAAGTGCTAGGAGGGAGGGGAAAGAGATGGGGAGCTTGTTAGAGGGAAACACATTGAACCCCAAGAGGGATTTAATCATCTAACAGTTTCTTTTCTGCTAGAGGAATTGTCATGGCTACTGTGGAGCAAGAGAAAAAGTTTCACTTAATCAGAATATGAGCTAAGCATGAGCACTGCATTGCAGGCATTTAAAAACATTTCACAGATCACGTGATATAAACTGGGAAACAAGCAGCTGCCACTATATGGCAGTCACAGCAGAAAAAGGAGAGCTCAAGGAAATGTATCAAGGTAGTGACATTACAGCCCCAGCCAGAAACCAAGGATACTGATCTAGGCAAACTCTTACTCAACTACTTTGTGTGCAAATACTCGCTCCACTCCCCCCCCTCCTCCTTTTTTCAGTTTACAACCACCATTATAAGAACAACTCTATGCTTAGCAATTTTGCCTTGTTTTTATTCTCCTCTTTGAAATCAAGGGCACTTTTAGATAACGATATTCATGAATGTCCCCTACTATGAATTCAGCACAAGTACTTTGACCCCATGCACGAACCTATGATGCAGCTGGCCATGGTGTTAATAGAAGCAGAGCTATGAAAAATTTTCCCAGCAACTTTGAAAATCCTGGAAAAGTCCCCTGACCTCCTGTTCCATCACTTGCAAGTAACAAGCTCAGCCAAAGTTCTCTGACATCTCTGGAGTTTGCAATTCTTTCAAATAACCTTTTACTAAGTTCTGTGTGAACCTACCCAGATTTACAGCTTTAGGATTAAATCACGCAAACCTCAATGGGCTCTGCGTAAAAATGAGATGAAACCACAATGGCTTTGAGTTCTCCTTGCAATTTCAGGCTTGCTTTGAACTCAATGCACAAAGAAAAATGCACTTTAAGCCCAAGCAAGCCTTCTTTTGAAATCGTGCTCTCTTGGAGGTACAGTAGACAAGCCACCTCTGCACATTACTGGGAGCTTTCTTCTGTGGAACTGGGTCAAAAGGAGGGAAAACATGTTCTTGCCCTTCTGACTAATAATTTCCATGTCCCAGTTTTAAATGTGTCCATCTCCTTTGATCAGTTTTATCAGCCAAGCTCAAAGTTTTACCTTTCAGAGAATTTCACTTTCTGCAGCCTGATGCCAAAAATAACTTATTGTGAAGTCTTGAAAGCAGCACTCATTTCCCTACTGTTGAGATCTGTCTCCTCCTCCTTCTTTAACAGCCTACAATATATCATATACCTAAGGAACACACTGGTCATGTCATTCATATTCTACATGCCTCCCTCCCTGCTCTTCAACACTTCTGTGCTGTAACAGGCTCTACCCTATTCTAGTGTCTTCAGATTAGGTTTCCCATTAAATACTCCAGCATTCAAAATTTCAATACTCCTCTCAGCAGATGCCTACAAGCAGGGTTTATTCTATAGGTTCCAACACCTCTTTCCTTTTACAGACACACACAAAATAGAAACGTTTCTGCTGGTTCTTTTCCACTTCCACTAAAATTCTAAATTTAGCATGCGTTGATCTAACGTGTCACTGGTGACTTACTGACCTGGAGGTTTTAGCCTAATCATATCCTTTTTTTCCTCTCTCTCTCAAAAAAGTGAACCCAGGCCAAAATAAAGGGGAAAGGTGGAATCTTTTCTAATACACATTGTCTTTCTAGCCTGTAATTAGCTTTGTTATTATTCTAAGATTTTCACATCCTGAGGCATTCTCCAGATCAGTTCACAGTCCAGAATGCATGGAGCCAAGTGTAGAAACAACAAGATATTGAATGTATGTAGCTCGTGATTACAAATGATAATATAAAACTAGCCAAGAACTCTAGTAAGCCAGTTAAGACATCTTTGTTCTTTAAACACACAGAAAATAACAGGTGCCGATCTGCAGGAATATCTTTAGAGACCATGTTGATGTACATGAAAGAATTAGGCATTTGATGTTTCTTTTCAGAAATAAGTATGATAACAAGAACACATTCTTGTACCAAATATGGGTTCTCCAAACTAACTAAAACTAACTAAATTCCTTTCTTAAAATACTGGTACATTTAATGAGCTAGTATTGGAAGGATCCTTTCTTTGGTTTCTAAATAAAAGGTGTTCAATTTGCAAGTCTGTTTTGCTGTGGTTGTTTTACTTTTGTTTTAATTATCAACTATAAATGCAACCTGGGACCTGAAAGTGGTATTTCTACCCTATTTCACAAAAATCACTACCAATGAGTATTGAGTAATCAATAATAAAGAATTAGTACTTAACTCATGGTTTCATTTGTACATGAAGCAGAACAGAACTCACCTCCCTCTCCCAAAGCTATATTGAGTTTGCAGTGTTAAGATTATCCAAGTGCAAAGTAATTTATTAACAAAGTCTACAGATATGTCTTGAAGATAAATATATAAGACCTGGTCTAACACCCTTAAATCAGTTACACGATTCTCACTGACGTCGATAGCTTAAGATAGGGAACATAGAGCAAATATCTTTAAAAAAGTCGCACTTTAGACATAAACAACTAAACTGCTCAAAACAGACTCTGTGCAGAATTAAACTCTATCCAATCACTTTTTTAGACTTTATAGATTGTTTAGAAGTGAATTAACTAAGCAGATTCAATAATTCAACACCACATTAGGCCAAGAGCGAGATTCTGTATTTGCTCATAAATAGAAGTGCGCAGAATATGATCACGTGTCTGCCAAGAATATTTCCTAGTTCCAACACAGCCATGCTTTCTCTAGATACTCTAATTGTTTCATTTTGGCAAAGATAAGTTTTCCAAATTAACTTTTACTGACCCTTGCTCCCTCCACCAGCTTCATAGTTCTCATCATCGCCTTCCGAACGAATAATGTTTGTTTATTTCAGCTTGTTTCCAGCAAATGCTTTCCATCAAACATCTGTCCCAAGATATGTACTAGCTGGAGGGTATAAACGATGTGTTCACCCTATTTGCAATTTCTCACTCCCAGTCTTTTCAACAGTGAGACTCTCTTGCAGCCACACCAGGCTATATACTCTGGGTGCTTTCTGCAAACACAATTGCATTTTCCAAACCCCCTTTGCTGTTCAAGGCACAGCCTGATGTTTTTCTGTTCCCCCCCCCAGGTCAAAGCTAAGCCTTGTCAGTCTGAAATTTGCTCAGCCATCAGTCAATTCCCATCCAAACAAGCATAATTATTTCCTGGAACAGATACACTATTACAAGCAACGTGATCACTAACATTTTTGATGTGGAAGGCTTAGAGCAGCAAAGCAGCAAGAAGTCAGAGCACAGGAGTGTAAAAGAGATTATTAATTACTATGAAATGCTACAAATATTGTGTGTCCACTTAACACTGCATCTGCAGTTCTGGTGTTGAAGGACACTCTTCCATTAGTACAGTCTCCTCTTCTGATTTTTCAGTGCCAGATAAGAAAAGAGGTGTTTACAGCCAGAAGCAAGCACTTGATACCAATTTCCAGGACACTCTACAGACCATACTAGAGATGCTGACATGGGTCACAAGACTTTATCAGGATCCAAGAGCATTTTGCTTACTGAGACTGTTATTTAACCCAATACCAGTGCTTCATCTGGTGACAAAAAAGAAACCTTGGCTCCACTCCTCCTGCAGTGGAGCTCTTATGTGTCAGCAAAGACAAGAAACTGATACAGCACCTGCTGAGCCCGCTAATATACCCAATACTGTGGCCACTGCACGGTGAATGTGGATTTCACATGTACTTTTGACATCTGAAAGTTGAAAGTTTATGAACTTAAGCAGGCCGAGAAAGCCTGTATCATTTCGCTTTGGGAGCTTTTGACTCTCAGTGAAACCTGTCCTAGGACAGTCCAAAATATAACACTTAGTCTGGTAGACATGTTTTACGCCAGTCAGACAAGCGTAACAAAATGTGTAGAAAGATCACCAGGCATCAATGAAGATAAGTACTCCGACATGTTTCTTATAGAATCAAGGCTTTAACTGAAAGAAAAGCAGAGTGCTATGCAAAAAGGGGTGGAAAGGTCAGGGAGAGGATACGAGAAGGCTCTCTCTTTACAACCCCACCACGGGCGTACAATAGCAGCTGCTAACAGGAATTGTCAAGGTAAAGAAACTGTAACTGGACAGCATCAAAGCTGAGAAGGAAGCAAAAGAATAACGAGTAACAGCAAGCACAGGTAAATAGTGGTACAAAAGTGCCATCTACACTTATAACCAAGGACAGCACTTAATGTTAATGAACACATTAACATTCTCAGGCGGTAAGCTCATACACTCATAGAATTAGAGCATTTTAACATGTCTTGAGTAGTCTGTTAAAGGAGGAGGACAGGTAGTGCTTCATAAATTAAATCAAATACGTTATTTGATCACATTTATTTTTATCTGAGCCTACACCTTTTGAATTTTTTATCACCTTAAGAAAAAAAAGAATATAGATATGCCCTGCAAACCCATCAACTTGTCAAGTTCAGATTTTGAAATGCATATAAAATTTACACCCACTGAGCATATTTTTATACCCATATAAAAATTCTTTCTGGCAGTGTTTTGCCAATATGTCATCTATAAAGTTTTGTTTAGACTTTTATATATTATATAGGGGGCTAAGGTTGCTTTTCTGTTGAAGAGCTTTTCATCTTAGTCGTATGAGGCAAGCTCTCAGCATTACTCTGCTCATATTTGAGATACAATGTCTTCTGGGTGAAGAGAAACAGTGACCATATGATCACTAAATTGGATTTCAATTCTGAGTACAAACTGAGTAAAGACTGTAATTATGCTCTGCATGGTCCTCTCTGGGCAGGCAAAATTCAGGGTTTGCTGTCTGCATGCCGTATAGTGGACATGGCTACCTGCCTGTCTGTTCCATCTTGGGTTGTAGGCACTCGTAGACTGGGTAATAATTTCACTGGCCAGGTTACTTATTCCTACAAAAGCAGATTGCAGCTGAAGTCTGCATGGCAGCCCCAGCATTACAGCTATGCACTCCTTGTTCAGGCAGGTTTAAGAACTAGATGACTCCAGACACCATGCTGTGCCTTCACTGCAGAAGGCATCACTAGGGAAAGATGCAATCTGCCTCGTGGCTGCTCAGCACTACAGCTACACCTCACCCCATCATATCACCTCCCCGCAAATCTCTCTGGAAGATTCTCCAGTGCTGGGAGAAAGCAGAAAAGTGCCAGGCATATTGGTTGAGTGCTGTGTCTGCACCCAGAGAAACTGTCACAAAAGCTACTGACATCTTTGCACGTATCCCTGTACATTTCTGGTCCAGAGCCACAATGCAGCCTTATATCTCTCCATGTCCACAAAGCAAAGTATCATCCCCACAAAACAAAAATCCACAAGCATATACCACAATGTAATGGCCAGTAGATAAAAGATAAGGAGGCAGCTGCACCTGATATTAACTTGGGGAGGAGGGAGGGGAGCGTGGAATGTCTTAAAATGGTAAACTATAGATTTCCTACTTGAATGCAGAGTACAGAAAAATCACTTGTAGGGGTATTCTCATTATTACTGTAGTAGAAAACAATAACACAGATATGCCCATTTTCTTCTTAAGCTAAGTACCTGTCACATCCTGCTTGGTTCTTTTTATTCCCTCATAGGTTCTATTTGATTAGTGAGAGAGAACTTATGAAAAGCAATTTCAAAGGCTGCACAGTACCACATTCATTTTTCCAAATGTTGGTTTTAATACGTTCTGCACACTCTGTGGTGTCCTGGGTTTTGTATTAAACCATAGAAAGTCACTGTGATACAGCTCCAATGATCAACTAACACAGCTCTGATTATATGATCCAGGAAAAAAAGGCTTTTATGCTTCCTCTGGGCCACAGCTTTCCTCTGTGTCCTTTCCTCTGCTGTTGTGTACTTTGTACTCCTGTCTGCTTACTACCACCAAGATAGCAACTTCAGAGAATCTACATGGTAGGCAACCTGGCAATACTACAAGCCAGTGAAAACTACCTTCATGTTACAATTTTGCCTTAAGCTGGACAGATGTATATGAATTTAGGGCTAGAGTTAGAACTGTGTCTGTGTGCCTCCATTGGCTATACACATGGAGAGTTACTTCTCAATTCCCACAGAGACCACCTAATTCCCATTGCACTCCAGGAACTTACTGGCACCCTTAAGCACTCAAACCCCTGTTTTATTTCCTTCCCTTGTACTCAGCCTGCCACTTGACATATGAGAAAGGAAAACTTGTCTTTGTCCACAGAATAAGTACATGAGCTGATATATGGAAAAGGTCACAAAGAGTGAGAATATAAAATCTTTTTCTCTTCACTTCATTGTGACTGGTCATGCTGTCATATTCATCTCTGGCACAAGTAAAAGCAGGATAGTTCATGTTTGGTTTTCAGATTTTGATGTGCCTGGCGACTAGCGCATGGCACCATCTCACACTTCCCTGTTACCAGGTCCATGCACAGAAATACAGGAGAGCTCAGCTCCCCAGGCCCTGCAGACCCCCGGACCCTCGCTCAGTTCTCTTTCCTGTTGACAAGAGCCAACGCACTGACCCAGGCAAGAGAGCCCATGGCAGGCACTGTGCTGTTGGGCTGCGTCCTGCGTTTATGCATAACACAGAGTCAACTAGCAAAGGTAGACTGGAGAGAATGCCTTTCCTTAAAGGGGAGACCATGCCCTGAGCAGACAGGACTTCGGCAGCTCAGCAGAGTCTGAGCCAAGCCTGAGCCCAGATGAGTGAACAGTCTACCCCAAAGCAGTCCTTTCAAATTCTGAATTACTGAGAAGACTGAAAATTCTCTTGTTAATGTATCAGAAACTGGCACAGCCAGCTTAAGAGCATGTGCCCTCATTAATTTAAAGCACACAGATAACTTCCTGCCCCCCTGTTCCTGTAGATTTTCTACATTAAACAGTGCCCTTCACTTCCATATCTCATCTGTAAACATTTTCAGATATGACTTTACAACTGCAGTATGATTTTACCTGGGCAGTACTTGTGCTCCTTCATATGTGTGTACTGTGGAAGGGTATTTATGTATTAGGTAATTAAATATGCAGTCACAATCAGATTTGTGTGCATAAAGTGACAAAAGAGTTTGAAGTCCAATTTTAACTAGCCTCTAAGGAGCTACTGTAAATCCAAACTGTAGTTCTTGAAAAGGATACTTCAAGCCTAAAGTTACACAAATTTAACAGCCAGCTGCAAGAAGATTTCATTCTGCCCCCCCCATTCCTGCTCTTCCCCAGCTGTTAGTCAGGTATCCCTGCGCCCTTCCCTATGCACTCTCTGACCCTGCAGAGGTTGTGCTCAGGAAGCTGAACTAACAGGAAACAACTCACTTTTTTTTTTTCCTTCCCCTCCAAGATTCATTTTTTCCCCACAATTTAGTTCAAGCTATCAGACAAGCACTACTGCTAAAGCGAGGAAGTAGCAGGCAGGAGCAGACAGGGGAAGAGAGAGACAACCGATCATTACAGTAATTTAGCTGCATTGCCAAAGAGAATGACTAAAAATCAAGGGTAAAACTACTTTAAATTAGAACAAAATCAGGCCCTACAGACCTTTCAAGCATAGATTCAATGTACTAATAGCAACCTGAGAGAGAAGAATGTTTGTAGCTCATTTCCACCAACATTGCCTTGACTGCACGTTTACATGGTCTCTTACCCTTGTGAAGTTCACCTGCTTTCCTTGCTATAACTTTTAAGGCTATTACAGAGGCTCCAGTGTATAAATAATAATTAACTCGTGAAAGCAGAGTCTTACAAATGGCATTGTTTGATTTGCAACACATTTCACTCAATTTTTCTTCCATGTAGAGAGTTCTTAAGGAGAATACTGACAAACAAGCAGCATAAGGTCTGTGTATTATTAAAATTTAAAACACATGCTGCATACACAGAATGTCAAAAGAATATGTTAATCGAGAACAAGTACGAGTAAGCCAGCTTGATCAGCTCTTAGCTGTGATGGTGCAAAGCTGGGGGAGCTGCCAATAGCAGAGTTACTTTGACTCCTTGTAACCACACAGGATTTATCCAAACGTTAAAGAAAGTTTAGACATTTACCCTTCAGCCTCATGCCCTTCTCATATTCTAGTGGATTCATGCTGATAATTCAGAAAGCAACGTAAACCTTTGAATTTTGTTTTACTGTAGGACGTTGCCAGAACCAGGACATTCAAACTGTAACCCCAGGCTATGAGAGAGCAAGGAGGAAACGAACTTGCTGACCATGAGCTACAACTCCACACTGAGCTTGCCAAAAGATGTTCAGAGCAGCCTTCAAAACACCCAGGCTTTTCACACTTGGTTCCTCCCCCTCAGAAACCAAACCATACATAGTATGCAGCCTTTCACACACAGCAAAACCTATTTGCAGGTACATCACCTGGCTTTCACTTTGTCAAAATGATTCTTTCAATCCCTCTCAGAGCATAAACCACAAAATCAGAACACAAAAAACATTAAAAGTTAGAGTATCAGTTCCACTCACTTAACTCAATGGACCTGTCGTTAATGACAGTTCATACCATCTCCACTGTTGCTTTGCCAGAGAACAACAGGAATTAAAATACGTATTAATTTCTAAGGACTGGATTCTTACTTGCAATAATTTAGGATAGCTCCTTTCACCTACAGCAATTGAGACTGTGGATTTTTGTTTCCAACTTGAATTCAATTTCTCCCACTCAAGAAAGAAGCAGGTTCTAGGTTTGCATTTCCTTTGCCATATTTCTGATACTCAGGTCATCACTTACCTGCAGTTAAAGGCAATTGATCACTAAAGAACAATTTTGCTTTATAAAATGAAAACACAAAAGATCTTTTCCTAGCTGTAAAATGGTTTACTCTAAAAAAAACCTCACAGCTGATTATGAATGCTGTTCATAGCTACCTCTGGTTTCAGTTCACATTCATTCATTTGTTGGTTTTAGGGTTGAGTTCGTTTGTTCACTTTTTCCAGTAAACCCAGAATGACAAAGACATCTCAGATTAAAAGAGGCTTAGACGTAAATGAGAATTAGTTGATGTCATTACTGTGCAGCAGCAGGGCTATATGTCACACACGTGATTCCCATTGATAACAGTTTATAGCGGAATGTCACAAATGTGATGGCACGTGCAGCGCTTCAGCCACAAACAGACACACGCCCAAGGCAATTCCCTTTACTGCACATTCGTTCTGGGAGTAAATGAAAATGGATGGAATAGCATTTTTATATGAATGCTTTGGGGAAATCTTGCTCTGCTGAAGCTGGGCATGTTCTGTGCCATCTAACAGCAGAACTGGTTTAAATACATAACTTCACTGCAAAAATAGTATGGTTTGGAGATTTTTAGTCTGGGTTTGTTTGGGGTTTTTTCCTCCAAAGGATGAATAATGAGCAGAAATGTAGCACGCAGGCAGGTCACTGTCCTTTTGCGTTCATTTACACTATATTTACAATGCGCTTCTTAAAGTGGCACTTACTCCTTTTAACCAAGTTTTCCTACTGCAAGTGCTAATTTTTAGAGACTTCATGGAATTTCTCTTAAAATTCTTTTTTTCCTGTTAGAATGATTTGCTGTGCAGAAACTGTTTTTGCTGATAGTTGCTCCTTTCACAGGAGTTCCCTTAAGTGGACTCCACTGAGTTACTTCTTACACCCCTGAGCTGTAGCGTGGGTTGGGAAAAGATGCACAAAGAGGCATGGAGAATAAATAGATGTGATCAGCCAATTTTACTGCATAAATCCTTTTCAGACCTCAAATATCTTCCTCTGTAATGTTAACCATGCACAAAGGGAAGCATAAAAACTTCAGTGATTCAGGCCTTAAATGTTATTACTACAAGGATTTTCAACAATTTACTGGTAATATACCAAGCAGGAGAGCTAATGTAAAGCACAGAGCTCAGAGCAGGCACTCTTATAAGGGGATCTGCTGATGAACTGAATTTATGAGTCCAGCTGCTTTTTAAAGGTGAAGGAGCTGGTGCTTCAAGCATTACCACTGCACTTCTTTAAATAGTGTCCATTTCCTTAAGATTGTAATTGCTTCTTCTATTTGAATAACTGCCAGCAAATTCTTTTTACCAATAAACTCTATTGTCAATGTCAGTTTGATATTACTTTTGATAACAGCTTTAAAAAATAAACACGATTCATTCAACAACGTTTTAACCAATACCTCCAAAATTTATATTCAGAAGACATCTTCACTTTGCTTTTAAACAAATAATTTCATCATAACCTACTTCTCAGTAAAACCACGATAAGTTTTCACATTATATTACAGGAGCAATGGCTATTCAGTTCTAAATAATGGCTCCTTTGCTAGACAAGTCAATGGAAATTGATTTGTTTCAGCCTCCTGCGCTCGCACACACAAAGCCTGCGTACAACAACCCTATTGACTTCTGCAAACAATATTCAACCTTGCATCCTGAAGGACTCATGGCAAAATTTTTAAACCATTTCCCTCCTGTATTGTACCCTTTATGAACCTAGACTGCATTTAAATGTCAGTCTTCAGCGATAATACCATAGAGGAAATTTGTCACTGAATTGAAAATCTACTTTATATTGAAACCTACAGCCCAGGATTGGATATAAGAAGGAAGAAAATTAAGACGTATTGAACTGCAAAATGAAAAGCATTGACTGTAGACACAGTAAAAGGAAACGGGCTGCAGCACCCTGTCTACACAAGAGAGTTTTGGCGCACAAGCCACCCTATGGGCTAGCCAGGCTGCCTGCCATAAAGCTCCCATCTGCACACAGTGTTCTGCATGGCAGACAGGCCTTTTCCAGTCCTGTGTGTACTGAATATTTTCTCTCTTCTATAAACAAGAACATTTAAAAACAATTAAAATAAAGATTAGGGATATTAGCATGGTAGAAGCAGTAAGTGCAGTATCAAAGAGACAAGAGACCATATGGTTCATCAAAATCTGTGTTTATAAGTCCTGGAAATACAAATCAACCATTTTCCCATCCTTTTAATCCTTCCTTTCCTTTTTAAATCTGATTATCAACTTTACCCCTACATATCCAAATGAAACACATTATTGTTGCCACGTTTTACATTTCAAGCACTGCTGTAAACAAAAACAATTGTGAAACGTTCATATCTGAATGCCTTCAAGGCTGATGCTTGACCTCAAGTTTTTGAGTTAGTTACCACCTCACATAACTTATTGGTCTCAACTTGTTCTACTCCTTTTTGATTTTTTTTTATACAACATTTAAGAGAGCACCTTTGGCATCTGACAGACTCCATGACAGCAGCTTTGTTCACACACATCACAGTAATATTTTCACTTACATTTCACACAATGCCAAGTGTCTAATGACTGTTACCCTGTAGTACTAAGCTTCAGAGATATTTATATGATAAAAACCTCAGAAGTGGGTGCTTGAATATGTTCTATGTTGGCTAACCCTCATCCCAAAGGGGATGAACAGGTGACTTTTGTTGTTCCTGTTATACCAGCGTAAATACTGCATTATTTACTAGCTCACTGAGCTAAGTGACCTAACAGAAACCCGAAGCATGGCAGAAATCAGTCCTATTCTATTCCTTAGGCTTCTTTCCTGGGTTTTCTTTTAAGAACAAGAAAAGAATTAACATGCATGTGCAGTACATAGCACAATCCAGCACTGGTCAGGTCTTGGTGAGACTGTATCACACGTAAGAATGGGTAACAATAGGAAACAAAACTGAACAGCTGACCACAAAACTTGGGTTTAGTTGAAAACAAGATGTACAAAGTGTTTAAATGCGATCTCATTAGCACATTGTTTATCTACATTCTTTATAACAAAAGAGATATTTAAACTTCCAGACATTAACAAGTATAATCCTGCAAGGGAGAGGATACTTTCTGGGTCACCTCCGCTGGAGGCTGGGCCTTCAGAAACCCTTATGATCAGATATGTGAATGATAAATCTTTTGACTGTACAGATAGATGTTTTCACTGATGCAGTGCGGACTGATACAAAACTACTGTACCAGACAACAGCTTTCATAGATTATTCAGCAGTGCTCCAAGGATAGATGAAGAATCTACGAATGCCAACAGAGATCATTTTGATACATGACTAAACTTCCCTCCTCCTTTCTTCCTTCCCTCCATTTGCTTTGTTTAGATATTTACACACGAACTGCCTGACTCTGAGCAAAGCTCACGTAACAGAGAGAGACTTGAACTAAGCACTGGTCTTGTAAGAATCACTTTAAGGCCTTAAATCTCAGCATGCATGAGAAAAGCCTTCGGATAAGAAGTGAAGTCACAGATACAAAACACTCTGGAATACAGCTGTACGTGTTGTAGTGATTCCTCTTGTTATTTTGAGATAGCCTTGACTTCTTTTCCTAATTTCCAACCAGTCCCATTTCAGTTATTTCACAGCAGAGCCTGTACTTAACTAAAATCATGATAATGAAGTCCAGCCCAGAGAGAAAATAACATCTTTCAATTTCTCCCTTCTGATAGATAGGATACAACTTTAATAAATCAAATTAATGACATTTTCAGTAAATGTGAATGCTTATGTAATTAAAAAAAAAAAAAAAATTTTAAAAAAAATATGTGTTTCCACTCCAGCTGGTGCTTCTTTTCATCTCAGGGCTCTGCAGGACCCTTTACTTTCTATGGTAATACCACATAGAGCAGGTACTGACTCCAGGTCAAATGGGTGTAATGTGATTTGGATGTAGCTTTCAGGTTTGTTTTTTTCTTCTGACCACTGAATGTCACTTGAGGTGCTTCTCCTCTTACAAACACACTTTTTACATCATCACGTCAGATACATTAACATTTTGTCTCTCTCTACCCGTATTTACTGCTGTGTTCTAAAACTCATTTCTTCCTCCAGGTTACAGAATAATAATCATCCATTTGCTTCTCATAAATGGCCTTACAACTATTTAAAATTACTCTTTCCATTTTCTGATCTAATCTTGCCTCTCTCTTCTGCCATTTACTTTTTGACTGCTTCATTAAAACAAGAAGTGTCCCCTTTTGAGTGACATCACCTGAAGCAATATGCTCATCAACTGGAAACAAGTTAGAAAACAAAGACCCGACCATAAACCACCAACGCAACAAAAATCTTTCACATATCAGAAATGCTATTTCCAGCTCTGAGACAAGTGAGTGAAAGGATTTGAAGAGACCTGTCTGCAGTTTTGGGTGGCTGTGTTTAACACGGAAAGAGGGGGATTTAACAGCGAAGGCTGATTATAAACACAAAATTAAAGAATTTGGCTTCTTTACCTGATTAAGGACATAAAAATTCTCCATCAGTATATCATTGGGACAGACATCAGAACAGAAGCAAAATCATATACATTAAAGACAAGAACTGAGAAGCAAAAGCATCCACGTTAGAAGTTACTAAAAGGTTCTGAATCAAGAGAGAAACATGGGAGCAGTAAGGATGCAAACACCTTTTTTTTCTTTCTCTCTTAAAATTGGGCTTGACCAGCTTAAGGAAGAGACTATATCATAAACACTTGTAATAGCAGGGGATTGGACATGGACATAGTGATCAAGAAGATCCTTAAGAGCCCAGTGTTTAAATGAAGGAAAGATGTTCAGTGTAAACCTGGGAGTTATACAGCCAGACAAGCTTATCCTATTTGGTGTGGTGTATTTGCAAGAAAAAACAGACCAGGAAAGATGAAAGCCATACATTTGTAAGGATGAAAGCCTTCTGCTCAGGAGGAAATAAATGCTGACTACTTTGGGGGGAGGGAGAGAGAGAGAGAGACTGGAGAGTTGTTATTCCCAGAGTGTTAGATGCATTTCTGAGCACTCCAGCTCTGACACAGATGGTGGCAGACAGTTCTGAGAGGCAGGAACAGCACATGGTTTGCTCCACCATGAGTGAGGCTACGTGCGAGAGGGATCCCCAACAAGGATGTGCCACTTCTGAAAACACAAACCATTTCCCAAAGGTTCTTACTAACCTGTGTCACAGATAGGTTTCACGCTAATTCTTCAGCATCACTGTTTCATCCATGCAGCTAAGAGAAGCTTAAGACAAGCAGAAAAAACAGAACCATGGCTCAGAAGTCCTTGCTTCAGTATACCTGTCTTAGGAAAGTCCTGGGTAAAATGAATTCTGAGTCCAGCTGTGTTCAGAAAACAAAAAAAACCCACAAGCCCTCAGCTGCACTATTTCACAAGGTGTCCCAAAAATTACCAAAGGCAAAGAGTGAAAAATCTTGATCTCACTGAACTCAAATATTCGAACTCCCGTTAACTTCCAGGGGACAAGTCTCAATCCAGGAACCAAAGCAAGAGGCAGTGAAGGAGAAGTAGCAAAAGATGGGCACGGCACAAGCACACATGCTGAAGCTAGGTCTCTAGTCCCCAAGATGATGTCACTGTCATACATACATCAGGAAGCCTGTAAGTAAATAGCATAAGCATTTTCTTCCTATATCTTTCTGCATGTTTGCTTTGGGGTTTGTTTTATTTTCAGGTTTGGAGGAATAAAATCTTGTCTACAATAGCTGCAAAAGAAGGAGCATTCAGACCTGAATTTTAGATCTTCAGCCCAACTCCTTGTGGACCAACTCAAAACTGTTTCACAAAATTGCTTGCCATTGCCTGTAATCTTTGAGAGACTTCAGTACTTGGAAGCTGCAGCAGAGGCCTTCCCTGAAGTTTCAACATTTAGTATATCATGAAAACATCAACTTTAATTTATAAATTAAATCTTCAGTCCTTGAGTTGGCAGAGGAAAGACTGACGTAACTGCAACTAAAAGGATTTCAATGTAGAAAATAAGTCTAAAATAATTCACTTAAAAAAAAATAGGAAAATGTATGTTTGGTTATGGAGAGCAGACTGTGTCCGAAAGCTTGGCGTGCGTAACGCCATGCCAGACTAGAGCACAGAGTGTAAGTGCACACCGCTGGTGGGATGCAGCAAGAAACAAATCTCATTCGCATGTATGAAACAAGGCAGAGCAGGTGAATAGAAATTAATTAACAGCATGAATATTAACAAGATCAATGATGAAATCTAAAACTGCAACTGACAATAACCAGTGGGAAAATTATTAATACTCGGGTGCACCTAAGCTTAATTTTCTTTCCCTTTTTCCACAGTGAAAGATAATCATCAATTCTTTAAACAAATCTTAACCACAATGTCACATACTGAGCAGTGTGTGAACCTTCGCAATGGGGAGGTAGCTTCTTTGTAGCAGCAGCTGCTCCGTGCCACCATGCTGCTAATTATTTAAAACCTGGTGTTAGAATTCATAGCACAGTACAGTTTACCAGTCCAAAGTAAGCAACAAGAGAGACATCTTGATCCTAGGAAATTATGGTCAATTTGTGGAAATGTTACCCCTCTCATTCTCTGGGGTATTTTGGCACTGTGACATGAAAAGGTGCCTTGCTATTTCCTCCTGGTGATGGTCAGCTCTTCAGAGAGTGATAACTGCATGCTAATGTTCAAGTACTCATAGAATAAATTTCTTTTGGCCAGTCAGAACCAAAACATCGCCATTCATGCTTCGTACAGCTAGCAAACGTAAAATGCAACCCACTCCTCTAAAAGCATTAACCCTGTATGCCCAATGAATGCATATAACGTTCCACCATCCTTTATTATTTTACAGCTTAGATTTCTGGTGCAGGTGAATGAAATACAAACTGCCCAGGTAGTGCTGGGCTAGTAATGAAGGAGTTAACAACTCAAACACTAAGAAAAAGAAACAAAATACTTTGTTTCCTCCACTTTGTCACTGTTTTGTAATGTAACATTTACCATGAATTAATTACTGGAAGTCTCCATTAAAACTCTTAACATTTAGACTAAAAGTTCAGCATAAACTCAGGGTCACTGTTTACGGTGCTCCCTGAGCAAGCAATCTTATTGCTTGGAAGTAACCATGAATGTTAAAAAGTACAAGGCAAGTATAATCGGGAAATGAAATACAAAACCCTAAAAATATCCCCATGATCTATGCATGTAGCCATGGTGTCTGACAACTTCAATTAAATCTGTCATACATCATTCCTACAATGTTATTGATAGAGACATAGCAGTATTGAATTTTAATTATTCAGCTAGTATTGATCCCACAATAATCTGGTGAAAATCATCTCAGGTTGTCAGTACCCCTAGGAGACAACAGCTATTATCTAATTATAAATCACACTGTGTCATTTGATAAAAGGTTAGGGCTTTCTTTTTACACATTTTTGCAGTCAGATTCTCATGTATAAATCAGAGTGACATGATAGTCTGCAAATGCTAATTATTTTCTTCCCATTGAGCATCTATTCCATTACCATGACAGACTCATAAAAGCGAGCTCTTGGTGCATGTAGCAAATTCCCAGAGATGCAGCAACAACTAAGGAATTGGGATTTCAGATTTGTACTCCATATTGACCTTGAGCAAGCAATTTTAATGCTCACAGGGTCTGCATTTCCCCCAAGGAGAAGAGTGGGACAATATTTGCAGTGCCCACTCTCATTGAATGCTTTGAGGTTCTCAGAGGAAAGCTGCTGCACAGCAGCAAACTTTCCTTTTCAGGTCTTTGTGGAGACAAAGAGGCTGGCTAGTAATCCTGCAGAGTGCTCTCCTCTTCCGAAATCTTAGCTTCCCTCTGCACCCCACTGCTGTCATCAGGGAACTGGGTGGCTGACACTATCAGTTTTCTTTTTCTCTCCTCAGACCCCAATTTATCAATCCAATCAGGACAATGGGAGGACACATCACCCTGCAGTGTCCCTTACAGACCCTCCTTCTTCATCCTTTATTATTTGGAAAAAACATCACACATTTAAAGAGACCTTATATTAAATCTGGTAATTTGGGCCCAGAGGAGGGAGCGCGCATTCTCAAATCGCAGAGACAGTCCTAGCAAGCAGCTTTTTCCTTTTGTGACAATTGGCTCTTGGCTCAAGCACCCTCCGCTGACCACCAGCTGCAGCACTATCACGCGGGCAGAGAAGCGCCAGCCTATTTACTGCTTCAGAAATCATAACCAGCTTCTTGAGCTCCTCTGAGAGACCCAAGGGCAACCAGTGCAGCTCCCCAAGTAAGGTAGTCAGAGGGAATCTTTACACACAATCCAATGGCATATGACAGACGGTATCCCTGCAGGGCACATTTATGTATAAGGAAAGAGGGTGATAAAAGTGCCTGATCATTGCTCCCTAAAATACAATGACTTAAACAACTGCAGCGATGGTCTGTAATAAACGCACCATTCAGTGCCATTCGGGGACTCCCTTTTTTCCCCCACACATGCCTTGAACTTTATGATACAGAAATAAGGATAAAATAAATGATCAGCGACAAATGGCCTAAACTGAGAACATGAAATCTGAAAGAGGAGGTTAAATATTTAGAAAACTGTAAATGTCCTCCTTTAGATTTGAATTTTATCTGATTTGAAAATGTCACTATTGAGTCAAGGACAATTTAGAGACTAAAGAAATTTTTCAGCTGAAACAAGAGACATTTTGGAAAATCGGGTTCAAATGAGAAACATACACATGAAAGCTATCGCTTGGCACTCATTGCAGTCTGCAAGCCCTGAATGGGCTATGGGACTCACTTTATTTTGTCAGCGGACATTTTTACACTTGTGCTGGAGACCTCCAAAATTGTGACATTTTCTGCAGCTAATGGATTTCAGAGACTCCACAGGGAGATTGACTGAAATCCTCCATTCCCCAACACTGCCCTGAACTGAAGGATCTTTCAGGGAAGAAAAAAAAAAAAAAAAAAAAAAAGGAGAGAGATTCATTATTAGCAACAGCCTTAGAGTAGCACCTAACCTACGCACTGTTGCAGGGGTGAGGGACTGCCAGGGTCCCCCTGTATATGCTACTACCAGAGACTTCCAATAATACCATAGGTTTTAAGTCATCAAGTTCTAGTTTGAAGGGAGAATTGGCATGGAATAACCCAAAGACTTCCTTTCCTTTCACTGCACAGAAAGCCAAAACATGAGGTGGCATTAAAAGCTCTTCCAGCTAGCCTTGGCAAACCCGCTCCTAGCAAGTCTAGGTGAAGTCAGGACTGCGTTCACTCCCAATTCCTTATGCACTCTTCATTTCCATTCCTTTAATTACCCCAAAACTCTCCCACACAATGCAGTATGACAAGTCACTACAAATAAGAGTAGAAAATCCCCAGTGATTCATGTAAGCTATGACACAATTCTCAGTCACTTTTCATTCCCGAGCCAAATTCACACCAGTCATCTGAAAAAGCAAGCTGTGTGTCCCAAGCCACTGCTGCCCTGAGCCGCCTTGGTTCTTTTTAAATACTTCATTTTATGACTCCTTTCTATCTTTATAGGTCCTTTCTATTTTCAGTCCTTGCTTTATACCATGTCACTCTCTGTGACCAGTTCTTTTCCATAATTAACCTCACGTGTTCATAACTACCAGTGTTTTTTCTTACTCTGAACGTAACTCCTCGTTTTGCTTCCTCTTCAGAGTATTCTATGTTGTGCCAAAAACTTCATGAACAAATAAGTATACTGGGAAACACAGTCTCAGAAGGGTGTACAGTTGTGTGTTAGTCTATTAGCATGAGTAACACAAAGCCAAAATGAACCTCCAAGGCACCTAAGGGAAAACAATGCCAAGAAATGCCAGACTCACCATACACTGTTTCTTCCTGTTCTGCCTGCAGAAATGTTTGTCTTTCCCATCACGGCCCAGTTCTACCTGTCCAAGCCCACATATAACTGCCCACATATAACTCTAGGTTAGACTTGCACACCCATCACCACAGATTCACAGGTCGTGGGTAGTGGTGCAGAAAAGCACTACTTCCTTCTCTGCATGGCAACCCAGATACCTCAGGTCTGACCCGGGAGGAAAAGCTGTACTTTCTCACAGTCTGCAACCCAAAACTGAGGTTATGCCTAGCAACAAGGAAAAATACTTTGTGACAAAACACAGAGGAAAACCTACCTGCTAATTTTGAGGCAAATGCAAAGTTGTAAAGAAACCCATATTTTAACCAATCCAAGGGTTTTTGAACACTTGAGGACCTGTGCAGTTTGAAAAGGCTACACGCTTAAAGGCTTGAATTATCCCAGACAAATGACTACATTTCACAGGCAGTACAAAAACCTACCGACTGAGTAATGGCAGCTCACAGGCATACAGAAAATCTGCATCTAAACAAAGTTAAAAATAAAGCAGAAATTAAAGCAGGACTGTGAAGCATTTGGCTCGGAGAACTTTCCCCATGAGGACATCCACCAAATCCTATACTATGCACGAATATGGTATCAGACCTATGCAACATGTAACATTTTCTCACCATTGAGACACCTAGCATTGTTTCACGTGTCTAATTTTGTGTGATTTTTCCCTGAAGTTTAAGCTGCTATTCAGTCATATGCATTTTAAACTATTTGATTATAACAGCATATTTCAATATTCTGTAAAGTGCAGCATCAATGATTTAGAGATTAACAGCACAAATATGATAGATTTCCAAACAGTATGTGATAATGTTTGGTAAATGACAAATGAGATACTATTAGTGCTTTTGGGTCCTACTGTATAACAATAGCTTGTGTACTTTCCCTAAAAATGTTGCCATTACATCTCAGTACATCTTTATATCCACCTGCCTTCCTACAATATGTGATATGATCACTTCAAAACTGTGAAGGTCTCAGCAGAAGTTACTGAGTAAAATACTAGGTGTGGCAGATCAGAAAAGCAAAATGACCCATAGTGGCCTTAAGCTGCAGGACTCTAAAACTTCACAGAAAAACCTTTATCTCGTTTTTATATTTTTCTCTTGAAGATTTCAGCATTATTGTCAAAAAGCTAAACTGAAAAATTTTCATGTTTCAACAAAACAATCTTAACATTATGGAGATAAAAGGGAAATAACCAGAAAGCTACTTTTCGCCGGAATAAAACTTTGATAGAAAAGGTGTAGTAATGTCTGCAAACAGTAGCAGCACATTTTTAAACCAACACCAAACACATATCTGAATTCTAGTCAAATCTCATCTTTGCTGGTAGAGTATACAAGTTTTTTTTCATCTGATAACTGTACAATCAAGTGATCTGATTTAGTGCAGTACATATTGAACAAGTAATCAGATCCAGAAAAGAACATAGCCCCTCAAGCAAACTAAGTGGCTTTCCGGTGTCCTTGCTGACAGTGTTTCTTAAGAATTACCAAGAAGTGATGAAGACTCACAATGAGAGGCAGAAAGACAAAAGATGTGGTTAGACAGTAATAGCTGCTCCTCCTCCCTTTCTGCTGGACACACAGGGAACATTTAAGTAGCTAGAGCTGCGAACCCATCTCATTTCAGACACTGAATTAACAAATACTTGTTTTCTGGGAAACACAACAGGCCCATGAATTTATTCCTCTGTACAGGGCGTCAGCAAGCTCTCCCGCACCACCACACAGTCAAAGCTGCAGGAGGAAGATCCAACAGAATCAGGAATATGTGCAAGGTACAAAATGGATGATCAGGGCATAGCCCCAGGCCCTTGGTGTAGCTCCCTGGATAATCCTCTGCTTTGAACAGAAGTTAAAGTATTACTGGATAACCAATTTGTCCCCATTCACTGCAGGGCCGTGGGGAGGAGGAGAACATTTACTATTTGTACCACTGATGAGCCAGTCTCATCATCCACGATGGAACACTTCTCAGCTTTCCTTGGAAGGAAAAGTGCTGTTCTCATGTTCAAGTCATGTCTATTATTACCAGTGAAAGATGTCTAAATAGCATGCAGGTGCAGAAACGTACTCCGGCGTGAATGCATTATTGGCTTCAGTATCACAGAGGCTCAGAGAAAAAGCCCACCAAATCAGACAAAGCTGATTTCAGAAAGATAAACACTTTTAAGAATGTCCCATTGCTACAGAACAAGTTTTGAGGCATCACCACTTTTACTCATGATGGGGCCTTAAGCAAAGACTTGAATTTTCATAGAGCAAACCAGGATTCTACCTGTGCAGTAAGCAAACTTTCACGGCAGAATTCACCAAGCATAAAATTGCTTTCTGCTCCATTTATCTGGAGGCAGAGTGGACTAACCCGTGTTGGAATCCAGGTTCTTGCCACATTCTCCTGAAGGTTCCTCAAGGCTCACACAATGATACCAGCTTCTCTCTCTGAAGTACTCTGCAATTTCCATTCTACATCTAGAGTTGAAGTGAGCAGTTCCAAGATGAAGTCCATAAAAAGAGACACCAAAATTAAAAATTCTCCACACATGAAACGTCAGGGTTGCTGCCTGAATCACAGCAAACCATCATTCTTCAGCTTCTTGTACTGGCATCATTGGGTCAGCTCAAGGAAAGCCACATGCTCCAACTCTGTTCATAGGTTCCTGGCTGAAACCTCTGTGAGGGTTCATACTTCCCTTATATCTTAGCCTACACCATCTGCCCCAAGATTCATACTGATCTGTAACAGACCAGGCAAAAAATGGAAATATAACAAAGGTGCTAGACAAGATATTTGCTCTAAATTATTATGGGCAGCCGGTTGTGAGCTTTGACTGATCTTCAGAGCCTCACCTGAGACTTCCTAACAATTATTATTATACGAACTATAGGGTTGCTTTTCACTCCCCTGATAACCGCAGCTGCTGCTGGGAGATGCTCTATTCTGTGTACCATCAGGTGCCCCAGTCCTGCTACACCTGAGCATCCTTCTCCAATGCATCAACTGGATTTTCAGAACTTCTTGAGTCTTTTTTACTGCTAAAAACTTGTGGGACCACACACATCATTCAGTGGTTGAGATGATCTTATTTACTGTCTTGTGCTCAAAGATCCTTCCACCACAGGACAGGATAAAAAACACACAAAAAGCAACAGCCTCAATCAGCCCACATTGGACAAGGACAGCACAACCTTGATTGTACTCGAGTGATATTTTATGGCACAGGAGAGGAAATGGAAAGGACTCCATTTCAGGCATAATGATAAACTGCAGGAATTGGCTGAGGTGTTTGCTATAAAATGACTTATTTCTGTCTCTGTAAGTATTTACCTGTAAATAACATCAATGCCATTTGTGGGTTTTTTCCCCTCCTGGTGGCTTATGCTGCTATTGCACTCACTTGACCCGTTCATCTACCGCAGCTGACCTGTGCAGGCACTTCTGCAGTAACCCCTTTTTCTCTGTCTTTTCCTCATAGATCCACACCAAACTGCAACATGGTGAAACAGCTCTGTCACTGAACTTACAGATGCAGAGATCCAGTTACTCTGAATATCCAGGATTACTTTGCTCAATCTGTTTCACTCCAAGGGTGAAGAATGAGTGCTTTGCATTCACTTTCTCTTTTCTTTCCTCCCTTTCCTATGTCGAAGTAAATGAAGCCACATCCATTCCAATTATTACTACTATCCAAAACCTTTCCAATAACAAGGCATATGGACAGCTAAACATGCACAAACTAATCAGCTTTTACTGCCTGATAAAGTGTCACACTTGTCGTGTTCCCTGATCGGCCAAGCTTATTAGTTCGCTGCATACGACGGTCACAAATTTGCATCCATTATCCACTGTCTGAAGATTTAAAAGCTTCCTGTTCTGCAAAGATTATCCATCAATGGAAGCAATTCTTAAGGGAGAGAAAAGAATATGTTAGTTCAGTGCTAGCTTTGCTAGGCAGGCCTTTTAGGTTTTATCATCTTAATCTGTTACGTTGACTGAAACCATTGCAGCTGTTTTTACCCAACTATCTCGGAACTGATTGGCAATGTATTAGTAATAATTGTACTAAATGCTCTTCTGAATCCCTAAGAACATGTCAAATGGGACTTCTTTGTCTTTTGTTTAACAATAGTTCATATTATAAAATCAAGTTGGTACCTGAGCAGATGTGAAGTACCTTGGGTGCTACAGTGGTTGGCAATTTAAGAAACTGCTTTATCCTGCCCTGCCATTGCCATGTCATCTGAGGACCAGTTACGGAGGGAGGAAGCAGAGGTGGCAGGACAGGGCAGGCTTTCGACCCTCTGCAGATCATGGAAAGCCAAGAGGCTCTACCTTGCTTCTTTACCTTTTGAAGGGAGCAACTAGGTCTTTTATTATTCTTAATTTTACATCTTAAAGTAATGGAATAAAGGTGAAAAATCCTCTTTAAAGAGTTGGCTGGAGCTTCTTGTTCTCCATTTCCTCCCCTTGGAGTAAGGGAGCCCACATCACCTCTGCTGTCCCACTGTAGTCAGTGGCTTACACTGCCCAGAGTTTTGGTGAAGTAATCTGTCCTCTTTCTTCAAATGGGTTAACATGATTTTTTTATAAATTAAAAGTCCTCATTTGCAAAGTGTTCTTGTGAGGTTTTTCCTCCTTCGCTCGCTCCCTCCACAATTTAGTTGCCTCATACATTTTGGCATGTTTATTAAGGATTCACTCTTTCTCTAGAATACTGCATCCAACACCGTCTCCTCTTCAGCAAGCCACAAGTGTCTCTAAAATGGCCTTCTTCATCCCAAATGTACCATTTATCATACTTAATTTTCAAGAGATTCTGGGTACAATCCTACTTACCAGCACAGGCTTGTGTGGTGC
Source organism: Nyctibius grandis (assembly GCF_013368605.1). Lineage (NCBI taxonomy): Eukaryota > Metazoa > Chordata > Aves > Nyctibiiformes > Nyctibiidae > Nyctibius > Nyctibius grandis. The sequence continues at coordinate 17,750,386 of NC_090670.1, forward strand.
CACACTCCACTGGATAGCAAGTAACCAACTCCTCACCTCAGACATGTACTTTTACATGCTAATGCATAGATACACAGTCAATCTCCAAAAACAAATTATGGATAATCTTTATCTATTTACATATTCCAAGCAGGGGAAGGAACAACTGGAAATCTGAGCCAAATAGTTTATCTTGCAAGCGTCAGGGCTAACCCACATGGTGTTCTATATTGTTGATTCAATCTGGCTCCATTTTATTTTCTTGATAGTGCCAGCCTCCTTTCCTTCTCATTATTACCTTCAGCCAGAAGAAAAAAGAAAAGGCTGATACTTATTCCAGCCATGAATCAGCAAACAGAAGATATACATGAGCATTCAGCCTGGCATCTTCCCTAAAGAGACTAATTGTGGCAAGCTTGCTTGGCCTTCTGCCACTTTATACTCCTGCATAACAATCTCTGCATGGCATTTTTGTTTGCCATCCTGCCCCTCCAAATGAGCATAGATAGTTAGTGTAATTGTGCTCTCCAAAAAGCTAAAAAGAGGGAATTAGCTGCCCTTTACTTTCTGCTCAGGTCAGCTAATCCTCAGGGTGGTCAGGCAAGTTGCAGAGAGAATGTCATATAGAAATCACATCAGGCAGACAGAGGGGAGAGTCCATTATCAGCACTTGTAGAAGCTGCCTCCAAATCCAGAGTGAGAGACAGGAGTAGGGGGAGAGGGACAACGGGAGCAACAGTGCTGGTGGGTGTATGAGCAACCCTTCCACAGGCCTGCAGCAATGGAAAGGAAAGCTGAGCAATTAAATTCATTCGTTTGTTGATCTGCTCAGAAAGAATGGGACTACAGATTGGAAGTCAAAAAATGAGATGGGAACCAGCAGTGTATTTGCAAAGAGTGTAAAATGGCTGGCCCCTTTCTCCAATTCCTTTCCATATTTCCAAGCAGATATGCCTAATCAGAGTCATATTTGAGTACAATAACATGCAGATTGCAAAGCTCAACACGTTTAAGGTGATGTCTTTAAATAAATACATTATAGCATCTAGTGACATTTATTCAGGCACTGGTAACATTGGTGCCGCTGATGAATAAACACACCTGCATGGGCTAAAGCTGCACCTCCCTTACTTACTCCTGTCTTCACAAATACTGGTCTGATCATGACTGAACCAAATCAAAAGCTGTAGCACTCACAGAACACCTCTGTATGGCGGCCAATGAGCACCAGGATTTCTGGCAAAAGCATGAATTCTCCATAATGGATTTTTTGATAATCAGTAACAAAAGTAAAACAGCAGAAACATCTAATTAATTCTCAGTGATCATATACTTCAAGGTTGTGTGACAAATGAAAGAATATGGAGAAAGCAGTAAAAACTTTGTGGTGATAAGCAGTACTTTCGTGCTTTGTAAAATATCCCTTTGCCAAATATGTCCATCATTCGTAAAGGCAGAGCCATGTAACAGGTGGAGGAAGAGAAATGTTAACTCCATTACACAGGTATAGCTGGGTGGTCCAGCAAATTGTGCAATAGAAGATCATTATTGCTTATAATCCTGTTCAGACAACTGACCTGTGCAGTTCAAGCACTGCAATCCTTGACCATAAGGGACTTAGAGTCATGATAAAATTACAGTAATTTTTATAGTAAATCTCTTCTACTTCTAAAACTCACAAACCAACCAGGATGAACCAGAGCTGCCAGAGGCTACCATTTCATATGAAAACTATAAAAGACACCATGTAAAGAAAGTATTCTCTGTTTGTGGACCCCAAAAGAGAAAGATGGGAAAACATATTTCTCTCCAACTGAGTGACTGGGAAGCTGAAGAAAAAAGACTGGATCTGTACGACAGTCACAAAGCAAACAGCAGCCAGTGGCCTCGTGTCTCATCCCTCTGCTTCAGCAGTTTATTCTTCACATTGTGCTGCCCCTTGAGACTGGGCAACTGAATATTTATAAGGGAAGAACAGAAGAAGTATTTAGAAAAGGAGCACATTAAATAAGGAAAAAAAGAAAGAAACAGACAAAATCTTTTACAAATTAGAAACAAACCACCACTGCTGTTAAATAGTCTGTAACCAAGGGTACTGTGCATGTCCTGTCCTGCCGCTGGGCACCACTGGAAAGAGTCTGGCCCCCTCCTCTTGACACCCACCCTTAAGGTATTTGTAAGCATTGATAAGATCCCCTCTCAGTCTTCTCTTGTCCAGGCTAAACAGACACAGCTCTCTCAGCCTTTCCTCCTACGAGAGAGGCTCCAATCCTGTAATCATCCTCGTAGCCCTCCGCTGGACTCTCTCCAGTAGTTAATCCAGCAGTCTGCCATTCTCTCGGGTCTTTTTCACCCAAACTACTTAATACCAGGGGGGATTTAGCTTTACAGGTTTAATTCAGTCTGTGAAGGTAGCAAAAGATAAGCCATTCATTGAGACCATTTCCCTTTATGGCTCTGCTCATGAGACCTGAGCCAAGCTCTACCCTGGAGAAGAGGCACTCCAATCTTTATTGGTAGCAAAAATACAAGGAGATATAAGTCCCAATTTAATTGTGACTATTTAAATCACTGCAAAATAAACTGTTTTCCCAGGAGTTTCATGAAGTAAAATGGAAGTCAAAACTATTTTTTATTCAAGTAAATCTCAGAAAGTAGAAAATCTCATTAATGAAAAACACTGAAAATAGCTGAAAGAATAATTCCAAGAGTTGCAAACACGACACACTGTAGAATATGGAGCAGCAGCCCATTAGCAGTCCCATCCTTATTTTCTAATGGTGTGTAATTAGTGGATTCTCAAAGAAGATGCACATGGCATTTCTTCAAACTAAGCACAGGCTCTATTTGCTAAAGACTTGGGGCTTCATTCCTATATCAAACATGGTGCAATGCCAGGATGTGCCCTTTCTTAAGGCTGCGTTCTCAAATAACTACTGTACCACATTTCAACACCACTAGGCTCATTCTCTGAAAAATCTTTTAGAATGTCACAGAAACAAATCTTTTTAACATTTCAGTCATTATCTTTTAGTAAAAAGGTATGCGTAATACCAAGAGTATATTTGCCAAGGAAGACGGCTGATTTATTTGAGTATTTGCACAGCTTTTGCAGCAAATCTCCTTCACTGTTTCTTCAGCATTTTCAGATCAGAGAAAAAACCCACGTATTTCAGTAGCATACAAATGGAGCAAACAATACCAGCCCCAAGGGAGAGGGGAGGAAGAAAAAGCCTAAAAATACATACACACAGGAAGAACAGAATCAACTTTTTTAACTGAGTAAGGGAATCATTTCATGCAATTATCACAGAATCACAGAATCAACCAGGTTGGAAGAGACCTCTGGGATCATCGAGTCCAACCATTGCCCTGACACCACCATGTCAACTAGACCATGGCACTAAGGGCCATGTCCAGGCTTTTCTTAAACACATCCAGAGATGGTGACTCCACCACCTCCCTGGGCAGCCCCTTCCAATGGCTAATGACCCTTTCTGAGAAGAAATGGTTCCCAGTGTCCAACCTGAACCTCTCCTGGTGAAGCTTGAGGCTGTGTCCTCTTGTCCTATCGCTAGTTGCCCGGGAGAAGGGGCCGACTCCCTCTCCACTACAGCCTCCTTTCAGGTAGTTGTAGACTGCAATAAGGTCACCTCTGAGCCTCCTCTTCTCCAGGCTAAACACCCCCAGCTCCTTCAGCTGTTCCTTGTAGGTCAGACCCTCCAGACCCTTCACCAGCTTGGTCGCCCTCCTCTGGACTCGCTCCAACACCTCAACATCTTTCTTGAAGTGCGGGGCCCAGCACTGGACACAGTACTCAAGATGCGGCCTCACCAGTGCCGAGAGGGACAATCACTTCCCTAGAGCGGCTGGCTACACTATTCCTAAGAGAGGCCAGGATGCCATTGGCCTTCTTGGCCACCTGGGCACACTGCTGGCTCATGTTTAGCCGGCTGTCGATCAGCACCCCCAGGTCTCTTTCCACCAGGCCACTTTCTAACCACTCTTCCCCCAGCCTGTAGCGCTGCAGGGGGAAGAGTGGCCGAAGTGTAAGACCTGGCACTTGTTCTTGTTGAACCTCATGCCATTGGTCTCAGCCCATCTATCCAACCTGTCCAGATCCCTCTGTAGGGCCTTCCTACCCTCCAGCAGATCGACACTCCCACCCAGCTTGGTGTCATCTGCAAATTTACTGAGGGTGCACTCAATCCCTACGTCTAGATCATCTATAAAGATATTGAACAGCACCAGCCCCAGAACTGAACCCTGGGGAACACCTCTAGTGACCGGCCGCCAGTTGGACTTTGCCCCATTCACCACCACTCTCTGGGCTTGGCCATCCAGCCATCCAGCCAGTTTTTAACCCATTGAAGAGTCCACCCATCCAAGCCCCGGGCAGCCAGTTTGTCTAGGAGGTCCAATTATGGACCTTATTGCAACAGAGTTAGAACAAAACAACACAATATGTCATACAGCTAAACATCAGCATAAAGGTAATAGCAGGATATACCTCTCTAGTGAAGAGTTCAGAGTGTTACAGCATGAAGTGAACTTAGGTCCATATCCCAAAAAGTCATCTTACTGCTCACATTATCAATTATCTCAATTAATCAATAAGAAATTTTTTTCCATGCCAACTAAGCTTTTGCATCAATGTTGGAAATGTCACTGTGCATCCTAATGCCCACAACAAATAGAAGGTTCACATGTGTAGCTGTGACTGGCTATTTCTCCCCACAGCATATTTCTTTGTGCAACAAGGGCATTAAGCCTCCACACTACCCTTTTTAAAGGTGGGACTTAACAAAAATAAACTCCCTCTTTAAACACTTCCCCCCCACACACACACCCCTGCCAAGGTTCTAGCAAGACTTCTGGAGACAGAATTCATGAGAGGCAAAGCACCACAATGTAGAAGTAGAAAACAAATGGATCTACTGTTTAACTCACCTCGTTAGTGACCCAGGAAGCTAATTACGATTCTAAAGACTTTCCTTTTGACTCCAGGCAGGTCCCTTACAAGCACAGCCGCAAATGAATTTGTAGCTCAAATCAGGTACTGCAACCTCATATCTTGAGGTCTTGGTGTGGGACTCTGAATCCTGCCTTTTTTTCCACATTGCCTGGGCAATACCCAGGGAGCAAGACCAGGCCAGCATGAATTTTGCAACAGAAAGTTTTCATTCAGTGTGTACTTGGAATGTGCCAAGAGTGCATGAGAAGTCACAGATAAGAGAACACCTACCTTAGAGACTCTTATTTCACTTAGAAGTAATTTGGGATCACACCGTCTCAGCTCTGTGAATGCAGAGACGCTCTGGGCCTAGGCAGCACTCTCAGCGCTGGAAAACAAAATTAAGATAAAGACATAAGACAACTATAAGCCTTTAACCATCTTCAGCGTTAGGTGACAGCTAAGCAGGCTTTCAGGATCATCATTTTGGATGGGACACCCAAATCCTCATTAAGCACCTATCCTCAGCTTGGGCTCTGGTCTCAATACTTTGTCTGCAAAAGATGGTGAACAGAATTTGCCTGTTTCGTGGGAGGTTGTGGGGACAGTGCTAAGATAGTGGAAGAGCATCAGTCATAAGTACCCATGAAATCCTGGAACCCAACAGATTTAATATTAGTGTAGAAAAAGGTTGTGTTGGCTTAGATATAAAGTATCCTGCTGGTTAAAATGATTTCTGCTTTGCAACGTTAAAATCTCTCTGTGCAGTAGTATATAAATTTTAAGACTAATTATTCTTAATGACTGTTTGCTTCAAGATGTAATACAACTACTATTACTCCAATTACCCATTACTACTGTAACAGTATTCAAAAACTGCAGTACACAAAAGCCACAAACTACTCACTCAGCAACAAAATCTCTTTCCTCAAAGGGCAGTGCCTTTCATTATTTCACCCTTCACACAATCACTTATTGCTACTGCCTCACTCTTCACAGATATCTTCTGCAGAAAGAAAAAACAAACAGTGAGTTAATCAGGGTTAAACTCCTTTCTCTGAGTTCCTGCCATAAGGATTACTCTTAGTACCCAGCTCAGCTGGCCCTATCTGGCCTTCCAGGCTGTGCTCGTGGCATTATTCTGCCTGTGCTGTACCTGAGTCAACAGGAGAGAAGGTAAAGCAGGCTCCACAGCACTGATGGAAGAGACACATCCTGGCTATGCAGCAAAAGCTGCTGATGGAAAAGATCTCAATGAGCAGCTCATGTGCTGTTTGCAGCTGAGCCACAGGTTCTTTCAATGCACAGCAGGCAACGAGGCAGCACGAGACGCTCTGTTAGGGCTGGGGGACTTGAATCCTGCTTTTATCATAGGATTAGATACTACAGCCACTGTGGGCCAGCTGGTTTTTATAAAGAAAAAAGAGGCAGCACAGCACCCCTCTAGGAATACACTTAGCATGACAAGCTCATTTATTCCCAGCAGTTGTTTACCACTCTGTACCTTTCCTGCAGCAAGTGAGAAAAAAGACAGGATTTGAACGTGAAATGGCTTAAATATTACAGTGGAAATGGGGTGGTAGGGTCCGGATTCCCTCCCCACATCTGCTGCAAGACTTGTGGAGGCCTTGGGCAGCTTATTTCTCTCCTGCACCTCATCAGTGCTCTACAGAAACCAGAGATACTGGTATGCAGTGTGATAGCTAACTAATGACAGGATAATGTCAAACCTCAGCTGTGTGAGATCTCAGGATTGGAAGGGCTAACTGACCATCATTGTGCAATTTGATTCATTTTCAGCAAGGAATTTTCCAGACTCCCTCCTCCCTGGTAGGATCAACCTACTGGAACCAGTCCTCACCACTGCTGGCATGATGAGATGAAGTCATCAAAGCTGTGACCACACACTTAGTGCCAGAGTTACCGCACGTAATGAGTCAGACTAAATGCTCACAGTAGCCCCAAGCCCTCACCTCCACTGGCCAGATCCTGCCTCTTAACTCACACTCACTGCAAGGCCCTCCCACCTGCCACTGACATGCAGCAATCCTGAAGAAAGGAAATCTGGCAAAGAGAAAAAAAAAAAAACAACACACCACCTCCAAAACCAGGTAGCTTGGCCAGGTCAATCCTTGGCTCCAAAACAGTCACTGAGGTGTGCTCCCAGGAGGGAGGGGACAGGGTAGCCCAGGACAGCCCCTGGCTCTAGGCACAGAGGACAGATAAATTACACACCTGAAGTGGAACTAGCAGAAACCCAGAAAAAAAACCTGTATTTATAATCAACAACTGGAGCATATCTGATGTAGTCTGGGTGAAATCTTCCCCTCTTTGCTGGCACTCTGGAATTTTGAGAGATGTATATATCAAGTAACAAAAATCAATTGAAAATTCCTATACACATCTCCTTGTCGAATTTTTAATTATCATTCATTTAAACCCAACAAAATACAGGGCCCTGGTTTTCAACATCCCATGTCCACGAGGCCCTCCCGTCTCCCTGCGTTTGGCTGGAAAGGCAACTCCATGCCTCAGCCTGTCCAGACCAGGATCAGCACAGCAGTCCTGAGGCAGCAGGCGTTTGACACCCGTGTCTCTAGAGAGCCCCCAAGTCCCTACTTGCTAACTTCAGCCACGACTGCATTTCTCCATTTCTTTCATATAATGAATTCATGTAAATCTGCTATTTCATTTCTAAATAAAGTGTGCTTTCTAGTGTCAAGGACTGACCGTGCTGGGAGAGGGAGCACACATCTCTGATCCAGTAAAGCAAATCACATTCAAGAAGTATTCCCTGTCACTGCAGCCTCAGAGTTGTACAGAAGCCATCATTATAGACTATATTTACTATTATTTTGGGTAAATTGGGGTTGATTACAAAATTAGGGTTGATTACACAGAGTCAAAGAAAAAAATGTTCAGTTTGGGCTTACAAGAAGAGAAACCACTCAGGAAGCTGAGAGCAGCCCCCACTACAGCAGCTCAACTGGGGCTGATGCCCAGGCAGGGGCCCGCAGGAGGAGGCATGGCTCCCCTGGACACAGAGCTTCCAGCCTGAGAAATGGCCCAACACTTGTTCTTCTCATGGCTGCAGAGCTCCTTGAGCCCAAGAAATCTTCCTCTTCTCTGGCATGTCCTTTGAATAGTACCTAAAATGCCAGGGAGAAGAAAACGGTAACATTTTCTGGAAGTGCAGAGAAGTAATATAATATATTTGTATTTATTGTAGATATGCATACCTCTATGTGTGTGTATAGACTTGTCATATATATCTGAGTTATTGTGAGACTATTCCCTGTAAGAATAACACCGAGAGGCACGGGGATTTCACCAGTCACCTTGCAAGAAAATCACGTGCTTGGATATTGAGGAGCTGGATTTATAGAGTTGTTTTATTTTCACCAAGTTTTTCATGTGTTTCATAAAGCAGAACATGGTGTAATTTATTGCTTGTCTAGCAAAAAGATTACAAAAATGTTTCACTTCCCATTACTGTTAACCAGCCTCACTCAAAGGCAGCAGAGCTAACGCTGAACTCACACAAGCTCAGAAGTCCATGGACAGAAGAAAGATCTCAAAGCTCAGTTACTTTTCATGGACAGAACTCCCATCATCTTACTTCTAACCATAGCCTTTCCAGGAAGAGCGAACTGAAAGCTGAAGAGCACAACAAAGACAGCTTGAAAGGAAAGCTGTGAGCCAATCTGTCTCGGGAAAAACATGTAACAGAGCATCCCAGGCAGGGCATACAGGCAACAAAAGCAGAAAGCTCTCCTCCTCCCTCAGTGTCCTCGAAATGGCAAACACGGACCGGAACAACGAGCACAGTTAGAGTCATAGGATAAGAGAAATTGGCTAGGGCAACACAGCGGGGAGATTTTTAAATGAGCAGGACCATTTATATTTGACTTCGAAAAGAAAGGATATGACTATCTTCAGCCTGGTGTGGAGATATTTTTATTGCTTGACTTTTACATGAACTTATCAAGCTAGTATTCGAACAGTAAAAATACATTGCAGAGATATATCAGTATGTCTGTAGTGTGTCTGGCAGGGACTTGCATCTTCTCCACTCCAAGCCTCAGGCAATAATGTCCTGGGTGACATGTTTCTGTCTTGAAGCACTGAACATCCATCAGATTTATGCAATTCACAATGCTCGTGTGCTGACTTCAAAATCCATGAAGTATAGATGGCACCGAGATCTTTTTTCCCCTCAAGAAAGGGTTATTCTTCTTCTTTCAGAAGATGGTTGGAGCCACAGACAATACATAATGCTTTGAAGTCTATGCTTTAATTAGAGAGATAAAGAAACGTATCTTCTTTTGTTAAGAGGGAAGGTTGTCTTGAATGCGTGACAATGAAACTGCTTCCAGGACGACCACCAGAGATGTTCCTGCAAGGAGCTCTGGAGAAGGAAGATAAAGAGCTCGCTCTTCACAAACACGGATTTTTTGCCATCTTTGCACTTTTCTGACTCATCTCCTACTGATTTCAGTAGGAAGCAGGAAACTTTAAATACAAATAATACTTCTCATCCAGTTTTATCAAGGGCAACATCCAATGCTAAATCCAAAGTTAGTCAATCCTTTAATATTAGCCACATTGAGGAAAGGAGGAGATGTTTGTGTGGAAACTTATGGGGCTATTGTCATGTGAATAAAATATTATAACCCATGAAAGATAATGGGCCTTTGGAGCAGGGCAGGTTTAGTTCTCACAAATGCTGCTGCTAAGAGTTAAAGCAGATACTTCCTTGTTTAATAGAGTCCCCTGCAAAAATATGCCAATCAAAATACTGTGCCTTGCATTTGAGAGATGCCCTTGTCCAGGACAGTCAGGGAACAGTGTAAACAGCATAATTCAGTCTTCTTCCCTGGCACACAGAGAACAGCAAGCAAACCCTAAAACACAGGCAAACATTCCCAGCAAGCAGTGTGATTAGGTTAGCTCCAGAACACCTGTACGCAAATAAAGACAAAGAGAGTGCAAGTGCGTCTGTCTCTCTCTGGGAAGAAGAAAACATAAGCCCTGGCAAAGTCCATCCCTAGTGTGCTGATACACAAGGATGAAGTGACCCACACTGCAAGAAAATGTAAAGAAACAAAAAGAGATGACAAAAATCTTATATTTAATACTACAGTCTAAGTTTTCTTGACTATAGACTTCAGACTAGAGTTTCAAAGGCTAGTGTCTAAAAGAACAAATAATTATGTCAATGCAACCTAAAAAATTGTATTCGAAACATAACGCAGTGAGGGTTTGGCTAAGGACGAGCTTGGAAATGCAGCCTCTAGGGGATCTGCTTTTTCATGAAACTTTAAAGATGCGCATAAAACACAGGTTTAGGTTGTGTGCTTAGAATTGTGTGGAATCAAGTAAGAGTGAAAAACACTTCCTTGGTATCCATTTACTACTTGAAAGAATGAGCACTGACAATCTGGATGCTTAAAAATAAGATTAACCCAAACCTGCGCTAAATTCCTTATCTTCCCCCTCTTCCAAGGTGTTTGCTGGTTCTCCATCTTCATCCCAGGAGTCAGCCCGCTATAACTGAAGACACCCTGGATTTTACAACTATGTTCTCTTTTTTTTTAAGTAAAATACAAAAATGTACTCAGCATAAGGATTCAAGTTTTCAGACTTAGGCACTCAACTTTAGAGCAAACAGTTTTGGATGCGATGGTTCAGATTGACATTTGCTGATTTATAATGCAAAAGGGAGCTTCTAACAGCTGCTGTGACAAGCTCTGGGCAGGGCTGGGTGTCCCAGGGTGCTGCTGGGACCTGACAGTAAACCAGTGTTACTATTCCCAAAGATGTTGCTTCCTACAGGGCCAGATCTTCCCATCCCTGTCTGCTTAGCAGTTTCTGTTCACTGCAGGAGCCCCTGTGGTTAGGTAGTCCTTGAACCCAGAGTGATGGGCTGGAGCAGAGGGTATTTCCAGCAGAGCTGAACTGGTGCATAGATTCAATCCTGATGACAAAACCAGCATGTATCACCCTGCCTTGCGGAGAGAGAACATCAGTGTCTCGGTCTCAGCATCCTCAGGATTACTTAATTCTCACATTTTAATTTCACTATTATTCACGCTGTTCCACCTAATCTTGTAATTATTTACCACAAAAAAAAAAAACCACTCACGATGATCAAGCCCCTCAAATACAAACAGAATATTTCAGCATGCTATCCCCCTTTGCCAGTTAGTGCATCACACGCAGATTTGCTTTGATTTCCCTGACTTAAGGATCATCCAATTTGCTGCAATGCTGCACAAAATAAATCACTAACCTCTTAAAACAACAAAAGGAGGACATTTAATGAGTTAAAGACAATATTGTATTACCAAAGCAAAGATTAAAGGAACTAAATTGTTCCTTTAAAATAAAATTTGAAAGCTTTAGAGAGCCCAAGAAAGCAAAAAAAAAAAGCCATACATGAAGGAAATACCATTATTCCAACCACAGAAATACAAATGTTATTGGTAGAAAACATAGCAGGGCTTTTTGAAAGAACACCACTGAATGAAAGCAAGAGAAGCAAAAACTGGATGAAAGGAAGAAAGGATGAGACAGATGAAAGAAAAGATGAGAGCCGGGTGAGAAAACAGGAGGGTCATTTCCTTTATCTAGACTTGCTAACTTTGCTGTTCAGAAACAAAGGCAGTGACTGTTCTTCACAAAATTGTCTCCAAGGACTCTGTAGCCCATTTGGTGATATTTTTTAAAAAATAGTTTGAAGAAAAAAAAAATACATTCTTTAATGTCACTCAGCAGTAGTCCTGCAGCTCGGGATTTCTGTTCATACAATGGCTTGAATTTTTTTCTGCTCTAGTTCTTTCATTACAACCATAGGATTTATTACATGGTAATTCCCTGAGCTCTTATAAATCTATTTGGTAGAGGGTTTTTGTTTGTCCTACGATTCCAGTCTGGCAACAAATTTTCCATATAAAACTTAATCTATTGTATCTCACTTTTGTATAATCAGATCATTAAAATGCATTGCTAATATGTAAATCTGAGCTAACCTCATTACCATAATTATGCTCCATAATTATTGAATAAACAAGCATTTTAGAGTTTCTGAAGTCTGCTGAGAATGCTCTTCCAGTTTGGGAGTGGCTTTAATTATGTGCTCCCTAATCATTATTATAAACCCTTGTGGCAATCCCACTATGTGACTGTTTTAAAAGCTGCTCCTAATCTGACTGGCAAGGACCAAAGGTTCACGTGCTGAGAGCACATCAGACAGCATCCTTCAACCACAGCCTGACTGCCACGCTCCACATGAATTAGTATTATTGTTTAATTTATAGACAGGGCTTTGCTCACAAGCCCCCATGTATTTTAAGGAATTATAAGCAATGAGTCAAATTCTGCCTTTCCTTCTGGAAGGAGAATTAGTGAGTGAACATCTCTGTGTGTCACGTGAGTTTATTGACTGTAAGGTATTCTGAGAAAACACACTCACCACACGTTTTACACCTGCACTGCACAGATGCCCGATGAAACAGCTTTCAAATGTGCTGCCTACTGAGTATTTTTTCTCTTTAACCTTTTTCCCTTTTTTTTTTTTTTGAAAATATATCCCTAAATGAGGCACAGGGTAAACATCAGATCCCCAGCCAATACAAGTAGCTCCACTGAAGCTAATAAACCTTTGCCAATGTATGGAAGATTCAGCCCATTACCTTTAGAAAGTATCACAAGCAGAACCCCGCTGACTTCTTCAATCCAGTTTCATCTTTAATAAGAAGCACATCGTTCTCAGACTACCACTGTCAGAACACGCTGGCATATCTTGACCTAAACAGAAAATGGAAACTTACTGTCTTTGTAGGCCCCAGGAAAAGATATCCACAATCTGTGATAGATGCGACCTTTGAACAAACGACTCATAAATGATCAATAAGGTCTTGGCAACATTTGGGTGTCCTTGACCCAGAGTGATATAAACAAAAATAACCATGACACTGAGCTTTTCTCCTTTTACATTAGACTTTGTGTAGGAGACTTAATTAAAGTTTGTCAAAGTGTAAGAAGGTCAATAAGATTGATCCATACAAATTTTCAGAGTGAAAATGAAAAAAAAAGGTTTTGATCTATATATTAGAAAAATCAAGCATAATTAGTGCCATAGGCATACTAACAAACCCACCAGCGTAGAAGAAACAACTGATTAACACCACCACTATCATTCTCCAAAGGGTAACAGAAAATACAAAGCACATACATTGGCAAGGGTCTTTCAACTCAAAAAAATCCCCAAACAAACAAAAAAAACCCAAAACAACCAAAAAAGCAAACAACCCAAGAATCAGATTACTTCAGTAGTTTTTACAGAGTCCCAAGGCTCATCTGATTTTCTGATAACAAGCAGCAGAAAGAGACTAAAAATGTCCCACGTCTCGAAGGGGAGCTCTCTTTCTCCAGTTCTTTGTAATAATGTCCCTCAACAGCCTGTCCTCTACATATTCAGTCCCTCAGGTCTCCTCCCCCAGAAAGTGAACTAGAAAGGAAGCTCAAATTAGATTCAGGCCGTGATGAACATTACCATTTTGGTGAGCTGAAGCTTGTCAAGCTCTCTTATCCTTTAGGTGAACATCACATTACCTGACCATGGGACAAAGATGTGATGTGAAATTGCACTTCACTGTGCATTTATAGGACAGACAGACTGTTTTATCTTAGATGGGGGAAGAAAGATCAGACCTTTATAGGAAAGAAAAAAGGATTATTCACATTCACTGACAATAGCATCACCTTGTAGGCAAAGACCAGCACTTCTCTTTTCTATGTATGGATTTTGTGCCCTTCTGCACAACCTTTTTTTGAGAGCATCGTAAAGAAAAGTGACAGGAGTAAACATCAGTGAAATAAATCATTTGCTCTTAAGGCGTTCAAGATGTAGAATAAAAAGAACTTCAAGTGATACAAGAAATGTATATTCAGAGAAATACGTTAACCTGGAAATTAACCACATGGAGCTGGCTGGGATACATGAAATAACTCTCAAGCTAAATTTAAATCTCAATTTATCCCATTAAATCCTGAGTCCATCCTTTCCGTACAGAGGAATTTCCACTGCAGGGAAGCCGGTAGAAGGAAAGATCAGATCAGTGCTTTGTTCAGTAGGAAAATCTCAGCACAATGCCAAGCTTAGAGCCCGCACCAAGAATGACACTGACTAATAACAATAATGCTTTTCATTTCTGTAGGGCTTTTCAGCATAGAATCTGGAAGTACATTCAAGTATCCATTTATTCAGCTTCACTAATGAAATTATATGTGTGTGCACATTGTCTGGATTTAAAAAAAGGCACATAAAGATCTGGGCTAGGTCTCTTTTTTTTGTGAAAAAGGCAAAATAACAGCAGCTTCAGGTCTTTCTTGCTACACTCTTCTTCCTCCTATTCTCTTTTTCTGCAACCTGAATCTTAGATCTCCGCCTGCATTGCACCACAGCTTAAACAGCCTGGATTGGCACCCCTGTTTCCTAGGTGAGAGGCAGGTTTGGCCCCACTCTTCCTCAGGTGAGCAAAACTCACATCTGCTGCCACCTCACCAAGCCCGTGACCCCCCAAACAGCACAGACGTATTCCACGGCGATACACATCTTAAAAAGAAAGCAAGAGCCCCACGATGCAAGAGACCTGAGCCTGCCAGGGCACAGCAGAAAGCCAGTAGCAGCACAGGCATCTCAAAACGCTGCAGGGCTCTTTTGCCCACTCACTACCACTGCTCACCCGGAGATGCGCAGTGGTTCAGGGTGCCATGCTGCTCTCAGCTGACAGCAGAGAGGGACAAGGAAGAGGGAGAGCAGGGCTTGCCCTCCTTTGGGTGTGGGGGCTCGGGTCTCTGCAGCGCTGCCTTCTTCTCTTGCGAGGCTTTGCTGAAACCGCAGAAATCGTTCAGGTAAAAATAAGAAAAAAACCATTATGTAGAAGATGTTCATTTCAGCTTGAGTCGTTACAGTCCCCAGCTCCGTTCTCTTTACATAGCAAAGGAAGCAGCAAACAGCAGCACAGAGACAGCAACCGGTGACCAGCAGAGGAAGGGTTGCTCCTATACCACCTTCACCAGAGAACAAAACATACGTACACCCTCAGAAAAAGGATTAGGAACAAAACCTCATTGCCTCAATGCATCAGCTTAGCCACTAGATCAATGTATTTTAGGGTGCAATTTCATGGGACACTCAGATTAAGCCTGCAAGGCTGCTGGAAAGGGCCAGCCCACTCTCATAGCTGTGTCCCAGCCTGCATCACAAGATCATTGGCCTGACTTCGAAATTTAATTTTTCTAGCTGTTTGCTCATTATTATGGCTTATGTTTCAGCTGGGTGGGCGAGCTGTTTGGGCTGCGCAGCCCTGTGAGTGCCAGTCCCAGGGCCAGGGAGGCAGCAGGATTCAGCAGCTGCAGCAGCAGATGTGGCAGGACTGCCTCAAGAGTGGGCTCAAGTGGGCTGGCTGCTCCTGACCTGTCTGGTTGTCTCTTCCCAGCGGAAGAGCTTTCCCACGTTGGGGCACCGACTTGTTTGCTCCTCCTCTGCTCACAGAGCTTGTAGGACCTTCCTTTTGTCTGAAATAGTATCTCTATGTCACAACCAGTTCGTACAGCCTATATGTGTGACAGCTTTTGTCACAGATAAGAAGCAGGCATGCAAGCAAACACTATCATCCCATAGGCTTCATTTTCTTAAGTGAAAACCAGTGTTGATTCATGAGTAAAAACAGCTGTTTTCTTAAATTGCAAATCTTGTTATCTCTAGGTGCAGAGACACCAGCCACTGAAGCAAGATGGGCATTCTTTCACCCTTTTTAGCCAATTTGTACTGCCAGAAGAGCAACAAAAGAACAGGAGACTGCCCTGGCAAGAGCACTGTACATGGTGTAAAGCCACCATAGCACCTCCCGTCACATCTGTCTCTCCTATAGTCTTCACTTGCGACCAACAAGACAGAGGGAGAAAGGAAAGGAGATGCGTGACACACCATGACAACAACTCACAGACTTTCTAACATCCCTCCTTTGACATCAATAAGCAGATTTCACAAACTCAGCACATACTGTGAATCACATGGCTACGAATCATGAGCTAGCCTTGTCTTCTCTTCTGCCTTCAACTCAGGATGAAATGGGCTCCTTATATCGGGTGTTTACTGACTGACCCTAGGATGACACACACAGAGGGACCTTCGCACAGGCCTGGAGATTACTGCAAGATGATGCTCAGAGCCTCAAATTCAGTTTCAAGTTCTCTGTTTCACTGGCAATTTGTTTCAACTGACTGCAGATTTCTTTTTCTGAGGGAAAAAAAAAAACACATAAAAATTAAAAGACTGAAATGACCCTTCTGTCACAGATTTCCCCACCTTCTTGCTCTGTGTATCTGAAGTAGTTTCTCAGTGCAGAAGAGCTGTTGTTGCACTTTGCAGATGCTTGCGACACTTGACTTCAAAGGAAGAACCACAAACCCCTCTTCCTGAAGCAGCACTAAAACAGTTAATTGCACTAAGCTAGTTAATAGCCTTTCATCATCAAGGACTGGTTCTTCTGCACACACAGGGACAGAATCCATTTATTTTTTATGTATATCCTTTTATTTATCTCACTCCTACCAGCTGTATAATTTATTCTCTGTCACTGTTCTTAACTCATGAGTTCATTTAAAGTGTGATAGCAGTGGAAATACATTAAGAGTTTCAGAGAATAAAACCTTCCTGAAAATGGAATCCAGCACTTTACTTTTACAAATACAGAATTTACACATTTGCACTTGGCTTAATTAATTAAATCCATACGGGAATTACCCAAGCCATACAGTATGGCACAGTATATATGCTGATACCTAATTATCATTAATTCAGGCAGAACAAAGAAGCCAGAAAACTGTCTCAATAGAAGAGGAATGTTGGGATCGGCCAAAGAGTGAGCGGAGCAGTCCCAAACTGACGGTAGCTGCTTTGAGGTGTCCGGGATGTGGTTTCTCAAGCTAAGACTCTGCTGTAGCCAGGAGGAAAGGACCCTGACTTCTTTCCATCTGTCCCTGCATGCGTGTCACATCTCCCCCACTATGTCATACGTGGCCCATTTAGTTCATTGATTCAGCTGAAGACTGAACAAGTTTAGGCAGGGTTAATTCAGTAGTGCTGGAAATGGCTGGCAGCGGAAGGAGGGCTGGGGCCATTTTGGGAAGAGCCTGAGCAGCTCACATAACTGCACCCTTGGAAAACCTCGGATTGCTTTAAGCCACAAGTTTCTGAGATACCAGAAAAATATCTGGGAGCCATTTCTCCTCCAGAGCCACGCTACCTCATATGCTATTGCCAGGTAAGGGTACGAGGCCCTGAAGAGCAACAGACTCTTATCAGTGCACCGACCCCAGGAAGCCCTTTCTGTGGAGATGTTGAGCTCTGCGGAGTTTCCATGAGCTCTCAGAGCATTCGCTCCCTGTCGGTTTTTGCCGTACCAGTTACGTGGCCATCACTAACCCACAACAGCAATGCTTCTGCACTATGCCAGAGCAACAGCCGCTTCTCTCTTGGGAAGTGAGTTTGCAAAAGAATTATCTTCTTTTAGCCACTAATCCTGTTTGCCAGCACAGCAGGGACGCTGACAGAGGGCTTCACCCTCGGTGGCAGCTGTGTCAAGGTGCCCTCTGCAAGCCCCTGGCACAGCCCTCGGCAGAGGCAGAGGCCAGCAGCAAGGCTCGGCCACAGGACCGACAGCACCAGCAGCTCTGTGCTGCAGGAGATTAAAAAGCCTGAGCGAAATAGATTGAAGGGATGTTTTTTTCCCAAACTTTTCCACTCCCCCTTCTCCTTTTTCCTCAGCCTCTTTGTGTAATTAAGAGCAGTTAGAAGAGAATTAACCAGGAAAAAGCCATCAGATTCTTGGGTAAAACAGCCACTTGCCAGAACTGCTTCCAGATCTTTGCATGAAACGTCAGCTGTTCTTTGCAAATGGCCTTTCAGAGGAAGGCAGCTCCCAGAAAACAGCGGTAGGGATGGCACACAGCTCGTGTGCAGCAATAAAGATTGGAGGGCCAATCTGATAGAGAACTCTGCCAAACTGAAAACCTGTCAGGCCTCTCCCCAGAGGCAGTGGCCTGGCCGCAAGGACACCTCCGGTACATGCAAACAGGCAGATGGGAAGGGGGAAGGAGGAGAAGTTAGGAAAAGACATACACATCCACAATCCATCGTAACAATCATTATTATTGATTTTGCTGCTGTCTTTAAGGGAGGCATCTATTACAGGAACCAGTACTTAATGAAATTAAAAGAAACACATATGCTTTCCCATAAACACACTGGAGACAATTGCCCATCACTGTTCATTTGTTACAACTCTCTAGATTCAACCACAATCTGGAGATACCATTCCAACATCGACATTGCTCTGAAGCAAACACATAGTTTAAAAAAAAAAAAAAAAAAAACACAAAGAAGAATTCTACTTATTCCATTCTTCATCAAATCAGCCAGTTTTCACTGGCTGCACTGAGTAGAAACATTCTGCTCCCACCTAGAAGCGTTACTTGCACAGCTACTAATATGCTCTACTCAATATCCCAGTGGAGAAATAGGAACCATGCAACGTATAAAAGGTTATTTCAGTCTTCATGTTCACCTGTCATTCCCTTGCTCATTCACTGTTAATTTGATAAAGCACTTAAAAAGTCAAATGCTTCTCAGTTTTGAAATTATAGTTCTACTAATCAGCCTCCTTTAGCTAGAAATTTCTCCATATATTTAAACCACAGAGATGCAAATCACAGAATTTATTATACAGGGCATGAAAGCTTTTTTCTGAAAAAAACAAATTTTAAATGGTTTTCTTCATGTCTCAAAAGTAGCTGCGAAAAAAATATTTTGCCAGCTTGCATTTTTTTTTTTCCTGTTTATTTTGGATTAATGTGAAACATGGGCAGAAGTTGTTCCTTTCCAGGTAATGTCAGCGGAGCTCATTACTGGACTCCTAAACCTGGAAATCAGCTGTCACATCTCTAACTCGGGAAGAAGCTAATATGTACAACCTGGACTCTTCCACAAAGGCTTTCAGCTACATCTCACTCAAAGTACCTGAACACTTCGGACGAAACAAAGTTTTCAGCTTCAGTTATGACACAGTGAAACAACATAGCTGCCCTCAAAACCACCAGAGCTTTTTTAGATCAGCTCTGTGTATCAGGTAGAAGACCAAAATGCAAAAGCATTTTATTTGATTTACTCCAAGATAAGGCTCCAGGGGCTTTTCAGGTTAAAGAGGTGATTTCTGAAGTTCTGTTTGTATATAATAGAAAATCGCTGCACTTTAGTGTAATTCTTGCTTCCCCAAAATACAATGTCACTAATGCAGGGCTGGTATTAACATGAAAGTCAGGTTGTAGCACAGACCCATCAAGCACTATAGTATACACCAGTTTAAATACCATTATGGAAAACCTCTAAGGAATTTTATAAAACATAATAGGCTTTTTAAAACCAATGTTTTAAAGCAATAATTTTTTTCTATTAACTAGTACTATACAGTTCAAAAATTTCAAAGTGATCTCAAACTCTATTAAATTCTATCAGCTTTCAGAATCACTTCCATAAAACCCTTTTTAGACCCAGAGTCAGCCAAAAACTTACTCAGCTGCCTGAGTTTAAACATAAGACTTGTACCATCCCACTTCCACTGAGCACTTCAGCATGTGTTAATATTTTAAGCACATGCTTAAGGCCCACTGTGTCAATGCCAGTAAGAGCTGTGAGGTCTTTGGCCATGGGTCCTTCTTTACTTTCAAAGCATTTGGACTAGATTTATACTAACACAGCAATACAGTCATACTGCTCCCCCTTCAAAAGAAAATTAAAATCCTTATAGGTATTAAGTGGAAGAGACGGTGAACCTTGCAGAGGCTGCTTTAGGTCCCAGTTCAGTCCCTGGCTAGAACTGCCAGAGAGGGTAGATTTGGGCCAGACCAGATGAGGTCGGCTGCTCTCTCCTGCTGCCCAGCACTGCCTCTGCGAGCCCCGGCACTGCTGCACTAGCCATTTCCCTTACCAAGTTACTCACATTGCAGCTGCATCTTCCTCTGTCTGCCTTTCTGCATATAGAATAGATGAGCCACAGCCATAAAAAAGAATCTGAGTTTAGAAGCAAACAGTACAGCTCCTAACATTTGGCAGCATTCATATTTTGCATTTTACTTCACTCCTTCACAAAAGCAGCCTCTGCCTTGAATATCTTCATAGCGCAAAAACTTTTGTTTAAGCTGCCCCCAAATTAGCAAGCAACCCAGGTTCCAGGTCCACTTGCTTTACAGCACAGTGGTTCAGCACAACTAAGCTTGCAAAACTGGGCTCCTCTGTGTATGCCATTTTGTAATTCAGGAAAGGGGAAGGTAGGAAGTGGAGCTACACACATCCATATTCGAGCCCTGGGCTCAAGCAGAACAAACTTGAAACAAGGTTGCCAGCAGACCCTATGCAAAATTCTAGTAATGTGTGCACTTCCACAAGTTTTAAATCATGAGTGTCATGATGACATCTGTGCCAGTGAACACGCGGTGCTCTGTCACGCTGTTGTTAGCTTTCTTCTCCCAGCAGCTCAACTTATTTGTGTGCTTCTGTGAAGAACTCCAGCGTGTCCTCCTGGGCGGCAGGACACAGAGTGAAGAAAGCTGTTAGCAAATCAATCCTAAAGTGATTTATTTCCAAGTGGCAGATACCAAGCAGGCAGCATATATTTATCATTTGGACAAGGCCTTAATAAAGATAAATTCAGAGTAGAAGGCTCTCTAAGAAACAGCTTCAGCTGCAGACACATGCCAAAGCTGCCTTCCCTGCTTAATTAGACTCATATGCTTCAGCTGGGTTTTAATATGGATGATGCTTGTTTTCAGCTATGATTATTACAACCAGTTCTCTAAAAATACAGGTTGTCCAGGCCAAATAGTGCAAAATCCTTTTGAGATGTTTTTTCCAACACCAATAATCAATAGACGTTACAAATCAAAACATACTCCCTGAGACAACATATATTTATTACCTGAATAAAGATATTTTAAAATCTTGTTAAAACACATGAGCAATACTGAATCCTGTGGAAGACTCAGAATAAATGACCGATTTAGGACAATAAGAGCATTCCTTTAAAAGTATTTCTTCTCTCCTTTAGAATCTGACCACCCTAAAATTGGAGGGGGGTGGGACAGGGGGAGAAGGAAGCAGAACACAAGTTTTTTTTCATTCAAAAAATACACTAAGCTTCCTTTTGTCTATGCCCAGATGGCCATCCACCATAAAAATCATCTATTATTTAACTGTAATTTAAAATATTTTCTGTGCTGTATGGTATAGTTTCCCAGTTTCTTTGAGACTAACCTAGAGCCAACCCCATCTTCTTGCACAGATGATCTTTCTTTCAAGTCAGTGGGAGCTGCGGGAGCACATGGGTTGCAGAAATGAGGCTGAGCTACTCAAAGGGATTTAGATACACATGTTCCATCAAAATGAATGAAAGGTAAACCTCCTGCGTGCCTTGGAAATCTCAGTTACTGTTCTGAACTTAATTCAGTGATAAAAGCTCCCTTTGTTCAGCTCTCAATAGTATTTTACCTGTTCCTTTATGCAGAGCTGCCAAAGGATAGTGTGCTCTGTGGCTATGTCTATTAGCTTTGTAAAATACAACCACAACAAACCTGAGGCTAATGTCAGATTCCAACTATAAATAACTCTCTACCACCAACTGACCATCCACCACTCCTGTCCCACATATGTAATGTGAACCAGTCTCTTTGCTCGAGTACTCTGCCATCAGCCAGGAATAACCTTTGTGAAGTCAAGGGAACCATGTGGAATAAACCCAGTTCAAATGCAAAGAGAAACACTTCAAAAAAATCTGGAAGGGAATGGCTGATCTGTGATTTCTCACTGACTCCTGAACTCACTGTTCCAATGAAGGCAAAAATCTGCCCCGATATCTCTCCTCTCAATGGTAAGGTTAGAAAAGCCTCTCCAGAGACATAATCTGCAAAAGCAAGGACGCCAGCCCCCTGGAAAGGGGCACAGAAGCAGCCTGCACCCCTCTCCCACTCACTCACAATTCCTACAGGTATTAACACATTGCCCAAATGAAAAGCAGAGCCACCCTGCACCAGGTACTTGCTATCTGCAGCTATCATCCTTTGCTGTGGATGAGAGATCCCCTTTCTACATAAACTGGAAGCCATAGAGACATCAGATAAGACTTCGTGGAAATAGAGAGGCTTGAAAATATATTTTAAAACAGCTTCTAATGAAAAAGAAGCTTCTTGCTTGGGTCTCCTGCTCTTGCATGCTCCCTCAAACCCTTCTCAACCGAGAAATCCAACAAGAAATCCACACAAGGGCTACTCACAAGTGTTCTTTGCACCAAGAGCCCAAAATGCTTTTTTAACATGATGTGTTTCAGACAGATTATACAGATAACCAGCCCTTCTCCTAGGTGACTGCCTGGGGACTCCCCCCAGCCCCAAGAAATCCATGTTGTCCTAAAGCTTTTAGGACATCTCGAGGTATGACAAGTGATAATGGCTCTTATCAATCTTGTGTTGCGGCACATCTCTTTCCTTTACAAAGGAGACAGAAGAGACCAAGGAAACCTCAGAGGGAAGTGGCTCTCTGTAAGGCTAAAACACAAAGCTTAATACTCTCATGGGGAAGAGTAGACAAAAGAAAACACAAAGGATGAGCTTCCCTGCAAGGTAACAGAAAGAGAATCTAACAACTCTCCATATTTCATATTATCACAAAGCTCACACAGATGCATAAAAACACTTATACTGAAATGAATGTGAGGATCAACCCAGCCCACGCTGTTACCTGTGTGTCGCTCATTACTTTCACCAAACTTTCACAGCAGAAAGGGCTGCTGAAGTGTAAAGGAGCTGCCTAAAGTCAGGGTGGAATTTGACTGAGGACCTCCACCTGATTCTCCATGTGAGGAACACAGTTGAAAGACTCTTAACAGGATAGATAATTTGCAATTTTGAATGGTCAGATGTCATCTGACAGCTTTTTAGCTTTCCTTGATGCATCTGTGTTAGACAAGTGTGAGTAGAGTTGAGACATTTAGCTTAAGATAGCTGACCTGTGTTACCTTTTTATTTTTTCCTTTTTTTTTTTTTTTTAAATAAACACACGTTAACAGGTCAACACTGAAACTCCGTGGCCTTTATCTCAATTAGTTTTTAAAGTCAGCTTTTGCTAACTATTACAAAACAGTTCTCCCTATTACTAAGGCTGTATCTTAAAAATGGTCATCACCACCTGGCATCCTCCATCAACACTTAGAAAGCCTACAAAATGCACTTTCCATTTAGGCGGTGCATCAGTAGGAAAGGAACGCATCCATGTGCTAATGTAGGCAGACACATGGAAAGAGAAAGACATGAAGTAGTTTAGAGGGCATCAGATAATAATTGTTGGCAAGTGTTGGCTTTTTAACAGCAATAGCTTTAGAAATTGGGCAGCAACCCATCAGCCTGCAGGTGCTGAGGAGAGAGTAAATTGCTTATCTGTCCCTGCTGCTCATTCTCAGGAGAGATGCTGTATCATGTCATTCAACTTGCTGATCTCTTCAGACAGGTTTTTCCAATGACAGAATTTTAGTGCCAAAAGTATTGGTTTACTAATAAGGAAACATGGCTTCTCTGAACTGATATTTCTATATGCTGAGCACATAGGGATACCCTTGGGTAGTCACAAGTAGCAACCATTTTCTAATTAATTAATCCACACATCTCCTCTTTCAGCTACATCTGTATACATCAGTACTGACATCAAATTGTCTGTTAACTTCATCAGAAGTATTTCCTTTCCCCGAATTTCCCAGGGGCTGTATCAATACCTGCTTCCCTAAATAAAAGTGGCAGGCGGATGTAAAGTGAGTATCAACTGACTCCCCTGTTCAGCGTATCTCCAGTGCAGCCAACAGTTCAAAATGGTTATTAAAAGGTCAGAGATCCTTCCAATTGACAAGGCACCAAGTCCAGATGACACTCATCCAAAAGTGCTAATGGAAATGGAGACAGAAATTGGAAAACCTGTGGGAGACATTTTGACAAGCTCAGCTTAGTAAAGATCCCTGAAGGCAGACAAAGGACTAACATAAACCAGTATTTTAAAAAGACCTAAAAACAAACAGGGAAACACACAGACATAGATACAAACATTTGCAGACTAGTATTTGGGAGTATTTTGAGAATTATTTTCATGGTTCAGGACTTTAAAAAGCCAGACTTCTTCAATTTGATACTACAAGCAGGGGATATGGTTTCAAGAAAATGTAAGTCTCCCTTCTTTTGCCACCTCCATAGTGTTTACAACTATGCCTTTGCTTTCCTAGTGGAAGAAAAACCCTGTTAGAGGGATCACATTTAATGAAAAGGGGCTGAAAGGGAATTCTGACAGCATCAGATGTCAGGAGTTGATGCCTTTCCGTATATATTACTGTATTCAGAAAATCCTACAAGTACTTAGCCAGAGAAAATTCCCTAACTTAAAATCAATGCTAAACCAAAGTCCTTTATCCTGCTAGTAATCACTGTTTGCATACAAAGCTGCTGCATACTCCTTCACTGGGAGAAAAATAAGTTTCCTTATATCGGCAAAAAAACAAAGAACTCGGATGTCTGCTCTTAGCACTTTTGTACAGGGGTGGATTGGGAGGAGGTGGTAATGGCCCCATATCTTCCATCGGAACCTGGAGAGCTGTGAAAGTCATTCAAAACAGCACTTTCAGTTTCTTCAGGAAGCTGCAAATCTCTAGATCGCAACTGCCTGCATAAATTGTGTCAACCCATTGACATGCAATTCCTTAGTATGTGCCCAATATATGTAGCTCCTGAGAGGGGATGCCCTGTCACCTTAGGGGGGACACTGAGGTGTCAGAACTAGAGGTCAGAATGGAAATCCTCACAAATACCTATTTAAAAACAAGTTCTTCTGACAAAAACTGATCTGATTGAAACAAAGAGGTGAAAATTTTACTGCTTCTCTGACCTACCCAGACTGCATGAATTTGGAAAAACTGGTCAGGATGTATAGTTATTTACTCAACCCTATACGACTAAGGTCATATTGATTTGAGGATAGGAGGTTTTTTTCAGAAAACTGCAAAAATATGCAAGTTTCCAGTTCTTGCTTCTTAGATGTCTTAACATTTTCCTGTTAACATATCAGTGTCCATGCACTGAGCCCTGTGGCACACCTGTGGGGGTACGTGTATGCACTGCACTCCCTGTGAAGGACCGAATCCCATGATGATAAAAACACCGAGTTCCTAAGCAGCATCGCGGTGAGGGTGGGAAATTAGCTGGAAACATCAGCTGCAGAGCTGCTATACAGCTCCATGGCCTCTCTTCTCTTTTGGGATCCCCTATCAGAGAGCTGGTCAGTGGGGCACAAACCTGCTGAACTAGGAAATGCAGACCCAGCAGAGAGGAATGGCCATGCACCTTGCAGGTGGCATAGCCAGAAGCAGGCAAGATTTGTTCTACAGTCCTACACAGAGTTCTTTGCATCCCTCTTTCCTCATTACTCACTTTGAAATGGAAAAACAGGGAAAAAAATGTTGCCTAGACAACGTCAAGAGATGCTTGTTCTCCTTCTGTTCTAATAAAGTGACCAAATTTTCAAGGAGCAGAATTGCAGCATTTTCCAGGCATATTCACACTTTACCACTTGCTAGCAGACAGAAGGTGGGCTGTGTCATAGTGAAAGGATCCTCGTGCAGGAAGGCCATGCTCGTCAAGGTCAATGCATGCAAAAGACACTGACTCCTTATCCACCTCACATCTACTTGCTCTTTTTGCAGGAATACTATTCCTGCTTGAAGCACTTGGGCCACCTGACACTGACTCCTCCCTCACCATGCTCTTCCTTTGAAATCGACTGATTTTAGCTTAAAGAACAGACAGTAAAAATAAAAAGCACTGAATTCTACAGATCATACACGTTCCAAAACTTCATAGGATGTGTGCAGTCTGTGTTGAAATTGCAATCTATCCTCTGTAACACTTTCACCTGAGCTGTGAGGTTTGTTGGATTTGCAGTTGGCCAGATAGTAGGGGGTATTTGATCACCTCTGTTTGAAAGATCCAGTTCTACCTCTTGTTCCCTTGGGGTTGCAGGGCCATTTTAAGCTGTATTTTGTAGCCAGTCTTTCCACAGCTTCTGCAGAAGCATGTAATTTCCACCAGCACCTTTAACGCCAGTGTTCAATACCTTCCTGAAACATAGTGAAAAGGAATTTAGAAGCAAGTGAAAGTACCTGGATGAATAAAGAAGGAGAAATATCCCAATGTCAAAGCCTGAATGAGTTAGTGTGCCTGCATGCATGTTGTTTTATTATAGTCCTGACTATTAAAAATGGGCCAGTGTACCGCACTGGTGGAATCAGAGCTTGAGAACCTCATGAGCTCTCTCAGTGAATCAAAATCACGCAATCCCCTGTGCTAAATAACTTTGTGCTGATGTGCTGTGAAAATGCAGAGACAGTCTCTGCTTCCCGCTCAGCCTGTTTATCACCTAAAGTGGGCTGGTATGGAAAGTACCTTTTGCCTTTGCATCAAACTGCAAAGGCAATAGAGCAATGTCCAAGAAAAAGCCAGCGCACCGTGGAAACGCAATTAGGTCTGTGGTCACCCACGTTCACTAACTGACCCC
Source organism: Nyctibius grandis (assembly GCF_013368605.1). Classification (NCBI taxonomy): domain Eukaryota; kingdom Metazoa; phylum Chordata; class Aves; order Nyctibiiformes; family Nyctibiidae; genus Nyctibius; species Nyctibius grandis. The sequence goes on from NC_090670.1 coordinate 17,777,022, forward strand.
TGGCTTTCAGGTCTGAGGCATATCTGGTTTGTTTGGGGTTTTTTCCCCTCTATCTGGTAGAACACAATTGCATGCTATAATGTTATGCTCTGATGCTTAAGTAAGTGACCTGTCTCCGTCTGTGTGTGGCCCTTGAGCCAGCAGACACACTCAAGAACTTGAGAAGTCCCCAAAGGGAAGCTGGGGTTTGAATCCAGCCCATCTAAATACCCACCACCACATCTTACTCCCGCCTCAGCAGTATGGCCCTTGGAAAGCTCTCTTCTTGATCTAATGTAGCAGAACTATAAGTTAGAAATAGTTCCTTGGACATCAGTAGTAATTCCTTGTAGTCCTGTCTGTTATATAACAAACACCCTGTGTGCAACACAAGTATGAAACACTTCTAGGAAAAATTCTTCTCTCTGTTGGAGCAAGATGGCATTTCACACTCACTCAGACCTGCCTGGTGCATCAGGCTGTAAAGAATCAGTCCCCTAAGGGGCAAAACCAAGAAGAGGGCAACACCGAGTTGTTCATTTTGCATTCAACTTTCTGCACTCAACAGCTCAAGAAAACAAAAGTTTCTTGCAATTAAATGCTACAGCAACAGCTGAAGCCGTTGAACCCTTCCCATGAAGATCCATGAAGTTTGATTTGGATACATACCATTTCCAAGTCCCACTGAAACCAGTAAGAACTGCATCAACAGATGATGCCCAAAGCATCCTCTATCAACTGGTGCCCTGTTCACACCGACATTCCCGCTCTGCCTCACCAGCAGACTAAACTCTGAAGCACGTGAAAAGTAGAGACTGAGGCTATGGCACATATGCAGATGAAGAGGGTGGAGGGTTAAATGAGCTTTGTTATTTACATTTCCCTTGTTGTACTGCATTTTTATTAAATTCATATTAAGGAATGTGAGACAACAAAGCTGAATAGGGGAAGAAGAAAAAATCAGAGCCTGTTGTCTGCCCAGCAGTTGTCACCAGACAAGGTTTAGTTTTTCTTAGAGGAATGGGGAGCCTGCTCTGGACCTTGGTCTGATGGGGAGCTCTCTGCCACCCCAGAGCTCTGCCCTGCCCTTGCCCCATTAACTCAGGATTTCTTCATCCAAATCCATCCTTTGGGCACAAGTGTCAGTCTCAGTTCTGCCTCAGTACCAATTTTATCTGTTCCTCGCATCTTGCCAGCTCTCACCCTGACTCGTATCAGCCCGCCCTCTCCTGCTCTGGGCCGCAATGTCTGCCCCAAGAGAACCAGGTGAGAGCCAGAGCCATTTCCTGGCCAGGTGCTTCCATGGCAGGAGATGGGCCGCAGGGTGGGTGGGCAGGCAGGCAGAGAAGGGGACATGGAGCCAGGAAACTCCCAGCTGGTGTGCTGAGTGAGCGCTGAACCTTCTTGACAAGTTCACATCCCCAAGTGGAGATTTTTTTTGTTTTAATTACTCTTGAATTTCCCAGACAGAAGTCCTGTCATGCTCTGAGCTGCATTTAGATGTGTTGACCTCACTCCAGTCAGGCAGCAGAACTGCGCAAGAGCCCAGTGGACTTCACACGGGCTGTTTCAGGCTGATATACCCAGCTGAGCTCAGGAAAGCAGCAGTCATGTAGGGCTACCGGCAGCTGCTTAGTGCACATTTCCTTACATGTGCCAGTCAGATCAATATTCACAACTCTGCTTTCGACAATGCTCATTTAAACCTGTGTTATGGATTTCAGGGACCTGTAAGACCTTTGTAAAGAAGAGAATTTCTGGCCTCCCCAGAAATAATCGTTATCAAAGTTACGTAAGGGCAGGCACATACACCAACAAATCTACCTAGTAACTACTTCTGCGCTGTGCACTGTATTCAGAAAACTCTGAGGAATGAAAGGAGCAACAACATTGAATAACAAATATCTACGGTAGCTCTACAGCAGCTGCCCTTGTTAGCTGTCAGAAGCTGGAGAGCGGCAGATGAGCAATGCCCCACAACAAAATCCGGGGTAACGCTGTCCAAAGGGAGCATTGCTCCATCCTGTTACTGCAGCGCAGCTTTGAACTTTTCTTTACTGCAGTGACACACCACCACTATGAAGTGGTGCTTCACTTAATTAAGTCAAAACTGAGACTAACATGCATATTAATGAGCACCCTAATGAGCATTAATTTTTGATGTTCCTCGTTAACAAGCATTATAAACTATGACAAATTTCTGTTTGACTGAATGCCAAAATTTGGATGAGCAGTGGTTTAAAATTGTAAAGCTGACTGCTTCCGCAGGGGATTAGAACACCATGCATAAATACTGTGAGAGCTTGCAACGTCAAAGACGAGATATAAGTGCCACAACAGGCTATCATCTTCCACTGCCCTTCTACTCGTGTCAGTGGAAAAGCACTTGCATCTTTCAAATACAGGCAATTTAGATTCAAGGAATAAAAAAGGAAATACCCAGCTCTCAAACGGTAAAAATGAATTATTCTGCTCCCATTGAAAGCAACAGACGTGCTTTAATATTGAGCTGTGCACAAGCAGAGGTGTGCTCACCCCTTTTAGTTACGTTTGTGCAAACACTGGGAGTCCTAGTACAAGTCTAGTAAACATGCAGGTTTGTACCTGTTGTCACGACGTTGGCATGAACAAATTAAACATCTTTAAAAGATTAACATAGTTTAAAAAGTCTGGCTCATGCAATACAGCGATGTGAAGATCTAGAAGACAACAAACCCGTATGTATATTCCACGCAGGTATTCCTGTGCTAATTGTTACAAGGGGCTTCCTTCCTTCAGCTGCCTGACTCAAGTGATGAGCTGTGTGGCTCCATCACCGAACAGCTCCTCTAAAACACGCTCCTGATGCGTCCAAGCCACTGTTGCATTTTTTTGTTTACAGAAAAATCAAAGTAGTGTTTGTTTTTATTTTTAATTCCTACCTTACTTTTGTGTTTTAATGCTATCACAATCAAGCACCACTTTGAAGATGACAAATACAACACACCAAGCAAGGCTCATCTGTGCTTCTCACACCTCACTGGTTCACACAGAATAAACTAGCGGTGTAAGGTCTGCATTCATAAACAAATACAAGGAACATGGCAAGCGAGGAGAAGGAAAGCTGCAAAGTCAAGGGAGCCTGCCCTGCTGGGGTTTCACCAAAAGCCTCCAATAGCCTTCTGCTACACTCCACCTCACCCATCTAAGCATCCTCTAAGCATGACATCCCCATCCAAAAGGGAACCAAAATGAGCATCAGACTGGTACTCATGTCATAATTCATGTAACTAAAACGGAGGTTTCATAAAAAGTGACTTTTCAAAGTTGTTTCTTTTTCAGAGTATTTAAAATCAGCCCCTTTTTGTGAGGTTTTCCTTTTTTTTTTCCCTCAATATTTTCCTCTAAGCATCACTAAAATTAGTGATGTTTTGCTTTGTCAAAATCTGGTGTTCAGTAAGGAAATACACTTATTTTAATAAAATTTGAAAATTACATATTTCTGCAAAAAAGGTAAGAAATTCAGCAGTGTTGATATACTCCTCCTCTCCCAAAAAAAACCACACAACTTTCAAAAAACTGCCCTCCATGAAAAAGCAGCATCAGTCCACCACAGACTGACCTCACAGCAGTTAAATAACTGAGGATGGGATTAATTTTGTCCGAAAGCAGACATCTGAAAAGGGCCAGACAAACTGCACCCCAGAAGGATCTGTCCCTCTCCACGGAATCCAGAGAGACCGGGGGGCTCCGTCTGCACATTAAACAGGTAAAGATGGGTAAAACGAATCCCACCACTACCACAGACCTCGCTTTTTTACCCTTGTTCTCTACAAAGGAGATGCAGACGTATTTCAAGCAACATCTTACACACACTTGCATATCTGAGAAGCTGAACACACAACGCAGGTAAACACAGGCCGTAGCCAAACCGGTGACAATTGCAGGCCGTGGTGCTTGAAAATGGAAAGCTCCAGGGAAGTGCCTGCGAGGTACCACCCGGGTACAGCACACCGAGCTCGTGTAACAACATTATAATTGATTATTCGAGTAAATCAGGGTGTATCTACCTACCTGCGGCGGGTGCCTGTGTGCGGGCGCTGGCAGCAGCGCTGCCGGGCCCCTCTAAGGGGAGCTGAGGGGAACTGAGGGGCTGCCCCGCGCCGGACACGGCCGGTTCCAGCCGGCTCCGGCCGGTCCCGGCGGCCCCAGCGCAGGGCACAGCTGAGCCCCTCGGCCAGGCTGGCGGCGCCTCGGGGACAGCGCGTGCGGGGAAGGGCAAAACGCTGCCGGGCAGCGAGGGGAGAGGGACAAAGTGTGAGGGACAGCCGAGGGCCGGGCGGGAGGAGGCGCCCCAGGCCCCGAGCTGGGACTCCCCCGCGGCCATGGAGGGACCCCGGGAGCTGGTTTTCCTGACAGGAACCGCAGCCGTGGAGGGCCCACGGGGGAATGTGTGAGGAGGAAGGAGCGGCAGAGAGGAGCCCGCCACCCCCGGCAGGCTTGAATAGATTTATCGCCTTTACTGCTCTCACCACTGTTAATAAATTAGAAGATGGATTTTAAAAACCCCACTACTGTCCTCTTTATATATCAGCCAGTCCTGAATTGCCAGCTGATTTTCTCTGCGATTGCTGACACTTTAGACAGCAGAAATATTTCTGACACTCACACTAAACCAACCTGGATGCTTTATACCTGCTGAGCATCTTACAGTCCTGTCCCTCCAGCTAGGGAGGTGAAAACAATGTTGGCCTTTTCAAGTGATCCATCACAAATATTCATTTCTGTTTTCACTCTACTTTCTATTGGTGTGCCTTTGATTTCTACTTTGATGTTGTTTTCAATAATCAAAATAAGAAATCCAGCTTTTTACTGACATCTTTCAAAACTGTCTTCAAATTATGACAGTTTCAGCATCCCAACAGGACAATTCAGAAAGATCTTCCATTAATACTTACACTGTAGGACCTCGGTGCAAATAAAAAATGGATTAATTTACAACCATTGTTTGGATCAGGAAGGTAATTTGTAATTAGAAAATAATAACATCCTTATTCTTCTGTCAAAGTGGATGACAACTGACAACAGGATTTTCTAAATATCTGCCATTAGAGTATTAAGGGGAGAGTTACTTAATTTTTTTTCTTTGGAGCTGTGGAAAAATTGGGAATGACTAGATTAAATGGCAAACCAACAAACACTGAGATAAACGAAATCGGTTGTCCTCAGTGAATAATGATGCTTTTTCAGTCCCTTTACTCCACCCTGAAATCTGTCACAAAAAAAGGTCACACCGTAATTATTAACCTAAGCCTCTGGGATAACATTAAGGAAAAGTCCTTTCAGTAATCTCCCTCATGCATTTCTGAAAAGGATGGAAAAAGAGATTAGGAATTACAAAACCCATATATTTTTCCAACTGACCTGGAAATATACTTTTTAAGAAATAACAGACACAGTTTTTCTCCCCAGTTTTTGTGTCTTTTACCCAGTGACTGGACAGAAGCATGGAGCGCTCTTGCAAAAACCACTGTGTGCTGCCCAAAAGGGTCTCTCATTTTCAGATGGATAAAATCAGAATTGGTGTACCTGGCGACAGATGGCTATTCTATCTGACCAAGACATGATTCACTAACTATAAAAAGTATGAGAGAGACAGAGAGAGTTTGTGGAGGGGGGAATGAGGGTTCTCTGCCAAAACCAATCTCCCTTCATGTTCCCAGGAAATTCCCCAAACCACCACCATGCAATCATCAAAATACTACTTGTGCATATTGCTGGACAGTGCCATTAGACATCTCAAAAGAAAAAAAAAAGGTAAAGTTTTTAGCTTGATTAATGGGCTTGTGCTGTTCAGGACAGCTCAGATGACCTTCACATGTGTCAACACATGTAGGAATCTAACTCTGGACATACTGGAATTCATTAGTTCACACATGTCAGGAATCAGGGGCAGCTTGGAAAAAAAAAATTCCAAAAAACAGACCTGGACTTTGCCCCGGCTCACATCCACGGACACAAACAGACATGAAAGCAGACCAGCTGCTAGAGCAGGTCTCTACTTCCCACTCCCACCCTCCATGAAAGCAAAATAGCAAGGGCACCAGGCCAGAAAATATCCCCTGTCACTCCATATTTCAAAATACATTGCTGTCTGTCACATCATGCCAGAGCAGAGGGCATACATCCTGCTCAATGCTGCGGGGAGAAAAGGGGACGAGCTGACCTGCTGGGCGGCCATGAGGCCTTTCCCCAAGGGAACAGCTCTGCAGTATGATGCTGGGAAAGGGGATGCAGGAGCTGCAGAGAAACACAGGGAAATTATAGGAATCACCCGCTGCCTCGAGAGAGGAAGGCAGCCTGTTCCCCTCCACAAGAAGCTTCCTGCAGGATTAGCAGCAAGACCACATCTGCAAAATCATCGTAAGCCTGAAGCACAAGCTGCCCTGCTGTCCTTTTCCCCAGCGCAGGCACAGGGAGCGGTCCTCTTTCTCCCTCGCCTTCCCAAAGAGCGCTCAGGTTCAGCATAGCCCAAAGACAATGAGCAATAAAGTTTTATGTAACTGTGTTGGCACTGTATGGATCAAATTGGCTTTTGTTAGCCAGAAATGAAGGGTTCAGTGGTGCTTTCCTCATTTCAAGCGCATTCCCATTGCAATCTGCCACCAGGCTGCCAGGGCAAGGAGAATGGGATTGGTATCAAAAGCTGCTGTCATTCTCACCGCACCCCACTTAAACACATGTTTATGGGCAACAGCGGAGGTTTGCTCTCACTATAGTCACCGAGAGGACACAAATAAACTGTAATGAATATTGCCACAGTCCAGGTCAATAGATAAATGATTCTGTTATTTAACATAGCGCTCAGAGTGATTTCTAAAAGTGGAAACCTACATTTTATACCTCCTTATTCACTAACACAAGCTACAGTGAAATTTAGCTTGGCATTGGCTGAGTTTTGGGAGTTAAAGGGATAAACTCCATTAATTTACTGCTGATAAAATGTTAGTTGAACTCACTCTATTGTCTATTTTTCCCTTGCCAAGATCTCAAATTCCTTTTTTCCCTTGCTACTCCCTAGCTGCACTACAGGCTACATAAAATCAAAGCTAGGCAGTAGAGTATTTCCTTTACTGAAGAGTTTCCTTTATTGTCTATTGATAAACTTGCAGTCCGCAGGGACAGCTCCATACTGCCCATTCCACATAAGCAGCCCCACAAGTTGCTGCTGCTGCCCCACCATGACTTTGCACAACAGGATTGCAAGAAATGCCCCCAAACTTGCATCCATCCCATAGTTTCCAAACATTAAGATTACCCTAGACCAGAGAAACACCACCAGACTTTATAGACCCAATAATATACTTCTACAGTAACAGTTTTACATGAAACTTTCTTCTAAGCTAAAAAGAACACTTTAAAGATTTCAATATAACACTTGTGACCAAACAGTTGGGCTGGTACATGAGACCACTGGGAACCAACCCAAAACTGATTTATCTGGTTTCGCTTGCCAAGCTGAATGACAAGCTGAAAACTAAAGCAACCAACTACGTTTTGAAAATAGTTGCCTCAAATAGTTGCCTTTTGAAAATAGTTCCCTCATCCCATGATGTAGAGAAGAATTAAGAAAGAGCAGCACTCCTCCATCTTGGCAGACACTGCATATGAAGCCACCTCTCTTACAGGAATCTCAAAAAAATAATAATGTAAAATCTGTCTTCGCCCTAGGGAGCAGGACTCTCTGCTAGTAGAGAAGAATGCAGTTTGCACCTCTGTCAACTTGATGCTATATGGAAAATACTAGTTAAGAGTGTGAAACTAACGTAGGGAAAAGAATGAACTAGAACAATTTTGCAAGAATAGCTCTGAGTGTTTTTCCTTATTTAATATATTTATTCATGAGTCAGGCTACCAGTAAGAGTGTGCTAATGAAAAATCATTAGCTGATGATATCAGGTTAGGAGACCTGATCAATACACAACGGAGGAATGGAGTATCACACAAGAACTACAAGATCAAAGATGAACATCAAGCATTTAAGAACTGCAAGGATTTGATGAGAAGCTCAACGTGAGCCAGCAATGTGCACTTGCAGCCCAGAAAGCCAACCGTATCCTGGGCTGCACCAAAAGAAGCATGACCAGCAGAATGAGGGAGGTGATTCTGCCCCTCTGCCCTGATCTCCTGAGACCCCACCTGCAGTACTGCATCCAGCTCTGGGGTCCTCAACATAAGAAGGACATGGAGCTGTTGGAGCGAGTCCAGAGGAGGGCCACAAAGATGGTCAGAGGGCTGGAGCACCTCCCCTTTGAGGACAGACTGAGAGAGTTGGGGCTCTTCAGCCTGGAGAAGAGAAGGCTCTGGGGAGACCTTATAGCATCTTCCAGTACCTGAAGGGGGCCTACAGGAAAGCAGGAGAGGGACTTTTTACAAGGGCAAGTAGTGATAGGATGAGGGGTAATGGTTTTAAACTGAAAGAGGGTAGATTTAGATTGGATATTAGGAAGAAATTCTTTACTGTGAGGGTAGTGAGACACTGGAACAAGTTGCCCAGAGAAGCTGTGGATGCCCCCTCCCTGGCAGTGTTTAAGGCCAGGTTGGATGAGGCTTGGAGCAACCTGGTCTAGTGGAAGATGTCCCTGCCCATGGCAGTGGGGCTGGAACTAGATAATCTTTAAGGTCCCTTCCAACTCAAACCATTCTACGATTCTATGATTTTGCGTTAAAGTGGAAACCTCTAGAGAGGATTGAGGAAGAGAAGGACTTGGGTGCATGGCTATGGAAACTGCAAATGCAGTGCTAGTATGCATCAGCCAGCCAGCCAGCTCCAGCTGGGACTCAAATGTACTAATGCAACTCTCCAAGCATGGGAGAAAATTCATGGCTGAGAATGGCAATGGTTATTGTCTTTAAATTTGTCATTAAAGAAAATCTCTTGAAGTTAATGTAACTTTTGCCCCCCAAATGAATGGTATATACTGACCAAAAACTGATTAAAGACAAAAACTAGGGAGAGGGTGGGGGGAAGTATCAAAGAAAAAGATTCTGGAATAGTCTTCAAATAATGGAAACAGCAGAAAAGGAAGTAGTCTGAGTTTAATATATTTATGAATGGGAATATTTCATATGGCATGAACGGAATTATGATTTCCTGAACTGGCAGGCTGCTGGACAGTGCTCTGGGAAGCCCTCCCCAGCCCAGCGCTCCTGTGCTCCACATGCAGGAGTCACCTTGAGCTGGATGGCGCTGCAGGATTAAGACCTAAGGGAATTCATCATATTTAATATTAAAGACTTTACTTTGACACAATTTCAATTGACTACAACAAATCAAAGCAAACTCTGCAATAAATGTCTTCATAATGCCTTGTGCTGTAGCTGTGCTTTGAAAGTCCAAAATCAATAAAAACAAAATGGTGACATATGTTTGTATTATTTGGAAAGCTAAATGCATGCAAGGGATCTGCAGGATTAATAGAGTACAAGATGTTCTGTTTGTTGGGCATCTGATTGTCTGTCTCATAATATGAATTTCGAAATAGCTAGGGATTTCTGCTAGTGCATTTGCAGGTTTATGCTGAATTTCACATTAACAATAAATCATCTTGTATGTATAGATCTCTTTTTCAATTTACTGCAATATAACTTCATCAATCCACATAGGGAATAGGGCCATACGCATAATGAGTAGAAATCTGATAATAAAATATTAAGTAAGACAACGAAACAAAAACATTTGAAATATTAATACCAAAGCTCTAAAATACCCCTCGCTGCCATTCAGCCTACATTTGGTGCACACATACCTCTTACTTGTGGGTGGAGTGACAGCAGGAGAGTGCCAGGTAGCTTACTCTAATGACTGCAAAATAATCTACTTGGAATTAAGAAATCCATTTAACGATGATGTAAATGAAAATGGATGCATTCCGTGGTGAGTTGAAAGACATTATTTTTACTCTAGTTGGTAAAATTACCTTTGACCAAAGAATTATTCACTACGTTAGGACCTTTTCCACATCCCGCGTGCTTCACAAAATGACTTGAATGTATTTGTCAAGACTGATCCTTGGCCGTCTCCGTGGCTGTCCTAACGAGGCAGAGAAGAATTCCTGGCACAGCAAGGTCCCCGTGGTGCTGGACGGCTGCATAGCCAGCGCTGAGCCTGTACTGAGCATTCCCTTGACTTCAAGCACTCCTCTTCAGCCGACATCGAAGTGCATACTTAAATTTCTGCATATGCTGACACATGCTTGACAGCAATGGGAACTCCGCATATACCTATGTACTTACCTGAAATCAGGGCACATACTTTTGCCCTTGCCTTTTCGGTATCTTCTGCAGATTCAGACACTGAGGCCCCTAGAATTAATCCAGTCTCGAATTCATTTTTTTAAATAGATCTATATTCAAAAACCATCGGCAAGACTTTTTCAAGATCAAATTCTTTTGGTATTCCACAAAATACAGCTCTCCCATCCCATGTGTCATGCAAATAGGCTCATGAATTGAGTAATTCTTCTCAGCTAACCAGGATCATATTTACTTAACTGATGTGAACAGACAAAGGAAAATATACCACTTGCTCAATGTGTGCAAAATTTATGGTATGTAGCTAACATAATGTGTTTAACAATTTTATCCAAGTTTCAATCTAGGACAAAACAAATATGTTCACATAATCCCAAGCTATATTATAGCAGTTGCATGCTGTAAGTGATGTAAAGTTTTAATTCATCATTAAATACACTGTACACATACAGGTTTTTCTTTTTAAATAATAATATGCAAAACTTCCAGAGTCATTAACAATTTAATAAGCTGTTTAAACAACAGAACTCTTTGAAATGCTCGATCTGTGCCTATGCCTTCTAAGCATCATGTAATTATTTATAGTATTCACAAATTGCTTGTCAGCTGGACCAAAAAAAAACCTGTTCTGCAATTACCTCCATTCTGAAAAATCCCTATGTAGACTTTATATCAATGGGTACAGGAAGCATATGGAATCAGATCAAATATATTTTTCATTGAGAAAACGTTAATTGGCCTTACCTATGTCATTAAGACTTGCAGAGAACCCAAGGAAAAACTATTCTACTGCTAGATCATAAGGCTGCAGTATCTACATTTTATTTGCCATAACAGAAACAGTCAACAGCAATAATGACCAAGTAGAACATACCAGACTTGACAGTGTAAAGTCAACTGCAGGACACTGCTCATGCTACTTTAGGTTTTCAAAAGGTCATCATACATCTTCACCTGCAATTGGGGTGTTATTTACCTAGACATCCAGTTTCACCTCCAACTTAGGTCAATTTTTGCCAAAGGAAGGTGAATTAGTAATGAGGCTGACCTTCAGTATTGCAGAGCCATTTTAGTTCTCGCTTGCTTGAGCTGGAGCTGGGTTAGCATGGCACAAGTTTGCTATACATGTGTCTTGAGAAAAGGACACATGGGCAGAACTGGTAAAACAACATCTCCCTCCGGCACACCAAAGTGAAGCAGCACATGGGCAGCTCAGGGATACACTTTCCTTGCCTGGATATTATGCAAGGAACAGAGGCAGGGAAGATTCTCTCTCTAGCCCCTGCCTAAACTCAGTCACGGTTTGTCCCATAATATTAAATTCCTGATGAATGCAGCTGATGGCAGTCCATCAAATGAACTATCACATATACATGAGGAGAGATGCACCAACGACCTGCAGCAAAAACTTCTGGATATCAGCTTTCTCCTTGTTGCTTTCCCACAGTAACCTACAGCTGCCAGTGGGAAGAACTGCCCCCTCTCCAAAATATTTGATGCGAACACAGCCGTGTAACACAGTCTGTGGCCTGCACTGAGTAAAAAACTCCTACTGAGAATAACATCAGTTTGAGTGAATATTGTGACTAAAGATATATGCAGGGCTATAATCTGACACTCTGCTCTAGTTGGTATCGGGGCATAGCCACTACATAAAACCAGACCACTGAGATGTCCAGCCACAGCATTGAGATTCTGAGCTTGGGAGAAGAGCAGCACTGTGGCAGTGCGATCGACACTGCAACTAGCTCCATCTGCCCTTATCACCCGAGTATAACCATCCAAGGAGTTTGCCCTCTAGCTCTCCCCCACTTTTACAGGTAACACTTTTATAGCTTTCTATTATGCCACATAGTATTTAGTCCATAGAGGGAAAGTCTTACTGCATTTGAAAGTAGAACAACAATCTCTAAGTGCTTCTTATGAAGCCATTACTGTGTTACATCGAGACTTGCATTCTGGTTTTATTGCATTTTTAATTAATCACTGACATATTGTTAAGGAGAAACATAACTAATCTAAAATTTGACCCCATGGGTTTCAATATCCAACTCCCACTGTGGCAGGTGAAACAACCTATGGAAATTTCTGAAGTGAGCGCAGTGACTAACCTCATCCAAATTCATGGACTTCAATACACTGCGCTCACATCTTAATAATTCAGTCCAAGTTCTATTTACTGCAATAGTTTATAAAACCCTGTTTTATAAGCATAAGGTTTAGCCATTTTTAACTGCACAGGCAATAACAGTGCTTGTCAGGACTTGCTGGTCTCTAAATACCCACGCTGGCACCTCACAATGCTGAAGCATTACAGCTTGTTCCCAGAGTCACACTGCTTTGTTTTATGTTACTGAAGTATAAGAATGCAACACAATTGACCTGTCACAGACAAGAAATTGGAAAACAACTTGGTTTTTGGAAATGCAGGTTAAGGAAGGATCTACACGTCTCCAAGCCTGCACCTTTGAAAGTGTGCTTCCTGCAGTGTGGGATGGATTTGTAAGGTGGCTTTGACATTTTGTGAACACCCTCAACCAAGTATTGTGAATTATTTTGTTCATTTCACGTCCAAGATCCTACAGCTTTTCAAACATTAAAAGCATGTACTACTGCATATAAACTTGAAATAATAGGGCTCTGAACTCTCATTGCCTGCCATTTAAATTGCAGAATTACTATAGAATTGAAAAGCTTTAGAGAACAAAAATGTTCAGTGGACAGCCATCCAAAACAGAGTGGCATCTGCTAGCAAAGTCAGTGAAACAAGGGAAAGAGAAGTAATTCTTATAACAGAGATATGGAAGCTAATACGGTTAATTCTGTTGCTTGCAATGAACAATGGTGGTAACAGGACTTGTAAGACTGGCATGACAAGTGAACAGCTGGGAAGAGAAACTTTAGCTAGATGGCAACAAGAGGACTTCCACCAATGGAAGATGCAACCTTGCAGTATGCAGGTTTCCAGAGCCATGCGTTAACATATGTGTAAGAAATGCTGCTGGGGCCACAGAAACGTTTTAATCCGTTTCTATGCCTTGCTGAATCTTAAGCACAAAGTTCATTAAATATGATTCCCTACAGAGGAGAATGAGTATGCATCTTACCTGCATACATTATAATTTTGAGGCCAGCTGCAGATGTACGTTTCCTGAAGAAGCAAGGGAGATAACTCCAGCTGGGTTGGGAAGGTAAAGCAAAATCAAGAGAGACAGAAGCAACGTACTGCATCACTAATGCAGTGAACAGATTGAAATGGGCTAGAAAAACAAATGGAAGTCTGAAAGCACAGTGTGGAGCTATGGATTCAGGCCCTTATATAAGAGTTATATCATACAAAGGAAATAAAACATCATCTTGACCTACATTACTCACCACGCCATCCATTACAGTGGTGTTGCCAGACAAGAGTCAGGACAGATTTAGCCCCGTGCAAGTTGTCTTCCAAGTGTGAGTACATAAATTATGATATTCTGTCCCCATTTGAACACTCAAGTGGCACTGAAGTGGATATTTGTGCCTCAATCTCACTTCTCCACCGATATGCAGAAATGGGAGTCCTCAGGCACCCACATTTACAAATTAAGCAAACATTATTCTATAACAAATGACTACATACTTGGAAATTATTTTAAAGCAATCTGAAAAAAAAGCCTACAGGGGCTCTACAGATTTATTGCAAAACAAGAACAACATTAAACCACAAAACAATGAGAAAAAACAACATCATTTCCCATATGCTCAATGTGCAAAATGGATATACAGCCCTTTAGGTAGCAAAAGTAATGAAGAAGTCATCTGGGTCAAATGGCATATTTCTATTTGTTATTAGCATTATTTAAACTAGACTTAAGGTGTACACAGTGCTCTAAAAAAAAATAAAAACCTGACAGATCCCTTCCCTGAAAAACATAAAATCTGAAGTAGGAGAATCAATGGATAATAACTTTTAATGGAAAATGTCACAACAAAAAAAAACATGTTTCAAATTTTCTGGCCATGAAGTGAAAGGCTAATTTAAGTTTTTTCGTTTTGTTGCAGAGCAAGAAGCAGTCTGGGTTCAGATGGGCTCCTCCACTAACACAGCTGAAGCTACAAACAGGAATATCTCTAATCCTTCCAAGCAAACATAAAACAAAAAGAAGGCCCATAAAACAAAAGAAACCCCAGATCTCATTTGTTGAGTGCCAGCAGTGCACTATATATATTTCAGAGGAGCTCATGTGGAGTGAGCCAGTTTCAAAGATAAGGCAAGTCTCAGATGATCTGCTATCATTAAACTAACACAGAGTATTTTATTGACCACATGTCAGTTATTGCTACAAAAAGTGTCAAATCCCACCTGGGTTTTTCTCAGGGTATTGGCTGGCTCATACCTGCGAACGAGACCTGCCTCCCCTGCCCTTGGCCCTGGACTTGTGCTTTTGGGGAGTTTCTAAACAAACTTTGAGGCTGCTCCTCATCGCAAGCCCAGTGGGACAGACCCCAAGGGGGGTACCGCCCGTGCCTGGTGCACCCCCTAACCAGCCCTTGCGCTCAAGGGGATGACAGCAGGGCACGGAGCCTCTTTGGTGCAGAGGGACCAGGTGACAGCAGTGGGTTTTGAGGGCTGGAGTCTTCTTGTCCGTCTGTTTTGCAAGCAGATGACAAAATCCTGATGAGTCATAAACTCTTTAAAAAAAACAAATAAGTTAAAAAAAAAGATGCAAAAAGCCAAAATCTCCTCTCTCATGGGAAATATCTGATGATCTTCCAAATGTATAAAAACTAATTTCTGATGCCCCAGGGCATAGCAAGTAGTAAAGGAAATCCAGAATGGACAGAAGTGTTTCAGTTTTACTGTAAGAAACAAGGGACATGGACTGCTAGGGAGAAAGTTTGGTGGAATTACAAACATGGCATACCTTTCCCGATCTGTGTGACACATACATGTAGTAGAGAGGTGCACACACATGCATAAATCCATAAAACCAAAAATGACTGACTAAAACATTCCTCTTCTGTTATGCATCCATTTTTTTTCCAGTATTTTTCCAACTGCAATCCCTGACAGTACCTTCTAGGTGAAATAAGATATACTAATCATCAAATTTACAAGACCAAACAAACTAGAAAATAAACTTAATAGCATACAGCAACAGCAGTTAATGGTTTTTCTTTGATGACAAAAAGAATGGATACAGATATAGGGACAGCATTTAATTGAGCACCATAGTTCACAGAAACATCCACAAAACAGCTGAATGCAAGAACCCAATATTACGTTCCCACGTCAAATCAAAAACTCCTTTTTCTCCCCAGAGGTTTGTTATGGAGTATTCTTAGTATGATTCAGAAAACTCACTTCTCTCTTTCACTGGCTCCGCTAGAGCTGAATGAAACACCACCAAGGAAGGAATTTCCCTCAGGTGATTTTAAGCAGCCTTTTTGAATGCTAAGGACAAAAATACAAGCAGACCTACGAAGAATTCGCAATAAAGCTCACTTTCACAGTTAATGAAATATGAAAGCGTTCACCTAATGAACAGTATGAATAATTGCTAAAAGTTGTACCATCAGCCCAAAACATGCATGTACACTCGGCAGGTAAATGGGCAGGACTAACATCTCTGTTGGGATCCCTCCTCTTCTGACCACAGTGACTCTGAAGCGCTCACATTGAAGTCTACCTCCCTCGGCAATTTTTATACATAGAAAGTTCCTATACTAAGAGACCCCCTCCATCAGTGGCAGCCACCATATCAGTTTTCACTTTGGTCCACAGCTGCAGGAGCCAAAGGGAGTTTTGATTTCCCCTCGAGCTGGGCAGCCCCAGATGTAACAGAATCCTTGGGCAGACGCTGTAAATCAGCATGGTACCCTTTACGTCCCGCTCCACAGACTTACGCCAGCAGAGGAGCTCATCCCATGTACCTATTTTTCCTACCACCTTAGTATTAAAACATAATGCATAAAGAAATAATTTACATTTACAGAAGTGTGATACATAAAAAAATAATTAAAACATTAAATCTTTCCAAATAAATGTGATGTACACAATTAAACTCAGCATTTAGTGTAGGGAAAAAAAATCCCCTCAGACTAAGTTTATCGATATGGAGAAGACTATATCGTCTTCTAACTGATTTTTGTATCATCATACTTTTGTCCGCCTCATTATGATCCACTCTCCAGCAGCCTGCATTAACTAGTCCACACTACTGGAAACATTCCCTCCAGCCATGCTTATGGGCGATGATTTTATTTCTCTCAGTAATTTCTTTAATGTTGTGTGTGCGTACGGTATCCAATATTTCAGCTCAGATTTACACACCACCTCTGCTATTTCCTACATGCAAGTGTATTTCTCTGAATTGGATTTCGAAATGTAATGCAAGAACATTTTGCTTACAAAAAAGCTTGTTTATTAGTAACATAAAACTGTCAGTTGTTTATGCCCCACTTGTAAATACCAGGCTACATTAACATAAACTTGCCAAATGGAGGGCAGGGGGAGAGTGGGCTATTTTCCTTGCAATCCTTCAGCAGGAGACCAAAAAGAATAAATAAAAATCAAGTATGGTGGGAAGAGTTACTATTCGTTCTTGTAATTCACCCCTGGCTCCAAAGAGGAGACACATGGCGGAGGACACGAGCATGCACAGACATGGCCAGAGTCCCCTTATTTACTGCCTTGAGTCCCAGCCATGTTTGCCAGCTTGACTTTACAGGAGAATGTGTTGGCTCATCTTGTGAAAATATATTGTCAGGCTATATATTTTAAATGCTGTCTACCCTCCTTGTAAGATTCAAGACCTAATCGGTCCTTTATGTTATAACCAGGTGTAAGTCATAAAGGGGTTGTTATTACAGAATTTTATAGAGTGAAGCGCTTAGATACTCATGTGGCAGAGAGGTATAAAAACAGCCCACTGCGCCCTCATGTTCACAGGTACCAGTGTCAAGATTTCTACCTCCTGGTCAATTTTAAATATTCTCAGTTACTCTCAACCCACTGGTTTAAAATTCTAGAGTTATATCTGGGGCTGGTTTAAAAAAGCAAAATTCTCCAGCCACAGAAAGATCCAAATGAGACTCACCAGGATATTTCAGCTTGGGGGCCAAAGCTCACTGTTGGCATGCCGTAGCACTGAATTTGACTTTGCACCCCTGTTTGGGAGAAGTGAGGGTAGAAATTAGAGTAGAATGACAAAGAAACCTTTACAGACTGTGCAATGTGTAACAGGTCAGGTTATAAAGACAGTTATCTACTCTTAAAATGAAAATCTGAAGCAACAACAAAATACAACCGCTCAAAATATACGTGTAGGCCTCACTGTTAAATTACTAAAATGTCAAGGCAACAACAAATGAATGCTAACCGAATTTGTATAAGCACTTCTGAATTCATACTTATTCCAGGTTAAGATAACGTTTTTCAGTTTAGTTTAAAACACTGGATAATTTAAAAAGAGAAGGCCCATATAGATTTACCTACACTCATTTCACTACCAAGAAAAGCTAAAAAAATGCAATAAGTTTTTGCAAAGAGTTAAACTCTTATTTTGTTTGAGAAGTACAATGTAATTTTATTTGGTTTAATCCATGATTTATCTTCCCATTCACTCCCTGCACTGAAGAATCCCTCCTAAGCATGCTTCATCTTTGGTTAGAAAATGGGTGCCTCAATTTCTTGTAAGAGTCCTTCCCTGTCGAATCGCTGACCAGGCCCATGCCCTCTGCCTGACAGGGAGAAGATACAAGCCCACGGCGGCCGTCGGGGAGTAACAATGCTTGCACAGCGCAGCACTGCTCACCTAACTTGTCCTGCACGCCCACTGAACCACACACACACCAAGGAACAGCCCCAACTACTTCACTTGCTAAACAGCAATTTCAGAAGTCTCTGGGTTTAATACCCCACCAGATTCCTTAATAAGTGGAATTCACATGCACATTTTGCACGTGCAGTTGGTGTTCGAGCTGCCCGCTCACACATTTCCTGCAGTAGCCTGTGCTCGTCTCACCAAAAAGGGTAGATTTAGATTAGATATTAGGAAGAAATTGTTTCCTGTGAGGGTGGTGAGACACTGGCACAGGCTGCCCAGAGAAGCTGTGGCTGCCCCCTCCCTGGCAGTGTTCAAGGCCAGGCTGGATGGGGCTTGGAGCAACCTGGTCTAGTGGAAAGGCCTGTGGCAGGGGGGTTGGAACTAGATGATCTTTAAGGGCCCTTCCAACCCAAACCATTCTGTGATTCTATGATTCAAATCCCAGCAAGTCACTATTATCAGCCCCGCACAGCAAGCCCAGCCGTTGGTGGTGCCTCACTCTGCTATTTTTGTCCTCGGTGATTCTGCCGCCTATGTCATTTGTCAAAGCAGTTGTAACTCAAAGGATCCAGTTCCCACCCACACAAATTGAACAAAATTTAGGGCAAGACAAGATACCAGGTATCCACAGTGCTATTACTATTATCTTGATAAAATAGCAGGGACACACATTCTGCTTGTCACAATTAAGGTGATAAATGCCTGTTTCTTTGAGGCTTGTTTGAAAGTCAATTATGCAGATTATTTCTAGAATACAGACAGATGGTCTTTTCCCCCATATGAGACAATCAAGTTGAACTTTGATATGTGCATAAAAATACCGTAATTTGTCAAGCTCCAATGGGGCCATTTTATCACAGATAACCAAAAGACTATATGGATTTTTGTATTTGCCTCTTTTCGATTAACACAGCCTATGTTCCTTTTTATTCAGATTTTTTTTTTTAATGGAAGCTTTGCTATGTTTCATCTTGAAGCCAAATATTGATCTTTCAGTCTAGTCTTCAGGTTTTGATTAACGCAGAAGGTTGCCAAGCGAGTAGCTTTTTGTTTGTTTTCTGTTAATTCTTTTTTTATTATTCACTTGCTGCAGTAAATCTTGCTTTTATTGTCCAACCACTGAAAAGAAAAAATGGATTGATTTGAGCACCTAAAATATTTGCAATGCAGAGCTTTTTGGAAAGACTGATGCAATGTTGACCTTCATTCTTCCCCCTTCTCTTGTCGACAATAGAACATTTTTGATTGACTTGAAAGGAAAAAAGGGAAGAAGATTGATTTTGACATGTTAATGATGGTTTAATGCAACAAAAGCTTTAGAAAATGAGTGTTTAGTAAGACACGGTTTTTAACAAAAGAAAAATAAGCTGTTGTAAGTATGGGAATTATTATAAATATTTTCCTTGTCATTTTCATTCTCTATCAGACCAAATTTCATGCTCCTATTTTAAAACTGAGTTATATTTATTTTTTATTCACAAATGTTCTGACCGCCTGAATACCTCTTCATCAACTCCATAATAGGTTTGCTAAGCAATAATAATAAATGGAAAAGCTCTGACAAATGTAGGAAAGGATAGTCTGAAACAGACTGTGGGAGACAAAGATCCTGTTTCTTGTAGAATCTTTTTATATCATTGTGGGCAAAAGACTTGGGCTCCCAGGGAAACAAAACCAAGTCAAAGACTGAGCTCCAGTCCAATCCAATCCAATCCAATCCAGGGACATCTTAAGCCTGCTTCCAAAGCAATACAAGACCTCATCAAGGGTATAGATATTAACTAACATTGTAAGTTCATAACAGATGGAGTCGATAATAGATGCTGTCTTACCTCTCTGAGGCTGAGTGTTAAAAAAAGTAAGGTAAACAACACCTGCCTAATGAAGGAATGTTTTGAGGTCTCCAGGTGGAAAGTGCAATGGAAAGACAAGGTATTATTAAAATAACTTTCTAGATACTCGAAGTCTTCCTTGGCAGCACTATCTAAAGTATATAGCACAAATCATTGGTAAACAAATCACATAGGGTTAGATCCAGCCAGATGTTAAGCCAACGGGTATTTAGGTGGAACATTTTATCTACTTTAGCTGTAAGAGATGTAAGGTTGAATATCAAGGTTCACAAGGAGGCACGGATATCAAAATCACCAAAACCCACAACATTTCTGCAGAACATATAAACACATACTTCAAACAACTGCTCTTCTCAGTCCACTTGCCAAAGTACTTGCATTATCTAAACGTTTCTCTTCAGCACTTCTCAATAAGCAAATGCTGACTTTTGAAACGGTGCTTTAAACAACTTCAGTTTTGCCAAGTCAGAAAGTCACTCTCACGATATTAATGTTACCAGCTCTGACCCCATCCACCTTGCAAACAGCACAACACTGCACGGTAACCTACCGGCCATGCTGCAGTTACCATGAATGTGTGTCAATATTTTTACCATCTTTTCTGTTATGGTGATTGTTTAATGTCTCTGGACATGTTGTACTATCATTGAAGACAATGCAGTTACTCCAGACAGCTACTCCAGATTTTCACCTGCATCAGTAAGAAAAAAAATTGGCTCCATATCAATAAAATGCTATGTAAAGTTGGTAATAAATATTCAGCTTTTCTCTTTGGAATGTACTGCCTCATTTTCACTCCAATGGAATATAATACCAGCAAGCACTCAGGGGTCCGGTAGCTCACGTGTTACTATACACCTGCCAGCTACACATGTGTACTAGCTCCATATGCTCAAGATTACTTTTGTATTCTCTTAGAATACAGATTAAATTAGGCCATTATCTCAGTAAGGTTCTGATCCACCAAATATTCAATATCACCATAGAACTAGTGAAAGCTGAAGATACGCTTAACTGTTCCAGACTGGAGCCTAAATTAGATTTCCAAATAGAATAACATATGTCTTAAATGTCGAGCTACACCCAAAGTCAACGCTGTCCTTATGGACCACTTTGTTTGTTTCAGGCAGTTGTACTTTTTTAATCAAACCATAATTTTAACACAACACAATCTCTCTTCTAGTCATCACCCACTTACAATCCAAAAAGAAAAATGCCCTAAAAAATGAGTAAGTCTTGAGTCTTTCAATTATCAACTCCTATTATCTCCATTCTATCGAGATGTTACGGAGACTAATAATTTTCCTTGTATGAATAACATTATGTATGCATGGTAAGCACAAATGTATTCCAGGACTGCTTATTTCCCTGACTTTTGCTGCTCACAAAAAATTTGCACATGTGGTAAGATCTCTGTAAAGATCAAGAAGGCTGAACAACAACAGGTTATACTGAATTTAGACAGTTTACATGCAGAAAGAATGTGAAGCCTGAAAAACTTACATGGTCTGTAAGTCTATAAAAGGAAACGCACCTCATTTTAATGAAACTCTATGCATAGCAAGTAATTGCAAGTCCTAGGTTGTAAACAGGACATCTCAGTGGCCTTAACTTCTCCAGGGTATGTGTTCGTGTAACAGGATCATCTTTATAATTGGTTGTACCTACTTTGTTTTTGATGACTGTTTGGCATGAGTAGAGTCTTATTTACGCTATTGGATGTTGGATCAAACCCCACAAATGTTCTCAGTTACTTTCCTTCTCTGCTTTGTCTCAGAGGAAGAGTTTGCCACTGTCCTACAGTAAAAATGGAACTTCATTTAACTGGTTCCTCATCCAGGCTGTTAGCACCTTCCATGCCAGCAAGTCTAACTGGGAGCATTCAAACACACATACACAACTGCATTCTCTGCTTTAACAAGCCCACTAACGAATATTCAAAAAACAAATTAATTGATGGAAATGTGGAGGGTGAGAAGGGCCACTGACTTCAACAAGGCAAAGCCCAGAATGATAGCAACATGATACGGCCTCTGTTCATGAGTCCAGTTCTCTCTCCTCCTCTAACTCACACATCTTCTCTGGCCAAGTGGTGACCAGCCATTGAGCCACAATCCTTTCACACAAGTCCACAGTAACCAGGATTTTCATGTGATCTGGCTGGTGGACCTGATCTGCTTAGTTTCTAAGTTCACCCACGAGCAAATTCACTTACTATGGCTATACTCATATATGACGTATTTCCTGAATTCAACAATGAAGGATGAAACTTCATAGCGTGGAACATATATAAAATTGGACCAAGCACGAATTTGTATAAATCAATAAATCTCAGTAAGGGCAATCAACTTACTAGGGTCAACAGAAGTCCTCAGCATGTGCATAAACTGTAACATTTCCACTACCTGCATTCATAAATTTGGCTGCATATGTGCATAAACATATTTTAATGTGACCTCCTTGTATCCACTGTTTGCCACAACATTACACCATGCCACTGCATGCAAAATGCTAGGAGAGTGAATGCAAGGACAACATTCAACTCATACTTGGAAAAGCACATTGTAGTGCCTTAGTATTTTCAGGAGACAAAGCTCAGAACGTGAAACGATGAGCGTACACTAACAGAGAAAGAATATACAAGACAAGAAATCAAAGTTTTTCAACTTATTTTTAAAAGCACATTGTAGGCAGGAGAAGATGCTAGTGACAAGTGTTTTCAATAACCAAATTCATCACCATCAAGTAAAGGAATCAAAAAATTGTTGAACCTCGCACATCCTTAAAGCTACTCATCCTATTTTCAATTGTGTTTAAGTTTACAAGGACAAATCAGACCTTTGAAATTAACAATTTGATTTTTAAGGGTGTCCTTGAAGGCTGTAGCCATATATAAATAAGTTACAGGATACAAAAGAAAGCCACGTAAATAACAAAAAACTCAGGGTGAATGTCAGCAATTGAAACCATACATGTAACAGCTGCAAAATAAATTACTATAGTCAAAGCCACTCCTCAGACTCCAGACCTCATATGCAGTCCTCTAAAGGTCAACATTGAAGTCAGACACACTGGAAAAGAAGTCCAAGAATACGAAATCCAGTGTTTAAATGATTTCTTTGCCCAGGGGTTCTTATTAGAAAGGTAATCTCTTTTCTATCACTGTTTAATAACATATCATTACTTTGTGAAGTGCTTTAAAATACCTAGAGTACAAAAGATCATATTTTAAACTAATTCATTCTATTCCATCCCAAACAATACATAAAAAACCTGGAAAGAACAGGATAAAGATGTTAATTTTACTGACAATTTTGTAACACTCCTTGAGAGAGAGCAAACAGCCATAAGTCCAAAATTACATTGTAACCACAGGCCATTTTATCACATGAAAAGTACCAAGTGATGATAATTTTCCACTGACTTTAATTAAGCTTCTTGGAGACTCTCTCACACACTCTCCTCCCTGCTCTCTTTGTTATTAAAAAAAAAGAGTGAAGTTACCCACCAGGTGAATTTTACCAAATGCTTGCAGTCCCAGTGTCAGAACCATGCCTTGCATAACGGAAAGTTTACGTGAAAAGTCAAGGTTTTGATGAATGTCACACCTGAAAGCCAATTAAGTGGGCTGAAAGGAAGACACAATTTCCCATTGTCTAATTGCCTCGCAGCACCTTCAAGGTAATAAATTTGTCACATTGAATTATTAATGAGAAACGAATATTTGACTTACAGCCTTGAATAGAAAGTCGTTCATTATCGGTTGGCTTTGTTCCTTCCAAATAAAGAGGGGGGCACGGTGGGAGTTAAGGAAAAGGAGTCAGAGAAAGCTTTTCCTTGCATCGCTGTCGCACGCACTGAATGCGCCTTTTGGTTTAACAGCCTGTAAACATTCCAATACGGGGAAAAAATGATGGTGCATCTAATTCCGAATTCTCTTTGGCCTTTGCAGCCTGACAAATAAACTTCCATCTGGATTGCCCCAAAAACACTCTTTTATTGTATCACTTCAAACACAAAGGTTGTAAAATTTTTAAAATTGGGTACATAAAAATACACGGAGCACAATAAAGCAGAGGTCAGTTTTAGGTTTATGTGGCTCTTAAAGGCTTTCTGCCTTATCTCCTCTGCAAAGCATTGCTCATACACGTGGGGGGAGACAGGTAGACCAGTATATTTATTCTTACTCCACGGTTGCTGAAGCAAAGGTAATGCACTTGAAAAGCACTCATTTCAGCACAGAAGACCCTTATAACGGTGAAGGACTCTCTGCTACACATCCTATGCACAATGAAAGAAGTTGAAACAAAATGAAATCTAGGTCCTCAGTTTGGTGTTAGGTTTGTATCTGAAAAGGGAATTACAAAATAGAGTTCATGGGCCCGTATCTCGGCCTTCTCGACAGCCCAGACTCTGGCCATGTAACGCCTGGGACCTCTTGTGAGTTGGGGAAGGGCACACCAAGACAGCCCTAGAGGGAAGGAAACAGAAGCATATTTTAGGTTGCATCATTACCAGTCAGTAAGACTCCATGTCCTTCCTCTCCCACGTGGCATTATAATGCCCTGGGCATGGCTACACCAGAGGAACATCTGTGCAAGTAGGTTGTAAGCACTGTGGCCTGCACTGCACGAGGTGGGTAACAACAGTGACAATCTCTTGTGTTTACTAAACGAAGAAAGTAAAAGGCAAAAAAGGAAAGGGGCAAAATCATGGGCCACCAAAAATGGCTTTAAAAAGAAAATCAGAACGGTGCAAAATGATGCTTACTCATGGAAATAATTATGGGTCCTGTTTCCTTTTTTCTGCTCATAAGACTGAAGATCTTAGAGAATAGTGAGAACAACATAAACCACCCAGTCCTGGTACTGGTTCTCCAAGAAGAATTTGGATCCTGTTTACTCCCTGGATACTACCATTTGATAAAGCGCACTACAGGTTGGTGCATGCCATATTTACTGCTTTGTGTTTTTGAAAGATATCATTAGCTGGGAGGAGAATTCCTCGCATTCAGAAGGTACTTGGGGGAAAGAGGAAAGAGGCAACTGTCTGTATTCTTATTGTAAAGGACTAGAAGAAAACATAGAGACCGAGCACTTGCACCTATTCAACCATCACTTGAACAGATGTTTTCTGGAATACTTTTCATTTCTACAGAAAAAAACTAAAAATCGGCAATTTGAACGACCGGGCTCCAGTTCATGAATTCAGGAGGATTTGTTCATGACTCCAAGACAGCAAGCCCTTTCCTTTTTGATCTCAGGATCAATAAAATCAGCTTCTTTGGTGCCTGACCATTGCAGAACTCAAATGGTCCACCAAAAGTGTCTTTAAAACATCCCCATCCTCACTTTATACTAGGATTCTTCCAGTTCTATTTAAAAGCAAGATTAATACACGCTTAACAGCTGTTTCCATAAACAGGTAACCACAGCCAACGATTACAAACTCTCAGAGAGTGCAGAGGGTCTCACCTAAATTATGACCACTCACTCCCAAAAGAAATCATAATACCAGTTCAGAGCTCATATCACTCTAGTCTGAACACAGCTACTGTGACGTGGGGAATGAAAGCAGAGAGGAGGGAGGAGAGACTGCTCGGTGAGACCCCGGGGGCTCGGGAACGCAGGGCGGCCGTCGGCTGCTGGAAGGAAGTGCCTGACGGTCAGTACCCAGCTTTGCTGCTCTAATATTACAGCGTCATTCGCCACATTCGTGATACTCCAGCACGTTCATCACGGTGCACAGGAGAGCAATAGAGAAACCAAATGGTAGTTACAGAGCTTGCAATGAAGCAGCTTTGGACATTAATACTTCTGTTTGTGCAGGGCTTGGCTGCAGGCATGTGTAAAGACCAAATCTTGTTCTCCTTGGGCAGAAGCTAAAGCACTGTCAAGGCTCCTTTGAGGTGCAACATTTGCCAGAGAGGTTTGTTGATCTGAAGAAGTGCTCGAAGGGCCTATTCCAAATACTAGCGTGAGCCCTTAGCAAGAAATCTCTCAGATGCTGGCATTTCTGGCACTTTATCAGAACTCTGCAGAGATAAGAATGCCTTGGGGCCTCAGCAGCTTTAATTTTGCAATGAATTTGACTTGGTGCCTTTCATGTATGTACCAATAAGACCTGTAGTAGAAACCTTAGAAGTTAATGAACAAGACAGGGAGATTTAGAGATTTGGGCATATAATTACTATAGCAACATGTGCTCTTTCTTGCACTACACCATGAGATCTTCTATTAGGCATGCTGCAGTAAACCAAATAAATCACAGGTCACAAAACACAGCAATAAATCCTGTCCATATTAAATTGCAAAGTAATTAAAATTGGTATGGTATTTAAATTTACAAATTCACTAATAACATCAGAAAAAAAATCTGATTACAAGTGCATCCAAAGCAGCCTCTGTAGCATTTCTTCAACTACTCCTAACACAAAGCCCTGCCCTTTCTAGCAGGGTCAGACACATAAAGGTATTTAGATACATAAATGTGCAGCACGCTCTTCCTAAGGCTTTGTAAAAGTTCTTTGCTTGGGTAGATCCCTAATTCCACTGATAACTGTTAGTGAAATAATCATACACTTAAAGTCCACTCTAAAAAACCCACTAAAATGGGCACCTTCATCTGATTAAGTTTTTGTAGAGCACCAAACAGTACTATGTAAACTGCTTATTGGTAACTTGATTTTTCATCTCAGTCCCACCTCCATCCAGGTTCAATCCAACAAACAACAAAAGGAAAACCAGGTGTAGCCCTTAGAGCTACCGTACATGTATTGTTCAAGGGCTCGAGTGGTGCCAGACCTCATACTTCCACTGTGCCTTGTGAACAGAAAAATCACAATTCCCCCAAATCTTCCAGGCCAGAATCTTTCTTTCACAAGCAAGAAAATGAATTCACTCCTACAAAACCCAACAAGACAACAGTGAAATACTCATTATTATCCCTGATTTATAGGGCAAGTCAAGCCTTTAGTCATCCTTGTCTTAATACACTCTTACTACAGAGTGAAGAGTTTTCGCCCCTTTTCAGTGTAAAGCATCTACTAGAGCTGATACACTGAAATTAAACTCAAGCTTTCATTACACATGCAGTAGATTTTATTATTCCATTGCTTTCCATGTCGGTCAGCTGGTAGTAGTTATGTATCCTCAGAAAATGGGATGCAGCAATCAGACAGTCTATGTTAGACAGTGCTACTGCTCAATCCTGTGCTTGCGCTCACTGCAGTCACTCCCAGTACATCACCAACCCACTTTTAAAGAGCAGCTGACACCTCCCAGCAACCTATGAAAAATGTCCTATTTTGAAACAATTCTGCCTCTGTGTGATGTATGTTCTGTTTTTCCTTTCCCCTTGCTCTTCATTTGCATGAAAAATAGCATCTTCCTTCTTCAAAAAGTTCATCCACTCCTGCTGCTACTATTTTTTTTTTTTCTCTGCACTTGAACTAATAATCCTCTCTTTGTGTAGCTACAGGGGGATGCTGTGAAAATCACTGTGGTATCGGCAAAGAGAAGAAAACGTGGCTGCTGATGACTCCTCAGGAGGAAGGCTGGGTGCCAGTGTCGCACCTGGTATTCAACGCAGAAACCAGCTGGGCAGCTGCCAACATCTGAACTGTTGCCCCCCTCAGTAGCAGTTCTCTGAGCGTCAGCAAGTCGGGCTGGAATCCCCACAGGTAGGTGTGCAGCGCATCCGTCCCCAGTGTCACTCACAACCCGCAGTAAGGCAACCTCTGCCCCTTCTCCGGGTGCCTCACTCGCAGGGCAGCGCAGGTCACCAGGCTCTGGAGATGCCACTCCCGGTCAGACAACAGCAGGTACCATCATGGGTGTGAGAGACAACCAACACAACACCTTTTTTCTCCGGCACCCCCACTCTGTTCAAATCCATTCAGGACGCCGCTGCAGAGAGCGTTTTCCTAACCCATTGCTTTTTATTCTGCAGAAGTGGCTGATTCTGGCCTTTCACCCCTTTCCCCTCTGTGCCGTGGGCCACCTGGTACCTGTTCAAACATGTGTCTCCCACACTGACCCTCACCCTCCAAAGGGAACACCAGTAAAACCATTCCAGAGCCTTATTCACTCATCCCAGCCCCTTTCCTAATTCCTCCATGACAACACAGAGCCTCACAACAAGCAAGTCGCTACCACTGGCTGATACCCTGTTTCCCCTGTGCTGTTAGGACTGTATCTGTCAGTTGTTTCCTGCCCAGGACTGTGTCTTCTTTTGGGCAATCACCATCATTTTGTGCACTTGGATTTCGGTGCACAAATAACACTCCAGCTTGCTCTTGCACCAGAAACAGTGCACATAAATAATAAGCAGGGGTGAAATATGAAAAGCACAGGCATATGCTCATTTCACTCGTCTCCCGCTGTTTTTGCTGGCCTTTAATCCCTAAACATTAAGCCAAACAATGAAATTATGTTTATGGAGAAATAAGATCTATGGGACTCAGTCCAGTCATTTTTCCTTGTGGAAAACTAATACACAAAAATGTGTCTAGCGCAGAGCTGGAGCGTTCAGCTTCCCAGGGAGAATGTTATTTCTGCAAGAATGCGGCCGAGGAAATTCACCCCAGCACAGAGGGAACAAGAACCACCTACATGCAGGGAAAAATTAGCCCAGAGCAATGTAAGTGGTGCGCAGACCTTGTGCTGGCCCTCAGCAGGGGCCGAATTTCTCCCAGCATGCCCATTCCCACGCAAAGATACAAAGTGTGTTGCTATCAAAGCGCCTGCCCCAGAGCATCGCTGCAGCCATCAAATTGCCATTCTCCACTTTCCGTTTCCAGGATGCAATTACTCAGATTGCATTATGGCTCCAGAACAAAGTGGGGGAAAAAAGTCCACAGGAGCTACTGCATGCTGTAAATCCTCAAAAGAGGCCCTTGTCCGTCACACTGTGCCTTTTCCTTTCTTAGGAGGAGCTAGCTGCCAACTACCATGTTTTCTGTCCCTCCCACCTTCTTATCAGGATTACTATAATCATTTGATTATTCCTTCCTATGCAGTGGGCAAAAACATCAATCATTTTAACCAAATGTTTTAGGAAGTTAAGTTTAGCTTTCAAAAGGTGGCTATTTCCATGAAATATGTTATTATTCATAATGGCTTTAAACAGAATCTGTTTTCCCCAAATGCCTGAACACAAGTTGAGAGCTCTTTCATCTTCTGGTGTTCACCCATGTTATTTTTCATACACATGGAGGGCTGTATTCATCCAAGCAGCTCTGTAAAATATGAGGGATCTATATACAATGAACCTGATTTACTGAGCAAGCATAGTCTCCTCAAATCCTGTAATACATGACCAGCAAAGGTGGAGGGGAGAGGAGAGCAGTGGCTGAAAGCCAGCCATCAGAAAAGGGTAAAATACTGCAAATGGAGAGAGAAGAAATGGGGAAAAGCCATAGGCCCAAACATCTCCGTGTGAAGTAACTACGCCTGTGAATTAACAAAGCAATAAAGCAATCATGTGCCTAACAGATGCACTGTGTCTTTGTCTCTTAAGGTGGGGCGTAATTTCTGCAGCCATAAAATTGCCAGTGATGCAGCGCTGGTGCCTGTGAACGCATCCTGTGCCACCGGGCTCCAGTTAGGTCAGGCCATTTTACTTTGCTCCCCACAACTATTTTGCAGCTGGGAAGACTGAAGCTGTGACCCAGGACAGGTCCCTGAGCAGTCTGGACACAGGTGCAAAGGTAAGCACAAGCCACATGAAGGGGCACGCCAGCAGGCAGAGAACCAGCACACTCATCACAGCCTGGAGAGCACAGTCACCTCCCGAGAATTTATCAAACTCCACTTGCTTTAACACCACCAGCTTGGGTGGTGGGAGATGAGACTCCAGCTCTGCCCATGCCTTCGTGCTAAAGTTTTCCTGTCCCTGGTTATTAATGCAATAAACACAAAGGCAGAAAAGATACTTTAAGGAAAATCAATGTTTTTAAGATAAAACATCAATGTAATTCAAACAGCCTGAGTCAACTGCCTATAGTAAATTAAGTTTAAAATTTTAACAAACTGTCATGTAAAACTGGTGGTGTCTGACAAATTGAATTACAATAGTAATACATCACTCACAAAAGTATTATTGATAGTGACAGGAAGATATTGAATTTAAATTATTCATTTTTATTGATTAAACAGTATGTCTTCACCAAGAATGGGGCAAAACATCTGACAAACATTCGGGATTCATATTTTAGCTCCTGGAATAAATAGCTGTCAATCCACCCGTGCTGGGCTTTTGTGTATTCCCCTGCAGTGGATCAAGTCAGCATTAAAACTTCACACGTGAAGAACTATTCACCCACGTTTCTTGCAGCAAACACCGAGCTGCAAAACACGCTTTCACCTTCTAGAGACCATTTTAAAAGCTGTTTCTGTGAAGATGCACGGGCCAGTGTCTACCAGCGAGCAGCTGCCTTCCCCCACCCTGCAGTTCAGGGCAGGCATCCGACACAAGTGGGGCACCTCGGCTCAGCGTCACCAACAAGACACCATCCCCTACCGCTAATTCCCTCAGTCCGGTACTAGTCAGTAGATTTCAGTTGAAGACTGGACCTTCAAGTCATTTGACAAAGCCAGTGTGAACTTCATTCCCTGCCAGCAGCAGTGATATCCCAAACAAAATAAAAGGAGCAATTGCTTTCCAAGCTGGAAGACTGATCCAAGCCACACAGAGAATTCTGACCCTAAGCAGCTCTAACACATGTACACCGAGAAGAAAAATAATCAGGAAACAGAAATTCAGGTCGGCTTCAATAACCAACGTGCACTTCTTCCCCCCAAACTATATTACCTGTGAAAAGTCTTGGTGATTGTTATTTCATTTAAGCTCCCTAGTTTCCTTGGCCAGCTTCTGTCTTTTGATGTTTTCACTGTGATGGCATTGAACATCATAGATATAATAGGAAAAGAAATCTATGCCAGCAAAGAAGGTAGAAGCAACAGAATAAATTTTGAAACTTCACCCAGCCCAAAACCAAGCAACAATCTTGGATGGGAAGGAGGCCTCTTACATCCAAACATGGGCCTTTTATATTTTTTAGAGACTTTCAGCCATGGTAGCTTCCACATGCCCATAAAAATCCCAAGCTTTCCCCTACAAGAGAGGGAACGTCAGGCTGAGAGTTTGGATAGTTTGTGATTTTAATATTTTTGCTTGTCTGCAGAGTCTTGAGGGCTGAAGGAAAATAAATCAACATACATATACATCCGGGTGATCTTCATGCATGATGAAGAACTGCAGAGCTCGTGGGTACAGCGTCTTCAGCTTCCTGTAGGAACTCCCTCTCACATCAGAGCATGGGGAATGAAGCCATCTTCTCACATACATGTGCTGGGTAACCTACCACAGGCTGTGCACATCATTAACATGTACATGAATAAATGTCTAATAAACCTTTTGTCATCATAATGCATTTTCAGTGGATTTGTAAGAGAATTTGAAGTTCTATTGCCTTTGTCTATGTCCCAAAGTAATAACACAATGCTACAATGCCACACTTTGGGCTGAATTATCTTCCTTGGCTCTACGTGACTAGTTTTCTCATTAAAACATTAGATTTGAGTCCTCATAGCTCAAGCACATATTGTTACCTACAATACTATCATAAGATTAGCCAGCCTTTAAAAAGAAATTCTATTATTATTCCAGACTCGCAATATTTGCATGCAAGTGCCAATGAAGAGAAGAGCTTGCACTTTCACACATTTAGGACCTCAAGCCATGGTCAGTATGAGCTTTTTGATAAGCCAACATAGCAGACTGCTCTCTGCATGCTGCACGTGGCGGAGCCCAAGGCACAAGCAACTCATTACCTGGTCCCGAGACACACAGCCCCAACACAGCCAAAACAAGTCTGGGAGATCAGTTTTACGATTAGCTGGTGGCTCTTCCTATGGTTAATGTTAACGTTTAATTTTATCTCCAAAGGAAGGTATTCACGCCTGTACTGAACTGTCAAGAGGGAATGGAAATGTCATGCAACAGCTATGTGTCAATGAAATGTTTCACTGGAGCATTAATACAGTAGCAGCACACTTTATTCTTTTCCCTGGTCTGCAGAACAAGATAGAAGTAAATAAGATTATATTAAAGAAAAGCTCTACAAAGTTAACAACCAAACTTGTTTAGATACTAGGCTGATGTATGGGGTTTTTTTTCAGAAAAAAAAACCTCTTCACCTGCCTCCAGTTGACATTTTTATTTCTTTTACATGAAGAAAAAGCATCTTTTGGTACAAGAAATTTCAGACTACTACCCAGATTATTTCTGTCTACTTGAAATAAAAAGGAATTTGTTTTATATACTTGACCTTTGATAAACTACTATACAATAAATCCTTTTCATTTCCCTCTCCCTGCTGAATGTGTGTTTGGGCCAGTGTAAATACAGCACCTTTCAGCAGCTCTGAGAAACTTCAACAAGAGACCATGGAAAATTATTTTGTTCCTACCATTACTATGCCCTTGTTTAAAAGCCCTCTGTGATCCATCAGAAAAATACATCAAATAAAGAACCTCAATGTTTAAATGATTCACAGTCACTCTACCAAAAAGCAATGAATTCAAGATGTTTGAATACCTCTCTACACCTTAACATCCAGTTTAAATGTCCACTTCTTAAAAGTCCTAGTTTTAACACATTTCAGCTATTCAAGGGAAAGATTCTGAAGCATGAAATCAAGTGGAACTTCTCTGTCCTGATCTCCTACCAATATTTCCCAACTCATCCCCTTCATACCAAATACACGGCAGAAACCTACAGGAGAGGCTTTGGATCAATCCCCAAAGGTCTACAACAGTGAAATAAAAACTGGGACAACATTTCTGGATACCTATTGAAATCCAGAGGCTAGACTCTCTATTTTGTGGGGAACTCTGCATGAACTCTGGGTCCCTCTGACTTCCAGTCACTGCAGACTCTTATTAGTGAGACTCTCCTATTAGCAAGAACTCACCACATACACCACTGAGTTATATCATCACACTAGTCATGGCAGAAAAATTAGCTCAGGAAACCAAAGAATGGACAGATAAGATGTTTTTCTGCTAACAGGTGAATAAGAGTCTGTAACTGCCAAGAGAGCTGAGCAAGAAAGATGAGATTTGGGAGGAAAGCAAAAAAGTTGCATCCCATTCCTCCAAGTGAGAGAAATCTCCTCTTTATTTCCATGGTGAAGAATTTCCAGGCATTTCTGAGTGTCTGATTTTCAGTGAACAAATATGAAGACTCTAATCATGTTGACAACCCCCCTTTTATCTTCTGCCTAACCCAGACCTGCCTTGTGCCAAGTCTCCCGCACTCTTATAAGAGAACAAAGTCAGCGAGCCCTTCCTCTGCAAGACTGTTTTGCTACCTGCCAGTTATTATTTCCTGAATCTTTATATTTCAATGAAAAACAATGAATTTCAGGGAAGAGACTATGGGAAAATTTTTAACAATTTTAAATCATTTTCTTAATTATTCAACAAACTGCTTCTCTTGTTTAGCTTTATTGTTCTGCACATCTGTCCTATTATTCAGCAATCAATGCTAAAAATAAAAGCAGCTCTCCAGATCCTCAGGAAGTAAGTCCTGTGCAGACAACCACAATTAAAAAGCCATAAACCTGCTGGCTGCAGCTCTCAGATGCAGAAATGTCCAGCTGAAAACATCCGTATAGCCCAGCTACGTCAGTGTGCCTCTAATTAAATCATTGCACACAAAATTTCTGAAAAGATCCACTTTATCTGAGTTCAGGCAAGTGAATACGGCAACCTGTCAGCATTGGCCATGATTATTTCTGTGCTGCTCCTCTTATGCACTATATGCTGTCCAGCCTCTGTAATAAGTGAGTTTCAAAGTTTGAGCAGTTTGTGTATGAATAATTGCTCTAAATCAAAGTAGAAAAAAATGCAGTATATTACTTTGGAATGCAAATACCTAGAAGGACCAAGACTGTGTAGTCCTAACACCAGCTTTCTGTTTTGCTTTCATCTCTCTACCTCCCCACTTCAAGTTTCCTCAGTGTCATCTGTTATTTAGACAGTTTTTATTTTTTCCCAGTGATAAAAGACTTTCCACCACACAGAGCTATTTCCTAGACAGCAGCAGATGCTCTGTCTTACACTATGTGCTCTCTGCAAAGCCACTGAGAGCTGCAAGTCTCTGCGCCGATTGGGGCTTCACCTCCACTGCCAAGCCCCAGCACTGCTTTAATGCAGTATAACTCCACTCCGGTGGAGACCCAACACTGCCATTTTATCATCAGGACAAGTGCAGGGAGGCGAATGCAGCACCGACCTCTCCCAGTGAGGACCAGCCACACCGTGTCTCCATTAGGATTTTACAGCTGCCGCGCACAGAGCCTGCGCAGGGCGCAGGTGAAGGAGGCAGCTGCCGGGATGCTGCCCGTAGGAAAGGACAGGCTGTTGGCTTTACCTTGGCCAGAAGAGACTGAGATGGACTATTTCAAACCTGAACAGCCTACTGCTCTGTGAGAAGAGGGAGAGGCTGGTACAGGGGACAGCTCTGCCCTGCTACAGCCTACCCCAGCCCTTGGGACCCTTCTCACTAGGGTCTGACTCCACTTTTCTGTGCCAGCCCTGCACCACTTGTTTTCCTTCCCTCCTCCTCCCTTCTGTGGTCCCTTCCCAGCAAGCTGGAAACACAAGAGGGGAATAGGGAGAAACGCTACTTCTGCTGGAGATGGAGAGCTGGAGAGAGGGGGACGGCAAAGCAGGATTTCTGCAAGTCCCAGAATGAGATGGGGGAAGAAAGGGGAGCCCCAATGTGGGCAGAAGGGAAGAGAGACTCCCTACCCAGGCCCTGCAAAACCCCAATTCCCCTCATAGTGCCCTGTTCTTATAAGGTACATACTCTATTGCCACTGCAATACTCAGTCCCTGTGGCCAGGAAGCCATGAAACAGCTGTGCTTGCACTGCACTGAGAGCAAGCACAAGCCACACAAACTCCTTTTCTGACTGAAAACACAGCTAATGCTGTTCTGATTTAGAAGCATAAATTTAAGGATTGTGATTGGAAAGAACCAGCCGCAAATGACTTGCCAACCTTCACAGTGATTTCAGGAGCCCCGAGCAGCGGCTGCAGGCTTTAGCAAGCAGCCAGTGCCCTCCCCGGTGCCTGCGGCAGGGCTGGCAATAGCCACGTCTGCACACGGGGAGGCTGGATTTACCAACGCACAGAACTGGGGAACAGGGCTTGCTTTATTGATCTTTCATCCTTGACACCTGTGCTACAAACTATATATGCACCTCTAAGGTAAGAGCAGCCTGAAATTCAAATCGCCATCAGCAGCCTGAGCTGATGAAGTTGCGAGGCCCATCATGCCAACCTTAGGATGAGAGACAGTAACCCAGAGTCTCACCCCAACCGTGCTGACCCTACAGCACACCTTTAAAACAACTGCGGTGTTCAGTTCTGGGGCTGGCACAGAAGAGTGGAGCAGAGCAAACCACTCCCCTGCTGAGGCTGCAACAGCAGCACTTCTTAGTCCCACCGGCAGTGCCGTTAGGGCGTCAGATTCAGCTTTGCATAAAACCAACGAGAAAGTCTTGTAATTTAGGTAAATAGAAAAGTGGCTTTGCCCGAGTACAAACAAAACTCAGTATTCTCTAGTGTTCTGGCCACGTGCTGAGTTTTGGCAATTATTTGCTGGGGAAGTGCAGTAAATGGTTTTGGAAGATAAAAATTCTGGAGATTCCTCCTGTTCTTTCAAAAGGATCATGTGAAATTGCTCTTGATTCCACATTAACACTAAAGACAAGGGAATAGCAAGCACTGCTAAGAAACCTAAATGACAGCTCATCCACTTACAACAAATTCTCCTTGCTGATGAAGATACTCAGGAATTTAGTCAAAAGTTATTTGCAAATAATGTCTGTTTCTGAGGTTGTAGTGTTCACCATCATTTCTCTTAATTATTTCTGACACATTCCATATCATTTACAGTCCCCAATGACACTGGGAAATTAACTCTAAGTCTTCTTTAAAGAAAAGGTGTCAAGCAACAGAATTAAATGCTGGACATTTGTACTACAGCATCCAGACATCTGAAGTAATCAACTCAGTGCATGCAATGACATGGTGGGAATAACACTCACATAAACACGTACAAGGGACGAGGACATCCTTAGGCAGATTTTGCTCTCTCTCCAGTGTCCTTGTCTATACAATCAAGGGAGCTCCTGATCTTCCAAGTAGCTTAATCAGCCCATGCTGATCTAAAGCCAGTGCCAGCACGGCTTGCGGGAGGGACTTACAGAAAGGAACAGGAACAAACACCCCTTTTCAACTAACTCTCACCCCAAAATATCTGTCAGCCTGGAGATGTATGAAAGGTCCAGCTGGCCCAGAATAGAAGCAAAATGCCAACCCTATTCATCTTTTCCCCCTGTATTTGCCCACACTCCCTACAACACAACGGCTACATACGGTATTTTTTGACCCATGCAAGGATTCTCTTAATACGATCGGTAGCTTGAGATAGAAGCATCCATGATGTACTTTGGGAAGTTAATGAAATCTGCCCACCAGAAAGGCTGAGAAATTGTTGTCCTTCAGCTGTGTCGTATTTATTCTCCAGGGCTATTTCCTTTTCAAAGCTATGTGTGGGCAGGAATAGCTTTTCTTCTTGTGGCAGGTGCAGGTACTAACTTATAATCCATGGGCGAATTTATAACAGGGATTTGGTACCAAGAGATAGGAACTGGAAATTAACTCTTGCTGACTTCAAATTCACCAAGTTCCTGCCTGCTCCTTTAGGTCTCTAAATCTCCTAAAGATCTGGCCCTGTGGGCCAGCCTTGGTGGGACACCAAGGTCTCTGCTGGGAAAATAAAAATAAAAGTCTGCTTCTTAAGCAGGCTTTCTCCAAAGACACAGTTACTCTCCTGCACAGGTCTCACATTCCACTAGAGCTTAACACCAGCTGGGCAGCTTCTTTTAATGTCCATCCCTTCCCACAGAGAGTGGTGGAAAGATGACCAGACAGAGGGCAAGACCCTAAAATATACTATTGTCTCTTCATGTTCATTTGAATTCAGACGGTTCAGTCGGACCGTCTTATCTCCCTGTTTTATCTGCAACCTGCAAACATTTCCACAAGCAGATTTATATGCGCATAGATGTCTGGGGAATGGTTGTTCTTCAGACACATTTGAATGAAAACAAGGCAATATTATGCACAGATCAGAGACTCTGCAGCTCATCAGCACCTATTATTGCTAAGTAGGAAACTGCAGACAGAGGGAGACGCACACAGATGCAGCTTCTCCATCAGGAGGAGGGTGCTGTGGTGCC
Organism: Nyctibius grandis; assembly: GCF_013368605.1. Classification (NCBI taxonomy): domain Eukaryota; kingdom Metazoa; phylum Chordata; class Aves; order Nyctibiiformes; family Nyctibiidae; genus Nyctibius; species Nyctibius grandis. Next base: position 17,814,274 of record NC_090670.1, read on the forward strand.
AGGGCTATGCAACTATGACAGTGAGGATACCCACACCGGGTACCGTGTGCTCTACGCTGCATGGTGAGACACAATGAGCGGTTGGAGCAGATCAAAGAGTGGTACAATGTAAATGCAACCATTATATCTGTAGTGATAGACAGCTGCCAGGGAGGAACAACAGTTTCATAAGCATCACGGCCCAGTCTCATTAAAATTAACCTTTTTTTTTTTCTTTAAAAATCCTTTTCTTTTTTTTAAATGCCAATCTTGCTGAAGAAGTGAATCCCATGATACCAAGCAGAGCAGTCTAGTGGTCTGCTGGCAGGTTTACAGTACCAGTACTAACGTTTTATGGGCAGTCTAAGGAAATTCTTTATTCATCAACTCACAGCCTTAAATAGGTTTCTACAAATAATCTCATCAACTAATAAATGTTTTGTAAAGAGGCTATAACTAATGAAAGTGAAAAGGGCTAAATTCACAGAATGTTACTAATTGGTCTGTTAGCACTTGATGACACTCAACAAGCAAATTGGCCACATTAAAAATGGATGAAGACATTATCGAAGCAGATCTGGCAAAAGAATGAATGTTGAGAACTTGTCCCCTTTTCACGATTACCTTGATCATTTGACGGCCAGATCAAATCAAACTCATAAATGGGAGCCCTGGCGTGATTAAAACAGCCATGAAAAGGTTAAGGGCTGCTTAATTGTCTTACAATTCAGCATAAGATCTAAGAGAAAAGTGTCACATATGAAAGATGAGCATTAGGAGGTATATAGAGCAAGGGTTAGGCTGGCCTGTGCATCAGTATATCAGGCCCTGAAGACAAGGACTTGGCACAGACATGAATGTGACACAGTAGCTTTCTGGGAAGACAAGATCTGTAAGGACCCTCCATACCCACACATCTATTCAAGTCTATCTTTTTGATCTGGTTCTACATTGGCAATATCAAGGAGACAATTACTTATCTACCTTTCAAATGCATTAGGAGAATTATCAAATGCAAACCACCATGTAATCTTCAGGTAGAAGCTGGCAATAAACACCTCCAAAGTACAGGCATCAGGCAAAAGAAAAGCAGAGATTTTAGCATTTTTAATTTATTGACTAGCAGGGAATGATATCATGGGTGTCTGACTGCAGATGGAATAGCTGCTTCAATTCATTGGTATAACTGTCAGCACTGAATCCAAGCAAAGCGAAAAATGTGACACCTTTCAGCCAAACTTAATAGGAATATAAATGGGTTGAAACAGAATTGCAATCAGGTCTACAATTGAAACATCTAGGTGCTTAGAAAAAATTACTTATTGTGATAACACAATAAGTGTGATATGAACCAATAAGTCACCAAAGTCGTCACTGTTCAGGAGATAATTCTAAAATATATAGCTTTGCAGTTGTTTGGAACCATGTCATGGATTTTTTTCTAATACACCTGACAGCCAGTGTAGGCTCAGAGAAATTTCACATTTATTTCAAACGCATTATCCTAAATAAATCAAACTTTCATGCTGCTTAGTTATCTAATGAGCAAGAGCATGCATATAAAATAAAAGGCCAGATTGGCCCTTCAACACACCAGCGATTGTTTTCTCACTCATTTTGAGTACAAGTTTACCTTTGAATTATGTAAATCATTAGAAACATGCCTGAAAATCAAAGCAATACTTTTTTCCTTCTGCAGCTCTTGGCACAGAGAAGTTGCTTCAAATCAGGGGGAACACAAGAAGCAGTAAGGCTGGAAGAATACACAAGAAATCAGTCGTGTCTAACCCCCCATCCTTAAAACAGAACCAACTAGAAAGTAATCATTCCTGACTCATCTTTGCCTAAATTACTATCCTAAAAAATCCTTCAGCATGTGGACTCCCTACCTAGGTAACCTATTCCAGTGTTGTGCCAACAACTCCACCTCAGCTTACCAAATTGAAACACTTAAAAGTCTTGTGTCAGGCTCTAAAATTACTAGCTTATTAAAAAAAAAAAAAAAAGGTTCTTGAGTTCTTTCACTTTCCACATTAGTTTTTGAACCCTGGAAGCTTATATTTCCCAGCCTTTCTGAAATATGATTTATTTTTTAACACAAATTGATAGCTTTTCATTACCATCTGAGACTATATGCTGGAATTTGAGAAGCAAAGATATATATAATTCTTCCAAGCGTTGGCACTATTCATTTAATTTCTTGCAGCCAGGGTGGAGGGAATAATGGTCCATTGCCCTTTAACCTCCCAGTGCCCCAAACCTCGTACAAATGCTGCCCTTTGCATAGCGTTCAGCTGGACTTTGCTGGAGCAGCCCAAGGAAAGGTGCCTCTGGGAAACGGGCCCCCGAGCATCCTGCAGCACCCTCCGTTCCCCCACCCCTCCATGGCACCCGGCTCTTGCTGTCATTGTTCCCTTTGCTACAAGGGACTATGCAGCAGCAGTTTTACTTTCCTCTTTCCCTCCTGTCCTTCCACCGCCTATAAGCTCATTGATCCAGCAGGTATTTATCTGGTCCTTTGCTCCATCTGCTGCTCAAATATTAAACATGAAAAAAGCCAGAGCCCCTGGGCTAACACAAAAATGCTATTCAGGGTATGCTGCTACTGCCAGTTCACTTGCATCACCAATCTGAAATAAAAGCAAGATGCTTTGCAGAGGATTTCAGGTATTCAAGATTTAGCTTTACTTGCATTCGGACAAAAAAAGAAGTCAACCCCAAAACAAACAAACAAAACCAAACAAAATCAAAATTCCTTATGAGAAAGGGGGAACCTTTTCCATTTTGGGGGGTTTATTCCTCGTACACAGGGGCAGGATGGCCACTGTCTCCAGGGACAAGCAGAGCAGGGTCTCACCCCACCACTCCCACCCCTCCAGGCTGCCCAACTGGGCGCTGCCCAACTGGGCACTGCCCACCACCCCCCCACACTGGTTCTGCACAACAGCGCTGGTGGGGATGAGTGCCCACATAGGGCTCGGTGCTGGCTGAGTGGTGTCAGACCTTCCTCCTCCTCCTGAGACCCTGCACTTCAGGAGCTGCCCACACCCAACTCTGGTTACCTCCATAGCAGCAAACAAACAGGCAACAAGCACCCTGCAAATGTGAGCTTACACTTGGCTTCACAAAAACCCCCCAGACTGCCCCACTGGGATCACAGGGGATGATGTCCCCGCAGCAGTGCCTGCGCTGCGATGGTTTCTGTCATCGTTCTTCCACAGCAGGACCTCGTGGTATTTGCTAAACTGTTTATCCCTTGCCCTACCCTGCAAAACTCAGTCCTGCGTTAAAATTACTAAGACACCAGCCTGTGCAGCAGCAAGAGAAGAGTGAACCTTCCCCAAAGGCAGTTTGTCTTTCTTAGATTTAAGGTATCTGCTGGTGGTGACAGAAGCAGGAGGGACCTGCTGCTGGGAGCAGGGAAGTGAGCTTCCAGAAAAAGGGGCAATGGAGCAGGCCAGAACTGCTGCTCAGAGCCGTGTCTCGTGAAAAGTCCATTTTCCACAATACTGATACTTTGCTAATATTGTTTCATTCTCTGTCAGGCAGGCTGACTTACGTATTTTGTTTCACATTTCTTCAACCCAAACAGAAATACACCTGCTTGCTGAAACAGCTGACAGCACTTCACCCTGGGTCAGTTGAGGACCAGCCCCAGGCTCCTGCTGGTGCCTGGTGGCACCATCCATGGCCCAGCAGGATGTCCCCTGGCCCAACACACAGCATCATGGGTTTGCACAGCAGTCTCACAGGAGCTCAGCCCGTGAAAGACAGCGAAGATTTCAGGCATCCAAACCATGCAGCACCAGGTCATCTAATGGAAATGCAGTTTAGGTAGAGTGAAATAGTTGAGGTCAGTTCAGCAAGTTAAAAATTTACTTGGAAACCTGTGAATGTTTCCTTTTAGCATCTCCCAGAACTTCTTTGATTCTATGCCAGATTACATTCTACAGGGATTATTTTTCATTCTCCAGTTTGGACATACATATTTTCTTTCTTGATTCAGGAAATGAAACAGGGGAGCAGAGCAGGACAGAAGAGATTTGCCTTTTCCTTTCCAGAACATGGCCGCAGCACTCCCTGACTCCCAGGCTTTCGGTTCACAGTGGTTTGTGCAAACCAAGTTTACTCTTCCTGAAAAAACTCTTGGAGGTGTTGCTTTGGTCTGAAGCAGCTCTGTACATTTACCACTTTTCTGTTTAACAGGAGCATACAACACAGATGAATTTTAGCCACATTTTTGTGCACATATGCTTCTCCTGTATGAAAGGCTGTAAAAATTCATTCATAGCCTCATGCATCACTGGCCGGATCCATCTTACACTGAAATCAGTGGGTATATCTCAATAAACTGGACCCATGCACCCAACAATTCTCCTCTAGCCAGGCTAAAAATAACAGAGTTCTTTTATGAAACTAGATATAAATGGATACCAGACAATACATCACTGTAATAAATAACAGCAAGAGAAGAAAATGGGGATTCAAGTCAAGCTCCAGATTTATAAACTATAGAGGTAAAAGATCTAGCAGCTGTGCAGAAACAAATGGGTATGATTGACTGCTTTGTTCCATTTGCAAATAAACTCTGCAATTGCAGCTCCAGCTAAATAATAATGCAGAAGTACTTAGCTGTAAGCACAAAGGGAACAATGAAATAGCAAAACACCAAAGTTACAATGCACAATAGAAGATAGAAGTTGATGCAGCAGGACTCTGCCTCCTCCTTCATTTAGCAGTACTGTCAAAGTGGCATAATGATTTAGAAAATAATGAATACATAACTAAAACTATGTCAGAATAAGAAAGAAGGGAAAAAACCATGGGTTTGCCACCAGTCTCTCTCAATACTAATTGCTGATTTTGATAGCTTTGCATTTCTTAGCAGGCAACACAGAGGAAGGGGAGGGAAAAATGTTTTATTCAGTGCTCAGTAAACGCACTGCAGCTTCGTACTGACATGGCTCTCAGGACAAAAGCACTCCACTGTGCCATCGAGCAACTGAACTTCTAGTCCTGCCTTGTCTAAAAAAACAACCCACCAAGTGAGATGCCCCTTCTCCCAGTCAAATGACACACTAGTTGCTGTCACTGTTGTCAAGTCTGAGTTATGACGATAGCATTACAGCTAGTACAGCCTGCAGTCACGCCAAACAGCACCAGAGAGGCAGGCTGCCAGAAAGGTGCAGTCACAACCTGATCTGCCTAGGGAGAGCAATAATGGGTTTTGCAAGAGAGATTTCCCAACAAGCCGTGATCCTAGAAAACTGCCCTGAGGAACACCCGTCCCTTTCTGACCAGTCTCCTTTTTAGTCTACGGATACAATAAATCAACCTTCACAGCCACAGCTGATAACAGTGTTTTTCCTCATCAAGCTGAGACCATAGCAGGCTTTTTCTGCCATACTCAGCCCGTAACAGGCCATACTTATTGTGCTGTTTTGACAGTCTCTTGTAGGAGGTTTCCAACCTCCTCGTGCTGCAATCCAGCTTTGACCATATGGCTGAAACGCATGAGAGCTGCAATACATAAATTAGCACATGGCACAGAACATAGACACCTTCACAGGGCTTAATTTTGGCCCAAATAAAATCACGGTTATGTCCTGATAGGATTATTGTCCTGCCATGCAATTATTGTTGTGGATAGTTTCATTTGAAGAGAAACCATTTTAAATTTTCATCTGCTTCCATGCATTCTTTCTCCCAACATTTCCCATTCTGCCAGACTGTTTGAACTTGCATTAATAGGCCTCAATTTCTTTCTGTTCTGACAGGCGATGATGCACTTGCATTGTGTGTGTTTGCTGACAAACTGAGTCTTGCGCTTGGGTTTCCGTGCCCGCGGCAAACAGCTGCCCAAGCTCTGTCCCACCGCTAACAAGCCTGTGGGTATATTGAACAGGCAGGGACCAGCCTCACATCTCAGCATCGCAACGAGCCGCAGCAGCGACAGCACCTCGTCAGAGAATCTGTCCCACCAAAGCTCATTAAGGGAAAATAAGCAAGGAGTGCTGGGGAAGGATCTTGTCATTGTTAATAATGTCAGACCCGTTTCTGCCTTGTCTTTTCATGTTAAAATTTTCAGAAGAACATGGAGGAGTCACACTTGACAGGTCCTAGAGTACCTTTGATATCCTGATCAAACTCAGCACCTACTACTTTATCTCCAGAGTAAATGATCTTTGGAGCTCACATACACATCACGTATAAGCATATGTAGCTTTTTTTATATCTATTTGATATGTATGATTCTGTTTAGTTGTATATGGATACACAGCTACCTATTCCTCGGCCTATTTTGATATCCAAGGGGATTCTCAGACAAATTCCTACTAGGTTGGCCTCAAGGATGGTACTTTTCTGCACTATACAGAGCCACAGCAGTTACTCTGAACAGCTCATCAAAGCATTAGGTGACTCCTGCTAGCCAGTTACACAGACTGGCTATTCTCCTTTTTCCCTGCTGACAGATAAATTAATGAACATAAAAAATATGGAAGTTTTCCTTTAAATTCATTGGCAGAATATCCACACACCACAGCAAGCTCTTATATTTGGATGTCTTTCTCTCGTGAGCCTCAAGCCTTCTTCTCTCTCTTAAAAGTGAGATTCCCAGTGGATACCAACATGATTATAGTGATGTACAATCCGCTCCTAAACACGGCTCCCTGCATTACTTCCCCAGCTCACCTCTCCTGGGCAGCACAAGAAGTACTCATAGCACTGACCCTGACGTGCTACTGTGCATCCTGCTGCACTCTGTAAACAAACTTCAGCTATTGCACAGAGTATGGAAGAGAAGTTTTGTTGCCCATCATCTCCCATTATTTTTGCTGCAGATGTAAGGAAAGGTGGGAATAGGCCTTGTTTATTTAACGAGCACATCCAGCGGTCTCAAAAGGTGCCAGCCCTACAGCCTGCAGCCCCCGTCCCTCTACAGGGCACGCACAGCTCAAGAATTTGCAACGTGCCTTTCCAGGCACCCCCATCTCCCCACACCAATCAGCTCCAGCTTCAGGAGGTGGGTCGCAGGAGAAGGTGCCTGCTCCCACAGACACTGGAAGAGCTGTAGCTACTGATATTCTGGTGCATTCAGTGACCTAACTTTGTCTAAGTTTCACTAAGTTACTCCAGGACATGCATTTCCTCAACTTTGTCACTGGAGCTATCAAAACATGCTATGGAACGTGACATTTTCCCTTGATGCAGTGATTTGCCCACAGGGAACTCATCTGAAATCTCCTCCCAGACCCAAAACAGCACCAAGCACACTAACTAGATTTAATCCAAAACCTAAGGACTGCCTATGGCATTCCTCGGGGGCGGGCAGCTCCGGCTGCCCCACACCCTCCCCTCCTCCCTCCATCTCACCTCCATTGTTCTTTAACTACCAAGAAGCCCATATTTCTGATGTTAGCTGTCCAGAAGTCTCAAATATAGCAGAATCATCTCCCCATCTTGCTTATATTACAAAACAAATTAGAGATACTGAAGTGTGTTAATCCTGTAATTATCATGGTAATAATGAGGCAGTTTAATGATCTTGCTAATTGTCTGTTCAGCGAGACTGGATCGGAAAACATTCCTTGCCCCATCCACCCTTCTAATTCTGCTTAAATCAGATGTTCCCTGGAAGTGAAGAGCTGTAACTATGTGTATCACTACCCCATCGCCAAACTAACATTTAAAAATTGCTGCAGGTCTACCCAAAGGCCAAGTAGTATATAGTAAGCAATGTCTACGTGGCCACAGTCAGTATATATACTATTTCAGATGAGACTGCCAGAGGAAGTAAAAAGAGAAATAAAACATCTCCGTGAGGACTGAAATTTTGCTTACGGATTGCCTGTTAAGGGTCTTAAAGTTATCAGCTGAAGTAAGCTGCCTGAAAGTTGTATCTGCCTAATTAACTCCCTCTCCTGTTTAGTCTATTCTGCCACAAAGCACCATCCTCAGTGTGTCAGCGTGCAGCTAAATACAGGTGCTGCCCCAGAAACCACCTGCAATGCCCCAGGAAACTTCCAACTCCAACTCATGCTCATCTTGGGAGTAAGTCAGAAGCACCTATATGGGTCATCAGAGACTCATTAAAAATTAAAATAATCAAGAATAGGTAAACAAATACGTTATTGTTAGCTACCGAAAAGCAGATACTTCCAGCACATCAGCTTCTCTGCAGGAGTTGTCATGCATATGCTAATCCTGGAGTAAACTGAAGGTAATTTAAAGCACTGAAGCAGTAATTTGCCTCATGTTTACTGTAATGCAGCTGATACAGCTATGCTTTCCCCGCCATCGCTTGTTCAAAAACCCACACCTCATCTTTCCAGCACTCTCAGTTACAAAAAAGGTGAACTAAGTGTAACTGTAAAATGTACCAAGCATCTCAATGTGGAATTCCCATTTGGAGGATGACACCTGTGTTTCCCAAGCAAATGATTGCATGAGAGGTGAAAGAGAATGAAGCGTGGCCTGTCCATTTATCCGAACACACACCTCTGATCTCCTGAGGCAACTGGCAGAACTTCCTCCTGCTACCAGCCATCTCTCTGAGGAGGGGGAATCCACACCTCTTAGCCTGCTGCTCCAAAGCAAAGGTGACTTGTCACCCAACCCGGTAATAACAGTGCTATGAGCAGCCATCCAAAACCCAGAGGTCAGATTTAAATTGAGACTAAACCAGTGAAGCTCCACCAGTCAGAAAATAGTGATTTACCAGAACTTGAGGACCTGACCTCAGCATCCAGCAAACTTTGCAACATGTTGTGCAAGCAAACATCCCAACACACGTAGGCTAAAATACCCACCACTGCACAGAACAGACAAAAATCAGTAGTTATCTCTTACTGTAACCACATCTTAATGCTTAGTACCTACCAGATATTGTTTCTAGTACATTTGACATGCTACAGAAATAATGAATAGTAATTAGAATTAATCATTGCACATTCCAGTGCAATTAACAGCTGTGTTTAGCATGCCAATTATTTATGATCACAGAATTGACATGCTGGATCAGCCCAAAGATTTAGCTAACCCACTGTCCCACTTCCAATAAGTGTCAGCACCAAATGCCTAGAAACACGTACGCAAGAGCAAGGCAGGCATCGAGCAATGCTCTCCCTAAATACTCTTCCAACCTCCGAGGACTCGCAGCTCAGGAATTTCCCAAGCCAGATACACCTTCCAGACATTCAATAAGCCGAAGCGGATCTCTCACCAGAACAGGCCTTCGAATCCACACAATCTGTGGCTCCTGCGGGAAGGCACCCCAGGGCTCAGCGCAGTGCTGCACGAGGAGCCACCTCACCACGGGGGTCCTGCCAGGGCTGCACATCTGAGCAGTTGTCACCCAGCAGCACCCACAAACTCGCCTTTTGCTCTGCAGAACATCACTGCCTGCACCTCAAAGGCCAAACCCCAGAGGATACAGGCAAGTACTGCATGTAGCACTATTTCTTTACTTAGTTGGGATACTGTCCTTCCTTCGGCGTCACTGCATGATCCCAAAACAGAACAGGGCTGGAACACCCCATTAGCCAAGTGCTGAGTGTGGATAGTTTGTTGGAAAAAAAGGGCTCACAAGTGAGTCAGCTTTCACAATAGTCAGCTAATAAATATACCATACTCTAATGATTTTCCATAGCTTTAAAAAATACGGTCACTGCAGCATTTGGCCATCATAGCCAAAGGATGCAATCAAGAGGCAGATTGTAGATAAGCACAGGATTTCATTAAACGAACCAAGATTAAAAATAAACAAAGCTTATCAGGACACAAGTCCTCTTCCCAGTTCTATCAGCTCTTCTATTAAACTGTATCATCTCTCCCCAGAGACCTTCCCTCACCGAGCAGTGCACGGAGCAGGTCAGCTAAGTGCCTCCTGGAAGGCCATCGCCCCTGCTCCCCACCTCGCAGCAGCCAGAGAAAGGATGGGGCTCACGCGTCAAGCAAGACCCAGGAATGAAAGTGCATTTACCAGCAATGGGAAAAATATTCCCTTGGCGGGGAGAGGAGGGGTCAAGTCGTAGTGCAATCTATTAAATGAGTCCGTGTGTGTCTTGCCGTGTTTCAGACAAGAGAGTAGAAACAGCGGAGTGGAGGCAGTAGGTGGAATCATTGGGCAGATGAGAACTGAGCACGGGTAGTCTGTACGGAGACGGGTAAAAAACCCAAGGGGATAAGGCTGAACTCATTTCCCTCACACCTCCAACAGATATTTTTATTCTGTGCAGCACATCCCTGCTAGCACAGACACAGCCGTTCGCAGAGGGTCGAACCGCAGTGCACGCAAGTCAAAGGAAAGTTCTTCAATAACTTCAGATGGGTTTTGGTTTAAGCTCCAAAAGCCCTTCCTACTCAGCTGTGCAGTAGCCGCTTGCAAATCAGCTACTGTACCTGAAGAAGGTAGCCTAGCGTGAAATTTTAAATAAAATACATATTGATTTCCAGTCATGCTTTACAGCAAGGAAACCACTGGAGATGATGGAGAGCCTTGTTTTGTTGTTTGTTTTGGTTTTTAAACAATTTTACAAGAACCACCACTCCAAAACAAGCTGCCACACGTCAAGTGGCAGACTCAGTATTACATTTTAAATAAAACAACTATTTGTTTCTCATTGTGCCTTCCAAATTATAAGCTTCTTGATTACAAACCCCAAGTCTCAGAAAACCTCAAATTAGGAGGTGTAATTGCTGCCACCCAGAGAAGAGCAGCAGCTGGATTGTTATCAGCAACATATCCTCATCAATGTATCAGCACTGCAAATGAATTTGCCTACCATAGGTATGTGGGGCCAAATACAGCAGAAACTGCTAGCCATTCCTGAGCTGCAACATGGCTCAAACTGTCCCTCTATCCAACACTTACCGGTCCACCTTCAACATAAGCAACTGGTGGAAAGTTTGGGGTAGAAACTTTGCAAAGATGAATTTAAATCAGCACTAATATTTATTCTGAGCCTGTTCTGCAGTCCCCTCAATCTGCTCCCTGGCTCTCCACAATAAATCACTTGGGTTCCCCATATACTGCGCCGCATCAGATCTCAACAGCCTCGATCAGAATACACAGCTGTGTTTATGTGAAAGAGAAACTAATAAATGAAAAATTATGAGTGGAAATTGAATCTGCTAGACGAATGCTCAGCAATAGATTAACATATGCTGCATTTGCAAAAAAAAAAATAACACTTTAACTCCAGCTTATATTAAATATTGAAATTGTTGAGTTTTCCTCAGTGTTCTGCATGTCTTGATATATTGTAAGCAAGCATATTTCATTAGCTGCATATATCCATATCTCTCTAATAACTTTCAAACTCCTGGACTCCTGTCATTTGGACTTATATTTGAAGAGACACTTGAGACCTATAAAAGAAAGAAAAAAAAACCCAAAACCAATGCTAAAAGCAATGTGCTCTCACTGCTTTTGTCAGTGGAAACTTTCCTTTGAGCTGTATAATTGAAAAGCAATGCAGTAGCACAAAATATTACATGAGATGAGGAACATTTCAGTGACAGACTCGCAGCCTGCAAACCAAAACATAATGCATTGTTTATCACAGATAATTGCAGGCTTTCCATCCCATTTTAATTCTTTTGTTACCTTTTAAACAAACTCTCTGTCCCAATTTTAGAGACAGGAAATAAGAAAAAACATTTGCATTCTCTTCTGAAGAATATTCATTATCCAGGATAACAGAATAAACTGGATCTTCTGCAGCATATACTACCCTGCTCATGGTAGGTACCCTTTGCAAGATAAGATACAAGCCAATGAACCATCACAATACATTTTCTTTATTTAACTTTTCGGAAGCTGTAACTAAGCTGTAAGCTTCTCTGTTTATATCCCTTTGCTTTGAATTAATTTTCTTCCTTATTTTAATATTTTCCAAATTAAAAAAAAAAACACGAAGTCAAACCTTTTTCATGCAGATCAGGATGCTAGGAGGTAATTTAGTTGCAGATTTATCCTTTAGAAGAGGAACCAATTTAAAAAGGCATATGTCCATTTTTAATCATTTTTTACAGATTACGAGGGGGCATTTTCTGGTGAGATATTTTTCCTCCTGCCTGGACGGCTCTGAAGAGCAGTCACAGTCTATGTAACATCCGAACTCCTGAAAAATCCACAAGAAGGTCGTAAATATAATTCTGACACCAATCTTAAAGTCTAATTCAGCCAAAGCCATTCAAGGGAGCGAACAAAAAGACAACTTAGTGGTCATTAGCCAGAGAGAACTTTAGCTGCACCCCTGCCTTTGGGTTACTAATTTCATGGACATCAATGTTGATGACTGTTCTTATTTTCATTTGCACCATAGCAATAGCTATTCATAAAAATTACAAAGGACTATGAATTTAGCATTAAAGTGCAGTACCGGAGACACAAGCAGATAAAACAGGTGAAGGGAAGCAAGGTGGTAAAGGGCAGCACAGAGCACAGCCACATTAGACACTTGGGGGGTTGCTGGTGTCAGAGCCACGATGAGGCTTGAGGAGGAAGCTGCCAGAAAATAAGTAGTAGCAACTATGGATAAGGAGCTGACAAAATGGGCAATCCAGACGTCATTTCTGGCAAGTGGACAAGCGAGCGACCCCTCGGCGATGTGGAGAATAGCCAGGTCTTGCCGAGGCAGCAGTCGTGGTGGGATCCCAAGGGGTGCTCAGTCCCAGGGGCATCCCCCGAGGCGAAGCTGCAGGACCAGGCTCAAGGGGCAGGACAGCTGCCACCAGCTTCCTCGCTTCGTACACCTCCTCTGCTCATCAAGGAGCCAGAAGAATTGCTTATTAGTAAGCAGCCATTCCTATGAATGCTTGCTAGTTGCTAGTTATAGTTTTCAGTCAGGATAAAACCCCAAAGGTCTGGGTCCTTCATGACAAAATTCATCATGAAAATTAAGTTATTTTTAATGTAGCCATCACAAGTGCATGGTTTGATACCAATCTATGGATTAAGTTCACTTTACAGCCATACAAAAGCTTTATCTCATGTGATATCTTCCCAACAGGTATCATAGGTAATCCACAAAAATAAGTGATTGCTCTTAAAAAGATGGAAATTAACACTTCAGACCTCATTCCTTACGCATACATCCATATCCTGAGTATTTGCATGTATGACTGATACAACTCACCTCATGAAAATCAGTGGGACTACTAATGCTCACCTGCTAGTGCTGAATTAAAGCTGTTTACCATCATTTGATATCAGCTTCTTGCTCATGTTGACCCAGTTTGAACTTTACACACATACTTAACAAAAAAACTCAGTTTCCCTCCAATGAGATACTACTGTGCTGGTTTAGTTATCTTCTGCAAATACAAGGGCTAGCTAACACAGAAAAACTTGTGCGCAGTCAGCTCAGTTTGCTGCCACCACTCAGATTTTGTTCTTGGAAGGCACCTGCTATAACAAGATTTGCAACGCATTTTTTAGAAGAACGTTTGGTTAAATTAGTATCTGCTAACTACAAGGCAACGCATGCATAATACAGCGTAGCAGCTCTGAAGATTTAGTAAAACTATACAGAGAAGCATCCATAGTGTTAAATGAAAAATACAGGTTTTCAAAACACAAACCTTATGTCTCAAGACACCTGTTATTTACTCTCAGCATTAATGGAAAACTACCAGAAATAAGCATAGGCATTCTCATTAGGTTGCTTTTAATTTATTACTCGGTCTTGCACCATCGGCAAAGCAGACCACTCTGGCTGTGCTAAGACTGTTGCTTAACTGTTGCCTGGGAAAGAAAGCCAGGCAAGTACAGCAAAACCTGGATCCAATCTTAACTTGCCCAAGGTGTAGCAATGTTTGAAGGACAGCTCCAAAGAGGATAAAGGACATTTAGTGGCTCAGTCATTGATGTGACACTGAAGTAGGACAGTGAAAGGTCTAAAGAAGTAAATTGTAACATGGTCTTGGTCTCCAAAGAAATTGCAGAAGTAGGAGGATAAAACTTGTCTTATAAAACCCTTGTGCTTCAAAGGCATGAAACTCCTGCTGCTGAAATGAAGAAGGAACAGACCTGGAGTTCTCAGTAATACCTGATCCAGCAAATTTTTCAAAAGACAGAAAAGCACAGAAAACAGCAATGCAGAAACACAACAGAGGTTGAAGTCACGGCTTTACAGAATTCAGTATTAATCAAGTTAAGGTAGAGCTTGCTATTAGAGACTATTGCTTTCAAGTTGCTTCTGTTGGTGTATTTATTAATTTGGGTCTTTTTAAACATTTTCAGTACAAAACAAGAGATTGATTTTAGACTTTTGGACTATACTCTGTCCTACTTTACTCACTGTTTCCACTGAGCTGCACACAGGCTAAACTTGTGAGTGCTCCAGGCTGAAGCTGTCTGTTCAAAATGCCAGGTATGCTTTTGGCAATCAACACCAATAATAATGCACAAACAAGGACTCTGCATTTGTAACTAAAAGACATTCTGTTCTTCTAACTTGCATCCTCCTGCCCAGAACCCCTAAGGAACAGCCCTGCCACCAGTAACACCACAACACAGAGCAGCCGTGTCCGTAGCCCTTTCCCTAAGGCTCACTCTCTATCTGCATCAGAGAGAGGTGAATATTGTCCCCTCACACCACGCAGCTGACAATTCCCAAAAGAGGAGCCTTTGAATTCCCAACAAGGCATCTGTATGGCTGAAATACCAGGAAGCCAAGACCAGGGTCATGAACCAACCATTCCAACTTCTTCCTTGTTATAAATTGGTTGCAAACATTTCTACTCTCTCTAGCAGTATGAAGTTGGAAGCCATGAGTGAGCAGAGCAATTCCCACTGCGGCTGGATAAACCCTCCCTTCCCAATCTGTTGCAGCTGTAACAAGATATACGTGGAGAAATAATGTTGATCAAGGTGGAATAATATTTAGAGCAGAATGTCAGGTTCAGCCACAAATAGATTTGCTTGTGGAAGCAGCTGCTTCATCTATTAGAATTTTCTAATAAACTGTTATGAAGATTGACACCTTGGAAGTAATTAAGTATCAGGTATTTTTAGGTAATTACTGCAGCAATAACATAAGACGTGCTCATTTTCAGAATGAGGAATTATCTGTAGCTCCCGTTGCTGTGCTCCTTCTAATAATTCATAATAGTTGTGACACAAATGATTATTTTTGATTACTCCAGCTTTTCGACTTTCCAAACAAACTAATATGAGTGAAAGAAACTGTTTACAGTCTGGGGGAAATCCCAGCAGTTTAACTTTACCAGGTTATATGGGACTTCTTGGGGAAAGGAGCACACAGAAAGCAGGATGACAATGCACTGATGAACAGCAAGAGATCTGTATGAAAAGCAAATAGCTTTAAGTCAAGATCCTGTGTAGAAGGGCAGAAAAAAACAGTACAGCAACAAAAGCAGCCATCAGAAAATGATTTCTTGTTAACAGACATGCTCCACATTTGTTACGATACTCAGACGCTGACTCTAATGAGGAAGGCATGTTTTCATACACTTAGTGCTAACAGCTCTTGGACCACCACCCAAACCAAGCTCCCCACCTTCTCCCTTCCACTGACACCTCAACTCAGAGCTGAGACTTGTTCCCCAAGTCTCTCGAAGGGCACAAAGTTCATCCTGGATGTCCACTCACCAGGCTGCATGTGCAGAGTCATCCATTAGGTAAACCAGCCTTGACCCACACTTCTTCGCACAGACAGAAATCAGCAGCAATCTCATTTGGAGCCACATGATTATAACTGCACACAGAGCCAGGCTCAGGCTCGTGCTACTTCCAAACAGCATTTTATCTGGGAATTGCAAAAAAAATACAAACCCAAAGCTTCAGACAGATACACTTGTTATTTTTGCTATAAACTGCCATAACAACAGGCTTTCTGTGAGGTATTTGCAATAGGATCTCAACAAATGGATGGTAATTTCCAGTTTAGGAAAGCTTACCTGTGATCACTCTGCAGAGGAAGCGTGCCTGTCCCGAAGGTATTTTTAAGAGAAGAGTGACCAGACAAGATTTCAGTGCTGTCCTGCTCCTACAGTGTCATGACTCTAGAATTCACGCTAGCAGCAGTGTCCTGCACTTGCCACTTGAAGCCAGGGACCCAGCAGTGCCAGCGGGCTGTGGCATGCCGCCATTCAGACCCTGCCAGGGCAAGGGCAGCTGCGCTCAAAGAAACGGTCCTGCCATTCTAAAAGAAATTCTGAGAATTAAAAAGTAAATCAAAACCAATATTCATCAATTAGACAAGAAGTCCAAAGTCTAAAAAATGCTACTGAATGAAGAAAATCTAAGGTAAAAAAGAAACGGTCTTATTGAAAAAATTTGCTTCAATGGTTTTAAAACTACCTTAGAAAGGCTTTGGCCTTTTTATTTTCAGTAAAATTTGAAGGTTTGTTTTGTATTATAACTCAAATGATGTCAAGTTATAAATGCACTTTGAACTGAAAATACATTTTAAAAAAATGTTTTCAGAATAGGAAATTCACTGAAACTAACCATTTTCCCATAAACAGGCTTGGCTTTGACAGAAAAACATCAGCATAAACATACCCATCAGCTCCATTCTGAACTGTGGGGTTCCCTCATGACAGGATATTCCTAAATTTGCCTTCTCAAAACATTTCTGCAGTGCCTAAGCACCCAGGGACTCCCAGACATCCTCATTCAGCAGCATGGTCAGTTGATTGGTGTTGCTCACAGTCAGGATTTACAGCCGCTATCCCACTCCACCCTCCTGGCAATGCTGCTCAGGAGAGCTCAGACTCCTTCTCTGCAAAGATGGGAGTATTTGTGCTTGGATGGATAGATACAGTTAGATTAATTCCCACTTCGTCTTCATTTGCTCCCACCACACCAAAGACAGAAATATCCAGTCTGCACACAGCCCCTGCCCAACTCCGTTAACATTTGGTTACAATAGGCACCAAAGGAGAGAATAACAGCTCCTCATCCATTTTAAAGTGTTTCCTGGTTTGTTTTTAAAATGCACCATCTGCGCTTCCACCATGATGTGTTAATGAAACAGAACTCTTTGTTTTTTAAGGCTCAAAAGTGATTTTTAAACGTACTCAAAGCTGGGAAGCTGAACCCAGCAGGTGCAGCTGTGACTGTACGTACGCTCACGGGAAGCTGGAGCAGTGTGAGGTGACGGCGTATCCGACTGCCACCCTCCCGCCCGGGACAGCTCATCTCCACGGCTGCCAGGAGCTTTCTGGGGGAGGCTGTGCAAAATCCACCAGCAACATCCAGCCTCTTTTACAATTAAGACATAATGAGGCCAAGGAGATTTTAGTATCCATACATTTCAAGTAATGGTTGGATTCAAACAGCTGGAATTGAGACACGCTCTCATAGATGGTTCTTATGTTTGTTTTCACCAGCAGACTTCGGGATAAACATTTCTTCAGGATCCCAAGGCTCTAATAAAATTGCACTTCCCCTCAGCTCTATTTTTATTTGCATTGCTACATGAGGTACCTTGGCATCTGCAAGACAAGACAGAAAGATTTACAAAGTGGATCAGAGTGTAGGATTAGGGCACAAGCTGACTCTTCACATAAATATACAAAACCTCCAACTAAACTGTGCTTTGGAGAGGAATTTGAAATTTGATTAAATCTGTTTGATGCTCTCTGCCAGTGTGTACTCCAGACAGAAACCCAAGATTTTTATCCTGCTGAAGTAAGCAGTAGAGGTAGCTAATTCCAGACAAATTCTCTCAGACCAAAGTCTCACAAGCACATCTCCACAGGAGATAACCCAGATTATGCTAACAAAGCAGTGGATTAACTTCTTTTTCCTCAAATGGTAATGCTGTTAAGAATAACAGCATTTAAAAATACAAAGCCAAATGACACTGTCTTGGCTAGCAAAAGCCCAGTGTTGTGCAAAGGTTACTCTTATTAAATAGTAAGATCTACGTCTGCTCTGAAATTACTTTCTTCTGGGGGAGCCAGAAAAGAAGGAAAAGAGGAGGAGGAAGAGAGAGTGGGACAGAGTCTTTAACATCTGCCTTTAAAAGCATTGTTCTGTTTGGCTTGAGTGACACAGTTGTGTCTCTAAAGAGATGAAAATTTGAACCTAATGTCAGCATTCTGCCTTCTCCCGAGGAACAGTGCTACGAATTCCAACATTTTTTACCCATCACATGAAGTGGTACCAGTTATCATGGGGGAAAGGTAAATAATAATGTTTCATGTCCAGATCAAAAATTAAATAAACTCTGAAAAAGCAAAATGTGGGATGCTGCACACAAAGTTTTATTCCACATTAAACATGAAACAAACCTACTATAAACAGGAAGAAAAAAAAAAAAGCTTGAATTATGCCTGAAGAGGCTTTGGCCATATGTGGTGCAGTATTCAGAAATTTCTTATTAGGCTGCTATGGCACTATTCCATTTGTGAAATTATTTTATGTTAGTGAGAATGATTAGGTTTCTTGTGCAGTTATTGGGACCCAAAAGGCACCTTTATTTGCCTCATTTATCATGTATAGCAGCATTCAGCTGAAGTGGAGAGGTAAACAATTTTAAATAGCAATACTCTTGCTAGAACACAGTCATCTTGACCACAGGAGCTTTGGAAAAATGCAGATTTAAACTGTTCACATTACTGTTTTATCTGCATTTCAGTCTGAATTACTAACTTATCACAAAGCTCATCAATAAAGAAACATGGAGGGAAGATATTAAATATTTATGCCTACAGTACCTTGCAAGTTTTCATCAAAACATTAATTGTAAAACAAAAGCACAACTGTTCCAGCTACCAGGAGTAGGAAAGGCAACACTTAAAGCCAACCTGACAGTGCCACGGCCAATTTAGTTTGGAGTGCTTAAAGAATTATTAGCTCAAATTAAATTTGGGGAAGAAAATACTTTGAAAATATATATTGAAACTACTTGTCAGTCTCTCTGAAATCAGAATCTGCTAGAACTCTTAAATTGTTTGCATGTTACAGGATAAAAATAAAGTAGGGATATATCTCCCTACCTTGACTCCTTGCATTTCATGTCTCCAACCATCACAGTTACCCCTTACACTGTGTTCAGGCCAATCTCCACTTTCTTCTCCTTCCCCTCTTGCTGATCTATGTGGTGTCTCCTGTTTGCTTCTCAGGCCACTTCTGGCTCCCATCCTTTCTTTTTTCTGTACCTTTTGATGACTTGGGCCTGAACTAGAGAATTACTGGAGAACTGCTCACTCCTGTGCTAGGACCGACTAAAAGCACACTTAGGATAAAGGGCCTGGGAAGGGGGAATGTTCCAGCACTACTTTTAGAAATATCAGTTCCAAAGTCTACAACCCCTGTAATTCATGGTGTTATAGCTTACAGCTCTCATACCTTCCCTCGCTGGTACCCTGCAATACTCCACTGGTGTTACTGCATTTACCTTCAGTTTATCCAGTAGAGTAAAACTGTGCTGAAACTTCACTCAGGCACCAACAAGGGACCTGACTCACCAGAGGTCACTGGGACACCTGAGCACCAAGTCTGTCATCCCCAAACAATGCCCACAGCAGCTGCTCCCCCTTCACAGTACCCAGCTCAAAGCCCCAGGCTGCAATCACCCCCTAACTTTGGAAAAAACAGCTCATCGCCCAGCCTTACAGCTCTCTGGCAACTTCTGATTCACCACAGCTGAAACGAGGCACCCATGTAGCTCCTAAACTGTGTGTCATCTACAGAGGAAGTGCTTCCCTGTGTATGCACCAACAGCCTCACATCAGACTAGGGAAAGGTTGAGGGGGTCACCGTCACCATGCCAAGGACTCCACTGAGCCAGCACTGGCACAGCTCAGCCGTGTTATTCAGTCAAAGAGTCATCACAACCTCTTGTCCTTAGGAGATACAGCCAGCCAGTACCTTCCCCCAGGTATAAACATGACTAGCTCTGAAGAGAAACTCCAGGGGAATCTCAAACCTTCCAGGAGACCTCTTTTTCCCATGCTGCTGCAGCAAGCTCAGATAAGGACATGCAACAAGGCATCAGCAAAGCATCACTCAGACCCTTTTAAATGCCAGCATACTTAGCATTGAAAATAAATTTATTGGTTACTAATGGGTAAATGTTACAGAAAATGCTAAAAAAAGTTAAATAACCTTTAGCATTGTATTAGTTTGGAAATAAATATATTAAAACATGTTTGGGGCACATATTAGAGAGTTTATTCTGCGACAAGGAAAGTTTATTAACTTTGGGGTGCTGGGCCATTCTTTGGAAATTATTGTGTTCAGATTTAGGCATCTGAAACAACGATAGCACTCCAGAGAGAAACCAAAAGTGTCGCACACAAAGCCCATGTAGCTGGAGAGATTTTTCTTAGCTACTGCTTTATAATAACTTGTGTGCCCAAGAAAGAGAGGCAGCAGAGATCAGGGCAGCAGGGAGAAAGCACAAGGAAACCTGAATGCATCCTGGGTGAACACCAACACCCACTTAGAGGCTTTTTCAGATTTGCGAAAAAGGGCTTAAAAAATGCAAAGGCAAGAGAGAGAACGTCTGTCTCCCATGTTCAGCTCCTGCCATGCTTAATAAAATGGAACTTTATGCATTCTTTTTAAATAAAAAGTGCATCAAAAATAAATGAGTCCTTTCATCCAATTCTACTAATGGAAACAACCCACACGACTCCGTATTTGACCACTGCTCACACCAAAAAGGGTAGCGGTAGACTGCCAGAAGTGCACTCCATGCTGTTCTCTGCTTTTGGCCCTTGACTTTTACAAACCTTTGTCAGCTGTAAAATCGTCAAATTTCACCCCAGTTTCGCACATGGAACAGCAGAGACCCAAAGGCCATGGGTGCAATTTCTGAGTCATCGCTCATCAGCCAGCTTGTCTCTCCTGCAGTAAGAGGTTGAAAGGGTAAGAAAACAGGGTTGTACTTGTAATAAGGAGATTCTCATAAACCCCATCCTCCACTGACAAAACAAGAAGTAGTGGAAATCGAGCGAAAGGACTACCTAAAACCAGTGATCCATTGTCTATGATTGCTCCTGTTATAGAACATGTGCAGAAGGCAGGAAGGGATTTTCTTTCTAGATACACTTTTCCAGTACTTTGGAATGAGATTTCTTTATTTTATAATCATATGAATATTCTAAACAATTAGTCCCATTTAATCATTCTGTATGTCTTCCTGTTTATCCTCCACTCACAGGACCCCATTGTTCAGTTTCACTCAAATAGCACAAAGGGTTTGAACTCAAGTGGCTGTGAAGAGAGAGACTCCGAAAGCTTCATCCAGGGAAAGGGGGTACTGTGCAGTTTGCCTCTGAGACACCAGAAAATTCATACAAGGGAGATGTTAGAGATCCAAAACTGCAGGAAAAAGTCTTCAAAATTACATATACACAGGGGAAATTCAAGCACAAAATACAAATTCACAGAAAACCAGGCTTCGTGAATACTGCTGTATGGAAAATAGTGGTTATAGTAGTGGAAGTCCCATTCTAGACTCAGTTAAGAAATCCCCAAGTGCTTTGCTGATTTGGTTTTTCTTGGTTTGGGGCAGATCTAGACAAGCTATGGCACCAGAGAGACTTTGCCCAGCATAAAGACATTAGATAGGTGTATTGCAATAGGTGAGCACTCACAGGGGTAGAGGCATGTATCCTCTAGCGTCAGCCAGGTCCAAGGCTTTGTGGCAGACTTGAAAGCAGGGAGCAGAAGCAAACAGCAAATTAATTCACTCTGATTCTCTACAGCTTCACACGCATACACAGACGTACGACACATTAGTCCAAGTCTCCACAACCCGGCCTGGGAATGATGGTTAAAGCAAAGCGGGTACCGCTTCGTACCAGCCACAGCAGGGACTGCAGCTCTTCATCATGTTATTTTCTTAAAGGTGGTCTGTTCAATCAGAGAATGTCTTTTACAGTAAGTCGCAATTATTTTTTACAAGAAATAAAAGCTTAGTGCAATCTGAAAGAAATAAAGCTGGTCTTTGCTGAAAGAGTTTATTATAAAGGCAACCTGTGTGGGTGAGGAAGGGAGAAAGGGAGAGATGCCAGCTAAAATGGGCTGAAAAGGAAAATCAAAGAATAGTTGGGACAAATGAAGTGCAACCTCTACTTCACAGAGATTAAATTATTAATTACTCCTGAAGAAAGCCCTCTGTTTACCTCACGTATGTTCAATGCCTTAACAACGGCCACCATGAGTGCTGCATTATAACAGCACAGCACACACTTAGCTGGAGCTCAGGCTTATTGCATTACAGTAGATTTTAAATACTGCTGCTCCTCAAAGGCAACGATATGGGGTCAAGAACAGAATACTCGTTGCACGGAAATCTAATTCCAAAGCTGGGTAAGTCTCTTCCCACCCCAAAATGGTTTTAGGTATTGAAATGAATCCTGCATTACAGCTCAGCTTTGGTCAAAGTAGAAATTCTGACAGATTTATTACTACCTTATCAAGTGACTTCATGGTTTCAAAAAATACATATATTCTTCTAAAATCCATTTATCCCCACAGAATTCAATAGTTACATGAAGTATGCTCATTTAATTGAAATTTGCTCCTAGCATGTGACTCTAGGGCTCTCTCCATCTGCAGCACCCCACTGACACGTGCATCCTTTTATTCCTGCAGCCTATCTTCCACATTCACAGGCCACTTAAAATCATGTTCAGGCACTTTCCTTTATGCCTTTACATTCTCAGAAAATTGCTTTTTAACTTGGGTCAGCTTCAATTTTAACTTTATTTTTTAGGAAATGTTTTTAATCTGCAGCAGCCCAGCATTTATATACCTCATTTTACAGTGCTCTTGAAGAAATGAAGGAAGTGGCCGAGGCCTCATCACCCCAAAGTAGCCGGCTATGTTCATCGAATGTGCTGTGAGGCTCTGGAGGAAGGCAAATAGGTTGTAATTTCAGCTCAGGCCCCCCTCAGCCTCCAGCACAAAGCAAAAATACTGCTTGGTAATGCTGGATTTTAGGATGTGCTCTCCAGCACGCGCGTGACCATAGGCCCATTGGACTAGTTACTATCTCAAAGCATTTTACTTATACAAACTTGCTGATTAATGAAGAAAGCTAAAAGCCCTTCCAAGAGCTAAGGACAGCCCTGGAGACGGTTAAGCAGAAATCATCACTCAGCTAAAAGCTTTCAGTTGCACTAGTACACATCTGCAATAACTTGTTCAATTCAGGTCACCTCAAAACAAGCTGATGAGATGCCACAGGAATCTCCGGTGAGCAGGGAGTCCACGAGAAAGCTTTACATGATCCCCCTCCAGCTGCAGGTGAGGTGAGATCGGGGCTCTGGGAGCACTCACAGCCAGCACAGGGGAAAAAGAAGGGTCTGGCAGAAGGAAAGCCAGAAAAGAAAACTTAAGAGATTTGGACTGAAAGTGACTTCAGTCACTAACTACTACACATCTCAGCCCATTATCTTACTTCAAAGGTTTGCTGTAACAAGCATTAGTATTGACAATACACTTCTTGGCAAGGGGTACAGCAGGACCATTACAGAAAGAACAATGCTTGATTTGGAGTAGCTACCTGCAGTCCTCACTCCTCTTAGCACACTACACCAGCAGAGACTACGTCCACCTTTTAACAAAATATACCTAATGTGGCTTGCTCTGTGCTAGAGACAGAGAAGAAAGGAGTCCAGAAGTGGGAACAGGAGAGCAGCTGTGGTTCCCAAGCACCTACTCTAACTCTAATATACTTCCAATAAGCATTTCATATCAGGATCCAACAGGCAGTGCTCCTCTTTGTTTCAGATTCATAACAAGCAGGTATTTATTGCAAAAAAATAACGCAGAATAAGCAGGGATACCAAGAAACCAGTGTTGCATATAAATGAAGGAAGACTCCAAACATAAACCAAAGCTCTGACTAAAAGAACATTGCAGTTGTACAAATAATTGAACATAACAGATTCAAGGATGTAGGCTACAGACTGAACTTCTAGAAGTTAACTAAGAAACTTTTTAAATACATATTGTACTGGTTTTGGTTCCTGTAATATATTATTAATGTAGAGGAGCTGATGCTTCATATTTCTTTTTGTCCACTTCCAATCACAGTGCCAAGTGCACTTATCTGAAGGACATTATTTTAATGAAGTCATTTATGCCCTTAAAAATTAATATGTCAGAGCAGTTAAAGTCTAGTGACTGTAACCAAACCAAATAATGTATAATGGAGAAATGTAATGAGAAAAAAATACAGCCTGAAGTCAAGGTTAAGTAGTTAACCTTAGGAAAAAAAGTGAGGGGGAAAAGAAAAGCCAACACCAATTATATGTCCCCTTGACATGCCATAAAGGATACCATTACATTGTCATCACCCCACTGTAAACAGTTGTGAATTGAGATTTTTTAACTATCACTGTACTGTACACTGGAGGAACCAGGAGTTTCATCTGCATTTAAGGAGATAAAAATTATGCTCTTGTAGTCTAGAAACACTTGACCTAAGAGAAGCCCCTTTAGCCGTGCAGTACCAGAGTTTCTCAGAGCCATGACTAAAACTGTCCTTTTTGTAGTGAAGAGTTTCATGCAAGCTCAAAACACTGCAAAAACACATGAAATGTTCACTCTTCCTGTTCTTTAAGATAAGTCATACAGAAACTGCTCTTTAATTCCATCAGCGCATGAAAATATTTCATTCATCATTTGCATAAAGCCATAACAGACTTATTTCAGCAGCTCCTTAAATTAGAACAGCTCCAAGTCAGGGCTTCCTGTCTTTAAATAATTCAGCTTTCCCCACATTCAGGTAAAACAAACAGGCACATCCCTCCAGCTCTAAAATGCCAACAACATGAGTAGCAAGAATAGAAAGTGCACATGTTGATATGCTACTACTTCATCTCCTCTTTCTTGCCATGAAGTTTTCTTCATTGAATGCCATCATTTGAATAATTATTAACAGAAGTAGAGTTAGTCTCCTGTGAAATGAAAGCAAGTGTTCACATCCAGAGCTGAGGTTCCTCCCTGCAAGCTCCAGCAGACGTGTCGCCCATGAATTCACTGCCCTCCTTGGGTAGAGGAAGGGCATTCCTAGCTAAACATGCAGGAAGTCTAAATACATGAAGAGTTACTCCTCTGTCCAGATTTCCTGATATCCAATATCCCCCATCCCACTCTCAACAATCTGACAATATTTTTCTCTCCTGCAGAGAAAGACCATGTCCACTGGAACCCATGCATCAGTCAGTAATCTAATACCACAGCAGTTCACTTAAGCTACTGCTCACATAGGGGTTGATTCCTTCATCATTAGCTGCAAATGTTTCCAGACAAGAAAAGCATAGTCACGTTTGCAGAACCCATCACATATATTTATGTGTTCTTCTTCTTGGCCCATGGAATTTACTGGTTTGATCACCTTGCTTCCCCTTTCAAAGCAACTTAGCAGTCTCAGAGGTGCACCTCCAAACTGGGTTAATGTACCTCCAGAACATTCATAAGGTAAAGAAATGTAATTTAATTTGTGATTGCAGAAACCAGTCACGGAAGCCTCCCAAGAAGCCTGAGTTTTCATTTCTTTCATAGTAGACATTTAATTATATGATAATTACTTACAGCTTGCAGCTCAGCTTCTACTTTTATGAAATATAAATTGCACTTCACTCAAAAGTGCAGGATGAGCATTTAAAAGGCTTCATTAAGTAGGTTTTAAGATCTTCCTGACGACTTTCTTTAAGCCGTGGAATAGAAAGCAGATGTACCTGTAAACTGAAACTTGCTTCACAGAAGAACAAAGAAGAATTGCTAATGTAATACCAGGATGGATGAGGCTTTACAGGAAAAAATATTAACATTTAACAAACACATTCTTTTAAATAAGAAACAAAATATTTCTGTCAAGCTGCATGATAAAAAGGACCAGGAGGGAAGAAGCAGTATTGCTAGCATGCAGATATGAACAACAAGGCTCTTTATTCCAAATTTCCAGTGCTTGGAAACCTGAGGCTGTGTCAGATCCACACTGTCAGTAAAGCAGACGGACCAAAAAATTAAACTCATTTGTAGCTTCCTAAAAGCCTAGAAAGCAGGAATTACAGAAGTAGAAAGATGAAGACAAGAAAAGTAACTTCACCTGAATTTATGTATTGTAATTCTGTGACTGGTTTGACCTCCCTCTTGATTTTGGACCGTTTAGGAGATGACCGCATCGGTACTTCTGCTCTGTCATATCTTCACAGTACTGCAAGCTCAGAGCTAGAAAAAAAGGTATGAGGACAGAAAATCACCAAAGGCAGAGGTTCTGGCTGCTAGAAAACATTGTGGAGGTGTTACTGTTACCTGGTGTCCATACCAATACCACACAGTGATGGTAGAAAGGTGCTGTTTGCTGCAAATTCTGAAGGAAACCATTACTCAGACAGGCCGGGTTGGGGCTCTTTCCATCCCAGCAGGAGTGGTGGGCTGAGAAAGGTGCTAAAATGTGACCTCAACCTTTTGAACCTCCAACAGGTAAGATTTTCTGATTTTAGTTTAGCATCTGGATTCATTAAACATGAATATACAATATGAGATAATAAAACTAACATACACAACATGCCTGTAAATTCTGGGAAGAATTTGTTCCTGGAGAAAAGAGAATGCACAGAACCACACAAGTCCTCTCTGTGATTGCATCAGGGTGCCATAGGAAAAGCAATCAAGTACTGTCGTTAAAATTTGCCTGTCATTGCCAAAGATTGCAATAATGAGAATTAAAAAGCCAGAAGTCTAAGCCACCTTTGGAAGGAAACGCAATAAAACACGTTAGGAACAGAAGTTATTCCAAAGTGAAAACTGAAGAATTTGTAAAATTCACTAGCAAAGTCCTACCCACCAACAGCTGAGTTTTAGTCTTCCGCAGTAACACGACCAACAGATGACCTGCATTCACACCAGCACGCTGCAAGTCAGAACCTGGCCTGTACCTTCTCCTGGCTCAAGACAAAGACAGCAGAGTGAGAAGGCCCTTCTAGCAGTTCACAGTCATTCTACCAGCTAGAACAATAAATCCCAGATGAATGTGGACATAGAGCTTCTTTCTTAACTGAAATGAATCACATTCTGGCATTAAATGTCACTAGTAGCTGTTAACAGCACTAGGCACAGGGACAGAAATTTGCATAGGAATTATTATATGGTGCCTTCCCCTCCCTATAATGACGATGGTCTCACAGTGACTTTTGCAGGAGCTTTTAATTTATTTGTTCAGAAGTAGATCTAGATAGCACAATTGTTCAACTGAGATGCCAGAGTGAAAACAGGCTGTTGGCTTCGGCTGACTTGGGCAATCTATAAATACGTACGCTATTTCATAGTAGCGAAGTGTGTTAAGTAGTTCTGATATGTTAAACTTAACATTTAACACACTGTCAAAGCAGTTCTGTGCTTTTGAGTATTCTATATTTAAGAGTGAAAAATTGCTTAAAACATGTTGTCCAGCATCTTAGTCTCCCCAGCAAACCTAAAGGTTGAGCTCACGTGAGAGTCTATTGCAGACAAGTATGGTACAGCTGTTGTCTGCCACCCTCCCAGTCAATGCCACAGTGGAGGAGATAGAGGAACAGAAAACTGGGGGCTTGCCTACACCAGGACACTTTTACGGCTAATCAGATCTAAAAACACAAATTAAAAGGCTTGGTTAAATTGCATGAAGTCCTTTTGTGGACACTGTCACTCAGAATTAAAGTATCCTTAATTCAATTGAGGTTTATTAATTTCCAAGGGAAAACTAAGCTTACCAAAGTTTTAGTCACTTAAATTCTGAAGAAAAAAAGTCTACCCAGAATTTGATCATTTGGTTTGAAAGCTACCTTGGAATAATTTTCTTAAGGGCTCCCATCTAGAGCAGCATTTGCAGACTGCGGTGTCTTTACAGAGACTGCAGTACTGAGCACTCACATCACCTCAGAGTCACCTCTGAGCAGTTAAGTGAATTCAGTTTACTATGTTTGTCCTTCCTCTGGAGACGATAAACCCCAAAGAGACACTTTTAAGGGTGACCGTGGGCAAGCAGCCCCACAGACACTGATCTCTACATACAGGCTGGGAACAGTGCTCCTAACTCACTGCTGTCTGGAGTCAGCCATGATCCAGTGGAAAATACGAGAGCCAACACCCCACAGCAAGGTGTGCCTTGTCTGGAACAAGCAGAGAAGTTCATCTTTATTTTATATAGTTTATAAAAGGGCATAAAATGCCACGCCATTTCATTCTGAACAGCTTCTTCCATTATCTACAGCAGTACGTAGCACTTAGCTGCTAAATAACAACAAAGGAAGGAAATTAAGAAGTATAGAGGAGAGAAAGGAGTTGTATTTCCAGCTGAGATGTGAAGTGAATCAAGAGTGCAAGGCTGCTTTACGTAGGATTGAACATATCTTCTGTACCCTTAATCACACGAACGCAGTCTGATGGGGTCAGGCTCTCATATACCCTCATATTGATCAGTAATGTCTCAACCTGTGGAAATCAGCTTAACGCTGAAACAAAAGCTACCTGCTGGGCTGCAGCACATACAAATTTAAAAATATTCTGTGAGCACAGAATCTGTGCTGAAGAGCGGTGGCCCTGGGGGCTGCCTGGCAGCCCGGAAGGGCCTTCCCACAGGTAAAAGGCCACTGAGAGCTACTGTGGGACCCAACACACTTTTGGCCACACACACTGCCTTGAAAGGGGACAATGACTTGGAAGGATGCCTGCATGGAGTCCCACGTCTCTGGAAACTCCCTGGGCATGGCAGCAAGGCTGAGCACTGGTGCCTGAGAAGGAACCCCACAGCCGCAGCCATCCCAGTGCAAGAGCTAAAGCCTAAGAAAACAAACGCGTCATGGGCAAGCACCTCTCCAAAACCACATCCTACTTCTCTGATGAAGCAAATGCCCATATGAGCATATTGTCCTCTAGACTGTACTGTCCTCCACCCAGTGTCACATCCCTCCTTGCTTACATCTTCCACAGCTGCTTTTCTGGGATTTGTCTCATGTCCAGAAAGGGAAGAGGTGGGTCAAGGGACAGGGGGACATCACTGCCTTCTCTGTCCTGGCCTCTCTGCACTGCTCCTGTTTCTGTCATAGCCCATGAGTACACAACAAAACTGATCCTTCACCAGAAGGATCATGCAGTGAAACATTCTGAAGACAGCGGGGAGGTAAGGAGAAGGTCTGATCCTGCAGCCCTGTAAAAATAAAAGGTTTCTCTTGATCTCAGCTGCTGCAGTTCCATTAAGTCTGGCTGAAATTTTGCATCTGCAACAACTGCACAATTAAGACTATAAGAGATAAAGTTGTAATTTAAATCTACAATTAAAACAAAACTTCTGAAGAACAATCTTTTATTCTTCCCAGTCTGCACTTCTAACTTTTTATCAGTTCGAGGCATTTTTAAAGCCCATTGCAAAACATAACACCACCCCGTTCCCAGGGAGTTAAGTGGCAGGGCCTCAGACAACATCTGCCATCAGGCAGGTGCACTTTGTGCTCCACTGAAGAATGTCCCATTTTTCATAGCTGGATACTGCTGGGGAACCTCATTAGAAACCAAATTACTACCTGCATCAGGTTTACACTAATGTATTGACATCTACAGCACTTGTTAAATGAACCGTAAATCCAATACACCGAAGTCATTTTCAACTGAATTAAATCAGGTTTCAGTCAAAAGAATTACAATTGTTATATACTTAATGCTTGGCACTTTCCTGGTGTCTCCAGCTAGATCATTTCAGACACAGAGAGAAAATTGTAAACCTATGAAACAGTGCAAGCTAAATTGGACACACTGCAAGCATACTAAACACGGTGCTAGGAGTTTAAGGATGATAATTGGCTCTAATTGACTAGTTGCTAAAGCTATCCAGGCATCCACAGGCTCACTCCTTTCTAATCTGTTTTCAACATGCTATTTTCTTCTCCTTAGTTAATTTATACTTTCTTATTATAAACCACATTGTTTGCATTTCCTAGAATCTTTGCTTTTTAAATCTTTATCTCTTTGTTCCCCTCAAAAGTAATGGCTTTATGGGAATATGGTTCCAGCTGCAATACATAAAGTAAAGGCAGAGCAGCAGCACCATGTGCAGCTTTCCTCCAACCATTACAGTCTCGACAGGAATCAAAATGCCTTCCAGGCCCTGGGAAGCAAATTCACACTTGTATGTTGTCTCTTCCCCTCACAGCCACAACTGGTCTTCTTTTAATACTGATTTAGAAAACCTTGACCCATGCGTGGGACAGCATTAACCCTTTATTTCCTTTTCATTCAGGGGACAGATGATTTCCCAGTAAATGCAGCGCTACCATCCATGCCTGGTTGTGGCCACGTGCACAGGACAAAAGGGGATGCCACCAGAGAGAACAAAGCCAGTTTCCCTCTGCCCTGCTCCTCCAACCTACAGCTTCTTTAAAGACATTTGAAAGACCCAATTCAAATTCAGTATAGGTATGAATTTGAACTAGCAGATTTGTCCAGCTAGATCTTCCTCCAGCCTCATACAGACACTTTCCCTAAGTGGCCTTAGTTCTGCTTAATTTGTTTCCCAGAAATGGAAAACAGCAAAATGGAAATTAAAAAGGAAATATATATGAGCCAGCTCCTCTATCAGCATAAATCCATCCTGGTACCACTGACACTTGGTGTCTGAGGAACCAGCTTCTGATCAAGAATTTAGAGAGATTAAATTAATTTACTAGGCCAGACTCTAAACAACCTTCTCCAGTCTTTTTCTATCTAAATCCCAGGCAGAT
This sequence comes from Nyctibius grandis, assembly GCF_013368605.1. Classification (NCBI taxonomy): domain Eukaryota; kingdom Metazoa; phylum Chordata; class Aves; order Nyctibiiformes; family Nyctibiidae; genus Nyctibius; species Nyctibius grandis. Next base: position 17,844,955 of record NC_090670.1, read on the forward strand.
TATCTGCACATGTACTCCTCCTCCCCTTTGCTTGGAGCAGTGCTGTCTCCATGCTATTCTCCAGCAATAAAGAGGTGCCCCTTGGAAGAAGTAGCCACACAAAAGAATAAAAGGCCACATTAAATTTATGGAGCTGGGAAGCAGTTCTGCTGATCAACCAGAAATCAAATGGTGACCTTCTATTATGTGAAGAAATAAGCTCAGTGAAAGAGTGGAAACTGCTTGCTTCTGCTCATGCACAGAGCCAGCTTGTCTGGAGAGCTAAGGCTGTCCAGTTGGATAGTGCTCTCACGCCTCTGGCCACTTTCCATTCCCGTTTACCAATATCCACAGTGCCTGGGTTGGTTTTGGCAGCCCACTGTGCTGCTCCTGCAGGACTCTAGCGGAAAGTCATCCTGTCAGGGTATTCAAGGACACTTTTTCAATACACTCATCTGACACATTTATAGGCTGATGGTGAAAGTGCAGATCACCCACACAGTGTATCCCATTCCCCTGCTGTTGCTCAAACACTGCCCCTAGAGTGGGGCTCCTGAACTTCCAGGTCAGGCAACCAGCAAGTAGTTGGCCTGTCCCCTGAACTGACCAAAACCAGAGTACAGGGACAGGTCTTCGACCAGGAAGAGCTGATATAGCTCAGCAGAAGGTCGTGGGCCATTTGCTCAGTATGTTTGCTATCAACTGCAGGGTCAGCAACTCATTGCAGAAAAACATAGAAAATGTTGGTAAATTCAGGCAAAACCACAGCCCTAAACAGAGTGAAGATGGTTAGAGTGGAAGACCACTCTCACCTTGGAACAGATTTATTTTCAACCGCTTCTTCCCTATGATTCTCAAATTCCTTTTTGCTCCACACTCTTTTCCAGCATATTGTTAGTTCCTTTCTCCCCTGCAAACATGCATCATGCACACAAATTTCACACAGGTGTAACTCCGTCATGTTGCTTCCCCGGACTGCTCACCGTTTGCAGCAGTGTCCATCAGGAGGTGGATGCAATGACGCTGTGCAAGTGGTATCAATTCACCGCAGCCATCTCTTCAGAGGTGGTAGAGGGGAAGGCTGTGCCCTCCTCACCGCATCAGAGCTCCTGATAAACAACGGGCATCAGCCCACAGTCAACACTCCTGCACTTTATCTACAGTGATTCTACCCCCACTCCAAAAATAAGAGAGCAGGTGCTGATTTACCAGCTGTAAGGCTGCTTGGCACCCTACAGAGCCAGCTACAGTGAGGTACCAAACTGGATGCTTAACAGACAAGCAAAATGTTAGTGGCATAACCAGCACAGTGGCTAACACGGAAGTTATGAACTGGAGATCTCTTACTAAATGCATAAGCTGCTATAGCACAAGAAAGAATAAAGTCTGGGATTTCACTGCAGCTGAGTCTGTAACACACATTACCTGTGAACCTGGACCTGCCCCACACATTCTCCAGGGAATTAGGGGCCCACATGACTACTATTGGGCTTCACTTTACAGATGACAAACAAGCTTCAGGGCAAGTGGGGAACAGAGTTCAAAGAAAGCCTGGTCCATTGGGTAAGGGGAAAGAGTTTCGAACTATGTACCAACAAAAGGGCAATACCAAGAAATTGAGGTTAGTTCTGAGCTCAGAACAAGGAATGGCTATATGAGACTTTACAAACCAGTAGCGGATCCAAAAATCAAAGCCAATTTTAAAGTGAGTTGTAAAGGAAACACATTAAATCCCTAACATAGTAACTGGTCAGAAAGGTTGTTTCAGTGCAGAGGTCTCCAAATATAACACAACAAACAAGCTGGTTAATGCTATCCTGGAAGAGTCAGGATGGTTTTGTTGTAGCACAGTGTCTGTACCCAGCCACAGCGCAAACCAGCCAGAGCCAACACATCAAGTCACGTAATCAGTGCAGGAGTATCAAAACACCTTCCTCAAACATCTTTGATGGAGGCTTCTGCCTGTTGAATTAGCTGCTATGCTTCAATTTATTATTTTTGATTACAGTCTTTTGTCTTCATCCAAACTCATTATGGCTAAATCAATGGTAATGGCAGATTTGGCATTGACTATCCCTGTAGATGCTCTACACTTAAATTGTTCTTTTGCATACAGATAATTCCCTTGGCTATCTCCTGCTAGACCATCAACACCTGAGTATTTATTTAACTAATTATTTTTATGCATGTCATCATTTGATATAAACTACAGGAATACAAACAGCTTCTCCCTCCTATACTGCCCAGAGACATCAGAAGATGGGCTCCCTTAGCAGTGAGACGCTGTCTAATATGCTACTCAGAAACGTGCATTGAAACTGGGCTGTGCTCACAAGATCAGGTTCCTCAGCCACAGACTCTGTACCAGCCAAGGTGTCCAAGCCTGGGACATTTGTGGAGTCTTACCAGTATAAGACCAAATCTACTGATGTAATAAAACAATGTGTCTAACATTTACCTTACTGGAGTGCCAAAAGTTCAAAAAATCTGGAAATTGTCAGGCTTTTTGGCATAAGAGTTTTGCAGTTTTGCAGCTGCCTAATTGTCCACCTCTCCAAGTCTTCCCTGGCCTGAAACAGGATACTAGAATCTGAAAGAGAAGCAAAGTCCACAGTGATCAGGATGGCAGTTGGGCCCACCTGCTGGCATAACTACCAGAAACTTCAAAAATGGAAAGGGGTGTGTGGCATTTATGGGCATAACTGTTTTCTGTCTGCTCCACCTCTAAGGTATATTAAAAAAAAACAAACAAACCAAACAACATTAAGCTGCTTGTTGGTAGGGAAAGGCTCCTACATTATCAGAGGGAATTACTGTTGGCCACCTTTTTACTCACATAAGTCATCTAGGTCAAAAGTACCCACTTGACTTTTCATACAGAAAAACACGACCAAATAGATGCAAATTTTTTTTTCTGACATTAGAATGTAAAATGAATGTAAAAATAGTCTCAAATAGTCCCTCTACATTTGAAAATTGTGTTTACTTCTCAGACAAACAAGATTAGTCTCAGTGACAGATTAATTTGCTTTTTGATGCAGAAAAAGTGCTCTGCGGGATGAACACAACCACTCTGCAGGCTCCAGAGGATTGCAGCAGCGCATTTCACCTCCAGGTCACTGGTTCAAATACCATCTGGGGGTAGGGACCAAAAATTTTTAATGTCTAATGGTTGTTCAACGGTCCATGTGAAAAGAGTTTTGTGGTTGTGCCTTCACTCCAAGTAACACTACTGAGTGTCTTAGTGGTGAGGCTAAGGACCGGGCAAGTGTAGTGAGCAGCGAACCCTCATGCTTCCTGAGAGTTTCCAGGAAGGAAAGTCTGCTCTTGAGCTGGCTGTGATACAGTTGTTCGGTAACAAAACAGAGGATTTCATGGCACCAGTACTTACCAGCTCCTTACTTGTCACCAGAATTAAATTTGTTCTAAGTGAATGTTCAAGGCAGCATTTATAACCCAACAGCACCTGTCGGAAACTGAGATCTGATTCAGTGGTGAATAGGTTATTCCCCTCTAAAAGTTTCTTTTTTCCTATTTGCAGACATTTGGGTTTCTCTAAAGAAATATGTGCAGTCCCAAAGCCTAGGAGACTGCAGTTTTGGAGCATTTCCAGATGCACCAGACTAAACCCATTGCACCTGGAAAGGTCAGCTGTGGGCAGATGGAAATAAGCAATAAGCTATTTTTTCTTTATGTAGTCCCACACTGCCTATAACACTGCCCAGAGGCCTCATTCTGTACCTGATATGCATATTAAGTTACTTTTACTCCTGTGAGATAACACACTTACTGTAATTTAAAGGCAAAAGGCTACTTGAGATTTTCCAAATTGGAAAATTGTTTTTAAGGCCAGAACTTGAGACACTTTGTCTTAGGGAGAAGACTACTGCTCTCGCAAAGGCTGCTCTGAGTACCTTAGCAAAACCACAGCACTAATGAAAGCATTGCAGCCAGACACGGAGAACAGCTGGGCTGAATGGGATGCTCTGCGAGGAAGGGAAGACACTGGAGAGGGAAGGCAGAGAGGCTGGTGCATGCTCCCAGCTTTGGGGCCTCCTAAACCCAAGCAGCAGATACCAACGTGACCCTCAAAGAGCCAAGAGCTGCTCTGAGGCTATTCTGATCATTTTCTCCCACAAAGTGCATGCTTTCAGCATAGCTCCAGCCATGCCTCTTCCCCCAGTCTATGCACACGACATGGGAGAGGTGAAGAGAAAGGCAATATTGCACTTTGCCTGCAATGAGTAGACGAAGCAAAAAATGAACTCCCATGTTTGCCAGGTCTTGCCCTAATGCTATATAAAACAAACAGCAGATGGGGAAAAGGTTTTTGCTCCAGCTACTCACCCATAACAATTCATAGCACCTGATTTGGGGGCATTAACCTGTACACACAAAATGTGTCAGGTATTATTCACTGTAAACATGTCATAAGCATGGAAATATGCTCAGCAAGGCGACTGAGGCTGGCACTGAAATTATAAACAGCCCATTAAACAGAAGCAGTAAATACTCCAAAGCGCTGTAGATCTTGGTCAGTTAAAAAGCACTGTACTGGCTTTAAAAATACTTGGCTCCATCTAAATCCCCTTCTTGCAATCCAACCTAACTCTGCACTGCAAGAAATTGAGGAAAAAACCAGCCAAGTAAAATCCACGCAAGGGCAGCACACACACTCGCACTTCAGGAACTACTGGCTTCTAGAGCAAACACCAACACTCAGCATGAAAAACAGACTCCACTAAAAGACAAGAGAGGGATGAAACACAGGCAGGGGATAACTATGAGTACACATCCTTGTTCAGAACAAAGGTGTATCCAAGTCAGTTCAGGGAGTAGAAACACTGAACAGAAGGCTCCACTGGTGGTAACAGGTGATTTTGCATTGGAACACAGGACTATGTAGGAGGCAGAAACAAAGACAAGCTAGCGAGATAGTGGGAAAAGAGGAAGAAAGCCCAGCGTATATAGAAATATCATCAGATGATCCTGAGTAAAGAGACAGAAAGAGAGCAAGAGCTTTTGTAGAACTTCTGCGCTGCCAGAAGGAGACTCAGTGCAGCACTGCAGCACTGCGCTGCCTCTTCTGTACCAGTGCACAGCTGGCACTGCCACAGTGGTCCTGGGGCACTGATGCTGGTGCAAGTGCCAGTGTTGCCAGACCCAAACCAACTTGTCTCATCAATCCCAGATTCATACTAATAGGGACACTACAGAATCTAAGACTTTATAGGTGTATGCACTGCTTTTAACTCCTGCATAACTAGTGAAAAGTTAGTTTACTTGGATTTTAAGTTGAGTAATAGGCTTAAGTTCTAGCCTATGAGAATGGCCTCGAGCTGAGTAACTGAGATCTAACACTCTGTGCTATTTTAGCCTGACTTAAGCACACCTTTGTTTTTGAGAAGTTGAGATGTGTGGTGAATCTGCCACATGGAACTGAGAAGTAAATTTTTCATTTCAAGGTTCCCCATATGATATAAATAGCTTCTCTAAGGATTTGGTATCTAGTTCATAGGAATATTTTTGCTAACAGGAAGGCACAAGTATGTAATGCAGCTGCCCCTATGTAACTCAGCCATGGACCAGTGCAGACACTGAGACAGGATGGGAACCTGCACCTTGCCACCACCCAGCAAAAGTGCACTGAACTGATCGTTGTAGGGCTGAAACTCAGCTGTGCCTCATGGTAATTTACACTGCTATCAAGGACAGAAACCACATGCTTCTTTCTTTACCAAAGACCACAAAACCTCATTTACTCCCCTGATTGTGTTAGCCAATATGAAACAAAGTAATTTTTAATAAAGTGTGCCATGGCAGATAAAAATTGATACAATCACAGAGCCGGTATAATAGGATTTAATTCTGCTTCAGATGTGCTAGTTTTAATAAAAAAGGATTGAGCAAATCTAAAATAAATTACACTGAAAGGTCAGGCTTATTGCTTGTACAGTTATGTTAACTCTTCCACAGACATTTCTACAAACTGTATTTATGAGACCTTTTGATTTTCAGAAGAGGTATAAAATACATCTGCAATTTTCCCATTATTTGCAGCAGTGTTTCTTCTACAAGTGTCATTTCTCAGTACTTCAACACAGATTTCTTTAACCGACATTTATAAAAAATGGTGAGTTATTTATGGGGCAGTTTTGTTGAATTAGTGAAACTGTAATTCCCAACGGAAAGTTAAACCCAACTAGAAAAAAATTTGTTAAGGGAATGATGATTCCCATTTGCGTGCCAGTGACGCTCGTGATTTCTTATTCATTAATCATTCCACTGGCACGTCATTTGTTCAATAGGAAGCAAATCAATTACTTATTTTTATGTGTAGCTAAAGTCTTGATACTGTGAACTACTCAGAACAGACATGAATTGAAAGAACTGTAAACAACGAATCTTATTACAAGGCTTTTATTACAGCAGCACCTAGAGACTCTAGGCAAGATCGTAGCCCATTTTGCTCAGCACTACCATAACACAGAGATAAATACCCATCCTAACCCCAAGGAAATACACAGCGTAACCAGACCTTAGCAGGGGAGAGAAAGAGCAGTCTGCAGAGGAAGGAGCTTGTTGCAGTCTACATCCACTCAAAACTCTTGGAGTAACTTAGAGTGCAATGGTTTAATCCCAATCCAGGAAAAAGACAGGAGTAATTTCTATGTGGTGTGTTAACAGGTGTTATTAGCTCCGTATTACTTTTACTTTCTCCACTGATGAAGACTTTCTTACCATGTTAAGACAGACTACGTTCAACACTGCATCGAGCCCTTTGTGTAGAAAAGATACTGATTTCTGAAGTGATGCAGTCAGCCTATGTACAATATTCACGAGGCAGATATTCAGAGCAAGCTAAAGGTTAAATATTAAGTAAATCAGGTGAATTTTAAGCCACTTGAATACCACCATACGTAATTTTCCAAAGAGTTTTGTATCTCAGAAAATAACTATGCAGAAGATGCTATTTACTAATTCATTTTTTCCCACCTACTACAACTCAGTAGCATTGTGCTCCTGTTTACAGTGAATTATTGCCCATAATCCCTGTTTTCTGCTTCTGCACCTAAGACTAAGGTAAGCCTCGAACACTCCTTACTTTGTACACCAAGCACACAAACGCTCATGGGGCTCTGCAAATGGTAAAGAAGAAACTGTGGGCAGCAGACAGCAAAGCATCTGATGCAGAACTACGGGCATCAGTATGAAAATAGAGTCAGCAACACCCTGCTTTAGGTAACATCTGACTCTAGAGTAGACACATTTAGTACACATATTATCAGAGCAGTAGAATCAACATTGTTAGTTTTAAACACAAAGCGACTGTGGCAATCTGTCACTACAGAAAGACCATTAGGGCTGGAGGTAGCTCTGCAGTAGAAAAATAAAAAAATTACCAATGCACAGAATACCACAAACCACCTTACAGCAATCAAATTGATGTCTGTGTTCTACCTCCTGCCAGAGATGCAGTCTCCTCATAAAACCATGTACCTGCCTTTCCAATTCAAATCAGCTCTATTATTTAAATGAAACACTGAGTAGCAGAAGAGAACAAGCTCTGCCACAGCATACAGGACTTGGTGCTTCTAATATCAGAAAAAATGATTATGCAACCATGTTCTGTTTTTCAGTTTTAGCTTATTTCTTACTCAACCATCAAGCCGCTATTTGTAAGGATCCATGGAAAGAAATAGCCATCTCACCCATTGGCACACGAGGGTCATTCCCACCAGCTGGTAGGAGCCCCAGGTGATGGTAAGGATACCCTCAGACTTCTGAGGAGCAGCTGGCTGCTCTCCAGCACCATCGGCAGAAAGGTATCTGCACTTCAGAGTGAGGTCAATGGCTTACCTTAAACAGTCTCCACCACTACTTGACTTTCCCAGTCTCACAGCTCTGGCATTTTAGGGGATTGTGGAGACAGTCATCTCCTTCAGCCAATATCAAGTTGAGATATCATTGTCCGTAAGATGAGCAAGAGGCATTGACATTGACCCTGAACTACAGCGTAGTCATGGCTCTACTGGCACCTGTAACTGAGCAAATTTAGACAAAAGGCTCAAAACCACAATTAAAAGGATTTTACACAAGGTAACTTCCCACTTTTCAACCAGTCCCATGGAAGATTGGATGGGCATCAGGACCTGTGATCAGACAGCAAATACTCACACCCCAGGTTTCTAAATAAACTTCTAAAATGGGAAGCCTGTTAGTCAGCATTTTAAGAAAAACCTATCAGCATCCAAGAAATAAATAGACTAACATTATTTTTGTGCTTCTGATTCTGCCTCGAGTTCACTACAAAGTAAGTTGCAGCTCAGTAAACTTTGTTTTTATAACATGAAAACATGGCAAAGACAAAAACTTATTTATTCACTTTTTACCTCATACATCCCAAATCAATAATTGCACCTATTGATCGATGACATAAATTCAAAACATTAATTTACATTGAGTACCGTAACCTAATAAGAAAGCAACAACTGAATTTGTTGAAATTGATTTTCCTTTTGTTTCCAACAGAAAATCTTCGGGCCCGTAGAATAATAAGATACAGTGCACAGAGCAGTTAATTATCAATGAGTATCACATGAAGCTTAAATTAAATTTCTTTTGGAATATGGAAAGAAAAATGTTGAGTCTCCATGACTAATGTTTAGGCAAAAGAAATTTCCTGTACCTCTTCCGCATGTGCATTCAAGCAATGCAAATCATGGAAAGGTGAATTTCAGCGTGTACTAAAGTCACTTTATAAGGTAAATAAGTAAAATTATTTCAGAGATATGTACCTACAGAAGCTATCAAGTAATGCTGGAACATTTTGTTTTGAAAGGGTAGTATTTATTTATTTAAAATTCCAGCAACATAATTGTAACAGTAAGTCACTGAAGCAAAATCCTGTGGCACAAAGCGATGCTGCTTTTTGTGGTGCGGAGGGGCCTGCCTTCAAGCAGCAACTGAATGCACATCACTACAGGGACAGCACAGCTCTTGCACGCTGGCTCAGAGCTGCTCAGAGTATCGCACTGAGTGCCACATCAGCTAACAACTTAGTTTAAGCTTTGATAGAGGCCTTTTAAGTTGAACATAATGCAATTTTTGGACAGGAAGACCTACCCAAATCGCCTCTTGTGTGGCAATTATCCAGCCAGCCAGCCAAGAACTTTGCAGGTACGTTTGGTAAGGACTGGCAAACTCTGAGGAGGCAGCTGGGCTATAGCCCCATGAAGACAAAAATGCAAGCAGTTGCAGAGAGCACCTCAGCATTGCCACACCAGCGTCCTCATCCACATGCCAAGGCAGCAGCTCCATCCTCAGATTCCCTCCTTTCAGATCCACCACCAACACCTGGGCTCTGAATGGGTAAAAGCACAAGAGCACTGCAAACAGGGAAAGCAAGAGAGGAGAAAATCCTATCGCTGTCTTCACAAGCTACGCTCCGTCCTGAGGGACACACACGGCTCCAGGGCCTTCAGTGGTAACTCCACTCACTCAGCAGCAAATTACAGTGGCTTTACTTTGAATAAAGATAGATTTAGTCATCAGTCTCCAGTTAATCACTCACAGAATTTCCCAGCCCAGTTCTCACCTCAGCCTGGCACAGGCAATTGTTTCCAAGATTCAACCTTACCCCTCTGCATTTCAAATGTCAGAAGAAGAGCCTGCTGCGAGAGCAGCATTTGCACGATAACTGGGAACTGCGCCAAGACACCCAATCTGTTAATTCGGACAGGTTTCCAAGAAGCCTCCTCATGAAAATATCCATGATGTCAACTGACCCTGAAGGATTTGAAATGAGGCCTGCGTCAAACACAAACACCCAGAAAACATAGCTGGAACTATCTAACTGTTCTGTGGCATCACATAAATGAGGTAATCGTGCTCTAGTTCGATACTGCTGAATCAAAGATATTGATACATTTACCAATGCACTGAGTCAGGCCCCCAATTAGTTGGTACTAAAGTACTCAACTAGGAAAGTGTCTACAAAAGGTGTCTCAAAATCTCTAATGAGCAGCTATTCTTTTCAGCAGAGGACAGAGAACTTCACTCACAATACCTATTCAGATATTTTGATGAAATAAAAGCTAAGACTCAGTATCAGTGAAGAGCTGAAAACTAACTTCTATTTTTCTATGCTGTTATCATGCCTACTACCATGGAATATGAATTCACTTAAAGCATTAGTCAATGAAAATGTATTTCAGGCAGAAAAAAAGAGTAACTAGCAAAGTTGTCAACATTTTATCCATCCATATATAAAGGAAACAATTATTGACACAGATAAATATGAAAAGAAAGTTTATGGTTTACCAATATGGCTATTTTCTATATGGCTGACTACTGTAAGATAATATTTTATAGCCAGTTCCTCAAGGTCAATGATGATTAAAAATTTATAACAGCCAATTTCTTCAAGAACTCTAAACTGTACTGAGTTACTACTTGAACAAAATGCTGTATTATATTTATTTAGAAGTGAGGACTGACTGCTAAGAGCATGGATATATCCTTGGAATTTCGTAAAAGTTCCATGAAATTCATAAACCACCAGTGTGCAACACAGTTTGCACTATCTTCGCAAAATCTCAACTACAATTTTATGAGCCTAAGAACTATCATCCTTAGGATTATTTTAGTAATTTGAAATATTCAGTAGTCAAAGACACTTTCTTTTCCGAAGCAGAAATTACAAAATAAAAGGCAACAAACAAACCAACCGAACCAAAAATCACAAAAACTACCTGAAGGAATAAAGACATGAGAATCCAGGTATCTAGAAATTCAGAAAGCCATTTAAGTAAGATGTGGAAGTAACAGTTCTAAGGAAAGAGAAAAAAAGAGAAGCCTTACTGGACTCTAAACCCTCACTGTGAAGTGGTCTCCTGAGCAACATCCACCTGTTAAGCTAGAGGAAGAAGACACATAATGAATGGCATTTACCAAACTGCTGAGTGGAATTTAAGATTTTGTGGCCTTCACCTGTGTCCACCTAATTAACAAATGAGAAGACAAATGAAGATGACTTTTCAGCCTGTTTTCTTACAGCAAGGAACTGCCACATAGAAATAAAAAGGTCTGTTCCCTGAAAAAAGGTGTTTATAGCCTGACCTTCCCCAAAACACTGAATGCATACACTTCAAAACTTCACTGCAAACTCCACAACTACTGAGTAGCTCTGCAGACAGGATCACTGTTCCCATCAAAAGTTCTGATGTTTGAACAGAGCCTCTTTTCTCCAGGAGAGCTGGCAGGTACTGCTTCCAAAAAAATCTTGAAAACAGTACACTTTAGTGCTGGTAGACTGCCACAGAGAACACGTAAGAAGAAACTAGCTATGGGAACTCGCTCAGCCTGGCACTAAGCAAAGCTACCTGGAAGAAATGTAGTTCTTGTAGTGAACTCAATTGTTTTGGCCTGCTACTGAGGACAAGGTAAGGTGATCCACATCTCTATTCCCCAGCTCCTTCTTCCTGATCTAGGTACCTCACCTGAAGAAGGGTGAGGTCTATCAAAAGTTACTGTGAAGCAGACAGAATTGTGACCAGCCAATGCCAGGATAAACTGGTCTTCCAGAGCTCCTTACTGTCTCTCCTTTTTTTCTAGGGGGTCAACCTGAGAAAAGAATGGAAAATTGAGCATTCATTTAGGGCATGCACCTCTCCAAGCAGAGTATCTAGCATGTCTACTAGCGATCAACAGCTGTAATGACAAAATTCCTGGTCCATACCATCCTATGCCTCCTAGACTTAAGCTCCGAAGTATTTTATTTTAGTAACACACCAGAGATATGGAATAACAGAAAAGCACTAATATACTTTAATACAGGATCAACATACCTTGTATCATACCATACTAAGAGACAACACAGGCAAGGCTGTCACAATAATACAGGCACTACTAGTATTTTATTTGAGATTACAGGAAATTAGAAAGTTTGAAAGAAGACGTAGAACAGCCACACCCCCCCCCCCTTACATTCAGCTACTATAGCCTGAAGGTTATGTGAAGTACAAAAGCAACGAAAACAAACCAAACTATTTTGAACAGTATCCAAGTGCACGGGCCCACCTATACCTGAGGTATAATTACCAGAAGACATTGGGTTCGTATTAATTTTTATTTTCACATATGTACAGCTTAGGAAACGAATCTCAACTTGAAAAAGTTCAGAAGTTATCTTTCAACAACACAATGTAGACATACCTTTGAGGCAGCAAATATTACTCCTATTAAGGCTCTTATGAAAGGATGGCTACCATGCAAATGCAATTAAAGAGCACGTTACATTTCAAAATATGCAAACCAAGTTCAACTTTAACTCTTTCAGAAAAAGAGCATATCAAACATTATAACCGTGACCCACCAAAGCATTTACATACATGCTTGAAGCTAAGTACACAGACTAGGTAAACTTAAGTAAAATGTCAGAACTGTCAAGCTATCTTAACCAGATCAGAACACAGCCAGTGATCAATGCCTTCCAACACCACAAGTCCCAATGTCTGCACCAACCAGGTCATTTTACATTCACATAAACCGCTGCTGACTGCAAAATTCCATATGCTTTTTCAGTCTGTGAGGCCCACAATTTTTAGCTTTGGCATTAATTTGTGATCACTGAACGTACTTAATCCCACCACTGAACCTGGGGAAGAGGCATGCACAGAGAGCACCTGTGTCATAGCAGTGCACAGCGGGAGCTGCATAATGGAAGTTACTTCCATCAGGCATTTAGAAAGATTCTGATTGACTTTCATATACTGTACCCCTTGCTTATGATCTCAGAGTGAAAGCTGAGGTTTTTTTAAACCATAACCAGCATTAGTACTAAATCAAACAAGCAATGCTAATCTACAAGAAAAAATTCTTACTTAATATTTTAGTATAGTAATGCTACTTGTGCAAACAGTATCTAAAGATGGTCTAATATTACCAGCAGGAAGTAAGCTTCATTCCTTCTCTATGTCATTATAATAAATTGAAATTAAATATAATGAAGATGGTCAGCTATGTGACTTTTTTATTGTTGCCACTAACGTAACTCAAAAATAAAAGAACTGGTAATTTGAAAGTGATGAAAGCGTGAAAACAAAAAGAACACAACAACTGTTGTGACCTCTTCCAGGATGTTACATGAACTGCCTGATGTGTGAAAGGTGCTAGGTTACTACTTTTTCTTTCTTCAAGCCTAATGCTAACACAATCAAATTTTAATTGTCTACTCAAAAGGAAACAATACATTGTTTTCAAAATTTTATATAATGTAATTTTTTTTGGCAACTATCAAATTGCCTAAAGGCCGAGACTTTTCAGAAGTTTTTTATCACATTACATTCAGTGCTTACAAATTTCTTACAAACAGTATATCTCACCTAAGAAAATAGTAGTTAAAAGCAGGAAGATTCCTTTATTTCAGTCCATCTAATTCTGAGTCACAGCAGCATATTATTTAGAGACTGCTAGGCACATACTGTGTGTGTATCTGCAATTAGAAGAAGGAAAAAGGAAAAGATCTATTTTACTTTAATCCTGACCAGCAGCTGTTAGCAATTTTCTTTAGTTATCACTGTGGGACATGATGGATGGGAAGACTCAATGTGCTGAGGAACTAGTATATAGAGTATACAAGTGCTCTCAAGGACTGTTGTTCAACAGCACATTCAGTTTAACTAGGAACTACAGACTGCAAGAGATAACAGATAGTTTCTGGGAGCATCTATCATTCTTCAGAGAAGCTGTCCGATCAAGAGGATAATATCTGGAAGAACAATTGCATGATCTTTTGCTATATAGCTAGTATATCATGTCATTGAAGGAGGAGAAAAGTGAACATTAACTCAAGAGGTAACTCAAACCCAGAAATCTGCATAAAACAACAAGTTGAGATATTACCATTTTAAGACTTTCCATACACATTGCAACACAGAGAAACGGGATACACAAAACCATGCAAGTGAACCAAAGCTAATTACAATAAACAAAACTATAATACACTTATTTCAAGACTTAAAACATTAAAATATTCACCCAATGCTAAATACAAGCAACAGAATAAGGTCTAGACCTAGCCATGTAATTCAATAAGAATTCAATCGGCTCTTCCAGCCTTTATTTCCCTCCTCTTTTTACTTGTTTTTATAATTTCAGGTCATAAACTTACTGAGTGACATGGGAGCCAAAAAGCAAATGTAAATAAAGCATCTTCCTCTCTTTATTAATAGCAATGCTCCAGGGATTTGTGATTATATATGTATGTAGCTGCACAGCCTTTTTCCAGACTATAATTACACAGGATGTCTTTCTCCCAAGGATAAAGCAGGACGCCAACTACTCCAATACTAGAAGTATTATTTGAAAAGACATCCTTTTCTGAGCAGACCTAGCCCATCTGGGTTGCATACTCATTTAAAAGCATGCATTGGCACCCATCACTAACCTTCTGTCTGAAAGTTGTGACCAATCATCATTAGATGTAGCTCTCAACTCATCAGATGAATACCCCTTTTTTACACTATAAGTCTTACAAACAAAAGCCCAGTGAAATAATTAATAACTTGGTCCCCAAACAAACGCTCCATTCCAAAATACAAAATCCAATATTAATCTTTCAAAGTGCTCAACCAAGTCATCACACCCATTCTGCCCCAAAGCTTAAACACAGACTATCAAGAAAGGCTGGAAATTACTCAACAAGCTTACAGAGATTAATCCCAGAAAACTTCAAAGATACCCCAATACATTTTAAATGACATAAAATAATATGGTCAGAACTCTGTCCTAAGACTCAAGAACTTTATAAAAAGTCCTGAATTTTACAAATACAGAAGAAGGTAGCCAATGCAAAGCATGAAATACAAAGAGTTTAAAGAAATTTTTTTTCATCTCAAAACACCTCAAACCACAGAAGGAAGCAAACTGCACTAGAAGACATTTACAAGTAGTCTTCAAGGGAAGTACCATGTAAAGCACATTGCATTAATCTAGACTTGACATTATGAGGGCATGTCTCACTGTAGCAAGGTCCATACTAAACACCAGATCAGAGACAGAAGATTAAAGTAAAACATTAGATGACAGAGTCACTGTTCTACTCATCTGAGAAAGGCAGAGACTCCAAGGTGAGCAGAAACTATGAACCTGCTTAATAAAGGCCATTCTTGCAAAGTCAAAAAATCATACATCCAACACTTTCATCCCCTCGTTACAACAGAAATACTAAAAAGGAGCACTCCATAACATATCCCCATTGCTTCCGACTGACATGTTGAATCAAAGGTAGAAGCGGAAACTTAAGAGATAATTAGAGCAACAAAGATCTTTTAGCACAAGGCAGCATAGCTGAGCAGCCTACCAACCAGAAGATTAATTATTTTGTTCGTTACTTAAAAAAAGAAGCTGTTAGTTGACTACTTCAGTTTATTAGGCATAGAAAAGTTTTCATCTCAAGGTCATTCTGAAAAACACCTCATCCCGTGTTTAAGCATGTATGAAGCCCAGCAGAAACCAGTGATAAAAACAAAAGTATAAGTATTTGCTGGCCGTCCTTCTGAACATGTCAGAGAAAAATGTCAATTTAATGCTGACAGCAAAAAAGGATGTCAGTCTAATTATATTTTTTTGGTTCTGTCATGCTCCTGATCCTATCTAAGTATTCCTCTGAAAAAAAAAAAATCTGATCAATAATGAAGGCACAATTATACAAACCTTAACATTCACTCTAAATGTAGCTATGCAAAAAAGGGTGAGAGGGTAGGGAAAACAAAGGTGAAGTATATTTCTCTTCCAGTAATTAAGTCAGTTTATTTTCCAACAGACATATAAATTTAAAATATGAAACAACAATAATACAGCTATAGAATCTAGGTTTTCTTTCAAAGCAGCAGCATATAAAACATATAAAAGCTAAAACCTCAGCACAAGCTTCAAAAAAACAAGGACTGAGTGAATTTTGCCAAAGACATGAAATTCACAAAATACAGTACACAAAAATACTGGAATGCATAAGATATAAAGCTACACATTTTAGGTCAAGAAAGACATTGTAAAGTATACAAAATTTGCAAAATTAAACCATGGGATTTAGGGGAGAGTACCATGAATACAAAGTTGGCAATTAATACTTGTAGATGGAGAGAAGAAAGTGGCAGTTCTACATTTAGCATTCAGTTTTCAGGTTCACGACTTCACTTTCTTAGCATCTTTTTTTCCAGAGTTCTCAGCGGCCAAATCTGCTTTTCTCTTCTGTGACTAAAAAGGGGGGAAAAAAAATTATTTTATAAATTCAACTAAATGATGGCATTATAAAGAAAAAAAAAAAAAAAAAAAGAGGTACATGACCTAACTATTCAAAAGAAGATAAGTGACCCTTAATGTAGTATATATTTCAATTTGGCTTTGCAGGATGTAATGGAAGGGCAAACAGAAATCCCAGATTTAGACACTTAATTCTGCTACCCTTTTTATCTTCTTGAAATCATTACATGGTCTCACTGGTACAGGTACCACACATACCACAAATTGGATGAAAACAAAATCAGGACCTTGACTTATATACAATTCTGTTCTAAAGATGATAACTTTCTTCTTATCATTTCTTCTTCCAGGAACTATGTAGGGGAGGAATAACAATCTGAGATTAAACTAAAGCAAACACGTGATGTAAATACGTAGATAGAAAGAGGGCAGTGTTACGTTTTCTTAAGAGCCTTCCTCTGCTACTCAAACAAAAGACTCTTCTCCAAAAAAAAAAAAAAGCCCCAAAATACTAGGAATTGGGAATAGCTAAAATCTAGGAGAGCTGTGAATAGACAAATATTTCAGTTATATCTCTCAACTAATGGTTTATAATAAATCAGTGACTATAATTATCTTTTTCATTTTCTAACAAAATATAACTGAATTATGCCCCACTAGAAGTAAAGTAAGTGCTGCTAAACATACTGCTGTAACTTTTGCTCCTCTTTTCTTCTTTTCAGCTCTTTCTTTTTCCTCAATTTCCATATTTTCTTTTTCTATTAATGATATGAGAGTATTGCAGCGTCTCTGAAACTCCTAAGGAAACAGAAAACATCAAATACTCTTAAGTGAGTTATACAAATTCTCTCATTTACATAAATACATTCAAAATTTTTGAATTCCAAAATACTTAGTATTTACAAAAACATTCAATATTCACGTACTAATAAGATTAGCTTAGCTATTGTTCATGCCTTTACCTTAGTGTAACCTTCTTTATCAACAAAGAGATATTTACTGAAATATTCAGCTTCCTGACAAGAGTTTTCAGGATTGTCTGTATCTTCCAAACTGACACTCAAAAGACTGATCTGATCTTTCATCCTGTTTAGATGAAGTGAATTACAGCCTGCCAGCATGCTATGCCACATTTTACGAAGAGAGGTCTTCAAGTATATCTTTAAAGCAGACATAAAAGGAACCAAAGCTCTCTCAAGCAACCCTTTTCTGTGGCACACAGCCTAGTTTATTGTGGTAAGATGCTGTAGAGCTCCAAACCAGGAAAAATCTATCCAGTCTGAAATCCTGAACTCCCTGCTGTGTTTTTAATCAAACAGCGCCCAAAAGGTAGCAGGCCCTAAATCCTTTTAGCATCAAGACTTACAAGCAACCTGAAAGTGATCAAGATTAAATGCCATAAGGTCATTCACACATTAAAAAATATTTCCAATACAACTCTAAAAGTATCTGCATTGCAGTTAATAACAGTCAGCTTGGTTAGTAGAACTCATTTGACTTGGACAGCTTCTTGTATCCCATCTCAAAAAAAGAGATCTCTTGCCAAATACATAATAGCACTCGTTTTTATTATAATTACTCAGTATATTCTATGTACGTTGAGAACAGTGACTTGACGGGCTGTTCTTTCCAACTCAAAGCAGGAAGCTTTCCTCTGAGGAGAAAAAAAGCCAGAAAAATGTGTCTTATCTCTATTAAATTCAATGAAGCAATTTTTGAACCACAAGCTATCCTAGAATTATCTCGTAGCATAAATCTTAACTGGCCTATTTGCAATGAAGTGAACAGGTGACCTTTCTGCCCAGGAATTAGTCTCTTTTCTCAGCGTCTGTAACCTGTATATTGCCTCAGCCATCACGTTACGTGATGGCAAACAATGCAGCCTGCACGCTTTCTTGATCCTGAATGTTCTGAAACAGTCAAGCATATGGCTCATCTTTGAGACTTTAATACCCTCAGGCTTAACCACACTCCTTAAGTTCTATAGTTTCCACAGAATCCTGTACGAAGGGTGCTCCATGGCCTTGGGTGAAAGCTGTGTAATTCAGAATGGACACAGAGAATCCTGCCACCACATGTATATTTTTTTTTTACAACAAAAAAAAATTCTTCAGGACATTTTTCTTTATAACTCCCTACTGGAAACATTCTAGTCTTATGCATGTAGTTTTGCAAATAGAGTATTACAATGAGTCATTTCTACCACATCCATGTAAAAGAAACCCTACACCACCCAGTACAAGTTCAACCATAAATTAGGGTGCCGTGCTTGTGCCCTGGAATGTGACAGTCCTGCTGGAGCTAAAATACTCTCACTTCAACCAATAAAAACCCTCACATTCCACCCACACAACAGTTTTTAGATAAAAAGGCAACAAGTCTGAGAAAACTTGAGTGCAAGCCATCCCAACATACATTGCATCCCCAAACACAGAACAATTGAGAGCCTCTGTCCCAAAAACCCACACTCTGTAGATGAATAGAGATGATAAAAAGACAGAAGTAGAAAGATGATTGTCAATATGCCAAAAGCATTTTACATCATTTAAATTCGTGTGTATTGCACTCAAAGACTTAGGAGCTGTAGGTGAAGACTGATGACAAGCTGCTCCATAAAACCAATCAGCTAGATCTTTTCCAGTATATGAGAAACTGGTTTGTGTTAAATTCAAGACAAGCAATTAATCAGAAAGGACTACGAAATAACCTCAATCCATTTGCCTAATGCACTAAGAAAAATCCTCCTCTTTCCTGGGGAAAAATGCTTGTATAAATGCATACATTTATTAAAGTGTACAGATTCATGGTTAGACTTTCCATACGGACTACTACTCCAGAACAACATGCTGTGGACAGAGTACGGACCCAAAAACAATTTTCTCTGGAGAATCACAGAAGCAGTTGACAGTAAAGATATTACACGCATACAGGTTTCTTCTACACCTACCATCAGGAAGAATGTGCATGATAAATCCTGCACTGAGCTACTGAAATTTCAATATGGACTGATCCACTCCACTTTATTACTATAAAAATACACTTGGAATTTAAAATGCTTTGCACCTTCAGAGAGGAGATTTTATTCAGTGTGGCCGGATACTTTTCTCTTTAGGATGGAAAGAGATAAGATGCACCTTGCTCACCCCTTCATAGCTATAAAGACTAGTATTGCAATAAATAGGACGGGAGCACTGAACCATCACCTTCTGCATGACTGGAGGCAGAGATGCTGACTTGGGAGCGAAAGTAGTCCGAAGCCCTGCCAACAGGCCTGTATATTCCTGTATTTACAAAGGAGTCATTTGTCTTATACTGGGTAGGGATTGCAGAAAGGTAAAAGAGAATATGCATAATTTATGACTTCAGAAAACATATACGTGTTTCACTACTGCCACAATATTTTGCATTCTTCTGCATGGACCGAAACAAAAGAACAATAACAACTAAAATTTAAAATCTAAACCTCCGTGCCCAACTAAAAAAAAAATTTTTTACAATTTTAGGCACTCTCAATCTCTTTGAAAACTTACATTTTGGGTAAACCATCTGGTTTTGGAATAAATAAATGAAGCAGAACTTTTGTTTTCCAAAGAGAAATCTTCAGAAGGAAAAGAAACAAATAAGAAGGTGGAAGATAAATGAGCTATTTCTATGGAATTCAAGAGACATCTAGTGGTTAGTAGATCACCAAGTTTTCTTGAAGAGTCTGTAAGTCCTCTTCAGAATTACACTGCCCTTTCCACCTTGTTTCATACTAGTTTGAATGTAATAAAGGGTAATTTTGAGAACACATATGAATTTCGGTATTCTAAGAAGTTTTATCCACTTTCACCGAACTTACTATTTACCCCTTTATTAAGGTTTGTATTTACACTTGGCTCATTACTCTTGGTATCAAGTGACTTTCCAGCATATTTCTTCATAAAAATTACCAAGCTAGTGAAAAATGGACCGACAGAAATTAATACTTCCACAAATGTCAGGATATTTGAATACATAAAATATACCAGTGATTGGCAGTTATAAACTACTAAATCATATATATCATGACAATTTAAAACACTTAAGAAAATTAAACACACCTTGAAAGATTACTTTAGCTTTGTATTTTCATACTGTTCTTTTTCAACTGTGTAATAGCAGAAAAACTAAAAATATTAGTATTAAGGGATAGAATTTTAAGAGAAAAGATAAGGCAACAGATCCACTATATTCCCAGTGCCTCAATTTCAGTATTAGACACCACAGAACATATTTCTACACTTCAAAAAATTATTCCTAAGCCCTTTAAAAAAATTATACCGACTATATGGATCTGCAAGAAAATTTAAACTGAATATTTACCTCTACCCCGACTTAATTATACATCAACTAATATTAAATGTGGAGCTACCTTTTTAATTTCTAGTATCCATTTCTATGATTTACTTAAATGTATTCCTCTACAGACAACTTAAAAGAAACTTCATAATAGACTAAATATTGGAGGTATGGATAATATTATGGACATAATTTTGAAGAAATACTGGATTTTAAACAGACAATTTAGCAAGTAAAGCTTGTAATTCTTTTTAATTAAGGGCTAACTGCTGCACTATTCAGAAACACTTTAATTGCCGAAATATCAAGTCGAAATTGTATTGCATAATTATAAGTAGCTCTGGGAAAAGCAAATATTCCCACCTGTTCACATACACATTTTAAATATTTTATCTTATGTTTTATTGATTCTTAGTACAGTACCCAGAACTCTGAAAGAACATTTTATAAACAAATCCTGAGGCCAGGAAGACAGTAAACAATAATGCACAGTGGTTCTGCAATTGCTAGACTAAACTACTAAAAAATCCAGATTTGTATACACATCGTATACACATTTGTATACAAAATGACATTTAAGATACCTGACTGCAGCATAGCATTTAATCAGAAATTTGCTTACAAGATGAGGAGGAGAATTTGTGACAGCTGTATAAGAGACAGCGTGCTCCACTCTTTTGTATCAGCCATGACCAATACGGTTTTGTATTCAAGCAAACAGAACAAATGTTCCACCTCTCACTTATTGCATGTGAGTAAGATGAAGTTATTACCAGTGTAATAAAAAAAATTTGTAAGTACACTTTTCCCAGATAAACACGTTCACGTGAAAATGCACATGTGTGTTTCTTACATAAGGTGCAAGACTTACAAATTTTACTCCTAAGAAAAAGGAATTGAATCAGGGGAGATCTGAGCAAAAATTCCATGGCAGAGCTAATAGCTTTTTATCATTAAGAGAGTCCCATATTCTGAGGTTGGTACCTACATAGGTTATTATTTGCAACCACCAAAGCTTGTTAGTGTTATCACTTCCCACTTAGTGACTAAATTAAAAAAGAATGGCTTTGCTCTTCACACACAGAAAGGAAAAAAAAAATACAGCTAAAATTCAGAGTACTAGTCTACTTGCTATCAAACTTGTATTATATTAGCTAAGTACAAACAAAATCTTCCAAAAAGTGTAACCACAAAAATTTAAGCACTTGCATGTGATAATCCTTATTCACAAGTACAAAGTGCATTTTAAACCAATTGCTTCAATGATTAATTCTTACATGAATCACTAAATTTCCTCATGCTTTTAGAAATTAAGTACCAATGTTAGAAAAGCTGCTCTTTTCTCCCAGTATATAATTCAGATGTTTTCAGTCTTTAATTTGTCCAATAATTCTGAAAAGCAGTCATATTTTAAGAGACATTGTTTGGCAACACTTTTAGTTCACAGTAAAAGTAACAAGGATATTTGTAAGGATAGTCTTCCTCCGCATTAATCCCTTTGGGTAACATGGGACTTCAGCTTGGTAGGTTTTCTGATCTGTTTGTTTCAACTGTATTGTATAGTTTGCTGTACTAAGGGAAAAGGTTATTTTATTAAAAACTAGAAATGAGCATATAAGTTATTCTTTCAGCAGTTGTTTCCTAGACTCCAATATTCTGGCACAGATCCAAATTTTATGTGATGGTGCTTAAGAAAAAGGAACAAGATACTGCATATAATGACTTAGTCCATGTAACTGATACCTACCATTGCAGTTCTAGATTTGATAAACCAGTCAAATCTGAACTGGGGAGCATTGCGCACACACTGCCTTAGTTCCTCGTACACATTTTCTTTGTCAAAGCCCATCTTGTGTAACATGCATATCAAAAATCTGTCTTCCTCTTCTGTGTAATTTTTCCCTTTGTTTGTTCCATACTGAATACGCAACTGATGAAAAGGTGCTTTATACCTTGCAATCTGAATGCAAAGCAAAAATATGGACTATTAAGCACAGAATATTACATCAAGGATTTGTTACATATTAGCATAGATTACTGATACATGGTATACTATATATGCTATATAAAAAAACAGAGCTCCCATCCCCAACTATTCCTTTTCTGAAGGAATTTGGAAGAAGTCAGCTGCAGAAAACAAAAAACCTGCAATGATTACTTTGGCATCGAGGGCTTTCTTGATACTGATCCTCCGTTGAATTCTTGCCTCTCCCCGTTCAATTTGAGCCATAATCCTCTCAATGTCCTGTAGTTCATTACAACGTTCCCAGAAAACAGCTAAAAACACAAAACAATTTGTAAAATAAAATCTTTTCCTCTAGTCTTACTACTTTACTCTGTTGAGGCACTCCAGAAAAAAAAGGAATGCAGTTTGTGGTTCCATTAAATCTTACAAGATTTACTAATATTCTCCCTTTTACTATCCTAGCTAAGAAATAAACTTGCACAGACCCTTTATTCAATGTCTTTAAAAGTTAACTATAAGAAAAGGTTCAGTAACAACTGTAACAAAGTTTACATTCAACATAATTCATTGTAGTCATGTAAAACTCTGAAAAAAATTACTTTTCAGGATCACTTTTCGTAAGAATGGTGAAACAGGTTAGAGCTGCTAGTCTAGCAGTGAAACATTCATATTTCAGTTTTTACCAGATATCTCTAAGGTCAGAGACTACTTTGTCTGTTACAAAAACTAGTAATTTGTGGCTTCTCCAGTGACGTCTTTTAGCCAACCCAAAATAAATTCAACACTTTGAAGGGAACTCTTGTGGAGCTCTTCCTTATTAAGCTATCGGAAGAACATTACAAATTTAATTTTACTAAACACCTTCATAAAATTTAAGTCTAAGGATGGAAGAGGAAGAATTCTGTACAAATTAAAAAGCACTGTGTAAATACAAAAGACAAAGATACAGTGTACTAGCTCAAATAGCATATATACTCACAGTATAAAGAATCACGTTGCCACTAAAAGCCAACTTCATGATTCCACAAGACCACGTTGTCAATGTAAATTAACTATGCCAAGTTCTAAATTTTGACTAAGGAGGGATAAAAGCAACTGAAGCCACATTTATATGCTGAAAACTCAAGCTTTTTAACAGAATTAAGTCTTCTGAAAAGAACGATCATGTACTTTTTAAAAAAAATACTCTTATACACATCCAGATTCTACATCTTGTAATTTTAAAAGAACATGTAGCAAAAATTATGGTGCTACCACGTGATTAAGAAGTAGATTTCAAAATATCACAAACCTGAATACTCAATGACCTCCTCAGGTGACTTTCCCTCCACCTCACGGGCAATATTGTCTATATCGTCACGACCGTATTTCTCATTAGCTTTAATGAATTGGTTAAAATCTCTTTTATTCCAGTTTGTAAAACCCTGTAAGCAGCAAGAGATCAAGAAGGCATTACTAGGTAGAAGGGAAACATTTTGCAAAATTTTGTCTTACGTATGTGTAAATTTGCTCCAATTGGCAATGCCTCTACAATGTCACATAATTAGTGGTTAATGATCTTTCAGGGTTTCCATAAACTTGTATTATCCAGGCTTTATTACTGAATCATTAGAAGTCTAAAGAGTTATTTTTGGGCATGACTCCACATGCATTAGTAAAAGCTTTTTACTCTTCTTTCTTTTTAAACTTTTTATGTGGTATTTCGCCAAAGAAACACGCTCAATCACAGGTTACTGTAATTTTATTTAAGTCACCCTTCAGTAGATAGAAGCAACAAATGTCTTAGGAGTATGGGGTGCACCAATGCAAGTTTCATTACAAGTTCCTAGAGTAGTGCAAGTATCTAAAGCAAGAGCTCCTACTTCGGACATTTACAAACCTTGAAACAAACAGTTGGATAAAAGCATAAGTATGTCAAGAAATGATCTCTAGTGCAAGAAGATGCAATCAAATGGAAACTCTATAGCATTGTCAAGCAGAAAACTTGTTATACACCAGTGAAATGAATCCAAAAGTGAACAACAGTTAAGTGAGATGCAATGCACAAAAACATTATCCAAGAATGAGGCATTACAATTTAAAGACAGGGAAAGGAGAAAACCTCAAGAACAAACAAGAAAATCACATGCCTGACAGCAATTTGTAGTGCATTGAGTTTCTTTCATCACAGAAATACATTTACAAGGAACTCTGTCAGTTCTCCAGCTGAATAAGCTCACTCCACAATTACACAGCATCTTTACAAGAAGTCTAATATACATATTACAAATATTTCTATTTAATCATTAACAGCAGTACTGACATGCATATCAGCACCAGCTTAAATATTTCCTCTGCTATGAACAGGTGAAATCAACAGTCAAATTGTGACCTTGCAAATTTCTTCTCAAGGTACACTACGTCCAATTCTTTTACAGAAGATTTTCTGAATCAAAAAATCTTGTTACTTTTTGAGACACCCCTTTCTTCTTAACAATTAGCTTTTAATAAGCCTACTCAGCAGGATCACAGTCTAAAAAGTCAAGAAACTAGCCAGTGACAGGGATGCAGTCCCAGTATAAAAGGAATATGCCTAATAACCTAACTGGGACAAAATTAATGGATGTGACGTGATGTCTCATACATCTGTGTAAATACCATATATGCCAATAGAGGCTTGTCCTCTCTGATTGAAACCCTTTTCGATAAAAAAAACATGCAAGGTAGATGCATATACCAGAAACCCACTGACTGGATTTCTGCATGTATTGCTGGGTAGGGCATCTACTATACAAGTCCTTGCCTCAGAAACATTGCAGACATCCAAGGAAATAGCAGGTGACTGACACATAAACTTGTTCAAGGACAGGAAAGGTCCCTCAAAGCAAAATCAAGCAAAATTATTACATGTTGTGTGCTATCTTCTTTCTATAACATAATGCACATGCTTTCCTGTGCATGTTTATCATTATTAGTGTTTATATTCCATACTAGTTAAAAAACATATGATGAAATACTTCAGCTGTTTTATTTTACCTGTGTTAGAAGCTTTTCTTTCTCCTCAGTTTCCTCAGTATTCAGAGGCATAGACTCATCTATCTTCTTTTGTTCCTCTTTTTGTACCTGAGCTGCATTTGGGAGGTCAGGATTCCTGGGGACCTAAAATCAGGGGTATCAATAAGCAGTAGTGCAGCAATGCTGTTAAAGAGACTGTACGCTTTTCTATCAGCCTTGGTTTACAATTTATAAGCACATGTTGGATCTCACGGAACTGATATAGTCCACCCTGACTAAGCATTTGTTGTCACAGAACAAAAAAAAAAAACCAAACAACAAAAAAACCCCACCACTCCAAACCTTGGCTACCCTGAAGAAACCAAACCACAACAAAAATATATTTTAAAGTAACTACCAGAATATTTTCATCAGTATCTACAAAACTGTCGCAAAATTGAAAATATTATCCTCCAAGACAAGGTTATGTATGAAATACTGTAATTTATCTATGGCTTGTTCCTTCTTGTCTCACAAGCTCTTAATATAAAGTTTATCTTCACCTATAAGTAACAGAAGGGTCCTATTCACTTTTTCTTTAAGAAAGTTCAGTGAAAGACATGATAGAACAGACGTAAATGGTAAAATACATTTTTTCCAACTATTAAATATTAAAGCACTGACCTGTACAACAGTTACCAAATGTGTTTTACCTAGATTCGAATCTTATTGCTTAAACCCTTCCTCCCAAACATAGGACTAGATTTTGTCAGATGATGTTACAATTTTGTTACACCCTGTACCCTCCACTTCTACACACAGTGCCTTAGGGATATTGTGAGAGGCAGAGCCTCGCCTAGGGTAAGCTGTCATAGTTCACTGATTTCAGTGGCACTGCTCATTAGCAAAGGATCTGCTCTCTTACATCCAGTGGTTTATAATGTCTTATAACTACAGTGAAATACTAAGTTCTGCCAGGTCTACTATAAAGCTATGCACACCGCTGAAGTGAGGACCAGACAGACATTATGTAAACAAGGCCTAGCACTATTTTATTTGTCCCCCTCCACAATGACACCAATTTAATATTTGTGACCTTTAAACTGTGTACTGCAATTCCATACCATACAACAGCAAGCAAGTATCCAGTAAAGATTTTGCAGACCTTATGTATTTTTGCAGCAAAAGGCAAAGGAAGTTAAGAGATGTTTTAACATCTGGCTAAGAAGTTTTCTTGGCTTCTGTGGTTTAAGTTAACACTGACACATAAAGCTTGGTCTCTACCTATTTGATACCTTCTGATATTGTTTATGGCAGTCTTCAGTTTTAATAATAAACTCTCTTCAGATGGAAAGTTATACTTCCATTTCAAAGCAGAACAAACTTAATCATATTTATCACTTTCACCACCAGTAAACAGTCATAGTAAGTTCTTAAGATAACAAGTATTCGTGTTCAACCTATCCAGCCTGACAGATTTCATTAACAGGACTGAAACACCTCTCTTTTTACATGCGTGTTGTCAACACTAGCCATTCTCCAATCCTTATTTATTGGAGTGTTAATTGAATAATTTCTTTCCCTAAGCTGATTATACTTCCTTTAATTCTTATGTTGTCTACCCTGCCATCCACATTAAATTCTTTTTGCTTCAAACTAGATTCTAAAACACTTTATGCTTTTTCTTAAAAATATATTTTGCAAATATTGATTCTACTCTTTTGCAACACCAGTTTCCTATCCGTTGCTTTGTATGACAAGTTTATGTTCTCCAACACATTTTATATGTGATTTCTTCTTGCTGCAACCTGCCATGAAACATGGGGCTTTTTGAAGTAAGTTACATGTCTAGAAGTAGGGAATCCATTTGATTTACTCGGCCAATACTGGCGCAAGTAATGAAAATCAACATCAAAACAGAATTCACGTTCACTGCTTCTCCAGTAATGTCAGCAGGGAAGAGGGAGAAATTCAGCTAAGGCATAGTAGGAAAAAATAAGGTAACTCTGTTGTCTGGTTTTCTTTTTGTACTAGTAATACATTCAGACTGCTCCACACCTTTAAACATTTTATATCCCACCAAATGCAAGAAAAATGTCACTTTGCTTACCATCATATCAACACAAAGTCAACTTCAATATTACTACCTTAAGTTACTTTCTGCACAAGATATACGAAAGCTATAACGAAAGAAATCATACCCTGGAAGGTGATCTTACATTAGTCAAAAATGATTTTCTCGCCTTAGACCACATATCACACTTTTGTTTTTGACGAGTATATAAAGCATCAGAACTGTCTTTTTTCTACTCTATTTTATTGTTAGGAACCCACCACAAAACACAAAGCTACACAGATACGAAATTTTTAATGAAGGAAGGAATTACAAGCTACTTTTTCTGTTGGCAGTGGAACAGAAACAGGGGAATAGAGGTTTTAAGCCATCTCCTTCACAATGAGAAGCACTTTGCAAAAAAATAAGACCAGAATTACATATTTTTCAGTTGCAGTCTCATTTACTTTATTTAGTTATTGCCAAGGTTGCAGTAAGTCTGCAAAGAGGAATACAAATACATTTCACTAATTGGAAAAGAAAAAAAAGCATTACCTTATACCCTATAGTCTTACGATAATACAGAATTTCTTTTTCCAGAAGTTCAAATAACCGTGGTGGGAAAAACTGGAAATCCTGAATATTTGGTTGTTTTGGAGGTCGTGGAGCCTTCAAAAATACACAGGTACATTAACATTACATAAGCTTGATTTCTGTGCAATAAACCTGCCATAATTCAGCAGCAGTGGTACCCTATCACTTTGCAAATACATTCATTTTATTAGAGAGCAGAGGATGCAACATGGGAGAGAAGAGCAGAACAACAAAAAACCCTCCGTACTTGCCAACTTCTTACCTTTGGGACTTTTGGTTCACTAACACGTAGGGCTTCTCTGAAATAAGCGTCAACTGCGTAGTTAGCTTTGCGTTCTCGTTTTGGAGGCTCTATCCATTCCATCATGCTCAGCTACACACGCAGAATAGAATAAAAAGATATTAAAAGTAACTGCATGCTTTCCTAAAGTCACAAAAATAATGACTAACGTGGCATCGCAAAACAGGAACGTATTTTTGCACAGCAAATCTAATGGTTGTGCTCAACAATATGGATTCTACAACAGAGCTCAAAAATAAGCTAGAAGTTATAGCTGATTATAATACGCATTTAAACACAGAAAAGATAACACTCAAGTAAAGCAGTGCAGTGGCATGGATAGATCCCTTTATTCTACTTGCTTCAGACACGTGAGTAAGCTTATGATTCCATCTACCAAAACACAATGGAAGGACTGGGAACTTGTGCTCTGTATTTTGTAATATCTTGTGATGAGTGAATTGCTTCTCCTCTAAATATCACAATGAATAACCTCTACAGAGGCTACAACACTGGCAAAAAAAATATCATTAGCAGTGCATTAATCTTAACTCAATTACTTGTATTAAACTTACTAAAGCATATTTCAAGGCTATGCTGGATTTAGCTAGCTTCTTGTAATGAAATTATCAACATGAAAAAAAGAATCTTATGTATATACGCACACACTCTATTCTCATTAAATATTTTATTTTTCTAAATGTTTCTTCAAAATTGATAAGAAACCTGGATTAGGAGGGTATTCTGTAGTTAACAAATAAGAGCTCATGTATCTGATTCCAGAGAAGACCTTAAGGATATCTTGACTATACGTCTCGTGTAAAACACAGAGAGACAGTGATAACATTGTGGGACCCTGAGTAATACCTCTTTGTTTGGATGATCCTTGTGTAATTAGGTAAATCATTGTACAAACAGTTCATGTTAATGCTTGTGACTTTCACTGCAAAAAAAACTTAAGTCCAAGTTCCACATACAAAATCATTATCAGGCGTGTTTTTTCCTCTTGGTTATGTGGCACTAAAATAATACTGACTGCAGCCATATAGTAGGATGCAACATAGGGTAAAATTTGAGCAATATTATCAGATTTTACCATGAAGTAAAACAGTGGGGCCAAAAGCTAATCTAACAAAAATTCAGAATATTGATGTTTCTGCAGAACTAAGTGAATTTTTCAGTAGCTCGTTACTTCTCTAGAATAACCTTCATAGCCATAACGTTTCTAGTATGGCCTTTATGCTTGCACCTCAAAACTAAAGCCATAAAGACAAGAAAAGTTACCTTTTGTTTTTCTCTATAATCTTCACCTTCAAAGTTGTATAAGCTCATCTCTGTGTCCATAGTGAAATTTCGTAAGGAGCTCTCCCCCATTTTCTGCAATCGTTCATTCATTTCAGCTGTCTAAAAATACAGGAAGATACTTTTAGGCTTACTCAAGCTGTTTTATCTTTTCTGAAAAAAAACAGCTTTCATCATCATTAAAACATTCTCGACGTCTTTTTTCTGCTTTAAACTTTTACTTACGTTTTTCTTGTAAGGAAAGATGCCCATAACGCTTTTCAATTCTGAACAACCTGACTCCAAGACTTTCCATTAAACTAGATTTATTATGCTGGGATGTAGCCCTACAACTGTATGATTTAATCTTTAAATTTAAGTGAAATTTATGCCCAGCTCTTTGGAGCTGAATGGCAGTTCATTTTTCCACAGAGTTACCTATTCCCTAATAAAGCTCCATAAAGTTTTTGTGTCTATTAGAATTGTTGGCATAAAATTTACATCTTTCTAAAAGCCCACAAAATAAACAGTACTTAAGATATGGTGCACAGAGTCTGAACTTTGAAAATAGTTATAACTCACTAATTATACTCCTTCAGAACTTTCATATGCTTTAAAATATTTACGAATAGTAAAGTAATAATTGGGCATAAAAATAGATTTACATAATTTCTCTTTTGTGCATATATATATTCAACGTTTGACACATTTCAAACTCCATATGAAATTGTTCTCTAACCTTCTTTTCACCTCTTTCTAAAATAGTGGTTATATCTTCTTCTGTCAGCTCACTATCTTTGGAAGCAAAAACATGCGTGGCTCCGTGCCGGATCATCTGCAGCATTTCATCTTTTGCCAGTTTGTTAGACTGTTGGTCTATAAGCCTTCCTAAAATTAGAAGAAACATGTTTAAAGTTATAATACAAGAGTTCTAGTACGACCATGCAAACAATGGATTTTTTTAGTTCACTGGCAGAACAAGAAAGGAAAATCAGAAGAACCATACAGAAAAAAAATTACATTTCATTTGAGCTGAAAATAAACAGAAATCAGGAACTTCATGGAAAATAAAAAAGTAACAACTTTGGATCAAGCCACAACAAAAAATGTTTCACATTCAGATAATCCAAATTCTATGTTTAAGATCTTATTCTTATAAAGTTAGCTGAACTTTTAAGATCAAAATCTTATTTTGAGATGAAAAATGACAAAGTATTGTGTAATAACCGCTAAGAAGTACTTAATATTTTTAACACTTCACCCAAATTCAACCCAAATCTCTCAATATTTTTCCCCAAACTCCAATTTCTGTCCCAAAATTTCACTTATCCTATCTCATCTCTTCACAGACCATCAAAATTTTGACCATCACCCTTTCAGCAGCCCACCCTTTTGGAAATACAACCTTCAAAACTTAACGTTTATTTTGACAAACTATTCTTCCAAGAGCTTCTAAACAAAGACACACATAGTAGTTTTAATGTTCAATAAATTAATATGTGGTAAGAAGCACATCTATATAATTATTTTTATCTCTCATGGAACATTTCTTTTTCTTTTTTTCCTTTTTAACATATCACAAAGACCAAGTAATATCTATTCAGCTGTAGTTTGCTTTCCTCATTTAGAGGCTTAGTATAAGTCTATGCCCACATTATTTAGGAAAAGATAATTTTTTCAAAAATTTCAGCTGAACAAGTGAATAACTTATAAATGATAGTTTCTTAGGTAGATTTAGTGTACTGCTATTATACACAAGGCCTGCTTTTTCTCATACTGTACATTTGTACAGTTATTTAACCCATACTTTAAGGGACTGAACAATTCTGTTGCGGACAAACACATATAGCAGTTGATACCTTGTTGTATAACTATAGAGTCCAGTCTCAGTTTTATTTCAGCTCTTTCTACAATCCTCTCTTCAACAGTATCATCAGTGATAAGTCGAAACACCCGTACTGGTTTTTTTTGACCAATACGATGCGCACGATCCTAACAAACATAAATCAATGAGTGTTCAGCAACAAAAACTCACAAGCAATAGACATTTAGCTTGCAGAAACAGCAGACTGAAACTAGCATGTACTTCTTAGTTCCTTGCTTATTTAAGAGTATACAAAAACATAAAACCAGTACAGAAATATTTACTTATATCTTGTTATCACATCTTTTTAAGTTTGGGTCATTTCATAGTAATAAATGCATCTACCTCGTTGTAAATGAAGATAATGTCTGTCTAGACTGCAATTGGGAAGTGGAGATACAATAGTATATACATACCTCTCACTTGACACAGGTATTGAAACTTTGGCATTCCTGGCTTAAGCATGTTAACTCCAGGGGCAAAGCCTACGCAGCCACAGCTTCAATACTGTAGCTGTCCCAAGCTAGCTACGTTAAAGTACCAATATGCAGCTCACATAGTACAGGTACAATACACAGCAAATGAGGTTATATGACTAACATATATACTTATTTGTAACAAAACTTGTGTTTATTCTCTTGGAAAACATGAATAAAAATATTATTTTGTCCTCTTAAAAGTTAAACAACTGGCCTTCAAGCTGTTGGTACCAGGATGTTCTGACTGCCCTTTAAACATGAGCTGTTAAATCTTTTACTCTGCTGCATAATATTAATTTCTTCCTGATGCTACTAAAACTCACAAACTCATCAGTTTCCAGGAAGTTGGTCTACTATTGGTAGTCAGCATGCGTATTGAAAGGATGAGTTATTCACAGTAAGTATGTGCTGTGTTTAAAGGCACTAAAATGAAAAAAAAACAAAACAAAACAAAAAAAAACAAACAAAAAAATCCAACCAACCAACCAACCAAAAAAACCACAAAAAGCCGCAGAAGAAATACCCACCCCTCCAATCATGGAAGAAGGATCATGTGATTTCTGGTCCACATGAGATAAATTATAGACTTGATCTTTTGATATTCAGCACTCAGAAAGCAAACAGTTTAGTATGTTTAACCCAAAGATTCCCTGGCATCACCACCGAATGATTTTACACTTATGCAGAAACAAGGTGGGTTGCAAAAGCATAAGCTTCCCAAAAGGGAGGAATATAAAGCTGCATGCTCTTAATTATTTGCTATTGTTTTGGAAACAGCCCTCTGTTATTCATTTACTGTTGTCTTCTGAAAAGACAGAATTAAGAATAATTCTGTGGATAAACAAAATTGACACAGTATTTTGACAGAAGTAATCTTATTCAATTATTAAATAATTAAAACATATTTACAGAGAAAAATCTACAGTTTCTTCCACAAATCTGTTCATGGTCTTTTTATTCCTTAGTTTCTTGGTATTAAATACAAAAAGTAAAGAAAAGGAACAAAAATGCAAGTTCTGAAAACACTTATACAAAACAGA
Source organism: Nyctibius grandis (assembly GCF_013368605.1). NCBI lineage: Eukaryota > Metazoa > Chordata > Aves > Nyctibiiformes > Nyctibiidae > Nyctibius > Nyctibius grandis. The sequence goes on from NC_090670.1 coordinate 17,878,050, forward strand.
ACAATGACAACTAACAAACGAATGTGTATTACGGAGTTAACTCACCATGGCTTGTAGATCTACTTGAGGGTTCCAATCTGAATCATACAGAATAACCACATCAGCAGTTGCCAAATTAATTCCAAGACCTCCAGCTCTGGTACTCAGCATGAAAATGAATTTACTGCTGTTGGGAGCATTAAATGTGTCTATTGCTTCCTAAAAGAAAAAAAAAGTGTCATTAAAGTATCAGAGTTTTCAAACAAACTTCCAATATGTTGGTGGCTTTGCAATGAAATTTCTTTGAAACTTACAGAATTTTCATACCAAAACCAATTTTTATAGAAGTAAGAAACTGTAGGTTTGTACAGGTGGAAAAATCCACTGAGTCCACAAAACACTACATTTTTCATTTATTGAGGAACAAATGAAACCTACTTTACTGTAGAGTTTGGTTAGGAAAAACATATACCCTTAGCAGCCTTTTTAAACTGTAGTATTTTTGCTTTAAACAATGATGTAACTACTTATACATATATATGTAAACACTAACATCTTAATAACCTAACATGTAAAACAAAGACATTTCTTGTTTATATACAACTTTCTCACCTCTCTTTCTTCATGTGGCGTCTGTCCATCAAGTCGGCAGTACTCATATCCACGCCACATGCAATAGTCTTCCAAAATATCCAGTAAGCGAGTCATCTGACTAAAAAGTAGAACTCTGGAACCTGACAGAACACAGAAGGTTTTGTCATTGGTTTTCTGTTTTAACATTAATCTTATCACAGAGCCTACTATAGAGCATGAATAAGAATTCATGTGAAATATTCTGTACTACGCCTAATTTACTCAAATATGACTTTCTTCTGAAGTTACTTTTCTGGTATTGATTTAACCTCTCCTCAAGACAGGTTACTTGGTAATTTATACAGAGGTAATACACAGCTGAAGAAACAGAACACTTAAAACCACGGTAGGATAATTAGCTGACAATTGATGTGCACAGACAAACTAATCCTCTCATCAGAAATTTTCTTATAGACAGCAGAAGGGAGGCTCTGTTCTTCCTTTCCTTCTACTTCTCCATATTATTAGTCTTCCTCATCATTCCTGTAAGCCTTCCTTCCCTCCATGTGTTAAGATCTACATAGAAATGATTTTCAACAAAAAACTCACTGACAGTCATGAATACATTCACTGGAGGAAAGACAAGAATGAATCCATGCAATTTTTGAAAGGTAGTTTTACTTACAACGAGCATTCAGATCACTACTGTTCATAAACAGTACTCACCTTGCTCTCTGAGTTTTGCTAGCAGTTTATCCAGAACTAACATTTTACCACTGTTAGTGATGAGATGCGTGTCAGTGGTGTAAGGAGGGCCCGGCTCAGCACCATCAAATAGGTAAGGATGGTTACAGCATTTCCGCAGCTGCATCAGAATATTCAGCAGACGCATCTTATCCAGTTTCCCCGCTGAATTCAGGATATCAATATCTTTCATCAGGATCTTTGTATACCTGAAGTTTTACAGGCAATTTGGAACAACTCTCTGTTTTTATTTGATATTTAAAACACGAATGAAACCCTGCAATATCCCAATTACTTATTTCTGGATGTGGGAGTTTGCTTTGTTTATATAATAATGAGCTATATTATTATGAAACTTGGTGAAAATACCTGACTGATAATGAGAATTTATAAATCCATTCCTAAATATGAAAGGCAATTTGTCTGTGAGTGACAATGATCTGTCATTTACTGGGTTATCTTACACTTCCATTTTAGGATTACGAAGTGGATTAAAGATAACATTTATTTGACTGAAGCTGCTACAATGAGCTGGCACCTTTTCTCACATCTCTTCTGGGTATGTGGCTCCTCAAAGTTTTATTTTTATTTCAGCTCAGACTTTTCCTGGTGCATACATACTTGGATCAAAGGAGGAAACTTAGTAGACATATGTTCCTTCAAATAAAATTAAGGAAGGAAAAGAAGTTTCTGCTTTCTTCCACCCAACCCTTTTCATTACACTTCCTGAGCTCTTTGTAACTTGTGCATTTAATAAAAAAAAGCCCCAAAGACAGCTATAAATAGGCTTCTCCATCTGACTGTCTTAACATGCAACTACAAGAAAAAAAAAAAGCACTGTCAAGAGCTGTAGCATTCCTTATCAGAAAAGAATCTATCTTTGATGTAAATAACTCACCATTCCCTCTGCATTTTGCTGAGCCCAAGATAAATTTTTACTTCCTTCTTTGGAGGCAAACTCTTTTCTACTTCAGCTTTTATGCGACGTAATAAAAATGGCTTCAAAACCTACACAAATTAAGAGTTTTTCCACAGATAAATTTATAAAATTGATTGCCTCAAATACAAAATTAACAGATTAAATTCTCCGATTCAGAACTAATTGATATCTATTCATGTCATGGTGACCCCGTCAGAAAAATTCTGCTAAAGTCTGCAAAATGAAGTTGTCCACTCATAGGCTAAGTTCACGCATAAATACGTAACACTACACAAAGATTGCCATATATTCATTCCAGTTGTTATCCTAAGCAACAGCCAAACCCATTAGCTTATAAAATCTATTTATTACATCTTCACATAAGCCCTGTTTCATTTCCACTTGCAGCATATACAAAATACCAACATTGCAAAGGTAAGCAATATATGTTGTACTTCCTTCTCATTTGTTTTGTTACTGTATGATGAAAAATGTCTTTCCTGTCATGTAGAGGCATGCCTTTATTCAGACTGGCATGACATGTATCAGTATACTATTCACAATAATAAATGATTTCAAAAAGATCTAAAAATTCTTCATTTTCACGTTTTATGTACAGATTTTGTCTGCTTCAAACAGTAATGTTACAAAAAGCAGTATCTACAACAGTAAGTTCCAATATTTAATTCATGAAAATTCCGCTGGGCATTTCTGTAACTAAATACCTTCACGTTCATCTTCTCAACTTTGAGATGAAGGGAGAAATAATCTGTTCTTCTTTTTTTACACTGCGTGTGCTAAAAATGACACGTGATTAAAGCTTTAATTACTTACAGCATGAAGTCTTTCTACAAGTTTCTGATCACCGAGACAATTTTTAGTGTCGAACCATGAGTCAAAATCCTGTGGTGAGAAACAGCACAATTGGTATGAACTGTTTATCATCTGTAGTTTTAACAGACGCTTATTGACTCTCTTTCACTCCAGCTGAGTGTCATAAATCTTGAGACAAATGACTTCTATAAGTGAAAGAAAAATCAGTCTGCAATTCTGTGCCAGCTCCCCAGCACGTTATAACCTTCAAGTCAACTGAGTAACTCTGTAGACTACATATTATTACTCTGTCTAATTTAGAATGGTTTTCCATGCTCGTCACTGCAGTGTCCAAGTTCTTCCCCTTAGTGCTTGTGCAATGATGGCGCAGGAAGGTAAAAAAAGAAAAAGAAACCAGAAGCCTTAAGTAAATGAGAAGGACGACAGAGCAAAAACAGTGGAAGCAAGCAACACAAGTACAAGGAAACACTAACAGTAAAAGAGGAGAAAGATGACTCAAATTCTAAATAATAAAAAAAAAGGCTTACGCCTATTTGCATGCTTCATATTCTTCACTCTGCATTCCTTTCCCAAATTTTGTTCCACTTTGCAGAATTCTTGAACTACTTTGCATAATTCTTGAACTAGCTGAAGTATTACATTTGCTATTACTGGCCTGAGGCCTTATCTGCACCAACAGAATACACTGTTTTAACTAGGTTGAGCAAAAAATGTAGTCTACAGTTAGGTAAGCCACAGAGCTTCTACTGAACCCAGGTCTTCCACATCATATGTCTCTTACTAGACTGGTCATTCTCCTCTTCTGCAGATAGCAGCCTGGAAATCAACATAACAAGACCAAGACCGTAGTTCCAAACCTCAACTTACATCTGCAGAATTGAAGACATCAGGTAAAAGAAAATTCAGTAATGCCCACAGCTCGTGGAGGTTATTCTGTAAAGGAGTTCCTGTAAGCAGCAATCGATTTGTTGTCTTGAACTCACGTACGATCTCTGACAGCTAGAAATACAACAAATAGTTACCATCATCATGTACATTTAAGCATAATGAATTTTCATCAGTTTCTGAAACCTGAAACAACGTCAACTAGATTTAATGACAGTGAACTACCTATGAAATTCATATTTACCACCCAATAGCTTATGGTTTATATTTTAAAAAAAACACCACACCTAACACTTAAAATCTGCTCAAATCAGATGGAATCTTTTGTGTCAAACTATCTTCAAAGTATCAAATAATTTTGAGTTTACCTTAGACTTCTCATTCTTTATTCTGTGGGCTTCATCAATTACCAGGTACCTCCAGTTAAATTTTTTGAAGACTGATTTCTCTTTAATTACCATTTCATATGATGTAACACAAACATCCCATTCACCAGGCATCATAACATCACGGATAAAAGCAGCCTAAAGTAGAACAACTGAATTAATAAACATTTATAAATATGAACAATTTATATGGAATTCAGTGAAACCTATCTCCACCAACACTACTGATGCACTAAGCTAGCACACAAAAGAAGACTCTGAAACACGTTTTCAGTAACTGAAAGTTACTGTAACAAAAGCCTTAAATCCATTGTACTTTGGGCACAGACAGATCATCACCTGGGGTTAAGTAAAACATAAATTTTCTCCTATTGAAAATTAAATATTTACCCTTCAGCATAATTTTTCTGTAATTTAGATACAGTACGTACTACTAATAGGGAAAAACCCCTCTAAACTAACTAGTCCAAAGACACAATCCACAAATAAGTGTTTCAAAACAACTCACATAGCTCACTCCCATCTTCTCGCTTTCCTAAACATCTCCCTTCTCTGTCCCATCTCTAGTTTGCAAGGGATACATATCTAGGCATATAAATCCTTTTACATGAAAGAAAATCACCCTACGGAAAAGCCACACATGCAGGTCTCCAAGAACTTACTTAGCAGGGTACACAGACCACCCCAGCTAGTAGGACTGACAGAACTGTTCAAGTCCATGGCCTTGAAGAGCTACCTAGTAAATGAGTGTTCTGTACAATACTGTGCACTGACTTACAAATGCAAATGTAAGCTCAGAGGTGCTTTAGCCACCACAGAACAGAGAGATTAAGTAGAAAACGAGGAAATGAAAATTGATGACAATACAAACATAAGACTCTGAAAGCAAAGAACATACAAAGTGAAGGCGCACTCTTCCCTTCAACACAATCTTCATTTCATTCCATGGAACTAGCAATAAACACACTGTGGTACAAGTATTATCAGACTCCAAATTAAAACAATCTGCAACGAGCAGTACAGTCAAATCTAAGACTATAGCACTGGAAGGAACTGTCCAACTCACTGGCAGAACCAGCAGTTCCTTGCACAGAATCACAGAATCATTTAGGTTGGAAAAGACCCTTAAGATCATTGAGTCCAACTATTAACATAACACTGCCAAGCCCACCACTAAACCATGTCCCTAAGCGCTGCATCTACACATCTTTTAAATACCTCCAGGGATGGTGACTCAACCACTTCCCTGGGCTGCCTGTTCCACTGCTTGATAACCCTTCTGGTGAAGACGTTTTTCCAAATATCCAATCTAAACCTCCCCTGGTGCAACTTGAGGTCATTTCCTCTTGTCCTATCACTTGTGAAAACAACCCCAGTTCCCTCAGCCGATCCTCTCAAGTTTTGTTCTCAGAGCCTTCACCAGTTTTGTTGCTCTTTGGACGTGCTCCAGCACCTCAATGTTTTTCTTTTAGTAAGGGGCCCAAAACTGAACACAGTATTCGAGGTGCAGCCTCACCTGCATACAGGGAGACAATCACCTCCCTCTCCTGCTGGCCACACTATTTCTGATAAAAGCCAGGATGCTGTTGGCCTTCAAGGCCACCTGGGCACACTGCTGGCTCATATTCAGCCTGCTGTCGACCAACACCCCCAGGTCCTTTTCCGCTGGGCAGCTTTCCAGCCACTCTTCCCCAAGCCTGTAGCATTGCATGGGGTTGTTGTGCCCCAAGCGCAGGACCCAGCACTTAGCCTTGTTGAATCTCATACCGTGGGTCTCAGCCCACCGATCCAGCCTGTCCAGATCCCTCCGTAGAGCCCTTCTACCCTCAAGCAGTAACAAGTCGCCATGCAATCCATATGAAGAGCCACTGAATTCACAGGAACATCCAGCTCGTTGATTCCCTTCAAGTTAGAAAACCACCCTATATCTATTTTAAGGCCTTCACTATGAAAGATAAAAAGCTCTTCAACAGAATCCTAGTTACAAGGCAAGGCATGGACATAAGACACAAGTAAAGAGTGGGAGAAGTCACCTAAAAAAAAGGTGAAGAAAGAGGTAACAAAGTGAGGGCAATAAAGGAAAATGAATAAACTCTGCCACAATGCAAACACAGAAGAGGTAAAAAAAAATAGGTGCAAAAATCAAAGAGGAAGACAACAGAAAAAGAAGTAAGTCAGACAGCTGTACTTTGATCCGAGTCTATTATTTCACCTACTGATTTGCATTTTTTCCTCATAGTTACAAGCATAACATTTTGCATTTTCAATGCCAATACAGTTAAAGATTACTAAAAAATATTGTAATTAAGGAAGTAGCTTAGGGAGAACTCCACATACCCAAATGCTAGTTTTTGACAAATAATTAGTACATCTTTGAAACACAGAGCACTTACTCTGGCATCTTTATCTCCAATAAGGCAAACAGCACGTAGCGATGGAACCCAGCGTTTGAATTCATTCATCCAGTTGTGCAAAGTTGATTTTGGAACCAGGACCATGTGTGGCCCAGGAATGTTTCGGTAATGCTTCAGATAGCCTAATAATGCTATTGTTTGCAGAGTCTTACCAAGACCCTGCATTGACAAAGAGGGGAGGGAAAGAAACCTGTTGAAATGAAATACCACACAGAAGTAGCTTCAAACAATTTTCCTACTATATAATTCTGCCACTTAAGTTGTTTAAAGCCAACTACACAGCAAATGCAATACGATTTCTTTCACTGCATTATAATTCCAGTTGTGAAAAATCTAACTGTTGTAGAATGATGCATACTACTGCATATACATTAAATTCTACAGGCACTTTAGTGTTGAATTTTGCCCAATTATTAGCATAAAAATTCCAAAAGATTACTGCTTACCATTTCATCTGCCAGAATGCCATTAACACCATTTTCATACAATGAGATCATCCAGTTCAAACCTCTAACCTGATAATCTCTTAGTGTTCCTCCTTTCACATCTGTAAATGTAAGATTTCTCTAAGTAGAAAAATACTAATTCTAAGTAGAAAATTTTAATTGCGATCTGCTCAGATTTTAATTACATCAAAGCAATCAGAAAACTGTCAATACAATACTTACATGAAGGAGACTCCTCAAATCGAATGCACACATTAGACGTTTTTCGACTCTCTGACAACAGCTCTTCATCTTCCTCTTGTTCTGTGCGTCTGTGACGATACCTAAAGAAAGAATCCAAGATTCATGTTTATAAGAAATAATCTCAAAACACTGGCTATAAAATCAAGAGAGACAAATTATAACAGAAAATCACTGATCTACAATGTGTATGTTCTAGCACCCTGACCAAAAACATATCCTGTTAATAAGTTATTTCTTATGGTTCATTCTAGCTTTAATTAGAAAGGCTGACATGAAGCCCTCTCCTCTAGAGCCATAGCTATACTATACTCTGACAACAAATATCATGAGTTCTCTAAGGTACATTTTAATGAGCAACACAGAAATACAAGATACACATCAGTGGTGGCCTTAGAATCAATTACTTGATAACTACACCATTCAGAAGAATCACATATTCAATAAAAAAAAAATTTTTTTTATTTATAAACTAGAAAACGTCATTTTATAAATGTTCCAAAAACTAGTTGCTTGCTATTATAAGCCCCCTCAGAAACACTACATGCAGGCTATGCCTCCATTATTGACTAATACAAACAGACTGGTGGAGTGAGACTATTGGTGCTGAGGATCCAACATCCACACTACGTGTATGTTTTCTTGTTTTAACTTGGTCCAACTCCACTCTGGACCCACTGACATGTCCACTAGCAGCTGGAGCCCATCAGGTGCATTTCTGAAATGCATCTTCTAGTTCAGCGCCATGCAAAAGAAATACAATTCATGTGCTCCAAAATCACTCCACAATAGGTACCAAAGCACAGTAAGTGGTAAGAATCAGGGAATTTACTTTAAAAGCGCATTCCTGATCCAAGGTCATACTGACGTTGATGGATCAGCATGCATACATCAACCAGCTTTTAAAGAAATAATGAAACACCATTAATAGGAAAAGTTCTGGACTTAAAGCACAATCTCTACACTACTAACTAAATAGATGTGTTAAAATGCATAATTTATTTGAAAGTGTAAGAAGACAGAAATAAAAATAAAACATACTCCCCAGCTGAAATCAAACTCTGTTTTTCATCTTTCTTCATCCGTGGCCGTCCCAGCTTGACTTTCAATGGAGATGTTGGTGATTTTTGTGCTGCAGGTTGAATAAAATGTGCAAAAAGCTCTGTCTGCTTCAGGAGGAATTCAAATCTTTTTGCTCGATCTGCTTTCTAGTTTCCAAAGTGGGGAGAGAATTGAAAAAATAAAAATCAGTAACTTTCCTTCATAAAAAAAATGTATTTTTATTAAGAAACAGAATTCAGACACTCATAAGAAAAACTTATATGAGGAAAGACTGACAAGACCATCTGCCTACTGTTAGCCAACTCAGAGGGCTACAAGCATCATGAAATAGCTCTTGAGCTGCTTCAGCTTACAGCTAAGCATGAATTGCTTCAGAGCACCCAGTTGTAACGTGTGGTAGTTCAAGTGATCCTTCATAAATACCACAGCAATCTGGAAGACATGGCAGGACTTGATAACCTCATCCCAGCAACTCATCCTCATTCAAAACTCAAAGATTAGTATAACAACCCAAAAACAGTTTACTTGTATAGATTACTTAAGTCTGCACAGCACACCAGCAACTGTGAAGTGATGCTTTAAAGCACTGTCTACAAAAGTGTCACGGTTTAAAGCTGGGCTGGCTATTAAACCTGCGGCATATGCTCTCTGTTATCCCCCCAGAGGTTCTGACTTACAGTAAGGGATGATATCCTAAACTTGTTCAAGCCAGTGGCAAAACTTCCATCAGCTTCAAGGCTATCAGGATTTGATCCAAGACAACAATGTGGTAGCTCTGCTTTTACAAGTATGACTAAAGTAACGGATGCATTAGCTCAATACTGCTTTCACTGAAGTTTGTGAATTTTACTGTCAGATTTCAATTTTCAATCATTTCAGTTTTGCCATATCAATGAGGCATATGCACTTTGCTATATAAACACAGCAAAACATATGTCCTTCTCTGTATTTGAAAGACGTTACATAATTTTTAAGAAAAACATGCTAAAATGCAAATACTATCTGACAGAATGCAATTGGCAGTTTCTCTATGCCATTTCTAAGCATCATGTAATACTGTACCACTTAAAGCAATTTTCATGTGATCTCATTTATATATCTTGATATAAGCTACAAAAGTGAAACTGTAGTGCTGTACCATAACCTTTCTAAGAAATACACAAACAAAGCTTTTCTATAGGTAACTTACATGCAAGTAAAAGTGCTCTAACAGCAATAACACAAACCAAAGAAAAGGACAACAAAAATGAACCTGATGTGCAATGCAGGATCTTGCCACATGAGGGCAATGCATTTCTTTCAATAGAGCATCACTTACCAGCAAATATCTTTACAAAGATCTCCTGGAAAAAAATTACTATTATTTTTCCCTTGCATTCATTATTGGACCATTTGTGTAGATAACTTGAAAACCAAATAAACTGTAAATATCAAGTAAAACTTTTAGGAAAAAAAGATTCTAAAAGGGGAAGTAAAAACATGAATGTTTATGCTCATACAGGATAAGAACAAATCCATTCAGAGGATTTATATTAAATTAGTAATACATGATGGTTTTGGCAAGTTAACCATAACTGGTAAGGTTCTATACTGAATGCCACAACATACTTTTCTGCCTGCAAAATTATTGGCTGGGTGTAAGCAGCATGCCTTGATAAATAGTAAAGGTCTAGCTCACAACTGCACAATTGATGAAAGGCAGATTTTTTGATACCTATTCCCTTTGCCTCTTAGAACAACCGAACTAACATTCTAATTTAGGAAATATGTAAATTCACCACGTATTACTGTGAAACTAAGTTTAGTTACTTACTCAACTCATTCTCAACAAACAGATTTACTTGTGTGTCTTCTCTGGCTAAAAATTAAGTATTCATACAAGTAGGTATCATTTTTTCTATGTCTAACAGTGATACTCTTCCCTGGCTTCTATGGTATCCAGTCCGTTCAGACTCTACTATAATTATTAGGCACCCATTTAACATTAAAGCTTTTAAGAAAAATGCAGCAAGATACAGATACCAGCTTCAACTAAGAACTTATTACATGTGTCATCCAAGAATGTGTCTTGTAATGTCTTCCTGGTTTCTGCCTCTTTGTAATACAGAAGTTACCCTGTTCTCTCTTCTCTGCAGGACTACAAGCTCCCTTCATTTGTGTCGTGGACAGACCCTCTTTTGCATTGTTATGGCACATATATTATGGGGCATATGAACATTTAAAACCTTTATGTTTTTATATGATGAGAAGCTGGCAGCTTCAGTATTTCTCTCATTTAAGATGCAGCTTAAGGATGCCTCTGACATGATTCAAGAGGTCATCAAATAAAACTAGCAGAGACAGATTCAAAATCAAAAAGGGAGAGATCTAAATATAAAGTGCAATTGAATAGAGACTCCTCACCACAGGAGGGTGTGGATGACTAAACCTACATGAGGGGAAAAAAAGCAGGCAGACAAATCCATGGGGAAAAAAGAAAAAAAAAAACAACAACAAACAAAAAACAAAAATCCACTGACAACTAGTGAGTATAGAAACCACAGCCTCCAACTCCAGAAATCATGCAGCCAAAAATACTTGGAAGAGTGGAACAGTATTTAACAGAACTATCACTATCTGCTTCCTCTGTTTTCATATTCTTTACTGAACACCTACTGTGAGAAACACCACACTGGACCAGACATTTAAATGAATTTTGATTTGTTTTTCTTTTCTGACACATCCAGTCTGCAATAACTCCTTGTAACTGTCTTGATCTAATTCAAACAAACAAACGTCATAAAAAGCTGCAGTATCTTTTGTCATGAAAACGCTTACCATCTTCTCTTCATATTCTGGGTCAACTTCTTTCTCAGGTCTAGCTGCCTTTGGAGGAAGTTTGAGTTGAAACGTGGGATCATTTTTCTGGAATTCAAATTTTAAACACGGTATAAATATCAGCCTCTTTATTTACTAAAGGAAAAAGATACCAAACTGAACAAACCTACACACTACAAGATAAGCCTACTACTTTTTAAAAGTAATTATTTCAAAATGAAGTGACTGCATTAATCATATTATTTCACTAAAAGCAGAACGTCATATCCATGACAAAACTAAAGAGGAGATATGACCAGATAAAATCTAAGTTGAAGATCTGTCTCATCCTCATGTTTATCTCTGCAAACAGGATCCAAGTTGAAAGCACTGAAAGAAAGTACTGAAAGAGGATGAAGTTTAATCTTCCACAGAGATCTACCTGTAAATGCATAATTAAATTTAATATCTTGAAAAGATATTTTTAAAAATTAAGTGTGATTTCTAAATGTAAAATTCCTAACTGTAAATTTCTGGCATTTGCATCTTGGTTGGGTTTTGTTTGTTTGTTTTCACTTCTAGATGAATAGTCAGAGTTCATTTGGAAATATAGGTTTAACTACTCTTAGCCATGCACCTAGGAAGAGACACAAGTTAAACAATCAAACCAATCCATGCAGCAACCACTGCATAGACTTAGACAGTTAACAAAGAACTACCTTATTTACTGTAAATGAAAGACATTTAAGAAACTATAACAAAAATGGCTGACTTTTGTAGTTTATGAGATTCATTTCTGTCTGCAATTAGGAAGCTCAAGGTTTCCACAACTTCAACTGCTACATTGCTATATTTAAAAAAAAAGCTGGCAAAACCCATATTGGCAAAATATCTTTTTTAAAAAGAGAATCATCAGAGAAATGTTTGGTGGATTTTTTTTCCCTAATTCAGTCTTTGAGGTATGCCTTTTTAAGCGCCTGTTGAAAATAAAAAAATATTAATTATTTTTTGAGATGCATTAAATTATAAAAATGTTTTTGAAAAGCATTGAATAATCTGAAAGGAACTGCTGATGTGCACGTCTGTATAAAATGTAACAGCTTCTTAATCTGACATATGCTTTAAGTATCAGCCTACTACAAATACGTCAAAATAAAATAATAATCAATCTAAACTATTCAGGGTCAAGTAGCAAAACCAGACAAAAATGGGGCCAAATATGTAAAAGTCTGCCAAGCAATATTATGCTTAAATTTCAGAACTGTTACTGATAAATATATATGTCAACTTACTCTAACTTTAAGCACAATCATGCAAATGGAAGGAATATTTTCTGAGGTCAGAGATCACCTTTTCAAGGTTTGGCCCAACGGCATAATTCTCTGCAAAGGCGAACAGTACTAAGTGTATAATGAAGTTGTTTGACAAGTTAATGATTTTATAAATGCATGAGTTCAGCTTTGCAAGGCCCAATTATTATGTTACAAATAAGCAGCAATAGAAGCGTTCCATTCACTTACAGCTTCTTCAGTCATACAGGTAATCAGCTTATCTCAGAAAGCATGTTAGGAGAGGACTGTTACACCAACATGCCAAAGAGCAGGTTATACATATGTGTATAGTCACACCTCCATTGTATCACTATATAACATACACTCCAGTAAGAGAGACTGACAGTGCTAATATAAGGCCCAATCCTTGTTATTACAGTGACAAAATACTCCTCAGAGGAAAACAAAATTGACAGTAGGCCATTTCAGATGTCTCCCTCACCTCCCCTAGAAATAAATTACATAGATACGTGCTACCGGAAAAAAGTTGTCTGTCTACCTCAGGTAAGTATGAAGTTTATCCTGGACAAAGCAGAACAACTCAGTATTATGAGAATCCCTTCTAACTGCAAGTTTTCCAAGTAAAACATAATGCAGTATTATCTTTCTAAGCCTTAAGGCAGATGGTTCTAATGCCAGTTCTCTTGTGACTCAAGATTTCCCCAGAAGAAAACTTATAGTGGCATACAAATTAAATTTATGCAGAAATAAGTATTTGTGAATAACACACTGAGCTAATGAAGTAAATGAAGCGACATGTAAAGTTACTGCAGCCACAACACATTCTACGCCTACATAAAATCACATTCTACACCTTACCTTTCAAGACAAAAATAGTTTCCCTGACCCCCACTCCTCATTGCAGTGTTTGTGTCAAACATTGATGGCCCCAAAATATTAGAAATAACAAACAGGAGAGTGTCAACAGCTGATGAAAGACACAAACAACTTCAGACACATACCTCCCAATACCCTTTCTCTTCCTCACAACTTAGAAGGGAAAAGAACATGCTGTAATTTCACTAAAATCCTATTCGGTGCTGGTGGAGCTAGATGGGCAGGAGGGACAAGCATCATACCCAAACTTGCTTCTGCATAATGTTCTGAGTTATAAAAATCTAAATTATTGAATTTTCATATGAGTAAGAATACTTCTCTCTTACTATCAACGGGATCATGTACCTAATACAACATAAAACCACAAAAATATTTCATCAAGTCTGTGAGAGTTTTACCCTAGAAACTTTACACAAGCATCTTCATCACTTAGAGGGCTGACTCAACAGGAACAGGAGGATAAGCAGAAGACTCACAATTAATTAACCAGTAAAAGAAAAAAAGTACTTTCGTTTTTAACTCAGGGAGCTAGCTGGTAACAACCTGCCTCTGCCCTAGAAAAGTTTTCCATTAAAGATTAAACCCCACATAAGAAAGTCCCCTGAAAAATCACTGTCATTTAAACACAAGAAACAAGACCATGCAGCAGTTTCAAAAATAACAGAGCCTGAGTATTCCAAGGATCCAAAATACTTCCCCTTGAAATCTCTACTAGCTAGACTAAACAGAGCTACTAACTTCAGGCTGAGAGAGAGAGATTTCTGTCTAGTAAGTGCAATAGTTAGTCCTAAATTGGGTAGGTCATGTGAACACCTAAATAAATGCCTGGGAATAAGAACTACTGCTGCTGCTTTAGTTGACTTCACTCTTGTAACCTGTGCTACTGAGAACTTTAAACAGATGCATTAAGAATAATCAGAAGGACCCCTATTGTGTTTAACTCACATATACAAGGTGGAAACACATTCCAAATAGCCATTAAGTTAAGCCACTGTTTTGGTACTACTACAACAAGAAAGACTATTTATAGTGAAGTAAAACAGTGAGAGGGGAACAGAGCACAAGAGGTTGCATAATATGCCATTATTATGCAGAACGTGTAACTAAGTGTATAGCTATGGAACAGATCTGTGGCCCAATGTGAAGTGAAATTCCACAGTCTGAACAAAAACCTCAAACAGCAATTTTTTTTTTTTAAGAAACACATTGACCAGTATGGCACAGTAGCACAACGTTGATAATATTTTAAACCATTCACTGCTTTCAAATGATTTCTCCAGGCAAGCATTCCCTAAACATTTAGTAGTAACTTTTTCTCAGTTGACTTGTATAAAATTTTGTAGAATAAGTTGTGTCCAATACAGAAGCTTTTTCCCCTGAACAATCAGGTAACATTCAGAATTACATTGTACTGTATCTCACAGCTGTTTGTATACATAAGTAATGAAATAAAGAATCAAGTGTTCTTTTCAGGCAAAAATGGACTTTCATCAATTGGAATTAAAATTCTGATTACACTAATATACGTAGTTCCACAATTTTCTCCAATATCATAAAAATATGACACACAGTCATCATTCTTACTAAGTTCTCATAAGATTCATTCTTCAGATTAAATCTTGTTCAGTTTCCAAGGATACCCGAATACGTCACTTTTTACATTCCTTGTGTCTTAGCCCGTGGTCTTTTTTTCCAAAAAACTAAAGGAAGAAGGCTGGCAGCCAGACATGCTCTTTTGAGGGGTTTATTCTGCATCACGACTGCATTTTAGCTGGGCAGAGGGAAGGCTGAAGCTCTGGAGAGTGAGGGCTGGGACAGGCCGGTTCAGCCGTAACCTCTCCGAGCCGCCACCGCGACACCCCCGCCCAGGGCCCTCGGCCCCCGCCGAGCCCCACGCCCGCTGCCGCCATCCCGCTCCGGGACAGCTTTACCTGGGGACAGGGGAAGAGGAACAACAGGGCGGGGGGCACTAGAGGAGGGGGCCCTGCGGGAGCGCACAGGCTGCGGCGCTGGCGGGGGGTCCATACGGGGCAGAGCCGGCTGCATGGCACGACCAGCACCGGCGTGCCCGGACTGCACGGCAGGGAAGGGGGCACCACCGGGGCGCCCGGGCCGTACGGGGGGCGGCAGCTGCCACGGCGATGCCGAAGGGGAGACCGGGGACGCAGCCCGCGCGGCGGGGCCGGGGGGTGAGTCCGGGCGGGGGTCGGCCTGCAGGGCCCTGCAGGCCCGGCCGGGCCCTCATGGACTGCGGCAGAGGGGCAGGCGCGCTGCCAGCGGCCCGGGCGGCCTCAGGGTCAGAGCGGCGCGGCCCTGAGGGGCGGCGGGGCCAGGCGCGCTCGTCCCCTGAGGCTCCACCGCCCGCAGGGTCCCCCCCTGCCCGCCCCCGGAGCGGTACCTCCTCGGCGCCGGGCTCCTGCGCTGAGGCCGCCGCGGCGGAGGTGGAAGGCACCTCGCCGTCCGCGCGGCCGGCGCCGCCGGGGCCGGTGTCCATTTTGAGCGCGGTGGGTGCCTGAGCCACCGTCCGGGGGGCAGAGGGCGGCCCCACCGCCCCAAACACCGCGCGGCACCGCCCCTCCCGCCGGCCGCCCGCCCCGCGCGGATCTCGCGATACTTCGGCCAGAGCGGGCCGGGCGCGCGCGTTTCCCGCCGAGCGGTGGCGGTGCGCGTGCTGCGCGTGGCGGCCCGGGGCGAGGCGAGGCGGGGGCTGACGGCGGGGGCTGACGGCGGGGCGAGGTCTGCGCCACAGGCCGGGGAGCAAGCAAGGCCTCCTGTGGCAGAGTCAGCGGGGCCTCTGGGGAGGCTCCGGCCACCAGTTCCTGGCCATTCCCCAGTAAGTGCTGCACGAGGGGCCACCCGTGGCCTACAGAGGCCTCGCTGCTTCCCATCCTCTCAAGTGGCACCACAGCTCACAGAAGAGAAAGCTGTCAGGGCCACTGCATACATGAGCAATAGCTCTGGACATGCCCAAGGGCAGAGTTATTATGTACTGCGCTGTCTCCAGGCCTCCTCGGCATCCACTGTGTTTTGGAGACAACGCTGGCTTGAAGGAGCCTGAGCTGGTGCAGCCATGACTGAGGTCCTTTACATGTCCCAGCTGCCGCCTTTGTAATCTCCAGAGGGCCGCCAGCCTGTGCCTCATCTGCAAAGGACAGGATGCGCTCTCCTTCCCCTGTCTTCCCAGACAGCAGTCCCTGTGGCCCTGGCACAGGCATGTAGAGCATGTGGACTGTAGACTCTTGTGGAAGAAGGAAGCGTGGGTGCTGACGTGGAGAGCTGACAAAAGGATAAGGTGCTGCAGGAGCCAGACAGTAAAACAGAATGGTATGGGGCAGAAAACTTTCTATTTGCAGTTCATTTTTCTTGCTTCCAAACCCTGTTGCAAATAGCGAGTGTGTTTTCCTAAGTGCCCCAGGCTGTATTTGAGAGAGAAAATCACCTCTTAACATCTGCAAGGCTAAGAGGTACCAGTGGAGCTCCCAAAGCAAGAGTAGCTTATGGGAAAAAATTATTTTTTTCTTAAGCCATTTCAAATTCAGCAGGTTTTGTTTATTTCATACTGAAAATTGTGCTAATGAAGCCCCTCAATTTAGTTACTGACAATGCACATGTTTCTGACTGTCCATGCAAGACATTCAGATTTTCAGCTGCTGAGCTGTAACTTTACTCATACTGCTAAATGATTCCGAAACAATCCTTGAGATGGCAGACTTAAAAGACTGAGAGCTCCAAATCAGCCTTTTTACCTGGTGGTTACTTACAAAGTCGATATTATGAGCATTTTGTCCAGAGAAATAAATGAAACCCTAGCCTTGCAGGCAGAATGAGCAATAAAAGCTTTTTCATTCCAGTAAAAAGCTCAGTAGCTGTTATCAAGATTGTTTTGTATAACCCAACAACTAAGCTGAGCAAATGGGTTATTGCAGCTCACATACACTGCATTTAGAAAGACCTCTGAGAGCTCTTTTCTATCCATACATTGACTTCAATGAGGTGCCATTTTGTGAAGAGTAACTGAATATCTGAACTATTTCCATGACTGCCTGATTACCCTGAAATTCAGTATCTAAATTATGGTCCAACATAGAAGATTTAAGCTCTAAACTCCCCTTTTTCATGTTGTGAAACAGCTGCAAAACAGTAACAGTGCTGTTCCGAATTATTTAGTACCCTATTGCCTTCTGCATCTGTTGCATAGTTTATAACAAAGCAAGGCCCAGAGCATCTGCAGTAGCCCTTTCACATGATTTATTGTTAAAAGCTTTGGGAAGTACATTTTTCATAGCACAGTTGAGAAGAGTGACGTGGCTGGTTTTGAAAGAGTACTCCAAATAGCTTTTCCAAGCAGAGCTATCTAGAAAATGTAGCTTACCGTTAGCTATGCAAAAAGTCTCTAAGGTGGAAAAATTCCAGTCTGTGACATGTTTGCTCCTAGCCTTTACGGAAAATAGCTCACTACCCATTTTTAATATTTGACTTTCCTACTCCAGTTTCAAATGCTTGTAGCTTCTGTTTATGCAAAACACTCTCAAGTGTTTGTCACAGCTTGCGTTTTACTTGAAATTCACAGGAACATTACATGCTGTACAAAGCAATCAAGCTGCTGCTTTCATGAAAGATCCCCTTTGGATATTTTTTGCTTGTGTGCTTAACATTTGCAGCTGGAACTTTGCAAGGATGTTCTTAGTTGCTTCTCTTAGACTGTGTCGTGTACTCCTGTGGATCCACAGGCTGTTGGCTGAAAAAATCACTTAGTCATATAACAGTATTATCATGTGATAATCTAATTAATTATAAAAAAAAATAAAGTGTTTTTTTTGTATTTATATACTATTTTTGTACTTATATCTTTTCTAATATATTTGCAAAATCTCACAGAATTTCTCCAGTTGTTTTTTTTTTTCTGTGGTTGGGAGGCAGCGGGCTGATTGTCATGTTAAAGTTGTAGATTTAGGTATTAGCTCTTTGTATTCCCAGGTTTATTACTTCTTATTTTACAGTCTGCCAGACACGATCACCAGGGCTGAATGTGTAGTCTCCTACACACTGAGGTTTCACAGCAATTAAGGCCTCCTCTGTCCAGCTCAGAAAGATGGCACTTGACATACTGTATGATGAGAAGTATGTTTTCTTGTCAGACACAAAAAGAGAAATTACATGTACTTAGGCTCACTGTTAACCACTTTTATGTTTCAGACACTGCTGAAATATGTAAAGAGCTGATGAGATACAGATCCAGGGACATTTTCATTACTATCCAGGTAAGACTGTAAGATTTGTGAAATCTTGGACTGTGGCTACTCAGTTTCTCTCAAGCAGGGGACTAATTGTAGTGGTCTTAATTGCTCTAGTACAGATATATTGGGTTTGGGTTACTTGTAAAAATAAATCTTAGTATTCTTTGGAATTACTTTATAGGCCAAGTTGTTATAAAAGCCCCTTTTGCATGAGTTTGTGTGGATGAGTTGTATAGGTACCTACCTATGGGCGTGGATGGAGAAATGTTACTGAACAGCAGGCTGAAGAAAGAAACAGTACATGCTGGGAGGGAGTGTGTGAAAATCCCCCAAGAACTGATAAGCTTTAGAGACCAGTAGACCTGTTGAATTCACAAGAACAGATAAACTCAGTACACCAAGAGTCTGCCAAATCCATACAAGGCCACCAGAACGCACAAGCGTCAACAGGTTGTGTCACTCGGACCACAACCAGAAAGAGGTGGCTATGGCTGCTAAATACAAGTGAAGCCCACAGGACTGTATATACACCTGCTGAAAAAGAGGAGCCCTTCAAAGACTTTCTGAGCACCTTAGTAGGCAGGTGGGGTTGGGCTTCCAACAGTTGCACAAACCAAGTAACTTGGTGTGTTTGCATAATCAAACCATGTGAATGCACTGTGTGGCTATAGTTATCTGCTGTTAGCAGAAAAACTTGATTCTAGGGATAAGACCAGCTTAAATAATAAAAGGTGTCTTAAATATCGGTTGTGATTTGTGTCTTGCCTGACTCGAAAATCCCATTTAAAAGTGACAGTACTGCTGTCAGATGTCACTAGGTGGCAACACTGACCCGTACTCGCCTGAGGCCGGCTGCGAGAGTCCTGACTTCAAGGTGATCCAACAGCCTATGTACTATTTAATATGAATGATGCTCAGTCTTACAACTGATTTGATCAAGAATAGGAAAAAAATTATGTAAATTAGATTTGTAAACCATCTTTTACCTGCTGTTGTTTACTTACTTCTAGAACTGTATCATGTACATTCAGTACCTTCCCCCAGAACGGCGAAAGTGTCTTGTAAGGGCCTTGGGCAGGTAGTATCCTCGGACTTTGGGATCTGTTCACTTCCCTGTGCACATTCAGGCAGCTCTCCATTAAATGCCATAGTCCAAAATCCGCATGAGCTACGCTAGTCATTTCTGGCTTAAATGTACTAGCGATGAACTTAAACCACAACTGTGTAAAAACATGTTAGCTGTAAGCAATAAACAGCTTTATAGCTCGGAAACAAACAGGATCTGGGAGTAACAAAAGTGCTGTCTCTGAGGTGTTTGTGAGTTGGCTCGCATAGCTGCCACCTTTATCTCTGTACCTACATTAGCGTAGCCGAAGTGTGAGCAACCACAGTGCTCTAACCACGCGTTACCCTGGCTGCGGTGTTACAATCTTGCTTAAAATGCTTCTACCAGGTGTTGCTATTTAAATATTGCTTATATTAAATACTTCTCTTTTCATCTCAGTTGTTAACTGGTTCAGAGTTTCACGGTTGCCTTGGGTAAAAGGACATTGGTGACAGGGCTGAGGAACCAAGTGTTTGGGGCCCAGGGGCACTAATAGACCCTGGCCACCCTCCCTGCCCATGGGGGCCAGGAGCCCCCTTTAAGGTCAGACCTGGGCCTTCAGGGCCTGTCTGAGCTAACTCCCAGGGCACAGCAAGGGCCAGCTGCTCCCTGAAGGAAGGGGGTAGTATGGCCAACAGGGCAGGGGCCTCACTAGCCTCACAACACCTGAGCAAGGAGGGCAGGTCTAGAAATGGTAGCCAGGCTCCACCGGTAGTCCGGACTTTCAGGGGTCTCCTTGTATCTTCTTTGTCTTGTTTCATGGTGTTTCTGCCTTTCCATCTCTTCCAAAACAGAGTTTACAACGCGTCCAATCTAACAGCAGTCTGAAAACGGTGGTCTCACTACCGTTCTCCACGTGGGGTCTCGCTCTGTACTGTCCTGTGCAAGCAGTGCCATTCATCTTAACATAAGGTGAGCAACATCAGCAAGGCTGACCCAGCAGAAAACTATTATTTCCTGTCTTTTATGCTTTTCCTACTGGTTTAGTGCTCTAAACAGACTTGCTATATGGTCATTAAAATGCCAAAAGTGACAGGAGAGTGGTGGGAGGAGTTCACAGCTAGGGGCAGGAGGGAGAGCGAGCCTTCCCTTCCAGCAACAGCTGGCTGCTTCGATGTGAGTAAACCCGGACTGAGTTCACATCTTGGCACATAATCAAACTCCATCTACCACCACTATCTCTGTCTCTTGGTTCTCAAGTCAACTCACAAGGTGAAAACCTTCCACCACACATCTTTTGCGCAGTTTTACTTATGGCCTGTGGTTTAATATGTGCCTCCTATTATTTAAGTTGTCTTAACCATTTACCTGCTCCCTCATTTGGCCTAAGCTAAAGGAGAACATTGTACGGAGAAGCTGTTTTCCAAATCTAGGAAGGACTTCTTTCAGTGAAGAAATGTCTGCTGTTTCTGTGAAGTCTGCTGCCTGGCTGTGGTGGCTTGTTTGGCAGAGAAACCATCTCTGCCAGTTTCCTTTATTACGTCTTCTGTTGCTGAGAATTCAGAAATGCCACCTCCGTTTGTACGTCAGGGGTTACGTCCAGCAGCGCAATTCTATGCATTCTTGCACTTACTTGTGCAGCCCTGTTTCATGCAAATCCTTATTTCATAGGTTCCCTTCCAAAGTTTAGCCACTGTAGGGTTCCAGGTTTTTTCCTTCCTCACAAGATTAGAAAGAAATGTAGGCCTCCTCCTCTAGAGCTTACAATATAGAAACTACTTCTAAAATGAGTTCTTGGTTTATGCGTCACTCTTTTGTAACCCAAGTTTTGCTGAAGATGTCATTTCCGAGGATGTCCATTGCTGCAGAGCTTTGTGGCAGTTGAGCAGATGATAAGAGCAGTCCAGCCCCTGTATGATGTAGTTCATGGCTACAAACAACAAGTGATTACCTAATTCTGCCTCCGTTACAGGCACAAGCACATCCAAGCAACACACTCTAATAGGTCTGACGTTAAGTATTCTTATAGAAAGGGGGTTTTGGTTTGGTTTTGTTTTGGTTTTTTTTGTGGTGCAGGCTTCATATTCATGCATCAGTTTTCTGTATTGAATTTTCATTTTAACCAACAGTCTCTGGAGTTGCTAATAGAGTTTGCAAAACCTCATTCAGCATTGAAAACTATAACAAAATAGCTAATGTAGCCTTTGTATCTGGTTCAAAGAGCTGATAGCTGTACAAATACTCATTGTTTTTTCCCATCTTGTATGCAATATTGCATTTTTAATTCCAGGTTTTAGCAACCAAAGCTTTACTGTGATACTGCGAAGGCTTCTAAAATGGCCATATTTCCCAACCACACAGGTTTTTTGCTATATTTTTTTCACTTTGTATCCACTTTTTTTTTGGCTGTGTGTTCATTTTAGCAGTGCGAGAGCCAGGAACTCTCACAGTTTGGTAAATTATGAAAGTGAGAAGACTGTCATCTCTTCATGGATGTGATGAGCCAGGTTTATGTGATCACATCAGAATGTGTTAATTTGCTGAGTCTCATCAGGAACTTACTGTGAAGATACCTTAATTGCCTATATGGATACCTTTAGCCCTTTGCAACTCTGAAATTAAACATAGTGGCTCCTTCCCCGCTCCCACCATGTTTCTGTGTTCCTGACCCCTTGCACTTATTGGTGTTTCTGCAGGTGAGCAGTGGGTTAGTTCAAGGTTCTAAAAAGCAAAAAATGAGCCCAACAAAGAGAATTACTAGTTTTTTCTCAGATCGGCACAGCAAAACAACTCAACTGCCCACACACACAAGGGCCAGTGCCAATACAGCAGGGAAACAGATAATTGGCAAGATGGAGGGTGGGATTGCAGCCACACTAATTTGTATCAGTTTAAGCTACCATAAAGCACACTTTAATAAACAACATTAGAATTATGTATTCTGTCATGAACTCCAGATTTTGCCCACCTACAGACAATGATGTCATGCAGATTTAACAATGATCAGGGATTCCTTTGGAGGTCATACAATAATTCCTGATGTAATAAGCTACGACTTTGCCAAAACCTGAAGTGTTGTGTCATGAGAGCCCCTAACCAGAAGAGACTAGTTTTATTGAAAGTGAAAGGCATTTTAAAAGTGATTTTAGATCAAAGCAAAAGCTGTCAAAAGAGATTTTTCCAACAGAAATAAATCTGAAGCATACTTTGCTGCTCACTGCAATGGCATCCTTTTCTCCCCTAACCTATGCAGTGGTTTTGCTGTATTGAAAACCTGTAAATAACCTGCCCATAACAGAGACAGAATCTTAAAAATTTTGAATATTTGTGAGTATGCAGCAAGCAGGCCAGTGCAGTATAGCCTTTAACTCTCTTTAATGATTGCTGAAATTCTTTCTTCACAAATTCTCTGCCCAAAATAAATTATCTCTTTCTTTAGCAAAAGCCTGTTTCTGTGGGTTTGATTTCACACTGTTAACCCTAAGCTGTTCACAGACTATTTGTAAATGTAACACTTCTTGTTCAAAGGTTTTAGCATGCACCAGGATTTCATTTAAATACAGGAAATGCGCAAAAGAATGCTGTGAAGTACTGCCTGCATTAGCCTTGCAAACAGGGCAGATGCATTGCATAAGCCAAAAGCCATCACTTCAGTTGCCACAGGCTTTATCCTGCTGTGAAAATGCTTTAAATCCTGTCCTTTTTATCCATTTTTCCTTGCCAACATCCACTCACTGTGGAAAACTAGACTGAACCTCTATTGAAAAACTAGATTGAACCTCTAAATTTTCCCGAGTACTCTCCATTTCTGCGGAAGGATCTGTTAAACTAGAGTAGCTGCTTTTATTTTATCCCAGTCCACACAGAATCTGTTTCTGCCTTAACCCTCGCTCACCCATTTTTTTGCTATTTTGCTTCCCTGACTGCCTGGGCCTTCTTTCTTCCTCATCCTGTAATGATTCTTCCTTTTTTGTAACAGTCTCAAACACACAGCTGCCAGCAAAACAATTCTTCCTTTCCTGCATTTGCATTCTTCACACAGGGCAATGTTTTACACGCGTAGTTTGGAGTAAACCAGTTTCAGCAAATCCTTGCTTTCAGGAGATTAAAACTAAAATTTAATAATAATTTGCTATTTCTGATCTGGAAAAGGCATGTCATAATCTTGATGTCAAATAGATTATTTTGGATTTCTGTGTCATATCACCAGAATCCATCAGCTGTGCATAGGTGAATTCCTCCAAGTTGCCGTATAAAGTTAATCAGTAGACCCTCTCACACATGGGCTGAGTGATATTCATCACTGTTATAGATGAAAAAGGAAGCAGATTTTTCTTAGCTTCTAAAAGTAATTAAGACAGTTAGAAAAGAAATTTTGGCTCTTTAAAAAAGCCATCTTCTCTGCTTCTGTATCTCGTCCCTCAGCTGCAAGGATTTTTCGCTGACCTTGAGGGGCCATTGATAAAATTGCCCCACAAGGAAACCTCAGAAAAGGGTTGATACCAAAGCACACGTAGAGAGTAACAGCCAGAACTTGCTTGACCAGCTATGCAGACATCATAAGATTGTTTACTAGTGTGCCAACAGAAGCTGAAAAGTAGCAAAAGCACATTTTTTACTGTGTGCTTCCGTGGATGACAGAAAAGAGAGGAACCTATCTTCTGGCAAAAGTGCCAGGCCAGAGGTTTGACCCAAAGCGGGGCTCTGTTTGTTACCACCCCCACTTCAGAAAAAGGCAGTTGTACATTTGCAAATAAATACGCTATTCAGCAGAATGCCAGGTCTTCCACCAGTTACTTTCCTGAACGGGAGACTTTCCTATGAGATGCTGGATGTCTGCTGCTGTTTCCCAGAGAAGATTATTGCCAGAGGGCGTTGGTCTGTTTTCTGAAACAGATTGACAGAGTTCTCCCTATGTGTCATGAGAGCTTTTGGTAAAATTAGATTCTGCTCTGTCCATAACAATAAAGGCCATACCCACATGCAGCTTACATAGTTCGTACGCTTCCTGGAGCAAAACCACAGCAACGTTCAACTGTCTGTTTTCTTTTTTTATTTTCACAATGGCTCCTGCTTCGAAAGCAGGTATCTGACCGTTGGGTCCTGTTGCTACTGAGAGCCTGTGGGTGACCGAGTACGAGGTCCGGTTCAGGCAGAATATATTTGTCAGTTAAGCAGTGTCATGCAGGCAGGGGCAGCATCGTTCTGTGCCAGGGGTCAGGCTCCAATTTTTGTAGTTAATTGTTTAAACAATAACAACAAATCGTGTTGCTCTGATGATCTGTATGCATTGCTCTATTAGACCCGATTTGTATGGTGAGGACAGGCTATGGAAAGGAAGAGAAGGGGCTGAGTTATCCCCTGTGACTTTGCTGAATTTGTCCTTGTGAATGGGAAGAGAGTGAAATATTTGAGTGCAGTGGGGAGCAGAGTGGTAACTGTCAGGAACAGCTGGAACATATATACTGTGTCATGTCTTTTCATGGTACGGGGCTTTTCTGCTTGCTGTGGGAATGCTGCAGAGGCATGTTAGCATTTTGCTGAGTAAGTGTGGTGCGAGATCCATATGTAAACAGGGATCAGTCACTAGATGAGAGAAAAGGGCTGTTCTCCCAGGGCTATGGCTGTCTCTTGCATGCACCTCAACCTCCAAAACCCCTGCAGGGTTTTGTAAGTTCAGTGTGGGGCTAGATTCTGGGAAAAATATATGCTTGTGGGAACATCAGTCTAGATAACTCTGATGTCTCTTCCTGCTTTGATACCTATAAATTTGTAAATGAAATAAATCGTCCTGATTCCTCCCACCCTCTCCATCCCGATTATTCTTACGTCCCCAGGGGAGCAAGGACTTTCACTGCTCTCGATATTAATAATACCACCACAAGTTGCTCTGCAACATGGAAATGGGCAAGCTTAAATAGCACACTTCCTTCTTTAAATCAGTTGGCTGTAGGGTCATGAAGGGATTTCCCATCAAATGCAATTAGCCAATTTGTTCTCTTCTGTTTTATTAGTAGTCAAGTGTCGTTTTTCTCTGAAACATCAGTAGCCTAAGTTAGGAAAGGAGAGGAGTAGACCAGTCCTTTCATGACGAGCAGAGAATTCCTCTTAGGTATCTGGCTGATGTGAATTGCCCACACATTCAGGGTCAAACTGATCATGCTTACTCTGCTCTTCACTAGTGGCACATATGAGGTTAGTCTGAGGAGGACAAAGACTCTGACATGATCCAAATAAAGACAGATTATTGAAATCTGATTGAGACATATCAGAACATGAGTGACCTGTACAATTGGTGTAGAATAGAGAATGACTTTACCTTCTGGGGTTTCAATTTTATGTTTTACATTTTATTTATTTTTACTTTCTCTGTAATCATGTCTACAGTTCATATCCATGAAGGCTTCTCAGCTTATCGCTTTATTCTAGGAAGTGTCACATCAAGAAAAAAAAATATCTCTTGTCAGACTTTGAAGATTTGCTAAGACTGGCTCTGATCTCATATAGAAAGAAAGATAATTTTATCCTAACTGCAAGTCATTTTGGTTTGGGTTTTTTCAGTGGTCAGTCACTTTTGAGAACATTCCTGTAGCTCTGCCTACAACAGATTTGGAGAGGCAAGAGCCACTGGCTTATGTTATTGTTACCAAGCAAAACCCGGTCTCTTTCAAGGTAACCATGAGATATGTATAAATAAAAGCTTAAAATGCAAGACAAATAATCCTAAACAAACATATGTAATTCTACACTTTCAAACCTTTCGACATTGCAATAATATTAAGAAAAATAATTTTTTTAAAACTTTTCTAATTGGGTTTTGCCAGTGATTTCAGCATATGTATTCAAAACATACTTAAAAGTCCGAAACTAAATGCCAATGGATAAATGCAAAAGCTGGAACTAAAACAGAACACCCCAAGGGTTTCACAGAAATGTTCAGCCAAAGTCAATTTTTCTTTGCTCTTCTTTCCCTTCACTTTCCATTCTGTTTCCAGCCTCAGCTCACTCCCTACATATGTCTTCAACTGTAAGATTTTTAAAACAAAGACCCTGTCATTCACCATCACGATGAAGGATTTAAATAAAGAATTTTATAATTTAAAAGTGGTTGAAAAATTTGTGCATGGAGCAGGACAAAAGTGAAATCCCACTTCTTCCATCATGGCTCGATACCATTCATTTTTAAACCTGCTGTTGTCAAACATATACGTGAGTGACACATTATAAGCACAATGAAAATCATTCGGGTAAGAAAATAACTTTATCTGCTCTTTTAATGTTTGGAGCACAAATACCAAGAAGGCACAGCAGCTTTCATAACAAACATGTTAACCCCCACATGCTCTGCTTAATTATGATTTCTGGCTTCCTGTATTTCCCTTGAGGCTACTGGCACCATGAGTGAACTGGCACAGATTTTATTTATTCTGAATATGCTGAGCTGCAACGTGCAAGTAGTTGGGCAGGTGCTTCACAAGCAACTGAGCTGTTCCAGCAGTGAGGACAGGAGCTGTCTGACAGAGGAACAACACATCTAGTAGGGAACAGAATCGTTGTACCCCTCCCTGTCACCATGGCTACCACTCAGGGGGTGTTTTTTGGGCAGAAGTGCCAATTTAAGCAACTGCTGATTTCTTACTACTGCCCCTGCATCACCCTCTCCATTGGTCAGGTACAAGTGTGTAGTAGGCCACAGCATTTATCAGATCAGGAAACTAGTCCTGATCCAGCTGGAAAATAATCTCTCTTTTTCTGACTTATTCTTTTCCAGTCAGCCAATTTTCTGATTCAATTCATCCTGTACCCACACGAATATACAGTGCCTGTGTAATGGAGGAGATGGCAGAAGGGCAGGGACAAGTGGCTTAAGAGATGGGGACTACTGGTGATTTAAGCAGCGTTCTCACTGAGCGCAATCAAAGATGAGGCCGGAGCACTCTTTAACACTGTGGTTTGATATTCAGTGTTAAATTCTGTTTGGCAGGACAGGCAGTCCAGGTTCCTCACCACCCTGTCCTGCCCCCTCCCCATCTCCTCTGCTGCCTTGTTGCAAGTGGTTATGCAGCTGCACAAGGAGCTTGATGGGGAAACCCGTCTGCCTGAAGAACGATCCAGTAAAAAATGGACATTATTATGACAATGCAAGGTCAACACATGAAGTATATCACAATTCATTTCATTTTGGCAGACTAATGTTATCAAGCCTTCAGCTTTAAGGCTAATGTATCTGTCCGAGTGACACAGTCAAGTCACATGTAGAAAGGACACAGTCAAATCACACTTTCCTTCCCTAAATAAGTTCCATGGCTGGATGCATCTCTCCATGGAGAAGTGTTACAAAGCCTTGTTCACAAACCTGCTATAAAACACATGAAGGTGTTAAAACATCGCTGCGGATAAAGGACGTATGGAGCTGAGTGAAGGTGGTAGTAGAATGCCAGGCTGGGAATTAAATAACATTGCAAGCCTGTATGAAAGTCACTTACTCTCAAACAAAAACCTCTCTAGAGAAGTCAGAGCACATTTGAAGTAAATTGTTTATAGTTTCTTCGTGGCAGTTTTAATTTATGTTAAGATTCTTTCAAGACCAGTGATAATGTAAAGCACTAGCAACAGGGATGCTATGAGTTTATACAGATTTATTTATACAGTTATGTAAATGTACATAGGGCATGTATTTATATATTATACACCATTTATAGTATATATTATATTAAATACAATAAATAAATATTGCCACAACATTTTTGCCTAAATTCTTGAAAAAAAACAAGCATGGTTTCCAGTTTGTCAGATTCCAGCAGTGACACTGCAAGCTGTTGTCAGCCTGCCCTGCCGAAGAGCTCCAGCTCCTTTTTTGTGAAAAAATCTGTGGAAAGGTTAAGCTCTCACCCAGGCCTGATGCCACCAACAACACCTTGCAGAGTCAGGCAGAGGCGTATGAGACTCCTCAGAAATTACAGACTCGTAAAACCCAGTGAAGAATCACTGCGTCCACTTTAAATCTAAGTCAAAGTTACAAGGAACTCGTTAAAAATGAACACAAGCTGCCCTGTCCTTGAAAAGCCAGGAGTTTCCCATCCTGGAGAGAGGCACTAACTCCAAGGACAGCAGCAATGTTATGCACTCTGCGGTCATATTTTGCAGTTGTGGCAGTGGAATGGCAACCTGTCTCCCTGAAGTCACTTCTGAAAAAGTCTGTTTCTAAAAAATCTGCTACGATGTGACCAAAAAAAATCCAGTTTATTCATAGTAAGTTCATACAAGGGACCAAATGCTACTGAAAACCCTTTAAATCCCTGAACTGAAGAAGTTTGGAAGGAGCAGACCAGGCAGATGGTGGAAGCTGAAGCGGACGCGTCAGTGCGGACAGAGCGCAGCAGATGTGCGGGCTGGCACCGCAACCGCTCCGCTGCCGCCGCCTGTGCCTCCATCGCCGGGCCAAAGCCCTTCTCCTGCCGTCGAGGCCAACCGCGCCTGGGGCACCACGCCGAGACAAGCACTTCATCGGGGCCACCGCAGCCACCGTTCCTCCCGCACCTCCCAAGGCTCGGCCGCGGTGCGGGCTCACCCTGCTCCCCCGGGGCGGGGGGCTGTCAGCACCCCGGGGGCGCCGGGCTCCTCCCGGGGGCGCGGGGCCGGTCTTCCCCCGGGGCGATGCGGCGGCCGGCGGGGCCGGGCGCGGGAGCCGCCCGCTGGCACTGGCGGTGGCGGTGGGTGTCGCAGCCGCCGGCTGCGTGGCGGCGAGCCCCGGCCGCCCATCACGTGCTCGGTGTGTTGCATTGTGTTTGCGGCGGAGGGAGGGCTGGCCGTGTCAGTGATCAATGTCATGACTTCCTCCTCGGGCTGGAGCAGTATCAGAGCACAGCTGAAGGAAGCTGATTGCTGCTGGTTTCAAATTGGCTGGGAACAATACACACACACGCACACACGCACCCGCACCCGCAGCCCGCACCCTGGCTCCCGCATCGCCGCTCCGCGCCGGGGGGGGAAGATGAGCTCAGGGGACGTCGTTTGCACTGGATGGCTCATTAAATCACCCCCCGAGAAGAAACTCAAGAGATACGTAAGTGCAGAGGCTCCTGCTGTTATTTTTTCTCGCTAAACGGATTTCGGCATGTGCTCGGTGTCTTACTCTTCCTTTGCAACGTCTCGCTTGGTTCGGCTTCGCCTTGGACCAAAACAAAAAGATTTACAAGTCCGTGCGCTTATGGAGTATTTTAGTTTTCACCGATATTCTTGTGCCCTTTGAGAGTAACCTTTCCCGGCTCGTAAGATTATAATGCTTCAGTTGTTATGCAACATATCTTAGGTTAAAAACCACATTTCGGTTTCAGTTAACGTTGCCGTAACTAACAGAAATGTTGTAACAGAATTTCAGATGTCACTTTTCCAAGGAAGGGCAAGAAGCTCCTGAAGAAAACCAATACTTAAATTCTGAGGCTCTGCTTTGTTAAGATGCTCTGTAATTTCTATGGCACTTGCTAAAGGCAACATCTGCAATAGTTTTATTTACCAATTTAACATGCCAGATGCGGTCGTTAGCAGAAAGCTTTACTTTTTGCCTGTGATAAAGAGGTGCTAGAAGATGCCACGCTGTAAAGTTCCTGATAGCTGAAAGGTGCAGGGGGCTGGTGAGAAGCAGCGAGCACTGCGTGCATGGAGAGCTGCAACTGCATTATGTGTGAAGGGGGCCCCTTGTTTCGTACTGTATCTGCCTGCCTGTTTTTCTGGAAAAAAAAAAAAAAAAAAAGTGTGTGTGGTGCAAACATAGGGAACTGTATCATTGCAGGGCTGCGAGGAAGGCATTCCGGGTGGAAATAAATGACCCTTAAAAAATTGCTTGGGACAGCAAGAAAAATGTAACCCCATCTTGGGCCATTTTGCATACTCATTTGTGATGGTTCTTCATCAGTCATGTTGTTGCTGTTGTTACACTTTTGGAATCGGTAATATTCGTTTGAGTCATGCACTTCTAACCTAACTTACCCCAGAGCACTGCACTGTACTAGAAGGATGCCACCATATGTGTCTGCCACACTCGAGCCGTATACATAGCTTACATCATTTGTCATATTCACTTCTGTTTATCAGCATTTTTTCTGGACTGCTGATGTTAGCTTTTTCTAGTAATATGAGGAATAACTGTCTCGCGAAGAACGTGGTAGATATCATTTCGTAGTGTATTTTTTCTTTGCACTAAAAAACTAGGAGAAAGGATAATTTACTGATGTTAGAATTTACTTTTAACTTATTCTAAGCCAGAGTTTCTTCCTTTAGATCACAGTATTGCATTGAAATGGCTGAATATTTGCTTTGTTCAGTTAGCATTTTCCAATTCTAAAATAACCGCTATGATGTGTCTCAAGGGAGCCGCAAGTAAAATACAGATATCTAATTTTTGTTGTATTTTGTAACGAGTGTACTAATAGCACTGTATAGCAGGCACTAGACAATGCAAGAGCCACTGATTCACCCAGCTGGTGTCATTAGTAACTCTGTCAGTGAAGCTATTTTTGATGACTCAATATTCATAAAAGGGCAAAGTAGAGAAAACAGAATGTGATAAAGCTGGGATTTGAAAGCCCCCATTATACAGTCAAGAGAATAGTCACAACAGGGGCTCTGATCAGCTCACAAGACTAGTTGCAGCCTGCTCTGCTCAGATTTTGCCCTACAAAACCTAGGGAAATTGGGTCTATGTTATTCTTCAAACATCGACCACTAAATTAGCCAGATCTCTGCAAATTAGGCTTTATTTTCTGCTTAGGAGGATAAACTACTCCTTTATCCATAATCAAACAGAAAGAAATCTTCTGCAAGTACAGCAAAGATTAATGTCCTTTCTCATACGACTGGATACACAGTAGGTGCTACAAACCAAAAGGAAATTGTCTCTTACCCACTGTAAACTATTTTTTCCCACTTTTTATATAGTTTCACCAGCACAGTACCTTGTGCATCTTGCACTGGGGTGGTAGATAGCTCAGGCTGGACCACAGAGACTGCTTAAAAACAACACAAGCTTTAAAACAATGACTGTTTAAACTGACTTCAGTAGGTGTCAAGTGTCAACCGCTTAGAGGAGAATGGTGTTGGCTCTGGTTCTGAACAGACAACATACATAAATCCCCAAGCTTTACACCACCCTTTGTGTTCTGCTGGCAAAACCCATGCTCTGAGCTGAAGCTTCCAGGGAGCTTCAAACGCAGCTTGGTGTGCAGCTCACTGGGATCTCTCTTACACCAGAGTGACTCAGTTGCTCTCATGGGGTTGTCTCGCAGTTTACATTTTCCTGAATTCAGCATCTGGCCTTTGTAAGGTGCAGCCTGAGGGTCTCTTGTTTTATACCCAGATGAATTCTTAATCCTCAATCTATTACAATCACTAAGAAAGTCCAATTAATTTCAGTGGAATCTGTAGTTAAGATACCAAAGTGATGAATTCAGGTTGTGAGACTGGGAACTGCAAATAGTCCCACTGAAGCCACTGGGAATATTTACAGTGTTTATAAAATTAAACAAACACATCTTTGCAAGATTAGAGCCTAAAGACCAAAGTATACCTTCATTTATGCTTGTTCTCTGATGAAAGCAATTAGGTTTTCTGTGCATAAACAAGTCAGAATTTGGCTTTAGGTAAGCAGAACGTTATTTTCAAAACTTTGAAAAGCAAAAAGCAGGTGTCAAGAGTCTATATTTTTCCTTTAATGTCTTACAAAGCTGATGCTCTTAGTAGCACTATTCTTAGAAGTGTCTTATCATTCCCTAACAAAGGCTGCTCTCTTACATGTGCAGGAAACGAACATGAGATTAATTACCCAAGTGTAACTTTCTGTAAGAACAAAGCGCTTAATGCTAAATGCAGAGAATTCATTAGAAAGCACAGGGAGCTTCACTCCAGCAGGCAAATACTCTTAATAGTAGTTTAATAGCATGTACAATGCTTTTCCCTCTCTCTGTTACTTGAACCATGAATCCACCATGTCAGCCTATTTAAAGAAGCAGTTGTGCAAGGAGTCTCCCAGGAGAGCATCTGGAGTGTGTTGCAGTTCTGTGTCCCTAAGTGTGACCTGAAAGCTTTGCTGCTCTCATTTCCCCACTTGATTCCAGCTTTTCTCACCGGTCGGGGCTGTGTGGCCCTGAGAGGTGCTGGGGAACCCCCAAAGCTCTGGAGGAGCTGGGTATGGGCTGGGGGCGAGAGAGGAAGAAGCTGCTCCCAAAAACTAGGCAGTGGTGGTGGCAGAGGTGAAGTCCATCATGCTCTAGACCAAAAATGCTAAGTTTCAGGCACAGTTTGACACTCACCCCACAGGAAGAAAACCTGGCCCCACTGGAGTTTTTTGGTATTGATATTAGTGGATCATGAGTACCAGCATCTGTAGGAAATTAGATGTCATGGGAGAATCTGCTTCAGGTTTGATGGGTTTCGCAGTGCCTTATATTAGTGCTGAATACATCCAACCAGGGATTCAGATTAGGCGTTCAGAGCCGCAAGGGAAAGAAGTGTTTATATTTGTTAAAAAATAATTAAAAATTCAGAAGGCTCAGGGTGGTGGCGTTCATGTATCCCAATTCTGTAATGTCAGCCTTGAACAGCTGGCTTTTTGATGCTTTTCATATGGAAATATATCTGCTCACTGACTGGTAATATTTGTTTTCTGTTTGTTGGAGAGGGAGGAGAATGGTTTCATGGCCTAGAAAACAAAGGAATTACTACAGCCAGTGCAAAAAGTCACTATGAGGGGGAAAAAGACATGGAAGAAGGCACAGAGGATGTCTAATGAAATAAGAGACTAGTGCCATTGAGAAGACACATTGTTCATGTCCCAATAAGGAGAAGGAGATGGGATTTTTAACATGCAGCTAATTTCAACCTGTCCTCAAATCGCTGTCCTGTAGTTTGTCCCACCTGTGAGGAGCAGCAGCAGCAGTTAGCCAGCCTGCCCCCCCCCGGCTCCTGTGAACACCACGCCAGTATTTACTTACTGTTAGTGTTCAGTTACGTGGTTTGCGATAGTAAAGGGCTATATACAGATGCTTGCTTGTTGTGAGTCAGTGCAGCTCCGTTTAAGTCAATGCTGCACAGCTGTCCTCCAGCTGAAGAGCTATTTTTAATCTTTGGTACTATACAAATTGATGAGGGAAGACCACTTGTTCAAAAAAAGGCAAGTTTCCCACTTTACTTGAGTGACTGGTTTCTTCAAACATTATTGAAAATCAAAATTCCTTGTCAGCATCTCTAGAACAAGAATCTAAATGGACCCTGTATTAGAAAATTTAGCCTTGTACTTCTTACCACACTTCTTCTTGGAGTGTCTGGACTGGGAAGACAAATGGAGGTGTAAATTAATATACCAGATGCAAAAAGCTAGTAAAGCAGTGTCTGTTCCTGCTGTCTCTGTGCGAGGGGCAGTAAGTGCTGTCAGAAGGGCACAGCAGCAAGTAGCTGCGGACAGACATCTCTGGCTGTTGGGGGGATCTGCCAGAGCTCGACCACAGCACCCCACCGCCAGGGTTTTACAAGATAAGAGAATCTAGACGACTTCTCCATTTTTAGCTGAAGTTCTGGTATTTATCAGGAGAACAAACGGGAAGTTACTGGCCACTAAGAAGAAAAAGTAAAGTAGAATTATGGAAGAGTTTGCTCAAGTAATAGGAAGAAGAGTCCTACAGCACTGCTAAGGGTGGGTGGGATGCAGAGCGTCTGCTCTCTGAGCTAGCGTTGGGCTGGTGTCAGCAGAGGACATTGCCACCCTTGCCTAAAAGAAGTCCCCAAGTGCTGTGTGAGGTCAAGTACTACTTCTGCTGGTTTGGGATTTGGGGGAAGTTTCCAAAAAATAGCTATCAAAGAGAAATCTGAACTTAATTTTTGTCCATAAACCTTTTTATTTCCAAATGCTTCCTACAAAGCCTCACCTCTTGAGCTCTGTCCCCTCTGAATAGAGAGTTACGGCCACCTTTCATACCCTGCTGGAATCGACATCCCGAACTCTCATGGAAATAACTGAGTTTATTTAACAAATTTGTGCAGGTTTTGTAACTCTAGTTTATAGGCTGGGTGGGAATAGGAGACCTGTGTGACAGAGAAAGTTGACAGAGCCTTTTAGCTTGTTCTAGTTGTAAGTTTTGTACCTATGTTTTTTTCCTGCTGTTACTTAATTTTAAAATCCAGCGTATATTCTGTCTGGTTTGTGTATTAAGGAAGAACTCAGTTTTGAGAAAATTAAGACTTTCATACAGAAGCTCCTGTGCTGCAGACTACGTGTTCTCTTCCCTGTGAAATCCTGAACAAATTGATCTCACTGGTAAAATAACAGCAGAAAATTTGTTTTAGGGAGGAGTTTCCATCATTGGCATTAAACATTTCTAATTAGCTAAGTGCAAATCAGACCATTTTCCACCACTTAACCTTGTTTTGGTAGGTTAAGTGCGATGTTTATTCTAGACCATTTTCTTCCATTTTAGCCATGTTTTGGTAGTTTAAATGCAATGTTTAATGAGATAGGCTGACTTCTAAGAAAGAAATAATTTCTAAAAAAACACTGCTGTTCTTGGCAACCTATGTATCAGAATGTTAAGCAGAATAATTTCCCTTGGACTATTTATTTGGGTGGAGCTGTAATAGCCCTGAAGCCTCAGTTTAATCTTTGACTACATGTTTTCAGTGCACAGGAATGTCCAACTATTGGTTTCTATTCAAAACAGAAAACCACGAGTTATCGGGTCTTTGCATTCAAAAATAGAGACTTAAAAAAAACCGTGCTAGTTTGAAATAGAGAAGGAAATGTTAACTGGAGTGGTAATTAAACTAGTGAGGCAATCATACAAGTCTTAGAGGAAAAAGCATTACAAGTAGTACTTGGGTGAACTCTTTCTTGTAGCATGAAAACTGTAATATGGATAAACACAATACTTCTACCAATAACGTATTAAAATGCTATGAATGTGTATTGCACCAATTTGATAGGTTTTTTGGGAAAGGAACAAGTTTACTCCTATAATGTTACTCAGTAGAGAAACAGTTGTTTTATTTGCTTTCTTGTCCTTTTCATTTGAGTTGGAAATGAATTAGTAATGTGATAAGACAAGAAAAAAATGCCATCTTTGAAACGAAATTTGCGTGTCAAAACATTACATCCAGCCATATAAAATAGATTTTCCTCTCTCTTATTTAGTTGTTGAATAAAATGCAATACTTCAGCTTTTTATTTTTTCTGCTTTACATATCCTTGCCTTGTTTCAGTTCGTGTTGCACCAGAAAAAAAACCCAACAAACATATAGCCATGCAAAACTCAGTTTTGAAATCTGCTTCGACATGGTATTTGTTAAAAATAAACCAAAACTGATGTCTAGTCTTTGTGGCAGAAAAATACTCCCTTTCTGAGGCTAACTCATTAGTAGCTTTGTAATTGTTAGAATGAGACAACTGTTCTTAGAGATTTTGTTATTCCCTTCCCTTCCGATGCCAGAAACCCCACCTGACCCCTGCAGTCAAAACTGCTTTGTAGCTTTCCACAAAAGCCTTGAACAGTGCACTTCAGTTATTCAGTATCTTTTCCCATAGAGCATTTTACACAAAGGCAGTAAAATGTCATTATTAGTATGAATTTACATTTACTTAAATGAAGGTGTTAATTTAAATAGAACTTAGATTGTCATCTGGAAGTTTTTGACTTGTTTTTGACAATGCGTTTTAAAAGACAATAGTTTCTGTGAGCCCTGTTAGTGAAAAATTCTATTCATCCTGTGACTCCCAAGTCTCGAGGACCATGGGTTATGTATTCATATTTCTGTTGGACAGAATAATGGCCATAACGAGACCCTTTCTAAATTTGCAACTGTTGTAATCGCAGCAGAGAGCATAGTTTGTGAACAATCTGTTTTTACATACCAGACTTGCAAACTGTTTGTAGAAGTTCAAGGATTTTACAGTTGTGAAGCCATTTTTTCAAGCTGACATGAACTGATCGTGCCAAGGAGAAGCCAATAGTTTGGAACAAGCATTAACTGTGTTTTACTTGCAGACTTTACAAACTGTGCAGTAAAGCCGCTAAGTTTACACAAGTATTGAGTTTATAAGCGCTGGGAAAGCTGAACGTGTATGCCTGCTGTAAAGCTGTGCTTCCGAGATCTGTTGCCGATTCCACAGAAAAGCCACTGGCATTCAGAGGTGACCGAGTGTTGATAAAATCGCTATGAGATGAGAAACAGCATCTGAAGAGATGCCAGCTGAGTTTACAGTAGCAATGAAGAAACAGTTTCACGAGAAGTCATACACTGCTTCATGAAGTGCTCACTGCCTTCCCAGCTACTACATCTGTGTTGTTTACTAATATTTATAGTGGAAGCTTTGCAAGCTTAAGAAGTCTTATTTTTAATAGGTTGAACATTTTGAACCCATCCTAAGAAAATGACTGAGTTCTCACTGAGGCCTTAGGTTTAAAAATAAGAAGCACTTAAGTAGCTCAGGGAATTGCTTTTTTGAGATACTTAGGCGCGTTGCTCCCACTGAAATAGGGTTTGCAAAATGTTTTCACTGGCTAATCCTCTGACTCCAGGGCTGTTTTTACAGGTCTTCACTGGCTATCTTTCCTTGTAAAACAGTGGGATTTGGACTGTCAGCTGAAAATGCGACTGTTACTCCAGCTTCACGTTGTGCTTTTTAAAATGTTCCTTTTTGACAGATAACTGAGCGTCATATCACCCTTGAGCTATGGATTATAAAATAATGGTGAACTGTTTTTGAAAAGTGGGGGAAAAACACCAGATAAGTCCCATCATTATTTCAGTATCCTCCCTAAACTGCTTTCGTCTGTGCTGAGCCTGAGAAATATTCAAGCTGAAACATCATTAAGACAAGCAAACAAAAAGGTTAGGGAACAGTCTGATTGGCACTGAAAGAACAGACTTCGTGACGGTGACACTGCTTTGGTCCTCCTGTGCATCCCTCTGCATTGGGTTTTCAGACTGGAAACCTAATAATACTGTCTTGTAAAGGGAAAAATAGAAGCATTTATTGAAGTGTTACTACACTGCAATGCTTTAACAGTTTTCTTATGAAAAATGTGTTCTTTTTTTTCTTTTTTTCAAGTTCACAACTGAAAGTACTGTTGCTATGTTACTGTAATGGTGTGTAGGCTGCTAAATAAATAGAGGGAGTTTAGTCCATGCCAGAAATAGAAAGCCAGGTCAGAGGTGACATTTGGGACATGTTGAGAAAAAAGGAGAATATATAATTATTTCTTTCCTTCCTATCATTCTCTTCAGTCTCATTAACCCCAGACTACTTAGAAGGAAATTACAACAGAATTTCTGGACATGTGAGAGTACTAAAAATCGACACCTCTGGAGTTCTGCTAAGTCTTTTGGTTTTGTTTTTTGCAAGATCAAATTTGCAAGGGAAACTGGTAAAACCATGGCACCTTGCACACTTGTGAATTGAATAGCTACTTCGAGGTATCAAAAGGCATGGGGAACTGTTGAAAATTCACTCTGCAAAGGTAGGCTTAGAAGGGAAAATCTCACAGAGGGGAAAAGCTTTGAGAAAATGTGCTCTTGTGAAGCCAGAAACAGGAAATTTGAGTCCGTTGTACTTTTTGGGATAGTTTGGCAGGTTACCAAGGACCAGATATACAAATGTGCTTAGGCTCTTGTGTTAGCAGCCCTAGGTACCTGCTTGCACCTTCAGCTGCCTAAACATCTTTGTGCACTTGGCTTGTGAACGTGTGTGAGTGCCCTGTTTGTACAGCTGGGTCATTTTTATCCCTCCTCTGCTGCCTGCATGTGCTCCTCATGTGCAGACCTTAGGACAACGAGCTCTCGTTTAAGCTCCAGCAACTGGTGGGAACTGCAAGCTGTTAACGTGAGAACTAGAGCCCAGTCCTCCCTCTATCCGTGTCAGTCAGAGCAGGAGCAGCCCTTATCCTAGGAACGAGCACTGCAGCCTTGTTACTCACAGACAGCGGCCTCTGACTTTATTTCCAAAATGTTGTCGCAGATGCTGGATGCTCTGGGCTGTGTTCCCCTAGTCACAAAGCTTCTCAGCCCCCTCCCAGCCCCTTACGGGTGTCGCTGTGGGTGTGCACAGCTCCCCCATGCTCCGGTCCTGCCTTGCCCTTGGCCCCGCTGCTCTCGCATGAGCATCGGCAGCCCTGGACCCGCAGCAGAGCAGCTGTGAGCTGTCAGACCTTCCTGCGGGACACAGAAACACGGACCGAACTCGCTCATGTGTGAGTTAATTTAGCAGATATGTAATTAATCTGGAAGATCTCCTCTTTAAATATATGTTTACTTATAAACAGACTATTAATGTGACACAATATGAGGCATCTAATTTCTCTGTGAATTAGGGAAGAAGCCCACAGTATAACCTAAACCAGTTCAGTGCATGCAATCCCGTTAGAGATTTCTTTGTGGTGTTTTTGTAGCTCTGCAAATCTGTTACTTTCCTACAAAGAAACAATGTAAATGTTGCCCCCTCCCCAAGAGACCTTTGGATCTGAGGCATTCCAGAAAATCCCAAATTTACCATAAAACTTACAGAGAAGGATTAAATTAGAGAGTACAAGAAGAGCCAATGATGCTAAGTACAGTTATTCTTGTTCCTAAATTGCAAGGTTTTTAAAATTTTCTTTTTAGTTGTTAACACTCCTTCAATGGAGGGCTGGAATTTGAATGGCTAAGAGTATTTCTTAACACGATGGACATGAATAGATGGTTTAATAAGAAATGTTCTTAATTTTCAGCCTCAAGCCAACCCCTACTGTCTTAGACCTTCAGACATGTCTGCAGAATGTCTGAGGTTCTGTGTCAGAAAATGAATGAGTAGTTTAGGATCCATCAGGGTTGTTTATTTACTTACATTAGGAGTTTGCTGCTGCTGCGATTGGAGACATTTCTTGTTTTCTAGCACAACCAGTATTCAGCCTCAGAGTGAAGGAGAGGGTGTTAGAGGCTTTCTTCTCCCCTACGGAGTTCAAACCCTCGTTTGGGCTCTGTCAAATCCTTTACCCTTGCCAAAGACTGCATTTATCTCAGACCCTAAAGAGCAATTATTATGATTTATATGTCTTCAGAGTGAATAAGATTTTACCAGGCATTTTCTACACAGAAATCTCCAGTCGGGAGAACTGCAACCTACAGCCTGTCCTTTCCAGGGCTTTGCTGCCCATGCTCAGCAAATTGGCCAGTTTTAACCAGCAGCAGCAGCAGTATTGCTAAATGGAAAGGAGGATGAATTATACCCTCTGCAGTTCTGTTGTGTTAGCCTCCTAAAGGACCTATTTGTCTTCCATTATATCTCCAGGTCCTTTGTGCTTGAAAAGATCTTCTAAACTTTGTAAGTAAACTCAGTTTGCTGGCTGGTAAATTAAAGCTGTTTACCCATTAGAATATTCCAAGTGGGCTGCAATGACATTTGCCTGTGCTCTTTGTTGGGGCAAACAGCTTGATTGTTAAAACTGAATGAAATTGTGTCAAGGTAGAAGATGGCAGACATGGCCAGGTTTCAGATATGCTATAGTTAGCTAGATCAAGAGTAAGTATCTTTATCACTGCTGCTTTAAATCTTTAAGGACTCCCCTCAC
The DNA here is from genome assembly GCF_013368605.1 of Nyctibius grandis. Lineage (NCBI taxonomy): Eukaryota > Metazoa > Chordata > Aves > Nyctibiiformes > Nyctibiidae > Nyctibius > Nyctibius grandis. The sequence goes on from NC_090670.1 coordinate 17,918,366, forward strand.
GATGGCACTTACCTTGTCGTGGGTTCAGAGATGCTTTAGTGAAACTTGCCATTCAAGAACAGGTGACACAAGTTTGGGAGGTGAAGAGCCAGAGAGAGCTTGCACGAAGCAGTATCTCTGCAGTCCTTTCCAGAATACAGTGATGGAGAGGGATAGTCATAGAGATGCACCCCAGTGATATGTCTCAGGAACATTTCCCAGCAAATGATTTGCATGTAGTTTAGCAACCGGAGCTTGTGAAGATTTCAGCAGCAGAGGCCCTAATTCTCATACGCTCAGAACTTACTCTGCACCCACAGGCAGCTTTCAGTTTGACTCGTTCCTCGGGTTTACTGGATTTGGAAATGGAACCGGGATCTCTATATGAGCATATCATTGTAGATTTTAGTTCAGAGATTGGGGTTTTTTAAGAAAGCAACTGTTTTATGTGACATCTATGCATAGGAATAAAACATAAGGAGCAGAGGAAGGCACTCAGATACAAGGTCTTGTACTATTAATGGTCACAAGGCGTAGGATAATTTTGTTGCAGGGCAGCTGGTCACTTCTGACTTGCACCTAGGATTGCTGCAGTCAAGGTGTGCAATCAAACTGGAAGGTTAGATCTTAAGCTTTTATTTGCATTTATCAGTTTGCAGAAATCTGCTTGGAATACCTATTTGTCCTCTCTGAAAAGACTGCAGATATAAAGTACTTAGACTCATCAGGAAAAAATAACCTGAAATAGAAATACCCTGAAATATCCTGAAATAGAAACGGCCTCAAATTGCGCCAGGGGATGTTTAGATTGGGTATCAGGAAAAATTTCTTCATTGAAAGGGTTATTAAGCATTGGAACAGGCTGCACAGGGAAGTGGTGGAGTCACCATGCCTGGTGGTATTTAAAAGACATGTAGATGTGGTGCTCAGGGATATGGTTTAGTGGTGGACTTGGTAGTGTTAAGTTAATGGTTGGACTTGATGATCTTAAAGGTCCTTTCCAACTAAAATGATTCTATGATTCTATGAAATGGCACCTCATGTTCTCTAGCAATATAGGAGCTTAACGAGAAACCAGAAGCCAAAAAAATGCAGTCTCAAATTCTAACCCATTATGACCATATTTATGGGGAACATTTAAATAATCTGAGCTGTTTTCCCTACATATCCCTTACTACTAAGAACAGTACCTTATGGCTGGTGATATCTTGTCTTCGTTAAACACTGAACCTGAATATCAGAATTGAGCTTCAGGTTTTTCTCTTTAGCTTTTGTATCAATTGGCTGCATGCAGACCAAGCACAGAGCCATGGCCCTCAGCAACAAGGGAATGGGGAGAAAAAAGCAGAGAGGAGGATTTTGCCCCCAAGTGGAAACCCCCAGATCTGCCATTATCAGAGCTCCTGGTAGCTGCAGCGTAACTGGGAGAGGTGGTGTGTGGTATGGGAACTGCTGCCATTTACAAGCTTGTAATTGGAAACTGAAGACAATGAATGGATAAGAATATGTTAAAATGCACAATTTCACTTTATTTTGTGTAACATCTTTCGCACAAAATTTGCCACTCAAATCGATTACAGCCAGATAGAATTATGGTGAGAAATAAAAGCAGAGTTGTAGAGAAACTGGTAACTTCTTAAAAAGAGTGAACTGCCACTGAAAAATGTCACTTTCTATTTGAGAGATAAAATCTATGCATGGTGCAGCCATTTTTGCTTTGCCTGGCATAAGATTTGCATGACTCACAGCCAGCAGCATGCTGAGGACCTAGAAGTACATAATACAAAAGCAGATGCTGGCTGCTGGCCGCTGGCTGGGGAATTCCTGTACCACCTTTGAAATGATCATCCTCTTTGATGGGGCAAATGTATATGATGTTTCTCCCTTAGGTAAGGTTATTAATCTGAAGGGTGAGAGACAGTGCGAAGGCTGCTAAACACCTACTATCATAGTAGTCAGTCCCAGCTGGTGAGGATGGATGATGTAATGGATCAAGCAGGAGGAGAAAGTTTTCAAACGGGAGGGTGTAAAATTTGAAAGCCTGCACGTAGGAATCACAGTCCTAATTCGAGTACGCAGGCAGCTCGGCAGATGGCCCAGCAGATGAGTTGCTATGCACCACGGTATGTGTGAGAACATGAGAGTAATGGCGAGGATCCGTGCAGAAATGTAGCCCTGCCCTGTGCATGGTATGGGGTAACATCAGATGCCATGTTCCTTACCCTAGCTGGGCCCTCTGTCCCCCATCAGGGCGCTTTGTTGGCTTGCACACCAAGCTTTCCACAACAGTATTTCATATTGCTGTTCTCCGTTACAGCAATTTCCTCCCCCATGCTTTGCCTTCCCTCTCCAAACAGAGCAAGAGCCATCCCCAGAAGTGTAGGTCCTTGCCAGTCCCACTAACACCAACGTTACATTGCTAACTTCTACTCCTGCCCTAGGCTACAGCTCAGGCTGAGCTGGCACATCTCTCTGGGTGGAAAACCTCCTGCTTCAGGCCATAGAACAGCCTCGCGGGGATGTTTTGGGTTTATCTATCTCCTACAATTCCAGTTCCTCCAGCAGTGAAGTCCAGTGGCCAGATTTCACGTGCATCCTATGTGACTTCCACCTTTCCTAATAACTTCAGCCCTTTGGGAATTTTAGGGAAAAACTTCAGAAAATCTCTAAAAAGCCATTCTTTGTTTAAGAACTGACTGGTTTGCATCTGACTTTCCACAGGGGATCTGTTTTGCTGCTTGCTGTTTGTGAGACTTTTGGGCTTTGTTTGCAAATCACCTATGCACTTATCGCTAGATCCTGGAAAAAGCATCTTTACCACTGATAGCTTAGAGTAGCCATTGCCATTTCCACCTCACAGTCACGTTGTGCTGCTGCTCAACATAAGTGTTAGAAGCTTTGTTTTTTCCAGGGGTTTTCTAACAAACCTCTGTTCATCCAGAGCAATATATTCATATGGGAAGTTCCAATAATCCATGTTTTGTGATACAGCAAAAGTCTGTCTCACTAACCAGTTTACGTGTAACATTGATGAAATGACTACCACTAAGTTGTTTCAAGAAGCTCCATTTCCAATCTACAGGAAAATTACATAGGTGTATAATGATGCGTGAATTCAAATCACCATAATTATGCTGATAAACATCTTCTCAGATGTTCTTGGGACGAGTGACATCTTTTTCCTTTATCTTATACCACTTCTGAAGCAACATAAACTAAACTGGGAACAATGTTCTTTTTTCCAGTATCAGTGTGACCACGGCATACTTACGCGAGCAGATACATGGCAGCTCAGCTATGCCAGTAAAACATAGTTTAGATTCAAGCAGCAATGACACAAGCAGTGGTAATCCCTACTTTCCCACACACTATCCTGTCAGATTTCGTTTATCATCTTGCAGGCCTAAAAGACCATAGTTCAGGTTTTGTGTCTCCTTCGCCCTTGGTATATTTACTTGAATTGTGAACAAAGAGATTCTTGAATCCCTCCTATTTTTGTTATGGTCCCTTGGAGCCAGCACAGACTACTCAGCACACTGAGCTCATCCAAGGGTAGACTGTTATTTCCATCATGGGCTGGCCAGTAATTGGGACAACAGTAATTCCGTGAGCCCCTGATGAAGGCTGTTTGGACCAGGTAGTGGACTAGGATACATGGTTGAGGATATTTCACTATTGGACCTTTAAAGTGTGTTTAGCAAGGAGAATGTTCTGATCTTCCATAATTAAATTCTGTACGTACAGCAGCCAAACAACAACAACAAAATAATCTAGGTCTATATTCACTGTTCGTAAAATAAAACTCTCTGAAGTGTCTTTCAGCATAAGGGCTGTGAGTCAAAGTGGAAGGTTTTATGTTAGTAAAGGAAAAATTAAACATCATCATCTGTCTTATTGTAAAGAAGCACAAGGATGTGAAAAACTATGTTATGCTGGCTCACATTTTTTCTACATAAATGAATTTTTTGGGCATCGTACATGCTTACAGTAAAACAGTTAAATAGGAAATAGTGAAATCCACTATGATTTTTACATAACTTTTTCTTTCATAACATACTTGTGCAATAGAGTAGTCAGAATGCAATAATCAAACTATGTTTTTTCCATGCTTGAACATTAGTGGCCATCTGGAAAATTGCATGCTACCTACAATCAGTGAATTGGTTGAGCGAGGAAGTCACCTCCAAGGAAACTAAAATTAGTTTTATGTGCTTGAGTGAGTTGACTTTTGACAGGAAGAAACATAAAGAGGACAAAAAAAATTTTGTTTGCCACATTCCTCCTTGGAGATGGTGTCAGTCAGCACCGGGTGCTAATGCTGGTCTCAGACCCAGTCCGCAGCCACGTGACTTGTCCTCACAGTGGAATGGTGGCAACAGGCCTGACGTGTTTCTGGTAATGACACTGGAGGAGCCTCCAGAGCAGCAAAGAGAAATACGTAAGTGCTGGAAAAAAAACCTTAGCCTGTTGTAAGAAGATCTTGTAGGAAGCAGTGACCATTTCTGACATGCCGTTGCAGATACCCTTTCTGCCTGTAGCACTTACAATTGTAGCTTAGCAACTTATTTGAAAAACTTCTTCTGAAACTGTCAGTTATCACTCTGCTAGTGTAGGGTGTTGCCTCTTTTCTTCCTGGTATGAATGCTGAGCCGTGGATGGGGTCTGTTCTGGGAACAGGCTACAGGCACTCTCGTTAGTCAGCAAATACCAGAGCCCCAGGGCAGGGAGTCAGCAACAGGGACCGGGGAGGGGGGGACATGTCCAGCGCCTGTTGATAATCCAGTTATTAAAAATAAATGTTGACTTGATGAACTTCTAACCAAAAACCTGTTATGTCAGAAGGGGGCTCTTCTAATGCTCAGCTCCTCAAGGCAGGGGTATAAGTGTGATAAGGCTGGGGACGTCTCAGCTGGGAGGAAAGAAGAGCTGAGCTATCCAGAGTGTTGCCTGACTACCCAAGGCCTTGGCAGCTTTGACCCCTGTTCTTTTGAAACCTGTGTCTGACTATGTTATATATTTGGCTTACTATCATTCCTGGATTTGATCAGCTTTTTGGTGAAAATGTCATTAATTACCAATTTAGTTCAGTGGCACAAGAGAGTCCAATGCATAGTGCAATTAGTGGTTTCAATCCTTAGCTTATAATTGCTCTTTCCTGAATATGATGTTGTTGGGAAAGTTTTTAGTTTCCCGATGTCAAGCCATTAATTAATCAAGGACCAAACCAGAAGCAGAGCACTGTGGAGAAGATTATTAGGTATCGAAAGTCACTGATAGTAAACCTCTGTGGAGATGGTGCCTGGCTGCGGTTGGGGAACTTGCCTTCCAGTTGCACATTCCTCTGCCTGCAAATGCCGTGCTGCTACTTTTTCCCTGCGCAAAGACGAGGCACAGCCACCAAATGAGTCATGGATCTGCACTCAGCTGTGTCTGACACATGGAACTCTGGAGCAGGACAGAGGCAGCAGCTTTGTGTTGTGGGAATGCAGGACACACGCAAACAAACAAACAAGAGAAGAGTTTTATGCTCAAGCCTTCAGCCCAAGACTTGAAGCTCTCTTTAGAGGTCTTTGGCTTTGCTGCTTTTGACTATATCCAGCCAGCCCCACCTCTCCCGCATTCTTCCTTCTGGTGGTTTTCATGGCTAACCCTCAGCATCCACACAAGTGCTTCCCTGGCCTCCTTGGGTGGCTGTGACCCGTGCTAGCCCACAGAAAAGTAAAGTAGGCACGGGCTTAGGAAATGGTAAAAAAACAGAAAGATCTCTTGTTGCTGATCCTCTCCCTTGAACTGCAGCTTCTTTAATCACACATTGCAAGACGGATTGCTGAGTGGAGTCGTTTTGCCTGTGAGTAGGGCTATGGTCCTGGAGCTCTCTCGGAAGGTGTTTCTAATTCAGAGTACGTGACATCTATCACATAACACCATGACAAAATGGTGTTTCTAACACAGAGTTGAAGCAATTTGTGAAGTGAAATTAATCATAGGTGTATGTCATGGGTTTTGATTTAAATGTGGATTGGAAAGTACATATAGCAACAGCCTATTTCTAAAGACATTGGTTCTTTACAGCAAAAGAATGAAAGTGAAAATTATGCTGAAAAACAATAAAACAAAGAGTACTGTAGCTCTGGCTCTGCAAAAATACAAAAATTTCTCATTGGATGCAAGAACTGGTATGGGGAAGGGGCATGGGATTATTTTAGTGCTTCATTCATCTTCAACTTTAGTTATATGTTATGGGTCTGATTTTGCACTCAAGAAAATCTTGAGTTCCCCTTTTAGCTGTCAAATAGGAATGAACACAGAATCAGCCATGGAAGAGGGGTCTTAGATTTAAAAAATGCAAGTCCTAATGCAGCTCTCTTTCAAGGCAATTGGATTATTCTGCTTGATTTTAGTAAGAATTGAAATAAACTATAATGGAGAGGAGACTCAGGTTACAGGAGCAAAAGTAGCATTCAAGGAGATGAACAAAGATGTCCTATGGCATATTTAAAATACCAGCAGGATAGTCTTCTACTGGATTTATTGAAAGATGAGTACCCAAATATCCCCAAATTCCTAGACAGGCTTAAAACTCTGTCTTCATTTTTTTTCGATAAACCATTGTGTGGATTATGTATATTGTAACTTCATGACGGTAGCAGTGCAATAATATTAGTAAGCACTCTAATTCTCAACTTTCATTAATTAATAAGAAAGTCACAGAATAAAATATGAACATATGTCATGGTTTTAAAAAAATGAATTCAAGGAATCAGTAAGACCAGAAGCTCTGTAAGTGCCAAATTATTGTTGCAGAAGTATTCTTTTATCTATGGGTCATGATTTCCAAGAAATGAGTGAAAAATGTAAACACTTCCAAGCATTTGTCCCTTTGGGCACGGGGTGTATTAAACAGCAACAACAAAAAATACTTCATGGACAGAAAATAATTGTTGGCCAGGGTATTTCAGACAGAAGCCAATAACGCTTAACTCGGTGAACAAGCAAGAAGAAAAAACTTGCAAATGGTTTTATCACCTGATTCATGGAATTTCTCCATTCACCTGAGTTTTAAAGTGAAGTCTCCTTCAAGTTTAAAGAAATAAACTGGAACCCTTTTTCTGTAGTAGAAGTCAAAGCAGGAGATGGTTGTGGTAATTACTGGCAAGCAAATAGTAAATACTCTCCGAGGTGAAAACCACAGAGCTGGAAATCATGCCTCTGCTAAGCTGGGTCAGATTCTGCACTTGATTCCACTGCATGAATAAATTATTGGAAGACACATTTCAAGCTCTTTTTTCAGAAGTGAAAAAATAATCCAAATTCTTACTTTTGCAAAGCAGGGCAGCAATATGCATAAGAACGTGGCACCATTAGTTTGCTGCATTATTGTTTTAGAGGTGCCCTTTTGAGTAATACAGGTATAAATATCCCATTGCTCCCAGGCTAGATTGTAGGATTTGTAAGACTGTATAAGTTATTTAAGCATCTAAATCCATTTTGTTTCCTATGTCAGCTCTTTGATGTTGGTTTGATCCCACAATAAAAAGTAAATTGGTATATCAAACATAGGCTGAGAACTCATCCTGATAGGGTGAATGAAAATCAGCAGCACCCAGACTTTTGTTGGTACGAACATTAAATAATGGCGCTAGGACAGTTTTGTCTAAAACAAGAAGCACATTGGAATGCCATAAAAATCAGTAAGGTTGTTTTTTCTTTAAGATCTCCTGGAACCCAACTGAGCAAGTATTGTAACTTTTGGAGCTGCCTGCTGGCAATGGTAATGCTTCGTGTTTCACCTTAAGTCTTCATCTTTCCAACTTCTGCTCTGATTGCACACAAAAATAGCTATGGCAATGCGATAGGAAGGATCAAAGTCAGAGCAAAATTCTTTGAGTTGTACTTGTTATAGGCCGAGACCATCAGAAACCACAAATTTCAGGCAGTGTTGAGTGCAAAACCAGAAAGTGGCCGAGGCTTTTCTGTCTGTTGCAATCCTGGAAATTTCCCCAACAAAATACAGTTTGCTGGGCAAGGAGTCATGTTGTAAAAATCTCCCTTGCCTTCTTTGGAAGCTTTTTCAGTTTTCCTCCCCATCTTACAGTCAACCCATTGGCTCTCTGGAAAGGCTGGTTTTCAGCACACTTCCATAGTTTGAGACTTTACATTGTATTGCTTATCTTTATCGTGCACAGTACGCGTGGTTTTTGTATGCGTCTGATTATTCTAGTAACCTGCTGAAATCAGAAAAGGAATTTTTCCCCTTGTTTCACTAAGGCCAGGATGTCATTCATCATCTTCCAGTGTGATGCTGTTTTCTCCCTCTATGGTCTCCCCTCTAAATCAGAGTCTTCAGGAACGGAAGAGGCACTTCCCTTGGCATACCCCTGGGAAACAGTTCTCTGGTGTTTTACAGTGACTTCTAACACAAAAATCAAGACAGCATCACCGTATGATTCTTCCTGGGCTTTGTAAACTATTACAAAAATATTTTCTTAGAAAAGGCTTTTCTACCTGCAGAAGGATTAGATCAATCATTACACTTTCTCACAAGTTCACGTGTATGCTTGTCTTTTACCATCTCTCTCAGCCTGTCTTTTAAAAGCCTCCTAAGAACGTCAGCACCACATCAATGTCCTCTGAACGGCCCACATCTATGCCACAGACACACTTTCTCTTTGGCTGAAAAACGTCCATAAACTTATAGTTTAGAATCCACTTACTTCTGGCTGGTTTAGCAATGTGTGCTTTTGTAACACAACTCTTTGTCCTGACCAGGGGGTGTTCTACCTCCCAGTTGGCTTCATTTGAATCTAGCAGTTAGATTTAACATTTTAGTAACCTCATCAGCCCCACACAGCCTGGTTGGGTCACTGACTGTGGCATACATGTTACTTTTTACACTGCATCCTAACGAGTCACATTTACAAACTGCTTCTCTGAAAAACATGGTAAGAAAGAGTCATAAGTGAAGGAGAAGAGTAGGAGTAATTCCACATTCAGATCTAAATTTGTGTCAAGTGTGGGATGAAGTTTAAAATAAGAAAAGATAATAGTTGGGGTTCTGTTGTTTCTTTCTACCTCTTTGAAAAGTCATTTTTGATCATACTCTTTACCTCTTTAAAAATGTAAATTCAAGTGATGGACCTTTGCTAAAGTGTTTCATGAGTTAAAATTAACCTTGAAAGTTAGCAGGAGGTGTTACTTGCTCTGCATTTATTTCTACTTGATTTTTTTGTATCTGACCAGAAAATGGGTAGCATGCAAATATCTTTGTGGTTTAAACAAATGAGCCATGAAGTCTAAAAAAAGGAAAGCAGTTACTGCTTTCTGTGTACAACCACTGCTTTCAAATGTCTCTTTTGTATCTGTTAATGCCTGTGACTATAGCTTCATTTTTTGGCAAAAATACTCTGTGTTGTTGGGGTAGGAGGGATCAGAGGAAGGCATTTTGCCAGTTTGTTTTTCTCCTTGAGGGGAACTCCTGCAGTATTCCTCCCCTGGAAGTCAGCAAGGACCTGGGCAATGGCATGAGGATGAACCTTGTCTTTCCCTACAGAACGTGAAGGATTTGTTATTCAAAATGTCAGTTAATCTACAGTAGAAAGCTGTGAAGGTTTCAAACACGGTGCCCATCCCCGGATTCCCCTGACGATGTCCGTGGTTTTACAGACGTCCTTCCTACGCGTTGTTCTCTGCACTGTTGCTGTGTGCAACACCCAAACAATGAGGGCAACACCTTAAAAGAAAATCTCCCTTCTCATTCAGGGCCACCCTTTTGGGGTATCCTGTGCAAGAATTATCTCAGCCTTCACAGGACAGAATTTCTCTCCCTTGTACAACTCTGGCTTCAAGTCTGTAGACAGCACTTTGCAGCGGTATGTTTTCATGAAAGCCAGAAGAAAACAATAACATTATATTTTTCCTTTTCCTCATTTGTGTATTAGTTTATTTTTGTCAGCTTTGAGCTTTTGGATTTAATTTAGCTTAAATCGTTTTCAGTTAAGATGAGCCATATGGCTTTAGTGAACTGTGAGCTCTCACCAAGTTAGCTTTGTTGCTCCTGTTAGATATTTTCTTGGTCCTTGTTCTGCTGGAAGGTTTGATGCTTCCAGACTGGCATTTTTCTCTCATGGTTTATTAGTGAATCATAAAGGTCTTGCTCCACTGTGTTCTGATCTGTTTTATTTACTGATGATACATACTTCATGGCCCTCTAGTTTAGCAAAATTGTTTTTATAGAGAATAAACAAAATAGAAACACAACTGAAGGATCAATGACCGTTCTCTTTGTTTAAAATATATATTATCCTCAATATTCAGAGTTGTTAGGCATTCTTTGCGCTTTTACAGCTCTCGAGAGATTAGTCAGACATTTATATAATTAAGAGTTAAGCATTCTAAAGTTCAAACTGCTTTGTTCTTCATTTGTGATTAATCTGATTTCTCACATTGCTCTTCAGCCTTTGGTTTACATACTTGGAAAGCATTTGGTTGCTGAGCTGCCTTTTTTTATAATACCATAAAAAATCAAAATATATGGTAAATTTTGACTTTTTTTAGAGAGGGAGAAGAGTTGAAAAAACCCATTTTGCTGAAGCAGCAACACAATGCAAAGTCTTGCATAAGAAAATGTATTTTGGTTAAAAAGAAAAGGTAAAGTTTTTGAGACACAAGGTAATTAATTTGACTGCGTTCTGGCTTCTTCTAGAAGAGCCTCCCCTTCCAACTTGAAGTTTCTGATTACTGACACAGTCCATTAGCCTCAAGTGGATTTACAAAGCGTGTCTGATGATATTCTGGTTGGGGGCTGCCTGTTATTCAAGGGAGCTGTGCAGAAGCCACCTCTCAGGCAGCATCTCCCATGGAAGGCGTGAGCGTCTAACAGCATCTGCGCTGAGCTTGTCTGGCTGAGCATCTTCTAGGTAGCTGGGAAATGTACTGCCTTGTTGTCCAGACTTAAGTCCTTTTCATAACTATAGGTAAAAAATAAGTGTGTGATTCAGAGTTTGGCTTCAGCTGACCCATGGGTTGAGCTGCTGTTGTTTGTTGTTGTAATTTCTATAGTTACACTGGAAGCACTCTGGGCATTTAGGTATTTTGACTGCCGAAAGCCAGAAATAACTAGTTGGAATAAAAGTGTTAACAGTCTGATGGCTGTGTGAGTCATAGCCACAGTGGCCTTTGAGACAAAAGAGAGATTGCTCCGAGTACAGCAGTGGAGAAAGCCCTTCCTCTGTGCAGCCTTACACACTCATTGCTGGTCAAATTTAAACTTCCTTACTCAGAGCACAAATAGCTCTTCTATTTTTGCAGTCCGAGCTCCCATACCCCAAGATCCCTGTATAATCCAAAGAAATACTTAAGGGACCATTGCAAGGCTTGCAGAAGCAAACCCTGCCTCACACTTGCTGTTGACTCTGGGGAGACCTCTTCCCAGGCAGCTCCAGGACAGGGAGAGGTTAATCGTGCCTGCTGGTTTTGCATGGCCCACTGGCAAATCAAAATTAGTGGGTGTCCAATGTTCAACACCCAAGAAGATTTCCACGTTCCTCTCATGCACATGTTCATGTATGGTGCTTACTTGCCTCTCCGTGGTGCATGGCTTTTGCATTAGAAGAGGAAGTGTCCTCTCAGGTTTGTGCTACACACAATGTGTATGTTTCAAAAGCATACTGTGGAATAGCATTTTTCAGTAAGAAAACCTTCACTGTCTTTGAAGTGAGAAGATGGTTAAACAGGAGCACATCACTTAGTTGGAGTCAAGATTCTCACTTCATCTTGCCAGGCACTGCTCAGACTTTGGGCAGGGAAAACTTGGACTATAGCCCAAAAATATGCAGGCTCAATTCCTTAAAGTATTTTAGTTTAAAGGAGGTCAAAAACTATCTCTGAGCTTGCTGTGAAGTGTGTGCTCAAGTACCTTCTGGAACTAGGACCTAAACTTGGAGGGCAAATGATTTGGCTATAAACAATTTGGCTTCTTTTGGTACCCTTGGGAAACAGCCTGCAACAGAAGAGTTTCTGTCAGGTTGAATTTTGGAGGTTAAACACTGCACTTATCCTTTTGGACTTGAGAGAGAGGTTCTTTTCTGATCGTGCTAACCATGCTGTAGTCTCAGGATCAAAGTGCCCTAGGGTGTTTGTTTGCTCTGCACTCACACAGCCCTTATCTCACATCACTTTTTGTGGGATTCAGCTAGCAAAACCAGTGACTGTGAATGAACTTCACGCTTCTGCTTACAGCTCCTGACACGATCATTGCTCTGCAGACAGAGCAGATCATGTTGAGTTTCATTGTCAATGTGAATATACAGTACCAGGGGCCGTGGCATTACACAGCAGCACAGATTTCTGCTCTGTGGGCAACCCTGGAACTAAGTCAAAGAACAAAAGCAAGTACTTGTTGAAGTATTAGAAGACTTGTATCTTCAGGAATGGACAGGGGGCTCTCAGCTCTGTAGCCAGCCTGCAGGCCATTTTCTGCAAAGGCTTCCAGGAACTTCATGAGAATGCACACAGAAATTGAGGATGATCTAATGTTTTTAGTGACATGAAATCTATCTGTTACTATGGGAGAGCATCTTGATGCGGAAGGACCACACAGTGCCATGGCATGGTATGCCTGTCTGGGTTTGTGTCGCAGTGTGGCGTGCCTATCTGCGTTTGTGTCAGAGGCCCAAGAGCTCTGGATGGAAAAATAAACAAACCCTGGGATGCTTCATGATGAGGAGCGAAACCGTGCAGAAGTCTGAAGCAAGTCTGAGTAACATGCTCTCTCTTCTGGGGCTTTGTTTTTCTGGTATAGTAGAGAAACAGCCTAAGCCTACAGGGAGCTGAGCTGCAATGTTTTGCATCTTTTTTTGGTGTTGTTTATTACGAGGATTTGTTGTTGGGTTTGGTATGGTAAGACTGCTCTCACACCTACGCACTGAATTGTGTTATGCCTAGATAGGCGCCCTCATCGCTGGCCTACTTTACACTTGCTCACCAAAGTGTGAACTATTACATATATACCATGACCCGGTCTTTTTAATGATAAAGTGATATCAGGCATATTTGCATATTTGTTCTTAAAAAATATTCTAGATGTGTCCGAATTGTGACTGTAGTCACCAGCTCAGAGTCTGCTAACGGTGAGAGCAGAGGGGAAAACCCACGCGTATGAGAAGCTCAAAAGAATATGTTAACGTGCATTATTCTCGTGGTCCTTGTAAAGATGTATGGTGGCTTCTTACTTACAGCAAGCAAAATTATTGGGTCCAATTGTTGGAATTATAATATGGTGAGAAAGACTAATTATTCAGCCCTCGGATACCTTTTAAACTGTGGGTGAATAGATGCCCCATGCTGTGCTGGTCTGTCACTGCATCTTTGATGTATGTGATTGAGGGTAGAAAAAGAGCATTGCATGCAACACCATTGATCACAGGCTACAAGGTTTTTTCAGTCTGGGAGTACTAGTAGTTTTATTTTTATTTTCAATGGTTCCCCTCATGGTACTTCCCCAAACTAGCCCAATCACCTTGAGGAAGTTTTCCTATATAGAGCATTAACTCGCGTAGAGCAGTGATATCACTGATTTTTATAATAATTTAAATGAGAAGGTAGAAATCTTTGAATTAAGTTATAATTTCTTAATCTCATTTTTTTTTCCACAGGTACTTTTTAATTTATTTCCTTGAAATATACTTTCATTAGTTGCTGCGTAATGATTTACAACTAAATGGAGTTCTTAGAATAAATGTGACACTTATTTTTGCTAACAGTGATACTCTATGTCTGTCCATAAATATCTAGGCATTTGTATAGCTTAATATACAATTACTCATGTTCTTTATGTTATAATTTTGTTATTAAAGAGGTTCCATTGTGGAAAGCTTTCTTTCCCCCAGGAGGGATTACTTTGTGTGATTTGAAACAAGCTTCATTTGAATGAAATTGGAATTCAGTAAAAATGCACAAAAGCATTTAAAAACTTTTTAAAAGGATTTAAAATTAATTAATTATGTGAAATTACTTACAAATAAGCTAGGTGTTTTTTTCTGTGTTAAATTTTTCACCCTGTTTTGTTTGCAGGGTTTTTTTTTGTAAAATCATGTGCAAATACAAAATTCCAGTTTCTTTGACACTACGTATTTAGAAAGCAGTTAAGTGAAATACATGTAGGAGTCAGAACTTTAATGCAAACTGCTGAACTGCACAGTCTAGTACCGCTTCCTTCTGCTATTTAAGTGACCTGCTGTGCACTGAAGCTCAAAGGTGTGATGTTACCCTTCTTACCATATTATGCAATTATATTACAAATCACATATGCTGATACGTATCAATCACACACCTGAATTCCCTTGAAGCTGAAAACCTGTGAATGGTGTCCGTGCACAGGGGTGTTAAGTACGTTGAACTTGTGTGTTCATGCTTATTTGCAACAGAAATGTGACTTGGCTTTGGGACAGCTCTGCTTTTGCTGGGCAGGAAGAGACAAATCTTTTATTTCTTACCCTCTATGAAACACATTCATGATCAGAAATAGCACAGATACAACCACCAGCTGCAGAGGTGGGGAGAGCTGTTGTCCCAGTCCTGTCCAAGCAGTGCCAAGCAGGGAGGGCTGATGCCAGCAGCAAATATCTGCAGAGAGCCGACTGGGGAGGAGATGGGGCTTATAGCTGGGCTGGCCTGGATTTGGCCTGAGTATTCACCAGTGCCAGGGGATCCCCAGCTGGCACTGCTTGGAGTTTGTTGGACAGAAGAGTACAAAATTACCTTTTTCAGCCAATGATCCTGCCCACCAGGCAATATATGTTCAGTTGTTCAAAGGAATATCAGTAAAAGGCCATGATAATTCCTACTCCAAATTTTAAGAAAGCAGAGTCAGAAGCAGCCGGGCTGTGGGTGAGTCACACAGGAAAACACTAGCACACATGACTTGTATGTAGTGATTTTGCCTACTGATGAGTAAAATACAAGAAACAACTAACAGCTTGTTTGAAAAGCCTTTGTTTGAAGTACATGTTTCCTTAATTCTTTGGGAGCTCCCAACAGTTCTGCTGAACAACAAGAGACCAGGTTAGGTGTAGGTTAGGTCCTACCTTGCCTTTACCAGCAGTGGCACCATGTGTCAGAGCTGGTGTGTGGAAGGACAGTAATGATACCTTGAGTACTGAACAGTTACGTAAAAGCTTTCTCTAGGGCTTAAGATGGAGCATGGCCTGTTGTGCAGACTGTCACTTACTTACCTGGGAGCAACTGGAGCTCTTGCAAGTGCCATTACAAATTCCAGTGCACTAGTTGTGATTGTAAACTCCTTGGATCAAAACCCATCAGCTATTAGCTTCTTTCATGGTCAGGAAGAGAGCGGTCCAGTGCCTTTCTCCAGGTGTCCCCCCACCCCAGCCAGTGCCAGAGCCATCAGCCTAGCAAAGGCAATGAGCTCTTTCTCCTCTTCAGCCAAGCAGTTATGCTGAAAACATCTGGCCTGGCAATGTCACTTTCAAAGGCTGCTAAAAGTCATTAAAGATGTAACAAGAAAGATGCAGAAGACTGTTAAAGATTCAGGGAAAGCAAAGCAGTCCTCCCTCACCTCAGCCTCGGCGTCTGCCCAGCATCACTGACTGCACTGGCTGCATTTGGAGGCAGAGGAAAGCTGGAGGAGGAGGGGGAAGGTTGCACAACTATTACTTGCTCTCATCATCCCAAAGGATCAATTTTCAGACCATTACCTACTTTCCCACACATGCAGACATACATGCTTCACTGATCTGGAGAGGATTTATACGTTAGCATCTGAGGAATAACTATCAATATATGGACACCATTTGCTTTAGGGGTTGTTAGTGGTTCTCCAATAATGGCTAATGCTGAAACCCAGAAGCAGCCCCGGCCCAGCTGTCCTACTGGCGGCAATGTATGGTGCTATCAGCTTATTTTTCTCTATGGCACATGTGGTGTCTTTGGGATCTTTTAAATCTGTCTTCAGCTTAGGAGCAGAGCAGAGGCTTTCTCCGTTCCTAACCCAGCCCGACAGACACAGCTATCTAGCAAGCCAGACTAGCCCTCTCCAGCACAATCGCAGGAAGTTATTCCAAGCCTCAGACAAATCCCATTTCTATCTCTGGAAGAGTAAAAGGTCAAAAAACACCAGGCTGCAGCTCTGCCAGCAATAGCAGCCCTTGCCGTCGCAGCGCAATGGAGGGGAGTCCAAGCCCGGCAGCTGCGTCCCACCACAGCTCTGCCCTCCTGGCAGGCCGGGTGGCTCCTGCCCACACGTCTCCAGGAGGAGGTGGAGGTACGTGGGGCTCCAAAAGGGCTTCACAGGCTGTGTCAGTCCACAAGCAACCCTGGGAGAGGGAAGAAGGAAAGCTTAACTACCAGGTTACCAAAGCAGACTTTCTCTGGGAGTCAGCGGAGCCCTCTGATCCCGCCTACCATATTACTGTTGGCATCCAGCCACATCCCCATCCTCTCCCAGCAATAGGCAGCTTAATTAGCACAAGTCCTGATTAGCTCTTGCCCTCTGCTTGCAGCGTACTAGCAAAACAGGAGGTTTCCAGGGCTGTCTGCAATTCTTTAGCAGCAGCCAGGTGCTCCAGAGCCAGCTCTCCAAGCTGCCCTGGCCTGGCCATGCCTGCCACGAAGCGCTTTGGACGTGTTCCTGTTGCAGTGGCTGCTCCTGCAATCAAAGCAGGGACGTGAGACACAATCTTTCATCATTCCTCACTGTTCTCATAGGATTTCAGTAACGGCCTTTTCCCTCCTGTTGCTTCGCTGGCTTTTCTGCTTGGCTTTAGCAAAGAAGATACCTCATAACAAAGCATACAATGGCCAGCCCACGGCCTGATGATTCAGAGTGCGATGGGGCTACTCCACCCATAGTAAAAACTTGGGTGTGATTTTGAGAAGCCCTTGCCTGAGGAGCTGGGAGGACTGCCGTGCTGGCCATGCCTCCCTCCTCCTGGGGCAGGGGTCTGCAATCAGCACTCTGTGGGTCGTGGTGATTGAACCCCTCGGGATGGAGCTGCTCCTCGCTGGGGCTCTTCCCACTGAGCTGAAGAGCCCAGTCCTTTCTCTGCATGATCCCTGCAGTTTGTTTTTCATTTGTCCTTTTCCCTTCTTTCCTACTCCTCCCATTCCTGTCCTTCCAATTTTTTTGCCCGTTGGGGCTTCCCTATACTCCCTTTGTAGCTCTCACTTTAACTCTTCCTTTGAAGACGCTTATTATTGCTCTACTCTTGCTTTGCTCCTAGGACATACACACTCTTGAAATGACCCCTGTTTAAACACAGCCCCCACTCCTTCTCCCATCGCTACCTGCAAGTGCCAACAGGCCTGTGATACCCATGTGCTGTCGCTCCTAAATTAACCAAGCAGGAGTCTAAATGGCAGAACAAGGGGACAGAACATTGCCTGCCAAAACAGAAGTGGATTTGAGACCTGTTAAAAAGAGAGACCTGCAGCGACCTGTAGCTCCTGTGTGCATGTGCAGAGCTACAGAGAATAGCACTTAAAACCACTGGTGGCTGAGGGCTGCATCGGGGCCAATACAGCTGTGAGCTGTGCTGTCCTTGCTGGGCTGGCACCCAGGTACCTCATTTGGCCTGGAAATGTGTCACTTGCTGAAAAACCTTGCAGCTCTACTCCCCGCCAATGCTGGACAGCTTACTCTCCTCCAGGATACTGTATTCTTTATAAAAAGGGCTGAACTGATCCACACAGCTCCCGAACACCACATTTCAAGTGAGGGTAGCAACAGGGAAAGTCTTATTTGTTTTTCTCTAATAGACTGAACACTGTGGGTTCAGCCCGAGCCGAGGATGTTTCATACAGTTTCTTTGTTGTAAATCTGTCTTTCTCCACACCCTCCCTAAGACAAATGCTCTGAGTAGTGGTTTCTTTGCCATTGTGAAGGCACTGACTGTCAAGGGTCTGCACTCTTTGAAGCAAGTGAAAGCAAATTGTTGGGCACAAACCTTCAGTTATTTCACCATTCTGCAGCTGGGGCATCGCCGGTGGGAGGAGGAGGAGAATTCGGCGTTGTCTGGGAAGGGAGTGCAGTGCCCTCCAGACAGGCAGGAGAGCCTTGTTGATTAACTCTGTGTGCACCTTCAGCTGGTCAGGAAATGGTTATATCTGTGGAGAATTTGGAGTTTTTATGTGTCTACTTCGTGGTTTGAGCAGATTTCAGTGTATAAGACTGTCTTGGCATTTCTGCTGTTAGTTTCTCTGTCTTCATGGATGACTCCCATGGGATTAGAAGCAATAAAAACCACTTAAAAACTGAAAATGAGGTTATATGATTTCAAAAATCAGCAGAGGAACTCCAAGGCAGCCTGAATTTCACTTCAGCTCCTGTTTGCAGTTCAAGTTAACAGTGTCATGTTAGCACTAGCATCAGCCACAGTTACATTCGCTTCCTTCTGAAGTATATGCAAGCACTGCAGACTGTGCAGAGGACTGTACAGTTTCAGTTTGGAAGTTTTATGAAATTTGGGCTGGGTGAGGTATGGTTTTATGACCAGTTGACAAACTCTTCCCGTCAGAGGAAAGCAGAACGCAGCGCATGGCCTCACCGGCTGGTTGGGATTGCGTCGTCCCGGGGAGCCCTGCAGCCTCACCAGGGCTAGAGCCAGACATGCTTCAGGTGCCCCAGATGTGCTTCAGATGCTCCCCCCATTTCAGGGCACAGGGGGAGCAAATGTACAGATGTTTACACCAGGGCAGAAGGTGCTTAGGTGGCCACTGCACAGAGCTGGTGGCACTGACCTGCCTGCTATAAGGGGCTGCTCAAGGCGCAGGCGGCTGTGGAGGCATCGCCACTCACAGGCGCTCAGGTGAGGCAGTGTAACAGGAAGGAAAGGGGATGGCCAAGGAGCTAGTGGAGCTCTCCATATTCCCTGCTTTCTTGCAGCCTTGACATAGGAGAGGGCAGATGGGTGGAGGCGTGACAGGCCCTGCCAGCTTCATGCCTGTGGGGCACAGCAGCCTGGGTCTGAAGGATCCCTCATTTCTTTAGCTGCTGACACTGGGAGGGCGCGGGGAGGCACCTCTCCCTGCAGCAGCATCCCGTTTACCTCTGGGGAGCACCGATGCCACGTGTTTCTCCAACGCTAGTTCATTCAGCGCCAGCAGCAGAGGCAGTGGGACATCCCCACACAGCAGCAGTCCGGTCTCGACGCCTTCTCCTCCTCCCCGGCCCTTTCCCTGGGCCCCTCCAGGGAGCCCTGGTGCTCCCGCCCTGAGTGGGGCGTGCAGGCGGGAGGCAGCCGGCGGCACGCACGCAGAAAATGATGCAGTCGCACCCTGCACCGACGTCCTTACTGCTCCTTGGTGACCTCATTTTCTGGGTGTAGCTCAGAGTGCGAAAACCACAAAAAAAGGGGATAGGGAAGGGAGGAGAAGAGAGAGAGAAGAAGTTGCAGAAAAGCAGAAATAAACACTGTAGTTTTGAAAATAACTGTGGAAAAACCCAGCTGGCTCATAAGCCTCACTTTTGTAACAGTAACATTGATCCTATTTCACCATCCCACAAGCACATACTCTTCTGATAGTTTTACAGTTTAAAAAAAATTAAGATCCGGATAAGCTGCACAACACCACTGCCTTCAGCCGCGTTTACCAGTTTACATTTACTGAAAATCTGGCTTTTGGTGTTTCATAGATTAGTGTGCTGACAGGTTGAAAAATGATAGAAAGGGAGCTATTACCCTTCTCCCACATTGCTCATATTTAAGATATTGCTGAGCACATTAATTGCACGTTGTTCCCAATAGATCAAGCTGAACTTTCATTTCTGAAATCTGTTTTTACTCCCAAACTGTTCCACTATTTGTGGAGTTTGGCAGAGTGTTTTACTCCTGCTGTACTCGCAAAAAATCTGCAGTACAAAATACTGACAACTGGCCGAATGTAACCCCAAAGAGAAGGCACCTGCTCAGGAAAGCCAGCCCATCCTTTTGCAAGCTGCAGCTTCACAGAGGAGCCGGCACATTTTGGCCATGCCTGAGGAGCCAGACAGCGTGCGAGGGCAGGCTTGCCAGCTCCCTTCAGCCTGGGCTGCTTTAGAGCAAGCCACACCGCTCGAGTCTGTCATGACACTGATACCGCACAAGTGTCATCATGCCATCAGTCACCTCACAGCAATGAACCACTCTGGATGTGAAATCTGTGGGGTTCTGCAGAAATGAGCACTTTTTTTCTCCCTTCCACTCTCTCTCATTTGGAGAGCCCCCATTGCCCTCCTTGGCACCCAGCAGCCCTCCCAGGATCTCACACACGAGACCTGGCCCTTTGCAGCACAGGGAGGACCACGGCCGGCTGGGGAGGAGCAGCCCCACTCCTCCCCTTCCCTTTCCCCATGGCCGGAGTGGGGAAGCTCAGACACTCGCACCATCACAGGGTCGGGGTGGATAATGGGGAGGCAGAAGCGGGTGCACAGCCAGGCAGGGCAATGCAGTGCATCGCACCTCATCATTTTAGTGCCACATTGAATTTGGGCTTACTACACCACGGACACAGCAGGACACTACCCGGTACACGGTTAGGCACGTTCCTGAGCAACACCGACCTGCTGCCCACAGGCCAGCAGGTAGGAAGCCGTTTGGGGCACCGTGAACTTGCTGCCTGGGCTGTGCACTGCTGTGGCCATCTGAAACCCAGGCTGTCCAGGCAAAGCTGGTGCTTGGCAAGTCCGGGGGATTTCCTAGGAAATAAATCATGGTACATAGTTGTTTTTAATGCTGCAGTGATCAGAGGGCAAGCCTGAAAATATGAAGGGATACGAGAATTCGGAGTGTTAAGAATAAAGTGTGCAATGTGCCAAATGTAATTGTTTTCCTTTTGCAGCCCGTTATATTCAGATGTTGAGGAAATGATTTAATATTTCTGAACATGTTGTGATTTCATCGTTTGGTTCAGCAAGGGAAGTTTGAGAAGTCATGCAAATTAAGATAAACATTAAATGTGCTGTTAGCACTTTATTTGCCATGCTGAGTTTTTCTATAGCAGGGCCATAGAGGGTATGCCAGCCCAGGGCACGTAGATGCCTTCATGTTGAGACAAAAGTTGCAGCAGTAACAGGGGAC
Source organism: Nyctibius grandis (assembly GCF_013368605.1). Lineage (NCBI taxonomy): Eukaryota > Metazoa > Chordata > Aves > Nyctibiiformes > Nyctibiidae > Nyctibius > Nyctibius grandis. The sequence goes on from NC_090670.1 coordinate 17,939,416, forward strand.
TGAAAAAACTTAACTTATGTGTGACTTGCAATTGGAAGGACCAGTCTCAGGAGGCAAAAAGAGAAAGGACTGAGGGTGAGTGATTCAACTCAGGACCCGGGCACGCGGCCCTGAGCCTGTGACAGAGGTTTGCACCCTGGGGCTCATTGCCAGCTCTGCCGGAGCGTTGCACTCCACAGGCTGGTGTGAAGAAGGCAGAGTGTGAAAGCATACACTGAGCAAGCAAGCACAGGTCTGCAGAATTTCACAGGCAGCATTGCCTTCCCACAGCGGAGCAGAGAAATGTGCAGTTATCTCCTAAGCATGGGAAGTTTACACGATGAACGTTTGGATACTCAAGCTGACTTTAACCAGCTGACTTTGTGAAATGCACCTAAAACGTGAAGGAAAGCGGAGCTCGCAGGGTGTTGTTTCTTCAAGCCCTTAGCCCTGAATACCCTGTTTTCTCAGACAAGATGCAGGGCGCAACAGCAACAAAAAAAATTCTGACAACTCAGAGAGAATTCTTAAAAAAACAAAAGAAAACCTGGCACCAGGAGCATTGTTTATATTTTTCCTAACATTTATGTATTTTAAAATAAAAAATGACAGGCAGTGGATGCTGTATATTATGAACCATATGAGTGATGACCACTTTTCCACAAACTAAGGAGAGTGAAAAAATAATTCTAAAAATGTTTAAAAACCAGTTCAGCCTCCTGTGAAGTGTACAGCAGAGATTAATTTATACAGCTTCTAAAGAAGAAGAAAACACAGTTCTGGATGTGTAACACTGCCTAGCAGAATACCTAAGGGTAAAACAACACAATTTAATTGATGAGAAGACAGCTGAAAACAGCAGAACTGCAATCAAAATAGATTTTTAAATTCCTTAGCATAGCTGGTTTTCTAATACTGTACTTTGAAATGAACAAATGGGTGTAAAACCAGCTATTGAGCACTTCCAGCCTCCTTCAGTGTTGCTGAGGTTCAGCTCAACCCCCTCCAGAGCTAGCACAGGCCACCTGACGTACCTCCCTGTAGAACACGTTTGTGTGCTTGCGTACATGCAGTATAGGAACAGGCTTCGTCCAACACGTTGCACCATGTGTTTTGGTTTGTGCCTTACCCACACTCTTAGTGTACTCTTTAGTGCAATTATGATATTTACTAAATAGGTCTGACAAATAACTCTTCATTTACAATCTGGTTTGCTTTCTGTAAATATTCAGTGAGGGAATCTGGCCGGTGACAACTGGCTTCGGCTGAGCATCTGAATCACACAGCACTGTTTCCAGTTTGAGACTGGAAAGACACAATTTCTTGAATCGCGTTTTTGTGACAAATATAGACCTTTCCAAATTCCAGCTTATTTATGGTAATTCGTTTGTTTGCTGATCATATTCTGACAGCCCTCGCAATGTGCCAGACACTCTCAGCTCCCGCAGGAGACCTGGCAGCCTGCCCGTGGTGCCCAGCCTCGCCGGGTGCATGCCCGCTGAAGCCAGCAGCGCTGCTGGGAGCTGAGATCCCTCACTGGCTCTGCCTCGCCTTGCTGTAAGAGCCGGTCAGTGTTTGTGCTGTATGCTGCCTGCCCTGTCCAGGCACAGCCAGGTTAACGGCTATGAGGGGAGCCTGCCTTCCTCCAAAACAGGGTCTCTTACCATGCTTGAAGCCACCAGTAGATATTTGCTCTCTGGCTGGAGAAAATTCAGTGTTGAGGGCAGCCTGTGTGTAACCCACAAACACCAGGCTAGACCCATGAAGGGAGAGTTCATCTTCTGATGTGGTTGATAGAAAGGCTCCTTGTCAGTCCAGGGGCAGATTTTCCTTATTCAGATAATTTCTTCATATCGTGTTTCCATTTTTGGGAATCTCTGCATTTCTCAGAGCTTCCTGTCAAGAGGAGGACCTGGCCCCCTCAGAGCAAATGGGAGCTTTGCCATTTGCATCAGTGGAGTTTAAATGTCACCGCAAAGGCCGGGTGGTTCCCATGGGACTGATTTCAAGCCAATGCGTAGATCCCAGCAGAGATCTTCAGAGTCTGTATAGCTAGGAGCGTGCAGTGAAATCAGTCCCCCTCCACATGCCTAAATCCAGAGCTCATCTGGATACTAGATAGTTGCTATTACGATATTGGACCTATTTCTATTTTTCTTTCTGTCTTGGTACATATGTCCAGAAAGGTTGGTTCTTGTTTTCAACAAATGTGACCTGCTCTCCAAGACAAGTCCTCCCACACATGTGTGCCTCCTCCCTGTTTTTCTGCTTGCCTCCTGCACACTTCCTTTCTCCCGGCAATTTCAGGAGTGAAATGAAGTGCAAAGGTCAAAGCCTTTGCGGCGAGTAGCCGTGAATTCAATAAGGATGCAAAAAAGAACAGTCCAGATCTGGCCCAAAGTGGATGTGGAGGATACGTCTTTTTACTCCCGTGCGCACTGAGCTGGGAGATCAGCTGAGCTGCTGAGCAAACCCTGAAAGCGGGTTCATTGCCCTCTGCTGAACCACATTGTTATGATCAGGCAAAAGTGTTGCAGCGTAAACATTTGCCGCTTTTATTCTGATCCTGCTGGCTACTCTGGTTTTCTTCATCAGGTCCGACAGCGTGTTGTTGAAGGGTTTACGTTAAATAAAAGAAAAAAAAAAAACCAGCGGTGTTGTGGTCCCCTACTAAAAGAGTCACTTTGCCCAATTTCCTGTTTATGTTCCTTCTCTTCGGGGCTGTCGCATCATGTGAGCGCAGACAGTTATAGATAGGCTGCGTGACTGTTGCTGACCTCACACCACATGGTCGGTTAACAAGGTGAAACAGCAAAATTTGTTCTGTTTGTGTAAAGAATACTGAGAAAACTGCCAGTTCCAAGTAAAACAGAGGGAGAGGGACTCCCGATAGCCCGAGGCAGGGCGCAATCTCCAGGCAGTTCTTTCTGGTCTTTAACTGCTTTGCACATCTGTATGTACGGCGTGCTTGTGAGTTACAAGGAAGGGAATTAGCCCCAACTCTATTTCTTTCCTTAGCGAAGCAGGTTTGGAGTCTTTCCATAAAAGCTCTTAGTTTAGCAAATTTGCTCAAAATTTGTCCAAACTTCAGTCCCTTTGGTATATACATTTTCCTATACTTGCTCCCCAAAATGCCTGAAAACTCCTGTGACAGCTAGCTTCAGTCATCCAGCAGATGATTATACCCAGCATTTGTACTTCAGAACTGTTTTTCCTCAAACAACCTGGGAGCAACCTAATTTTTATTAAGGCCTCAGGGATCCAGGCAGAGCCTTTTAAAAATCCTTTAACATTATTCAATGCAAGACTTTTGGATTAAAGCCATTCTAAGAAATTGAAATTTACCTCCATTCAAGATTATATCTTATTACTATGTTGGTATTGAAGAATTTATTGTGAACGAGTCAGAGAGATCTTAAGGGTTTCCAGGCCATTTTACACAAGTAGTTTTCATGTAACCGTAGGAATCCCTGTCATGCGGCATGGTGTTTCAGTAGCACTTTTCCTGCTAACAGAAAACTAAGTGATGTTGTTAAATCCAGGAAGACCTCTGTCAGTGTGTTAGTTTCTCCTTTCTCCCTGTTTTCAATTTGGTTCTGTAAAAAGCCCAATCCTCCATCCTGAGAAATCAGAATGTTATGTTCTAACTGACCAGAGGAGTGGCACTAAGCCAGACCAGTGGTTTTCTGTCCATCAGCCTCTGACACCTTAAACAGGTAAATAAGGATTTCAGATGGAAAAGTTGCACCACAGATTGGTCGAAGCCAGACACACAGACATGAGGGCATACCTGTGGGTGTACGGATAAGCGTCCTGGTTATCAGGAACACAGCGTAACTTCAGAGGCAGGTGTATCCCCGTGACAGGTGAAGGAATCACAACATACGCGGCATGTAATGAGCATGTACCAGTTGTCAAGTGCTTTAGGATTTAAAGGTGAAAAAAAGCACTCCAGAAATTTAAGCTGTGTTCAGGATGAGAATAATAATGTCATTTTAGATATTACACATAAACATGCTGTGAGGGAATATGGAACTAAAGCTCTTGGCTAGCTGGTGAGGCTGTAAACATCCTCATGTAAAGAGTCCTGCCTGTAAGTCTTCACTGTCAGGGAGCTTAAATGCCTGCAAAAATCTAGCAGCAGTCAGAAGATGTCATTTGGGGGGCAGCTTAAAGGAATTAATGTTTCACTGTGCCTGCCCTCAGGAAGTAAAAAATGTGCCAGAGGGGAGGAGGGCTCTGGGTGGGAGGAGATCCTTGAATGGCTTTAATCACTTCAGTGCTGTCTTCTGCTGCTGGCATCTCTACTCTGAGCTGCAACCTACTTTGCATCCCTGTTAAAAGTGAAAAAGACAGACAAAATGAAGCAGAAAGGAGAGTATGAGGGTGCTTATGATGTGAGTCAATGTCCACCCCTGGCTTCCCCAGCAGTTTGATACCCCCCACCTGGTGTCACGGCTACTCGGGCTGCAGCGTGCAGGGATCCAGGCGGGACGGGGACCCCAGGCAGGGGCAAGGCCAGCTGGCCAAAATCAGCTTCCCTCCACCTGGGGCTTTTGCTCACCCATCACAGGTTCATTTTAATGAGAGCCGGTGGCCCAGTGGCAGTGCTGGCAGCCCAGGCGGTGGGTGGCCAGCCCAGGGCTGAGGCTGTACTAAGAGCATTGCGGCTGCCTGGGCTCTGCCCCACCTGGAGGCTTCCCAAGCTTGTGTGGATCTCGCACTGCAGCTGGCTTTCTTTTCCTTAGCTTCATTTTTCACCACTTCTCCAGATCCCTTTGGGCGCTGCTTTATAATAATACCGAGTCACAAAAATTTCAGTTGCTTCCTGAAAGCGTGTGAGACTGTCTTTAGTGTCTTGTTAGTCCCAATGAAACACAGCCAAGCACAGTGGGGGAGTGAGTTTATTTATTTATTAATACCAACTGTGTCTTTTTACTGGCGCCCTGCAGATGCTGTCGAGATCGCTGGCCGGCCCTGGTCGCTTGGTGTTCCTGACAAACCCCACTCGGCCACAAGCCTCTCCCTGGGAGGTGCAGCCCTCCACAGCACGGCTGGGTTTCTGCCCTGGGGTGGCAGTTAGCTGTAATTTCATGGTGACTGATCCTTATGCTTTCTACAAATGAGCCCAAAGGGGCCTGCCCATATTTGCAGGGCAGCTGTTAACAAGAAAAGCTCCAAGCTTTCAGCACCACTGCTGTCAAAATAGGAGGAAGAATAGAGAAGTCATGCCCTGGGCTGACAGTGGGGAGGGCAGCTTATTTACTTCATGCCTGTGTCAGGATTTCACTGTTAAATGAAGCCACTGGAATAGGATTCCCATCCTGCCGTCCCTTCTTTGATGTTTTGTTGCTATGGATTTCACAGGTAAGGCTTTATCGGCCCGGAGGCATTTCCGTAGCCATGGGACGCTAGGAAGCAGTGAGCTCTGCGAAGTGTTGGTGGGGACAGCCCGGTCCTGCCTGCACTGTATGTCCCAGGGCAGGGCAGGCAGGCAGCACTGCAAAGCTGTTTGACACATTTCAGTCCCCCCAGGTGACGTGGAGCCACGGTGCTTTTCTGGTGTGGTAGGGTTTGTTGTAGCTGGGATCAAAGCCGGTGAATTCTTCCCCATAGCAAGATCTTGTGGGATGAGATGCCCCGTCAGCATTTTCCCCTGCAAAGCTCAGGGACCCATCTGGGCAGCACGACCACAACGCCAGCATTTCTTCTCTGCGGGAGCGTCCCTTGGGACCCACCTGCTGGGAGCCATGGGGAAGCAAGGAGAGGACAGCAGCATTGCTCCCCTTCAGCCAGCAACGTGTCAAGCAATTCCTTCTTACATGAGGAGCAAGGGGATGCCCTGTCACCTTGCCAGTGTCCTCGGAGGAAACCTCTGATCAAAATGTTTGTGAGAAGCACAGTTCTCGTTTCTTTACTGCTCTTACTAAAGGACGGGGGACATGAGTGAAATGACATTTCTTCATCCAAGCATCTGTCTCCTTCCTCCTTCTCCAAAATGCAGTGGTATTATTACTAATTTTACTTTCAGAACTTGTTTTCTTATCTTCCACAAGGTTTTTAAGAACTTGGAACTGCCAAGTTTTTGGGTCACTATGACTTTGACCCTTCATGCCCAAACGAACCCATTAGCTTTACAAAGAATCTGCATGTTTATTAAACAGCAGTGACTCATTCTGTTGCAGATGTTTGTATATGTAAAGCACCATAAATATTATGGATTAGGATGTAGACCAGGCAATAGGAATGTGTCTAGGTTAGCAGGCAACATATGACTCTGGGAGTTTTTCTCCCTTTTTTTAGTGTGTCATTTTTTCTTCACAAACCACAGGTTTCTTTTTGTGAGAAACAGAAAGGAAACCTCTCTGCTTCTACAGGACGTCATCTTAGATGCTTTATTACAAAGCTTTCATTGCATTTACAGCGCAGGAAATTTTTTGGTTAGCATTTTTAGTCAATTAATGCATCTGTATCACCTTGAAAGGAAGAAGGTATTTCCCCTTCCACTATGCACCCGTTGCATCTCCTCCGAGGAAGACTCATGCTGACTTTCTTGAAACAAGATTCATTTAGTGTCACACTGAAACTACCGCAGAAAGACAAAAGACTTAATAAATGACTCAGTAAATGACTCATGACGTAGCAGATGGAAATACAGTGGTCGACTGTAGTCTATCTTGAACTCATTGTATGATGGTCCTTTGCACAGGATGAGCCAGACCATTTTGTGCTAGTCTGTGTTGAAAGTTGTTTTGTATGGGTTAGATCAGAGCTTTTTCCTATCGTAGCTGAGCCCTAACCTTGAGAAAACAGAGCTGTAGTGGGCACGAACAGGCAGGGGAAGGGAGAGCTGATGCCTTTCCGTGGGAATGCACCTCAGCTTCCAGGCACCCAAGCAAAGGGAGACAAACTACTGCAAAAAATTTCTCTGTCTATTCTCTAGGTTAAATAGAATTACATGCATGTGGAGGCAGAGGAAGGCCCTAAGGGAGGAGTATTCCTCTCTGAAATTCAATATTTATTGATTTTTCTTTCCCATCCATAAACCGTGAGTTTCAGCCTCTCACTGCTGAAGTAGTTAGTGAGATCTGAGCAGAAAATAAGGGAAACCAGACAGAAAGGGAGACAAAATCCAAGAGAAGCGTTAAACCAGTGGGTGATGGGCAATGAGCTCAGCTGCTCCCAGAGCACTGCGCAGGGACACACTGGAAGGGACAAGCAGGCAGCCTCATTAGGGAGAGATTTATTATGCAGAGCTGATGGGAGCTGCAGACCAAGAGGCACAACTGAAATAGCAAAACCGTTTAACTCCATCTGGGGACAGGCTGGGTGGTTTAAGAGGTCTTTTTCATCTCAGATTTCTGCAAGTGAGTTAATCGAGCGCTGTTACCAAGCAATGCAGGCTACAGAGGAGAAGGCGTGAGCCCTTCTGCAAGGGTCTCTCAGTCCGAGGAGTGCGAGCTGCGCAGGACCAGCCTTTTTCCCTTGAAAAGAGTGGCATGAAGAGCTCCCAACAATGTCCTTGGCTCTTTGAATATGAGACTGCTTGCTGGGAGCTGGGCCTGACTCCTTGCTCCTTCCCATTGCACAGGTCCTCTTGCAGGTACCAGCACCTCCTGCTCTGTGCAGGCGGGGGAAACTCTCTTGACTTATATGGTCTTAATAGGCTTAGACATCAGCTGCTTGCAAACCTGTCTACAGATTAATTTTAACTTCCTCTTTTAAGTCATTTATAGGAAATGCTATAAATTTCCGCCTAATCTTTTTTTCCCAAAAAATATGTTTAAAAATTATTCTTTAAAAAAAAGACAAGCTTTGAAAACTTGTGTCTCAAGTGCTGGCACTCCTGTGGGACTATTATCCTGCAGCTCTGCTAGTCCTCTTGCCCCAAAGATTCCTTGCGGCTCAAGGCAGCAGAACCCCAGGGAGGAGCAGGAGGAGCATGGTGCACACAGGCGCTGCCAGCCCTCAGCCAGCCACAGAAGGGAAGCCACACCAGACCCTCCTCTGGTGGGATTTGCTGCTTTCTCTTTCCAAGGGAGTTTGCGGGATGAGAGAAATCCCAAACGTTCAAAGCTTTCACAGTCCTCCCCATCACTGAGCTCTCCAACTCTTCTTCCAGTGTCAGACCTCCCCACAGCAGGCCTGGGGACCAGCACGCATCCTTTGCCCAGAAGCACGGCTGTAAGGCCACCAGGCAGGCGAGGAATCAGTAGTACAAATCCACGTGTGTTCTGCTTCCCCTTGCCATCCCCTTTGCTGCATTCTGTTAAATGAAGATTATCCTCATGGGGGAGTGGTGAGCATTAATTGAGCTGGTAAAGAATTTCAAGTTTGTTGGCTATTCTGTGTTTTGTTATTAAAACCAGGAAAAAAATCAAAAACACACAGAACAAATTATGTTTCAGGCCAATTTACCTCATTTAGCTTGTATGTGCTCTAATTAATTATTAAGATCTCAGATACCGGATATTTTGTACATACAAATGAAAACATGGTCTTCAGACAGAAGGTAAGCGATGCTTGCCTTGGCTAAACCTTTCCCATGCAGGTGTTCAGCTCTCATTCTGTCCCTGTTTACCAGCTAGCTGTCTTTTCAGCACATAATAAGTTTGCTCGTGGCCTGTTTTAACTGACATTGCTGTGGCAGAGCAAATGTTCTCATGTAATAGCAGCCCTTTTTAAACCTCACACTACTTATTCAGCAGAAGCAGAGACATCAGAATGTGGAAGTAGCAATTGCTTTCCTAGAAACCCTACTGAAATGGAAACAGAGCTATTCCTCTTCCCTTCAGAAGTGGCTCTGGAATTCCCAAAGTGAAAAATTCAGGAGCAAGAAGAAAACACTGATAGCTTGTGTTGCACACAGCAACATGCTGGCGTCCGACCAACGCTGCTGCAAATTCTTTCTTCCTTTTGGCACCAAACTATTCCACTTACAAAGGGCAGATGAAAATTGTTCTAGATTTATGTTGGCTTTTGTCTGACTGTAGTTGTGCTTTTCTGATAAAGCCTTCTCTCTAATGCCAACGAAGCTCTGGAGGACATGTAAACGTATCATCATCGTACCATTCCTTCATCAAGAAGGAACCAATTTCAAGAGGCCCCCAAATAAAGGTAATAAAGACAGAAAACCAGGAATGGCAGAAGGAACCATAACAGGGGAAGGAGGAGGCAGCCTTGTGACTGGTAAATGGTTAAAAGACAACTATTGAGAGTGTACAACTATGTAAAACCCCACCATGCTCTGCCATGGGGCTGGGGCGGGCACTGGAGAGGAGCTGCTGTGGAGGATGTCAACCTGCCTTGCAGGGCAGGGGCTGGGAGGTGCCAGGCACCCTCTGCGCCTCTGGCCCGGGGCTGAGGAGCCCCAGCCCCTGCTCCAGCAGCGTGGACTGTGTAGCACACGAGCTGCCTGGGTCCCTGCGAGCTAAAAGCTGCTGCCGCCGTCTTGTCTGGCCAAGGCCTGCCACCGCTGGGCTCCCAGTGACTCTAGCGTGCTGCATCCCCCTCCCTTGGGGAAAGGAGACATGCAGCTCATTGCAGGCAAATGCCAGGAAAATGAGGAGAGGATATTTGACTCTTGGAGATAAAAGCCTTATGCTGAAAGGTGTGCCAAAACCCCTGTTTTGCCTACGCCACGGAGCAGGGCGAGTCCTGTGTATTGGCAATGGCAAACCAGGCAAGGCTGGGTGCCAGGGCACCAGGATGGCAGCGCTCCCTGTTTCCCAGTGTGGGATGAGGTGGTTTCCACTGGTTTTGCTCCCTGAGACGGCTCCCTTTTCGAGGCAGGCAAGGAGCAGCCCTGGCACGGAGCAGCCCTGGCACGGGGCAGCAGGTGAGCTCGCCGGACAGTGCCGACAAACTCCCCATGGCCCAGGCTGTGCCATTGCCCTGTGCCAGTGCCACCCTGCCGTGGCACCTGCAGTGATTTCAAGGGAGATTCAGTGCTTAAATATCTTTGAAGATCTGAGCCTGAGTGCTGATTCACCTGCGCTGCTCACTCGGGCTGCGCCTATTTAAAGGCTGCTGTCCCTCGGCACCTCTCCCTCCCCTTGGCTCCAGGTCCAGCCAAGGGTTGGTGGGACGGGCATGGTATTTGCTCTGGTCCCTGCAGCTCACAGCAAGATACCACCATCGGTTTCAGAGCACATTAATATTTGGGGCAATGAACAATGGCAGCCAAGGGCTGTTAGCTTGTCTGAGCTTGCAGTATCCCCAAAGGGCAGTTCCTCTGTTCCTCTCCACCCCCCGCCTTCCTGCAGGTTTCCTACAGCTCATGTGTTGCCCCCACAAGAAACAACTACTCTGTTTTCAGCCGGACGGGGGGCTGGCTGGCTGCACCGGCCCCGCCACGAGCCTGGGGAAGGCAGTGAGGGTGGCTGTGCGGGAGATGGAGAGGGGAGGCCCACCCTTCCCAAGGGCAGTGCAGATTTGGGCAGCTATCTGGCATTATTTCCCCTCAGCCCTGTTTTCACGGCTGCCCAGCTACGATAGCCAGTGTTTTCTCACACAGCCTTGGCCCTGCTCTCCTCTCCCATCATAAGCCGCACTGACTGGGCACCTCTCCAACTCCAGTCTCGCAGCACCAGCCAGATGATAAACCTGATCAAATTGTGTATCTGCAGGGAAACAGGTTATCAGGCAGCTTCTCAGCTAGTACAAAACCAAAGCCAGCAGAGCCGCAGCCGCTCACTCCACGCCGAAGCCAGCCTTCACCTCTGCACGGAGGGACAGGGAGCTTTCCGCAAAGCGCAGCTGCAGTTTTCTCTTTCCTCTCACTGGCTGCCCGGGTTATGCTGAAACTACAGACCCCTTTAGACTCATGAAAATTAAAATGCTAAAGAAATGGGGACAGGTACTCGGCCATCCTGCCTAAGGGTGTTGTACCAGCCACTGGGCAGGTAGCCCTGAGCTGTCCCCGGCCTTGGGGCTGAGCTCCCACCTCCCCATAGCTGCGTGAGTGCCAGCTAGGCAGAGTGTCCCCAGCTGCTCCCCCCCTCCCCTCCTGCCTCAGCTTGCTCATGTGCAGGTGATTTCCATCCAATTTCCATCAGAAGGAGCCAAGTGTATTTAAGCTGCAGGGCTGGCAGCCTTGGGAAGAGGAGTGAGAAGTGGTCTTGAATTTTTGGGGGAAGATCTGATGGCTTCTTCCCCTCTCTGCTTTAGTAGCCTGCTTCCCTGGGAGGCAAAGGAGCAGATCTCATTTGGCTTAGGCCTTCTGAAGCATTTCTCTTTTGTTGTTTAGGGGTGAGAGTGTGTTAGAGGATGTGACCTTTCTGTCCTGATGCACATGTGGGGCATGCATGAAGTCTGTGCGGCACTTGGGTTGCAGACAGCAGAGATGTGGATGTTTTCTGGGACTATACATGTGAGATACCTGCTGAGCTGTATGCCACTGTTGAAGCTTGCTAGTCAGGAAAGTGCTTTCTCCATTAAACATTTTTCCTTTGTTTCTATTTCCTTTTGAAGAGGGTGTTCTTTTTTCCTGGCTGCCACAAAATTAGACTTGTCTGAGGTACCTCAGTAATCTGTTACCTCTATCTCAAGAGAGACCACATCACTTTCAAACCTCAACAGGTCACAAGGGCAAGACTTAATTTTCTTTGTGCAATACACTTTGCACCTTACCTCTGCTTCCTGTTTATTCCTGATGTGACCCACTCTCTAAAAAAACCCTCCTTTACCCAGGCTGATACGTGCTTGTTGAGCCTTGCAAGGGCTGCCTTTACGATATTGCATTCTCTGGTCCCTGTATGTTGTTTTTGAAGAATCTTTTGCTTTCAAAATGTATTAAGGTACTGACAGGCTGAACAGACTTACTTCTAGATAAATTCGTGGATGAATATTGACAGACTGTGAAAACCTTGCTGTACTGCAAGGAAGTATCTTTTGAGTGGAAAAAAAAATATGCTTTTTCTTGACAAATGATTGTTGCTATTTTTTGTCAATCATTTTAACTATCACCATGCCCATGGGAACTCAGTGTCAGCAAAATCTGTAGTGTCTGTATTGATCCTAAACTGTGCCAGGAAGGACTCTTACATCTTAGGGAAAGCATCCTGAACTGTTATTTTGCCTTAAGGCTGAATGGTAGCTGTCTTTAAACTGACAGCCAGGTCTGCTCTTGGCAAAATGAGCGTGATTTTTAGCTTGAACACAAGCTATCATCACACAGGTTTATGTCGTTGTGACAAGTCATTTTGCAAAGAGCAATCAAATAAGATTCAGGTAGGGAGGCTGTGGTCATTGTTGTTCAGATGTTTCTTTAATGAACTTTTAACTCCTATGAAGGCAATTAAAACAGCCAGTGGCTGTGTAGCTATTGCGGGTACCTGGGCAGTGAGCTCCTGCACCTTTCTTGGGCTGCCATCAGAGCTGGGGCAGCTGCAGCCTTAACTTCAGCTCCTCCCTGGCAGCTGCCTGGGCCTTGCTGGTTTGGGCATGACTTTATTCAACGCAGTTTTTATGGAATTTGGTAAGTGGGAATCTCCTGATGTCTTGCTTCTGCGTTTCTCTGTGGAACAAACCTCAGGGTGGATTTCTTCTGGCCCTCAGAGTAAGTGTGTTGGTGACAGCTGTAATCAATGCAGAGGTGCTTATACTGTTGATGAACAAAAACAGCTGCTGGAAAAAAGGGAAAATATGTTATTTTGTTCCTAGAAACTTGCATATAGCTTTATAAAGTGATGCTGCATCTTAGTCCTGCCAGGACTTCATTTAAGCCTGTATGGGACCTGTACCTTCAGTCACAAGGGTCTAAAATGCATCAGTGTTTGCCAGGTTTGGTTTGGGTTGACTGTCACTTGAAGCAGTGCCTGTGTAAACAGATGTCCTTCTGTAAGGTTTGGAAGTTTCCTGTTTAACTTTTTAGCACTACAGCTCCCTTAAGGTTTGTTCTGGGCTTTCAGAAGTAACTGGCAACTCATTAACAGCTTTTTATTAGCACTGAAAACCATGGGAGGGAAGCTGCACTGGTCATCTGGAGGCCTTGTCTTTGCTGCCAGGTGTTAGCTCATGTACTGCAACACAGGGTGCAGTCCTAGGTGTTTTCATTTCACAAACAAAAATGTGTTATAACCTCTTCTATAGATGAGACAGTGAAGTATCAGATCATTTTGATTATACCACACTGGCAGGCTGAGGGTGAGAGGAGGGGAGAAGTCGTGCTCCTCTTGACCTCCAAAGGGAGAACGCTCTGCCTTTTTTCCTATCACAAATGCAAGCTGATAGCAAGCAATTCAAATCAAAGTCACAATTTGGCCAGCGTATCAAAACAACTATAAAACTTAAAAGAAAACAAGCATGTGTGGGTTGATTGATATATTATGTCGCTGGCACTAAAAGGGCCCTGTTTGTGCCATTGCAGGCATGGCGGAAGCGCTGGTTCGTGCTGCGCAGAGGACGCATGAGCGGGAACCCAGATGTGCTGGAGTACTACAGGAACAACCACTCCAAAAAGCCTATTCGAATCATCGACCTCAACGAGTGCGAAGTGCTGAAGCACTCGGGGCCAAACTTCATCAAGAAGGAATTTCAGAACAACTTCGTCTTCATTGTGAGAACTACCTACCGCACCTTCTACCTGGTAGCCAAAACTGAGGAGGAGATGCAGGTCTGGGTGCACAACATCAGCCAGATCTGTAACTTTGGACATCTAGAAGATGGCACAGGTAGGATCATGCTCGTCTTGGGGGTTGGAAGGATGATCTGTGTCTGGGCTCTTCCACAGCAGCACCCTGGGTGAGGGGAAGCATGGACCTTGCTGGCTGGTTGGGCTGGGCAGGTGGTGTGGCACTCTGTTTCCTATAGCTCCACACAGCACTGACATGCTGCTAAACCCTGATTTGAAAGTTATTCAGGGATCTCGCTTCTGCTGGGTAGAAATAATAGCTGGCCGCTTGGTCTCACTTCGATGAAGCAATTCCTGCTAGAATAAACAGCAGGTCCTTAGTAAGAAAAGGTACTGTTTATGTGAAAAGCTGACTGAGTGTTACCTTCTGGGGCCGTTTATTTCATTGCATGTCCCATATTTATTTAGTTTGGCTTAATGTAAGACACCTGTTCCAGGAAAGTGTCCTGCAAAACTCATGTTTTCTCAGGCTTTGCTGGATGTGGAATGTGCACAGACTTGGGTGCATATGCACATACATAAATCAATGACAAAAATACTGAGCTGTCTTAGTCTATTAATGAGAAGAAAAATAAAGAAAAGGCAGAGGACAGGAGAGTGTTAGAAGTGTGTGTCTAGACTTAAGAGATGGTCCTGCCAGGGAAGTATAAAGTCAGCCTGTTTTGCCAGGACCTACACCTGTATATACTCAGTAGGGTGGATTTCTTGGAAAGCTTCCAAGAATTAACCACTCCAAGATGGATGTAGCCAGTAATTAAAGCTGGGACCTGTATCATCATTAACTTACCTTTCAAATGAGACAGTCGGGCTCAGATAACAGCAATCTGTCTTTCCCTTGACATTTCCAAGGGGCAGAAACAGCAGCAATTTGAGAGCTTCATAGGAAGTGAGTCAGAATGAAGTCCTTCATGGTGATAAAAGGCAGTGAAAGAGCAGAAGAGGGTGGTGATGCAGGGACTTGATCCAAGGGCGGTAATATGTTTGGGGGTATCATAGTGTGGCTGGGTAAATTACGCTGCTATGGTCTGTGTGCTGCTGCACTCAGACTGCTACTGGTGTCTGCAACTGCTGCATAGCCATACTGTTACCTTGTAACTTGAAAGGAAACAAAAGGCCATGATGAGATGTTTTATTTTAATCTATCCTGGTTCCTGGCCTTCTTTAATCTTCTGTTCAGTAGTTTATTCTTAGGGGAAATGGGAGTGGAAAGAGCACTGCAGTGGTCCTGTTATAAATGTGATTGCTCTTTTCCCATTCACTTTAGAGACCACCAGGAAAACGTGCTGACACATTTTTATGTGCCAGTACAAACTGCCAATGAATGCAACTTGCAAACTAGAGCTGATAGCTTTGAGGGATTGGAGTCAGTAGCCCTTTGGAGCTGGGATGTAAATAGGGATATTCAGTAACCCCCTTCCTACTGATCTGCCCTTGTTGACACTGAGGTGTTGCTCTTGCGTTGCTGCTTCTGGTCCAGTATTATTTTAGATATGATTTTACCAGTTACTTGGAAATGAAGGTACATCTTTCCATGCAAAACAGAAAAGATAAATAATTTTTGTCTCAGATGTGTATGCAGACTTCTGCTGGCACTGTGCTGAGGATGTGCATAAGGAGATGTGATCTGTGGTGGAGGAGCTAAGGCAGCAGCTGTCCCAGGATAGATGCATTTATACTGCAAAATGTCTGTTCTGTTATGCTGGTACAGCACAGCATTGCTTATAACTTACACATGGGCAATACTCAGAGTATTACGCAGTGGTATTTCTCTCCCAGCAAAGATTGCCAGTGTAGACACTGATGGATGAGAAGTGACAGCTCTTGCTGCGGCAGTTGGGAAAGCTGACATCCCATCTTTCCGCTCTGTTCAAGGTGGATATTATCCCCCAAGAGGTCCAACAGTGCAGAGCATTTGCCTTGGTTCAGTATAAAGTCTGGCACCTGAACTTACAGCCCTCATCACAGACCGCATAAGCTAAGCCTCCAGACATCCACTTATCGTATGTCTAATGGCGAATAGCTCGTAAGATCTTCTCTTATTTATCCTGCAGTTCCTGCCGATGAGGTCAGGTCTGGGGTGTATTCAGGTCAGGCTGCGGGGCACGTTCAGATCCTCTGATTTAGATCTGCACTGTTCCACAGGTTGCACACCACATTTCAGTTACTACTTGCTTCAACTTTTTGGAAGCACCTAAATCCCTCAAGAGCCTGTAGGTTTAAACAAAATACCCTTAAAAATTAGCATAAGAAGATAAAAGCTCTATTAAATGCCATATGCTTTTTTAACTTGAGCGCTACTGTGTTAAAAAATAATAGTCCCTGAAATGAATCATCAAAAGACACATCAATCGCAGGAAATTTTAATAAGCTGTTCTGTGTATTAAAATGAATCTCAAAGCCAATATTATATTGTGAAATCAATCACTCTTAATCCTTGCACCTCTGAAAATTTGCTGTAACTTTGGGGCCAAAACCAAATCTGCTGCTTTCTCCACTTAATGCACAGAAAGTGCAGCCACAGGTTTACACAGTGACTCAGCTGTAAACACTGTCCCATTGTTCCCAGTTAGTCCCTTCCAGTAGCAAAGAAGCTGGACAAACAGCCAGGTCCTCGTCATTAGAGGCCTCCGGTCTGACATGTAAGCAGCCAGACACAGCCCGAAGTTAGCGAAACCACAGCTGGCCCCATGAGGACAGCTTTTTAGTCAACAAGAGAGGGGATGGCTGAGAGAGGCGAAGTGCAAGCTCCAGGCAGATGTCAGGAAGCACCTGGGAGGGCGGCTGTTGGGAAGGACTTGCCAGCAGCAACCATTGCGCTGCGGCACTCGACTGCTGCAAGAAACTGCTGCTGGCTGTGCTGAAAATGACAGGGGAGCTGGCACCTTCAGGGCAGTCAGCTGGAGGAGAGAGGGAGAGGCCTCCCTCCCTATTTTCCTACCATTTCTATGTAAAATCTTGCTTCCATCTCTGCTGAAGGCTCCCATTAGAGCAGTCATTCCCCGACCCCACAGCACCCGTGGCCACGCAGGAGATCAAGAGGACACTTGGGCCAAGTGGCTGGGCAGGGGAGGGGATGAAATGAGGCAGCTATGGGACATCATGGCCAGAGTTTATCCTAAATGCAAGCTGAAACCATGATTAATTGACACAATGCAATATAGCAGCTTTTCATTGGAGAAACTGCTGTGAAAGTTGTTCAGCCTTTTTCATTAGGAAGCCTTACTTTTAAAGATTGCAGCTGTGCATTGAATGTTCCCCCAGGAACTTCATCCTCAGCCCAAGGGGACCTTTCAACTTGGGTTCCCTCTTTACTTCTTTCACAGGCTCCAGGTATTGTTCCACATCCCATGTAAAAGCCTTGCTCCTCCTGGATGCAGCCCTTACCTGAAGGTCGCTGCTGATCTCCATTGCTCCCCTGTTGCTCTACTCTCTCCCACAGCACCCAGGGCCCCAGCGGAGCCTGACCCTGCCACAGACCCTGCCACAGCGTGGGGATGGTTTGATTCCCCAGGACCTTGATGCAACCACACTGGGGAGCATCTTCCTCAGCCAGGGCGGTGTGCTGGGAGCAAGGGGACCTGGGAGCACTGCACTGAGGGGCTACCTGGAGGGACTGTGCTCTCCTTGCAGAGGCACTTTCTCCTGGATGTCTTCTCTTTATTTCCCCACTCTGTTCCCATTTAAAGTGGGGCCGGCAGCATCCCAGCAGGCTTGCTCATGGCAGTGCGTGGCCCTCGCACAGGAGCTCAGGGGAGGTGTGACGGCTCCTCCCAGCCCATGCTGGAAGACAGGCACTGGGGCTACTCCCTCCACACTCCCCTCTCAGTGGGAGGAAGTCCCTTCTCGGCTGCAGGGACTCAAGGCTGCTCTTTAATGTCAGGCTCTGGGCCCTGGCCAGGAGGGGTGGGTGGCATTTCTACCTCCTTGGTGTGGCCATGCAGCCTGGTGGGAGTTTGCTGCAAGATGGCCCCCCCTATTTCACTGTGTCCCTGCGCTGCTGTTACACCGTAACAATTTTTGGGGAGTGGGCTGGGGTCTGCAGCAAAAGGGACAAGCCCTCTGTTTCTCCAAACAATGGCCCTGCATTGATGGGCACGGTTACAGCAGTGGATGCTGCACATCCTCCATGGTGACGTTCCCGTCAATGGAGGGCAGAGATTTTTTGGGTTAGTACCCACTGAAGCAGTTATTTTGGCAGCCAAAGCTGCACACTAACTCTCTGGCGAAGGGGAGGGCAGGCACCAAACCTACTCTCTGCCTTCTTGCTGTTGCAAATGGCCATGCATAATTTATTCTACTCAGCTGCTGCCGTGGTACAACTTTAATGCATGCTGATTCGGTTACCAGCAGAGCTGGCAGGGACAGGGCCGGTCTGTTAGGAGCTGGCTACAGGTCCCTGAGCCCCTGAAGGTTAGAAAAGGGCAGGTCTGTGCTGTCCCTCCCTCCTGCTCACAACAGTTGCCATGTGGTCTGCAGCTCGCAGCCTGTCCTAATGGGATAATCCATGGCTAAACCCTGCAAGTACCAGATGGAGTTCAGGCCTGTTCGTTCTCTGTGTTAATAATCCAGAATGTCATTAATTTCTTTCTTATGCATTGTGGCAGGTTTTAGATAGTTTTGGTTTTTTTTAAATGTGGTCAGATGGTGATGTGAACATGCTTTTCTGAGATCCCTATGGAGTTAGCCTGGTGCATATTTGATCATCCTCAGCTCGAAGACAG
Source organism: Nyctibius grandis (assembly GCF_013368605.1). Taxonomy (NCBI): domain Eukaryota; kingdom Metazoa; phylum Chordata; class Aves; order Nyctibiiformes; family Nyctibiidae; genus Nyctibius; species Nyctibius grandis. Next base: position 17,957,749 of record NC_090670.1, read on the forward strand.
CTCTCAGAGACCAAGATCTGAAAGCAGAATTACTGTATGAGCCAGCACAATGAACAAGAGAAAAATTATTTTTTCAGATGGGAAGGCTGCAGCCCTCAGCTCTGCTTTGCAAATGTGAAACCCTGTAAAAGCCATTCCTTCCAGGTGCTTGCTGCTGCCATCCTGCTGCTGTAAGCACCTGCTCAAAATTAAGCAAATGCTTTGCTTAAGCTCAAATTTAAGCATGTGCTGATGTGCCTTGCTGACCTGGGGTCCACCACTGTACCAGACCTCCAAAGCTAACAGGAGGAAGCACCAGTGAGTCAACACTGGTAGATGGGAAGGAAAGAGGCGGCTCCCTCCCCAGTTGAAAGGGCTGAGGTGTGGGGTAGTGCAGGGAGAAAAGATCAGCTGTTTTATTCTTCTTCTGACTGAGATCAGGAAGATGACAGGGTGAAGCCCACTGTGTCTGGTGTGGAAGTCTCAGTCACTAGAGGGGTTTGTTTGTGTTTAGTGATGTTGCTGTCCAACCACCCAAGTCTTGGCAGCCCTCTCCATCCCTCCTGACCTGCTTGCGCATATACCTAGCACCTCCCAGGGCTGAGAAGTGACTACAACAACCCAGTACAGTGCCAAGGCTTGTTGCTGTGTTGAGCTGATGATTAGGTAGAACCTGCCAGAGGATCTCAGGACCTCACCGCACAGCACAGCATGCACGCAGATGGTCAGGGGCTGGTTCCCAGCATTTCCAGTAAAACCTGGATTTCAGTGTTAGAGAAATCTGCCTTCTTGCTATCCTTTGAAGACATGTTTATGGTTGATTTGGTTTTATCAGCAGTAGCTGGTTTCTTGTGTTCGTTTTTGCTGTGGCGTTTTTCATTTTGAAGAAGGGTTTTGCAGCTTTGACTCAGGCAGTGTCTGCGCTTCAGCCAGAGAGACGGGTACCCACTGCCGAGCCCCGCAGGTGTTGGGGACAGCTGGGGAGCCCAGCGAGCACTGCCTGGTCCCTGTGCAGCCCTGGTGAGGGAATTGCCACACAGCAACCTGAAATTTCATTAGAAAAGTCATATTCTCTAATTCAGGGCTAGTGCTCCTGGTGCTGCTGGCTGAGCTTAATGCCAGGAGCAGGTGCCTTTGGGGACCTGCTCTGCAAGGACACCCCAGGCCCTTCCGACTCCACAGCTCCTTGTGGTGGGAGGTCTGACTTGCATTGAGGACTCAACTTTTGAGTCAAAATGCCCCAAAAGGTGGACCAGAGGCTGTGCTTAGCCCTAACTCTGTGTGGCTCAGCCATCACTCCTTCATCCTGCCTGCCCAGCGTCCCCGGCTCTCTGGCAGGGGTGGAAGCTGGGAGAACCACAGGACGAGACTTGTTTCTGCTGCCCGGTAATGCTCAGGCCAGATGGGTACGAATGCTTCAGCTGTATTCTGCCAGTGAAGGGTGGCCTTGGTGGTCAGAGGCGAACCCAGAGCTGAGCCAGCTCTGTGCAGCCTGGGCCAGCCCTGCTGCCTGCAGCCCAAATCTTCTCCTCTCCGCACCACCACCCTTCCCTGTGCATGAGGGGACTGGAGTGTTATGCCCAGGAAAGGTGTCACTGAGCACAGGCTCCCCTGTGCCTTGTAGCCTCCAGAAAAGCAGTGTCCCTTTTCTCAGCAGAGCCAACAAGCCTCCAGCTGGGCAATAGCAGCTGCACCGCAGCTCTCGTGGCTTTGATGTCCAGCCTAGAGAGGCGTAAGGAGTTGGCAGACAAGTTCAGAGGTGCAACAAATCCAGCTACTCCATGAGCAGCCAAGCTCAATTTTGTCCGCTGAGATCTAGAAAGTGGGACGAAATCAGTCCCTTTCCTTGTTGCCATTAATTTGAAGTGTTGGAGATTAATTATTTGCATTAGAGAGCTCCTAAAAAATACTTGATAAAACAGACTGCTCTGCCTCAGCACTTTCCTCAGCAGAGGCTGTCTTCATTACTGTCTGCAGGAGGGATGCTACAGCCTTGCAGGAGTGGGAGACCCCAGAGCAGGGGTGTCTGCACCTCCTGCAGCCCCTCGATTCGGCAGCTGGCTTGCCCAGCCTGGGCAGGGGAAGCAGCTGCAAAATCAGGCTCCCCTCTCCCCAGAATCAGTTTTTGCCTTGACCCACTGCTGCTTTGGGGTAAAACATCCCTGGTGCAAAAGCAAGGAGGCGATGGCCAGGAGAAGCAGTGGGCAGGGTGGGTCAGAGCCGTCCCTCAGCCAGGGCCATCCTTTCTCATTGCAGGTTCAGTGGAGAGCCTGTCTCACACAACCTCGTCCCCGCAGCCATCGCCGGCCGCCTCCACCCACACCTCCCGCATCGCTGATCCCTCCTTCTCCGTCGACCACGCTGCTGCTGACGCATCTGCTGCAGAGGAGACCCCCAGCGAGTCAGAGTCGGTCTTCCTCCCTGACTACCTCTTCCTCTCCAACTGCGAGTCGGGCAAGCTCAGCCACAACAGGTATGTCTGGGGTCTGCCAGATGCATCGGGCTGGAGCCATCCTCTGCCTGCCCAGTGATGCCCTGGGAAACTGGGGCAAACTGCTCCTTGAGCCCTGCCGCTCAGGGTAGGCTCCTGAGCACAACAGGGGACCATCAGCCTAATCCAATTTACAGGGGGCTTTTCATAGTGCAGATTAGCAGTCAAGTGTTGCATGTTGGTCCTGGCCCTTTCCAGGGTGAGTGGCTGGGAACCTCACATAAGGCCTCCTTCCAGATACCCTTTCTGCTGGCTGCTGCCCAAGATGCTCCACAAAGTGCCCTGTCTCCCAGCCCAGCTCAGGGGGAACCTTCCACAACTGTAGGGAGGGGACAGATTTTGTCCCAAACTGTGGGGTGGTTTGGTTTATTTTTTTTGCTGTGTTCTTGCTCAGTTGCAACCAGGAGAAAAGCAAAGTGCAGGTCCTGACCTCTGTCTCTGTGCAGGTGTGACAGCTGGTCGAATTCGGACAGATCTCTGGAGCAAACCTCCTCGGATGATGTTTTTGTCGACTCCTTGCAGTCCCAGCCCTCCTTGTACCTTGTACAGCCATCCAGCGCTGGCACTGTGCACCAGGATGGGGCACCGTTGGCAAACCCCAGCATGGTATCCAGGAGTGTAGACATTAGTGGGCCACCCAGTGACTTTTCCTCCTCTTCTCCACTGCTGGGGACACCGCTGACACCAACCTTTCAGACTGACAAGAGCCAAAACGCGCTGCCCTACGGTGTAACCCAGCTGGACGTCCTGTCCAACATGCCCCCGCCACGGCCGCCCAAGCCAACCCACTTCTCAGACAGGAGAGGGGATGAGTTAGGCGGTGGGGCCCTCCAGAACGGGCACGCAGGGATCTGCCGGGCTCAGGTCACTTTGGTGCCCAGAAGGATCTCCTTGTCCAGCTTAGACAACATGAGGAACTGGAAAGGTGAGTGCATTTCCCAGAGCCAGCGAAGCAGGGTTGGTGTAAGGGATGGAGCTGCCCACGAGTGCAGAGTGGGTTCCCACCTCCAATTGTGCCTCTCTGTCCTTCCCCCTGCAAAATCATACACCACCCAAAGCAACCTGAAATGCATGTTTCGACTTAGCGAACAGGATTCAGACCTGTCCCTCACATTCAGCTCCTGCTCTGTAAAAGCCCCTCAGTGTGTACACATGGGCAGAAATTTGTCTGTGATCTCTTCAGGGTGCCACATGACTTGTTAGTTTTCCATGCCCCCTCCTTCTCCAAAAAAGAAAACAACAGAAAAACAAAAACGCAAAGTCAGTCACTGCATCAGGCAACGCCAAACTCCCTGTTTACGCAGGTCAAAATGTGGGCTTGCACATGGGAAATGCCTTTGTAGCTGTGCTGCTTTGCCAGATGCGGTCCTTTCCATAACAGCAGTGTGTCTTTTTGCAGCTTAGAGTAAAGAACGGGAAGCCACGGAGACACTGGGGCCAGGATGTAATCCTAGTTGAACCAGGGACTCTGTGTGTCCTTGAGCAAATCCCACTCTGTCCTTGCACTTCAGTCAGGGTAGCCTGAAAACCCGCTGCAGAGCGAGGCTCTGCTGCAAAGCAAGTTCTGCTCTGAGCTGAGGTGACTTTTCCACTTGTTCTTGAAGCACCATCGTCGTAAACAAAAATAACAGTCAAAAACCCAGAACATCAAGGTGTCAAAAACCAGCATACACAGTATGAGAAAGTTTTATTTTGTGGAGCCACAGAACAGAGGGAGACAGCTAGAATACCTGCCTGGAAATGATCAAGTATTTTGCAGTGGTGTGTCATTTTTGCTGAGGAAGAAAATGTAAGTTTTTAAGGACAAGCGTCCCTTAGACTCCTGTAGTTCGAATGATCAACCAGTGTTTGAGGCCATTAGATCTTGCTCTTAAAGCTCAGAAACTAAAGCAAGGAGACCTGCCTAGCCTGTTTATCAGTGTACAAACAATTCTTGGAAGGTTTCTGGAGAAACACCCATTCAGTGGAATTGGTGTTCTTAATTATCAGTTACATGTGGTTGCTCCCTGAAAGGTGCTGCTCTTGCTTCTGCACTTGTGCCGCTCTAACACCGTCAGCACACTTGAGACAGTTAATGTTCCTCCATCCCAATTTACGCCAAAATGTTTTTAAGAGGATTAAGTGGCCAAATGTCATGTTCTGCTACTGTGCTGCAAGGTTATCTCTGCCTGACAGGGGGCAGCAATGAATTAATAAGTGCTGCTATTTTTTCTTACCCTAAATGCAGCTGAACCTATTTGAAAGGTTAAACTTTGAATTAAAATGTGTTTAACAAGAAAGATTGGAAAAAGAAACAGGGAGAAAGCAGCTGTTCCTCACCAACTCCCCGAGTGAGCCCACTCAAGTTATTTACTTCATTTTTTGCCCTTGGCAACCTGTAAAAGCTGAACAGATGTAATTAACCCAGTGCAAAGGCAGCGTATGCTGGTTGTGGTGCTGTGAAGGGGAAGGAGCTGTACGTGTGTAAGGCACCTGTATCCTGGCATCTGCCAGAGTGTTGTGCCTAAATGTCTTTCTGCCAAAATAATAAATAAATGTAGCTGTCCCAGGACAGTGACTGTGTCTATCTGAATATATATCTACACTAACAGTATTGCTTTGTTCTTGCTTAGCACTTTCACCTTTTGTGCTGATACAACCACAAAGACCCCCAGTTGCAGCGCAGTATTGACATCTCTGCCGTAAGAGCAGGGACTGGATTAACATGGCTGCAGCGTTTTAAGGCGTTCCCACAGAAAAGCCATTTTCTGCACAGAGAATTATTTTCCAGAGAAGAATGGTAGTTGTAAGCATCTCCCACTGCTGAGCATTTTTTTTTTTCCTTTTTCCTCAAAACTAAAGTTGACCTACACGAAGACAAAGGCCAGCCTGCACAGGGGACACTGTGACTGGAGACCTTTTCTCTGGTTGTTCCCCATTTGCTTAAGCCACTTGCACCACATCAGCATTTCTGGGTGACAAAGAAGAATTTCTCCCCTACCATCAAGTTCCCCCATGCACCCTCTGTACAATAACATGTGCTTCTCTAGCTCCTTACATACGAGGCTCCCAAATAACTTTCCAAACAATAATGAATTAATATTCCCTACAGTCACTTTTGATAGTTTCCTCAATTTGACAGATGGGAAAACAGAGTGGGACTAGAGCAGGAGCTGGGTTTAAATTTTTGCTTGGTTGCCTGCTCTCCACACCACACCAGTCTTTCTCTCCAACTGCTTGTGTTACAGGAAGCATAAGTTACAGCTGGATTATACATGAACACATTCCTTGGTTTCATCATACTTAAAATAGATGTAATTGCTCTTGAAATGCTGCTGAGTTGGTTCTGGTCTTAAGTGTCATTGGATTTCCCCATTTAGGATAAATACTAGGAGTTATGGAATATTTATAAAGCTCTAATTATTTTAGAGCCATATGCTTTACTCCAGAATTATCTCTGTAAGGTTGCACTGCCTTATCACATTTTTAATTACTTTTTTTTCCTTGCAGCAGACATGGAAGGCAGTTCCTTAAGAAGTCGGGATAAGAGGCTTAGCTTGAATTTGGTAAGTACTCACCTTGCATAAATTTAAAACACTGTCAAATGACAAACTTCAGAAAGTGAATCATTTCACATCCTGATATTCAATCATTCCTCTCCTGTGTTCAGCAGAAGAATAAAAAAATGGAAAAAGCACTTGGCTTTGGGCAACTTCTGTGCTGCTGCTTTGCGGCCACAGGAAGAGAGGAGGGAGGGGGAGGCCACAACACTGAGCACCCTGTTTTTAAAGAAGGTGAAACCACGTCTGTTGTGAAAAAGGATACCAGTAGCCTCAAGTATTAAACTGTTGACCAAGAACACCTAATAAAACTTTCTCTTGAAAAAAAGGGTCTAAAGAAGCGTATCACTTCATGATCCTGAGGGATATCTCCTCTTTAGGACATAGGAAAGTCTGTGCTCTCAAAGCGCCTGTGATTCGGGGCTCTGTCAGTCCAAAGCTTCCTGACTCAGCCTTTGACAGACATGGTTATATGTAGCACCATCACACATCACATAGCCAAGTCTTCTGCCTGGTGCTGGACACTGTCTTCTCTGTGGGAGAGCCTTTGCTGCTTGTATGTAAGTTCTGGTGGTAGACAACTTATATTTTTTTCCCCTTTGAAAGCTTGCAAGGTTTGTAATCAATCCCTCTCACCACTCAGCCAGCTCTAACCTGTATGAAATGAATTGCTAGTATTTATTCTCATCTATCAGAAATAACTTGAGTGTCTGTCTGCTTGCTCAGCTTCCACATTTGCAAAAATCTAGTTCATCAGATGTTCTCCTTTCAGATGTTTTTTTGTATGAAGGAGCCTCCTTCATTTTGTAGGTCAGAATTACTGCTGGGAGAGTCAAGTGCACCCTCACTGAAGTTGGAGGATTTAACTTAACTTAAGTCACCAGTAAGTTTGGTCCTCATTTCCAGTAGTGACTTGTGAAACTCAGAAGTGGACTTCTCCAAAGCTGGAGTGTGCATCTGAACTCATGCATTTGTCTCATGTCTTTCCAGCTTGCACCTCTCAGAAAGGTCACGTCAAGACTCTCCTGGCCTGGGGCTCAGCCCAGATCTGTCGCCAGCTCATAGCACATCCTGGCTTGCAGAGGGTCAGCTGTTCACTTATTGACCTGTTTCTCTTTCTTTTCTTCCTTTGCTTCTGAAGCCCTGTCGGTTCTCCCCGCTCTACTCGTCTGCTTCGGACAGCACGGAGGACAGCTACGTGCCCATGCGCCCCAGCACCTCTCCCTCTGCACCCGTCTCCGACTGTTCACCCGACGGCTACATCCCCATGAGTCCCGGCTCAGCCACGTTTACTTTCCCTGTCGTCAGCACTGAAAAACTCACCAGCCCATTACCTGAGCTTCCCTCAGACCTGGAGCCCCCTCCGGTGAACCGAGACCTCAAGCCTCGTAGGAAATGTAAGCCCAGACCTAAAGTGCAATTGGTAGCCAGGGGGTCCTGATAGCAGGGGCAAGGGTGACCTCCTTTGATAGTGTCCTTGGCACATTTCAAAGTGCTTCCTGCTCTAGAAGAGGGATTGAGTTGCTGTATAAGTGGCTTATAGTACCGTAACATAGGATGTGTCTGCAGGGTCGTTTGTGAGCAGCAGAAGAGCATCCGTGCCTACTTTTGCTGTCAGAGGCTGGGTGGCTGCATTAGCATGGTGCAGGGCTTCAGATCCACTCTGACTGCAAATGACCAAATGGACGTAGCCTTGGAGAGACAGCAGACTAAATCCTGCATCTCTGAAGTATGTCTTGCCAGCTCCCTGACCTTCCAGGAATGGGACATCCAAACACATCAGTCCTCAAACTTGATGTGTGGGCTGTTGGTTAAGCCTGTTGGGTAGGTCTTGGTTTAATTAGGAATTTCCTGCAGATGATTTTACTGATGGTAATTTTCCACTCCTGCTTTTCATGGCATCTCTAAAATCTGGGTTGCACTTCCAGAGGATATACTGGGGATATAATTCAGCTTTGCAGTAGAGAAATTGCCTAAGCCTAACCTACATTAAAGCTCTTTGGGCTGAAGAGCCACAGGGCTACTCAGCAATTGGTTCAGAAAATGCTGCTGTGAAGTCGGGACAGAAATTTAGACCATTGCCAGAAAGCAAAGCAAGCTCAGGTCCTTTCTTAGAGGGTTTTGAGTACGAGGTGGAAAATGTACATTGACTGGTGAGAGGAATGATCTTGATCTCCATGTGTAGGACCTTTGAGTTTAGAAGAGAGCCCAAAACCTGTTTTGACCTGTAGGCTGAACTGGCCTTTCCTCTTGAAGGCAGCACATGCAGAGCAAATTTGAGGCAAGGACACAGATCTTGTGGGGCATTTGCTCTCCTTATGCCCATTTTATTTATTCTGTTATTTTAGGGTAAATGAGGGACTTTGCTTTCCAGCGCTGACTGAAGTGGTCATTTGTTACTGATTCCTGTCTTGGTTATATCAGTTATGTTCTGTGAAATACCCTGTTAGTTTCTTGCTGTTACTATAAAACGACATTTTTCTAAACAGTCTACTTTTCATTAGCTCTGCTATTGGAAATGTCATTCCTTTTGTATCTACTTGCAGCACGGCCACCTCCTCTGGACTTGAGGAACCTCTCTACAATCCGGGAGCATGCTGCCGTGACCAGGATGTGGACTGTGCCTTAGTAAGTCAACAAGAAACCTGCCATTCCAATCTTTTAAGCATTAACATTGTGGAATGGAGTTAAAAATAACTTATCACATCCCACAAGAAACAGTTTCCTGGCAAAGTCCACAAACAAAAATTCCCCAGGGCTCCTTCCAGCATCCCCCAGGCTTTTGCTGTCTCTAAAAAGCAAGGCTCCCTTTCACAACAGGCAGCTCCAGTGCATTCAGCATCATGCAGTGATGCTTAGTCTGTTTTGAAGGTTCCTTTTGAAAAGGCTGGAGCTGGTCTGCACTCTGGTGTGGCTGCTGCAATGGCTAGAAGCTTAGCATGCCTTAATTATCTTTTTTCAAAGTGATAGAGTAATTTTTGTTCCTGTAAATTAATATAGAGGAGAACCAGATAAGATACAGATCTGCCTGACTTGTAGCCTGCACTGCCATGCAGCAGTTCAGACTTGATCTGTTGGTGTGACCTTTTGTTACTGGACATTAGTTGTGGGGTAAAACAAGTGCATGTGGTCCCAAAGCCCAGGTAGCATGAACAGAGGATACTGTTGGGCTCCAAGGGCAGTGAAAGATTCATCTTCAGGGAACTCGTGAGCAGGGGAGGGCTTCAGCCTGCTGGCTGCGGGGATCTCGGCACTATGGGAAAAGGCTGACAGGAGAGCCAGCTGGGCTGGAGTGTGCATGCAAAAACCAGGAATTCCCACCAACCTCCTCTGCATACCCCAGGCACTCTGGAAAATGTGTTTTTTCACTAGCATGAGTGCCACTCCCCCGCCTTAGGTAGTCATTGGGAGGGCAAAAGGGACACAAGGTGGGCAGTTTCTCAGTTGCAGACCCCTCTCTCAGTCGTACAGTCCAAAGCCGGTTAAGCCCTTCGGCACTGCCTGCCACGTGCTGCCTGTTAGGGAAACCCAGTAGCCTGCCTCCCAAGCATCCCTGCCAGAGCTCTGTGGTTAATTAGTGCTGACATAGTGCAGAGTCCTGAAGGCTAATGAGCTCGGAGGGAGTTTGCATGTTTTACATTAACAAAACTAAAAAAGAAGTATGCCCGGAACTAATAAAGCAAAAGGAATTACACTGTTCATGCTGCACAAAGTGGCCATCTAATTTCCTAATAACTAACCCCATTGTGCTAGCCTGCAATAATTTACTCACGATATACCTCCAACTGTTATGTTAGTGGAAGAGATTTCCTTGTACAAGGGCTGAACACAGCCATCTCCGTAGCACAGATAGCATGTGTTTACACTGTTCAAAGCCAGACAAGTTCCTCTGCATGCACCTCCAGTGGCTGATTAATTCACATCAATCTCCTAAAACGTGGATACCCGCACAACTAAGTAACTGCCCCATCAGCACATATTACCCAGATGAATGATACCTGTCTCTGTGCCCCTTGATGGAGAATTGCTCTGGTGTTTTATGCTTTCTGTCATACCAGAGATGGCAAACTTTCATAAATCCCAGGAAAAAAAAAAAAAACAACAAAAACACTCACAGCAATATAGCACACTTTTTCTAGAACTAAGGAGTGGTTTTGGACATCCTCTCCATAAAGGCTGCAGCGTTAGTGTGACTTTATTCACCATATGGACTGTGTCAGGCTTTGGCTTCATTTCAGAGCATCTGTAAGATGCTTCCTTAACCTCTCCTGTGTTTTTCTTCATAGCAATCGAATGAGCTTTATCTCACCAGAAAGAGACGGTATTAATTCAGCAAGAATATTTGCCAATTCAGTTTCCGGAGAAGAGGAAGAAAGTTACATTCATATGGTAATCTTCATTTTCACACAGCCATCCTTTGCTTTATTCTGCTCTGTCACATTGATGGAGAATGCAGAAGTTTGTTTTCTAAGAAAAAATGTTGAGGAGGTTTGTCCTTTGCCTTCTGTTTTTTTAAAAAATGATGAAACGGTTTAAACCAAAGACACTGGGACCAATTTACAGAAAGATAAGGGAAGCCCTTCTTCTGCTCTGCAGAACTCAGCTGTTTGCCCACGAATGTTGCTGAGCAGTTCCAAGAGATCACAGGGATCAGCCATATTTACATGAGAACTCATTAAGGCAAAGGAAAATTAAATCTTTTCACCTTTTAAAAGTGTGCCCTGCAAAATCTCCTAGGAAATGACAGAAAGCTGCTAGTGCACTTCCTAAAGAAACACACCAAATATTGTGCAGAAACAGAACTCCCATTAAAGTCTCTTATTGCTTCTGCTTTGGCTGGTGGCACTAACCCCACTTCCCATCCCATGAAAGAAGAACATCTGGCTTTGTGGCTTCCTTTTCTTCCTTCACTCTTTAGCCATATCTTGCAAAAGACCAGAATCTCAGTTTCCTTTGAATTTTAGGTGAAAATGGATCTCAAATCCCTTGATCTGAGCCAATGTGTACAGATTTGGCTCCACAGCCAAAGCCCAGTGGCAATGGCTATAGAAATATATTGCAAAACTGACCACAGTCTCCATGAACCATAGTCTCAAATTTTAACCCGCACCTCTACTAGATCAAAATCTGCTCAGGAGAGTAGTCCCAGTTGTAACTACTCCCCATTTGATTTTCCCAGTCAAATAAAACCTTCCATACATTTGTGGTCATCTGTGATTTTCCTGAGATTAATTTTCAGTTGCTAGATTTGAACAGAATTATCACCATTTCTTCAAACTCATAGAGCGATGATGGTTAAGAGGGCAACCCTGCGAATCTGAGCCTTCCAAGGGCTTGGGTTGAGAAGCTGGGCACAAGCCCTTCCTGGTAGCATTGAATGAAAATCAGCTTGGTTTGCTTGTTTTGCCATAATTACCAGGAGAGAAAGGCTCTCACAGTTTCTTTATGCCATCCTGCAATTCATCAGTGTTATCCTGTGGTTAGTCACCAAACACGCCCTTGGCATAGACAGTTACGTGGGTGCTGATGCTCCTCGCTCATGTTCTGCCAGACGAGTCTCCCACCTCACAGTTGTAGTCCTGCTTCCTTTTGGGATCGTGTTTTAAGAGCATTAAAAGTTTCTCTTCTTTCCTGACAGGAACACAGACAGGCAACATCTCCATACAGTGGTGCTTTTCCATGGACAAGGAAATCTAACCTTGATTACTTAGCATTGGATTTTAATTCTGCTTCCCCATCCCCTGTACAGAAGGTATGAGTCATTTGAAAAACCCCACAGCCTCCTATTTTTTTTGTCTGCTGGGAGGAAAACAAGACTGAGAATCAGACTCTGCTAGGTGCCCGAAGTATCATGATGAAGCCAGTCATGTTTCCAGCTGGCTGCATTTGTGGCAGGCTCAAGATTAATACAACAAAAGTGCTATTAGGGTGATGACAAGGTGTCCTTAGCATGACTCATAGGGATGCCATTAACACGAGCTCGGCAGAGGGCACAAGACTGTGCTGGGATGTGCAGCCATGAGGGCTTGTGGGCAAGCTCGTTGGTGCTTGCAGGATCTCTGCATGCTCTTTCATTTTCATCAAGTCTCCACAAACCCTTTCCTGCTGGTTTTTCCCCAAATCTCTTTGCAGTGGCAAGTTTATAGCCCATGATAAATTCACGGGGTAAAACTGTACCATCTCTTGTAACATGGCAAAATGTGCATCTTTATTCTTGCATCACCAAAAGCATTTCAATTTCCTTAGCATTGCTGAGAAAATACACTCCTTGTTCCAAAGAGTTTATAACCTGCCCAGGTGGTGGGTAGGTACCACTGAAAAGCAATGAACTGTTGTCGGTTGGGCCATTTTATGTCCTGTGTATCATTTTCCCCATCAGCTAATACTCCTGGATGCAAAAGACTCAAGGCCCCTAAGCTTTCTTATTTAAACTCTCCCTGTAGTTAAAATGCAGTTAGGTTATCCCTGGCAGCAGGATCACTGGGATGAGAAGAGAATGATTATCTGCATGGAAATAGCCAGAACAGCATGTTTCCCTCGCTCACTGTGCTGGGCTGAGTGACAGGGTGACAGATGGATAATTATAGCTAAAGCAGGCTGTAAAGCAATGCTTTTGTCAGCTGATGACACTGTGAGCTTCAAGGTGAAGTGAAGCAATCAAGGAACAAGGGAAAGGGAAAACAGGAAATCAAGGCAAGTTTCACTAGCATCCCTTTTCAACCCTAAAATTAATGTGTTGGTTTTTATCTCCCTTTCCCACAGAAACCTTTTCTCTCTGAGGAGCAGAGAGTTGACTATGTCCAGGTAGATGAACAGAAGACTCAAGCTTTACAGAACACTAAGCAGGAATGGACAGATGAGAGGCAATCAAAAGTCTAAAGGAAGAAGATTTGGGATCTGGAGGATTTTTTTTTTTTTTTGCACTGGAACCACGATGTTAATGAAGCAGCTATCACAGTAGAGTTCAAAGGCAGAGAGAGCTGTAAGATGCTAACGGTCTGTAGAGGAATGGCATTTTTAATGGAAACCTTTGATTTCAGCTGGAAATAGTATGTTGAATGAGCGAGTGGTTCACTGATGATCGAAGTAATGCATTACCCTCTTTACTGCCCTTACCAGTAAGCTACATGGTACCATTTTCTGGCATGATTCTGCGACGAGTCATACACAATGTTAACAAATCCACTACATGTTGCATTAATCTAATCTAGTTAGTCCTGCCTTCTCCCTCTGTTGTATAATTCCTAGTTGCTAAAGCTATTTTTTGATATTCCTACAAATACTGCAGATGCTCAGAGTGCTTTGATGGCAGTGGGCATCTGACAGGCATTGGTGACTAATCAGCTAAGGGCTAAAATACTGAAACAATAAAAAGAACTTTTTGAATATATAGTGCTTAAGCAAAGAGAAGTTTGAAAAATATTTTTCCTTCGGGTTTAAAATGTTTGACTCTGAGGTGATGCTGTCAGAAACTCAAAACAGGACTATGTACCAATGGGACTGGAACGCGTGGTCTTAGACCCTCTGGACGACAGTCATCGTGTTAAGCTGCTTCTCTGCGTTGTGGCTCATACTTCTCGCCTTTCTGTCTGATTCCTACTGATGTTTTCTCCCCTGTCTTGAGGAGTGTCTTCGGCACAGCACAGCGCAGCTGCTCCTCTAGCAGGAGGCTGCAGGCACACAGCTCTTGGCTGGCCAGAAAATAGAAAGGGAAGCTGTGAGCCTGTTTCTGCAAGTCTTGGGAGAACTGGCAAAGGACCAAGAATGCTTTCATCTGAACTGCAGAAGAAATGCCATTGGAATTGCTAGTAGCAGTCGTCAAACTGATTGTTTCACTAGACCCACCCCCCAAAAAAAAAGAGAATTAGGAAGTGCAGCATGCTCCGAGAGAGGCTAGCAGGCCTGCCAAAATAAAACAACAATGTGCTTACGCAGCGTGAGGACCTCTGGGTTCAGGAAGCTTATCTACCTTGGGACTTGTTACAGGCACTATCTCAGGATTGCATATGTGTATAGTTTATAACATATTTAACTTTAAAAGCTTGGCTGCAATCTTTATTTTAAGGTGGCACACAGCCGCTTGAATCATGGAAGTATGCAGTACTGCTGAGTGACCCACACTGGATTTGATCTTGTAGGCTTTGCTCATGCAGTAAGTCCCACTAGCCATGAGAGGTCTGATCCTGTCAGCAAGGACAGCCAGGACCCTTACGAAAGATTTCCTCTTCGACAGTGCCAAGCCACTGGCCTCCCTTCACGTGCCTGTTGCTACCGTGTTGTATTACTGTAATCTGACATCCCAAAAATGCTGATTTACCAAACAGAGGTCGTAGAAATGTCATTGCAGAAACCACTGGCATTTCAAGGCTCCTACTTACTGTCCTTCGTGCACCCATTCTGCTTCAGCTGTTCGGGCACTCTGGGAGGCTGAGAGACACGGCCAAGTCGCACGTCCTGCTGGGAGAGGCAGCGTAGATGACAGAAACACCATTTTTCTGCTACCTCAAGAGAGCTGAAGTGCTTGCAAGTCTCGCTGCTTCTTTACAGCAAATACAAAGCTGGGGATCCATGGTGACCAGGCACTTATTAGCTTACCCTGCGAGAACAACGAGGTTCACCAGTGCCTTTATTGACTCTGGGGCAAACTGGGGACCCAGGCCTGCAGGCATGAAGTGTCCTGAACTAGAGCTGCTTGGAAAACTGGGGTTTATACTGCAGATAGCTGACCTGCTGTTTTCTCCTAGTCTGCTGGCCTCCCCGCCACCAAAGCTCTAAAATGAAAGTTAATGTTCATAAAAGTTTTGAAAAGAATTCAGGCTTTTCCATATAAATCTTGCCAGTCTAGTGTGAAATTCAGTTTGTTAAAACCTAGTTGTTTTGTCCTAAAACTGATTTAGGAGAGCTCTGAGCAACCGTGCCGTGGGTGTGGTATTGCTACAGGGGAAGTGGGTTTGAGCAGAGGCGGTGGGGATCTGCGCCTCCACAGAGATGTTAGAGAGGTGAGCAAGGGAGGGCCACAGTTACAGAGACATTTGCCTTTCTGCTCAAAAAGAATTGCCTTTCTTTCAAGATGTACAAATAATACATGTCACTGAAAGCTTTTGGTGTATGCTGCAGTACTGAAAGAGTTAAAAGAGCAGCTAAGCCGTGTATTACAGTAGGGGACAGAAAACACCCACAAAAGGCAGGTAAAATTATGCTGTGCTACCGCAGATCCCAAATTAGGGAGTGATGGCATGGCAGGCTCCGACACGGAGTGCAACAGCATACAAATCAGCTCACGTTTGACTGGAGTGTTTCTTTTCATGCTGTCAGAAAAATCTTCTGAAATGGAAAAACACCCAGTTATTGGAGACAACTGACTCGCTCGTTATTCTAGTTTATTGTAAAAATATTTAAACTTTGACAAACCTGGCTACCAGATCATTCAGAAGCTTAGAAAAGAAAGAACTCTTTTGGTATTTTTTTTTTCCCCTAGAAGGACATAAACATATAGCTTGGCAGGGACTGTCCTTAGATCAGAATGGCTCCCTTTCAACTTCCACGTGTCCCCTGCTTGCCCTCACCGCTCGCTTATCTTGATCAAACACTGCTCACTGGTTTCTAACTTTCACTTTTTAACTAAAAGCTAAGTTTGGGGGTTTATTCAGATTTTTCATTTAAGGTCTGTTTTTACCTGCTGCGCCAGGGTCTGTGACACGCATTCTCATATAAGCACAACACAGAACAGGAGAAATTAAAAAAAATACAAAAAAAAGTTTTAAAAGCAGAGCAGTCCTCCCCCAAGGCTTTTATTTTTTTTTTTGTTTTAGCCAAATTCCACAATACTCCAAAGAGGGTGAGGAGGAGGAGGATGGTGGGAGGATGGCAAAGGCCAAATCTGCTGTGGCCACCCCATCATTAAGGATTTTGGTGTGAGCAGAGCCACAGCAGCCCCTGCTGTGGTACAGGACTGACGTGCCTATGGGCTACCACGTTGGGAACTGCGGCAGCCCAGGGCCAGCACCCGTAGAGCCTACTGGTGGGAGAGCAGGGATGTCACAGAGCAAAAAGGAGCCACTGTTTAATTCAGTCTGTTCTTAAATACCGATCCCTTGGCCAAAGAGGAAAGGAAACCGGTGAAAGCACCTGAAAACTGAGTCAGCTTTTGACAGTGTCATGTCTGAAAGTGCAGCCCAGCCAAGAGCCCTTGGCTAGCACTGGCTCCGGGGTCAGCCAGGCACGCTCCTGGGGGTGTCTTCTTTTTGCTGTGGGTCTGTTATGTTGTTCTTTGTATGTATTTCTTTTAAAAGCATCATGAGAGCTGATGCAGAGAGAGGCTCTGCACCTACATGAGCATGGGGTGGCCAGTGGTCCCTTAGGACATTCGTGTCTCCTGGGGGAACAGGACTTTGAGTGCCTTCTCCAGCACCGCTGGGGTTTCTCGTTTAAAATGGAAAGGAGAGCTAAACGAGCAGAATAGTTTTTGCTTAATTGGAAATGTCGCTCCTTGGAGTTGCCGGACGAAGCTCGGTTGCAAGACGATGTGGAAAAGCAAGCTAAATGGTTTCCGTCCTGTGGTGATTGGTAGGGTGATCAGCTGGATTCCCCTCGCTGTTGGCACGGCCGGTGAGTGCACCAGTGTGCCAGCACCCAGGCGCAGGAGGGAGGAGATCACAGACAAGATGGAGCTCTTTTACTGAAATTGTCTGTAGCCACTGAGCACAAAAACAGCCTGCGTCAAACCCCTGCTTGAAATGCATCCTAAAGAATCATAAAGAAATTAATCTGATGTGAACTTCTTTCCTGGAGCGAGCAGGATTTCAGTACTAACGGGGAGTTACACGCATTCCCAAGGTCTTTACTCAGTTTGGGTTTAATATGACCTTATTCTGCAGTCTTTCAATGCTTGTGCCTTTGAGCAAGGCGTAGCAGGATCCAAGAGTCATTTGCTTTTTGGACTAAACTCTGTTTTCCATTTATAATTCCTTTATTAAAGGAGGCAGCATTAAATTCCTTCCTGGCAGGCAGGAACGCTTTACCTGAGAAATGTCAACAGCCATTTAACTCAAGCCAAGTGTTTCCAGCGAGCTCACCTGTGCCAATGGTAATGCCTGCTCTCTTCCCTGTCACTAATTGCATCATAGATGTAGATTTTGGAGTTGTGTTCACTTGAAGTGATTCAGTGGTTTAGTAATTCAAAGACCATCAGATGCTGTGATGAGAATGAAGCACAGGGCAATGCCTTTCCTTTGTTTCCCCGTTCCGCAAAACTTGCTCAGGTTTAAAAAAAAAAAAAAAAAAGCCACCAAAATAGCAGACTTTTGCCATGTCAAAGCCAGAGTATTTTTTGTTCAAGTAAAAATAAATTTGTCTTGTGCAAATGAAGCATTATACATTTTTGTATTTGTAAATCTGGGGGGAAGCATTAAAGAGTCATCTCTCTTATGAAGGAGTAAGTCATTGAGAGAGGGAAGGGGCTTGCCTTCCTGATGTTTTATTGTAATGTTTGTTGTATATATTTGCACATTAAACTGTATCTTTTTTCTAATAAATTAATATAAAATGTAGCTGTGATCTTTAATTATTTTGATAAATGAAGGTGCTCATGGGGAAAACTTCCACATTTTTCATTGAATGCTTTTTCCATTTTTCAAATCCCTTATTAGGCTGCGACTTGTTCATATAAAAATTTCATACACCTGTGTATCAGGAATATTTTTTGCAGGTGACCTGCGAAACAAAGAACAATGAAGTTGCGACCTGGGCTCGTGTCTGCATCCTCCTGGGACCTGGGTAAGTTGCAGCCCCAGCTCCTGCCGCTGCCATAGCTGAGGGGCAGGAAGGGGCTGCGCTCACTGACTGAAGATGTAGAGCACAAGCACGAATTTGTTCAGCATATGCTCTGGGCTTGGACACAAAGACTAGTTGTTATTTAACCTGATCCTTTAATTGCTCTGTGCTGAGGAGCGTAGTTGCTGTTAATGTAATTTCCACGTGCAGCGAGGTGGGGACGTGGGATCCTTTCAACATGCACGTCTTGGGGTTGTGAAGGGGAAAGGAGGCGGTCCGTGGAGCAGAGCTGAGCAAGCCTAGCTGCTAACAAGCACGGTATTTTGGGAAATAGTTTATTTATTGCTTCAGGCAAGTGTCACTTGTGGATCTGCATGCTTTGTAATCCTGGCTGGATACCCGCTGTGGTGAATCGAGGAACTCGTAGCACTTCAAGAGCCATTGATGGAAATTTGGCTGCACAACTCAAGCACAGACACGTGTAATTTCGATAAGCCTACGCCTGGGGGCTTGAAACAAGGGAACTGCGTGACATTTTGCTTTCAGTCTAATAGGGAGGGCAGGTCCGATAAATAAAAGGTCAGATAAAGTCTGACTGCTGTTCACAGGCTGCTTCCACATCCTCTCTCCAGCGGAGATGGGAACGGCCCTTTCGGCAGGGCGTACTCCCCAGAAAAGTGACCTCCCCGTCCTGCACCAGCTCCCAGACCCTCGGAGGGAAGCAAGCAGCGCCGAAGCCACCGCTGCCCCTGCCACAGTGGTGTGGCATGTCCCCTCCATGGGTACTTCGTGGGGACAGCCCAGCCCATGGGAGCCAACGCCCTCTGAGCTTGTGATCAAGAAATTGGCTCTGCGAGTAAACAGTGCTGAAGCGAAGCAGCACGAGGCTGCACAAAATTCAGGAACCTCTCAGGCTTCTCACGCCTCTGTGCAAAGTACTTTGGTGATTAGATGATAATAAGGGGAAAAACCTGACAGCAAAAAGTACGACTGTGTAAGCACTCGGTAGAGGTTAGCCCCTCTGATCACTGCAGTTTCAAATCACGTAAAACGCTTCCCTGAAGCGCAAAGCCACAGAGCATCCAGCCAGTTACCAAACCCAGGTCATCTTCACAGGGCATGAAACACAGACCTCTCCAAAAAGGCAGTAATTCCCTGCCACCCCAGTGCTTTTTGCTTCTTTAACTCTTTAAGAGTGCAATTGCTTTGGTCTTTTTTAGCCTGAGCTACTCAAATAAAGCACTACCTTAAAAATGGGCATTCCTGTCCAACCGTGTCACGCTGGGGACTGTACCAGTGTCAGGATACAGGTCTTGGGCCACGGTGGTGATCTCTCCTTTCTTTCCACTAGATCTCCAAGAGCTTTGGCGAATGGACCTGTACTTTATTTCTGATTTTTCACGTGCGCTTCGAGGGACAGTGACTCCCCCCAGGCCGGTGGCAGCAGCAGAGACAACACCTGGGTCTGCAGAGTCTTAGTCCTGCGCTTTTGCCAGCAACTAGTGCAGGCTGCACGCTGTGTTTTGACAGGTCTTAGGATCTGCATTTCCCCATCAAACAGCATCTAAAGCTCCTTTTGCAGTTGTTTAGGGCAGAGAGCGCAGAGGGACTTCACTCTGCCTGTTATACATATTTATAGGAGCGCGCTGGGTGTCGGCAGCACCACATCCAGCGCTGGAACACAAAGGATGCATCTGGCAGAGGCTCAGCCCCGTCCCACCTGGGGAGCTGATCCCGGCCCCTGTTGTAATGCAGGAGCGAGCAGGGAGTGACCCAACCTTTCACTCATTGTCCTGTTGTGTTCTACTTTGATATTTGATTTTCCTTTCACATCCCATTTTAGCATAAGCTCATTGTCATACAGCCCCAACATGCCCTGCTCTGACAGCTCAGCATTGGCAAATTCATCGTTGTGTAGGAGCCTGAAAAGCCCTTGCTCTGCTGGTGGGCTCTCACCGAGGGCTTTAAAGCTTAATGCAGCTTGGGGGGTTTTCCTTGCATGTGTTTGTGGTGGTGGCTGTTGCAGTTTGGTTTGCTGCTTCATTCAAAAACGTCCAGTGCTTTGGCCGGGAGCTCAGCTACTCGGAAGTGCCTCTGACTGCGCCGTTAGCTAGAGACGCTTGGTCCTGCTACTGCTGCTGGTATTTCTTAGCTTCCTTCCCCACATGAACAGCACAGAACAATGGGGAAGACCTACTCTGTGTTTTGCCCCACAAGGGAAAAACCACAGATCCCTCACGTGAAAGCAGCAGTTCTGCCGCTCTGCAAACACCTTGGCGTTCTCTGGGAAGGCACGGAGCATTCTGTGGAGTTACGGGACGATGGACAAGGCAAAACACCAAATGAAGGCACACACCTGCCAGTGCTGGAGGAGATGCCAGAAGGCAAACACAGCTTTTGCCTTTAGGTTTCCAGACCAAAGTTCAGGACGAGCTTTCAGTGCAACCTTTTGTACAGCCTGAGAGGAACCATCCTGTACAGAGGGAGATGGAGGATTGAGCAATAAAGGGATTCGTAACATCTCTGAGGCCTCAGTAACGCTTTGGTCTCTCTGTTTTGTATTAGCGGGGCTTTTGGGAAGCAGCCAGGCTTACCAGGCGAAGGGAGCCAAGGTTTCCAAGAGGAGTCCTGGTGGGGTTTGGGTGCCTGCACCACTAGGGCATCCAGCTGAGATCCCCTTCCACAGCCGGGGTTTCAGCGGCGCTGAGCTGACCCTTCAAAACCAAAGAGCCTGAGGACACACCCGACCAGGGGCTACTTTATCCCGCCACGGCTGTGCCCTGGTGCAGGCAGCCCTGGGGGGGCTGCAGGGACAGACCGACCCTCTCCCACCTTCTTCCCTGCTGCTTCTCCTGTTGAGCAGCCTGACAGCCCACCAACCCCCCAGGGCTGCGCCCAGGCCCCTTGGGGTCCCAATAATCCACAGTGGTAGAGGCTGAGAGCTTTGTCCTTGGCCACGGGAGCAGGCAGCCCTCCGTCACTCACATCTTTGGGTATGTTCTTTCAGACTATGAAATATTTATTTCGAAGCACTGAGCAAGCCCGGTGTACTGGCGCTGGCAAATGAAGCTCCCCAAAAAGCATAAGGGCTTCCCAGTGAAAATGTATCTGGCCTTTGGTGTATATTTTATCCATGAAGATGAGGCAGTCAGCAGGGTAGTGGGCAGGCTGTTTACAGCTCAAAAATAAGAGATGTCATTTAAAAAGTTTTTTTAAAATAAAAAATGGAAGATTCATCATTTCTTTGGTTTGACTTCCTCACAGTTACACAGAAATCATCAGGAAATGCCACCGAAGGAAATCCGTCCAGTTCTGCCTGGTCAGCATGAGGAATGGCGCACGCAGAGGACGGCGAGGGGGGGCTCTGGCTCTTCCCAGGCAGAGCTGAGTGACGCAGCAGAGGCAGCCCAAGAGCAAACTTGCAGGACATGTAAAGTAAAAATGACAGGGAGAAAAAATAAACCTGGATTTCCACGACTGACTTCTGTGCAAAATGAAAATTTGGAACAATTCCAGAAAATTATATATAGCACAAAAGCATCTTTTACTGTCCATGCACCTCTTCAGACTTTGCTTCTCTCTGACCAGCTCTGACTGTTCAATGATGCACAAGGCTCATCAAATAGCTCTGTTTCTGTTGCAGACTTGCCTGCTTCCCAGTGCTCCTCTCACCGGTGACCACCCTGTTACTCCCTCCACAACCTGCGCTTGAATGTTGTTATTTGCCTCCAGCCTTTCTGGATCAAGTTGGGAGAAAGGGATGTTTTGGTGTCCTTCCATCAGGTGTGGTAACCTATACACCTCTGGCTGCAAAAATGGAGACATCTAAGCAAGAGCACCATTTTTTTTTCCATTGGCAGCACAACGTTAATCCTCCTAACAAGCTCTTACTAACTCTGCTGACCACAGTTGTTCCTTCAAAAAGCAGAGGGAGGAGCCAGAATGGCTGGTCTATGTTGGGAGGAGGTGAGAAACAAGAGATGTGCAGATGTTCAGAGCAAAAAGAGCAGCTGTATCCGTGAGGTTTGTTTCAATCCTGTAGATGCATCCTGCTTGCACCTTCTCCCCAAGCACCCAGGGAAGAGTCCCAGCCTTGTACCTGGGGTAGGGAAACCTGCAGCTTCAGGAGGAACATGCAGTGGGAAGCCTTGCCTACAAACACGGTATGTTAGCAGCAGTCAGGGCGTGCTTTCTCAATATCCCCCACGCAATTCCGAATGGTCAGAAAAGACTTAAAAATCGGATTTCCCTGATAGCTCTGACACTTGCACCACAGCCAAGCGGGGTCCTCTGCCTGGACAACATCGACACAAAGGCTTCCCAGTGCTGCGGAGCAGTGGTCGGCATGAGATGGGATCAGTAACTCCAACCCAGGGTTGAGCAACTTGTTTGTCAAACCGCGATCTGACCGCTTCCCGGGGCGGTGCTCGCTTCCCCTCCGCACCAGCCCTCGCAGTACAAAGGGCCAAGGTCAGGGCAGGCGGAGAGAAACCCAGTGAGAAAAGCTACTAGGCACAGGGCGAGATGGTGCTGGGCAGAAGGCAGACCTACCCTGCTGTGCCCGATACCTCACTACAGCCCAGGAGCCTCCAGCACCTTCAATCACACTTTGGTAGGAGGTTGGTAGAAGGTTTAGGACATGCACAAGGTGTCCAAAGACGACTGTAGCTGCGTAGGTGAGAGCTCAGGGGAATACAGCTTCCATGTTCTAAAACATTACCTTTTATTTTGGCTTGGGAAGCATGCACACAGCTGTCCTTCAAAAGGTCTGGAGCTCTCATCCGCTGTTCACATTGTGTGTGGCCCTGCAGCCATCACCCCAAACAGGAAAGGGGAAAAAAGGGAAACTACTTCAGTGAAAGATGGTGTTCGGTGCCAGCCAACGGCCCCCATACAAGTTATCAGTTGTCATGGCATCTGCTTTGTGCTGTGATTGTTTTTTTTCCAGTAACCAGTCTGAGGATATATCACAAGACAAAGCCAGAGGGGAAAGCCAGTGCCAGGATCTAGGGGATCACAGGTGACCTCGAAAGGAGTCCCTGCTGCTGTCAGGGCAGAGGGGAGGAACCCCCGCCGCTGCCTCCTTAAAGGCTGATCTTCCATCTCTGCTTGTGAAACCTTCCAGGGGGAAGTGGTCGATCTCTAGCTGTTGTTCGGAGTCATTGTCATGGAAGTCTCCAAATAGATGTTACGCCTTTAGTGCTGAAGAGGGCATTTTTTAGAAAAGTAAACAAAATGCTGTTGCCACAGACCACGTTTTGTCCGGGATGGTGCTGGAAGCGGGTGAAGTTCAGCTGTGTTCCTCTCCCTCTCTTTTCGCTCACTTTCGCACGGGCCCGCGGCAGAGGGAAACGAGCCCAGCAGCAGCTCAGGCAGCCGAGGGCAAAGCAGAGGGGAAATCCAGACCTTAGACCCTCAAGTGAAAGCAATTCACCTGGATTTCTTTTTGCAAAAAGGCATTTTTCATCAACTCATTAGTAATGAAATCAGTCCGAATGCTGGTTTGGCCGATGCTAAACTGACTGAAGAAGTCGCTGCCTGCGGTTGCCCATTCACAGCCTCTGTGGTGAGCACTGCTGAGCTCCCTGAGGTCCAGGCCCGCTTCTGCCAACACCAATTAATCCAATTTTTGGATTTACCAAAGTCATCCAGGATTTCTGATGTGGGTTGTTCTTCTGTAACACCGGGTTAGACACATTGAGAGAGCTCGCCGGCAGCTGAGGACGACCAGCAAGCAGGGCTCGCCTCCTCCTCCCCAGGATGCTGCCCTGTGTCTTTGGTGCCAGACGCCTTCCCCACGTGCTTGTTCTTCACTTCACAACCCATCTGAAAACGACTCCCAGCCCCGAGGGTTTGCTAATGAAATAGTATGTACTGGAATTAAAAAAACAGACACGCCTACATCCGTATGAAAACTGTATATATCTGGTTAGTGTGTGTATATATAGCTTGAGAACATACATGTGTATAAATTCTTGTGTGCTGACAGAATGGGCAGGCTGGGGAAAGGGAGAGGAAGATGCTTGTTTTCCCTGTCACCCCCTCCCATGCAGGGCTGCCCTGTGGCAGACGTGACCACCACCGGCAGCATGTGCTGTGATGGGGATGCTGCAAAACACACCCAGCCATAGTGACTTCTGTTTTCAGCTGCACGGGGAGAACAGAAAACAACTTTTTATTTTGATATGTTTATTTTATTGCTATTGGAAACGTGCTCTCTCATGCTTTCAATATTCTCAAAATTTCTTCACCTAAAGGGTTGTCGAGCATTGGAACAGGCTGCGCAGGGAAGTGGTGGAGTCACCAGCCCTGGAGGGATTTAGAAGACAAGAAGATGTGGTGCTGAGGGACGTGGTTTAGTGGTGGCCTTGGCAGTGCTGGGTTAATGGTTGGACTTGATGATCTTAAAGGTCATGTCCAACCAAAACGATTCCATGATTCTATAATATCTTGCAGGTCTGAGCCCATGCTGTGGCTCTTGGTGTTGGGTTTAACAGGCCGTTAAGCCAAAGCTGGCAGTGCCGGCTCCTGCTTCCAGCTGCATGACTGCAGCCCTGCCGAAATCCGCGGCGCTACGGGTGGGTCACCAAGGGCAGAGCTGGCCCCGCTCTCTGCGTACCCTTTGTGTGGACCCGTACCACTGTCTGCTTTGGAAGATGAAGGTGAGCTACAGGTTACAGAAGTCGGCAGTTGTGCCACCTGTAATGATTTTGCTTCTGTTCCCTAATCAGGTCAGTAGATGACAGTGGCCAGACTCCACTCGTACCCGCTCACACGTTGCCTGTGGGACTTATTGCAATATTGGTCGTCGGTTTGGGTTTGCCAGAAGCGAGTACCAGCACAGTGCTCGCTGCTGCTCTGGGTTGGGAGCGGCGGCACCGACCCTGCAGCTCCTGAACACAAGGTGGGACGGCGCAGGTGCTGCCGTCCCAGCATTTGTGCGTGCAGCAGGACAGAGGTGTGAGCCCGGGATGAGCTGGGAATGCGGGTCAGCCTCAGTACAAGTATCTCCCCCGCAGTGCCCCAGGGTCCATGTCCCGGGGAGATAATGCAGCCAGCGGTATCTGGCTGTGCCCAGGCGCAGGGCTGCTCCGCACCCGTGGGCATGAGCCACGCAGTGGGAACCTGCCAGCACCCCGCGGCATTGAGGTGGAGGGGCTCCAAGCCACGCTGCGGCTGCCCGCTCCGGGGCTCTGCTTCCCGTTGCTATTAGTTTTGCATGCAGGAGGCTTTGCAGTCCCTTTTGTTATTTTTACCACTTTTTCCCTTCTGAAGCAGGCAGACAACTGTCCCTGTTCATGCAGCTGTTTCCACCCTGTTCCACGTGCATTTCTGCGGCCTTTGGACGGTTCCCCGGACCCCCCGTGGAGGGTGGTGTTCCCGGGCACCAGACACGGCGATACCCATCGCCCTGGGAACACGGCGCCCGTCGCAGCTAATCTTGGGCTGAGGCTGGTCCGTTGCCCCCCACTCCCAGCCCGTGACCTGCTGCCTGTTGGGTGCCAGCCCTCAACCCGCCCCAATTCAGCGGCGGATGGCACCACCACGCAGGACGTCCCGACCGATGGTGCCGGTGATAAACACCCACCCCACTGCCCAGCAGCCTCAGCAGCCCTCCTGCAGCCCCACAGCCTTCTCCACCGTCATCCCGGAGGAGAAAGCGATGCCGTTTCCTTCGTGAGCTCATGAGCTTCGATTCACACATAACCCTGCTACGGCCGCGCCCGCGACGGCTGCTCTCGAGTGGGGTTTTGCTGCTCCCCCCCATGGGGACACGGTGGCTTTCCCAGGCATGAAAGAGGGGACTCGGGGACCACAGGACTCTGTCATCTGGGCCAAATGAGCCAGAGTTTTCCATCACCTTCTCTGGCGCATCTTGCTGGCCACAGGGATGCCCGCAGATGAATACCCCCCCTTGCCCAGCACTGCAGAGCCCAGTTCCCTTCAGTGCCTACGAGTGCATCGCCCTGTGACACTGACCCATCCACTGTGTGAGGAGCAGAATCTTCACCCCTCAATAAGAACGTGCGGGTGCTCGCGTGTTAAATTGCGTACGTGCATTCAGCAGACAAAAACGCTGTCGGAAGTGGGGATGCATTAGGGGTTGCCAGGACTCACTTTCCATTTATGCTGATTAATTTTATAGACAGAAGGGGAACTTGTGCAAAAACAGGACTGCAGTTGTGGTGTGGCATTGAAGGGTGGAGGGATGGTGAGACCTATAGTAAGAGGTTGAATAGGCATGATGGTGCCTGTGAGAACAGGTAATCAGGCTGAGAAAAGGGAGAGAGGCAACAGTATGAATTAAACCCTGGGAAAAACCTTAATGGGAGTCTGTGCCTTATTAGACACAAGAAAATCCACTGTTTAGTTAAGGTTTCTCTCTCATGTGGATTCGCTGGTGTTTAATGACGCGTGAACTCCCATTAAAGCTTTTCCTGTGGTCAGGACATTTGCAATGTGTGGCTTCTCTGATGTCTTATAAGCAACAGAGTTGTGCTGCAGCCTTGGAGAACCCAGTCTGTTGGTCCCTGGACACAAACCCACAGAAAGTCATTTACTAGTTTGTTTATTAGTTCTGTGGCACACGGGGCTGCTTGTCAGACCCAGCATTTTCCCATAAAACCAGATGAAAGGACAAGAGGGAAAGGCAGGCTGCATGTGGCAGGAGCCATCCCATCCCATCCCATCCCATCCCTCCTTCCCGCACCGTGACCAGCGCCTCATCTGTCTCTATGTGTTCATAGCTACCTCTGTGAAGACCCCAGTTTCGGTTAAATTCCTAGCATTGCCAGTATCCTGATTGATTGGTTCATTTTAGCTCGTATAAAAAAATTCCATCTCCCGGATGATTTTGAATCCACTGTTTCAACATCATTGACTTAGTGCTTGTTCCATCAGCAACGACAGGTAATTCCAATAAGCATTTCGGTTTCAGAGCACTTGTAGCTCTCCTGTTTGCATCTACTTCCAGTTCTCCCTTTCAAGATCAGCTTTTCAGAGGGCTGTGAGCACATAGTAACACAGCGAGCTGCCTCGAGGGCACTTCACAAGTGCCTTGGCTCCTTTGTCCTTGTCTTTTTCTTCTTATTTTTAAAGTCTAGATAAAAGGTGTGTGCTGGTTTGCCCTTATCTTCTGTTTCACTGACACACTCAAGGGATTTTACATGTTTTGACACGGAAGATTGCTATAAGGCACAGGCTGCATTTCTGCCCCTTCCTCTCCTGCTCTGAGGGGCAACGTGGATTGTTTGGCTCTGAAAATCAGATCTTTTCAAACCGGCAGTGCCCAGCTCACCGCAGGTGGGCAGGTTCGCAGCCCACGACAAACCAGGCTCCGCTCTCCTGCTTGGAAAGTTTTCCAAAACATCACTAGTTATGGCCAGCACGGCCACATCAGCCCAGGTATACAGCTGCAGCATCGGCACCTGTGTGTCGTGCTTGTCTAAGCGCCCGGAAAAGCCTCTTGCAAAGAGCCCCCCTGAAATGAGACCCCAGGTGATGGAAACAGAATTGGATTAATACATTGGTCAGCTGTCAGCCCAAGCCCCCTGAAACGGCCGGAACAGGGCCAGGAGGACCAGGTCCTCAGATGGCAGCTACGTTTCATCAGGTGCCTGCTAATGCCGGCAGCGACTGTCCGTGTCAAAACTGCTCGTGTGCACGTACACACGCACACACACACACAAACAGGGCTCTGGCAAATAACCAAGGCTTGTCCTGGGACAGTTCCAAAGCCAAAACAGAGCTCTGCCCCCTGCCTTAAACCAAGACTAATCTTCCAAGCCTGGACTTTAGATCCTGAATTTGCATGAGATTCCTCAGTCAGCTCCTGCTTTTCAGAGCCTGTGAGCCCTTACTGCATTCATAACGCAACAGACCAAACTGGAACAGGTTAAGGTAATTATATTACACTGATTACATCATATTGTAGTGTTTATTTTGCTTTATCTTTTAAAAAATATTGAATTGTAACATCAAGGAGAGAAGTCAAAGAAAGGGGGACTTTCATTAACCTTGGTTAAATGCTCAGCAGTAGGAATCAGAACAGCTTCTTCACCAAACAGAAATTCTTTTACAGGGAAGTATTTCAGAAATAATACAGAAATCTCATATGTGTCATTATTGCCAGCAATACACCTGCAGGGAACACGATTAGTCTACAGGCAGGAACAGCAGCCAGCCACTCGCAGCGGGAGCTGTGGGGCTCCTGCCTTTCTGCCTCCCGGCACTTTTGCAACTGTGGCATAACTCCAGATTGTTTTTTCCTTCCCCTTCTTTCTTTTCCTCTTTCTTTTCTCCCTTCTCTTTACTAAGTCAGCAATTTAAAAGTTCAAACTTCACGAGCAGCTTGCGAGGCAGAAGTTGCAGATGGCCGAGAGGCAGAGGGCTCCTGGGGCTGAGCCCTGCCCCAGCCCATCGCTCCTCGACAGGAGCGGGATGGCAGGAAGGGGCAGAGGAAGCATGACTTACCCTCATGTGACAGGAGATGAGAAAACCGTGTGACTTTTACCAGTCGTACACTGTTGAGCAGAAATTTCACATCTGCAAGGCACTTGGAAAAGGGGCTTAAAGGCTCCAGGGGTTGTATCCGATTTTGTGCATCTTGTGGCTCCAGAACCAGCCCTGAAGCAAACCTGATCGCAACTCAGGGTCTCTCGATGGTCCTGGAGGAAAGGGCTTTATCTGGGATCGATACAGGTTTAGCCTAGCAGGGCTGACGGCGTTCACAGGCCCTCGCACTGCACCCCTGCACAGAGCCGAATGTCCTGCGGGAGCCAGGGCTGTTCTCGGGTGCAGGAGCGAGGTGGGGTGGCACAGGTACCGTTCTGGAAGAGCTGCAAACTCCTCTCAGCACCTCTTCTCCAGCCATGCAGCATCTGCTGGTGCCAAGCTTTTCCATGGGGGCACATTTAACTTTCTGAGCATTGGCCTGATTTCTGGAAGCAGAAATCCCCCCTCCTTTGTTCCAGAAACCACATCAGATATTAGACTACCTGGAGAAAATATAGAAAGAAAGTGCAGATAAAGTTCATTAAATATTTTTACTGCAGCCTTTTTTATTTCTTGCTTGTTCCTTATGATGCATAATATCAGTCATAAAACTTCTTGGAAAAACAAATGGTCCATTTTTTGTCTTAAGCACAATATATGGGCAAGCAGCTGTAGACACAATTCTTTCTAAGAGTAAATTTCCTCCATCCAATGTCTCTCTTGCCATTTTCAGACCGGATTTTTTTGCCACTCTGTACATTTCAGAAACTTTACTGATGTTAATGAAACATAAAGGTAAGTGGATCTGTTCCAGATTCACACAAAAAAAGCAAGCTCCATTTAAAAAAGTATCCCTTGTGGTTTACTCTCCCAGCAAACTTTTGGTTTTCCCCCACCTCTTTCATGACTCCTCTCTGTATGTCTCTTCTATCCTTCCACACACAAAGTGAGACACGAACTCCACTCCTCGGCACTCAACTTCCTTTGCATCTTCACTTTTTTTCCCTGTTTCATTATTTTCACACTATGTTTTTCTCTTAAATTATTCTTTTAAAGAGCTGCTTATTCAGGCGTGTGTCTCCCTGGAATTCTCTCTGATCCTGCACTAAAAACCCAACTGAGACACAAAGCCGAGTCTGTGTGTCAGCCAGGCAATCTCCAACGACAGACTCATGAGCTGATCTTTTTGTATTTTGCAGTTATGCAAAGTTGGGATGGATTTAGCCGAAGAGAGTCCCAGTTCTGGAGCTATATTTGTTATCCACATTTTACAACTCAGAAAGAGGGAAAGGAAGATCTTTAAAAGAGACTGGCAGACTATGGTACCCATAAATCCAAGCTGGACAACAGTGTGTGAGGTTTTTTTTCTCTCAAGTCTCTGTTGAAGTAAGAATTCGCATTGAAACTTGCTCTGGTTTTAGGCTTTTTTGGTGATGCTCATGTCTCATTTCTCTCCCAGGAACCTTCGCATCCAGTAGCCAATTCAACAACACCTGACAGCAGTAAAGATCCCCAAGACACTCTGCTTTGGCAAAACTCCTGGAAAACTGTGAGCCAAGCAGAAAGACTCTTGGTGCCCTTGTGGGGAGAAAGGCTGGGGCAGGGGTTCACCTCTTGTCGGGGACAGGAGCACTGGCACAGGAGATCAGCCTCGAGCCCCCGTCAGAGCACGCAGGAAACTCGGCTCTGCCGCTGCTGCTCGCAGAGTTGCGTTTCCTTCCCTTGCGGGAAGCCGTGGAAGCCAGGCGTTTCTCAGACACTTCAGTGTCCTAAACTGTGTGAGAAGCAGCTTTGCCTACCGCTCACCCGCCTGTGGAGACGCGTCACTGTCCACCAGGAACAAAGCTAACGACAACAGTTTAATTCTCCCAGGTTTAAACTGGGATTGAAGAAGTCCGATTAAATTTAGAGTTTTATAATTTTTCGATCACAATCACAGTATTTACAAAAAAAAATATTTAGTAGTGATTTTTATTTCATCTCTATCTAGCAAAACAGCCACCGGTAAGGTTGGTTCTGCAATATTTTGGATTCAGTGCTGTGGAGCAGATGGTATTTATTGACAAACCTGCTGCTAAACTGTTTGCATTCCCGGGGCTGTAGGTGCAGCCAGCCCGAAGCACATTCACTACTCATTTCCCTGGAAAACCATCTGTGTCATTCAGTCATGGCAGAAGCCCAGAAACGTCCCATTCCCTCCACTGCCACCACCTCCCCAGCACTATTTATATGCATCCACGCCCGGACTATGTTTCCTGTCTCCTTTCTGAAGCCCTCATCACCCGCCCTACAGTAAACACAGGGCGGCAAGATGAATGAGACATAAATTGTACGTGTAATTTCCAGTTTTTCATCCTTACAAATACAAACTAAAGGTGCAGGAAAGCGGCTAAGAGCAAGACTAACCTAAACTACGTTGTATAATGTACTGCTTTCACATCTCATGGCCTTCTGTGATGGCATGACTGGCAGACGTTGGTGCTGAAGGGCGTGAGCCGCAGCCATCCACTCTGCGCACAGGACGGCTTGAACCTGCACTGACTGAAGAGGGACATTTGGACTAATACGTGGGCCTGACTCGCACATTGAGTAAAGACAGAGCCATAGCAATGGGAAACACTCAACTCAGGCACTTCAATGCGAAATTTAGGCCTTCTGAAACAGAATAAAATAAGAGAGTCCCTGCTGGGGGTGGAGGTAGCACAGAATAGCTGCTGTGCTTCAGTTCACATCCTCACTTGTTGCGAAATAGCTTCCCTGTTTAGACAAGCCCTAAGAGATGTAGACATTTATAATGCATATTTAATCTTTCCATCTCTTCTTTTCTTACTGTTTTCATGTTTCCTCAGGCTTTGAAGATTCAAGATAATTTCTTTTTCCAGAAACTTAAAGTCTTAAGGCAAAAAAAAGGCAGCTAGAAATTGCCTGCTGCCAGTTGGACTAAAGAGTTTGTAACTTTTTACAACTCAGGAAATGTTCAATATTTTAAGAGCAGTGACCATGTTTTAACGCATTTATGCCCTTAGGGTTATAGAAATCCTTAATTCACAACATTACCCACCCCGGATCATAGGACCACTAATATTTGTACAGTGCCATCGTGCTTTTCAACAGTATCGAAAGATAGACAGCTCTGCTTGGGAGCCGTCCCTGCTCACCTTTGTTGTTCTGTTTAAACCTGCATTGGGTCCGGCTGGGATGGAGCAATCGCTACGCATAGTCCTACTTCCCGAGAGGTGACTGGACATCACCTGCTAATGGGAAGTAAAGAATCATATTTTGTTTTCCTTTGCTTCCGCATGTGGCCTTTGCTTTTGCTTTATTAAACTGCCTTTATCTTGACCCACAAGTTCTTTTCCGTCTTATTTTCTCCCCCTCAATCCTGCTGAGGAGGGGAGTGATAGAGCAGCTTGGTGGGCACCTGACAACCAGCCAAGGTCAACCCACCACAGTCCTTTTTGGCACCCAACGTGGGGCCTGAGGCAAGAGCAGTTTTGTATTAAGTGTTCTCTAGTTACAGTAGTTATTAAGTGGCAAGCTTCTGTGCAGGTCACGGGTAGTAGTTAATGAGAATGTATAAATCTGTATGTTGGGTATAAAGACGGTTTGGGGATGTAGTATAGGTTTTAAGTATTGGTAAGAAAACATATCAGCAGTCCTCATTCCCTGTGGTCACCTAGTCGCCTGTAAGGAATGTGCTGAAGCACTTAATAAATGCCCTTTGTGTTGTACAAATATTATGAAAAGACAAGAAATTGGTATGTATCAGTGAAATATACAGTCCTGTGGATGCAAACATTCCCTGCTTTATTGCTTTAAATACGTGTAATGCAATAACTGACAGTTGGGTGTTTGGCGGTCTAGCACACATATTTGTGGAGCATCTCACTTGAGGGATAACGTAAGCAATAAAGCTTTAATCGGCACCGTGAAATATGAGTTAACTGTCAGAAACTGCTAGATTTTTGTTTATAACACTCGTATTCAACTGCCTCCTTGTTACTCCTCCTTACTTTTTGTGTTTCTGCTTCAAAGTTGTAACCTAAAATAACTATTGCTGTATTCACAGGTCTTCTATTTGTACGAGTGTTCACGCTTATATTAATGTACTACAAATGCAGAAGTTAAAAAAACATTCTTCCATGAAATGGTGTGGGAAAACTGAGTGTTCTGATTGAGCAGTAGTGATGCTGAATTTTTTTTCCTCACAGTATTGGTTCTGGCTGGGACGGAGTTAATTTTCCCCACCGCAGCCCTCACAGTGCTGTGCTGTGTGGTAGCTAGAAAGGTGTTCTGGCTGCTGCTGAGCAGAGCTCCACAGCATCAAGGCTGGATCTCCAGCATCCCCCCCTCACCAGTAGGCTGGGGGTGGACAAGATCTTGGGAGGGGACACAGCCAGGACAGCTGACCCACACTGACCAGAGGGATATTCCGTACCATATGACGTCTGCTCAGCAATACAAGCTAAGAGAAAGGGGTGAAGGGGCATTCGCTATTGCGACATTTGTCTTCTGCAGCAACCGCTGTGACTACTGAAGCCCTCTTCCCAGGAAGTGGCTGCACATCGCTTGCTGATGGGAAGCAGAGAATAAATCTTTTGTTTTCTTTTGCTTCCGTGTGCGGCCTTTGCTTTTGCTTTATTAAACTGCTTTTATCTTGACCCGCGAGTTCTTCTCCCCGCCCCGCCGAACGCTCACTGACGGGGCACGCGGCGGCACGGAGCGCGCCTTTCCCGCCACACGCCGCGCGCGCGCCCGCCCGCCCCGGGGACGCGGGGTGACAGCTCCGGGGCGGGGCGGGGCGGGGCGGGCGCGCTGGGGGCGGGAACGGCGGGCGGGGCCGAGGCGGGCGGTCACCTGACGGCGCCGCCGCGGCTGCCGCCATTTTGTCTGGGAGTGTAAATGTGAAAGGGAAAGCCGGAGCGCAGGCCGGGAAGCAGGCAGAGCGGAGCGGGGCCGGGAGGCGAGGGGCCGCCGCCGCACCGCGGAGCAGCGGGAAGAGCCCCCCACCCTCCGCGTCGCGGCGGCGGGGGGTCGAGAGGAGCCGGTGAGGAGGAGCCCGGCGAGGACTCCCCCGGTCGCCCTGGTCGCGTCGGAGGGGGCTGCCGGCGTCCCTCCCCCGGGCAGGCTGCGCTCGCCCCCCGGCCTTGCTGCCCGCCGCGGCGGGTCCGCGGGTGGAGCCGCCGCCAGGGCCGCGCCGACGATGTCGGGGCAGTCGATCACCGACCGCATCACGGCGGCGCAGCACAGTGTCACCGGCTCGGCCGTCGCCAAAGCTGTCTGCAAGGCGACGACCCACGAGGTGATGGGCCCCAAGAAGAAGCACCTGGACTGTGAGTAGGACCCGGCGGTGGCCGTCTGCGGCTCGCGCCCCGCGGCGGGGGGTGGCCGGGGCGGGCCCGCCGTTCGCCCGCCGGGCAGGCGCTTGGAGCCCCGGGACCGCCGGGGTGGGCTCTCTGCCGTCCCGCTGCGGCGGGGGAGGTGAGAACGGAGCGCGGCCCCGTGCACCTGGGAAGGCGGCAGGGAGGGCTGTCGCGTAAAGCTGGGTGAACCTGGCTGGTTTGCTCTTCAAAACTTAGTTCACACGTGGAGGGAGTGAGCTTTGTGACGCCCTGTCGCGCCCGGGAAGCGAAAATATCCCCACCTTGTGAGCTCTGCCCGACGAGAGCTGCTCAGCGTATGTGCTCTGGGTACGGTAGTGCTTATTAATGCGGCACCTGGGGGAAAGGTGGGTTAGGTGTGTGGTTTTACTGTTGTGAGCGAGAAGTTAAATTTTTAAGCGCTTTTCCGTCCTTATGTGCATCTGGTGGAGTGCAGCCGTTTAAATATTTCTAACATTTCCCGAAATATTATAGCCTTCTGTCTTAGTGCTCTTGAAACGAGGTAAAAAGGCTTCAGGCGAGGTAAAGGGAAAGGTGAAGGTGGACCAATCCATCTCTCCAGAATGAGAGTATGTTGCTGCTGATACATTTAAACTAAATATGTTAAAACTCCTTTCTGTGTACCAAAAGATGCAGAAAGCTACCCTTGATAGCTACAAAAGTATCAGCGGTGTTGCTTTGTTTCACGCTTTAGTAACTGGGTAGCAACTGAAGTTACTGTTTGACTGCTCCAAAGTGCACTGAATGCTTCAAACCTTGTACGTGGTGCAGCATCCCCGCGCACCATCTATTAGAAGTGAAGTAAGTGTGTCTGTTTCCATCAAGGAGAGAAAAGACATGAAGCTTTATGCTGGTTTCTTCAAAGTCAAGGGAGCAGGCTGGTAGTTTTGCAGGACTGGTTCAAGTTGGTGGGACTCAGGGGAGTCTGCAGTTCAAGCTCTCGGAAGCAGCAGACTCAGTTATATTGTTAGAGGATTGTTTGGCTCTCCGATGCTATGGCACTCGTGTGTTGATACAGAGTTCTTGTGTGAGAGCTTTTGATGTGGATCAAACAGTTAAAAAGAACCAAATATATATCTCATCTGTTATTGATCTGAATGAGTGGAATCCAGCTACAGTAGTCAATATTGCAGCTACGGTGTCAAAATTAAAAGCCTTAAAACTGGCTAGCTGGCAATTTCTTTTTTTTAAAGATACCTTTTTAAAGTTACCTTATTTTATCTTGTGTTCTGCCTGTGGTAGAACAACTTAATGAGGTAACCCTTAAGTCCAGAAATGGCAACATAACAGGAAGCCAGAAAGTGGTGACAGTTTGCTCAATAGTTTGAAAGCTTCTGATGCTTAAAAGACGTAGTGTATTATTTCAAAATATCCTTAAAATAATGTCATCTACTATAAGTTACCCGCACAAAAGAAGAAAATGGAAAACTGGAAAAACTCTTTAACTTGAGAACAGCATAAACTGAGGTTGCCTTTTCACTATCAGATTCCTTAGAATATCTTTTGATACAAACCTGTTTAGAGCTGTCAGTCTCCTGACGGTCCCCTTCTGTGCCAGGTGAGTTCTGTGTTTTGGTGTAATTCACTTTTTCAGACTTTGGTCCAAGACAAACAAAAAGCTTGTTCTAACTTGGTATCTGAAATAGAGGAATGCGTTGGTGGAGTGGGGAAAAAAATAGGTGAAATATGGTACCACAAATATCTCTGTAAGGGGTTAAAAAAAAATCCCAATGAACATTCTCCAGTCTTCATGGAGCATACCCAGGCGCTGCTTTTCAAACATCTGCAAGCCTTTGCGTGGCACTTCTTATTTTTTTTCACTTGTACACAAAACTTACTTGTATTAAATGCAAGCAGGTAAGATACTAGTTTAAATACTGTAATCTCTGGGAAAAAATCACACAATGTATTTTCAAAGATACAGGGCAAGTACTTTCCAATTTAAGTAAATTACGAAAGAAAACATAGCTTGAATTTAATGGAAAACACTGCTAGCTGCACTTTGGTCGCTACATGTGTGTGTCATTCAAAACGCTACACCATCTGGTATTACTTGTAATTGCTGCTCAAGAAAAAACTTCACCAAGAACATGTTTTTGAGAGCTGCTGTAGTTGTATCGGGGATCATGGAGGAGTATCAGTTTGTGTACTCTATTCAGATTAATTCTTAAAATCTTATTGCCGAGTTTCCTCAGCAAGAAAAACTACAATATTACAATATGGGTATTTACAGGAAGATGTTACACATGCAGTGTGCAAACTAGTATTTAAGAATCTTGGGGTTTGTCTGGCTACTAACTGCTGAGTAGTATAGTCATGCTTTTCTTGAAGAGCAAAAAACAATACCAAAATAACCCCAAACCCTAAGCAATGTCGATGGGAATACTTGGTGGTTTTTTCCTTTTAAAGTAGGTCATGGTGTCCTAAATAAGCCAGCAGATCTATTTCTGTAGTATTTTGTAATATTTTAGGATAACATAAAATGTTGTACAGAGGCTGGTCTTTTCTCTTAGTGGAGCACCTGAAGGTCTTGTCTCTTCTTCCCCACTGTGGGTTCTCTCACTTCTACTCAGCCTCCCGAGTTTGGGTTGCTGCCAAGTGGGGCTAGATGCTGCTTTTGGTGACATATCTCTTCATGGCTACCTATTGAAAAGCCATAATAAAAAAAGCAATAAATTAAAGCTGTAGCCAAGCTGGTAACTGGCAGAGCAGACCTGTGTGTAGACCAAAATTTAGAAAAATACAAACCCTTAAATTAATTGCATGTTAAACTTTTAAATGAACACAGTAATAAAGGAAAAAAACAACAACTGTTTCACTTGTGTACAGCCCCCTTAAGAAGCACAGGAGAGGGAAAAGTAGTTAATGTTACTCATCAAAACTTAAAACTCCTATACATATACAAGCCTTGGAAATCTTGTAAGAAGTGATAATGCAGGTACTGTAAAACTGTGTTATTTAACAGAATTAGGCTCTTAAGCCTTTTGCTCTAGGAGAAAGCTCAGGTCTCCACCAGGTCATTGCAAACTTTAAGTTTTGCCAATAATGTCACATTATGACTATCACCATTTTGGGCTGATTTTCTATCTGCCCATTCTTAGTTTTGGCAGCTAGAGCTCATGGCTGTCAGATGAATGCAGTGTGGTTCCTGCAGAGAAATATAAGTTGTGATACACTATGAAGAAATACTCTTGAACTCTTCCACAGGCAGTAAGGTGCCTGTCTTTAATTTGAAGCTCTTGGGTAATCTGTGAAGCTTTTCAGTACAGCAATTGAGGAAATTTGACTTGAATAAAAAATAGTTAATGTTTTTGTAATCTATAAATGCGGGTTTTTTTATTTAGAAATTGCTTAAAGCTTTTTAAAAAACTTTATGGGCCGTCATGTATCCTTGTTTAGTGGGGGAGTGGGACAGAATAGCTGAATTGTTTTGCTTCTGATAAAGTAACTCTAAGTTCAGATTTAGCTGTTGTATAAATGAAATTTAAAGATTGCTATCAAATCTGTGCTATAAGAGCACACAGGCATAAAAAGATTTGTATCAGTCAGGTGCTAGCTTTTAATTAAGTCTTCTAGCAAGAATTGTTGCATTCCTTAAGCTATATTGACAAAGTTTGCTGAAGTGGCTCTTCTCTTTTATGTTTTTTAATCTATAGTTTATGGTACAACTTCCAAAAAGAAAATATATATTTTTTTTTTTTCAAGACTGCTGCGGTTAAGGAAAGGGGTCTTAATTCTTGTATCTGTCTTAGAGCAGTTTCAGTCCTGTGGCAAAATGGAAGAAATACAGGAATGTTAAACCATTATGGTTGTCTTTAACTTACGTATTTACAGTTCTCTTGAGAGATATTCCTGAGTCAATACAATTATTACTTTCTTGTTACTTGAAAGTTGAAAAGTATGTCAGTTTTTGTTGGTGCCTGGCTGAGAATTGTCTAAAAACTTGATATATATATATTTTTTTTTTTTTTTTTAATATCTGGATTTATGCAAGTTCTTCTCTGAAGAGCTGTATGGTTTCATGGACAATGTGCCAGTATTTCACATGAGCTGTGGAAGAGCGATCAGTACTCTTCTAGGCAGTAAGAGTTCCACAGCTCTTCCAGGCTGCTTGAAAACCACTATGGTACTCTTCTGGTTTAAAGCTGTTGGATTGAATTTTTTTTCCTGTGTGATGTTAGCATGTTTCTAAATTCCATTCTAGAAATAGCACCACAGTTTCACTTGCAGTTCCAATGATTCCTCTGGGTAATTGGCAAAATGCTTGGAGTTGTAAAGTGTTTATATAAGTAATGAGATAAGAAAATGAGCATCGCGTGCCCTACACATTTCATTCCAGTTTTTGCTGCCAACATCCACAGTACAGCTGCCCAGCTGTCAGTCTCTCAGGTGCGTGTGTTCTTTATACTTCCAGATGTGTGGTGTTAATAGCCTTTTCCTCCTTTGCCCCAGCTGTAACAGAGCTATACAGTTGTTTCTATGTAGATATTCCTATTGCAGACTTAGAAGAATCATTAGACCAATGACATTTGCTTTTTTATTATGTATCTCAATTGCTAGAATTCAAATGTGATGCTAGCTTTATTATTACTAGTTGTAAAATAATAATTAAAAAAATTGCCCTAAGTAGCCTTATTAATGAGTCTTTTTAAACTTACATTTTTGCAATATGCTCTTAGGAAAGTCCAGTTTTGGCCTATAAAAATGCACTGAGATTTTTTTCCATTGTTCATTCTTAGTTTAGTATTTTAGAGATCTTTTGCTTGCCTAAGCATGTGTTCTTCAGTATTGGCAACTGTGGCTTATGTGTTTGTGCATTCACGGAGATTTTGAAACCAAAGACCACAATTGTGCTAAATGCCCTCAATAAAAATTGTCTTCTGGGTAGCCAGAATGTGTCATCTTCAGCTTGTGTCAAAAGTGCATGGGACTTGCAGCTCACTCAAGTCCTGTAACCTCAAGCACAGCTTGAACTAGGCTCTGAGTAGCCCTACCTATGTGAAATATTTCCTTTTGATTGCCTTTTAAAATGGCCAGGCTCACATCTTACAGAAGCAAGTAGCACATGCTGGAAAACCTTACTAGCACTTTTACAGAATTACTGGAATTGCACTTTTCAGTCACATGGAGCCACACTTGTGGAATAAAATGATAACGTAAGAGCTTCTCAAATGCACCAGGGGTTTATGAATTTCCACTCTGTTACTGTCACTTGACAGAAGACTTCTTTTGGTCTTGTGCACCAAAGCAGAAGGCAGTTGCTCCTTTCTAAAAGTAGACATTTGGATGGCTTTTTGTGGTAGTACAGTTTTTATGATGGCATGATAAGCCAAAGCTTGCTTTTTTTATGGATGTGTGGCTTAAGGATCAGTTACAGCATTTGATGTACTTACTAACAGTAGGATTTCTGTCACATCGTGCCTGAGCAGCCCTACAAGAACACATTTGATATTGGTCTTAGACATAAGTATATGCAAGGGAACTCCCAGGTGTTCAGCATCATCTTAGGGTATACTGGAGCATCTGCTGGTAGACCTCAGCTTGAGGGAAGGTGACAAGATTGAAATCTCTGTGGAGAGTGCTGGCAAAATATGAATGAAATTACCTTGGCTAATTTGGCTTGAGAGCAGAAAGTTTTTTGTTTTTAACCTGGATCTTCCCTCCCAGTTTCATCTATTATTTAATAAGCACTCTTAATATTGAAAATCTTCAGTGAAAAATTTGACTTGCTTAGTGGTCATGTGAAGGAAAAGGACTTTGTGCAGAAATAATATTTTTGATAGGCTATCTGTGTGGTCTTTGACCTCAGCAGATCAATGGAATTTCTTTAACTGTTACCTAGTAGTGAAGTTATAGGTATTGCTCTGTATAGAGTTTGTGGGGTTGTTTTTGGTTGGTTGATTTATTTTTTTATTTTTTTTTTTGGTTGGTTTTTGTAAACTGAGAATAGAAATTATGACTTGTAACAGTTCTGTAATATTTCTGTGCTGGTTACAGGTGCTTCAGTTAAGTGAAAAATACTGAGCAAGATCTAATAGATCTTCATAATGCTTGCTTATAAACTGATCGGATTTAGGAAGACTTATTTGCCTTAATGTGTTTTGAGAGAATTATTTAGAACTGTCATTACAAAGTTCTCATTCAGTAGATGAGGCTGTTGAATTTTAAGTCAGTTTTCTCTATGTATAAATTCTGGAATTGGGCCTTGCTTCACTACATGGGGCAATAGTTGTCTGTGGATTGT
This sequence comes from Nyctibius grandis, assembly GCF_013368605.1. Lineage (NCBI taxonomy): Eukaryota > Metazoa > Chordata > Aves > Nyctibiiformes > Nyctibiidae > Nyctibius > Nyctibius grandis. The sequence goes on from NC_090670.1 coordinate 17,997,649, forward strand.
TTGGACTTCTAGAAATTTTAAAGTACTTCTTAATCTGACACAGCATCTGACGATGATGCAGCCGTGAGTGGTGAGCAGCATCTATCAAATGACTTGTTTTTTGAGAATCTCCACGTTTGTAAAAATTGAAATATTTTAATACTACTCAACAATAAGGTTTTGATGTGTAGCTTGCTTAAAACTTTTTTTCAGGGCTATTCTTTTTGTGCAGTTACTTCAGTGTTTCTCTGTGTTACTAATAAGGATGAAAGTTCTCCTCCCAACTTGCATGTTTTGTACATATTTGGAAACCTTTGATATCGGAATGAAATTAGTAACTTATTAGAACTTGTATTTCATAGCTTCCTACCTCAACTACCTAAACTCTTTACTCTGTTAAAATTACTCTGGTTATTAAATTATTCTAAACAGTGATCCTTAATCAAAGGACTTTATGTTCTTAATAAACAGATCTTTAATTAAGATACATCTGTAATATATTCTGTGCACTCAAACCAACATAAATTCTGAGTGCAATATTGCTCTGAAGTATTTTGTCCTAAGCTATCAATGTGTGATTTCTTAAGTTTGTGTTTAAATTGCCTTTTGATAATGTAGTCTGTCCTCTACATACTGCTAAACGACAAATAAGTTGGCCGTTTCAGTGGTGCCAACACCTCGGTGTTCAGTTGTTGCCCAACTTCCCAAGCACCTACCCTTCTTTGAGTACTTACACAGACAAACCACACCAACAGCAATGCTGCTCTGCAACCACCAGCCTGCTCACAGACTTGGCTTAAATAAGAGGCCACAAAGGAAGCTTTTCAAACTAGATGTTTGTTTTACTGGCCTTGCCCAGTCCTTAAGGTGTACTTTGATCACACCTGAGCCAAATATAGCTCAGAGAGAATAAATGTCTAATGTGCATGTCTTGAGGGGTTTGGAAGAGTCCTGGATTCAGTTCTTTGCTCTCTTCTCAGCAAGTGCCATCACTAGCATTCTCAGGCAGGCTTTTTTCCCATGAATCTGCTGGAGCCTGTTCTGGTTTTGTAGCAATACTCAGGCAGAGACTTGAAGATCTCTGTCTCTGACCTCACAAGTTAATGTTCTACTACTGAGTTTATAATCAGTCTTGGACACAAAGAGCTTTTTTTTTTTATACAGAAGCCTGAGACGTGCCATGATCCACCAGAAAATACTCAGTAGGTGGGGGATTAGGTTTTAGCTAAGTGGAAAGGTGTGTAGATGCAAATTCTTGCCCTTAATTCTTATAGAAAAGAGGTTTATTACAGGTTTGTAGCATCTCGTTTGCTGTCATGTGTGTCAGTACTCAGGCTTAGGTCAGAGTTTCAGGGTACTTGCTGCCTGTTGATCTCATGAAGTAGAGATGTCTCAGCTTTTCCTTGGTTCTCTGATTATTTTTTTTGTTGTTGTTGTTAGATTGAGCTGGCTTCAGGCATTGAGTATCCAGAATGTCTACACTGGCTTTCGGACAATAATTTGGGCTTAGAGTTTCTGCTGGAGCAGGTTATTTGTTGATGAGCTACTGGGACTCCATAAAATTATTGAAGTGCCTTTGAAGTTAATACCTTCAGTCTTTCAGTAAAATGCCATGCATTTGAGCAAGGAATGTAAAGTAGCTCAATTATTTCTTAAACAGAGAACTGAAGTTAGTGCTTCCAGTATGAATTCTCAATGTAAAAACACAAAATAACATGACGATCCTCTTTCAGCATATAACTCCTTGTAATGCTTTGATTTTTTTTTTTCTTTAATTTAGATCTAATACAGTGCACAAATGAAATGAATGTGAATATTCCACAGTTGGCAGACACGCTCTTTGAGAGAACTGCAAACAGTAGCTGGGTTGTAGTGTTCAAAGCTCTAATTACAACACACCACCTCATGATGTATGGAAACGAGGTAAGACATGATTAGTTCTGTTAAACCTCCTTGAAGGTGTTTTAAGAAACTGTCTCAATCTATGAAACACTAGATATATATACTTCAATTTTTCAAGCTCTTTGTTTTTCCACTGCTGATGGCTGTAAAGTACTTCTCCAGAGAAGAAAATATTCTTTCATTATTTCAATACCAAATTTACCTGCAATTTAGCTGCAGGTATCTGGGATGGGCTGTGAGGGAATGATGAGTGACCTTTCTAGAGTAAAGACTTGAAAAACTTCTGATGAGCTTTACTTCATTAGGCTGGTGCTTATCAGTAAGAGCACAGCAGAAGAGTCTTGTTAGCACTCCATAAATGTGCAGCCAACCTATTAACAGATAAGAATACTTACTAAAGGGGGGAGGAGTATGGTGACTAGAATATTTGATCTTGCAAATGATCATCTAATGGGGTAAATAGTCATATGTTGCTGCCATTAACATTCCTCTGGAACAGGCTTCTATTGCATTTAATTCACTTAAATTATTTCATCGCTATTTACGAAAACCTTCCCAGACAATAACATGGCATTAGAAACGTAGCCTCTCTTACACAGTCCTTCTGTTTAAAAACTAAGCTTTTTCTGGGTCAGGTGACAGTTTAGCCCTGAACTTGTGTGTGGTCATTCCGCTAATAAATGACGTTCACTAGTGGTAATATTGAAATGATGATTCTTAAAAGGTACTGCTTCCAGCCATTACACTGCTCTGAAAGCTTAGTGTTGCCTCTTCTCTCCAAAGCTATGTGAACTTAATTGGAAGGACCTATAAAACATAATGTGCTCTTTGTTAACACTTCCCCAAGTTAGTTGTGTGCTTAAACTGTAGTTTCAACAGATAATAGGCTGAAATTAGAGGATAATATGAAGTAAAATTCACTGTTTGGAATAACTACTTACTCCAAATGTAAAGCTAAGCTGAATGCTTAAATCAGTTTGTGTATTTTATTCTCTCTTCTGGCAGCAGCGGGATTCAGATCAAAGATGTAACAAGTCCCTTAAGCCATACTGATCATAATCCTCTTTCATGGACTAAAACACATACAAAGAAGCAAGATAGTCAAGAAATCACAATCATAGGAGATCTGTGTGGAACAGGGGCAGAGAAACTTTTAAAACTGCCTTGCTCTGTGTTTGTGTCTCGCATTATTTATGGAGCCAGCAATTATTTGTCAAAACTTAAATGTTGTTTAGCCAGATCAATGCTTTATTTTTACATATATATATATATATGTATAAAATATATATATATAACTCCAGTGCTGCTGCTCACCACAATTCCAGAAATATTATTGTTACTAACTACTTTTAAACTTTGTAACTAAACCTGTCTCCCATTTCTGCAGCAGCAGTAGAGCTATGCAAACCTTGGGAGCTTGCGTAATGCAAGTGGTATTTTTGTTTTGTGTTTTCCACCTTGTCTCTTCTAAACTACAAAGTTAACCTAAGCAGCTTCCTCTAGGATTATTAGTCTTTTATTCATGGCCAGTGATGTCTTTTTATTTAGTTTAAATTTATATTTTTGCCAAATAGAGTTTTAGATTTCAGAGGCTTTACTAATCAGCAGTTTCAAGTTCTCCTGTAAATTTTTCCATTTTAACTAATTTCTGTTGTTAATAGAGGTTACTAGAAACAGTTACAAGGTAAGTGTAGTTTTCTTGTAATATGCTTAAATGTTTTGACTTGCAACAATTATATTCTCAACTTTTTCTTCACCAACAGCGCTTTATCCAGTATCTTGCGTCCCGAAACACTTTGTTCAATTTAAATAACTACCTGGACAAAAGTGCCATGCAGGGTAAGGATCTTTCACTGAAGGAAATAACTCTACTGCTTTTTTGCTCTGTGATAGTGCCTGTGTTCGTGTACTCTAGGAGACAAATTCCATCTAAATGAAAGAGTATTATGTTTTATATTGCATGAGACACCAAAGAACGTCCAACCGAGAATGCAGACACAAGCAAAGTGAGATTCTGAGTTACCTAGCTGAGTGCTAGAAATTGGTCTGTAACATATGTATCACGTGCATACAAGCTATAAATTTTAAAAAGTTAACTCTTAACACTGACTAGGATAAACATGATGAATATGAGCACAATGATCTATTTTTTGCATTTTAGTGTCTCAGGAGTAAACATTTACTATTAAGGTGCATGGAACGGTAACTGGGATGTGCTGTATAAATAGTGAGAACTCTTTCCAATCTCTGAGAAGTCTTTTAATTACTTGCCAGTGGTAGAAAACATTTTTGGGTCTTTATGTGTTTTTTGAGGCATTGCAGATAAGTTACCAAAGTCTTCATCATTTTACTAGGAATACATTTTTAGTCTAATTTCGAGAACATCTTTGTAAGAGCTGCTTGGTTCTTGCCTAATATTTTAATGTGTTTAGGTGTTTATTTTCATAATTGCAACAAATGCTTTCCTAATCTTAGCTAGTTGAGAAGAAACTGTGATATTACATCTCAAGGTGAAAAATAGTGAATCTCAGGACTCTGGAAAATGCCTATGAAGGACTTCTTATGCAAATTGATGTAAAATGGGCTAGTAGGAGAATAGTTGAAAAGAACTTAAAAGAATCTGTACCTTTTCAAAATGTCTAACTTATAAATGCTTAACTTTTAGGCTATGATATGTCTACCTTCATTAGGCGATACAGCAGATACTTGAATGAAAAAGCACTTTCATATAGACTTGTAGCAGTTGACTTCACCAAAATGAAAAGAGGGTAAGACTGTTACTGCTTCTTTTATTTGGTCTTTCATATCGGGGGAAAGGGAAATACCAGTTATTCTTGAGCTTATCATAGATTGGTGTTCCTTTTGGCCCTTTGAAGCAGTATAGTATTGTTGAAACAGCATGATGTGCTGAGGACTCTTGGTAACTTGTAAACATGTGTCTTCTGCTTTGTAGGATAGATGGAGTGATGAGAACGATGAATGCTGAAAAGGTTCTGAAAACTGTTCCAATCATACAGAACCAGCTTGATGCACTCCTTGATTTTGATGTAAGTACTTTAAGCTCAGTGTTAGGTAACACTCTCTCATTTTGAAGTGAGTTTCACTATTTTATTAAATACTAATTTACTTTCCCATTGCTTTCTACACAGGCAAATCCAAATGAATTAACAAATGGTGTTATAAATGCTGCCTTTATGCTCCTCTTTAAAGATTCCATTAGACTTTTTGCAGCATACAATGAGGGGATTATTAATCTTTTAGGTAAGTGAGAATTTTTTTTAGCTTTTTAACTTTTGTGAAAGATATTGAGAGAACTAAAGAATATAGCCAATTTCTGACTGCAATTTCCTAATAAATTCTCTGCTCTATTACCATTAAATTAAGCCTGTCTTAGTTTCAGTGGCAACTAGCATAGGCTTAAACATACACTTCTACCTCGAAGAGTACATCTTGAAAGAGAAATGGAGATGAGAGGGTGACTGGGTAGGACCAAAACAAAGATACCATAAATGTGCAGTGGATAACCTTTGGCAATTGGACTGTAAAAGTATTAGTGAGATACCTGGTATTTTGAGTATTTAGTATAGTCACAGTATGACTGACTTCTGGTTTCCCATACTTTATAGCTTAACTATTCACTTTTACCTGGTACCTGAGTCTACATGAGCCTAGTAAATGACATGTAGGGTTTTTTGTTCAAGAGCAGTGAGCTTTTAGCAAAGCCTTATAATGACTATTCAAGCAAATTTCTGAATGAAAACATCAGATCAGTTTGTTCTGTTAATCCATTAGTTCTTACTCAATGAAATACCTGTAAGTATTTAGGGCAAAACCAAAAAAAAAAGTGAGGAATTTGGTTGATACTCCTTTTGGTAGGTCAGTTCAGTATATGTACCACTTCAGTCACCATTCTGATATCTTTTGGATATTGAGCCCATTTACAAACATCAAAACTTATTGATACAGGGTCTAAAAATGTGAATATATACCAGGAATATTTTCAAATGATAAAATAATTTGCCTCACTGACAGCTAATAAGCTGACTACTTGAAAATATTCCCCTAAATACCTAATTTAACAATTGCAGTGATTCATATCCATGCTTAATAAAGCTTTGCATTATACTCTAATGTACTGAAATAGAAAAATCAGTGTTTTTCTATTGACTGACTTGTTACAAAAGGTGTCAGGTATTCATGTGAACTTCAAAATCTGAATAGCTTTGAGTTACTCTTGTCTGTTCTCTCCCTGAAGCTTGTCTTGAATTAACTTTTATAATACTGTGCCTGCTTTTTGCTGAGGAGGCTGTTATCTTACATGAGTTTTATTTGCATCCTCAGAAAGATATTTTGATATGAAGAAGAATCAGTGCAAAGAAGGCTTGGATATTTACAAAAAATTTCTAGCCAGAATGACCAAATTGTCAGAATTCCTCAAAGTAGCAGAGGTAAATAAATCTGCATCTGTGGAAAGGATATAATTTAGCTGTCTGTACTGGTACGGTAGTCTGTATTCATAATGACTTCACAAACAGATTAATGTTTGCTTAACTTCACTATACAAGGCAGTACTATACAGATTAGGTATTTTAAAGATTGTATATGGTCATTAACATGAAGTGAGATTCTTGGGTATCCTTTTACTAGCCAGACAACATAGTAAACTTTCTGAAGATTGTTATAAATTTCATGAATGGTACAAAATGTGTGAACTGAATTTCAGAGTGTGTATACAGTGTTCTCCTTTACTGTAACTGCTCAAAATGGAGAAATTGTTCCAGTAAGCAATGTGGGTGTTTCTAATGCTCCCCGTAAGCTTTTCTGCATGAAAAAGTTAGGCTGGATGAAAAGTTGGGTTTGCTTTGAGATGCAATTTAATGCACTTGTGACTTCTAAGGTGTGTTTCTGGTGAAACTCGTACCAGTTCAGAAAGTCATGAATATCCTTTTTTAATATGTTAGTTTCTATGTAACATTCAGGCATGGCTGTTTATTTTCCTTGCCACTGCATGTAGTAATGTATTTTTTTTTTTCTTCTTTTTTTCTTTTGTAAACCCAGCAAGTTGGAATTGATCAGGGTGACATTCCAGATCTTACTCAGGTCAGTGTTCATATCATATTGATTAATCCAATTATTTTCATCTTTGCGTTTTTTAAAGGTTAGTGTGTGCCATAGTAATCATTCATCTCGAGAATGTATTCTCTTCTTTGTATTTATATATGGGAAATATGTATGGTGACTTTTCCCATGGATTAAACGTACTCAGTACTCGCACTTTGCAGTTCTCAATAAGACTTTTTGATTGTACCTTCCTTCAGTTCATAGGGCCATTGTATTTCTAACCTAGGACCGACCCAACAGGACAGATGTATTTGGTATTCTTTCTGTAGCACAGAGTAACCCGATGGGTAGAACAACTGGCAATGTGTCAGGAGACTCAGGCAATAAATTGGAGTGCCTTAGAGGTCTAGAGTACTCGAGCTGTTTAAGTGGAGTCAGTGTGAACAGTTGAGATCTAGTATGTAAACTTTGAACAGTCACATCTAATCCTACGCTACCTTCATGAAATTAAATTTCTTGGGTTAATCATGTAAAAATATATCTGCTGTGAATATTTGCCTAAACTTCATCAGTCTCTTTTTAATATGGAAATCCAATCTAAACCACAAACTTCCATTGTCAGTGTTGTTCATTACTGCCTACAGTATGATTTCCATCTGAAGTCATACATGTTTCAAAGTACAAATCTCTAATGCTTGCTCCTAGCAATTAATATTAATCCCTTTAAGAACTTCTAGGCTGTTGTGGTAGGAAAGAAATATGACTGTAACCAGCCGGGTAAGAGCAGGTAATAAGTGAAAACAGTAGTTTGATGTTTTCTGTTGGTGCTTGATCTTAGCATCTTACTCTGTCTTTTGATTAGTCCTGCAGTATTCAGCTGGTCTGTATTATGCTAATCAAATTATACTCAAGTCTGAAGTTATACTTCACTGGGTTTGTGTGCACTTGTCCAGTTAATTGGGTCGTTATAAGGCTCTTCAAAGCAGAGTTTTTTTGATTCACTTAGAATAGGGGATTTAACTTCATTTTGCTGCTCTTTATATTTGAAACTTTCAGTGAGCAAAGCCCTTTATACCTACTGCTCTCACAACATTTTTTTTCTAATAGCTCAGCTATTTCATTTTAAGTGCACTTAGACATGAAAGGCAACTCCCTGAACTGTGGTGGTAGATGTCAGCATCCCGTATATTTTGGCAATTCCAGTGCCACTGTCAAGTATTCCATTTCCATAGTAATTTTCATGGCATTTAATAAGAGTTGAATAATTGTACATCAATTTAGTGCCACATTAAAAGAATCTGCTAAAATTTCTTAATGCTAGGCTTTGATAAAAATTTAATTTTCAGTGTACTTGTGTTTCTGAAATAAGTTCTGACAGGATCATGTCTTTTGTTTCTATTCTGGTCTGCCGTATTTAATTTTTTTCCAAATACTTTGTTTACATTTCTGGTGTACATTCTGTTCTGGGATATGCATATTTCAGAGTTTCCTTAAGCTGTTCCTGACAACAATGATTTTATCTCTTTAGAGGTTTATTATTACTGTGCTGTATAAGCATTTTTCTTCCTTGATTCTAATGTTCACACTACCGCCACTTTTGCCAGTCCTTATAAAGAAAATATTTTCATTTGTAGGTGCCCTGTCTCACAGTGAGGTTGCTTATTTTCTGTTTATAGCTGTTACTGTATTTCGTGAATGCAACTGGGCCATTTTCCTCTGTATGGATGTTAGTCTGTCAGATGTCTTGGGGTGGGGAGAAGAGGCTGAGTCATAAAATAACAGCCTTTTTCAAGTCATAATGTCTGTGTTAGCCTAGCCATCTTCTCTGACATGAGACTGCTAAGATCTGTTCACTCAAAATTTCATCTCTGATGTTTTGTTGGATGTCTGCAGCAATGAGAAAGTTCAGAGAAGTTACTGGCTTCTTGGTTTTAGGTTTTATGGTTGAGGGGGTTGTTTAAAGGGTTTTAGAAAAAATACTTACAGAACATGCTTTTTCATACAGATAAGTTTGAGTGCAATCCACCAAAAAACAACTTTCCTTGAAGTGATGTTGCTAGTTTTTAACATTTTAGGCCACCAAAGGCTTTGGAGTAATTGAGTTGGTTTATTGTGTAGTCATGTGTTGAATAGTTTACTTAGTCTGCAGTAGTATTGTTGGGATCAGGTTGAATTCGATTGCTTTTTTTTATCAAACCTAACATTCTGCTATAGTCAAGTGTTTCTAATGCAAGCCTTTGACTGTAGACATTTGAATGGAAAGTGGTTGGCTTTTTGTTGTTATGGGGGAAAGGGGATCAAAAATGCAAAGGCTTCATTTTGGTACTACTGCGAGTTTAAGGGAGTACTGCTTAATTAGCTGGGATTATTGGATTAATCTTAACATAGCAAATACTGTTGCCAAAACCAAGAATGCAGCTTGTGTACACAGAAGCAGACCTGCTCTGGGGAATCCTTCATGTCTCTCTGGTGCCACTACTTTTAAAGAACCACAACTGGGTAGATAGAACTCAAGTGTGCAGGATGGCAGCAAAACACAAAGGCACGACTATTGATGTGTGGGGTTTTGTTTGTTTTTAGTGGATGAGGAAACTAATCTGTGTACTAAACAATGATGTGTCGTCTAGAAGCAGTGTTTTATAAATACTTTAACTTTAGGCACCCAGCAGCTTGCTTGAAGCACTGGAACAGCATTTGGCTTCTGTGGAGGGAAAGAAAACAAAAGAAGTCTCCGCTGCCAGCAGGTGAGCACCCAATGAATTACAACGATGCCTATACTTAGAATTTGTCATCTTCATAGTAAGAATTTCCAGGATTCAGCCATTTGGGATTCTCCTTGAGTTTTATTCACTTCCAAATATATCTTCCTAGAAATATAAATGAAGTGAGTAGTAGTCTGATAGCTTTGTCACATTTGAAATCTGAGTATGTCTGCCTGTCTCTCTGACAGACTTGTTTTTATGCTGTAATAAACCACTGAGCTGAGACCTTGTATATTATTCTTTTTTAGCTTTTACTTGTTTGAAGTCCTTTGGCTTATAAGACTTCTAAGGTGTTTGGGTTTTGAGGCTCTTTTACCTGAGATAGGATGGTATTTATTGTCAATTGTCTACCTCAGACTGTGAATTTATCTTAACCTGCTTATAAAAGTTCTTCAGTCCCTTCTCAGAACAGCCAAATTAGTTTAGATGCTTTGTTCTGTCAGGAGTTGTGTTACTCTTTCTGTCAAGAATGGTATCAAAATGTATGAACAGTACTTGACTGAAGAGTGAGAGATCTCTATTGGCACAGGCGTTTTACCCCAGAAGCCTGGTAAATATTGATAAATGTATCAGTGTAAGCTACATTCCTGAGTTGCTGTCTTGGTCCTCAGGTTTGTTTTGTTTTTGTTTTTTTTTTTTAAGTATCTGAGGATTCACTACCACAGTATGCTAAAAAGTATACTATATAGGGGATAACTTCTGTGCTTTGTTTACTGTTATATGTATAATACGTACAAACAAGTTTTCTGTACCTCTGCCACTTGAACAGAATAGAATTCCAGTCTAGTCTATATGACCTTAAAGAAAAAAGACAGCTGGTATGTTCTGCACTTTCCAGTTCCTACCTGCTGAAACTTGAGGGAGTAATCCTGTGTACTCATGCTGTTTTTTCACCAAACTCCTTCATTATGGGGGTGTATGCTTCTCTGTACCAGGGAGTAAGGGAAAAGACGGGAGTGGAGGGGGAATGACACACGACTAGATAAGGCATTTGATGATTAAACTGTAAGTGATGTATACCTGACTGTTTTTCTTAATAAAACTTTTTTAATTATTACTGTTTTTAGAGCTAGTGCCCTATCCAGTGCTGTTTCCACACTTGCCAATACAGGAATGTCATTTAGCAGGATGGATGAGAAAGAAAAGCAGCAGGCATTGGAGGAGGAACAAGCTAGACTGCAGGCACTTAAGGTACTATATTTTTTATAAGTTTGTTTTCTGAGATTTTTTTTTTAACTGGACACAGGTGAAAACCGGGATTCGCTTAAAATAGTGTATGGTGGGGGAACTCTCATCTTAAGAGAGGCCAAGGAATGATTCTGCAGGATGCAGGCATGAGGGCTGCCAATCTGTGGTGATCCTTCTACCAGGAATGTGATTACTCCTGGTAGAATAGCAGACACTGATATGAATAATTTATATTCTTCCTTACAAGAGATTGTTACTTATTTCAAAGATTCACACAACGAGTATAAAGCATTTCTAGGTTACATCTCAGCAGCTCAACATACAGCATTGCTATTGTAAGACTGATTGGTAGGAGGGAATTATTTTTCCCCATGATGTATGGAATATGGCTTTAGTGTGATTCTTCCGTCATGTTGCTCATAGTGGGAATATACGCTATAGTTCTGCCCATGTTTAAGTGCTCTTATTTATAATTCTGTAATTTAGTTTGGAAAACTCTTTGAAATCATACATGTTTAGGTATAATGTATGAACATTGAATAATAACACATCTGAAAGAAAATCAGTGTTCTCTCTCTTGGTTCCTTAATGCACTTTCCTTTGCTCATTGGTACTTGGCGAGTAGTTCTCTTAGTAACATCCCTCTCAAGGCCTGAATCCTGATCCTTCAGGTCCTTTTAACCTGTTTATAACACTGTTTCCTGAGAACATATGCAGTATAAAATCTTGAACAAGGCAACATGCTTCTCTTGCTGAAAGCTAAATCTGTAGTTCTGTCATGTCCCAGACACACACAAGTGGGGCAGTTGGGAATTTTTCTTGTCTTGCTTTAATATCTCTAGACATACCTGAATGATGAAGCAACTCTGCTCATGTCATCTGGAGACTACATTATGAGAGCTTTAAAACTATTTGGAGCATGAAAGTAAATTTTGGTAATGCAGAGTTGAGTTTCATCTCTGGAGTTATAGAGGTCTGTTGAAGATTCTCCACTTTCCTCACTTGGTGTAAGGCATATTTTTCAAATCAATGTGAAGCAGGTTTTTTGCTATTAGACTACAATCTTAGTGTGCCTTGCTGCCTGCTGCTGAACTGCTTCACTTGAATCTCAGCAAGTATTGTGATGTTGTTTGTTTTTTTGGTTGGGGTTGTTTGTTTTTGTTTTTCAGGAGCTGCATCAGATGTATCCCCTCTTCACTGTCTCCCTTCTACGATAATAGGACTTGTAGCTGCTATAACAGAATAATTAAATCAGTTGATACAAATTTTCATTTGAGGGAAGCTTGCAAGCTCACTCAATGTTTCACTTGAGGAATGTAAGCAGTGTAAAACATACACCTGTGCTTTGACCTGTGCTGTATAAATGCAGTGGGCATATCTAGAAGTAATGAGGGATATAAACCTAAAATTAACAATGTAAACTAGATTTTTATTTTGCTAGTTTAAGAGCAACACCACATGGTTATTGTTAGTATGCACATTGTCAGTCTGACTTCATAACATCTGAACTGAACTATGAAGACATCCTAACAGCAGAGAGAGAGATGAGTCTTCCTGAACAAAGGTCCGTTGACCTGTTTCTCTGGGTGACCATGAAGGGAGCCTAGAATGTGTAGTTTTACTTCTAGGCAGTTACAGGTAGTTTAAAAAAAAAATTATTTAAAATCCCAAGTACCACCTTGACTTTTAAAGGGTTTGTTAAAACAAATACTCTTATCTCTAATTTCAATAAGTAAAACAGTTATTCTTCTGTAAAGTCCTGAAAACAGAAAGATGATTGAGATCATCATTAAAATTTCTTCTTGGAAAAGTTCTTCAGGACCTTCAGGAAGGGTTAATAAATTCATAAAACTAAAATACAAACTGTGTATCTCATCTTTCAGGAGCAGCGATTAAGAGAGATTTCTGTAGTATCAAATTCCACTTCCACCTCAGCATCCCCAAGCACCTTATCAGGAAAAAGTGTGAATACCACTGTAGCTGTTGACCTCTTTGCAGTACCAGCACCCACAACAAATAGGTGAGAGATACTTTGTTTTCTGAAGCAAGCAGAAATTACTGCATTGGCCTGTAGCTCCACAATCAACTGCAAAACATTGATCCTAGTTACTTCTCAAGTACTTCTCAAGAATAACCTTTGGTGATGCTTTCCTGGTGTATTCACAGGGATTTTGCTATCAATCAGTTAAGAAATGCTTAATTACTAGTCTTGTTTTGTACTACTATTATTAATGGGCTACTAGTGAACAATAGAAAGTGAGATTGGTAGAAGTGTTCGTATAACACAAGAATACAATGCCTATTACATACCTTCATGTTTCTCTCACTCTTTTCTTATTCAGCATGCCCAACCTTTCTAGTGATCTTTTTGATCTTCAGCCTGCATTTGTTCCAACTGTGCAGAGTACTCCAGCTATATCAACATCGGCAAGCAGTGCTTGGGGAGGTGAGCTGATACAATGATTTGACTGTCTAAACGATGGGTGAATTCTTAGAACACAAGAATGAAATACAGATTCATACTTAATTGAATCTACATCTTAACCCTTAATTACTTTGCATCCAAGCATTTCTATCCTTGACAGAATATTCAGTAAATCATCTGAAAGCTCTGGCAAACTGTTATAGAAAAGTTACTTAATTTTAACATGTAGCAGTAGTGTTAATGTGCAGTAGTTGGAATGAAGGAGCTATTCAATAAAGGGGACAGGTAGAAGAAATGTAACTAAAAATAAAAGTTTAAAAATGCTGGGAAATATAAACTAAGCAGATGTAACTGAAAAGATGCTGGACTAGTATTTCCATTCCATTAAGTGATATTTAATATACTTTTCATTTAAAAGGTGTTGGTGACTTCAAAGTCCTTATAACAAAGCTGCTGTTCCTGGTTTCTTGGGTACAGCATTCTCTGTACCCTCATCCATCCCTCCGAAGAATAATCAGGATAGATGTCAAAGAAATGTCTTAAATGCTGAAAGAAGGCAAAGGTGACACCAATGTAATTGTTGGTGTTTTAATAGGTGGAATTGATACCCTTATGTGCTATTTAAAAGGTAAATTCTTGAAGCCAAAAATGTAGTATCTAACTTTTTTGACTGACAGATGTTCTGTCATTCTACTCCTCCCACCCAATGGCAATAGTAGAATTATTTTCCCTAAAAAAAGAGAGCTGTTAGAATTTTTATCTGAAACTAAGAATTTGTATCTTTAATGGGCTGATCACTAGGTGGAATATTTACACCTTGACTTTGTCTAGAGATTCTTATATGCAATCACTTCAGTCTGTTTTTCTTTTCCATTATTTGTACTCTCTATTCTTTCCTTCACTTCTGTATCTGAAAGGTCCTTTCTCGTCCTCAAATGGTTGTGTTGGTTCTCCACCTCATCTGGACGTCTTTGACATGAAGCCAGTTGAAGAAGCTGTAAAATCTGCCACCCCTTTCATCAATTCTACTTTTTCCTCCAAACAAACAGTGGAACTGTTTAGTGGTAAAAAAACAACTAAACAAAACCCATGTAATTTCTTTGCAACTGGAGATGATAATGCTAATAAACTGGGCCATGTAATCATTTTGTGGTTTGGACCAATCTTCACTTTTTATTAACAAGTGAAAATGGTGCATTAATTCCAGATGTAGTAAATGATGTTTCCTTGAAGTTTTATTTCTACACTTGAAACTCATTATTTTGTTCAGCTTGCCCAATGTAGACATCCTAAGACTTGCAGTGTTGCTGGAATTTTTACTGATTTCTTTCAAACTGCAACCTCCTTACTCTTTTGTAATGAGGAAGGCAGGAGTTACCTGAGCTTTTCAAATTTGCTAAATAAAAAAATCCTTTTTTATTACTAAAAATTCTTAATTTTTAACTGCAGACTTTAATTTGTGGGTCCCCTCTTCCTTTTTCTCTCAAACTGATCTTTCTTTCTTCTCTCTTTTTATGAAGATGACTTTAGTGGTCATAAACCTACATATGCTTCTGTGTATCATCCTCTGACTATTGATGGTAATTTGATTTTTTTTCTTTTTAAACTTTCTGGTTTCACTGTAATGAGTGGTATTACTCCATGGATGTATTTGACTACTCTAAACCTTTTTTTCAGGTTTTTCTCTTCATTCAGCTCCTCCAAGTACCACCTCTTCAACAATTAATGTGGACTTTGATGCTGTTTTTGGAGGAAAATCTACAGCGCCAGAGTACAGGACTGCAAGTGGTAAAAACTAGCTTATGACTAGTTTGCACCCTACAGGCAACTGTTGCTTAACAATTTAGCTTAATTGCTATCGCAATTCAAAATTTAATAACTTAATACATTTGCAAGCTGATTATAGGACTGATAAGATAACAGGCAATCAGTTAAATTGTAGTTATTTACTTTAAAATTAGTTTTAACTAACCTCATATATTGTGTAATAATGGTTTCCTCTCTTTTGGGGGAATGAACTTTGAACGTGGCCCACTGGATATCTCTTAATGGGTAAGTTTATGTTAATTTGTTTTCAGTGCTTATGACTTCAGTGTTTTCTCTTGACACATGGTAATGAGTTCCATCTAACTTCATTGAGAGGCGTTGGTACTTATAAAAATGCAAAACTAGTTGTGTGTATGTTGCTTGAAGAATAGCTGAGTTGCGATCTTTCTCTTGGTGCTATTTTGCTATATATTCAAAGTCCTTATGAACACACAGCAAAGGAACTCTTGTGTACATTCCAGATACTAGCAGTATCATGAAATTACTGCTATAGTGTATTACAAGAACACTTTGAAACTATCTTTAACAACCTTCTTTCTTCAGTTTTAGGGGAGATTCCTCTTAATTTAAAAATACCATCAATTACTGCTGAAGTAAAATTAAAGATTCTACTAGATTAGTAGCTACAATATAGTATTCCATAAAAAAAAATAAGAGGTTAAACTATGCTTCTGTCTAAGCCTTAAACACTTCAAGCACGTTGAACCTCTACATAAAAATACTCAAACTACTTAGTGTTCTATAAAGAAAACACCTCTCTGGCTTATCGATGTCTTTTATTAAATGCCATGTAACTGTTTTGTTAACAGTTGCTTTTATGTTCTTTGTTTAGCTTTTAACTTTCTAGATGATGTATTGCAACCCACAGTACCACCACAAAGTCAAAGAGCCACTTCAGCCAACCAGCAAAGCGGAAAAATTTTGGCAAATGACCTCGATTCTTCACTTGCTAATCTAGTGGGAAGTAAGCGTGAAGCTTTTAAATTTAACTTTCCCATTTGTTACTGAAAACAAATCAAGCTTTTTTCTCCCAAAATACAAATACTTAGGGATTTTCTGTTTCTCTTTTCCCCCCAGATCTTGGCTTTGGAGGAACTCCATCCAAAAAGTAAGTGCATATATGTACTTATTATATTCTTACATGACTATTTGGTAGTCTCTGGCACAGTTTACCAGTGCTAACATGGCAAGAGCCCCAACTCTTGAAAGCAATCTGCTACCAAGTACAGCATCGAATCAGTGAGTTTGTGGTTGGTCACCATAACATGGTCAACCTTAACTTTTGAAGTATTTCACTTTAGTTAGTTTTGCAATTGCTGTGTTTTTATTTATGTATTTTTATGAAACACCATAAAATATCTCAGTTACATAAACCTCTGGTTAATGGTTATGCTGTACAGTGCAGTAATGATAGTTTACTTCTAACACAAAACAGAAGCCCCAAACTTCACGCTTACTGGGACAGAGATATATAAGCAGTTACTGAAATCCTGAGTGTTTCTTCCACCCATAGAATTCAGCTGTGTACGTGTATTAAGGCGTGTTTTGGTTTTCCATTATGTTGTTACTCTAGCTGTTGACTCTCTGTGAAAACTAATACCACAGTTTCATTTTAGATCGGATATGCAGTGGACCCAGCCTACAGAGAAGAAACTTACTGGTGGAACCAACTGGCAAGCAAAAACAAGCACGTCGACCACATGGAACCCTACTCCCTTACCCACTATTCCACATATGGTAATTCCTGTACTATTGAAATCACGCTTCATTCTACCAAATGCTACTTCCCTGCTTGAATTAACTTAAAAAGAATAGCAAAGGCTGTTTGGGGCAAGAATGAGGGCAGGGGGGCATGCTTGTAGGATCACTTCTTGAACTGAATGAGGTAGAGATTTTAGTATGGTTTATTTCCCCTCACTGTAAAACTTGTCCATTAAAGACTTAAATAATCAGCCTTTCACTTGAGACGTATCTCAGTTCCTAAGTTCTTTTTGAGTTGAAACCAATGACCCCAAACCAGAAGATTTCTGATGTGCATGTTTGAGATACTTCCCACCCCGCTTTAAGAATCCTAACTGTGTTTCAAAGGCAAAACTGCTGTTCCTCCCAGTTTTCACTCCTTTTTCAGTTTTGTCACATGAAACACCGCTGCAACCCCTGCAAGGCACCTTAATTATAAGGTCAAGCAGCACTTTGGACTTTTGATAATGTTCAACAGCAACTTTGTATTTTTAACACAGTACAGAATACTAACTGGAAGTTTTGTAGTTATTTAAATGAAGGGTTTTCATTTCTTGGAGGGATATTTATAGGCAACTGACTTTTCCTGTGCTTTTAAAAAAAGATTTTTTTTCAAGCATCTTCTATTCATATATATTTTTACAAATACAAACCACTTCTGAAATACAGCTACCTTGGAGGGAAGTAGAATGAATGTTCATCTTGGTTATATGTACAGGGTAATTGCCATATTTGCTAAGAATTTTGGACTGCTGTCTGACTTTATTTTCCAATAAGAATAGCTTTGCCTGTAATGCTTATTTTCCTCATCTTACATGAGTATGCTCATTCAAAATTATCAAAGCTGAACAGAATATTAAATCCAGTGTTGGACTCAAAAATGAAACTCAAAAATGCAGATGAGAGGATATCTCAGTTGTATAGAACTTTTATGTGAGACTTCTGAGACCATAAAATCTTTTTATCCCCTCTTGGTGCTCTAGAACATGTTAGAGTGCTGATGCATTCTTATTTTTGAAAGATAGAGACCACCTTAGCACACATTGATCACTGTGGATTTGGGTTGTGTGTTTTTATTTCGGGTGTTCATGTTTAGTACTTTCTGGTCTAAGCATCTGAGTGCTTTATGCCAGGTATCTCCTCACTCATTTGCTTGGAATTCCAACAATTAATGATGCAGAACTAGCTCAGCTATGAGCATCTTTAAAATCTGTGCCCCAGTATTGGAAAGGTCTAACTGTCCTGGCTTGGTCTGTGGCATTCAGAGTACTAACCCTCTGATTCACGTACAGTCTGCATACTCTTCTGTAGTGAAGTATTTTAACTAGCACTCCATTTGTTAATATAATTAGCACTACTTAACAATGCATGGCAATATGAAGTGCATGCATCACTGCCTACGAACATAACCTGATATTAGTTATTACCAGCTTAAGATGCTCTTCATTTTTCTTTTTTTCATATTGTGATATGTTGCAGACATCAGCAATTAGTATGTAAGCAACATCTACCTGATGAAACATCTATTGCTATTCGTTTCTTAAGCTGAATGGTCACTAGCTGCTTTGTTTTTTTTTCTGTGCCCTTCTCACCCATAATGAGAGGAAGAAGGAATATTGCATGCCATGCCCTCTAAACGCTTCTCACACAAATGTTTGTGCAAGCGATATACTCAAATCTGGCTGGATTTAGTAAAACTTCTGGTTTTGCTGTAAGTCTGACTAGTGATAGCTTTCTAGGCAGGGAGCCTATCCAAGTTAACAGCCATGGTTACTGATGTTACTGTCCTTGCACTTTTTTCCTCCTGCTTTAATTGTTTTAATAAAGGAGTTGAGCATAGTTACAGACAGTTAGGGTGCTGGACTTGAATCCATCCCTTGGTTAGAATTTCCAGTTCGAATACCTCTTAAATAATTTTCTGTCCTTACTCCTTTTGCTGTGCCAGAATGGAGTACACTATCCTGGATATGTAAGTCAATTTCTTGTCAATACGTTAGTTATTTTAAGTATTGAAAAATATGTATTTTTCACAGTTCTATATGTATTACTAGTATGCAAGAGCTTATCTAAAATACATTAAAACTTTCTTGATTGAAGGTACCTGCTCCTATCGCATACCCAGTGACCTCACCTCAAGTGCCTGTATATGGAATGGTAAGAAATGTGATTGTCTTGTATTCCTGAAAAACCTCATTGTTTCCTCCAGTGGGTTTCATGGCAGGCAGTGTTATGCTCAAATCATCCTGCAACTTATATGTATTGTTTCACAAGGTCAATAGTGTGTGAAATCTGATAGCTTTTTCACACTGTGTTGGAAGAGATTACTCCAGATTTTATACAGCAAGTTTTTTAAAACCTTTGACTTTACTATGTGTATGTGTGTGTCTATATGCTTATTTGCTACTATACTTACAATGTGAAAAGATGTATCTTCTAGAATTAATTTGAATTTTATATACCTGTTTTGTGGGGTTTTTGTTTTTCTAACAGGTACCTCCTCAGATTGGAGCTGCTCCTTTGATGGCACCCCAGTCAATGATGTATACACAGCCTGGTCTAAGGCCAACAAATCCTTTTGCACCTGTTTCTGAAACTCAGGTAAACTTTTCTTTAATCTTGAGATCTCTTTGAAACTTTAGTCTTGGTAAAAGCAACCAAATGTTTCATGAAGGGCTACTAATGTTTTTCTTCATTTGAAAGCGAGGGGTTCCTCAGCCAAGGGCAGCAGCTTTTGCTGGTGAGGAAGCAAATTCAGATGGTGAGACCATGCAAATGTAGGAAGCAAGGAGGAAGGTAAAAATCAGAGATCTAGTGGCTAACTTCTTACTGTGTCAATATTAAGAAAATGGGAGTGGTGAAGATATGTAGAACTTAGACTTCTATGACATTAGCTGGATACTTGGCTTAGGCATACTGACTAGAGCAGTGGTGAAAGCTTTCTGAAGGACCAGGTGGTGGGGAAGTGAAAAAGGCACAGACAAGAGATCATTCAAGTTGAAGAAACTGTGTACTGTCATCCAAACGTGTTGGTCGTAATGTTCTTTGTGTTTTTTTTTTTTTTTAAAGTGCCAAAACCTATAGTCTTAACTTGCAAGTAACAAGGTAGTTGAATAGATTCATAATTTTAAAACACTGAGGAACCATGTGTTAATGTAAGTGGCATTAACATGTAATCTCTACTTCACAGATACAGTTTATGTAAAGCCGCCAAAGCAGCAAGATGTGAGAACAACCAAATAACTGGTAAAAAAAGAAAAGACTGAATTTTAATCTTTCCATGATGTGTTCCTGAACAGGGCAACTGTTTCTTCCCTGTATAATACAATATTATTTTGAATTGCAATGCTTTGCAGAGTCTTGTTTATAACAGTCACTGCAGTGTGAAGTCATGTTTGGTCACTGATTTTTAAACTGCTCAGCAGAACACTGTATTTTACCGAGATTGACTCGGAAGGTGCAAGCTGGATTATCATCTTCAAAGCTGAGAAGAGGGGTTATGTGATTGCTCTACAACCTTATTCATCAGTGGATTACCTTAGGAAGTTAACTGAGGATGTCAAAGCTATTTATTTTTTCCATAAATTCTGTGGCTGTTGTAACCAAGACACAACACAAATGAAGTTGAGCAATAAAATTTTTATGTGCTCTCATAAGTACTCAGAGCAATGCTTGCATTATCATAAGGCCAATATTGTGTGAAATCAGACAGCTTTTTCACATTAGAATAGCTTATAGTAATTTGCAAACTTTATAATGTGAGTTTGAAATGCTGTGAATCAACAAGATATATACATATTACATATATAGAGGGTAAAAATAATAAATTGCTCCATTGGTATGTCAGTGTTACATGGCTAGTTGAAAGAGCCAGGCTCTGATACAGGCTGAAAGTCTGTGATGGAGTAGGGGAAACAAGTGTGTTACAGAACAGCGTGTGCAGCCTCCACCAGGCGACTAGCTGTACTTCCACCGAGTACCTTCTCTGCATTTTTTGTAGCTCAAGGAAGAGTAGCTTTGGGAGCCAGTGAATGTAGGTATCCCCAACAGCGGCAAATGGGAGCAATTTGAAAATCTTGTTGCTAACTGCAAAAGAGGCAAGAGATCCAATTTTTTTTAAAAGTCCATTAGGTCAAAAGAAGCAACCCTTGCAATAGTGCTGACACTTGTGAACTGGCAACTATATTGAAATTATCCAGCTGTAGAGAATAGCTTGTGCTGCTTTTCTGAAATAAGAACCTAGTTGTAAACCATGTAAAAGTAATTATTTTTAAATGTGTAAATATGTGCAAACTTTTAGATAATCTTTCTTTAATGCTGCAGTAATCTTTTTCCTCTGTAGTAATTTCAAGGTAAAAAAGCTACGTTAAGAAATCTGGACTCTTTTTGAGAGGAAAATCTTCTAAATCAAGTAATTTATAAAGTATGCTATTCATGATGGGTCAGATGTGTACAGACTTCTGGCACATCTTTTGTATTTAACAATCTTAATCCAAAACTGCAATTGGCTATGAAAATGCCTTATCTTGTATTTTTCAAAGTCTGAGAAAAAGTGATAGCATTTAAAAAAAAAGTAGGTAATAAAAAGTAAATGTAATTGGGAGCAACCTTTATTCCAGAAGTTTTGTGGCAGCATACAATGAAAAGCTCTCCTGTAAAATTCCTTCTACTAATGATTAATACTAAAGCTGGGTTTTCAAAAAATGAATAATTTTCTATTGTTACGATAAATAGACCTCCAGAGTAGCATGTCTTTTATCTTTTGGGGAGTCTAGAATTGCAGAAATGTCTGTCTCTCTCTCACTATAAATGCAAATAGGCCTGAGAATCTTGTTGAACTGTCCTGTAGAGAACTTCTAAAATACAACACTTTCCTCATAGTGGGAACAAGCCACCTCTTTTTCTAAATGCTTCATTCTGTCCAGAGTGCAAAAGTAGTATTTCTTAACTCTATGGAAATATTTTTGCCAAGTGAAACAACTCAAAAGAAACAAACAAACAAAAAAAACCACCACCCCTGTACCCTTGGAATCTGTAACCACTAACTTCATGGGAAATGGAACCATGCAGAAATTTAAAACTCAGTTTCTCAATGTGTACTGATTTCAAAAGAATTTGGACCAGTATAGAGCAATTGAACATTCATGTTTGAGTTGCAAAGGGCTTCAAGCTTTAATCCACCTTTACTGAGTTGAACAATTGTACAATTTTAAGCCAATGAGTTCTTCAGTGCCTATAGTTATCCTCCGCATGACGAGGGAGTAGATGCCATTTAGAATACGTCATTGTGTTGAGGGGGCTGTTTATTTAAGAAATAGGGAATACCATTGATTTATTCAGCATTGAAAAGTCTTGAGTTCAAATTAGACCAGAACATGGTAGTAATAAATGTCTGGGCATTAATGACAGAGCTGAGAGCGCTACACGCAGGCAGTTTCCAGCACTGTAAGCTGGCAGGTCTCTTTCATACTCAGTTGTGTAAGTAATAATCAGTTATTTTAATATGCAAACAAATGCCTGGCAAACAGTATATATTTGTTATAAGTTTATTGCAGAGCATTCTGAATATCTAGAATGTACCTTGCTCAGAAATTGATTTAGTACTAGGTGTAGTTTGCACTACTTCTGATTTGCTCTGGATTTTTTTCATGGTTCTTTGGTATCCTTTCTTGTAGCAAAGCTGTCTGATACCAATTTATTTAGTATTAAAAAAGGAGAAACAGCCACAAAGTACACCCTAAAAACTTCATAAGCTACCTTCTTTTTAGTCTCGTTCAGAATGTTTGATATGTTAAGACACGGCTTTCAGATTTATCCTTATGAAAAGATTGTTTTACACACTTCTCTCTGCACAGGACTGCTTTTTGCCAACCTCTTCCTCGTGCACGTATTGGAATGCATAAAATGGGAGAGTACTATGTTTTAAATAACATCGTTCATACATTAGAAGTAAAAAAACAAGGACTTAGAATGCTGTCAAGGCTTTTATGGCTCAGAAGTTGAAAAAACCACTTTGAAGACAAAGGTGGTTCTTGAGGGTGACCATAATAGCCCGCAAGAGTTGCAAATAGTTGTTGTGATGAGTAAAACACTGGAGAGAGGTGTATATAAATGTGACTTTCCCTTTTGTTTCCTTTCAATGTGTTTGATCAGAATCCTGTTCTGAATACTTTAGAAAACAGGTAACTAAGATGTCACTCCGTGTTTGTCTGAACAAGGAGAGAGACTTGGAAGTGTGCTGTGCGCTTTGCATTATTGTACTTTAGTGGGTCACTCAAGCCTAACTGTTGGGACTTGATGCTGCTACAGGGAGGCTCTCTTTCATGGGGTATACCGTAAGGTAACTTCTGGGGGAATTTGGAAAGGTTGATTGTGTTAGGCCTGTTGGACTTGAAAGCGTACCTCTTTTTAAATAACTGGGGTTTTCTAATGTTCTCTAGGTATAGTGTGACTTTGCCTCCAAGAAGTTATTGAATTGAATTTTTTTAAATTTTGGACACACGTACTGGAGAAATCTCAGTTCTGTGCACATAGTGGTGGAATACTTGTAGGTAAAAATAACACATGGACTTTTGTTTAAAAAAGAAACCACACACACCAAAAACAACAAAAAAACCTTCTGACTACAAGACTGAGTACAGGGTGTTTCCCCATCTGGGTTTTTTGATGTGTGGCAGGGAGGGTGGGGTTACAATTAGAGTAGTATGCACTGTGGATCGGTGCTTAATTTGTACATAAAAAGGAAAACTTTGGGTAGTTTGTATTGTAAGGACAACATCTAAAGGCACTGTGTATCAGTCATTTATTTCCATTAAAAAGATTTATATTTTTGAGCAATGGAAACTGTACGTGTTATCATTTATACATTACTGATAGCTAGGAATAGAAAACCTGTTGCTATTACTCTGAAGATGTATCTGACTTGTCATTGATATATGCATCGCTACTTTATGTAGATTCTCATGGTCATTTATTTGAAGAGATTGTAGTAACTGGTACAGTTACAACAGGAATTGTAACATCAAGTCTTTCAGTATATCTCAAATGTGTATCCTTGTGATTAAGTTTAATCCTTTACCAAATGTTTGGCTGGAATTTTGTCTTGGAACAATGACAAAATAGGTGCTGGAACAGATTTCCCTCACCCCAACCCACACTTCACATTATTTATTTAATAGGTCTTGTTTTGTATGTTATGTTCTTCCCCATAACAGGTTTGTGCCTTTTATTGGATATTTATTTTAAAAGGAGCTACTATAATTTAGGTTGTTCAGGCTTTTTTTCAGATGTATTCTTGTACAGCTGTTCCTTTACATGAGTTCCTTCGTTTTATAAGATTACAGAATGTGTGGAAAACATACTAGCCACAAACTGGAAAAAAATTTTGAGGGTTTATGTTCTATGAATTAATAATTTTTTAAAAAGACGCCTAAGCACAAGACTGGCTGTGTTGATATTTTAATTGTGGAACTTCACAATTTGTTAATACACAAACCGTTTGTGTTTTTTAAAACTGCTCATATCCAATTATTTGATGAAACAAGTTTTGGAAAAAAAAAATAAACTTTGGCACATGCAAGGTGTGTGTGTATGTGATCATTCTTTAATGTGTTCTCAGGCTTAAGGCTTTCCATAACACTAATAGCAACAGCTGAATTAGGATGCTAGATTAGTTTGTTAGTCTTCTGGGCTTATATTTATTGTGGTATTAGGCCTTGTTCACATTGTCAGTGTAGCTTAACTTCATCAGCTGCCAAGTTTTCCTTAGATCCAGTTTTCCGTTTGGATGTAGTGACTGGTTTTTCCTGTGCAGGGTAATTGGACTGGATTGAGGGCAACAGAGGGGAAGACACAAAGCGGTTTGTATCATGTAGGGGTCACTTCAGGTTCTCTCCTCACGTGTCCTACTGCATCCAAAGGGGAAATTGCAAAGTTAAATATTTGGCTTTCACAGAATTTTGTAGCATAGAGTCACTACAGTGTAGGAAGTGTAAGGGTTGTTCTCATAGATCTGTGTGTCACCATGTAAAAAGTCTCAAGATCAGTTTACAGCTGCTCACGTGCCTTCTGAGGGCTGGGGGCAGGAGTGCACTCCTGGGGTTGGGAAGGTTAGGTGGGATTTAGCTTGCCCGAAGTTAGCTTAATTCCCTGCCCAGGCTGCTAAGGGCCTGGAAGGGGCACGCTAATAACGTCTGGGTTCTGTACAGGTTTCTTATTTCTAAATTAGGAGCTTTCACTAGCACTAGTTTTAATTGCTGCTTTTTTGTTTCATCTGGCTGTAGAGATTTGTGCTCTTACAAACAAGGGCGCTTCCTCCCTCCCCAGAAGCGGACTCGCCCCATTCCTTCCTCCCCTCTCGGGCTACCGGCCGCGGCCGGGGCTGAACGGGGCCGGGGCCGCGCGGGGCCCTCACACCCTCCGGCCGCCCCGACCAGGGCTCCTCCCGCCCGCCCCCTGCCCCAACGCACCAATGGACGCGTCCGCCCTCGCGTCATCGCGTCACTCCAAGCCTGGCAGCCAATGGATGGAGTGGCGCTCGGCGCTGACGTGATGACGTACGACTCCGGCGTCCCGGCGGAGGCCGCGCACGCACCGTCGGTTCCCCAAGATGGCGGCGGCCACCAGCAGCGAGACGGGGTGCGGCGAGGCGGCGGCGGGCGAGAAGCTCGGCCCCCTCGGCATCCCCGAGGCGGTCTTCGTGGTGAGCGGCGGCTCCGCCGGCTGGGCCGCTCCGCGCCCCGGCGGGGGGTTGGTGGGGGGGCGCGTTGGTGAGGCGGCACCTGCGGCGGGGCCGCGGCCTGGCGGGCGGTGCCTGAGGGAGCGCGGGCGGCGGGGAAGCCGGCCGGGCTGCCCCTCACGGCCCGCCCCGCTGCGCTGGGGGGCTGAGCGGGAGCTGCCGGCCCGGCCCCGCCGAGGCGGGGGAGCTGCGGGGCCCTCCCCTCTTCTCCGGGCCGCCCGCGCCAAGGGCCGCGGGTTTGTCCCGCGGGCCCGGCCCGCCCTGCCCTGCCCTGCCCGTCCTGCGGTCTCGGCCTGAGACAGCCCGGTACCGGAGCGCTTCTCTTCCCTCCAGACCGGGCAGGGTCCTGTGCCCCGGAGGGGCGCGGGGTGCCTTAGTCCTGAGCATTAGGACACTCACGGAGTTGCTTTATTTGGGTTCTGTCTTGGCGTTATTAAGTATTAATACACTTTACAGCAAACTCAGGTCCCTGTTTTAAGCGTTATCATGTTATTTCGCTGGCCAACTCGTATGCCAGCGAAGAGCGTGTTACGAATGAACCCTCCTGTCATACACGCTAAGCCACGGTTCCTTACAGCGGTTCCTCCTGCACAGAGCACAACGTTGCACTTCTGTTTCAGCTCAGATAATGCCGTACCACGCTCCTATCACCTTTCCCTCCGTCTTCCTCTCGTAATCTAGTTCTTGACTGCTGAGCAGAATCGCTCTTCAGGAGCGACCGCGGTGTCCAGCTAGGTTTCCTCATTTCTTGAAAACCAAAAAATGTGTCTCTTTTGGAAAACAGGCTGAACTTGTTTAGCCGACTTTAAAAAGCGATTTACCAAGCATCTAATAATTCTGTTGACTGGTTGAAAAGATAAATTCATCGACTTATACAGTGGCATAATGTTGAAATTATCAGTTGTTCCCTTTCTGCTAAGGTAGCTCTCGGCGTGCTGGCTTGATTGCTGCTTTATTTCGTTTGGTCAATCAGTATTGATCAAACTGGCTGTACCTGGCTGCCTCGGTGTCATCTTGAAACGTCGCTGTCTGCCCTGAATGCTTTGTTTGTCGTGCTGCTTTATTACTGAGATTTTCTTGGACTTTGAAAATCTCTATTTCTCAGATCTGCCTTGATATCTTTACCAGAGCTGTTTGGACTGATCAGGTATGGCTGCTTTTATAGAAATAGATTGATTTCACTTGCATTTTGGTATTTCTAGGTGTAGTCCTTGTATTACCTACATGTCTTGCTAGGGCATAGGTCCTGAACAAACGGGTCCAGTACGTTTGGTTTCAGTGCATCCAGATCCTACTTTTTCTTTAAGGTTCTTTAACAGTTATTGGGGTCTGGCAAATCTTACCGGGATGTAAAACCGTTGCTGCCTGCGGCTAACTTCCTTCCACCCCCTCAGGGGAGACTATTGTAGACGTAAGTGAAGGAAAGGGCCGTGGCTTCAGCTGTCCCACAAGGCCTCAATCATTGTGGCAGAGGAGAACTTGTGGTCTCTGCTGACTCTACAGTGGAGGTGGCCACTCTGGCAGGGAGCAGGAGATAACCAGCCTCAGCAGACACTTTGCGGGTGTCTGTCACATCCCTCATTTTCAGGCTGGTAGCTGTTGACGCAGTTCAGGTTTGGTTCCATGTTGTTCCCTTTTGCTACTTGTGTCTGAAGTATCTCACGTGCTGTACCACGCGACCTGGGAGAGTTCTGCGGATTGTGGCTTAGTTCTGTGCTTCAGTTCTTCGTAAACTTATGTCTGGATCTAAAACCCACTGAAGTTTCCTAATTCTCAGGTTTGAGAGGTGCTCTAATCACATACAGATGTCTCTGCAGAAGAGATCCTCGATGGTGATTTTACAGTACTTGGATGTAGATGTTAAGATAGACTTTCTTTTATTCAAAATAAGCATATGCTAAAGAAGTTTTTAATGATATTCTGCTCCACAAAGTGAAAATACTAGTGTCTCGAGGGTGGGTTTTATTGCAGGTTTTTACTTCAGAAAATAGGTTTCTGTTTCAAAAACATTGTATACTGTCATGATGATAAAGACTTGCTGATCACTTGCTTGACATTCCCCCCACCACATGCTGCATGGGCAGTCTTACTGTGCATCTTGTCTTCAAAGATGTTTTCTTTAAGTATCTTGATTCAGTAGAGGCTCTTCAAACAGTTTATGGCAGATACCTTTTCTTAGGCATCATTCTGTGGATTCTTGTGCCTCTCCAGATTTCAAGTGACGTCAAGCACTAACTCAAGGTTTCACTGGAGTTTAAAAACCACTCCAAATAGAACTTTCAACTCTGTTTTCTTTCGAGCTGTTGTCCAGATGTTTCCAAATAAAATGCCTTCCTTATTCTGCCTTCCTTAGCATGCGTGTGAATGGGAGGACAGGGGATGCAAACCTGAAAGCGTGCATCTCTTGTGTTCTCTGTGTATGCCCATCAGTGATGGTAGCTGTCTGCAGAAGCAGAGCGAGTGCCTGCAGCTCTTTATTTGGGTCATCACTCAAAAGATAAACATCAGGCTGCGTGGGAATGTGCTATCCCGCTTTATTTCAGGGCTTTTACAGAGTGTTCGTGTGGCTTGGCTTGAAGCTTGCAAAGACCATGTTACCTTTACGGTATACAACGATGGTGTTTTGCTGGTGAATTTTCTTCCTAAAAAAGGTAGAGATGAGTTTTGGCAGGCCCTTGCAGAACCTGTAAGGTGATTCTGCAGCTGAGATGCTGCGTGACACACCATGAAGCAGGGATCCTAATAGCGTTGACACCCAGCTCTGCTACAAAGCTGTTCCGTTCAAGCTCAAAGAAGTGACCCTGTCTCAGCCTTGCATTTGGGTAAGATGGGCCAAAAGCCCAACCAGCGGGACTTGGAAGTTGCAATTGGAAAGCCTGGGTGGTAAATCTGAGCCTGCCTTGGACTGGGGCATTATGTGGGAGGAGATCACCAGTATACAGAGGGCCTGGATTCAGTTCTCAGCAACTTCGTTTCAGGAGGACTTGGGTTCTGTCTTGTCTGTCTGTACAGACAGACGTTAGCTGAGGCAGAGGTGGGGTGCCGGGCAGTGTGTCGGGTGAGTTGTTGTCCACCTGCTTTTTCTTTCTGTCTTGGGTGATTTACATGAGCAGAACAGCTTCCACAAGAGGGAGTTTCATCTCAGAACATCCTCACACCTCACTTCTACAGCATTTGCCTGGATCTAATCCTTGTTTTTCTTGGTTAAAGCTTCTCTACAGGCTTCACCAGGAGGCAGGAATGCTGCTCGTTCTGTTGTTGGTGAGGTAGCTTAGGGCATTCCTCGGGCACTTAGTCTGAAACGCGGTTCCTTGAGTTCTGTTGTACCACCTAGATCATGCCTGCTGAAGTCTGTTGTGGAGTTCATATTTCTACTGCAGATTTCCTTAATGATAAGGTGGGGGACTTCTTACCAGGTTCAGTAATTTCATAGTAAGTTTCTTCAGCCAAGAAAGCTTAGGAGTCATAATGAGGGGAACCAGCTATATGTCTGATACTACTTCAGTAACATTACAGTCTTTTTTCTGTTGTGAAACTACTGGAATGGAAATACCTAGTTACAAAGGAGAATCTGGAAGAGGCCTATGGTAGGCGTCCCTCAGATTGTACAGAGCTGTATAGACAAACAAGGACAGCATTACCGCAGTGGACGAGTGTGGTCATCTTGAGTGATACAAAGGTAAATGTTGTCAAGGTCAGAAACACGTGGTTGATCTCTGGCCCGACGTGCCTTTCACGAGGCGGAGAATGTTACTCTCAGGCAGACGAACTGCTTCCTGGGAGTCTGAAGGAGGCACTTGCAGAGGTCAGCATCCTTGCCTGCTCAGGCCTGTCTTCTCTGGCTGCTTTTCCAGTTGATGGTAGGACTGGCTGGAATTGTTCTCTAGAGGTTTCCGTGGCTTCCTGCTGACTATAGGAGGAGCTTTTGGAGACAGGCTCTTTACTACCACAAAGCCTGCCTGAGCAGATACCACAGTTTTGCCCCCTTTACCTCTTTCTCTGCCACAACATGCTTGGTCAGGCCATGATTCTTTTCATTCATCGGTCTTATCCTAAATAGTTTGTAATCTGATTAGCCACAGAGAAGCATTATCCCTGCTTTACAGATAGGAAACCAAAGTTTAGCTGTGGTCTGAGGATATCCATCCCCATTAGGTGTCATCTGACATCAGCCAGCACTGAAAGCACCACTGACAAGGTACTAGCAAATATCATTATGAAATAATCCTTGCACCTATTCTGCAGTTCCCTACCAAAAAAAGCGGGGAGGGGGAAATGAAAAGGTGACTTACTGAGAAAGGAAACAAAATGATTTGGTACTTCACTCCAGAAATACAGCAGCTTGTTTACCTATAAAAACTCCTCTAGACTTAGCTGCAGTATGATAGCATGACTGTATCTAGGATTTCTGTAAAACTCTTCTAACACTGAGGGTTTCTTTCTCCCCTTAAAGGAAGATGTAGATTCTTTTATGAAACAGCCTGGAAATGAGACAGCAGATGTAGTTCTTAAGAAGTTGGATGAGCAGTATCAGAAGTATAAATTTTTGGAACTTAATCTTGCTCAAAAGAAAAGGAGGTAAGTCATAATTTTTGCAGAATTGGGAAATGTTTAGCACAGTTCTATTTTTTTTAAACAATTCTAGTTTTTTAAAATATCCCAAGAAGTAAAAAGTTGATGTTAGGAGAGCTATATTTGCAGTACTTTCAGGAAAGCACAGGTTTTGTTCTTTCCTTTTCCTGAGAATTACATGCAAAAGAATTTACAGCATTGCTGAATTGGTCCTTAGCCTTTAAGGCCAAAAAGTACTGCTATAGTCTCTTAATTTTGTCAGCCTAATGTAAATAAGAATATGTTTTTGTCAAATGACTACTGTAACAAGCCTGCAACTTTTGGTTTAGTAATCTCATCTCTCTTTAGAAGCTTCAGTCTTGAACTGAAGCTAGGCAAGAAGCAAATTTTTAAAAGCTAAAATCAAAGCTTCAAGTAATAGAATTATTTAGTAAAAGTAATATTTTATTTAGATTAAACTTCTTTCATGGACAAATACCCTCCTAATTTCCACGTGGAGGCCTTCTTTGGCAGTCTCTGCTGCCTGAGCCTGCTGGTTGCAGAGGGAGCCTCGAAGGCCGGTGGGGATCCCAGCATCTCTGCCAGGCTGCTGTGAGGGCTGTCGAGGAGGGGGGACACCTTGAACTGTGGAGAGAGCTTTTGTTTTAACACTGCCAAGTCTTGTAGCTCGAAACTGTTAGACTAGTTTGTGGACTTGAGAAGAAACACGCTTGTTTTGTTTTACCTACAGTGTTTTTTATCTGTATTTGTGCTGAGGTTTCCCTCTCCTCTGACGAGATCAGAAATACGCAAAGATAAGCCAGTGTAGCAAACAGGTATCTGCTACTGTTAATGCGTGTTTGTTCCAGTTTGAAAGCTGGAAGGTATCGCTCTGCTTCAGAAAAGCAGTGAGCCTCGGTATGGCAAGAGGCAGGTGAAGCTGGAGCTGAGGTGTCTTTACATGCCATATCTTGCAAGTTTGCATTTGTAAGCCTGGAAAGCTGTTACGAGTTTCAAGTTTTAAAATGGAGGTTGGGTTGTATAATAAAACTGATCACTTGTTTAGGAAACTTTGTGTCTCTGTAAAATAATAAATTATGACTGTTGTTAATTCACAGGCTAAAAAGTCAGATTCCTGAAATTAAACAGACATTAGAAATTTTAAAACACATGCAGAAGAAAAAGGTAAACTATTTTGAATATCTAATGAGTATGAGAAAAGCTAACTACCTTTCCACCCTAACAGAACACATTGCAAGAAATGTTTTGGAGAGCACACTTAATATGCCTTTATAAATAACAGAATTGTTTTTAAAGGTATGTAGTACTTTTTGAAAGCTAGTTCAAAAAAAGTTAATGTTTGTAATGCAAACTTCACTTTCAATTGTGTATAGATTGCAGCTAAGCTTTGACTTCATCTCTATTCTTTATAGACATTTCTGTATTGTTTTTAAATATACCTTTTTAAAATGCTTTGTTCTTGGAGCTCTAACTTGAACGTTGAAGTAAAACTACGTAGAGTTCCACCAAAGTTAATACTGTATCAATGGCAACAAGCAGAAAAGTGTGCTCTTTACTGTAAGTTTTATGTCTTTGACATAAGTTTCCAGTGAAAATAGCAATTTTAAGTTTTATCATTTGTCTTAAGGATTCCACAAATCCAATGGAAACCAGATTTTTATTGGCAGATAATCTCTACTGCAAAGCTTCAGTTCCTCCTACAGATAAAGTTTGTTTGTGGTTGGGGGTAAGTAAAATGGAACTTTCTCTGAAACTGTTTAAATATCTTATAATAGGCTTATGAAAGACAGTGCTCGTTGCTGTCTCATCTGTACTCTAGTGGCTATGGCACCATTCTGTTTGTGTGTGCATAGCGGAGCTGTGTCCTGTTGGCTGGGCAAACCTAACAAGACAATTTCAACGTGTTAGTGAAGGTTTCATGTTTGATTTTATTTGGTGCCTGAACAGTAAGGCTTCAGAGAACTGTAGCTTTGCTGGCTTGTTCTTCCCCAAAAGCATATTCATGAATGTTTCCCTTATCACTTCTATCACTTTGTGGTTCAAATTGCCATCCAGTGTTGCCTGCAATTGGAATGTGCCCAGCAAAAGAACTTAGTTTGGCAACTAGCTTCCCATCTTCTCTCTGTTATTTGTATTTAGCATCTTGCTTTCCCTTTTCATGCATGTTTTTAGGGAAAGATGGGATTTCTGTTACTCACAGGTACCTGCCAGCATTTGAGTAGAGTTTGTGCTAAAGACTGTTGGGATCAGAGCTCAAAACACAGATTTTTAAGTACTTAATTGATATCAGGTTGGGATACTTTTTATTCAGAGGCTTCCTTGTATGTGGAGATAACCTGCTAATGTTTGTTTTGAGGCTTCTAAATCCTGTATGTTCCCACATCCCCGTGTTGACTTCCAAACAAAACCACTTGGTTAGGACAGAAACACCGTTGACGTGTGCAGCATCTGGACTGATTGGGCAGTTACTCACAACTTCTCCCGCTTCTTTTCTGTCATAAAAAGAGAAGATTTGTCTGATACCTGTTGCTTTTAGGAGACTGTCTTCAGAATTCAGTAACATTGACTTCCATGGAGCATCCCAGGTTTATTTTGCAACAGAGTATCAGAGAAAGTTCATCCTAGTGAGGGTTCATACAGAAAAGCTGTAATGAAATGCCACAAGTAACTTATTATATTTAGGTGTTCTTGGCCTTCTGCCTTTATCCTCCTTGTTGCTTACAGCCTGCATGTTGGGCTACACATACCACTATTATTGGGGAAACTATGTCTTCCAGTTATTTTAAAAGAAGAATGGCGTATCTCGCTCTTGCAGCTCTGTGTAGCGCTCCCTGGGATCATGCCTAGGTAGCAGCATGTGGCTCTGCTCAATGCACAGTTCTTGACTGGGACAAAGCTTCACTGGTGCATCTTCACTTGGTACTGCTCTTCTTGGTACTTCTTACTGAAGTGAAGATTTGTAGATTAAAAACCACCACAGTACAGGATAGGACTTTTATACATGTTGTATCTTTCAATAGCTGTAATGCTTCTTGTTAATGACCAACGCCGTTAGGCTGTTTGTCAGTGTTCCCACACAGAGAGATCCTAAGGTTAATCTTGAATGCAACAAAAATTGTTTCTAGAGTTGTGTGACCCTTGAAAGGTGCTGCTAAGAAACGTGAAGTCTCTCGCTTTTCAGATATGGTGAAGGTGAGATACTGGTACCTGAAGGGCTGAATGCGATCCATAGGGAGAGAAATCCCTTGTTGCTTAGCTGTAGGAAGAGAACTTTTTTACAGTCACTGGAGAGATTTATTACTCAGTTACTGAAGTGGTGGAGGCCTCAAGTGGATGCTGGCATTGCTCATCCTGAATCTCGTTGTCTTGGCCGGTCAGGACAGCCTTTTGTTGGTGTGATAAGTTAGAAGCAACAGCCTGAAATAAGCCTGCTATGGCTTATTCCTTACAATGCAAGAGTAAAAGCTTTTCTCAATCTTTCTTTTTTTAGGCCAATGTGATGCTTGAATATGATATTGATGAAGCTCAAGCTCTGTTAGAGAAGAATTTGTCAACAGCCACAAGAAACCTTGATCTTCTAGAGGAGGACCTGGATTTTCTTAGAGATCAGTTCACCACTACAGAAGTCAGTATCCTTTTTTTTATTATTATTTGCAGGGGAAGAGGTGTATGAAAGCTAATGTACAGGTAATTACCAGTTTCCTGACATGTTTTTATCTTTGACTGGCTGCCCTTAAAATTCTGTAGCACTCGAGGAGCTTAACCTTTTCCAGCAGTGAAACGGGACACTGTGTTTGCAGCACTGAGCCGAGGGTTGGGGTGTTAGCTGCAGCAAAGCTGGTGTCTGTGACTGGGTCCCCGTGAAACCTCCTGCAGTGGGTGCAAACCTAGACTGGAAGCCAGCTGGAAGCGTGGAGCGGTGCTGTGGGGTGGTGGCCGGGAGGCCGTTTCAAAGCAAAGCGACTCTCCCTTCCTCTCTAGATCGTACAAATGTTGTTCATGGGGCTACTGCTAATCATGTCCAATTCAGCTGCCATTGCAACGTTCTCCAGACAGCACAAGCCCTGCCGCAAGCTTGGTGCTAGCTTAGGCGTAGCTTAGCTGTTCTTTAATTTCTTTATACTGTCATGAACCACCTCCAGGGGTGTCGTTTGTTTTTTTTTTATATAGTTTCTACTTAAAAACTATTTTAATGATGAGGGTAACTGTCAACTGAAGCATTAGATTTAGTAAATGAAGGCACAACTACTTGTTTTTTAAAGTTGATACTTAAGATATGTTAGTGCTGCAGGAAGTTACGGATGCCTGAAATAGGCAAATCCAGCTGATGTGGGCAGGGTGACTGAAATCAGAGAAGAGTAGCTGTAAGTAAACTAAAAGTGTGTTTCTCTGTAGTATCTTTTTGGAGGTTTTTAAGTAAATGGTATAAATGCTGCAGTTATTAACAGTTACTGTTCTTCCTGTGTGTTAAGGCTTTGCACCAAGTCAGCTCTTTCATTAAATGGTTTCTATATTGACTGTTACAAGTAAGTGAAGTGTGTGTGGCCAACTGTATAACTTGCTTTTCCCCTTTTTTCTTTCTTTTTTTTTCTTTTCTGAATGCATGAGCTATTTCCTTGATTCCACACCCTCAGATATGGCTAGAGTTTATAACTGGGATGTAAAGAGAAGAAACAAGCAAGACCCGTCAAAAAACAAAGCATAGTTTTGCCAATTTTAAATGTGGTTTCAATTTCCAAATATTTTTTATTTAAACACCCCCAAAGTTCATTCTTAAGGGACTGAGTTACTTTAAACATTTCAGTAAATGGCAAAATATATAAAAACAAATGGTGAGCACCATTTTATTTATTTGTAAACTCAAAATTTGGTTTCCTGCATGCTTCATGAAATGAATTATTTGAAAAGGCACCACACGGTCCAGCAAAGGACATAGTATTTCAATCAGACCAGTCTGTCATAAATAAATTTCTACCTGAAAGCTTGTCTGAAAAGTTGAGGGGCATGTATGAAATGGAGTCGGACGTTGTATCACGTTAAGGTAATGCAGGGGTTTGCTTTGTCCTCTCTGTGTACAGCTGGGGAAGTTAAAAGTCGCCTTGGGCGGGGAAGACACGCAGCTGTAATGATCTAGGAAACAGAAAAAATAACAGTGAAGTCTTGGATTTTGTTTCAGTCAGTTAATTGGCAGCATCAACCTGCAAGCGTTCCTGGATATCTGCTTGGGATAAACTTGTTTGGAATAATTATTGGTTAGTTAACTGCCTGTTTCTGAACTCTCAGCACTTTACATGCAAAGTTTGTGACTTGTCTTTAAAGAGTGGTAACGGCGTGAACAGCACAAGCTCTGTCACAGCTGCAGGTGATCTCACCCCGTTCTTTTTCATACATGTGCACACACTGCTTGTTTGTGCAAATGCCTTGAAGGAGGACCCCAAAACGCTGGTAGCCTGTAAACAAGAACCCCCCTATTTACGACCCTTAGACAAGATGTCCAGTTCAAATGTCTTAACACTCTCAGCCTCCCAGGTGGTGAAACCTGTATTAGGTAAGGATGGGTTACTGCGGCGTGACTTCTGGTGTGGACAGGCAGAATGTTGTTTTGGTTCTTACAAGGCCTTGCAAGATCATTGCCTTTTACCTCTGCAGTTTCTTTCTCAAATGAAATGCTCAGTGGTGATGTCAGTGGCTAATACTCACGTTCTGTGACTGAGAATACAGGTTTCGCTGCAAAATAAATGCAGATGTTAACTGTTTGATCTTCATGTAAGAAACAATATACCTGTAAATTTTTTGTACTTTTATTTCATGATATTAAAATAGTAAAACTAAACAGTTGTGGCAAACACCTGTTTTTGTGCATCTTTCTTTGTGAGAGAAAGTCAGGAATCTGATGCATGGTCTTTTATGATGTTTCCCTCCCTCAGCTCGGGGCAGGGGGGTTGAAACAATTCAGTTGAAGCAGCAGACAGGGAAAGTGCAGCTGCTGGATACTGGCTTGAGTGAATGGGGGAGTGTGAGTCAGCGCATCTGAACTCGCGAACGCAAGCAGTGCTGTGACAGCACCGTGGCTGTGACAGAGAAGGGCTGCAGGGATGGGTGTAAAACAGGCCAATACTTACTTACCACCCGGCACAAGTAAGTACCTGGGCTTGGCCCGTCTGTACCTTTCTTGCAGGGCGATACGGTTTGTTCCAGTGCCTTCAGTGAAACGTGTAAATCAAATGTATTATTTTGCTAACAGGTCTCTGCCCACTGCTGCACTCGGCTGCGTGTGGGGCTGCTCAGGCTGCAGGCTGCTTCTCCCTTTCTTTTTAAGAGCATCAGTGATGACAGGAAAGGCAGCTGCAAACATGAGTTCTTTTGCAATTTTCAGTTTGGATTAATGAGATCCCAACAGGCTAACGCGTGCTCCCCCTCCCCCTGGCTGGTCCGAAGGCAGCGCTTGCCTGCCTTTGTTGGGCACAATGAAACCACGAGTTCAGCATTTCTGCACGAGCAAAATCAGTGCTGTGTGCGACTGACGAGCAAAATCAGGGCTGTGTGGGACTGCCACTGACCTGTGCTGGGCATGGGGGCAGGGGGGACAGCACTGCAGCTGGAATCGCTCCACAGGTACAAAAGGGAGGGGTGGGACATGGCTGTGGCCATCCCAACTCTTGGTTTGAGTGGGTTTTTAGTTTGTTTCTGATACTAAGTAAATAAAAAAAACCACACAAACCAAAACTCATAGGCAAGATCCTTGTCCAGTGTTGCTCTGTCCCTTGCTGTTCAGTCTTTGTTACTGTGGGTAAGAACAGAAGGTCAGGTTGCAGAAGATGTTTTAGCTGCAGGGACACTCGTCCTGCTGCTGAGAAGGGTCTCCTGGAGGGGCTGGGGCTGTTCTCAGCTACCACTAGGGGGTGGCTGGGGGTTTTGGGGGTTTGTTCTAGAACGGCCAGTGTTTCTGTAGTTGCTCTGGTTTTACTCAGCGAGGCCGTTGGCTGGTGCTGGAGATGTGAGCAGCGGCCTTCGCAGAGAAATGTATAGCGGACACTGGTGCAAAGAGCGCCTGTTTATTGTTGAGCCAGTCCACGTTAGGCCTGCAGTTATGGCTGCGGTATAGAAGGGTACAGGTAGCAGATAGCTCACTGGTAAAGAACGGGGAGGGGGGAAGAAAAAAAAACACCAAAGTTTCTTTACAAGTTTTGAATTTCACATTATCACATAGTAACCATTTTGCTAAATACAGGCATGTTTTCAGTCACATACAGACAGCTAAATACAGCGTTATGTTCACATTTCGTTACAGTGCATAACAGAAAGCGAGGAAAGTGTATAGTAGGCTTTTATTTGGAGGTTCTGAGCAATTTCAATCTAACATGCAGATTGTTTTTAACATGTGGCAGAGCCCACAGGAAGTTAGCTTTTTCTTTTTCTTTTTTTTTTTCTTTTTGTCCTAGAGTAAAAGAGCTCCTGCCCATTATCCTGTGAAAGGTATCACTTTCTGATTTCTCTAAATCTCTCTTGCACTAGTAAGTCAAAGCATTAAAACCAGTTGTTAGAAAATTCTTAGCATATCCTATAAGTTCTTCATCTTAGAAAAAAACATTCCAAATTTTGTACAGATGAATCTACATTTCCTATATTTTAATAAGCGGTCTAGAAAATGCAAGGAATTAGAAAAAGATGTATATAATGAGTTCTCTATCATTTAATATAACCATTTATTACCTCTAAGTAGTTAAGACTGCTTACGTTTTCGTCTGTACCATTACTCTTTAGAATTAGGATACTTGTATTTTTAAATTGCAGGTTTACTCTGAAGGCCTGAATGCACTTACTTGTTTAGGCTTTCTGGAATTTCTCTCTGGGAACAGTAAAGGGGAATGTCCAAAACCTGTTAAATAAAATATGGGTTGTCTCGTGAAAAGATCTTTCCCCTGCTCGCCAGGTTCCTGCACAGAGAGTTACAGGATGTTGCTATTGCTAAAACGCCATTTGATCCAACTCCTCGCTGCACACCCCAGCGCTGCCCTCAGGGACAGCTGCTGCGCTCAGCTGGGCAACCCAAGACACCCCTTGTGAACAGCGGGACCCTGAAAGACCAAAGCGGGTCCGTGGTGGCCTTCCCACTCAAGGGATGAAGAAACTGACCCTCTCCTACTTGTTTGCCCTTGGCTTTGGGAAAACAGACCTGGTCTGAGCAAACCTTGCGCTCTCCGCTGGCGTCAGCCCACGCAGCCAAGCTCCTGGGGTGCTCTCTGCATCGATCTGCTCCAGCTTTGCTTACCCTAGAAAGAGATTTTGTAAAGGGATTTTTTTTTTTTTTTTTTTAATCTTTTTTATCTTCAGGCCACTCAACTCGATCACCACTGAACCTGCCTGGAGGTCACTGCGCTTTAGCACAAGGGTTTTAGAGACGTTTATAGCCTATTCAAGAGCAAGCAGGGGTCCTTAGCAGTGACAGGCTTACTGAAAGGTGCTAGACCA
This sequence comes from Nyctibius grandis, assembly GCF_013368605.1. Taxonomy (NCBI): domain Eukaryota; kingdom Metazoa; phylum Chordata; class Aves; order Nyctibiiformes; family Nyctibiidae; genus Nyctibius; species Nyctibius grandis. The sequence continues at coordinate 18,036,311 of NC_090670.1, forward strand.
TTGCCAACCCCCCTTTCCTCTCATTTGCTACCAGCGCCCTCCAGGTGCCACACCGCTGCTCCCCTGCAGAGCCCAGGAGCTGAAATCGTTCCTAGAACACTGAAAATAAACATGTTATTCATTTTCAGGGTTTTGGTTGTTGGTTTAGTTGTTGTTGGGTTTTTTTTTTTCCTTTTCTTAACCACTTTAATCTGGAAACCACAGGTTTTTTTTAATTCGTACAGACCTGCCCATGTGCTGCAAACTGTGAGAACAGGTTCAAAGGGAGAAACAGTCTGAACTCACAGCAATCAAGAAGACCCACACTTTTACAGATAGGGTAGCATAAAAAGCTGTAACAAGTATTTTCTTCTTCTCTACTTAGAGGCCTAAAATCAAACACTAGATGCGTCCTGTGGTTTTTACCTAATCCCTTCCTCCTGCCCGTTAGCAGGTTGGTGTATAAAGCTTGTGAACTCAAGTAAAAAAAAAAAGTCACTAAAGTTTTGTTTGTTCGCTTTTAATAGGCTGAACTTCCCTAGTTTGCTACAGGAGCACAGTGACCCTGCTGCACTTCAAAAGCTTAAGTTAAAACTTAGTGGAAGGAAAGCTCAAGTGGTCAATGGCATTCCTAGAAAATGTCCACCTACCTATAGCTCTTGTAACATGGCTGCCACCCCATGATGACCAGCCTGAGACAGAGCCTCTTTTGTCAACTTAAAACATGGAGGAAAACACATTTTACTCTTGCTTTGTGGCTTTCCTTTCCACCTGCTCAGACACTTCTGTGGTGTGCTCCTCCTTCCCAGTGCTAGTTCTGTTCTTCCACAGATGCCAAAAAAAGAAAACAACACTTTAACAGCAGAAAGTACTGATGGAAGCTGCTGCTTTCCATGCTATTTTACTTCTTTAAAAGCAAATCTCACCTTTTTGGATGTCTGATGCACCTGAGTTAAGCTTTTCAAGTTTTTTTTTATTTTGTCAGGGTTTTGGTCCCCCCCCGCCCTGCCTTTCCATTCTGCCTTTTGCCCTGGCTGGTGAGACCCAAAAGCTCAGCACAGTGCTGTTAGCAAGACAGCAATGTTGGGGTGTCCCACCTGGCTGCAACATGCCAGCCTTAAGATGATAGAACAGATGAGAACATGGTTCTCTCTTTATGCTCTTGATCACTTAATTCTACCAGAAAGGCCTGGACTCAGGGTACTTTCAAGGTACTCACCTAGGCAGTAAATAAGTAAAAAAAAAATGCATCAAATAATTACTACTGGAGCAGGAGTTGCCACTTAGAATCCCAGTTCAGCACAGCAAGAAAAGCACGGGGGGGGAAAATAATTTAAATTTAATTACCAATCAAGTATCTACTCTTTTCCTCTTTAAATCCCACAGAATAGTCTTGGCTATCGAACTAGGTTCAAGAACATAAAAGAAAGAAACTTCAGAAGTGTGCATACCACGTCAGTAAACTTTTCCTGTGGAGTTGGCCTTATGAGGAAATGGTATCTATGTTGCCTTTACACCTCCCTGGTAATAAACAGCTGACACAAACGAAGCTGTCCTCTTTCTTTCTCTCTGTCTGCCCATTTGTCACACTACTGAAGTATGCATCCTGTGGCTTCAATACCCAGCATGGCACTATGGATTTACTCCAAAGAGGACACGTACAGTACCCGGGCAGGTGCCAGCCCATTCAGCTCTTTGCATACTCGCTCCTGTCTTATGCAGCCCCTCGTTTCTGCTTCCTGTCTCCTTACAACATCTACATGCACCCTCACTCACTCTCCGTTAGGCTTGTAGCCCCCCAGTTCTGAAAGGTTATTTGGAACAGAACATTTCTTTCCGGGGTCTGTTCTGGTGTCCAAAACAATGGGGGAGGCGGTTCACAACGGGAGCGCTGCTCTCCCTTCTGTCACACGGAGTTCACTTAGTAAAGTACGTTTGGTTAGTAGAGTTCATCACCACTTGCCTCACTAGAAGAGCTCAGCAAAAGCATCGCCTATCTGATTTCACCACTTCTTCTGACGAGTGCACTACGTTTGGGACAAACCCGCTCTTTACCCCTTCCCATCCCTCCTGGATTGAAATGTCCCCCCTTTTAACAAGCTCGTATATATCTCGAGTCAGATCAGTGAAGGCCTTCTCCACGTTAATGGCATCCCGAGCCGAGGTCTCAATGTACTTCATACCATATGCAGCGGCCAGTTTCTCAGCTTCGTGCCTGGTGACTTGCCGCTGTGTGTCAAGGTCACACTTGTGACCTACCAAAACAAAGACGATTTGGTATGGCTGGACGTGCACCTTAGTCTCCTCTAGCCACTCGTGGACGTTCTGGAAGGACCTGCGGTTTGTAATGTCAAAGAGGAGGAGTCCGCCAACCGAGTTCCTGTAGTAGGCTCTGGTGATGGACCTGGAAATGAATGAGCCACAACAACAGTGTAAGTTACAGCTCTTTTGGAAGAAGGGTTTGTGTCTTCTGATTTTTTTTTTCTTAAGCCAAACGTAGCCCTTCTGAACACAGGTCTTTATTTAAGAGCACAGCATTACCACCCCCCTCTCTGCCCTGCAGAATACAGGGCAGAGAAGGCTGTTCAGGCAACGTCTTATTGCTTTTAGCTTGTGTTCTGTAGAGCTTGTCATTCAAAAAGATGACTAATCTTGGCTTAAAGACCTCATTCTTGGGTAACTGCCCTACTGATTTATTACAGCTCTGTTCAAAATCCCCACCACCATCTTTGGGCTCCGTTTTCTGTCATGGATTTCTGCATGCTCTTTGCTGTTAGCCTCAAGAGTCCCGTCCCACGCCATGGAAGTTCTCTGGATACCTTGTCTAACCCATTGGTTTAGAAGCACTGTAACAAATTGAAGGATTTATTTGAAACCAAACACCCACTCGCTGATAGACACAGAAAAGGAGGAGGCTATAGATTTGGAAGACAGACCATGGGGTCGTAGCTCCCCTCCACACACCCAGGGCCTTGGCACAGGGACATCCACCGACCCTGGTGCTTTCTCCCATTATGCCACTGGTCAAAACGACGGCACGCACCGTGACAGCTACCGCAGTAACAGGAGCAGCCAGCGTGACCTCTCGGGCAACAGCAAAACGGTACAACAGCTTCCTCGGGGAATCTGCTGGTCTTGTTCCTGCCAAATACTGACAACGTTTAAACAGTAACCAAAAAAGACCCCCAAACCACAGGCTGAGAAATGAAGCGCCTCTTCCACAACTCCTCCGAGCAAGGGCAGCCTTCAACACAGCCAGGAGCAGCATGTGACATCAGCTAACACAGGGCAACGGAGCGAAGCTGAGCCCACGAGGCTGAGCAGAGCTACAGTTCAAGGGCTACTACACGTGGACAAACCAAGAAGCTGTAACACTCTGGTGTTTCTGCAGTGTCATGGATTCATTCTAAATCCAGAAGCGATGATCGATTTCAGTCCCTGGAGGAACGCACACTCAGGCCTGAACTTTCCCTGTTGGGAAAAATCTAAGCACTGCTGCATTTTTACCTGGGGACAAGTCCTTTTTGGGACATACAAGACTGTTGTTGGGGTTATTGGGTCCTGTAGTGTTGTGTGTTTAGCAAAACTGCCCCAAGAAAGGATGAACTGGAGTTTTCAAGGATTGCTTTATCAACAGACATGCAGTGGTGGATGAAAATCCACAGCCAAAACTGAAGAAAGCCAGAAGGGGGGGGGGGGGAAAGATGATAGCTGGCTGCATTTGGACAATTTCTCCTCTCCCAATTATCTGGCTGAGGGACAACAGTAGTTCTGCACATTTGGCACTGAGAGAATTAGAGCTGCCTTTTGCTATCTAGCCAGCTGCAAACAGATACTGGCGCTTTGAATTCACCCCCACGCTGTCACAGGCATTTCTGCTTCTCCCTTGTGCTCGGTGCATCAGCCCTGGCTCCTCCTGCCAACATCAGCAACGCCTCAGGTACCCAGGAAAGACATGACAGGCTCTAAGCTGAACGCTGCTTTGAGGTAAAACTAGGGGAAGGTCTCAGTGCCTTTTCTTAAAGCCTTTTCCACGGACTGTTTTCCTTACTGCCCTGCAGGAAAACAACTATATCGCCTTCATGCTGTACACAACTCCCCAATTCTCTTCCAAGGCTTCTACCTTCCCCCCTCCTGCCATGCTTGTACGGGCTCCTGCAGAGCGGTACGGGTATTTGCACCTATTTTTGGCCAAGTTTTAACATAAAGGTATTGCCTCTGTTTGGGAGCTCTCCCCTGCTCTGTACCTGTGGTGGGGACTCTTGTACCTGGGGTTTGTTTGAGTCTTTCCCTCTCAGCAGAGGGAGAGGTCCCGGCTGGAAGGAAACAGCTCTTCTGCAGGTGGTGGTACACAGCTCCGGGGGTTGAGGGCTGCATGTGCTTTTGCTTTTGTTAGCATTACACGACAGCACGTTTCAGAGCAGGAAATCACAGTATTTGAGCAACCAGAGATGGGCAAAACCTGCTGGATCCAGGAAGAATTGGACCCTGCTCTTACATCTCCAAAGCAGCCTCAATGCTGTCCCAGGCAGCATGTTTTGGGGCTTGATCTGGCAAGAAGGAATGGCACACGCTTAACTGTAATTTAAGCCTTGACTGCACGGAAATTGCTTCTAATTTATGGTGAGTGAAAGAGCTCACAACGGGGGTCAGGAAGAGCAGAAACGCAGCACAGCTGCAGACCAGAGAATGCCAACAAGGTGTCTCCAGAATAGCTACAGTGGTTTCTTCCTTGTGGGGCAGCTGTTAAGCTACGCAAAGCAGACTGGAAATGCTCAAATAAGAGAACTCTGAAAAAGCAGAGCTCATTCTTACGAATTTCCTTCTCAAGAAATTCCCTGTGCTATGCCGAAAAAGTTTAAGGGTTCTGGAGAGCACCTGCACCATCGCGCTTCTGGGCTGTGCCTGCAAGTCTGACAGGTTTCAGCTTATCCCAGTAATAGCTTCACCTTGCCTTTTGCCAAGGAAAATACCTTGCAGGAGGAGCCCAAGAGCTGCTGTCTTTATGGGGCACAATTTGTCACGGGGTTAATGAAAGGGATAAACACAAAAGAGACTTTTTGCCTGATTTTTTCATACTTCAGAGTGTACCACGAAGGCACCTGGGTTTGCTCACTTCCCTCTAGCTTTTCACGTGGGGAATTTAAGTCTGCGCTTTCGCAAGGGCATTTCAAAGTTGCACGATGTGTGTTTTTATGTCACTCACTGTTCCTGCCCCTTACACTCTTCCTGCCTTTGATGATGCTGCTGCCCATCGCAGCAGCGCAGCCTGCCCTTGCGCTGAAGGTCGCCTGCTCATCACGCTTACAGCCCGAGCGCCCGGCCGGGTCAGCCACCAGCACTAAGGGTAAGCAGCCTCCAGGGCCCCGAACTTCCTAACGAGTAAAAGAAAGGAAATCGAAGCCATCCAACAGCTTTTGCTCTTCACAGCAAACACAGAAGCAGGGGAGAGCACCCAGGCGTGTTTTCTATAGACCTCAGGCCGAGATCCAAAGCTGGAAGCTGATGCAACTGCAAGCTAAAGCACCTCCTCTCTCAGCAGAATAAAGCACCAGCTCCTCACCCCGAAAAGCTGCAAGGTAGCGAAGGAAAAACCTGTCCTCAGTGACTCAGGACCGACTACTGCACATCCCGGGCCAGATGCCAGTGCCACAGATGTGAAGGAAGGCGGTGAGAGAGGTGAGAGCAGGGGAGGTTTCTATTGAATGAAACCAAAACACTCCTCAGGCGAGTCGTTACAGCACAGACGTGGAAGCTATGTGAAGCTGCGCAGGGATGTGGAGCATGGAAAGTGCTCCCGGAAGGAGAAGGATGAAAGTGGATGAGGGTTAAAGATGCATGAAAAATATAAGCAAACAGGGCGCAGGGAGCTGAGGGTACACTCACAGCCCCTCCAAAGGAGCACTCTGAGCAGCACACGTCCCGTGACAACACCATCCCCCTGTTTAGCTGGGGCTGAGCCCGCTCCAACCACGACGGCTCTTTTTACCACACAGTTCTGTGGGTAACTCTTGGCACGTTCCCACATGCCGCCTTTATTTTTCCCCATCGAGTCTTCGTTACTATTGCTTAGCCTCTCAGGCTGTTTGTGCCCGTGCAGCGCTCGGTGTGACACTCTCCAGCAAGCACCTGTCATCCCTGCACAGCCACAACCAAGGGTTTGTCCCGGCCTTTCTCTGTCCTACAGACAGATGATCATAGAATCAGAGAATCGTTTTGGTTGGAAAGAGCCTTTAGGATCACCAAGTCCAACCGTTAACCCAGTACTGCCAAGTCCACCACTAAACCACGTCCCTAAGCACCACATGTCGCTGCAGAGCATCAAACCACATCTCCCATCGCACTTACCGAGCCTAAACGTGCGTTCAGCTATGAAACATCCTGGTCACCGCCTCTCCGCACCGACGGCGAGCAGGCGCTTCGCCCGCCGAGCTGCATCCTCTGATGCACAACTCCTCGCTCCGGCTGCCGCGCAGGGCTGGTAAACACCCCTGGGCCCCGGCCCTGCCTGCGGGCCCTGGCCCCCTCCCCGGCGGCAGCGGGGTCGCTCCGCCACACCTCCACCCTACACACCCTACAGACCCCACACCCCCGACAGACCGTACAGACCGTCTCACCCTACAGACCCCACACGCGGCCGTTCGGGGGTGCACACCCACCCCAGGCACCCAAGGCGGTTCGATTCCCCGGCGCGCTTTGGGGGCAGCGCAATTTGACTCTTCTTTGTCTCGTTCGCCAAACGCCTCCTCCGGCGGTGCGGGCATCCCCGCACAACCCAGGCCCCGGCACACGACGAAGGCCCCGGCCCCGGCCCCGCAGCCCCCGGCCCCGCGGGAAGGGCCGCCCCCCAGCCCGCCCGCCTGCCCCCGCCGCCGGTCTCACCGGAACCGCTCCTGCCCGGCCGTGTCCCAGATCTGCAGCTTGATCCTCTTGCCCGGCTCGATCTCCACCAGCCTGGAGAAGAAATCCACGCCCACCGTGGGGTCGGAGATCTGGGCGAAGCGCCCCTCGGTGAAGCGGCGGATGAGGCAGGACTTGCCCACGGTGGAGTCGCCGATGACGATCAGACGGAACTGGTAGAGCCAGATGGCCTCCATGCTGCCGCCGCCGCCCGCCTCAGCGCCCGCCCGCCGCCGCGCCGCCCATGCCCGGCCCGCGGGCCCGAGGGCGGCCGCCGCCGCGCCGCTCGCCCGCAGGGGGCGCGCCGGCCGGGAGGCGCCGCTCGGCCGGGACGGCGGCGCCCCGGGCACCGGCACCGGCCCGGGCCTGGCCCCCGCCGCCGGGGCGCGGGCGGGCCGGCTCCGCTCTCTGCGCCGCGGCCGCGCCGCTCAGGCGGGCCCCATGGCGGCCGACGCAGGCCCCTGCCCGGCACCCCGCTGCCCCGTCACCGCCGGCGCATCCCGCCCGGCCCCGCCGCCGAGATGCTGTGCGGAGACCGCGGGGCCGGGCGGCCGCCGGCCGCCGCCTCAGCCCTGCCGGCACCGGCGCTGCGGCCCGGCCGAGGGTCGCGCCCCCGCTGCCGCGGAGCCCGCTCTCCCCGTTCCCTGCGGCTGCAGCGCCCCCGCCCCCCCGCCGGTGCCGGAGCTGGAGCCGGTGCCGGTGCCGGTGCCGGGCTGCGGGATGGAGGTGCGGCCGAGAGCGGGGCGCGCCGTGATGCAATGGCGGCCGCGCTCTACCGCACTGCCGGGAGGAGCCGCCACCCGCAAACGCGGCCGCTGCGGGAGCCGTGCAGGGGCGGGGCGGGGCGGGACCGTGCGGGGCGGCGGGGGTGGCCGGGGGGAGCCCGGGACTGAGGGGAGCCCCAGGGCCTGAGGGGAGCCCGGGGGCTGAGAGGAGCCCGGGGCTGAGGGGAGCCCCAGGGGCTGAGGGGGGACATGAGGCTGAGGGGAGCCGTGCCAAGCGCAGGGCCAAGGGGAGCGGGGGAGCCAGGCAGACCCCAGACCGAAGGGGCGCAGGCCAAGGCTAACCTTTCTCAGCTCTTCCCCAGGCTGAGGGGTCAAGCAGGGTGCACAACACCTTTCTGTGTCTTATACTCGAGTCTCATTTCTGGAGAGATTCAGGCACCTCACCACTGCGTTGGGGGCTTCGTTCCTATTGACATCTGATGGGGGGAGCCCAGGTGCTCCCGGCAGTTTTGGAGAGCCTCTGCACCGCCGGCCTGGGCACTGGGTCATCTGCACCATGTGAGCCTTGTCTGGAAAGGGACAATGGTCATAGTGAGGTATCATCTTACTATGATGATAGACTCCCGAAACCCAGCATATCCACATGCACACACACCTCTCTGTGTGTGTGTGTGTGTGTATATATATATATATATATATAGTATGTGTATAGCTATACATGATGTGTGTGCAGTCTCAAAAATGAATAGTTACAGACATTAAATACCCAGCCTACAAATCTTAAGAAATCCATCTTCCCTCACTCCGCTCAAGCAGGTTCTTGGCTCCGCAGGGTGAAGCACAGTGTTCAGGAACCCGGGCAGCAGCGAACATTGCACAGCGTAAACACGGACACCTCGGATTGTACGTCCTGGTTTTGGCCGGGCTGTCCCAGACAGGTAGCACCACGCACTGCCATAGCAGCACATGGCCACGCTCCCATCGCTCCGTGGGATACAGCACTTCGCCAGAGCAGAGTTTTGATCTCTGGAAGGGAAAATGAGCATGTGTATTATTAAAAACAGTGACTAAAATGTGCTTATTAAGTCAATATAAAAAAAAATTACTACCGATGCTTTTTTAAAATTTATGAAAGCATTGGTGTTTTTTTTTAAATAAAGATGGTTTCATTAAAAAGAGCTCCTCCTGCATGACCACTATTGATATTAACACATTCACAGTGGCTGTTTTATTCATTAGATCCTCAAAAAAAGGACATTTATATAGGTATGAGCTAGTTAGCCAGCTTGCAAATTGGACTAGGACATTAGAGAGACTGTTTCAAGTCTTGAGGTATAAAAGACAAGGAATTTTTTCAATGTCCTTTGAAATATAATATATTTATTAAAAAATAACAAGCTCAAAAGATCCTATTTTAAAGTACCTCGGGACAGGAAGGAAAACTGATGAAGCAATCTGCACAGCAACAGAAACCATGCAATAGAAAAATATTAAACCTATAAATCCAAGTTAGCGGGACATTAACCAGTGACTCATTGCCAGCGATGCTTTGTGGGGATCTGTTGCACTTTACCATATGATTTCTGAGTATTTGATGCCCATTAGTTCAAGCCCACAATGAGTTGTGGTTTCTCTTAACTGTTTTTCTCTCCTCCCCGTGCACTCGCACACACAGTTGCCCCATTCCCTTCCTTCCCTGACTTGCAGGGCTGTGAGGAGCCATGGAGAGCACCCAGGGGTGGGCTGGTGCCCAGCAGATGCTGTTGTAGTCGGAGGGATTCCTTGGAGCATCAGGGACCTGTTTTCCCCGGCAAATAAACCCGCAGGATCCCATGATGCAGATATTATTTTCATCTTCTCTGAATGCATGCATATAGATGAACACACGCTGCGTGACTAGGCAGCCACGATATTAATTAGCAGGAACTCGGAAGGTAAGAGAAAATGAGATCCTGGGAGAGCCTTTGTTCTGGTACTGTTTTAGAAAATGGAAAATCTGGTGTCTGAGAGACAGAGAGTAACCTAGATTCGATGCAAAAGCAGGTTTGCTGGCTAGGGACAGGACGGCAGGTGCTGGTGAGAAGCTGCGGGAGTGTGCGCACTGACGGCAGCGCTCGGAGCAGTACCTCCACGGGCTGTGGGCAGCCCCAGACCAGGGGCAACCCTTCGGTGCTCCTTCCCCTGGGTCTGGGGGCGATTCCAGAGGAGCCCCCTTCTCCTCGCAGCTGCTAGTGCTGGGGGAGAGCTGCCTCAAAACGACCTCAGCGCAGGTGAGGGCATGGCCGAACCCGCGCTGGCACGCAGGGGCTGAGCTCTTGCACCTGCTGGCAGCACCCGTGGGACTCCACAAGCTGGGTCGGCACACAGAGGTAATTCCCTCTAAATAGTTTGCTGTTTAGTTTTCCTCCCAAACCAGCCCGTGCCCTTTACACCCGTAGCTGGCAGGTGGAGGCTGAAGCCATCTCCAAGCCCATGGCAGCACTATGAGGAGAGTGCCTCAGCACTGCACGCACCATGCAATTTTAATGCCCTTTCAGTTTCCAAGGATACAAAACCCAATCAATCAGACAGAATCCCTCGCTGGCTGCACAGGAGATGCCCGAGACGGCCCGTGCCTGCGCCCCAGCCTGGGAAGGTGCAGCGATCACACACTGGTGAACCAGAGCGCCCGACCCCACGGGCTGACGTCCCTGACCCTCACGGGTTTTATTTCCCAGTCCCACTTGCAACGGGGCTGCTCATCACCGCAGAGAGAAACTGCACCCAAGTGGAGCCCTGTGAGGGTACGCTGCCAAACAGGCCAGAGACCAGTTACTTACCGAAAACAGTCACGGGCTACACAGCAGGGTGATGGGAGTGCTGGCTAACCACACGTAGCAAACAATTTATTAGCTAGTTCCAAAAAACATCCCTGTTAAATTAGGCCTGGCCAGGAGATGTGACATGGAGACAGATTACACTATTGACAGGGACGTGATTGCACCCCTGAACTGCTAGCTGATGCGTGCCACTGTAAAACCCAGGACAGAGGGAAGGTATTGAGCAAATTAATGTTTATTATTTATATGATGCCCACAGTTAGTCAGGGTGGTGCAGACAAGCGTAAAGCCAAGGGCACCACACGGTGCTCAGGAACTGACAGCCCAGCTGACAGCAGGCACTGGGAGCGTAATTTAGGACTTTGCGATGAGGTGACAGCCTTAGAGCCTCCAACAGCAGTGGCAGGAGGGAAGACCAGGCAGGGCTGAGTGCCAGGAGGCACACGGTGAAGCTTCTGTCCCACCTTGGCTTTTGGCTGGGCTCAGGTGCCTTTTGTAGGGGTGGACTTCAGTGGCAGACTGGCAGCCTCTGTCCCTAGGAATCTTGTCTAACCTAACACCAACCTGTCGGCAAAATGCTTCTAGTGAGCAATGCAGTACTGCACACCAAGGCAGCTCCAAGCACCCTGGCTGGGCTTCCAGGGGTGGCATCCTGCAGAGGGACCAGTGGTCTCCCAGTGTCACACTGGCATCAGATCAAAAGCAGTAGAGCAGACACAAGCTTGATAAATATAGTCATGGCTGAGTGGTGCTGGCTGTCCCATTAATGGTCCCTTACTAATACAGGACCACATTACCTAAATGTCTCTCCTACACTAGATGTCCAGGCTCCTTCTGCAGCCAACAGAGAGGCAGGAACATCTTTAGACCTATTTACCCACTCAGCTTGATGGGAGGAACCGTCCTCCACCACCACTGCTCTCTTCCTTGGCATCAGAGGAACAAGGGCCCAGCACAGTGCAGCTGCCTGACCTCAGACAGCTTCAATTGCCCCATCCCCTGAGCAGGAGACTCTGCGTCCTCCCAAGGAGCTTAACAACGCCACAGAGATGGGGCTGCAAAGCCAGCCAGGATCCATGCCGATGGGAGAAGGTGGGAGAGACACAAACACAGAGAAACTTCAGAAATAACCAGAGAGGCCTTTTGAGTCAATAACAGCGCTCCAGGGCAGTGTTAGCATTTGCTTTGCAACCTGAACGGACAAGGAAGATTAAACTCTCATACAGTGTGATCCACATGGGTGGACGTGCAGAGAGGATAAGCTTGTCCCTGCATCCCTGCAAGTGGCAGGGCCACCCTCAGATGCCACACAGCACCCACATGACATAGCCTCCAGCCCACCCACTTGCGCATGGAGCACGAGTCAGCTGGGCTTTTGAGGAGACATAAAACATTTGCAAAACGTTTCCCTGTGACAATAAATTAAACATCAGCTCATTACCATGGGATGGTTTACTCCAGCTGCAGCTCCCAGTGTCTTATTTCAGATTATGATCACATTAAATGGCCATGGGTTGGCCAGGCGAAAAAGGGGGGGGCTCCCATCAAAAGATCATTATATCTGCCTGAGTCTGCCTGAATCCAAGAACAGATCCTCCACTGGGAATATTATGTCCTTGTAGCTGTTCAAGTCTTCCCAGGAAGGGAACAGGATCTGCTTAGAGCAAATAAAAGACATTACAATCAGGATAAATTAGTAATGGTGAGTGGGAGAGAGAGGAGGAGAGGAAAAGAGGTTATTGTGATTTTTTTCTTCCTACAGAGCGGGTGTCTGAGCTACTTACATTGCCAGAGAACAGCTCCCTAGCTTCCCCTTCGAGCCCAGAGCTCAGACTGCTTGCTTACAGCTCAAGAGCTACTTTGGGTTGTTAATAACTAGCAGGATGGCGTTACAGGTTGTTAGATGCATGAAATCTGATTTCTGTTCCTACTGGCAGCGTCTCAAGTTTAGCAGCAGCACAGGCAGGTCTGTAGAGTGAGAAAAGGCAAAATGTACTTGCATTTGCTCTGTTGAACACTGGTAAACACCGGCCTTTTTATCAGAAGCTGTAATGCCTGTTGAGGAGTAATTGTGGTGGTCTTTAAGGTGCTGCAGGGGGTAGGACTGTGGCTCTGTGGTGTTGTATATTTTCCATTTTGTAAAATACAGGATGCCAAGTAATTCACTAAACCCTGACTGCAGTCCTGGAAAAAAAAGGAAAAGTGACCAGCAGAAATGCCTTCATACTTGGGACTCTGTCCTTTCCTCCTAAAACGGGCCTGGTTTAGCTAGTTTGGGTCTACAGCGGAGGCTGGATTGCCACAGCCCAGAGACAAGTCCAGACATAATATGAATTTACAGCATTTTAAAAAGCAAATATCTGCCTGCTTAAGTGAGCACCTACTTCAGGTTGCTTGCAGGGAAATGCCTGTTCCACCACCAGCCCCTCTCCAGCAGGAATGCTAACTGGAGCCCTCCGGCATGAACCTGGTGTGACCAGCAAACCTGGCAAGCTCAGACCCTGCTCCTGTTTGTGTTTTTCCACTCCTCCTGGGATGCTGCTGCCTGCTGGTATCTTCACTCAACTTCATTCAGAATTTACTGTATCTGACATGAGGCATGAATGAGAAATCAATGCAAAACCAAAAGGAGCTTGGTCTAGGGCTGCTGAACTCCTGTAGGGCCCCTGGAGGAGGCACTTCCAGCTCTCCACCATGTCCACCCCTCTCTCAGAAGAAAGAGGTCTCATACAAGCCATTAACAGTTTTTGTGCTGCTGTGAGCTGACCCAGCCCCCTCCAACTAACCAACATGTTCGGAAGGGTGGGAGAAGCTGACAAACACTCCAAAAGTGGGAACAGCCACCCCAGAGTTGCCCGCTCTTGCTCAAACCTCATTGCTACAAATCAGCCGTCTCCTGCTCATGACAGGCCAGGAGCTGGTACTGCAGTACCGCAACATACTTGGAGTCCTCCTGCGGCCCCGCGAACTTCACCCTGACCCTCACTGGGAGAGCTGCTCCTCGTGGCAGAGCCACCAGTACAAGCAGCTTCCCAAAAAGTGCAGCTCCTGGGAAAAAGTGGCTGCTCCTGGCCGACCCCATGGGAAGGGATTTCTGTTTCAAGAGCTTTCCACAGGTCAGTAGGATCTTGCGCAGCAGCGACGCTGCTGAGAGCACACGCGTACCTTACAGCGTCTTTGGAAATGTGCTTTTGCGTGGTGCTTCACAGTGAGCTTCCCAATGTCTTCCAACAACCTCTGTGACAGCACTCAGAGGGACATCTCCTGGGCACCCGTTTTAACAGTGACAGCAGACGACCAGGACACCTGAGGGGTGGAAAGCAGGCAGGTGGAAAAGGATTAAGCCATGAAGGATTAAAGTACAAAACAGACAACTAAAACAACCAACTACACCTGGTGCTGAATATGCTCACTCAGTTATCAGCGACTGAAGTGTGTTTATTTATTCAGTTTTTGATACACCAGTCTATTCGATACATTTTTTTTGACTTAATTTAACACGCCTGCAAAAATACAGCATTTCTTATTTCAACAGATCACGTTATTACACGGGTTTATTTAGCCAGCATAATTTTCTCTCCAAATCTCCATAGTACTTCAAATTTTTTTTTCCTGTCTTGGTGAAGGATAAAGCTGAGCAAATATTTAGTAATGGATAATAAATTCAACCACTTCTTTTCCATCTCCTCTGAGACACTCATTCACTGGATGTTGTTCAAGATTCAACAATTCTTTATTTCTCTTCTTTAGTTAGCTTCTAAACTATTTTCAATAGTTTCTGACATCTGTAATATGAACAGTTTTGAATGGACATAGGCCACAGATCTTATTTGTCTGATGGGGCAGAAATGCTTTCTAGACTCTTGCTTTCTCTCCTTTTTTTTTTTTCCTTGTAAGGTTCCCAAGAAAGTTCTATAAATAAGGCATAAACTCACAAGGAAGCACATTCACTCTCAAATGCAAAACGCTCATGGAAAGCAGTTGCCCAGCTCTGCTTTCAATACTGAGGTTTGTATTTTATATTAAGAGGATAGTGCCTGAAGGTCCCAGCGTGTCACCTAGCATTTCACAGGCCTCTCGGTCCCTGGGAGCACTGCTGGCTCCAGCAAGGGCTCAGTGCCCACAGCCAGCTCCCGCTGCGTCCCTGGTACCTGCATGCTCCTATTCAGGGAAAGGAGAGACATAAAGCACAGGTACTAGATGCATGAAGTCTTACCTTCTTACGCAACTTCACTTAACCCATTCTGCAATGAACTAGTAAATACAGTCAGGAAACTTTCCGTCTGTTTTCTCTTTTTTTTTTTTTACCAGTTACTACCCAACTCATGTTCTCATCAGCACATGCCTACGGGTCCCGGTCTCTGTCACATGTACCATTCACAAACAACAGACGTCAACATCATAAACCGCATACAAACAGGCCGTTAACCTTATTCTCACAAGCTCCTCCACTCCTCCTTATGACACTGACAATAAAAGAGCCTTAAATCTGTTTCTGATGAAGTGCTTTCTGCGCAGTCAGTGAAACACTGACTGAGGCATAGCGAATTTTACTGCCTCAGATACAGCTGTGGTCCAAATGCGCGTGTGGTTTGGCAGTGTAATCTTTTACTCTGATAAACTATTAAATGCCAAAGAAAGCTTCTTAAGTGAATCAGGGCTTAATTTAAATAAACAAGCCACCGAAAGATTAACAAAAATCCTCAATGGGCTCTAAATGCGAGTCTGTTCACAAAGTCCTCGGCCAAGTTCATAAAAGCAACTGCACTGGGATGAAACTGGCCCACTGACACCCTTTTTCTCCCCTTATTGGCACCACCAATGGAAAAGATGTTAATTTTCTGAAACACCAACACAAATATTTCCAGCTCCGTTGACGCAAACAGCAGTTTGGCAACATGGTCACAACCGCATGTGCTAATACTGCACGTGAGGAGGAGGAGGAAGAGGAGGACGGTGGCGGGATGAATCCATTTTGCGATGGAGAGAAGTGAGGCTGAACCCTCCGGGAAGAGCCCCAGAGCTGCCCGAGCCGAAGCCCCCAGCGTTACTGACCGCGTTCACAGCCACAGCAGGAATTCCCTCCCTGGGAGCACCCTGCGGGGTAAGGAAGCGCTCGGGGTGAGAGCAGCAGTCCTGCGGGTAACTTCACCGCAACAGGCCATCGCTCCGATGAGCAGGGCTCCTCGTAGTAGGTAAGTTAGACGTATGCATAAATATTCACATGTTCAGCACCTAAACGGGTAAAGATAATTTAAAAACTCTCATCCTAGGCCCAATGTTGTTATTTTATCCCACAAAGGTAATAAATGACCAAACCGTGGTGAACAAAACACGCCAGCCTGGAGCCCATACCAAGTATCTTTGGGCTGACATGCTATATATATCAGGTCCTTCATCAGACAGTCATTATTTAATTCTGCTGCTCTACAGACTCTCTCCTAGTGCTTTCAGTACTATATGACTGTTACATTGCCAAGTATTATCTTTTCCCAATTGCAAAACCATCTTCTCCCTTTATTTTTTCCCACGAAAGCTGCTGATTACCTCCCAAATGTCTTCATTTCATGAAAAAGCCTTGTTATTTCACATGTAAGTTTTCCCATTCATTTATTTACAACAGTCTTTGCTAAGCTGAAAATTTACACTGAGCTTGAGTTAAATAAAATCAATACATTAAAGAAGAATATCACAATATTCACAGAGCCAAAATCGACGGTAGGATAGCTACAAAAAATATTTCTCCATGACATTTCACTTGCCCTTGGGCAAAAATGGTTCATTTTGACAGGACAAAATTTAACACCTCTTTTGCTTGATTTTTTTGTGACTCAGATCATGCTAAAAAGAGGTACAAGGAGACCAGTTGACGACTAAAGAAAAACATTCTATTTAATCACAATATCTACATCCAAAATAGAAATTACAAAGCTGCATTTCCAAACGCATTCACAACACCACTCTGCCACGGTCAATGTGCCAGACGCAAAGTTCTTGCAAGCTACCGCTGGACAAAAAGGAAATTCCAGCCCCGCACAACTCGCTGACGGGCATCAGGTGATGGGAAGAGCAGATGGGCAGCAGGGCATGCAGAGAGACCACCCCAGGCAACTGTAGTTCTGCAGCTGCCCTTCGCATTCGTTCCCTCCCTACTCACCTCTCCCACCGGCTCCCAACACCTCCTGCGTTCCAGTGTGGGTTTGGCCTTTCTTTCCTGACCCGTTGTGCCAGGCTAACGTGAGACTGTTTCCTACATCGTGATTTCATATTGAAATGTTTTGCACACAAGGCATTTCAAAAGTGCGATTAGGCCTGTTAGCCATGTAACCATATTTTACATTTGGACAAGCACTTTAGTTTATATTGCACTGAAACTGTCCTTTCGTAGAGAAACTTGCCTGAGGACACTGAGGAAGCCTGTGGGAAAGCTACAAAAACAGTCCCTCGTTGTAAAATCCCACTAGCTGCAAGACCATCACTTCTCTCTTTCATATTAAAGCAGAAAGAAATTAATATATTGAATTCTTCATTGTTATCCTCCTCAGGTTGCTTCACTTTCTGCTTCCAATAGTCCTCTCCTTCTTTAGATTCACCTTGGATCTCAATTTTCCTCATGTTACAGATGTGTTATCACCAGCGACAAATGCAAAGCTCCCATTCTCAGACTGTGCTGCTGGGGACTGGGAGCAATTCCACATCAAGTACACAGTGTACCACTTGCAGGGCAATATGAATAACACCATGCTGCTGCTTTAGTACAACATCATCTCTGCACCGAAAAAAAAATGGCACAAGAAACAGTAAAAAAATATAAATATCTATATCTCCTTTTCCTTCTGCCAGTGTTCCCAGAGCTTAATGGAATTCCAAGATACTGAATATAAATGATTAAATAAAAAGGCAAATGAAGTTTTTTCTTGGTCAAAATCAAGTATAGCATCAGTTTGGCATCTTCCATGTCCTCTGTCAGGGAACTAATTAGTACTTAACATTTAACATCTCCAAAGTGCTGTCCACCAATTGCCTTATTAACCTGACACTTGCCAGCCCCACGGATGGTCTCGAGCACCTCGGTGCAGGCAGTTTCCTAACTCTAATGACCACATTCAGCCTTTCTGTGGCACGAATGGTAGATTATTTCAGTTTTTTCCTCCCTGCCAGTGAGCGCAGCGGCAGCAATCCCTCAACCCATTCATTGGCAGCCAACATCATCTCCTGCCAAAAGGCCACCTCCTCTTGCGTGGAGTCCATCCAGTCCACAGAGATGCCATAGCTCAAACCTGTAAACAACAAGAAAACTGCAATGTTAGGAGCTACACCAAGAGCTTCTACTCCACGCAAAAATACTCAATGGGATGTAACTGTTGCAGGCAGTATCTTAACATAAAAGGTGTTGACTTCCCCTCAGCAAGTTGCACCCTAAACACCTCCTGTTCTTCTGCTAATGACCTCCATTTTGCACCAGAGTTCAGAATGAAGTCAATGTAAAAGCCACATAATGCAAGAACCCTAAACATAACCTGCCAAGGAAAATAATATTGGGCCCAAGCCCTTTCTGCATCTTCTGGAATGCTAAAGAAGGTCTAAAAGGCTTGGTTTTCCCCTTAAAAGATTTTCTTGTGGACAGCGTGGGGTATTTGTCAAAATTCTCTTGCTCTACACTTCATTTGTACAGGAATCAAAGATATGATAGTGGAAAAGTGTGTAAATTAATTCCAAGTCAATTATTCAACCAAATTTTCACGTGCCAACTACTTGTCAATGAGATAAGGTCTAAATTTGGATCACGGCTTATCTTGGGGTTGGTATTTTTACATCTTGCTTATGAGCTTATTCTTGTTGCCACTTCCCACTGGATAGTTCACAACCCTCCTGGTGACATGTTAGAGACTGAAAACAGAGAACACACAAGCAAAGCCAATAAACACAGGTGCACCTGCAAGGCAGACCTTCCAGCTATATGAGCCTTTTCCTGATACCCTCAAGGAACAGTTATCCTTTACTGCAACATTCTGAAATCTTCTGTTTGTCTTTCATCTCTCAGAGAGCTCTCTTGCTTAGCAATAAGTTGTTTAGAAAACCTTAGATATCCCACTTACAAAAATACAACGATGAACATGCTGTCCGTCACAGCCTAGGTATGGGGTACACTGAAAGCCAGGATAGGATGTTTAGAGAGGGACCAACCTCCATGATGGACAGCTGGACAATGGGAGACGGTCCCACCTGCTCTTTACAACTTTGGCTTAAAAATATTGGAATTTTCCTAACTCCAAGGATGAGTAACCCCA
Organism: Nyctibius grandis; assembly: GCF_013368605.1. Classification (NCBI taxonomy): domain Eukaryota; kingdom Metazoa; phylum Chordata; class Aves; order Nyctibiiformes; family Nyctibiidae; genus Nyctibius; species Nyctibius grandis. The sequence continues at coordinate 18,055,025 of NC_090670.1, forward strand.
TTGAAGTAAAACTCTTCCAGCTAAGCACAGGTCTAAGTCCCTCTCTGAACTGGAATCTCATGCCACCAACTCCCAGAGACAGTGACTGTCTCCCAGTGGAGCAAACGGCACCTCTGCTGAGGTCTTTCAGCATTACATCATCTAAATAAAAATAAAACAAAAAAAAACCAATAACACCTTAGTCTACACCCAGATGACTCTCTTCTTCCAATTTGTGATTTAATTCCAGCTGATGTACTCTCAGTACTGATTACCCACCAGATCAACCAGTGTAGCGTGCCCTGTTTTTCAAATATTAGTTATTCCTGCTACTAAAGCATTTCAAGGGAGGAGGTGATGTGGCCAGAGTCACCAGGTGGTGCTGTCCCACATGGCATTCATGTTGTCTTCATCTCTGAGCACTCTTCCCTGGGAGGAGCAGCAATATATTGCTGATGCGTAACACAGTCTGTTTTCCTGTAACAGCAGGAAAACTCTCTGATGAATCCAAGGAGATTCTTGAGTTTTGCCAGACCTCAGAGCTGATGTTGGCAGAAAATGTGGGACTAGAGGGTTGCTATCATGGTACCAGGGCCCCCTCCATCCCAGACACACTGCAAGTACCAAGACTCTCAGCAGTTACTGAGACTCCCCATCCCTGGTTTCTCCCCAACAGGAAAATGCTCTGCAACTTCCCATTGTATCTTGTGGCCCAGCAATATGGTAGCAGTATTCATTTAATGTAAAGGAAATCACTTACCTGTCCCGAGGCCCAGCCTGATTCCTCCAAGGAAATGGTTGGTAAGTTTTTCGTGATCCCACACAGTCAGTTCAACACAAGCATCCTTTAGATCCTCTGTGTGAAAGCCATCATATACAATAGTGTGATTGAAAATTGGGTTTGTGTCTCTTTTTATGACTCGGGTCTTTTGGTAACTCTTCTTACTGGTGTCTGGAAGCACATAGCTTTGAGAGAAGAAAAAATACAGCATGTAGTGTAGAATATCACCTGAGATTTGAATTGTTCCTATGAAGTTCCTCGGTCTAAACAAGCCTCAGTTCTGAAGAAGGAATTGGGTCTCAACATAATAAATCTCTGTAGATTTAATGGGAAATGTTCATAATTCCCAGATGAAACTTTTTTTTTGCCAAGAAAATCCATTTTAGAAGGAAACATTTTCCGAAAGGAGGTACTTGCTTAAAATTTCCTGCTTTTGGCAATTTTTTTCTGTAAACTGACATTTTACATTAAAAAACAGACATTACTTTCACATATTCCTATTTTCACAAATTTTCATCACTTAGATGCCTAAAAGGGCATTTCAAAATGGTCAGTTAGGCTTCTTGAGCAGCAAACCTTTCTGCAGAACTCTGTAAGGACTTGAAATATACAAAAAACATGGTGAGCACTTCAAAGTGACGGAAAAAATCTTAAAATCCCCTTAAAAGATTTGTAATTTTCTGGAATATTTGCAGCACCTTTTCCCATATAACAGGAGAACTGATGTTGCAGGCTGCAGGAAACATGCACATACTACATTGTGGAGAAGATCAAAGCAGGATCCAACCACCTGTATGTCAGTTCTGGCGAGTCCCTAGCAAATTCCCAAACTTAGCATGCAAGCCCGAGCCAAGGCAAAATTCACCACTTCACATGAACACGCTGGGCCGAGGTGCAGGGCCCACGTATTCCTTTCATCAGATGTTACTGAGGCAAATCACTGAGTGAGTCACAGACAGTGAGTGTCCAAAAGCTTTATCACAGCAAGGATTTTCCTAATTTGGCCACAAGTGAGTAACAAGGGCAATTCCCTCCTACAGAGCCCAAAGCAACACAAAGGCTTTACAGTATGGAGGCACAGCTAGGTGAGCCTGAGAAAAGAGAAGAAAACATACTGCTTTGTGGAGGCACAGACCCAGGATCAAAGCCAAGACCATGCTCATGCACTTACCATTTCACAAAGGAGTCGACTCCAGAAGGACGCAACTGCAGCAGGTCCTTGACGTCTTTGACCCAAATGTGAACTTCGCCAGAGGGAGGATTCTTGGGACCTGCCATTTAGAAGAAGAGAGAAACTGTCGTGCCAGTACTTATAACAGCTAGCAAAATGACAGGCTTCCTCCCCAGGGACCTGAGGGAGCAGCAACATGACTTCTCCGCATACTCCCTGCCTTAGGAGCTCTGCACCCCTCTGCCTGGGTGCCACAGCACTACTACCAGCCCCATCACCCCTGCAGCTGCAGAGGGCTCCTGACACAGTGTGCTGGTGCTGCTTTGAAACAGGAAAGGAGAAGGAACTGCTGGGCAAACCCAGCCTTGTGCTTGCCCCACAGTAAGAGGGGATGTGTGTTGCTGCTACCACATCACAGCACCTTACAGTGCCCACAGTGCTCATAACAGCTGATGAGTTCGAGGTTGTTGAGCCCTTCCCCAACACTTTCCCAATAAATCCAGATGTGAAAATCAGATGCAGGCTGCAGATAATGCTATCAAGCACTGCTGGTTGTGCCTTCGTGCTGATCTCTAAGATCTTGCTCTAACGAGATTACTCTTTAACCCAGCCCTTAAACAGATGAGGCACTGCAAGGTGCGTGCCTGCATACGGGCAATACTTCTTAATGCATGAAACACATTTTACCTAGGCTTCCTGGAGGGACGTACTTAATAGACAAATTCATCACTCCTCGATGATCCACACCGTTAACAGCAGAAAGGCTCTGAAACAGAAAGAGTTATGATAGACTACATGAGGGACTGTGTAAACACAGCAAGGCAAACAGCTTTTGAGTTCAGCGGAGGGACACAAACGGACAAACTCTGATTTTGCACGGCTGGGGCAGCCAGTTCTCAGGGCAGCTCCTTTCTTTGTGGCTTTGTTCTCAAACTCAGTCCCTCAGTACCAAAAGCCTGAGGATTCAGAGCAAGGCTGCCCTTGCATACATGTGCAGCTGGACATAACTAAGCATGTTAGTTCTGAAAGACAAATGTCCTTTATTTTCTGGAAAGGGATCTCAAACCACACCTCTGAACCCAGAAGCATTCAGGAAGCTGTACAATCTTTACAAAAAGTGGCACCTGATTATTTACCTCTCAAGGCACATTCAACTGTATCACTTAGTCCTCTGCTGTCTGTTTTTAAAGGATGGTCTTTATGTGAGCAGAGAGAGAGGCAAAGTCATGTCAGAGTTTCAGTTGATTGGTGTCAGATCACATTTATGAAAGTGTCCCGACAGACCAGTCATCAAACAAGACCCAAGAAGGCCTGTGTTCAGAGCACTGAATACTGCACTAACGCGTCCCAGGCTTGTGGGTGTTTTACTGTGCTTCCCTAGGTACAATTCACGCTGTTCTGCTCCACCACACCACCCAAAGACCTCAGAGGAGTCAGGAAGGACTTCTGCCACCCCTCAAGGCTTCAGGGTTGGGCTAGGAAGTGGGATTGCAGCTGAGACGCACTTACTCGGGGCTTCAGCGGGTACCAGTTAAGTTTCCTGTTGCTCCAGTCCCAGCTGGCCAAGTCTATTTCGATCTCTCCCAAGAAACTGTTACGTCCCAGTGGGTCATTGTGCCAAACAGAGAGATTTAATTTTTGGATCAGCAATACCATTTTCTCTATTTTATACTAGAGGAAGAAAGAGAAGTCAGGTTGTTAAAATTTTTCTTCTGTTTCTTTCACAATAGCAAATAAACTACTCAAAAGCTTGAACAGGCTCTGACCCACTCCACACATGCACTAACGGACTGGCCTTGCTCTGAACATCTCTTTTGTCCTGCAGCAATACTACTACCCTGACAAAGCTCTTCTGCTGAGCACAGGGAAACCCAGTGCTCCATTCATCACAAGGCAAACCCAATATTCTTTCAAGAATTATTAACACAGGCCGGGGCATTGTTAAATAATCCTCTATGCTTTGATGAGTAAAATCACATAACGAACACCTTTCTTACTAGTCCCACGTCTCACGACTGTGTGCCAGGAAAGTGAAGAAGAACACCCCTTGCTCTGGCTGAAGGCAGAAGAGGCTGCAGGTCCCTCCCTCATCCAAAGATCACTGTGTGGTTCTGACAGAGAAATTTTGGGTGCCACACAGATGGGTGCAGAGAAACTTTCAACATCTCTGCCCTCACAAACCCGAGGGAAGAGCAGTGCAGCGTTGGCGGGAGGCAGGCGAAGAAGCCTGGCCAAGAAGGCAGGATCTTTCCAGACCTGACCTGGTATGGGTGCCTGCTATAACACAGCTTTTCACAGCATGTGTATGTCCTTACCCGTAACACCTCGTTGTAAATGGGATTCACCGTCCTCTTCTTCACTGAAGTTTTCCTCTTGCCCATTCTAGCTTTGTCTGGGAGCAGGTAAGTTTTAACATACCTGGAAAAGGAAACAAACTCCAGCTGGATATTGTTCCCTCTTGCCAAGCTCTAATAAGCAGGCAACACTTGTGAATGGTGACATGGGAACAAAAGTCCTGGAGTTGACTCTTTGAAGGCAAAACTATTAAGAGACCTGCTAGGATATTAACTTGGTTTGCACGTGAAGTTATAAATCAGAAAGAACATATTCCACTGATAACAGACCTATCTTGGTAGTGATCAAAGCTTTCTCAACCTGTTCAAATTTAAGTCTGTGGCAACATATTTACTGATGCCAATGGCTCCAGAACCATCAGCTAGGAAAGTCCCAGCAGTAAGCATGCACCAGAAGTCTGAAGGAAGGAAGAAACCATGATATTTAAAAAGAGAAAACATAAGAAAAAAAATCCTCCAGAACACAAAATTCAGCAATGTATAAGTCACAAGGCACGAAAGAGTCACTCACGGGTCAGATCTGCCTTTCTTCTCATCCACAACAGCCAAGTCCTTGCACTGGGACACATGAACCTGGAACTCCCGGTTCTTCTCGTCATAGTCTAGAGCAAACTCCACGGTACCTTGGGCATCCACACTCCCAAAATCTCCGCTGTAGACACTGAGCACACTGCCACTCACCTGCCAGGTGGAAGAGCAAGGTCAGTGCCAATGAAATAGGCACCCTCCTGACTTGGTTTCTGGACAAAGACGATAGTCTGAAAAGTGCATTCCCAGAGAAATAATCTGCACTTTCTGTCCATGTGTAGCGTTGTGTCCTTGACACAGAAATGGTACACATCTGCAGCTGTGCTCAAACAAGCAAGGGTGGGGGAACCCGAGTAAGGGTCTCACAAGGATGTGCTATCCTAGACCAGGACTTAGAAGCTCTATTCTCCTGAATGCTCAGTAAATGCAGAAGATTTTTCACCCCTAAATCCCAAAACTTTGGGAAATGGAGTCAGATATTACTAGCAGGGAGGCACACAAGTCTCTTCCCTTTCCCTATGCTTACACTACAAACAGCTGCTATTCTGACCCAGTCTCACCACTAAGAAACACGTATATTGAGAGAACTTGAACTATCTGTACATGAACTTATTATTTCTGGTAGATATAGTCACACAATTGTCAATCAAGTTTTTAAAATAGGCTAGTAAGAACCGTATCAGACTAGAAATATAGGAAGAACTATTACTATCTTGTTGCTTGCCCTCAACATGCATGGAGCTCTACACAACAGAAATAGATATAACCCCTGTCCTGAGGAGCCACTGTCCCACCAGAGACAGCCTGTGTGCCTCTACTTGCCACAAAGGCACAGCAAAATGGTGTTTCTGCAGGTATAAATAGGGAGCTAAGCACCCAACAGGCACTTGCTTTCCCAGAACAAACTGCGTTTGCCCATAGGCCTTTGGGTTCTTTTCTCAAGGCTTTGTTTTTCACTGGTAGAAAGTGATGAAGCAGAAAAAAAACATAGCTCCAGAAAGATGAGGGAATTTTCTATTGCCCCAATCACTCATGATTCCTGACAGGATAACATAAAAGCTAATGATGTTTACAAAGCAAATAATTAACCCTCTTGGCACTTTTCTGTGGTACAGTCATGAACATTTATCAAAAACTTTCCTAGTAATTAACCCCATTCTTCTCTGTCTTCCCCTACTTCCTTTGGTTCTGAATGTCATTCTATTATAACCTACAAGAACCTGCTAAACATCACCTCTCAGTCCTTGGAGCTGCATTTACCATCCCATCAGGATACTCACCCCAGCAGAGAATCCTGAGCGAGATTTTTCAAGAACACCTGTGTGACTTGGACACAAAAGTCTCATTCATGGCTCCCAGACTCTTAGACTAGAAGGACTCATGTGCCCCAAAGTTCAAGGGATTTTTTTAACATATTTATGCATATTCATGACCTCTCCCCACCAGCTTTGCTTCACATATATTCTTTAAATCTCACATATACACCTTGGAGATACCTACAACAGTAATACAGCAAATGCACGCACTTTTAAGCAGCCTCCCACAACACACTGTCTCTAAGGAATCTTTTAAAAATGCTCAATTGAACACACTCAGCTCTTTTCAGCTTCCCTTAGAAGTTGAAGCTCTAAGTCACACTTTTGCTGTCCAACTCCGAGCTCCCTTGAATTTGCTGACAAAGCGAAGGATGAGCTCACAGAGGGCACCCATCTGCAGTCCCAGCTCCCTCGGAGCTGGATCCCAAACATGTCACTTAATAGCTGTGTGCCTCATTTCCCCACACAGAAAAAGGCCCCCCCCCTCCCCTGCACACTGACAGGCTTCAGAGCATTCGCACTTCGGAGCAGGGGCTACCGCCTACTGTGAATTCGTCTAACAATGACCCAGTGGGTCTCTAATTTGAGATGGCACCTGGAGACGCTCCTTTAACGCAAGTAAGTAATTAACCATCACTGTTCTTTTAATACTGTACCATGTAGGAACCAACAGGATACTCGGGAGGCCACATCATCAGTGTCAGCCTAAATGCAGTGTCACCGCATCCGACTGAGAAACCCTATCTAGCGAGATGCACGCGTTAGATACCTACCGAGGAGACAGATGCCATGTCAGACGAGTGGCTGCCAATGCTGGGCGTCTTTTTGTGCTTGTTAAACTGGAAGCTGATTTCCGAAGCCGTGTCTGATTCAGTCTGCTCAGAAAATAACAAGCATCTTTAAGCTCTGCTGTATGAGCACTTCGCAACACTATAGAGAAAAACCAACAGCTCAGCAGAGTCCCATTAAGCAGCGATCAGGTTAGGAGAGTGGAGGAGAGCACAGGGAGTCTCCCCAGAGGCATCCCCTCCGACCAGCAGCGAACGTCATCATTAACTGCCTCCAAACAGAGCTGCATGCATCTGCCTGGGCTCTTGGGAAGGGCACGGAATAGTGTGGGTTGAGACAGAGGGAAACACTAAAACTCCTCCAGGATAGAAGGCTTGGTCTGGGTTATCAGGGGCTTTTTTCTTAAGGCTTTTCTCATTTATTTATGACATAACCACGGCATGCTCTAGAGCAAGTACTGTCGGTGTCCAGGAGAAACATTCTCACGAAACCGACTGCCATTCAGGGGATGCTGTGAACATTAGCCCAGCCATTGCTGGCATCTAGCCTACCTCAGACAACAGGAGAGGAGAGGATCTGCTCAGCTCTTTGACTCTTTCAGGTTCAAGAAACTGATGGGGTATCAAATGAGGTTTACTGTATGCTGCAGGTACAAATGAAAAAAGGCATCAAGGTATGTTGTCAGAGTCAGAAAAATACAAGAAAGTCACATTTTTGTTTAAAGGCACAAGGGAAGAGGAAAAGCTTGGGGGAGGCACCAGAGTACCACCCACTTGCCCATCTCGATCATCTGCCATTGAAGCTGACCCTCCCCAAGACAAAAACTGCTAGCTATCGTCTTAAAGCTGTTTTCAATGTGTTTTCGTTCAGTGTGTGGGAGTGTGCACACTCCCTCTCGTGGCTAATTTAATTCACTTACTAGCATAAGGATGTGTAGCCTGTTTGCACCACTTCCTCTGTGTAGATTTAATTTAGACTATAACCATACAGATCCGCCTCCTTGTCAAAGAACCCAAACATGCTCATGTTTTCATCTCATAGCATATTGCCCTGTACAAAAGACGTGTAAAATATTTATACCTACAATTTCACCATTGCATACACCTCTCAAATATTCTGCTAGACAAAGAGGTGGACAATAGCATGATATCTAAAAGAAAAAGGTCAGAAAGCTTCACATCAATTAGAAAGATGGTTACTGAACTGCTTAAATGTCTAAATAGAACCTATTTGTTCTATCTTAGTCTTTTCTCAGTAACTCCCTTGAAGATGACTATCTTCATCCCAGAATAACTTGTTTTTAGAAGATATATGTGCATAAACATGCATGCACATATACACACTTGTTTAGCACATTAGCCATGATGATACACTCTTCAGTGCTCAAAATGCCCAAGAGCTTCTTTGGCATTTTCCTTTTACATGATTTACCTTTCATGTGATTTACCATTCATTTGATATTTACTATTTTTATACCCAAACACGAGCTGAGCATTAAATCTAATGCTGCTCTCAATCTAATCAGACTGCTTGTTATATGGCAAACAAGTAAGCGTAACCCTGTAGAGGAGGGTTTCTGAGGATGAAGTTTGTGGCACTAAATAAACTTTGATAAGGGATTGCTCAAATCTTGGCCATCTGTGTGAAGACCGCATCACTGAACAGCAATGCACGTGGAACCTGACGCTTCGAGCCACCGTGCCGTGTGACGTACGTTGCTGCACCATGCGATGGGGCATGCACTTAGCGCGAGGCTACCGGACCGGGTGGGCAGAACCACTGGGCAATGCAGCATGTCCCACTCTTAGGCTGCCTTCGACACAGCCCCGAAGGGGACTCTCCTCCCTCCCACAACCAGGGGCTGGGTTTACTGAAACAGGCTCGATTGTTTCCTCCAAGTGGCTTTACCCTTCCTCGGGCATTGCCTTCCCAGCCTTCTCACCTCAGTCCTGGCAGCCTTGGCCTTACTGCTTTGCTCTTATGCAAACTCTTAGCAGTCCTCTTGGGCCTTCCAGTTTTCACCTTTTGGGAAATTTTATTGGCTTTCTTGGCCACTGAGGCTGCTGCTGCCTTCCTTCAGGCCCCCTTCCTTGGCTGCAGCTTTCTTGATCTTCTTGGTGGCACAGACAGGTTTCTTGGCCATGGGCTTCTTCAGCTTTGCTGCTGCTTCCTTGGTTGCCTTCTCCTTAGCTTCTCTTGATTTCTCAGGGAGAAACTGCCATCATAAAGCATGTCCCAGCTGGTAGCTGGGGAGATCAGTCCAGCAAATGGGGTCTGCTCTGGGTGAGGTGAGAAGCCCAGGCTGGGCACTGCAAGCCCAGCAAGTGTGTGACAGGAGTCTGAGGCACAACTCGCACGCTGGAGAGGACATCTGGCACCTCTGATTAATCCACTGCACAGGCTGCCATGCAGCTCCCACAGTACTCAGTGGGGGAAGAGGAGAGACGGGTAAAAGCTTCTTGCCAACCCTTTGAAGCCCTTGTGTTTTTTTTGCTGAAGGCACCAAGTAACGTACCATCAATCTAGCTGCAGTTTCCTGGCTCTGAATTTAATTTTAGGCACTATAAACTCTCTAATTTGATGATGAAACAATATGTCATTGTCCTTGCCTGGTACATGCACAGAAGCACCACGGATGCAGAACTCGGGCATAATATATTACCTTCAGGGAACGTAAACCAAAAAGGATAAAGAAAGATGTTACTCACTCTCTGTGGTTGTGTAAATGTTCACCATGCTCTTTGCAAGGTTAATGCTATTTGCTCGGGCCAATGCCTGAGCGGCAGGAGAATGATCCCCATCTTCCTCTGGAATACATGAAAAGCCAAATCAACATGGTAAATAAATAAACACAAATGGGCAATGTGTCAACAAGCACGTGTGTGTGCCTCTGCTGGCTTGTTCACTCTGCTTAGAGCACGCTGCAGTTACATTACACAGGGCTGCTTTCAAATCATCAGCGCGCTTTAATGTCTCTCCCTGAGAATAACTCTTCACACTATGATGGGAAATGTAAACACTGGATTAATCCAGTCCCTAAAATAGACTTGCACTTGCAAAGAGCTTCCAGTGCAACACAGCCATCTGCTAATATCATCATGAAAATTAATGTAATAATAAGGCAAAAAACCTGAGAAATATACGAATGATCTGGTATAGAAAGGAAAAATTTATGTTTACCTGAAGTGCAACTCAGGATTTTCATAGAAATGTTACATGAGGTAGGACATAATCCAAGAAATGACACAGTTAAATACCAAAATCAGATGAGTCTATGGAAAATCCGCTCAAACAGGTCTTACCCCAGGTACATGAGGGCAGGAAATTTGGAAAAAGGAGATAAGAAGCTCTCTCTTCCTAGGTCTTTGCTCAGCAGAGAGCAGAGCTGTGGGCAATCAGAGCCCGCATGTAAAACGAATTGCAATTAACAGTAACTTTTGCTCATAGTAACAGTCACTACATGAGCCCATCAAACCCAGAGGAAGAGGCCGACAAAGTGGTGATACTATTGACACCATCGTTGTTGAGAACATGGTATCAGAACCCAGAAAGATCAGACTCCTCATTCAGTCCACTTTGGTTGCAGTTTAATATCCAAATTCACTTGTGGATTCCCAAAAGACCCAGAATGTCATTTAAACACTGACAGCCAGCTGCTATACCACGGTAGCCTAATAGCCCACGTATTTATTAAACATTTTGCTTCATGTTTTATTTCTTCTATCTGTGTCAGACTTACCTCTACCACCACAAATAATTCCTCCAGCCCCACATTTGAAGAAAGTACACTTTTCCCAGTGAGTGAAATAAAATAAGTTCCTGTGACCTGTTGTAGGTAGCACTAAAGAAATGGAGGGCTGTGCTGAGCTGAGCTGCTTGCAGGTAAGGCATGAGGGCTGGTAGCAGGGAGGAAGGCAAGGGAGCATGGCACTGCCCCCTTTTACACTCGCACCGTGCTACACAAGCTTTGTTTCCAGAGCTGTTTGCTAAACACACTCCACACATGCTAACTCTGCACAAGCTGCAACACAGGATAAACAGACAAATGAAGAAAATGTGCAAAATGCAGAAGGGCTAGGGAAGCAAACAGGCTTAGGGATGGCTCTCTATTTGGATTTCACAGGGTGTGGTTACAGCCCTCAGTACCTGAGTAAACAGCTGAGTCCGTTCCCTGAACGGCTTCTCTCTCTCTGGCTGGTTCACCGGGTGTCGGCTTGTCTGCAGACTCACACGTTTTTCCCTCAGGTAGCTCTCCGTTTATTTCCATGTTGTCACGAGTGCCCAAATCAGATCTTTCCTCTTTCTCATCATCGTTTTCACCATCTGTAAGCGCAGGCTCGATCAGGATCTGCACCCCGCTCGCCAGGGAATTCGCTGTGTGCTCGCGCTCTTCTGCCACGACAAGCTCGTCCGCAGGCGTCTCTGGCTCAAACGTGCTGCCAGACACTTCTTTGGTAGGCGACTCGATTTTGACGGAAGGCGCTCGCACAGGCAATCTGGATTTCTTGGAACATCTTGGCGGCTGTGCAGCCTTCTCTTCCTCTGGCACCAGCGGCTTCCCATTGCTTTCACTCAGTGAGTTATTTCTTGTCACCAGGACACCTTTGCTTTTGGCGTACGTGGATCTAGGAACGACAGAAACCGAGCCCTTCCTTGCAGGGGCTACATAGCTTGGTTCTTCCTCACTAGAAGACAAGGTTATTGTCCTTTTGTAGGGGGTTCTTGTTTTGGTGAAGACGCCAGGTTTTTCTTCGCTGTTCTGGCCTTGCCCAGACTGCACTGAGAGTGAGCGGCACAGCTTGAACTGCCTACCGTCTGCCTCCACCCAGCTCGGGTCCTCTGGCATGTTTCCCACTGCCACAGAGTCTGCTCCCTTCTCCCAGAAGTTCTTCAAGTTCTTGAAGCGTTCACGATCGAGGCCAATATCCTCCTCTTTGTTACTCATTGATGAGATTGTATAGTTCACACCTTGCTTCACAGCCTGGCTGCTTTCCCCCTCTGTGGTCAGTGGTTTGGGGCTTGCCAGCAGCTCTCTCTTTGCCAGGCTGTTCTGTGCTGGCCCCACATGATTCACAAGCTGCTCAGGTCTGGGGAAAGTTCTGCTTGGTTTCCTCTTAACTGGTATCTTGCTGGGAGAATAAGTTTCTTCAGGAGGAGTTTTTGCCTCCGCTGTGGTGCCAGTGGCCCCATCAACAGCTTCTCCTCCAGCCGCATTGCTGGGCTGAGGCACAGCATCCTCTGAAATCTTGGTGGGCAATGGAGATGCTCCATGACCTACAACGACAACAAACGCTCACAGTCTGTCCCACTGTATCACATCGTATCTCCCTGGAAGGTCTGGGCTGCAGCTTCTCAAAGGGAAGCCGAGGGAGTTTCCAGAAACCATCAATATATTCCTAATTCTTCCCCATTTTGAGGCTCTAGCAAGCCCCCTTCCATCCGAAGAAAGCCCTGAAAACCCCAGCCCTTCTCTCTGCAACAGGACACAGCAAAAATCCACTGAGCTTTAAACTGCTGCTGTGAGTTGGGGATTTGTTCACAGCTTTGCTTTCAGTTTGACAGCTTTCCTACTGGCTATTTGCTATGTACCAAATATACACTACACTCAAGGCAGGAAAGAGAAGGTAACTTGGATCTGTGGGTTAAGGAGTTGTGAGCCAAGCACTCAATTTAAAATGTACTGAGAGCCAGAAGAAGTTTTAGTCACTGGATTTTTTTTCTTGGTCCCTGCTGCCTTCGGCATAATTCATACAAATGTTGGCAGCCCATTCTTACATGCCAAGGTAAGAAATACTCTTTTTTATTCACTTGTACACACACAAAAAAGCACCTTGTCTCTTGGTGTTTGATGTTGAATAACAAAACCGCCAATGGCTCACTGAACAAAAACCTTACCTTTTCTAGACAAATGCAAGCTGTTTGTTGCAGCCACTGGACTTGTTCCAGTGTCACTCTCTGAGGAAGAGACATCATGTATACTGGATCTCTGAATGGAAAACAAACCCTATCAGCATACATAAACTGGCAAGACTGGAAAAATGTATTTTATTTGAGCACAGACACCAGGGCAGGCAGTCTGCAGAGCCCCTGCCGGTAGACACAGACTGTGGGAAGGTCCAAGGAATAACGAAACAAAGTGCAGAGGCTGTGCCTGTACTACCTTGTGTGATGCAGACAGCGGGACAGGAAGTCTCGGCTTCGGTTTTGGCAAGATTTTATGCCCCTCTGTGGTATCAAGAGCAGGTGTGCTGGATCTGTGGGACAGGAGAAAAGCCTGAGCAAGGAGATCAGTGGTAGCGATGTGCCTGGTAGGGTGATCAGGCAGTCTTTAACATTGGCTCAGTTCTGCTCAGCTACTTTGCCACTTTTATCTCCTGACCCAGCCCAATATAAGGCTGCCCAGAGCTGGTGCCTTCAGTTATTTTCTCTGTTACTGCTTGGAAGGACTGGGGAACATAATAAATGGCCTGAACTTGGAGTAAGGACGAGTCTCCTGCTGCAGTCAGTACAGAACTGGCTCAATAAAAACAATGGTGTCAACTTCTAGGTTTATTCAGACTTTCCCCTTCTGGGAGAAAACCATAGGGAAAACCAGCAGCAGTGCCAGAAGAGCCCGAGCACCACGCAGGAGGGAGATGTGTTTCCATGCTATGGCCCAGGAACAGGTCACACCTCCTAGTTCAGGCCAAAGGCATAACCAGATTGCTGGAGGATTTAGAAACTACAGGAATGATTATGACAACAGTTATGGCAAAACTATAGCACAGGATATAAATCTTCATGCTGGGCATGTAAGTTAATTACTAACTGCCTGGTAAACAAATGGAAGAAACACATATCACAGGTGGTTTACTTGACTGTTTCTACCATCTTTGGGAGTGTCTAGTGGTGGCTGCTCTCTAGATGGAGAACAGCAGTCAAGCTGGTGGGATTTCAGATGAGAATGCTTAGTGCTTAGGGTTGAATGAGAAAAACAAAGCAACCTTTTCAGGATTTAATCAATCCCCCAAAAAACCATTAGGACCATTGCTGTGCTGGTAAAGCAGGAGCATCTCGGACTTGTTGACTCTGGATCCTTCATTAAGCAACACCCAATGATCAGCTGCAAGAGGTTTGGAAGTGTCAAGGCCCATATTTAATATTTAACTGGAGCAATGGCCACCTGTGAAGAATGATTCCTCATTCTGCTGACAAAAAAATGCAAATGAGATGGGAGCAACAATAAATGAATATGTGAATATTTTAATGGCTTCTCCATAGCTCACAAATATTGAGTGAGGTCACTCATTTGCTTGTTGGAGTGCTTTTAGTGTGTGTTTCTGCTCAGTCAGCACAACGTGAAATCCTACCAAGCCTTGATGGAGAGTGCTGAACACTGGACACAGTGGCTGGCACTAGAAGGAAATGAGCAGTTTCCTCAAACTGTCCATTTAGTTAGCATTGCTCCATGGCAAAAATTAAACAAATAAAACCATAATTACTTTGAAAAACTAACCAGAATATCCTGACATTAGAGACAGCTTCCATTTTACTGACCCCTTATCAAATCATGCAGGAAAAGACCTTTCTGGGGTAAGTACATTAGCACGTAGTTATTAGGGGAGGATTGATATTCTGATAATTCCTGGGAAAAGGATTTTAAAAATATCCTGTATAACCTATTACTTATACCTTCTTGGAAACTCAGTTAAAGACCAGGATTTAATGAGTAGCATTCAATTTTCACTAGAACTAAGAGCAGCAGCCAGGGCATTGCACGAGCATCGGTGGTTACCTCTCCTTTCCTGCACCGGCTGCGTGCTCGGGGAAGGCAGGACTCGGGGCAGCTTTGCTCTCCAAACCTGTTGGGACGTGCTCATCGGCCTCATCTGTAATATAAGAGAGACAATTGAGAAATTACATTTATTTAAAGTTGTAATCACCGGGGTGTTTTGTTTGGGGAAAGAAAAGGCTTGTTAAATGAGTCCCACCAGCACAAACCCTGGGGATTTAACGGGAGATGGCTGACGGGGGCTCTGCCTGCTCTCCCTGCGGACGGGGGAGGCCCTGGGGCAGCATCGCCCACGCTCCCCACGCGGCAAAGGCTTCTCCAGACCCCACGGGTCCGAGAGGCCAAAGCGAGCCGCCTAACGCCTGCCTCACGCCAGGAGCTGAGGCATCACTGGAAACCTTCGCGGGACACTGCCGCGGCTGTCGATAAAGTTAATCCGTACCAGGATTTAAATTCAGCCATTTCCTGTTTTGACTCAAAGTCATCCGATCTTGGCAAACAAAGGAGGAGGCCAACAGAGTTAATGAGGAGATCCCTGTTATTTTTACTGGCACAAGGCTCAGCTATGTCTTCTAAGCTCTCAAAGACCCTAAAGAAAAAACAATAGAAGACGGTAACCTTTAGAGCAGCCTGCCAGGGTATAAAGTTGCATTAGACGTTTTGCTGGCAAACAGGCTTTCCTCCTACTGCAAAACCAAAAGGATTAAACTCTCAAACAGCGATGAAAAACTAGTCTGGTCAACAAGATCTGCACACATTTATTCACAGGCAGCCAGGTCTATTTTAAAGAGTAAATCTTCCTGTTACAAAAACTGCCAAATCTCTTCAGGATATATTTCATTACACAATACAATAGAATCAGAGGCTCAAAGGATTCAGGTGTGATATTAAATAATATGGCCCCCCTTGTTATCTGCTTAGAAAACTGCACTAAGCCCAAGAGCAGATCAGTCCTATGGATGGGCTGTGATATCAATGTCACGCCGGCGCTGCCCGTGCGGTGCCATCCAGCATCAGCACAGTCAGCCCACGGATAACAGGGACATCTGAAGATGGAGCTTCATTCCCCCTTGTCTGTGCATCCCCATGGAGAAAAATGCTGCAGTCCCAACTCTTCCTCCTCGCCCAGCACCTGGCCCTGCAGTGCAGGGGACCACGGCAAGCGCTGTCTGTGTTAGGACCACACGTCTGGCACACACGTGAAATGGCAGCTGGGTGGCCCCATGGTTTCTGCAGCAGTGGGAAGTCAGGGGGTCGCTCCTGCTGGAAGACAGGAGTCTGGTTGTGTAAGAACAAGCCAGTTTTAGAGAGCATGTTGCTGAGAGACGGACTGTGTTTTGTCCATGCAAACATGCAAAAAGCATCACTGCACATTGTTTTGGGAGAGCCAAGCTGTGGCATGGCTGGTGGCACGTGTAGGCCACGTCACGTGCAGGCATGGGAAAGCACGCTGAGGAGCATTTATTTATACAGTGAGGTGCGTCCTCCTCTTCTGCCCCAGACCCGAGGGAGGGAGATGCCAGCAGGTAGCTGCTCTGGAAGTAGAGGAACCAAACACAGAGCTCCCATGTTTTCGCTCTGCCTGTCATGGTTGAAAAGACCTTGACAACCAAAGACTGCATTCATTTCTCACCTTGCTTCCCAAGGCACTGTATCGTATTTGCTTTTCACTGACACTTCTCCCTCAGCCAGAGCTCGGCTGGCGGAGGCAGAGGCAGAGGGAGGTGTTCGCTTCCTCCCATCCACATCACTACCCTTCAGAATGGCTCAGCCACTGACACAGCTATACCTGCCTTCTACAACCGCAAGCAAATAGGTTATTAGTACATTATAATCCATCAAGATAAGCAAAATGCCTTTGCTAACTTTAGGATGAGACAGAATAAGAAGCAAATTCCAACAGAAATTATTAGTGGCCTGACCAGTTTAACTTGTCCGTACATATACTCATGTATGTATGTATACAGCCACTCCTGCTCTAACACTTGAGCTGCTTCACTCATCTCCTATCACTCTAAACCCAAGACACTCAACACTTCGGGAAAGCACAGCTAACCCTGCCATCGGGGCTGACTTGCCTTGGTGGGTGGATAAAATGGTCTCTCTTCTAGATGATTTTTAGCTTTCACCCATTGCACACAAGCTCAAAGAGAACTGATCACCAAATTCACCCATCTGTGCTGCTCTGCAGGCTGTAGTTTAAATATAGGGTATCTATTTTACAGATTTATATTGCTGACAATTACTAGTGTTTTCTATTATAATCAATACCAACTGTGAAGATCCTTAGGGGTCCACACAGCCCTCCCTTCTGAAGGTTAAAACCCTCCTTCAGAAAAGGTCACTGGACATTTTCCTGTGCAAGCACAAATTTCCACTCCTCCTCAGCCCGTCTACCATGCAAAGGGAATGCCAGCAATTGTCTCAGCGGGGCTTTTCCATGCAGGAATTTTCTCATTTCACTCCCTAACACAGTCATCAAAGACTTCAATCAGGATTAACAGCCCTGGAGTCATGAACATGCTACAATGATTTGGCTAAATGAACATGCACCTCTTCATCACCTTGAAATCTGACAGAATGACTCTGATCTTTCCAGGAGAAGAAAAAAAGCTGTTGAGATGGCAGGTAAAGGCCCTTATCTCATCTACTGCAGACTGAACACGAGCTGCACGGCCAAACCGTTTGTAAAGGGCCTCACCCTTGTTCCTCGATGGGCCAAGTGCTGCTCTCACCGGTGCAATACTCTTGCTGACACATCAGTGAGAGAAGTGCTTGTCCTCACGTGCAAAGGGAGGCAATCTATATAGCAACCACTGCAGGAGCTGGGCATGCAAAAGGCAACAGCAAAGTGAAAATATTAGCTGCAGAATCTTGATCCTCAACCAGTGCTGTAAAATGGCAGTGGGCAAAGTAAGAGGAAGGAATAAAGTCACATCATACCTGTGCTTTACCAAAATAAGTCTGAGAATAGAAAAAGAGAAAGAAAGGGAAGAAAAAAAGTTGAAAAAGAAATAGAGGGCTAAATATAAACATAACTACACAGTAACTTAGTAACATTTGCTTCTTCCTTCTTAAAACAGCGTTATTCAAGTAATGCACACGCATATTACTGCTATATGAATAAGGAGGTTAGTTTAGATGATAACCTGAGATCACATCTCATACGTGCACATCAGCAGTAAAAGTTAAATCTAAAACCAACAGTACTTCAGATCTGCCTTTCCTGAAATGGGCTACAAGCTAAGGGTGATGATGCCTCTGGCAAGGCAAAAGGCAGACGAATCCAATTCCCTGCTGGCTGCTAGCTGGGCTGCAGAGGAGAGAGCGTTCGTCTGACCTGGGCCCCAGCAGAGGGGCTGCTGAGGTGTCTGTCTCTCCATATAAAGAGGGTGCAAGCACAAACACATATCCTCAAGAAGCAGAGAACATGCTCTGCAGAAATGGCCAGGCAACTCTGTCAAGCCAGAAAAGGTTTTATATGTTTTTAGCATTCTGGAGGGTTGATAAAACAGTAAATTTAATGACATCATGAATCCTTAATACCAAGGATAAAAGCAACTTCATATGAAATATGGTGGGACGCTTCTGCACCAGAGGCTCCAATGAATCTATGCTAAGTGACGAGAGCTGTCAGGGTTAAGTAAAAAGCAAAAAGAAAATTATACCCTCGGTTAGTGAAGTCCCTAGCCAGTGTTCAGCTTTGAGAACGTGTCTAAGTAATGTGGAGCTAAGAGTGGTATAGTAAACCCAGGCAATTAATGTTACAGAGATACCCTGGCCAATGAGGCCCACCAAACAAAGGAGTGATCTACATTGCTGCTACCCCACAGCAGGAATGGGCAGCTGGGCCCAGGAAAGAGGGCTGAACTGAAACAGTGGAGATGACATTTGAGTTTTGGACAGATGGAAGATAACCCTTTATCTAACAGTAGCCTTTACTGCAAAAGAACAGAGCCCAGTTATAGGGTCCTTATATGAGGGACCGGGGTAGACTTTGCTTAGAGCTGTCTACCAGGGCCATGGCTTCCCCAGAGCAGCAGCAGCCAGTAACTCACCAGCCACGTCTGAGTATCTGTGATTACCCTGTGATTATCTGTGATTATTATTACAAATAATCAAGGAGGTTGTGTGAGACTGGGCTGCAGTCCCACGGTCCTGCTGCGGAGTTGGTTGGCCTGTCATGTTGAGGACTGGATGTGAATCATCCCCAGTTCTGCTTTGCACAAATGTTCAGCACCAAGTGCCAGCTCCAGGCTGGTTACGTTTGGACTCAAAGCACAGTCCTGCTCGTTTCACACGGGGCTGATCTCTTCTTTGCTCTGAGCCGACAAATCTGATTTGATCTGTTTTACACATCACCATGAGAGCTCATCTGAATGTCAAACAACACACGCTACATCTGCTTCAAATTAGCACGTGGTCCCAGACATACCCTTGCTATGGCACAGCAGCCTGGGTACCATTCAGACTTGGCCCCAAAGCCCTTTTTACTTTGACAACCACATTGTGGCCTGGAATTATTGCTATGTAAAAAGCTAGGCATGGACCCTCTCAAGTGGGCAAATACTTGCCGGGAGCAGAGAGGCACCCCCTCCCTTTGCAGAGATGTGACTGACCCCACCTGCGAGAGCAGCTGGCTGGCTGTTTTTGTCAGACCACTCTATGGACTGGGGGGGGATGTTTGACCAACACATATCAGTTTGATGCCAGAAATTGCCCTACATCACCCCTTCCCTTTTTGATTCTATGACAAGAAATGATACCAGTGACCTCTGACAAACTTTACGGACGAAAGAAGCTGAAGTGGGGAAAAGGCATTTACGGCACATAGCTGGTAAACAGCTTTGCCTTGGTCCTCTGCCACAGTGTAATTTTTTCTTTGGGCCTTGATTTTGATAAGCAGGTATTTTTTTCTAGTACTGAAAGCTTTGCTGAGAATCGTGTTATCACAACACAAAGGCTGGTCCCCAACAGGCTCCTAATACAGGGAGACCCTCATACTTGACCACTTTTTCCTTGTCCATCAGTTTGTTTTCTTAAGATGCACACTAACATACTTACTTTCTAGTTTGCCCTTTTTCTTTCTAATTGATGCCCGAAGTAGATCCGACCCCTCTAAATCTTCCTGAAATCGTTTCGCCTTCACTTCCGAAAACCATTCACCTGTCACAAACTTCTTCTTCTTTTCATCCTTGATGGAGCCTTGTATTCGCCTGAAAGTCAATGAGAACATCACACACCAAAAGATCTCCAAGGTTTCGACTTCCCCTGAGCTACCTTTGTAACAATTGTCCATACGGTTCGTCTGTCTGGTACTACGAAGGATCCAGAGTTTATTCTCTGCAATCACAAGGGCCAAACAGCATTAAAACAAAAGCTGATGTATTCTTTATCTGAAATGGGAACGACACCTTGTAAACACAGACCTTCACCTCTTCCAAATTTTACAAATCCAAACTGGAGTCACCTAGCAAGGAGATCTGTCCATTTGCTTTGCATCCCCGATGGTTTGGGAAGGGCTGGGGCTGTTTGCAGGTCCTGTACTTCTCCATTTTATTTGTCTATGAATCTCTTTATGAGCAGCAAAGCCTTTTGGATTGAATCTGATGCAAGCCACGGATATAAATCCTTTAATTTAGGGGAGCAACCTGTCCTTGCAGCATTGTCCCTGGACCCTGCTCCTCTCCCTGCTCCTCCTGCCGTGCCAATTTTGGCACTCAAACAGTTAGCTCTCCTTCCTGAGCACAGCTTCTCCTACTGTAACTCGCCCCGGCACACCCAGGGCTGGTTTTTGGCACCTAAACCCGTCAGTGCTCTGTTTGCTAGCCTGTACTTTTAACCCTCCTCCACTTATTTTGTTTTTACACCACGGCTTGATGAATTAGCTGCCTTTCAGCTGGCACTGCCTCCCACAGCTCACCACAATTCGGGGTCCCTGCGAGACATGAGGAAACTCCCACCTCAGTCCAATTCTCAGCAGGAAGAGGGAGCAAAACCCCAGATAACTGTGGAGCCTTTAAGGGTCACATCTGGCTGCCTAAAGGCCAGAAGGGAGCAGGTAGGGGATAACCGGGCTCAAGCCTCCGCAGGCAGCGCTGGGGGGGCCCAGCAGCACTGCCAGCCAGGGAGCTGCACAGCTCCCACTACATCAGGGCTGCATCTGCCCCTGTGAAGGTCTCAAGGTGCTGGGCCAGAGGAGATGTAGGAGGATATTTTAATCTTGTTGACACCAGATCAGTGCAATGGCATTGACTTCATTTCCCCCAGCAGGCAGGTTGTGTTGGAGCCAAACATGTCCACACTTGCACCAACGGTCTTACTGCACACAGCCATACTGGCAGCAAGGGGCACCTGGCACCACCTTGGTTAGGATCTAACTCACTTCGCTCCCACATGAAAGCCTTCTGTGCAACAGCTTCCAAAGAGAAGTGAAACAAAACTGCAATAATCCAAACACTCATTTCCCCAAACCTCCACTGCAGAGCAGAAATTTTACTGCATTTCAGAGAAAGAAAAAAAGAAGAAAAAAAGAGAAAACCTTTTTGAAATCTTGTTTTCATTCAGGGGAATACAAGAGCAAGCAGACACATACACCTCAAGCTGCTGGCGTGCCACCACCAGTTCTGTTTCCCCAGCTCTCACCCCCAAGCAGAGGCCAGGGCACGAAGGCTCCTCAGAGCCTGCTGCAAAGCTACCCACTCCCCCTCCACACCTTGAGCATCCCTCCTACATGGGGCTTACTCTTTTTTTAGGCTCAACAGCAAGTCAAAGACTCACATCCTCAACAGGGGTAAACTGGCACAGTGCCACCCACACCCACTGAACTACCCACGTCTTGCCATGGGGAATTTGGTGCCAGCTTCCTGAGCCTGGTGCATACTGACAAACCAGATGGTCTAATGGCTGGCATTTAAAAAGTGACAGCAGTGACAAGCAATCCCAACCAACCAGACCTGAGCTCCAGGATGGCCAGTGGCAAGTGTGTTGAACTGAGAGTAATTCCTGGCTCTGCAACGGCTCCCTGCAAACCTTTGGCAGATCATGTAGCCTCTCACTGCCCCTCTCTGCCTGCACGATGGATGCTGCATACACATCCACCTCAAAGAGCACCAGAGGGACACAAAGCAGAGATGGGGATGTAAAGTCTCATTTAAAACACTCTACGGGATTTCTGTGCTACTGAGTGAGGAAAACAACGTGGCAGCTACTCCCCTGCTTAGATCTCTGACACCGAGAAACCAGCATCTTCCTCCCCAGAGCAGGAAAGAGATGATTTCCCTTGCCATCCCTGAGGGCTGCTGATTAACTCAAAAGGAGAAGTCCAGCCCTGCAATCTTGCAGAGAGTACAGCAGTGACAGCAGGACAGCTGAGAAAGCAGGAGGTGCAATGAAAAGATCTGTCAGGATCTGAGCAAGAAGGGACAGCACTGCTGCAGCCTGCATCTCTCCTTGTTGCACACACGCACACACACTCTCATTCACTCACTCTCCTCTCTAAAAGAAGTAAAAAAACCCTCCCAGGGGAAGCTCACGTCCTGCTGTTACTGCACGCTCTCTCACCTGATGCGATCCCCATCCTTCTTCTTCAGCTCTGCATCTCTCTGCAGAACCTTCATCAGCTTCTCATACTCCTCCTCAGTCAGGAAGCTCAAGTCCAACATCTTCCCTGCAATCTTCTTCAGTGCTTCAGATAGCTGAAGCAATGTCACACCAGGAACTAATCCAGCCCAGACTGCCGCACTGCCACGGGCAGCCCCTGTGCAGCCCGTCCTGGTGCGCTGAGCAAGACACGCTGGAGAAAAAGGACTTCACAACAGCATGGCTTGGGTGGAAGTTGTGTTAGCACCTGGACTTGCACTTCCAGGCTCTTCGCTGGCACGTTTCTCCGCACTGCATGCCTTCCCCTGCCAGGAAAATTCTCTCAGCAAAATTATGCTCCTTCGCTTTTCTTCAGGCACAGTCGCAGTGATTGGGAAGCCAACGTCAATCAAACAGGCGAGCACGGGAAGGAGCGAGCTCGCCGCCCGCCTCAGCTGCCTCAACAGGCATGAAAGCTCATCTCACCAACGGCAACCTCAGCACCTCTGGCATGCGCCTTCTTCAACGGGGAAGTCTGCCTCCATGGAGTTCAAGTATCCCTGCAAAGAAATAACACCGAGATGCCTTTTACGATAGGCACAACATATGGTAACTGAATGTGTACATTGGGGGTTTTTATTTGCTCTTCAGCACAAGTTCCAAAACAAGCTGCCCTACTTTCCTCCCCATCCCACAGCTCCTCACGCAGTATTAACCTCACCAAGGCAATATTTTATTTTAGCTGCTCTCCTACTAGCAGGTAAACAGTTGACTCAGCATGCTACCAGCAAAATATGCATACAAATTACCAAATTGCTTGCTTTTTACCTCCATTTTTCGTTTCCTCACTTCTTTCTGCCCTAAATGAGACCGAGGATAAAGAGTCAACCTTTGTAAAGCAATGACAGAACAGCAACCTGCAAGTGTTATTGCTGCACGTTACGCTATAAAATAGCAGAGGCTGCTCATTTCCTAAACACGCGTGCACTCTGCTTTATGCTGCGCTGATATTTGCTATTCAAACAGCACGGGTGCAGATCACTTAGTGTTTCAACAGACACCAAAAATGGCCAGAGGCTGCAGGGCGTGGAGGCAGAGTAAATCATGTGTTGCTTTGCTACTTTATTCCTTTTCCTCTCTCCTGGCCAACTTGAGGGCAATAAGGCACACCTCCGAGGGAGCAGGCGTTCTGCTCGGGTCCATGTAGGCAGTTTCTAGCTCACCAGATGGGATTTTTCCACTGTTTCCAAGCCCATCAGGTGACTGCGGGTTTCATCATACTTGGCTTTTTCTCCCAAAGCCACAGCCTTGCGAGTCAGGTCATTAAAAATGAATAAATCCCAGCTTTCATGGCAAACATGATCTGAAGGTCATCAGGCCCACTCCCTAACCACAAGGCCTGTACCACCCCTACTCTCTGCCTAACCTGCCCCGTTGAGGATGGCACCTATTTCAGTGCTCAGCTAACTGGCAGCAAACTTCTCCCTACTGCCTACCCCAGACCTCCCTGACAGATCTCAGCCTGTCCTGTCCACCATGGGGATGCTCCCCTTGCAGCCTCACAGGGCTTTACACTTCTCAGCCTCCACGTTAACCAACCCCAGCTCCTGCAGGTTCCTCAGAGCTGGGGTCTTCATCATTTTTGTCACTCTTCTTCGGACCGTCTCCACACGGTGCACCTCTTCCTTCAACTGGCACATCCAAAGTCGAGCAGAAGTATTTCAGCTGAACTTTGCTCGTTTGACATCATTTCACAGATTTACATCATTTTATGGATGATACATTCCCAAATGTTTGCCTTTTTCATCATACTGTAACTATGCGTTAGAAGAAAGAATAGGCATCTGACCTTAATGCTTACAAAGAAACACCACGGAACACCGCATAAAAAGGCTCATAAAAGGAATGGGCATTGTCATAAAAACTCTGTAATTATTAGAAAATAATTTTTGGAGGGAAGGAAACAACATTTCATATATCTTTGAGGCAAGCATGGCTGTGCTTGTTCCACTACAATTATAGCCTTTATCATCTGAGAAGCTATCGATACCACTCTGCATAGTAAAAAGAGAAACAGTAATAAAAAGCACTGATGAATCTCCACTGTTTAAACCTACATTTCACCCAGCTTGGCACAGCACTTCCATGCTTGGTTCCAACCATCTACTCTCTCTGGCTCTCAGGCACAATCCTACTTCTACAAAGACATTTACAGAAATTTCTGGGACAGATTTTATTTTTTAAAAAGTATCTAGGGACACAGTTTTCACAGTATTTGCTCCTCTAGAACTTTATTTTTAACAAACGCATCATGTGTGGGCTGAAAGTACTTCAGAAAACATTTTCAGCAGATTCATATTTATTCATCAGTATGGGAGTCAATTAGAAAAGAATAAAGGCTACTCCTTTGTAAATAGCCTTTTTTTTCCCCCTGAGAATGTTTTATCTTACTGGAATGGTGACATTAGAAGGAAAAGGTTAACAGAAACCAAACAGCCAACTCCTTCTTTTGTTTTAAATAGTTAAAAATCAAACCACTCGCCGTGGGAAAGTGAGCTGGTCCGGGAGACCGCTCCACCTGGAGCTTTTGCTGGTGGTCTCAGGAGCTGCAAAGCCATCGACCCAGGCTTGCAGGAGTAAACAAGGCTGAGAAATGATCTCCACACGCAGCACTGACACAGGGCTGTCCCCGCTGTGACATGAGCCACTGCAGCCTCTGATGGGTGCACCGTGCTGCCGTGGCTGGGACGATGCAGAGGCTTGAAACAGGAGAACCCCACCATTAACCACTCAGGTACACAGCGATAAGGGAGAGTGTTTATTTGTTTACTTGGGTCTGCAAGTGCAGCAGATTAAGGATGAAAATCAAAATACAGCATGTTATTAGGCAGGCACACTGCACTGTGCCTAACCAGCGCCCGCTCCCCCAGGTTGCTTAATCCTGGAGCTCACACTTACAGTCCTTAAGCAGCACCACACAGCTTTGATTTGCTTCGTTAGATTGCACATAATCCTCTCCCCTCTCGCCTACCGCCTTGTTAATGACAGTTCAGAGACGCAGGGATGATGCGGTACAAACACCTAAACCGAAGGATCCGTAAGAAAGCCAGGACCCCGCGGGTCTCACGCAGACGGGGCCACTTTCCGTGTGTCCTGCCCAGCCCTTGCCTCACCACCTCTGCAAACAGCAGGGAAGGGAAACACAAAAGATTTGTAGGGCAACGATGCGAGTCATCGGGCAGCGCCGGGGGAGATTTTACCTTAGACTGGGACCTCTTAAGTGCAAGCACCTTCATTAGCCTGCTGACATAAACTGTGACAAGCAAAAAGCAAGTTGTACTCTCCTTCCCTCCTGCCAGTGGGAGACCCCTCGGAGGTCAGGATTGCTCTCTGGCAACAGGAGCAAAACAAGAGTCGTGAAAGAGCGAACTGTTGGTGTCCAGATTAGCAGCATCTGCCTAAAGACTGGTGCAAACCGTGCAGAGCGAACTCAGGCTGCTCTCAGGCGCGGTGGCACCACAATGCCCCAGTGCAGCGGGAGTAGCCCTGCCGGGTCCTGCCACTTGTCATGACAAAGCAGATGGACAAAACGGATTATCATACCATAAATCTGAGCAGAAGAGCACACTGGATGTCTAAAGGACCTTCCTCCCCCTAACTGCTTTTCTGGGGAAGAGACTATCACAAAGAAATCAACTTGCACGCCCAGCTGTGTTGACAAATGCTGGGTGTGGAGGGGGTGTGGAGACAAGCAGAAGCATGACCCATCATGTGGCATAACTGGCTGCATCTCTTACTGTGATAGCTTTTGATTTCTTGGGGCCGCCTCCCCAACAAGAAGCAAACGCTCCAGTCACCGGAGAAGATCCGTGATGGTGTGTAATGCCACTGTGCAGCTTGTCAAACCCAGAGCCCAAGCACGAGCGGAGAAGTGAGGCCTGGTCCATCAAAACAGCACACTGGGATGTGCACATCTTATCTCCCAACAGATTTTCAGTGTCCAGTTTAAAGGCCATACACGGCTAGACTGAAGGTCCCTGTAACATGCTAGTTTATCTTCAACAAGGGCTAACAGAACACGGCTAGAGAGAGTACAGCGAGCCGTCCTGCGCTCCAGCTTCCTGCAAGGTCCAGGGTAGAGACTCCCCGAAACAGGAGCAATGTCTCTGCATTTCACAGATATTTCTAATTACTTTTTGAACTCACATTAGTTTTAAGCATTTGCAATATCCTCAAAGCCCCACAGTCCCATGGCCTCACTATGCTTTAAATGCAAAAGTATCTGCCCTTGTTTTGTTTTGACCCACCACTTGCTTGCTTCAGTTGATATCCCCGCGCATTTTATTAGAAATCCCAGTGAGGATTACTCTGCATTCCCCTACTCCATGTTGCTCATTTTGCAGACCCGTGTCACAGCCATGGTTTCTCTTCCAGAGGAGAGACTGTTGTTGTTTGCTCATTCCAGGCGTTACCCAGGGAGCTTCGATCATTCCTCACACCCTTCTCTGCCCCCCATCTAGCTTACTACAGAACTGCTCAGCAGTGTTTAGGTGCAAAAAAGCTTTTCCCAACAGCTGCAACCCCTAGTATCTTCACCTGCGAGACTGGTTTTGCAGTGCCAGGACAGCCAGTGTAAGCCGTGCCCGGCTGCGGCTCTGCAGCCAGGAGGGAGATGGGCAATGCCAGCCCTCACATGGGGCAGAGCTAACGGCTGTGCCCACCCCTTGGAGAGAGGAGAGCTCTCATCACCTGCAGAAAAGCTAAGAAAGATACTAGTAAAAGGAATAAACGTTCCCTTTGTCAGCTGCTTGGGCTGTGCACCAGCAAAGAGCGGTGCCACTCGGGGAGAACAGCAGTCCCACATGTTTTGGAGCTGACAGCCAGGGAAAGGCCAGGTGCTGAGCGTGGATCTTGGGAGGCTACCATTTACATCAGCCGAGATGTGGAAATTTGTGACCTGTCCAAAACTGCCCCTTTCCCCCTTCAGCAAAGCATCAAACAGCGGTGTGACATGCATCCCCCTAGCACCAACCCAACATCCAACCCCTAAAAGTGAAGGGGCAAATAAACACCAACCTTTGTCAGCAGAGCACAACATCCTCTCGCAGGGAGCACACCTGCATCGGGGCACACAGGGTGAAAGCGCATTCGGACAGCCTGCAGCCTGGACAAGGCTATTTCCTCGTTCCTCGGTGCTTTGCAGCATATCCCCACGCATGTGATTAAAACCAACTGAATTACCTGTGCCGACAGTCCTGCCTCCTCTCACTGGGAGCCTCCCGGCCGCGCAGGGCATGGGCATGCAGCTGCGCCCTCAAGGACAAGCTCGAGAAGGTGTAGCTCTGGAGAGCTTTCCAAAATAAATAGTTTGACTAATCCCACGTAGGGTTGCTGCAGCAGTAAGAGCTATTTATGAAAGAAGGTATGTTAAAGACCTCTCGTCTGAATTAATATATCCTCTCTCAAGTTTTTTTTTATCACAGTGGAGAAGGGTGTTGTTTGGGGAGTTGTTTGGGTTTTTTAAGTAACTGTCTTTTAAATAGCTTTATCAGGAGAAAATTAAATGCTTGCTTATCCTAGCAGGCAGGAAACTTAGCCCCTTTTGGAAAGGCAGATGCTGAAGGGGCTCCTGCCTTCTTTCTGCTGCATTTTCATTTTATTTCTGGGAGGTTTAACTCAGCTCCAACTCAAACCAGAACTATGCTAATGCTTTTCATAACTAACCCGAGCACAAACTGCTCAGACGCACAGTACCAGCTCAGCGCTCTTGCTGTCATCTGCCTACAGACACGAATTATCTACAGACCATCTGCAGGGCACTCCAGTCGAGGTGCTGATTTCTCAGCATGCACCTTCCCTTCCCAATGCTGCACGTCTTCCTCAGCGTGGGATGTGCACAGATTAAAAATAGACACCACGGGCCAAGCAGATTTCATTGACTAGATGCTGCGTTGCATGAAAAGGAAGAGGATGAATTTAGGAACTTTAACCTGCCAATTTGGTAGTCAGGACTCACAAATGATGAGAGAGTATTTAACACCCCAATTTCATCACCTAGGCCAGCGCAGGACCGTCCAGACCCACCTCACCCTTTGAGACCCAGAGCTGCACATAGGTCCATGTAATACAGATATGAAAATATCTCTACTCAAAACATAACAAAACCCGGAACAGATAATACTGATCTCACCAGGCTATTCATAGCCAGATGAAAATAGCAGCAAGCTGGAAAGGCTGCTTGCTTCTGTCCATACCTCTTTATCACATATCCTTTCACAATGTAAGGAAATAACCTCCTTTTGCTTTACAATGTGTGGACACTTCCCAATACTCTTATTAGTCCAGACAGCTCTTGTAGGGCATGTCAAAACCAAGAGCAGCATTGTATTAAGAATGATGGATGTGGTCCTGGTACCCACCGTCATACTGCAGTTCCCAATACACGCTGTAGTTAACAGTACCAGAAGGACTCAGTGCCAAAACTGCCATACCTGTACAGAGCCCATGATCGGCCTCGTGCATCTCCCTGTCTCATGCTGGAACGTCCAGCCCCACTCTTCCTCCCACCTGTTTTCTTCTGCTGTCAGTACCACGATATATGCAGAGGTATTGCCATCACTATTTTACAGGCAAAACACTGACAGCCATAATAATGCACATAGGCATAATACCATGACATTTGATCGATGTCCTTTACCAGCAGAGAAGAAATAAAAAGCAAACTATAGGGTGGTCTTTCTCTTTGGGAGGGATGGGCTGAAAACCAGCATAAACCCTCTTGTCCATGGGGGCCGGACTGTGTCTCCCTGCCCTGAGTCCGGTGCTGGGGCTGCAGCCAGAAATGGAGCAGTGCAATCCCAGTTTCTCTCCAGCGCAGGAGCTCACCCTTGGTTGCAGCCTGAACCAGCCGCAGTCACCGAGAGACACGGCAGTCCTGGGCTGGGAAGCCGTGAGCCCGTGGGGCTGCTGCGGCAGAAGGGAGCCAGAGGTGTGAGTCCCACTGGGACCTGTGGCAGCTCGACTGATGTACGTGCTCCCTTTTACACACGGACAAGCCCTCAAGGTGCAATAATACAGGTAGGGACGGTATTGCACAAGCCTACAAACATCGCTCTCAAAGTGTCAAATTGCTGGATAACAGCGAGTGCAGCAGTGTGTAACCTTCACATCGAAATCAGGTGCTCCTCAGGCTGAAAAGGCACACGACTGAACAGCAGACATCCCCACCCAGGTATATTCTGCCTGTGGCCACAGACACACCACTAACCCTCTTTCTCCCTCTCTGTGCTCACATCTCCCCTCTCACTGTCAGGAAATAAATATATAAAACACCTGCCTTTTGGTTAGCCGTTGTGAAGGGAAGCTCCACTGCATCACGAGAGCTCTTCCAAGGTGCATCATTTTCCCTTAATTTGCAATATGCCACTTGTAGCTATGAACCGTTCAGTCCTTCACAGATCAAGAGTGGCCGTGAGCTACGAGAACAGAGAATATATTTAATATAATTGTTTTCTGGAAAGCTGTTCCACTAAAAATGCTGTGGCTGCACTGTTTGCAATGATATTTTGTCTGACTTGTCCCAGTGAAGGGAAAGAAACAGAGGTCTACTGTTCCTACCCAAAAAACTCCTGAACAACTAAGTCATATAGAAATGGCCTCCGTGTGAGAGACAGCTGATAAGATAAAGAACAACTTCAAACTAAGCAGGCAATTGTGGTCTCCCAGAGCAGTCCGCACATGAACAGATCTGTTAGCATCCCACAGGGAATGTCAAGGCCAAATTCTGGCCATACCAGGCTGGTTTGGTCTCACCCATCGCCAAATGCCAAAATTACTCAAGTCTACCTAATCACAGACTTTATACAGATTTTTCCCTGTTCAGTGAGGGCTGTACATGACACACTGTGCCATTCCCACCTCAGACACAACGATGAGCAGCTGGTGCCTACTGATAACCACCACCGAGGGCAGCCCGGGCAGGTTGGAAGGCAGCAGATCTGACCCTAGTGCTGCCTCTTGATTCCAACGTGCATCCCAGAACAAAAACTACTGCTCAGGTCGTTGTCAGCACAGCCTTGGGTGGTTTCTCTCAGTTTCAGTCATTGTCTCACATTACACTTTCCAATAACATCCAGCACAACGGAGAATCTCAGCTGTTTTATTAAGACCTTTTTCCTCCTCCTCCCCCTGGGCAGCTTTAGTGAAGGACGTCCATTGATCAAGAATGGCCCCGAGATGCTCTGAGGCGCATAGGAATTGCAGGAATTTGTCAGAGCAAGAAGGTCTCTAGCCCAGCCCCTTGAGAGCAGCCAGCAGAAGATATTTTAGAACAACAATACAACGCTAAGCCAAAAATCGGAGTAAACTCCCCTATTCAGTGCATGTGGGGAATGAATAATTGAGGAAACGCTCCACTGACCACATTAGAAGCGGGTGAACTCTGCTTATTTGCACTTAGCCTCAGAAATACGACTGCTTCCAACGAAGATATGAGACCCACAGTATTACAGAAGTATTGTTAAGGCTTCAGCTTCCTTTTGTAAAGAATGATGCATAAGGATTTTTCTCCCTTATGCGTTTCTACCCAACGCAATGTAACTGTCACCGGAGTAATTATCTACACTGAACTCTACCCATTTCCTTCTAGCAAGGAACTGCATGGGTGGAATTTGCATTACATACAATTTACTTCCCTTTATCCATTCTTAATTAAGTGAATCATCCTACCTAGGGTAAAAAAAAACACCGAGTTTTGCAGTCCTAACCATTATTTCCTAGAGCCGACATCGCCCAAAAAATACCCCATCAGAGGAGAAGTGTGACTCAGACTCCTTAAGGTCGATAACGCCTTTTACTGGTAATAAACTGATAATCCAATGCTTTAGTTTAAATATTTGAGACTTCTGTTTATTTCATAGGCAGGAACTATTTGCAGATCTTGCAGGATGTAGTTCATTGTAATTCTGCAGATTGCCAGAACACAAATAAACAAGCACAGCTGCCTGGGACACCGAGAAATCCTCTAACATCCCACTGAACAAGGACGGCCGCGTCCCAGCTGCCAGAGAGGATGCCAGCGTTTCAGAGACCTCGCTATGTCTGTCACCCAGCCAGACCTGCTCTGCCTCCATCCAGCCCCAGCGCAGGCAGGGAGTTTTGGTGGAGGCGAGCGGGAAGCACTGAGGTTTGTGCTAAATCTGCACTTACATCCTCAAGAAAACGGAGTTTTAAAAGAATTTGCAATTCCCTGCTTATTAGTTTGTAATGAGCCTTCATCCCCATGGCTTAGCTGCGAGCCAGCTTAGAGCTCCTCATGCAAGTTGTGCTGCATTTCTGCTGCACTGACATCTCCATCAGAGAAATATCCTGGTGTCCAGGCTTCCCTCTCAGCCAAGGGAGAAAAGTCACGCTGTATCAGCGTTAAAGAACCCAGCTGTCCTGCTAGCAGTGTTTTTAGATGCCACACGGTATGAAGGTTACACCTAAAAGCATCTTCCTAGCTGATAATACTCAAAAACGCAACAACAAATAAATATATGGTAGCTAAAAGTGAGACATTAGCAGCTTAAAGCTAGACCACTGCGGGTGAAGGTTATGGATTTAGACTAATCATCTCCCTGTCCCCATTTGTCACTCACTCATCCTCAGAACCCAGAATTTTTCCATACAAAAAAGGGAGATGGAAGATAAGTTTTGGCTGAGTTCAAACAAAGAAACTGCAGGTTTGGAAGATGAAGAAAAAGGCAACCACCCATGAGAACTTCTGGCTTTTATTTTTGACCGTGAAAAATATTTGCTGACCTCAACTTTGCTTCCTTCCAAACGTAATTCCTCCATGTTTGCCTCCAGTGGTGACATGTCATAAATTGCTTTCCTGACCCTGCTTGTTACGCCCCAGTAATACTGAGCTTGCAACACCTGCCCGGTCATCTGGAGCAGGTTAGGAGCCCTCAGAATCAGAAGCCATTTTACTGAAAAAAAAAAAAAAAAAACAACCCCCAAAAAACCCCAGGTTTTGTAACAGGGTGGGAGCTCAGAAGTCAAAAATATGTGGGATCCAGTTCCTTTGTACTCCTTTGCCTGCTGAGCTCGATGGCATGAGGCAGAGTGCAGTCCTAAAACCCACGGGAAACCAGTGCTGTTTGTTTAGGAAACTTCGCATACTGAGGACTCCTTCCTTCTGGTCTATGATTATTTTTAAGCCTCAGCCACGCCTGGATGATTCTGAAATAACTCAAAATTGAACGAAGGTAACTGCAGAACAGTGGGGTGCATCTCATCATGGCTTACAACGAGGTATATCTGGAAGGTGTCATTCCCTCCAGCATCTGGGAGAAGGAAAGTTTTGGAAAGAACCTTCTAAGAAATAATCTCCTCATCTGCAATTTCTAGTTTGTGATGCCAAAATACAGAGGTGCTAAGTCCAGAGTCTGGGGTTTTATGAAAGGGGATGAAAATGAAGCTCAAGTCCATGCCTGATTCAGGATCCCCACCTTCTTCTCTGCTAATTTCCAGGCATGCGCTGAGGCCTGTGTTGGTCTGTGCTGCCCCTGGTTCGAGTACAGAAGTGCACTACGCTACAATTTTAAATACAGCGGTTTTACTTTGTCACCCTGAGATACAGTGAAAGGGAACTCCAGGCACTGTAATCCCATTACTGATCCTTCTGTCACAGATCTTGTTTAATGAGAAAACAAATTCATACATGGGAATATTTTCTAGTAAACTGGTCACTTTTCTTCCAGGAATAATGCAACTTTCCAATGCAAACACAGACTGAGTCATGAATCACTTACTGGAGCCATGTATATGCTCTAGGAGCTGGGTAACTTCAGTGGGACAGGAGGTAACTGGGGCAGCACTTGCTACCCACAATAAGAAAAAAAAAGCACCCTCTTCCACTGCCTGTTCCCTGCAGTGCTCAGAGTTCAGTGAAACATCTTGTATTTAAGTCTTTCCAGTGAAGGGTGATGCGAGGAGGCTTATACTACCTGAGCTGGGCAGTCTGAATTCACAAGGAAATTAATTACTTACTTACACAAATCAGATGCCACACTAATTTCACCACAAAGGCACAGTTCTCATATTAGTTTTTCTCTACAGGAGAAAGCTACAGTAGGTTAATTAACTACAGGCATGGCTATAAACAGATGTGCTTAAACTAGCACAAATCTGCATGTGGACATGGACTGCCATTTAGTTTAGCTCAAGATAAAGTCTAGGTAAACTCAAGTGAAAAATCCAAACACAGATTGCACCAATTTAATCAAATCACTAAAAATAAAATCAGTTTCAGATGATCATCTGGTACCATTTTCTTGCGCACACAAGGTGTTTCTTCCATCTGTGCAGCTCCATGAATACTTAGCAAATCTTGCAGGGAGGTGGGGAAGACAGACTGTTTGGATAAGAATAACACGATCACCTGTGCTGCTGAACAAGGTAGTTTTATTTCTAGGTGCTCAAGCTGAGTAAGATTTGGAGCTTTCATATGAGCAGTGACAACTATAATTCTGCCCAGATAAAACTGTACGATGACACTGCCGAGTAAAATACATGTTATACTACAGAGGTTAAGATGTCTGCCCAGCGACTCTCCACACTACCGCCTGCTCTGCTTTGCTGTGCTGCCTTCAGCCCAGCGAGCTGCGTGTCTGCGAGAAGGCAACAGCTTGGGCTGAGCCTGCTGAGGCGAGGCAAGCTTATTCAAGCAGACACCTCGGGCAGTTGCCAGCAGCACACGGCATCCTCCGTGGGTGAGCTTCGCTGAACTGCTGTCCCCGTCCTGCCTCTGTTCTCCCCTCCAAGACAAACTGTACCATTAGGTTTAACTTGCGAAAAGGTAACTTGATTTTGATTCAAGAGTCACTAATAGGCACTTATTTCTCAATGCAGCTGCTGAGCCCCTCCAGGACAGCTATGTACTCCTTTTAACTTTGTTGCAAACATTTATTATTGTTCTTTCTCCCCTGCTACATCTCTGAAGTATAGATAACAATACTAATCGAAATGCAATCAAAGCGAGCCTGCCCTACAATGAACACTTTGTCCACGTTGTGCCATACTGTGGCAAGGGCTGCCTCTTTCCCACTGATGGAGGCCCATTAAAGGGATGTGATTTATGAGTTCAGGAGGAAAAAAAAACAACTTTGCGCTTCAATTACAGAATTGTGCAGGAGAGCAGAAACTTGGGTCCCCACGTGGAGCTTCTCAGATGTTCTGCCAAAAGTGGAATAGGGAGAGAGAGAGAGGAGGGGAGGGTAAAGGAGATGGGCTCATAACCAACTGATCCTTGCCTGCTGACGTCCTCACGGAAGTTTCACAGTGGTAGGACAGCAGATCTCCACCATCCTGACCATACCCTGTGGTCTGCCCTGGGGGCAGAGACACAGGGGCACAGAAGGACCTAACATTGCTGGGAAGGATAAGCTCCATTACAAACTATTTTATTTAAAAATTATTCACTGCACAAGAAATTCAAGAAAGACATCACAAACCAGACAGCAGTGGCCACGGGTTACCACAGCTTATACAACAGCATCAATCACACCGGAGAGCTGGCGGCAAAGGGAGCAGAAATTAATAAATGCTGCTCTTGTTGCCATGTCAACTACTTAGAACAATGAAGTATGAATAAGGAAGTAAATAAAACCAGGTTGGAGGGGGGGCTATGGAAATACAGACAAAACAGCAGGAGAAATCACAGGGAAGTGACACTTCATGGTCCAGGTTTTCACAAGTAACTTACAACACAAAGTGGGGAAGTAATAATAAAAAGTACGCCATAAAGCATCAGAAGTAGCCCTTATTTTGTAGGATTTGCCTCTTTTTTCAAAGGTTTTTCATGTCAGATCTTCTCTACAACACAGCTGCATCTTTGGTCTGATACCTCTCCTCTGAAAACCAGCAGCTGCCTCACAAACTTATTTTTAACAGAGACCACAAAAACACTCTACGACTAATTGCAAAAGGCCTTGATAACACAATTCACCAATGCAAGATAAAACACGCTTTTATTTAGGTAACAGTCAAAGCCCTGACCAGGCTTGCGATCGCGGTGCCCCCAGCCAAGGCAGGGCACCGCCAGCCTGGCGCGGGACAGGGCAGCGAGAGGCAGGGACACCTCCGGCTCGCTGCAGTGCCCTCGGGCCAGCTCACACCCCACGGCCGCTCTGTGAGATGGTTTCCTCGCGTGGAGACCTGCCGCTACAGCACCTGCTGCCACGTTCCCTACCAGCACTTCCATTCTCCGCAGCAAGCGGTGAGGCCTGCACCGCGTGCCGTGCCCGGCGGCTGCACGCTGCTGCCGGGCCACCTGTGAAACCTAGGGTGGCCCACACGGCTGCCGCTGCTGCCGGGCCACCTGTGAAACCTAAGGTGGCCCACACGGCTGCCCGGCGTGCGGCCGTGCAGGTCCCACCGACGGCAGGTCTCTGCCCCGCGCCTGGAGGGGCTGTCCCGGAGCAGCCCGGGGAACCGTTGGCACCCGGGGCAGGGCTGGCTCGGCGGCTGCTCGCTTTGCCACCAGCCCTGCGGCTCCCCACGCAGCTGGAGCGCGGCCGCCGCGGCGGGAGGGAGCGAGGGGAGCGGCACCTCCGCTGCGACCTGACCGCCGGCCGCCGCGGACGCTCGCCCCGCCCGGACGGCGGTACCGGCACCCGGAGCCGAGCCCGGGGCGCTCGCACCCGGAGCCGAGCCCGGGGCGCTCGCACCCGCCGCCTCTGCCGGGACGGGCCCGGCCCGGGGGCTGCGCTCCCGCCCCCCGCGGCCGCCGGGACGGGCCCGGGACCGGCCCGGGACCGACCGAGCCCCCGGCCGCCCTTACCTGCCCTCGGCGGCGTGGGGCGGGCGGGCGGGGCGGGGCCAGGCGCGGGGCTATCCCTCGGGGGCGGGGCCGGGGCGGGGCCGGGCGGGGCCGTGCCTGTCCCACGCGGCTGCACCGCGGAAAACCCGGCCCGGAGCTGGGAGCGGCGAGAGCAGGAGCCGGGAGGGCGGGGATGGGGGGTTCAAGCAGGTTAGCGGGGGCTGCGGGCAGGTGGGGCGGGGGACAGCTTGGGTTTGGGAGGCAGGCGGGGCCTGGGCATCCTTTCAATGCTCCCAGCTACAGTTTTTCCTTATTTTATATTTTGGGTTGGAAAGACGAGGTAACTGGTCCCACCCTTGGCACAGCCTGGACAGGACCCACCTCAGAAAGGCAAGGTGTAAGGTGTTAGGAGAGGTGTAAGGTGTTAGGAAAGCAGGTGTAGGCAGCAACACTGCCCGCCTTAGCCCCAGCGCTCTGCGTGAGGCAGCCCCACGGCACGGGGCAGCCCTATGGCACGGGACAGCCCCGCAGCCGGACCATGCACGGCAGCACCTCGGGAGCCACCAGCTTGCCCGTGGCTCCCAGACATCTCCTCTCGGGATGGCAGGGCTGCCTGCTTCTGAAACAAAACCTGTCCCTCTCCCCTCAGTCCGTGCCTGAGGGGTAACGGGGAGGGATGCTGGGGGGCAAGGGGTATTCCAGTCTTCAAGTCGTGCAGATAACGAATAGCGAACCCCCCTCAAGCTCCTGTTCAAACCCGAGCCAGCAAAAATAGAGCTGCGAGTTAGGATTTAAAAGTACATTCCCAGCAATTCCAGTTTATTGGGATTCCTACATCCCTGCCATTTACCTCTTCAACATAATCTAAGCCCATGACGCTGCCCTCCAACCCCCGCAGTGGGGGTCTCACCAAGACGAGAGACACACGGTCCAGTAACAGGTCTTAGGCGGGGAGGAGAAATCAAGAGGCTCCAGGAGACCTGGGGAATGCACCGACCTTGCCAGTTTGGGCCATGGTAGTCTGCAATGCGCCAGTGGCACGTTAGGAAAAAAAAAGTGCCACCCTGAAAGGATTTAGCACCCAGGGCGAGACAAGGGCATCGAGAGCAACACGCAGCTATTTGCAGTACGCGCTGTCCTGACCAGTGGCAGATATGGCAGCTCCCACAGTTCTCATCTCCTACAACAGATAA
Organism: Nyctibius grandis; assembly: GCF_013368605.1. Taxonomy (NCBI): domain Eukaryota; kingdom Metazoa; phylum Chordata; class Aves; order Nyctibiiformes; family Nyctibiidae; genus Nyctibius; species Nyctibius grandis. Next base: position 18,092,292 of record NC_090670.1, read on the forward strand.
GGCTGAAGCAAGAAGTCATGCTTTCGCACACGCGCTCAGTTTCTGCTAAGTGTTTGCCAGCCACATACAAACTCTTTTACATGACTGTCCCTATTTTAAAGACGGAGGGATGAAGGACGCAAAGTGAGGTACCTTGCCCCAAAGTCCAATTTGTCCCCAACAGCACCAGTGACTCATTCACGAGTTCCAGCCCTGAGAGGAAACCCATTGGTCTGCCCAACACGGTGCTGCTCCTGGGCGATCCTCAAATGACTCTATACTCTACACAATGCAATTAAAGTATTTTTATTTAAAAGAGGGGCATCAAGAGTTCAGGACATGGGAATATTTGCATTGGAGTGTTTGCTTTCCCACTGTAAATGCTGATTTCCAGCTGCTGTAGGCCAGAATCATTCTAATGATCTCAATTAGCTGAGATAAGTTTAGTAGCAGCTGTGCATTTCCTCCAGCTCGGGTAAACCAAGAACTGAGGAAACGGAGGCAGCTCTGCCGACCGCCTTCAGCTCCTTGGCTTACTCCATTCAGTGGTGCCCTCAGGCTATGAAATGGAGCACTGGCTTTGAAGGCAAATAGCCAGAGCCTTACTACTGACCCTACCATTAACTTCATGTCGTGCCACAGAAATTACTTAACTTTTCTGTATCTCAGCTCCAGTCAATGGCAGTAACACTGAAGCCCGTTGAGATCAGGAAGAGCACTGTGGTATTACTGTAACTTGGCTCGGATGCTCAGAATCCATTTTGGGGTCTCAGCATCAAATTAATCCATGCAAACTGGATTCTGCAACTGCAGGAAGAATTTTGATATGAGGAGTCAATAGGGACAATATTGCTTCGATTTACAGCCTGTGCTTTCACATTTTTATCCAGGTACCTTAAACCCAGGCCATTATACCCTATGCCTAATAGTGGGTGTAAAATAACAACCCTACAGCATGCAGTAAACTTCAGAAGTGAAAGACCTACAAAGCGTCCAAACACCACTATGAGTTTGAATTTCTGGGTGTTGGAGAGTCAATGCTTCTGCATTAAGTGCAGGAAGGAACAACAGCTTAGTAAAGGTTTTATTTCTGGCCAGTCCTGTTCAGTGATAGAGAAAAACGTGACTTGGAAGTCAGTAAATACAGTCACATGGGGACAACTTTACAACAGCCTGTAAAATCAGTGAAAAAATGCATTTTGTTACTGCAGCCAGCTACTGCTATGCTCTTCTCAACTTTCAGTCTTTTAACGTCTTCATGAGAACAACTGGCAGAAGCCACGCGAAACACTAAAACAGTAGGCAGAGATGGAAAAAAATTGGATTTACTGCTGATCTCTATTTAAGCTTTTATGGTCTGTATCCAAAAACGAACTGCTGATTCAAGTCTAAGGTTTGGGCTATTAAGTTTAAAATCCTGGGAGGTGTTCTGAGTCTGTGAGATGGTGGTTGCTGCCCGCCCTTACAAGTCACTGAGCATCTCTTGCCATCAGCTGGCACTTTGCTCGCAGCCCATGTGCAGCCCTGATGATTTGTGTTAAGGATGATGTTGGCCAAGTGCATAAACATCCGTGCCTGGGAAAGGAGACCAGACACCCTTGAGCTGGAGCAGTGTCTCTGGCTGTGTGGGTCTGGTCAAGGATTCCCCACTGCCCTGGAGCACCCAGCCCAAATGGGAAAGCAGGGAGAAGAGGGGACTTGGGGCTGTTTAAGCCCTCAGTAGGTTTTAAAACAGCCTTGGGCTTGCCCCAGGACACCACTGCTTCTGCAATAACCCTTCGGCGTTACTGCTCTGCCAGGGATCTGTCTCTGGGGGCACCTCCTCCCCTTGTGTCATGGTTGAAGTGACAAAGGTTTGTTCACTCGTATTCCAGTAAGGGAGAAAAGCCCCTCAAAACCTCCACAACTTTTCAGAGTACAACGGATGACTTCTCTTCAGATCAGGTGCACCTTTAACTGGGATGAACAGTCCTTTTGTCATCTCGCCTACGTTGGGACCTCAGTAAGTACAGCCATAACACAGCTCCTTGTTCTCAGGCTTTTTCTTTCTATGCTATCCTTTTTCTTAACTCAAATCCCATTAAGCCGAGAGTGTTTTCAGTATTTTTAGCTATGACTTTCAAAAGGCTGCCAAAAGACAGCTGAAAAGTATATAGCAGTGTGATTAATGTTCTCGGCGTTTCTTCATGGTTCAGCTCAGTGTTAGAGGAACCTAAATGTGGAAGCATGACAAAATCACCAGCAACTATTTCGCTGGGGGTTTTCATTCAAATCTTTGCTACCCCAATGGGTAGTTTCCTTCCCAGCTACAAAACTCCAGTGCTAAAATTACTGGGAGCACCAAGGGAAGAACACAGTGCTTGTAGATGCCATTTACTTCCCACTGTCTCGTCACAAAAATACTATACTGAGAACAAACTGCCTCTCAGTTTTGTTTACTGGGTGTTAAAATTTCAGTTTATAGCATGCCAGAATAAAGAAACAGATAAAAATCCCCTGTCCATTAGTGCAAATGCTCCAGCAGCAAGCCATAAATGTAAACACAGACTCCAAAGGAGGAAAAAACCCTGATAAATCTGCGTATGAGCAGGATCCTACTTCCATCTGCAGGAACTGTGAATCTGGGACTGAAGAGGTGCAGAACAGCGATGTGCCTCTTCAGACACATCCCTTGCAAGCCTCTATGTCTTACTTGGGTAGAGAAGGAAAGTCATGTAACAGCCAAAATCCAGCAAGTAACATTCAGTGCAGGTCAAGTGAAGATACAAGGAGCTCATCCAGTTTAAACCAGCTAAGAACCTGGCCTTATTTTATTTGGCACTGTGGACCTCGATTTTTACTGATGAAAAAAATTGCAAAAAAAAATAATTATGTTGAAAAAAAAAGTACCAAAATAGGCTGTTTAAGTAACATGCATGGAAAAACCAGGACTGTGCCAGAATTTTATATTATTAAAATATAAAAAAATGCCTAAATGCATTATGCTGGTATTTGCTTAGAGGAAGTATTGCTTTTGCTGTATTTTCCTTGACGGACTACTGTACAAAATGAGTTTGCTTACAGGAATGACATAACAAAAATAGCATTTTCTAAGGAAACAGGAAATGTTTGCTGCATGTTCTTTGGAAGTGCAAATTAACCTGCTACAACACACAATAACACATTTAAGGCATATAAAAACGTCACATGGATTTGGGCTCAATCACAATTAAACAAGTCCTTTTTAATCGTTGAGAGCCAGCCCTTGTGATGAACTCCCACCATTTATGTTTATCTCTTTGTTCAGTTCGTGTTCTAAAAAAAAGGAAACATCTGCAAAAATGCAAATAGCCTAAGAATGGCATTTGAACTGCAAGAGAGATTATATTATTCAAATAAATTTCTTTCTAGAAATTATCAACTAATTGTCGACTATATTAGTATTATTACTGTTAATACAATGTTGAAGTAGAAAAATCAGGAAGAGGCATTGCCTTGGTTGGCTTTAAAGTCCAAACTGCAAGAAGCTGCTAATAGTTTTTGATCCTTTCTAAAGCCATATGATGAAATATTCATGGTAGCTGTGTGCTTCAGTAGGGCCATACTGTTTAAAAAATAAAAATTCTGTCCATAATTGATTTGCTTTCTAGTTTTTGCTCTTTTAGGGTCTATTTGGAACTATTTTAAAATTTTTCTATGCAACCAAAAGGATAGAAACAACCTTTACTTAAAGAAAAAGCAAATATAAACTGACCTTTCATGTCATTATTCACCACCACCACACCCAGAGGTAGGGATTTAAGAGAAACCATTAATTATTACATGGTTCATGATAAATTCGACAATCCTGGTACACCTTAGGTCAGTGTCTCCTCTATGCAACTTATTATCATGATGAAACACAGTGGCTGAACAGCAGCTTCCTACAGCACGTGCTCAGCGGTGCTCTCCTCTCCGCCAGACCTCAGCCCTGCTTCCCCAGCCCCGCGCACCGGCCTGACTCCAACGCCTCAGCAGTCTCACTGACGCCACGGGACTAAAACCAAGGCTGCAAATAATCGTTCGCAAGGTCAGGGTCTTGCTGTCCCAGGAAGACACCTTAATTACATGGAATTACTGTTAGCAATGTACAACCACTTTAATCCATCTGCTACAGGTCAGTTGTCAACGGGGGTGTGACCTGACTCCCAAAATCACAGTGAACTGAAAACGGCTTTTTCTAGAGATGCAAAGACACTGACTGTGATGGATTCTGAGCGAACAGTCCTGGCTGGATATATAACATTAACTGCAGAATGAAAAGCTAATGCTAATTCAATACCAGTCACATCAGTGGTGCCAATAAATAAGTCCCTGAACTGGATTTTAAGCCACTATTTCTTTCTGGGGGCTGTCTGCTTATAGAATTGGAAGCTTTTCAGCATTTCATACAGGCTCCAAGAACGTATCACTTTACTTACTGAACATTATAGAAAAGGCCACCCAGGAGGAGTTTTACATCCCCTCTGGCACAGCAGCAATACTTAGCGTTTGGGGAGGAAAAGAGCAAAAAGAGCCCTGCTGCACTTCTGATAATTTTGCAAAGCAATTTGATTCTTTGGGGACGCCTGAACGAGCCTGTGGCTTTTTGCTTTTTCCTTGTGAGAGCCTGGGAATTACAGGGTAGTTTATAAATCAAGATCAAGTGCTCTGACCTCGCACAGGCGAGGAGGAGCGCAGCCGGGCAAGCGGAGGCGCCTGCCAGAGAGGGGCTGGGATGCAGCACCCCGGGTCTCATGGCGTGGCACCGTGCCGTGCCCGGGGCTCTGCAGCACCCACCAGCCCCGGGAAAACCAGCCCTCGACGTGGGAGCAAGGACGTGGCCACGTGCAGCAGACGTGCAGGATGAAGCCTGGCCGTAGGCAGCACGAACCAAGCATGCTCCTCGCCCGAGCGAGCTGGACAGGGGGGCAAGGCCTGGCGTACAGCGTGCCACAGCCACCAGCCACGGATCAGGGGTTTCTCCCCCAATGGGACGTGCTTGCGCAGCTGCAAAGCCCTGCTGATGCCAGTGAAGGTGTGACAGGGATGTAACCAGGCCAGGCCAGGCCGCCCCACTGCTTTTATTAGCTCATTTGAATCAAATTTCTGTGTACAACTGGATTAGACAGTTGTTCTTCAAAGGTTACACCCTACACACCATTAACATTCATGTGTTTTTCAGATGAGATCATCTGAGCAATTGCTTTCCCAGCGGCTCCCATGATGTACGGGCTGCTGACAGTTTAATTTTCCATTACTTCCATCCAGTTTGCAAACTCACTGCCTACTTGATCACCGAAGGATAACAACTGCTTCCAAAGAATTCGAACTGCTAATACACGGTGTGTAACAAAGCTGCCTGGCTACAGGATCTGAGTCCCGATCAGCTGATGAATAACTTTGGTTGCCTGCCGCAAGCAAATCAAAGCCATGACAAAAAAGGTGCTCAGGTTTCTCTCTGCCAGCCTCCCGCACTGTTTTTTGTTCAGGATAGCTGATCCTCTGCTCGACAACTTCTTCACATCACCCCATTGCACTGTCATGCTAAGTGTAATTAAAATAATTAAGACAACTCTAACGAAATTATTAACAAAGCAGGATAGGAAGCATCGTATCATTCTTCCTGAGAATTAAAACAAACTAAACAAGGAACCTTCTCCCAGTACGAACCTCCTGGGAATCAAAGGAAAAGTCTCATCAAAACCAGGCACTAAGCAAGCCGTCGCTCTTAGTTCACCTCGCATTAGTGTGCTCACCTTAACATACTGCAGCGTTTCCAAAGCACTGCCCACCTCCGGGGAATCTGGAGTCTCCCAAGGAAAACACCCCATCACATCCCACCTCGAGGAGCCTGTGCCGGAGCAGCGGTGGGAAGTCCGCTGCCGGCAGGCAGAGCCAGGCCCCAGCCGCCGCCGGGGACCCCACGGCACAACGGGAGAAGGGCAGCTGAGGGAAGACGAGCTGTACAACCATTACTTAATAATTAATGGCATATACAACTACTATTCTGCCTCCCCAAGAAAAAAGCCACGCAGTCTCGCTGAATGTAGGCTCCTCCACAGGGCAGCCAAGCTGCAGAGCCTGGACACAGAACAGCTTCTCCCAGAGACATCAGTACCGTCTGGGGGCCAGTTATGTGGAGTACAAGGACAAGGATTAGCACCCAGGTGAAACTGGGGCAGGCAAAGCAATGCTCAGACACCAGAGGCGGCTTTAGTCTCTTTCCTAAATTGGAGCACTCCAAAAGCAAAGAGGTTTTAGCAATTCCTCCCTACTTGGAGTAGGGAGCAGCTGAGGTCAGCGCCGAGGTCACTGTGTCCAAGCATTCCCTTGAAACAGTGAGCATTAAAAACTAGCTATTTTTCATAAAAAAGGAATGAGATTGCCTTGTATTCATTTGACAGCATGAATTAGTGTGTTTGAAAAGCACCAAACACTAGCATTGTTTTAACATCTATCCACCTAAACCCTCCATTTCAGAGACAGCAGAAGCAGGTGGAAACCATAGAGTTCAGCACAATTACATTAATTTTATGCCAGGTTTTAATTTGGCATGGTAATCCTAAAATTCCATTATCATACCTGTTAAGGCAAGCAGGCACCATATAAATTATACAGTTATATGCACTCTTAAGCTGAAAGCATTTTTCATTTTAGACAAGTACAACAAATGCTGCCAAACTCAAGGAACAACATCACTTAACAGCTTCAGAAATTGTTAACCTATGAAAATGTGAACGATGATTAGAAAAAAGACCTTTCCCCCCGATACGGTTGATAGACAGTTTAATCCCCAGATCCCCACTGTGAATTTTCCATTTTGTTTTGCTTTATTAGCTTCAATTTTGAAACTACATGAGAAAGAACAAGGGAAAAAAAGAAGACGTAACAACGAGAGTTAATCATATGCAGTGAAAAGGTTATGCAGCCAATGCAAATTCAAGGGAGCAGCAATTCCACAAAGACAGAACCATTTTACTGTAATTTACCATGCAGTGGAGAGCTTGGTTTGGTTTTGACACCCGAGCCACAGCGCATAAATGGATTATTTGATGGTGGCACTTTTTGTTAGAAAGTCATTCTTTAGCCTGCATCAGCCAGGGCACTTGGGGTGCACAGCTCACCCGCCAAACGAAGGGGTAAAACTTACCATTTATACGAACACCACAACTGCTGCCAAACCATCACGCTGCTTCTGCAGCAAAACTCTCCCCAGCAATCCCATCATCCTCGTCCAGCACAGTCCAAGGCAGCTCAGTCCCAGGTTACGTGGATGCTACACCGGCATCCCCAGGAGGTCTGGGGCAGCATCGTGAGCAGCCGCTTCTCTGCTTTTTTATGCTCGTCTCAGGACAGAAGGCAGGGAAGGCAGGGGGAGTGTTACCACCAACCCCAAAGGCCTGAGCCAGATCCACAGATTTATCCAGGTGCTTACATTCACACTGATTTCACGTGGGACTTGGATGACTAAATAAACACCGCTGTGGGTACAGGTGTTACAGTTCTATTGCCATGTGTTGCACACAAACATAGAATCAGAATCACAGAATCACAGAATGGTTTGGGTTGGAAGGGATCTCAAAGATCATCTAGTTCCAATGCCTCTGCCATGGGCAGGGACACCTTCCACTAGACCAGGTTGCTCCAAGCCCCATCCAACCTGGCCTTGAACACTGCCAGGAAGGGGCAGCCACAGCTTCTCTGGGCAACCTGTTCCAGTGTCTCACCACCCTCACAGCAAAGAATTTCTTCCTAATATCTCATCTAAATCTCCCCTCTCTCAGTTTAAAAACCGTTCCCCCTCATCCTATCACTCCATGCCCTTGTGAAAAGCCCCTCTCCAGCTTTCCTGTAGCCCCTTCAGGTACTGGAAGGTGCTATAAGGTCTCCCTGGAGCCTTCTCTTCTCCAGGCTGAATAGCCCCAACTCTCTCAGCCTGTCTCCATAGCAGAGGGGCTCCAGCCCTCTGGAGAGCTGTGTGTAACTTTACGGTAACCCCTGCCATAGGCAAAATGAGCCACCGTGCACAGTATCAGCAAAGCAATTACAGTGATGAAGACAGCCTTGGTGTTGGGGGGTGAGTTACGTGACTGGGATGGATCCACAGGACATTGTGCTGGGGAAGGAGTTCAGTCCCCTTCCTCTCCCATGAAGTACTCCAGCCTCTGGCTGACTTGCACAGCCCACAGCTTCTCTGAGGAGTAGGAAAGAAATCATGGGGCTGTGCTGGAAATGCCAGTGGGGCAGTACCAAAAGAGGGCAACAGGAAAGTAACGAAAGAGGGCACAAGGTTGTGGTGGGAAGGATGTTGGAAGGGAGTCAGGGTACCTTCAAATGACAGGGCAGTCTGGGGTCATGTCACAGCCACCCACAGCGAGAGCAGTGCTGAGAAACCTGGCCTTACTAATGCTCATGTATAAAATAAAAATTCAGGCATAGTATAAGTGCTCCCCAGGTGTTACTCCTTAGCACACTGGTGAGGATGCAGAGCGCAGCCAGCTTTGGGGTGATGCCTGTCTGCACCCTACAACATACCTGTCCCTGACAGGCAGTGAAAAGTGCTTATGTCCACCCAAAACTGCCAGGGGCACATCAAGGACAGACTGACTCTGCCCAGCTAGGATAGGGCCAGAACACTGCACTCCACACTTACTCTGATAAAGATGATGCTGGATGCTTGAATGGCTTTCTCTATACATTTCCACTGGATTTCAGTAAGTTTAAGGGAAAAACTGAAAACCTCAAGCCCTGATGAGCACCCCTAGCTGCACGCTGGGCTACTGACTTCAGGACAGACTCACCTATTGAATTGCCAGCACGTGCCTTGACAGATCCCTTGTCGAAACAGGAGCTATTCCAACCACGCGGAGCATGGGAGATGCAGCTGGAATTCAGCATAATGCGATACACACTACTTACAATAAGGCATCTCTGGGGATGAAGCTGCTACTTGGCAAGCAGGATAGAAAGGAGGCATGCTTAGGGCTGCCAAAACCACTGAGGATACACTCACAACACTGACCCAACAGCTTTTGTGCCATCCTCAGGACACGGACCTGCGAAGGCAGCACAGCCAGATGTGACATGTGAGCCCATGCTGCTCTGCCATGCCCAGGAAACCCACTTCGAGACCCTGGCTAGTAAAGAACCGTATGAAGGAAGTCAGAAAGCCCAGGTACGAGCCCACCAAACCCCGCCCAAAGCGCTGGTGCCTGGCCATGCAGCCCTCTAATCTCTTGGCAATCACTGATCTCCTCTATCTCATTTCAGGGCTTTTTTTTCCCTCCCCCAAAAGAGGAAAGCTTGTTGGATAAAGCGTTTGCTCCAGGGGAGCCTGCCTTTTGAATGGTTAAAAGGAAAAAGTACTTCTTTCTGGAGTGAGAAAAGGGACAACATATAAAAGACCAGTCCAGCACCTTCATAAGGAAATGGTATTGTGCTTTTTGATAATAAGCTGTGCCTTTTCTAGGAAGTGGCTACAGAGCATTAAGTATATTTCTGAACAAGTTATTTTGAGGTGGCAAGCCATGGTGCTCTCCTCAGAAGAGTTTATATTATTGGTACCTTTACAGACTTACAAATATTTTTTAGACAACAAATGAGGCTGTGCAATAAGCAAGCAAACTGTAAAGAGCATTTGAAAATCAACCTAATGATGGATTTAGAGGCTTAAAGCAGCTCTTTTACTGTATTTGTTTGAATCTTTAACTACACTCTTCATCCCCAGCAATCAGATGTGATACTGAACTGGAGAGCTTTGTAAATCATGTTATGCTGGGTTTGGTGTCTTTGATCAATCACTTATTTCAGGAAGACAAAGCGGCTGAATTGCTGCTGAGCTTTGTCAAGTTAAACATGGAATTCTACAGGAAGGTTTTTAATTAGGTTTCAGGCCGACAGAAGCAACCCCTAAGTACTACAGTAGTGCTCGGCTGGGCGATGCTGCCTTGCTCTGGGTGTGCCTCTGGGCTTCATTTTTTTAATGACTGACACTTCTATTTATAGAGTCAATACAAGGGAGTTGCTTGGAAGGGAACATTTCTGAATACGTTTCAGTGTACACAGATTTGAGTCACAAAGTCTGTTAACATACAGTTCCTGGTACTGGCCCCTTCCATTTAATCTCAAGATAAGAGTCTCTGCTCCACCCATGGCAGTGACTGCTGCCGTTGCTGCACTCTGGGCTGTTCTCTCCTCTTAGCTGAGGGCCAGCGGTGTAAGCGAGAGCTTCTTCATCGTCCCACCATAACTTAACCTTAACCATCATCAAACCAAACCAGATTTTGCTTTCTGCGTCCAGTTCTTTTCCTAAGGTGACACTTGAACAGGCAGTGCTGCTCTCTAGTAGCTAGAAGCAAAACCAGCAGCTGACAGGTACCATCTATTACCTTCACAGGAGAATAACCCTGGATGGCTTGGAAGATTAGTGTTAGGGTACACACTTCTGGTTTGATGGCATGAAATGAGCCCCAGGCTGGTAATAGTCAAAAGTAAATGCTACTGGTGTTCAGTATCCTCTGTAAAACAGGACTGATGGGTGTAATCATTCGCTACGAGATATACGCGCTCCATAATTGGTAATCTCAGCCCTGCATTCCAAACTTAAATGGGCACATATTAGTGCAGAAGTTGTGTTATCGGCGCCTGTTCTCTGGTCAAACTGAGCATTTTGCCCTCCAGGAATGTAGTTCTGTCATCTTGCAGAGACCGAATTCACAAAAAGTTAATATAACAGGGAGAAAATACTCAGAAAAATTAACTGAGGGTGCGTTATGTGCCAGAGAAAGGACCTCAGTGTTGATAAATGAGAGGGAATTAGAGGACACACCGATATTGTGGTGAAGACACAGGACCATGCAGGTGCATGCTGACCTGCAGTGCGGGGTGGTAAGGGTTTTTGCATCTGCTTGAAAATTGTTGTCTTTTGCAAAGGATCAATGCTCTGTGAGCTACTGTCAGACTCCTTCTGGGGATTATGGAGCTGCCATAGGTGATCACTGAAATGGGTCTGTAGATTGTGCTCATGTTCAGCTCGTTTGTGCTCATCCATAGCTCAGTGACTGGAAATTGGCAGCAGCTCCCATTTTAGGCTGACCTGGGGAAAGCCAGTGAGAAATTCCTATGTGCATTTGGGATCCCTCCATGCTCCTTTAGGGAAGGTGAACCTGAACGCTTGTCATGTTTTGGAAGAAACTTGAATTTGAATTTCAGTCTTTCCAAGTACATATTCCTTTTTGGACTCTGGGTTACCCGTGCATCCTTGGATGAGATATTTGACTGTTCCAAGTCTTGTCCTCCCCATCACTAAAACGCAAGCACTGCCCAGCCTGTGAGAATGCTGTGTGAAGTGCTGACACAGAACTAAGGAAAAGACATCTTTTATAAAACTTTTGGAGATGGCTCATAGAAGAATATAATCAAACCCTGACATCTGCTCAGAGATTATTCAGGCATCTGCCATGCACAGAAACATCTGGCAGAATAAAATTCACCTAAGAACATCATAAACCTGATCCCAAGAGTAACTGGTGCAACTGGTAATTCAGCACTTCTGCGCTGAAGAATCTACCACCATATCACATTAGAGATGAGGGAGAGTCTGGACATACCTCTCTCCTCCAACCACACATGGCCAGATGCTGAGCCCCACCTGCCAAAGGGCTTCCCCAGCTGCAGCACGGCCCCTGCCATGGAAAGGGTGGCTGCCCTTGCCTGCCACTAGAAAGATGGGATCATCAGGCATGAACTAGACCCATGTTTTCAACAAGCCTGGAAAAAAAAAGTCACTGACCTTGGTTAGGCACAGGCACACATCTAAAAGGCAATGCTGCCCTCTGTTACGTCTTCAGCTACTCACTCACGCGTGGCTGTGTACGCAGAACCAGCTACTCCCGTCGCAGCTTGGGGCTTTGATTTAGTCCAATGACATGGAATAAAGAGAGCAAAGCTGGCTCCTGAAAGAAGCTGAGCACCTCCAGTTCCTAATGAGCTTCAGAGACTTAGAGAAGGCGTTCTGCATCCAGTAAGGACAAAGTAATCTACTGTAAGTTATTGTAATTAGTTTTCAAGTCCTACCCTTCATCCACTGCTTTTTCACTATATAAATTAGGTATTAACATTTGAATGAAAATCAATATATTCACCTTGTCATTTTGTATTAGTACCATCCAACTTCATGGATTAAAACTAGATGAAAGAGATTTTACTATCAGTTTAGAAGATAACTTTTATTTTATCTTTATTTTGGTGTGTTATCTTATTGATGAGTTCAATATGGAAATTTCAAGGCAATCATGAGTCCAATGTAATCATTCTGTATAAAACTGTATGAAAAATACGTTTTAAAATGAAAATGTACTAACAACGTATTATCATGCCCATTTTTAAAAATAAATTATAGAATTAACAGGAAATAAAGATTATTCCTTATTCATATTAGGCTTGACTCCAACACTGGTAATCAGATTGACTGTGAAATAGCTCCACAAATACTTTTCTTGTACTCAGTGGAAGTACTTAGGTAGGTAAATACTGCTGGGCCCTGGCAAAAGTGGGAGAACCTGGGCTTCTCTGATTCAAAGGTTTATTATTAACAAAACCCTCAGTTGCTCAAACCCCACAAAATGGTTTCAACTGAACAGTCACACCACTAGTCGGAGAAAGGCACACATGTGATAAAGGAGGAGAATGAAAAAGCTTATTGACGTGTTGATACACAGCCGATAAGGAAAACAAAAACCCACTTAAAAAAAAGCAGTTGAGTTTTAGTCGAAGTCAGAAGCAGCATCTGGTCTCTTTTCTCTCCCAACGTCAAGAAGATGTTTGCCACGATGCTGAAGACATTTCCAGTTCTAGCCATCCTTACAGGTAAGAATAACAAACTGATCGAAATAGCACTGCAATAAGGGAACTTGTTGAAATAAGAGAGCAGGTGAACTTGACTGCCAAACTAGGAGAACATTCAAGATCTATTTCAGGATGGAATGAAAATCATGGCTGCAATGCTGTGCCATTTTGTGGAAATCGGCAAGCTGACCACAGACTGGTAAGAGTTTTTTGGTCAAGAACAGAATTTTAGCTTTGGTAAATTAATGCTTCGCTCTAAAGCCAGGAAGAAGCAAAGAGCTCTCATGTAGAGCTTTAGGGTCTTTCAAGGGTTTCCAGGTTAGTTTTTGTCACATTTGGCTTTTGTCTCCCCTTGATAATAGCCCTGGAAAATGCTGCCTCGGTCCCACCCCCACCAAAAAATTTTTGGGGATGCTTAACTTTAAGCATGCAAATAATCCTTTGGATTTCCCTCAAGTTAAATGAGGACATAATACTTTGTGGAATCTAGGAATTATATGGTATATTAAAGATTATAAATATTCATGTTTCAAGGACATTTCATTGTGCTAAGCTTTAGTTTTAATATATACAGAAGCAGACATTTTCAGTCTGATGCTCCATGGCGATGAACAGTCTCTGTATCCACTAAAGAAAATGGAATTTAGTTTCCACATTTTCAAGATGGAATTAATCTGGTTTGGATATCAGAGAAATATTTTAAATAGTTGCTCCTGATGTTTCAGTGTTACCTCTCACACACACACATAAACCCCACAGATTTCTGCCTTAGAAATGAAAAGTAATTCAGTGTTAGTACCACTGCTTTCCAAAACAATGTTCTCTAATTTTAAAGTTCTGGATTTAAGACTAGCAGTGTGCCCATGCTGATGGGTGCCACTGACTGGGGGTTTCTGCAGCGGCCAGGAAAAGACCAGCAAACTTGGATTTACTTCATAAGCATTAAAAACTGGATGGGACTTCAGTGAAAGTGGGCAATTCCCAATTAACTGCAATGACTTTGTAGCAGAGAAGCAGTCTTACCATAATATTAATGAGTAGAAGACACGGATCAACTATTTTTAGCAATTTATGGTCCTGTTCACACTAGCTTTTTTCACTGAATTACTTCTTACTCATGCACTTTTTTCCATTTAACCCAAAATGTACGAAATGGGATTATGAGTTTGAAACCGTAAACAGCAAACTAAATGCAAAGCAAAACTCCCATTAACTTCCGTGATGAGGGAACAGGCTCTGCGGGTCCAGTACACTCCATTTGCAGTCAAAACCTCCATCTTACAATTAGTGGTGGCTTTAAACAGCCTCGCTGGACAATGGAAGTTTGATAGGTTTTGGCTTTATATTTTTACTAGAGAGAAGCCTATTTCCACTAAATGTATTTCTTCAAAATACACAGCTTCATGGAAACTAGAATGCTTTGTGGAGTCGTTTCTGCCAAAATTAATTTCTTCTGGAAAAGCCTATAACAGCCAGGCTCTGTGGCACTCCTGACTTCGAAAACAGAATGATAAAGGAAATACGTGGAGCAGATGACTGGAAAATGGATGTTCTCAGTAGAATGACATCGTGTTAATATACTGTAGCTTTAATCCTGCAAAGAGCAGAAAATAAATACATGTAAACCTGGAAGGATTATTGTGGCAAGGAACTACCATCCTCTGGCCAACTCTAATTCTTAAAGCTGAGAACAGTGAACTGAGACATCTAAAATAAAATTACATGGCGCTTATATTAGATCTCAGCAAGGATTAAGCCACTGTGAACTCACAGGATGAGAAGGACTCGCAGCCAGCACTGGGATCCCCTCTTTCCCCAAGGCAGGTTTGACACATTTAGGTCAGTCTCCAGCCATTCCTGTGAGACTGTCTTCACAGATAATGTAAATCTTCCTGCAGTTTAAACCCGCTAGTTCTCATCCTAGCTGCCACCAACACACAAAGTAGATTATTCCCTTCTTCCTTGCAGTGACCTTTTACTATTGAAGCCATCAAACAAGGAAAACAGACACCAAAGAGTTCAGACTCTAGGTTCAGATAGGTTTGCATATTGTAGCAACTGATGAATCTGCAATATTTACATGGTTAAAAATGTCAAAATAGATTATATTTCTCTTTTAAACAATGCTTTCTCTCATAGGGCTGATAACTTGAGCAAAATACTCTTTTGGTATTACTGGAGGTTCTGCTTAAACTCTCAAAAGCAGCACCCTAACATAAGATGCACAGATGTTCCATTGAGAAGAATATTTTGTATGTTTTACACCTCTATCATTCATACATGCAATAAGCCCACGTGAAAATTATTATTGTAACATGAAGTTCTCACCTTGCCTGTTTTGCATAGAAAGCTCCAAGAGGCTTATGTTTTCCATCACATTCAGAAGAAATATATTCTCCATCAGAATCTTTAGACAGCAGCTTTAAAACTGGACTCAGCAATCTAGCAAAACCCTGAAATTCAGGCTTATTTTTCTGACAGCTCTAGCTTTGTTGCTGTATGTCACCAGTGCTAGTAACTTATACGGAGGGCAGAAAGACAAATACTGTACAACGGTGCTTCATTCCTTTCATTAATATGACTGTGTAGCCAAGACTGATCGACACATTGTGGGAAAGGGCTCACAAGTTCTGTTTGCTCCCTTTCTGCTTCGAGCACAACAGAAAGGGTTGATCAAATTATCACAGAATTTCTCACAACCCACATAATAAAAGCAGTTCTAAAAAGCTTGATTTGATGTTTCCAATGTAAAAGCATTGGAAAAGAACAGCTTCTGCATGTAAGCCCTAAGAAACCTGTGGAGAAAGGCTGCTGGGCTCCAGGCTGGGGGAACCCAACAGCATCACTGAGTCCACATCAGGGCATAAGAATGTAAGACGAGAGAACACTGTAGGAGATGGTGATCCATGGTAAAGGAGGTCAGCCATCTGAAGGAATAACTGCAAAACAAGAGGGCGAGAAGGGTGTAAACGAAGCCCAGGCACAGCTGCAAATGAGAGTGAAAGGTGCAGGAGAGCACTGCGAGTGCAGAAGAAAGGTTTGGTTTAGCCACAGGCTCTTAGTGAGAAGACAAGTCTCTGCAGGTGAGAACAAGTACGTTTTTAGGAACTCTGCTTTGTCAGAATATTATTTGTTTTAAGGGCACAGGTATTCTGGGGGATTTATCTGCTTGTTAGCTTTTACCCACTCCCAGCTTGTTATCTTGAAAATTCCCACACAAAGCCCAAGGGAAAGTGAACTGAAAAGGAGAAGGACTAGACACGTCCTACGGGTTTCTTCGATGACGCAGGGAGCAAGGCACTCCCGCATGGCTCCCAGGCTCGGCCCCCGGCTGATCTCTCTTCACCACACTTACTGTCCACAGGCCACGTCAGCAGCATTGTGGTGACCGTCCCTGAGAAGATAGTGAATGTCACTACAGGTGGAAATGCAACCCTCCTCTGTACATACACGAGTTCTGAACCGCTGGGAAACTTCTTCATTCAGTGGAGCTTTTACAGTGCCAAAGAGAGCCAACTTCATACCGTAAGATATTTATTTATTATTAATGTGAAGTTATATTTAAGATATCCTTAAGTCCTCAAAGCATCTTGTTATGTTTGATAGTCTCATCCTCACTACAGACCAGGGAGGCAGGCAATGTTGGTGTTCCCACCCTAAAGACAAGGGACTGGGGTACAATGAAATTTAGGGGCAGATGCACAAAGTTATCTAGGCTTCCAGTTCCTACTGGCATGTCTGAATTCCTTTAGAAACTTATGAGAAGGTACAAAAGGGATTCAGATGCTCAAACGACTTGCTCCAAGTCACACAGGCAGCGTGAAGCAGAGCAAAGACCAGGTGTCCAAAAATCACACAAGCGCTCGAGCCCCGGGACCAGCTCCCTCTTCTCTTGTCTGGCAGATATTTCCTGCCATTGTGAAGGCTGCTTTTCTGGTGAGATGCCCTTGCTTGTGACAACGTGTCCCCCACTTAAGGGTCAAATGAGAGCTCCTTGACTCAGCCGCTGTGTTGCTATTCGGCGGCTCCGTTACAGGAGCGGTGCACAACACCAGGCTAGTGGCATGAAGTGAGCAGCGAGCATTTTGGCCGGACTCTGGAGAAAGTTGTCATAGCAGGAAATCCACCACAGCAAACTTGTGGTGGTATTTCGCGTCACCCCACGGGTGTCGTTGTGGTAGCAGAACAGTTACAGATCAAAGGCAAATGCTCCCTGCCGTTCCTGAGACCCCGAGAGGCAGCAGAGCCAAACAGTATCTCCCCGCCGGGGTATAACGAGGCCGCGTGGTAGGTTGGAGTATCAGCACGGAGGCAGCATCAGGACTGTGGAGGACACCAAGTACTAGACAGCTACGTGCTGTATCTGCTGCCCGAGCCTCTCATATGGCTGTAAGGACCTTGCAGAGCAGCCTGGTCTGCCTGGAAGGAGTCAGGGATGGGGTGTGTAACTTCCTACACATCCTCACACTACTGCCCAGACCTCAAGCTATCCATTAATCTTACTTTTTGGTGGAAAAATTAATCTGTGAATCTCACTCCCAGCATAACATGCAGGGTATGAGTTCCCATCAGCTCAGTCCTGACAGGTGCTGAGCAATCAGCAACACCTTTCTTTATAAGAAGAGATGCTGATTAGAAGTTACTGCATCCTTGAAGATCCCTGTGATTTTTTTTCCATGCCCTAGTGTCCAGCTTGTGCCTGTTAGACAATCAGTTCCTGTGCTCTCCCATTGTTTTTACCCTGTTGCTAACATTTTTTTTTCTAAAAGTTCAATCCTCCTGCCTGGTGTTACTCCTGAGAGCTGATGCAAGGAGATTTTACTTAGAGGAGTGTCACAGTCCACACCGATTATATTCTTGTCATGTTCACCGATTTCCTACTAATATTATGTTAGGAGGTTTGCCATTGCTGATAGAGCTACACCTTCTGTTTGGTTACCAACTACAGCAGAACTAGACTGTCTGTAGTTTGCAGAATGTACAGCATGTAACACATTTGGCATTGAACAGCAATAGCCAGTATGTAAGAAACAGCAATTTAAGGTAAGACAGAGCTGCTCACCCCCCTGCAGTATATCACAGCCACAGATAAAGACTGTACCGGTGCTAAGTACAAACGCTGAGCCCATCCCATGTTCTGACTCGAGCTCAATGCCAGACCAACACCTTGCCTGACTATTGTATGAATAGTTGTTACTCATCACTTACTTTTTTCAAGTCAAAACCATTTTATTAAATGAAGAATTATTCATGAAAGGTGGTAGCTGTAAGTTTCCTGAGTAAGTAGCATATAGTACAATACATTATAATTTCGATCCAGTACGTTACATCATAAATTTTCATCACTTGTTCAGGTGGGAAGTACAGCACTGAGACAGGATCAAGCCTATCTTCTCCAGATTTGGTTAGAGTCTCTCTGTTCTACTTGTGTCAAATTTTCTGTATTTCAAGACTATAAATGCAATACATTTTCTGGTCACAACCAAGAGAAATAAGCAGATTGTAGTTGCAAGTATTTTAGAGGGAGAATCAGACAGTTTCAAGAGATCCAGGAGGAGAAAACCATTTGTAAACTGCGACCAATGAGGAGAAAATACCCCATGAGGATTATAATCATAAAATACTGTGGGTGGTTCAGAACATGCTCGACAAGAACTAACTGATGTGAGGCTACCAAATGTGAGGGGAACCTTACGGATCAATCCCTTCAGCACCCGCTCCCGCTGCAGGCAACGGGAAAGCCGTGCCTATAAGGACTGTAAGGAACACTACTGGGAAAAACTGCATCTGGTTCTCTCCCCGTCTGAAACTAATTTCACGGTAAATTCACTTTCACACCGCAACACGCATGCATTTGTAATGGCTGATTTGCATTTTCATTAAAGAAAGTCGGTTCAATCTGGAAAGGCCACGGGTTAGTGACTAATCCCGTTCTCCTTGAACACCGAGGTACAATTTCCTTCCGCTGCAGCACCAGTCATCCTTGGCTCGAGGGCTCAGCGAGGCTCCGAGCATCCCCTTCGCTCCTCTGAGCCTGCCTGCGTGCCTGGAGGGTGCATGTGTGTGAGGAGCTGCAGGGCTGGGGCACCGCTCTCTTTAAAATGCGTTTAGCAGCCCATTCAGTCCTGTATTACTTGACTGTGTATCCTTTTACCCCAACATGGCAATTCCTTACCATTTTGAACCTATTCACAATAAAATTAAGCGTGTTAATGCAAGCACTGGGAAGAAAGAACTGTGACTGCTTGTGGGAAACAAAGTTTAAGAAATGACACAACACAGCTGAACGTGCAATTGGATTTTCAACCTCCCTCTGAACCCACAGCGATACGAGGTTCCTATTTGTATTTCAGGCTGGTGACTTTTCTGAGTTTCAGAAAGGACTGAGGGCCTGAAAGCATGCATGTTTTTCTCCTCCAAGTTTAAACAAAAAATAATCTCTCTTTCTACAAACCTGGCTTTGCCCCGGTTGCTTGGCACGTAGCTGAAGTTGTGCTTCACATTTTGTTCCAAGCAGGAACTATATGCATGGCGATGGAGGAGATTGCCAGCTTTGGCTTTCATTGTTTAGGTTAAAGAATACTAAAATGCAAGTCAAAAATACATTTAACTTGCTGGTAAGATGACAAAACCGACTGAATTGAAAAGGCTGGCACCATACCTTAATGAAGAACAGTAGCTTGCATTTTAAGTGGGATAAAATGATTTAATTTTATGAGATATTTAGATTCTTCTAAAATGTCAGTAATAAACAAACAAACACTTCCTTATAAATAGCATATATTTTCCTTGAAAAAGTTTGTTGAAAATTCTGTCTCCATTCAAAATTTGCCATTTTTTTCAGCAACTAAGCAGATAACATTTTCAAATTCCATTTTTTTTTTAAAGTTGAAAATTTCTGCCAAATATTTTCAAGACAGGATACTTAGAATTTTTTGAAAAAAAATGCAGCAAATACATCTTATCCCACCTGCTAAAATTTTAAATATTCCTGACATTTTACTAAATGCTAGATGTCTTGATGACCATGTTATTCACATGGGTAGTATGTTCACAATAATAAGATTAAGCAGAAGGAATGTTCTCCACAACAAATATGGGGGGGGGTAAATCTTGATTTTAGTAAATAATGTATATTTACATAATTGAGAATATGGCCCTTCCTCTTTACAGTGGCAGCAAATAATAGAGCAAACTATATAAAGTTAGAATTAATTAAGGCAAATTTATGTCATTAAGGTGCCTTTGGCTTGAAGTATTAATGAATGTGAGCTTTGAATTACTGGATTTTAGGACATAACATATAATGAGCACAGAGGCCACAGGTACCCTTTTTAAAAAGGGTGTCAGTATTTTACACTGCCACTTACGTTACAGGTTCTGCAGTGGTTTGAGATACACAGGCTCAGGTACAGTCCTGTCTGGAGTGAAATCAGTAAGACCAGGATGAGGACTAGTGCCAGGGTTAATTTAATGCCCCAGAGCATTCAGCAACAGACTTTACCTCGCCCCAAGGCGAGGCAGCGCTGTTCACTAGTTCGCAGACCTGCCGCAGATCTGCCGCCCAGCCTGGCTCTGGGAAGCTGGCCGGTGTCTTTGCTGTTTGCTCCAGGGTTCTCACACCCTCTCCCGCACTGCCCACCTCACACAGCGTTGGTGCAGGTGCTCCGCAGTTAAAAGGCACGGCAGTTACACCGGAGAGGGTGAAATACCGCAGGCAGACAGCGTGATGAAAAGGGAGGCAGCCAACGGCGGCAGGGCAGGTGTTTGCGGTGCTGCTTTGAAGGCAGCGCAGCTACACACAGTGTGCGAATACAGATCTTTTACTAATTGGAGCCTAACTCTGCTCTTTTCCTGAGAAGTTTCTCCAGAGGAAGTAATTCCCCTCGTTTGAACTAAACAATGTAAATATCAACTCATGGAAAATAAGACGCCATACATATTTTTAACTTTTTCTTCTTGCCATTTACCCCTTAGCAACATGTCCCTTTAATGGTAAATTTAATTTTTAAATAATAACTCCCAGCCAAGGATCCTGAGAACTTTCCAATACTGAACTATCTCTATTTTACACGTAGACAAACTGAGGCAAACCCTACTTATTCAGCTCACCCAGGGTAACAGAGTATATCACAGCCTGGTTTGTAAGGTGAAGTCTCGACTCCTGCTAAGATCTACATCTGTGCTTCATTTCATGCTCTGAGTCACTCGGCTGGCCTCGGTGCAAAGCACCTAAGTAAATGTTTGAAAGATCGAAGCCTGCTGTTGACTCTGCACAGGCGAGGCTACGGCCTTACAAAGCTAAATTCAACTCCTGAACCTAACCAGGGCCACACCTTGAGCCTCCAGCCCAGGCCACCCACCGTTCAGTAAGGGAAATTAGCAGAGACACTGCGTGGCTACCCATGACACGCTCTGGGCAGAATCCTTGATTGAAATTTTAAATTCACTAGACGCGTAAAGGTCAGGAATGACTGTTACTTGTAAGAGAAAATTACTGATAGACTTCTCATGAAAATATTCTCTAAAAAAAAGGCAAGCTTGAAATATTTGCTAACAGTGACATTGATGCTGCTTTGGTAAAACTACCGATGGGCAGTTGAGAGGGAAAGAGAGTTAGCAGCATGGAACAGCAAGAATATCTTCCCTTTATTTTACATATTGGCTTTCAGCCTGCCAGAGCCCTGTATTCTCATATCTGCACTACCAAGAAAGTAGCACTTAGTGGATAGGGGCAAGGAGAGCTTCACTTACTGCAGACCATACAGAAGAGGAAGATGGCACTGCTCTCTTAGGAGAAGTCTACTCATGTCCTTATACCCAGCCCAAAGCAAGGCACAGGCATGGGCACTGAGCTACCATGTGAGAGCCAGGGGCCAGCCAGCCCTCTAAGTGAGGGGTTCCCATGAAAACTATTGAAAGAACAAACTCCTCCCCATGTAGTATGAGTAGTTCCCGAGACCCCATCACATGCTTTCAGCCACAGACAACCGAAATCGTGTGCTGCAGAGGCTGTCAGTGCTGCAAGGGACACTGGCCTGGGAGCAGAGCAGTGCGTTCCAGCCCACGAGCAAAGATGAGCCTGCGCAAAGCACCTCCTGAAGCAGTACAGGCAAACTTAGAAGTTTGACTTTTAAGACCGAGCAGGCACTTAAAAAGAACAGCTTAACAGAAAGCAGAGGCGACACCTCCAATGCAGAGGAGTGGAGACGCTGTTGTCATGTCATTGCAGTCGGAGTGACTCCCTGGATGTCACTGGGATTACTGGGGACTGCCTGTGGTTATCTCTGGCACTGGGGTGACAGTCTGCAGGAAGGAGATAAAATAAACTGAAACGCTGAAGCAGACAATAGTGAGAACACAAAGGACAGTGGAGACAAGCAGAAAATGGTCAGGTTGTAACGTGTGTTTGGGGCAAACATTAGACTTCAGTCTTAGTTCGCCTAATTTTAGGTGAAACTTAGAAATAAGATTCTGTTGAATCTCACTGCTGACAAGGCTTGAGACATCTTCTGCTAAATCCGCTGAACACGAGGCACCCTGCTCTTGTGAACAGCACTGATGGTATTGATGGGGAGCTGTGTGTGCAGAGAAGAGGCTCTTTGATTTTGGGGGAACATTTAAAGTCTCATTTAACTCTCAGATCAGCACGTTTTTACTCAAATACAGCGTTCCCCGTGTCACGGTATTCTGAGTATGGATGAAAAGTCAGTCAGTCATTGTCAAAAGATGGTGTATGTGACAGATGCACGGGGAAGATGTAGCTGGAGATACAAGGTAAGAAAAAAATCCCCACAATCGTAAGTGAAAAAAAGAGCTAAATAGCTTCTACTAGGTTTATGCTACTGTGAGACTTATACTCCTGTAATGGATTAAAATCTTAAAACCAGCACAAAACTGAGATAAGCTGAATCAGATGCATCATTCAGAATTTTTATCTCACCCTATTTTTTATTGCATTTTTCTCTATTAAAATTATTTTGGATGTAGCTGTTGTTTTTTCCCACAGCTATTCTAGGTGGCTGAACTAGAACCTTCAGGAATACTCTACCCAAAGGGTATCTGAAGGGCATATCCACACACCAGGAGCCTCTGGGCTGAATGGGAGCAAGTCTGGATAGCCCAAATTTGGGGCTACATATTTACATAGCAAAAAAAAAAAATCCTGGATCTCCTTTCTAGAATATAACAACATTTTGAGATGCAATGGGTAGCGAGAGACACGAAGCTGCCTGCTGAACTGGCTTCCTCTCAGCTGTCAGCTCAATGTCCCAGCCATAATCCATTGCAAACTCTCCTTGACTGCAGTGGGATTCCTGTCTCACCAGGAAGAACAGGGTACAACCCAATGTAAATTGAGGTCTAATAACAACTGCTGAAGAGCAGTTAAAACCAAATGCACTGAGAAAACATGTTTGTGCTTGATGCACTGCAGAAATTATTCACTAATAGTTCAGCCACAAGAATGATACTGTGAGAACATGAAAGAGCTGCTCCTCAGAAGCATTTTTCTCCAGTTAAAGCTGCTGAATGATTAATCCTTTAAAGGCTTCTGACTCCATCCCTTTCTTCTTCTACCAATGCGCAACTGTGACAAGATGCTTCTAGTCATTATTAACATCCTCAATTACCCATGCAAAGATCCCAGAAATGCAGGATGTAATATCCCTGCTACAGTCTGGCAGATCAGAGTTTTGACAAAAAATGTGTGAAAAGAAGCTGTGGATGAAAAAAAGGCATTTGGGGCCAGACTCAGTCACATGACACACGTCAAAGAAACCAATGCAGGCATGAGCATTGGCATTCTTATCTAGCCGAGTTCAGAATCCGAGCCTCGGGCTTTAATTAGCACTTTGAGTGTGTGGCATTTGTTCTCTAATTAGATGGTAAGATGCTTAAGGGAGTGATGAACGCTTTTTTCCCTTGTTGTTATTTTATAAATTCTCTCTGTACCCAGAATTCAAAAAAAGATCATGATCTCAAACCAGTAAAGTCATTAATATCCTCCTTTACATTTATCAGTGAGAGACTTTAACGGTTCTTCTTCTAGTAGCTTGAGAAAATGTCAAACAGAAAATGATGAACCAACCCAGTGACAGTGCCCTCTGAACGCCTGAGCTGTACAGCTCTCCAGGGAAAGACACTGAATCAGATGCTGAATACACCAGCCTAGAAAAACATCATCGAACAGGATGCTATAGCTTTGCATCTGCTGGGGGGGGGACAGTGAGAAGGGGCTGGGGGAGGGAAGACAGGTACTGGAAGAGAAGCCATGTCCTGAAACTTCCCCCCAGTCAGGAAATTAAGACTACTGTGGAGATTAAGTGGGACATCTTGTAACACATCTTCAAGTACGTCTCATCTTCCAGTTCTGATATCCAGACATACTAGGCATGTACAGAAATGTGCTGCAATGACACCAGGAGATGGAGGGGGGGAGGAATATTGACCTGGAGATTATGAATGAGTCCATCCAAAGGCATTTGAAAGACACATATTTATGCAAAACCTAGTATGTATTTGTCCTGCCCCAAGAAGAAAGGAAGCAGAGGGAGGTATGTTTCTTCTAATTTACTGCCTGCTTTTTCACACACCACCTCCACCCACTAAGGAAGATCTTTCTATAGCAGTTGTATAAAGAAAACCTGTAGGTGGGTTCCTCACTCTCTGCCAAACATCTGGCAGCCTTTGAAAAGCCTCAACTCAGCATCAGCTTTGCCAACTGCTTCCTCTGTAGGTGAATACTTTCCTCCCCATCACACTAGAAGAGGAGCAGCCTTACCACAAGTCAGGCTAAAGAAGAAAAGGACATGTGATTTCATATACCAGATCCTTTAGAACTGGGGGCACACATAATCTTGTCTCCAGCACCTGGAGTGCATTGAAATCACCAAGATTTTCTTCCAAATGAGTATGATCATTCCCAATTCCCTGTTGTGTTTGTAACCCAGCTCCCCCAAGCAGGTACACAAATAACTGACTCAACTGCCTTGAAAGTCTATGAGTCCAAATCCTTTTCTTGGTTGCAGCAGAAACTGTGACTGTGGAAATGCAGAGTAATTATACCACTGCCTTGGAAAGGTGCGAAGGATGGCTGCTGACACGAGCTTCAGGCACTGCCTGGCCCACAGGTTGAATAACCAACCAAACCGCAATCCTTTCTAAGGCCAGGGAGATGTTTTCTGGGCAACTTAGCTGCTTTGCAGAAACTGTTTTTTCGGATTGTGGAGTTACTAGGGACAACAATTTTAGGAGTGATAATCTTCGCTCTTTTTTTCTGTCAGTTGTGTGATTAGTCATCCCAGGCAGCTGCTCCCATGAAATGTGAAAAGGCACCATTATACAAAAATTTGCATGAGCAAACTAGCTGGTAATGAGAAGCAGCGACCATTACTGCATCCTCAATATTGTTGTTATGCTGGTAAATCATCGACTTCACTAGAGCTGCTCATGATTTGCTTGAGGACATAAAAAGCTTGTTTTTTCAAGAGAAGCACAGCAGATTTCTTTCATATTTTTTTACATTCAAGATGTTGCACTTTAAATATATTTATCACATCAAATTAAAAAGGCTTCCAGGAAAAGCCTAAATTTACAGTTTTCCCATACAGACATTTTAGGGACATTTTAGGTAAAATGGAAAGAAATGTCAATGAGATGTGTGTCTGTAGGAGGGAACATTAGCTGTCAGTTGCCCCAAAATAAAGTCTTCTATATTTTCAACAGAAAACAAGTTTTTGACTTTTGAAATGGAATAGAAATATTTTTGCAAAGATTTTCATTTCAGCTTTTAGAAAGGCACAAATGTGAGTTTTTCAAGGACAGCAAAAAAACATTTAAAATACCCATTTTGAGGGCATTGTTTAAAATGGGCTATGAATTCACAGCCAATTAACCGAAACACGTTCCTCTTAAATGAAATGTCCTGTGTACACAATCCAGTCGTACCTCTGGGACAAGATATACACTCAGTAATTAATCACAACATTACTCAGCCTTTTTGATGTTTACCACCTTCCTTCAGGCAATAAGCACCATACAGGAGCAGAAGAGAGAACAGGCAGGAGCCTGCAGAGGAACTGAACGCATTTCCTTAAGATGTTCCAGTGCCTTTATGTTCATAGTTGAAAAAAACCAACCCAGAAAGATTCTGTTTAAATCCATGAAGAAAAGAAATATTCTCTGCTGTGTTGACACCTGCCTCAGATTTAATGGTGTACACAAAATATTTTCTCTGCATGCATTCAGAAAGGGAGAGAGAACATGGGGGATTATTTTCCCAGTGTATTGTATGAGGGCTTAGCTACGTAATTCACCCTGACTGCAGATCAAATATACCCAGGAGCGCTTGCTCCTCTATAACGTTCACTGGCATGCCCTGACTGCATTTAAGACTCATCATAGTTGCCAGTCCTCTTTCCTAGGAACATGTGCTATAGCTAAGCTGGCACTCAGTGGGTAGCTTCCGCTGCTGTTCACTCTCCCATAAATCCCAGATCCCTCAGAGGTAGACTGAATAGAATTCAGCCCCTTCTTGCAGTAATCACGTCTTTTAGTAGGATGTAATGGGCCTGCCTCTCCTCTCGTGCTGCTGCAAGTCACGCATTACTTCATTTAAGTCATTGTACAACTTAATTTCACATTAGTGTGAAGAGCTGATGGAAGCTTTTTCCTACCCCGCTCAAACAGATGCAACTGATTGAGAGGAGATGCAAATCCAGCCCATCACTGCTGAGATCTGTATAGGAACGCCAGCTTAAGAGCAGCCTGAAGTCAGAAGTCACAGTTCTTGTAACTTCGGACTCTTGCAAGCAACAGTGTATAACACTCTGTTGTTGCTTATACTCGGATAAATGCAGAATGAGACAAGTGTGGCCAGTGTGGTTTTGTAATTACAGGTAGATCATTTTTTTAATGAGAAATTTGCTTAAACCAAACTCCCTATTTTGAACACTCTCCTTCCTTGGGGAATACGAGGGTGTGCAGCCAGACTCTAGTTTTGCAATAGAAGTCCATCTCTAGACATTTGCAAAGCATTAAAATAATTTTTTAAACTGATGGCATCGCACGCAAACAGTGGAAACTGGAGAGTCTACCCAGCTGCTCAGCAGACTGGCTGACCCAGCCTGCCGCTGTGCTCACACCGGACCTCTTACGCTTCCTCACTGCAGCACCAATTTTCCACGTGTTGGCCATGCAGTAGTGTAGCGCTGGTATTCAGAGCCCTGCATCAATTGTACCTGGTGTTTGTAATCCTGGGGCAGGGAAAGATAAAGCCTGGCTGGGGAGTAGGCAAAATTGCACTTGAGAGGGGGCCGAGCTGCAGTACCGGAGCTGCTGGTGCTGTGCAGGCTGGGTTCTGACCTTCATTTCAAAGCCTTATCATTGCACAAACCAGCTGAGCTCTGGCCGTTTTGGGGTGTAGCTTGCCTTAAGCTAATAAAGGCTTTCAGATAACATTGCTTAAAGACTTCAGTCAACACCATATCAGGGTGGATAAATAGAATTAAGAATAAATATGCTTAATTCAAAATGCAATCAGATGATCTGCAAAGTAAAGCAAATTATACTTCTTGCCTGGGGATCTGGAGGGTCCCTAAAGACAGGGAACTTTGACCAAAAGGAAATTTTGATACTAGCCAAGTGTGAGTGGCATTTCACAGGACTCTGTGGAGCTTTTCCCTACAAGCATTTTCCCATTCAAAAACATGTTGTCAGTCCAACTTCAATAAATACATTTACACTGCTGATTCTGGAATACTGTCAGTAGGTACGATGTTAGATCTGTTTGGGTCCCAGCCTGTAACTCTATATGGTTACCTCTCACCAGTTTAAAAAAATGACTGAGTATGCTGGAACTGTTCACTTTGCCTAGGCAATAGACACTGGGGAACATACTGCCTATCCCAAATACTATCACTTTGACACAACACTATCATTAACATCTGAGAAAAATAATTAACGTTCCCTAGTTTTCCACATAAGCTTTGTTCTTTCAGAGCTTGGTTTCACAGCAGAGCTAGACTGGACAGAGTGTGTGTACTCCTTGAGAACAGTTATGTTTACCCCAGAGCAGATAAGATACTGCAGCTCCTAAGCAGACTCAAGGCCCAAGTCTCAGACTACCAACCAGGCTCCACAATGAACACAATTCTACCTCTCTTGTCAGTCAACAGACAACAGGTTTGGGCTTATAAGCTTATGAGGCCAATTCTGCTCCCACAGTGATGTTAAGTACAATTGATACTACTGAAGTCAGTGAAATCAGTCAATGTTAAATAGCAAATTTTTATCTGGGAAGAAATGTTGCATTCCTTAGAGACATTTGCTATGTTTATAACTCTGCAAAACTTTTTTTTACTGTTAAGCAAAAGGGGAACTTCATGATCCCAAATAGGTGCCCCTCCAAGCACCGAGGCCAACAGGTATTCTTGACTTCCACCTACGGTATAAACCCAAAAACCCAAGATAGCCCATGACACTGGCTCTGACCCTGATTACACAAACAAGGAGAACAGCATGGTTGCTCTAATTGCATGTGTGATGATTCTGATGGTGTTCTCATACTGCATTTTTATTGCTGGCAAACTTACTGCCAACAGATCAGGCGCCTTGTTTGCTTACACCTATGTCTTGTGGATTCATTTCAGTTCTCTATTCGCTAGTTTCTGTATTTGGAAAGCTCTGCAGCCATACACATTTTGCAATGACAGGTCCATTCTTGTCACAGTCTTCTACTGAGACGCTTATTAATAATATCACAAGCTATCAGTGCTTCAATTGTGCACGACAGCATTTTTTCACAGAATTGTCATATGACGGTCAACGGTCTCACCTTTGTTTTCGCAAACGCATCAGTCTGTGACTGGAGTATCCATAAAGAACTAGTGTCCATTTACACAACTAAAAAAATCTCATTTCTGAAAAGTTTGTCTTTTAAGAACTGCTAGAAATATATATTCAAATGTACCATGTGTTCATCTCTGCTTTCTTGGGAGAGGGGGCAAGAAAGGGGGCTTGATCAGAAATCACTATATTCCAATTATGAGTACCAAACAAAGTGGGAGGAAGATCTCTCGTTATTAAACTAACAATTGATTCTTTATCACAGATCTATTATTATTCAGGAGGCCAGTCTGGCTCCTATGGAGAGTTTAAGAATAGGATAACAGCTGCAACAGGTCCAGGGAATGCCTCAATAACAATCTCCAACATGCAGCCCTCAGACACAGGCTCCTACACCTGTGAAGTTTTCAGCCCACAGGGTGATGCTGGACAGAGTCAGAAATCTGTGATTGTCAACGTGCTGGGTAAGCGCCTTTCCTCTCTATTGCTGTATTGTAGTTTTCTTCCCATATTATGAAACACTGAATTCATGGCTCAAAATACGTAGGACCAGAGGGAAAAACAGAACTGTGATAAACAAGGCCCATGATGCAGAGAAAGGGCTCACTGACGCACTGACGCAGATTTTTCCCAGGGCTTTGGAGGCAGGCAGAGCCTGGGGTGCCCTCTAGCTTCCAGCCAAAGCAGACCTGGTACCACTCCGCACCTACCCTTGCTTGACCTACAGTAAAATCTCCTTCTCCCACGAGTGGCCTTCAGATTCACTTTGTGCTCTCAAAAAGCTACCTAATATAAGCAGGTAAGTGGATAGCTGGAATTACCCAACTTCATGACATTTTTCATGTAGGAAAACAAAGTGATATTAGCTTTGAATAAAATAAAAAGCCCTTTCAGCCGGAAGTGACAACTTCTCTCTGAAGCCATTACATTCAGCCCCAGCAAAGACCAAAGTTCTACTAATTTTAACTATTGTTGGTCATGGTGACTTGTGTAAATCTAGGGAGAGGCAGCAGTACAGCCCAAGGATTCTGGCTTACCCCCATTCCCAGAAACTCTAGAAACTTAGTATGTGTTGGATGGAAATAGTACAAAGTCTGTTTTGGATGGAAGAAAGCAACAGTTCAACCACAAACAGGCAGGACAGAAAGGATGAAAAGCAGTGGAATGAGATATTTTACTCCCTAATAAGACTGAAGTTTGTACTAACCCCATCTAATCATTGCTTTTATATTGAGAATCCATACCTGGTCAGAGTGACAAATCAAAGTCATACGAGAATGTGATTCCAACATCATTTGCCTATCTGCCAGGAATAAGAAAAAGACATATGTAAACTCAACCCCTGAAAAATCAAAGTACTACTGTTAATTCTCATCTAAAATTCCCCAAAAAAATAGTAAATCTTGGAGGAGATGAGTAAGAGATTGTACTTTTCACATGAAAACCAAGAAAGTTTGTTCATCTATGCACACAAAATTGGGCTGTGTTCATTGCTGGTATAGTTCCGCTGACAGTAATCTAAAGAACCACAACAGCATATCTATAGGTAGGAAATGAAAAATAATAGGTGTCAGTGAAGACAGAATCTTCTCCTGTGTGCAAAGTGAGGAAACGCTCTCAAAACAGACATATTTTTTCACAGAACTGTAGTTAATTTATTTCCTCCACAACTGCAATATACTGAAGAATCAGGCCTTGACCCTCTCCCTGTATATGGAAAAGCTCCTGCCGTGTCCCTAAAGAAAATGAGGCTGCTATGTGGCAGAATGGTGTATGATAAATAGTGCTTGGTCCATATAATTAAGGTAATTGATAGTCTTCATCTCAACACCTCCATAATAATATTTAGTACGCAAATGGAAGAAAGGTAATAAAAATGTATCCTAGGCCATGTACATATATTTAATAATACTCAAATCTTTATGGGAGAGCTTTTGGTCAGATCCATAAACAAGACTCTGCTCTTGGATGGAAATCTGTATATGGGGTTCAGTTCTTTACTTAGAGCAGCACAGCACCAGAACTGAGGTGGCTGCATGCAGCCTCGGGTATGTACTCATGATGTGTCTGTTCTCTTCATTGTTATTTTACAGTCAAACCATCAAAACCTTTCTGCAAAATAGAAGGAACGCCTGAAAAAGGCCATCTAATCTACCTCTTATGCAAATGTGAAGAAGGATTGCCTCTCCCTACCTACCGCTGGTACAAAGTAGATGAGAATACCCTCAAGCCTGTGACTGAACAACTTAGTACGTAACTACAGGACTACCATACCGTGTTCAAGATCTGGAATTCCCTAGTACCAGCCATTTCAAACACTGTGTATCACGTAGGGTAGTCAAAACTTCTCCTCCTCTTCCGATGGTCAATGTCACCAAATCGTATTTTTACTTATTCAAATTGACTGACAGCTGTCACAAACACAGGATTTTTTCTATTTGTTTTAATAAAAAATGTGTGGCATGTTAAAGTCATGCCTATGACATTACTTTAAATTGTTAAAATGGGAGAAATGTTTATGCCTTTACATCTCCTTCCCTCGGAATTTTGAGTGAACTTATACTCAGAATAAGTTAAGTCAATTTGTCATTCAGGTGCTAAGACTTCCGTCCTGAAAATCTCTAGTACCTGTTACATTTTCATTTGTGAAGTTACACTGACAGCAGTATCACCGCAGGTAAAACATCAGACTGACTGATTTGCAGAGTAGGGGCCTGCTTCTCACGTTCTAATACACTCCTGCAGAATCCACTGTAGTAATTCTCAAGGAAGGTAAATGGCTTTTACTTAAAGACTATAAAAAACCCAAAATGAATGAATAATTGGAGAACCCTGTTTCTAATCTCTTTATAGCTCTCACTATTACCAACTAAAGAAAACTGTTTGCCTCTACAGTATACAAAGGGTGATCTGTACCTGCTCTCTGTTTGTCACAGATCCAAAAACTGGCATTCTTTACATTGGCAATCTCACCACCTTTGAAACTGGGTATTACCGGTGCGTAGCCAGCAACGTCCTGGGGAACAGCACCTGTGAGCTTGACCTAACTGCAAACCGTAAGTTTAATCCACTAAAGTAATCACATATTTGATGTATGACATGCAAAGCTTGCAGGAAAATGCTCTAACAACTTTAAAACATATATTTTTTTTCAAGTAAGAACAGAATGGGCATTGGAGAGCTCTGGAGTTTTCATCCAGGCATGCCCAGAATTTACACTGACCTAGACAACTCATTTGACATCTCCAGCTTCATTTCCCACTGGGAGCAGGAGTTGACAGAGCTCGGCTCTGTCTGCCGAGCCTTTACTGAGAACCGACAAACATGGAGGTTAGAGCAATTTGTCCAGCTAAGAGTCCCACTGAGGTCCCACTGAGGACAACCATCACTGAAATGTGGTAGTACAAGGACTGGGGCACTGCAGATGTGATCACTAGCTAAAAATACTGCAGTCATGGAAAACTACCTTATCCTGACTGCCCTCAAGCAGTGGTCAACTACATCTGCATGCACATTTTTCATGTAACCAGTAACATTTAACAAGAGCCAAGCATACATTGTACAACCAGCCACGAAGGATGTCCCTGAAACAGTCACTGAATTACTCAGTGGTCTAATAAAATGAAAATCGCAGGTCAGAGCTACAAGCTGTACTGAAGTGGAAATAGAAGGTTTGGGGGGCTCACAAATTATCAGAGCACACATTTTACATCTCAGCTGAAAGGCAGAGGTAAAGGCAATCTGAATTTCAGAATCTGTTTGTAAGGACTGAAGAGCAAATGCTTTCAACCCTTGCCAGTGTTAAGAGCCTTATGACTCCCTTATCCAGGCATAAGCACGGGGTTTGTTGGGGTAGGGAGCTAACCAACAAGAAAGGAGGCAGCAAAGGTCATAAAAGCACAGTTCTCTATTTCCTAGACAATCTTTGGCCTCCCTCCTGGAAATATAGCTGTCAGTCAGTTTTTTAG
Source organism: Nyctibius grandis (assembly GCF_013368605.1). Taxonomy (NCBI): domain Eukaryota; kingdom Metazoa; phylum Chordata; class Aves; order Nyctibiiformes; family Nyctibiidae; genus Nyctibius; species Nyctibius grandis. The sequence goes on from NC_090670.1 coordinate 18,124,931, forward strand.
TTCTTTGAATCCAATGCCTTCTTTCTGTTAAAGGCGTCTCCGCTAAACTTCCATGAGATTTTCCTATAATAATACTTTTTAAAAAGTCAAGTAATCTTTTTTTTCTTTCCAGATTCAGACAGTGGTGTTGTTGCTGGAGCATTAATTGGAGCAATTCTGGCAGCTGCTCTCATTTGCGTTATCGTCTGGGTCTTAACCAAGAAGGCAAAGAATAAGAAGTCATCAAGTAATGAGATGCAGTAAGAGTTTCTGTTTGCTTCATTTTAAGACAATTATTTCTGTAAAGAACTGCTGATAAGCCAGAACTAAAGTAAAATGTAATTACTCTAAACATTTTTTGAAAGGTACATAATACACGTTTTGAGAAAACTTCCAGAGTGAGAATATTTGCTTTTGTGTGACTTTTAAGCTGTTGCTCTTGTAACAGAAGTTGCCATTACCCTCTTCCCTATGTTTACAGGCAGCTACCGCTTAGCAGTATCTAAAATAGTAAAGCAAATGGTTTTTAAACAACACAATCTAAAAGCAGCAAGTTGGAAAAACAGTTTTTAATATTTAACAGTTAATGGTGACTGTTAATGGCAGGTGGGGGAAGTAAAAAAAGGAATAGCAGCTAAGGGTTGCCTCAGCAAATTTACTGGGATTGTATGTTACTGGATTTAAATAACAGTGCTAGCTCCGTTCAGTGCTATTTGAAATTACAAGACACATGCTTGGGATACTCTAAGGCATCTCAAATGGCAGGAGACACAAGGTTTAGGCAACAGAATGGAGCCCAGAATGTCCATTTTGATCCTGCTCTGGAAATGTCTCTTCCGCTGTGCTTTGGTTGCGCATTTTTCCCTTAAATTGCCAAATCTTCTGAATAGGGATAATCTCATATCCTATGCAGACTGTATTTAGCCCCATGATGTTAAATGCTAAATGAATACATGCAGCTGAGGCCAGAAAAAAATGTCATCTGGACACTTCCCTGTAGCACAGGTTCTAAGACTTCCTGATACGGAATTCTGCTAACCCAGACCAGTGGCCAGTCACTCATGCACCTGATTTCTGCTTTCAATTGATGTAGCATTAACATCTAATATTGTGCTTGGGTCCTAATAAATCTTACTACATTGAATCAACCCACTAGCATCTGACATTCTTTACATGTGAAAGTGCTTAAATATTGGGAGTTGGTTTATTATTGTTTTGCTAAGATAAATGGAATTCATATCTGTTACTAAAAAGATTTTTCTAGATTTCAGCCTTTTCATAGCTCTTTTCTGACCACACTCAATATTTTTAATGCACTTGAATGGGACACCAGATCTGCATGGAATTTCTCAGAAAGCTCACACCAAGCAGTGTGTTTTGCTACCCCTTCTCAGACGCTGTTCACCAGCACTCAGTTTCCCCTTCTGCTTTCCTGGCCTAGCATTTAAACATACTAAAATCCATTTTCTTCTAACAGGATCACTTAAACCAGTGATACAGATCAGTCTTACTATCTAACACTCTGACCCTCTTTCTGTCTTAGCAGCAGTGATGTTGTAGCCTTTTCAGGTGCACTTGGAACAGAGTCATAATAATAAGGGGGTTACTGTTTAGAAAACAAAACTACAAAGACTCATTCTTTTGAAAGACTCTAGTGTAGATGGGATTGCAACATGTGAAACCACAATCCTCATCCTGTCTTCCTGCAGAGAAATGGCTCAGAAACAATCCAATGCAGAGTATGTTCAGGTACCTAATGAAGAAAACATTCCTGCGGCCACAGTTCCATCAAGCAATGCGACAAATGAATATCCTAGTGTTGATGAAACAGCAGCCTCTGGAATACCTGAAAATGACGAAAAGCAAGAAGTGGAAAAAGAAGAAACAGCCTAGAGTTTTAACACAGTTTTCCTTGTCAGCTTTGGACCCCTTTATACAAAAATTGTTGTCATTGAATTAACAGAGAAGCATGACTAAAACTTAAACGGGCATTTGTATTGTGAACCACTGGGCTGGAGACTGAAAAGGGTCTGATACACATGCACTTCGTGAATAGCAGAAGATTTGGCCTTTAAAGTTAACCAAATTTCATTTATTATCTCGTTATAATTATACATAAAAAGACTATCATCCACATTGATCCAACCTATTTTGCAAAACTAATTAGGGAATGGGCTGAAGAATTTGACAAAGTAGGAGCTTTCCAGTCAGCTATCAGTAATGCTGTATGTATCCATACAGTTCTGAACCACAGCAGTTTTTCCAGAAACAGTGTTGGCCAATCTCATGTTTCCTGTGCACCAAGAACAATCAACATGGCCAATACATTGCAGTGTTTAAAGGATCTGATTTTGCACGTCAGAAGTAAAAAGAAACATCATCAGTGTCATCAGAGTGCAGACACAGAGGTTAAGACCTGGACCAATGAAATCTTGTGTGTCTGAATTCCACTTAAAGCTTAAAAAAAAAAAAAGATCCTGGAAACTTTCACCCTGTTGCTGCCTGACATGGAACACATTTTCTTAACAGTGTCCTTTCTTGGCTTTAAAGTTCCCAAGGCACCAGCAGTCCCGAGTTGTGTCTTTCAGCAGTTCTGGTTTTCAGTTTAATGGAACTAGCATTCAGGCACCCAGTTCAGACATCGACTGACTGGTTTCCAGACAACAGGAGCTGGAAATCTAAATCCCTTGCAAGGTTTGTCATAATAGGCACACAGAGTATCAGATTCCTCATAACATGCAGATACAGCTGCTTTCAAAACTTAGAAGTGAATACTGCTAACTATACAACACGCTAGTTTCGATTGCTTCCTCTGCCTGAGATGATTTCCATCTATTTCAGGCAACTGTCCCACCCACTAAGCAACAAACTCATGCTACTTTTCTTCTGGTCTCTTTGGCCCAGTGTAACTTTGACTGTGTTCTATAGGTTAAAGCATGAAGAGGAAAGGAAAGTAGTGCATGTACACCAGTAGCCAACAGATGAGTAATGAGCGCTCTCTTGGAGGGAGGAAAGGGAATGGAACCATATAGACTGATCACTAGACACCTCTTCTCTCTGGGCCTCATTTCTGAGGTTAAGTAAACTCAGGTCTTCAAAAGAGCAAAGATAGCTACTTTCAGAAGAGCTCAAGGACCACGGGGCTCAGGTGAATACAGACACACAGCCTCAGCACCTCCCTTCTGAACTACATGAGGCAGATACTCACTGACACAAGGAGACACCGGTTTCAGTCTCGTGCACTGCAGAAAAATCTATCCAGCTCAGGGATCTGGAACTTCTTGGCACTGAAGTTTTTTACAGAATCTAATGTTCATAAATCCTTTGGTGACTGTTCCTAGCCTGTAAATATTAATTATATGCAACAGTCATCTTTAAAATAGATAAAAGGATACGACTGTACTAAAATTTTCAGGTTCAGTTCCTACATCTCTAAGTATGTTTATCAAGAAAACGACCACCAAAAAAAAAAAAAGAACAACAAAACCAAAAAAGATGGCAACATTTAAAGGCATGTAAGGCGTGAGGTCCTAATTAAGATTCAATTTGGATCACTAAACATAACTGTATTCATTGACCTTTCTACCCAGTTTTCTGGCTTTCAAGTATTTGTCTTTGATACGTGCCACCTAGCGTTTAGCCTCATTGCAGAGTAAAAGAGCATTTACAGTGCTCTTACAATACTGTTTTAGATAAAAACTGCTCGTGCTGGACTGCGAGGGTCAAACCCTTACTAATACCAACACTGCCATATCCTGCCAGTGGATCCTCACACTCCTCTCTCCCCAGAATATCCAGGGTAAACCTTAAGTCATGACCTGTATGGAAGTCTCTTCTTCATCAGGCATCTCCCTTACTGACTCCTGTGACAATTCTGCTACGCAAAATCCACAAACTCACGTCCTTCAATCTAGGTTTAGAAGCTTACCGAAAATGTCCGATATTCACACCCAGAGTTTTATAAGCGTGCAGAACTACAACATTAAGCACGCTCAGTAACAGCAAGAGAAGAGTAAGTACTACCTGCTCCTGTTTGTGTGCCATTTCTTACCAACGGTGTTTCCTAATGAGATAATTCGTAACAATTATCAGTCCAAGGGAGCCCACGACTTGGCTGGCAGTGGCATTAATTTTAAATAATTTCTTCTCTGACATTCCTAGGCATTCTTTTACTCTTGCCCTTCATGGAAAATACAACCAACTCTCTTCAGGACACTGCTGTAGTTGTATTAGTTCTTCTAAAGTAATCTCCTGTATATATGTGTCTTAATTACATTTTTCTTACTGCAACAGTTTTCCAACTTTCACATCTCTCCAACAGCACTATCATGATTGAAGAGGTGAATATATTATGTGGTCATTATCATTATTTTTTATTCTTCCCTTAAGGTCACCTCCACAAATTTCTCTGCATGTATTCCTTACATAACTTGCTACAGTAAGACAGGAGCTTATGCTGGTGAGGTTGTAATTACCTTCTATAGCTAAAACAATCTTCCTAAAACACCACAGGTCTTACATTTGCTAAAAAAGCAGAAATTGCCCAAGTTATGTTGGTGTTTTTATATAAAAACAAAGAACAATTGAACACAAGTTCTAGACTAATAATCCCTCTCATACTTCTAACCACCAGTGTGTAATAGGTAGTATTAGAAAAAAACCCAAAAAGCAAAAAAAAGAAGAAAACAGATTGCTGGGTGTGAGGAGGAAGGTAAGGAAAATAACATTTATTTGGCGTTTCTTAACATATTGAGATGTTTTTGTAAGCCTTCTGGCAGATGTTTGTTCTCATTATGAAGTCTCTCTCATGTAAAATAGTTTATTAAAAAGGATAGGGCACTGTTCCTAGCTTTCCACTGATGCTCTTGGCAAAGCACAAGCCAAATTAGGTATTGATCCACCGTGTGTAGCTCAAAAACCCTGCAGAGCTATGCAGGATGCAGAAACATTTTTCAGAATTCGCCTCAGATGTTCCGACAGCCTTTGCTGCACTGCCCATTTACCTTCCCCTGATGGAGTAGGGATCATTAATACGGAAACCAGATATTAATCCAATATTCAAGCCACCATCTCCTAGGGAAGCAGATTTACAAGCTGCAGAGCTGTGGCAGTGCTATACAAAGATCAAACACGAGCACAGAATTCTAACTTCAGCTTTTCTCAGTTAAAGTTTTTAGCACTGCCTCACAATATGCAAGAAACATTTACTCAGTCAGGTTCCTCTTTCAGGCAAGGCCTGCATGGCCAGAGCTTACTGTACAGGCAAGTTATCCCTCCTGCTCTCAATAGGTACCCGCAGTGAAATTTAACCTGCATTTTGCTTTCTAGGATAGACTTAAAGTACTTGGTGAAGGTATTTGTTTTGTTTTAAGTTCTGTCTTGCTTGTCAAAATAAATTGCATTACCTTAATCCCTACAGTCAAACTGTAGAAACTGTCATGTTCCATTTCAACCTTTCCTTGTAGCTGAAGAACAAACGTTCTATTTCCATACTGTGTAACGGATGGCAGGGTTTCATCTGACTTCTTGTTCACATCCCAAGCGTACAAGCTATTTAGAAAACATTGGTTTTGTTACATACAAGTTTAATAAAGTTTTGTAACACCAAAGACTGCTGTTTAGGAAAGTTCTTTATTTCACAGAATTTCATCAGCATCATTTGTTCAGAAGGGGGAAATCTATCCCACTAGGTCAAAAGTGTTACTAACATCAGAACAGAAGGTCACTTTTCAGACTCAGTCTCATTAGCTCTGCCTTCTAATAATGTAATACCAGGATTTGCTACGAGTAAACAGAGATTAAACCAGGCTTCTGCTACAAAATAAGATGGTAAACTGTGAGCATCAGTGCTGCATAATGGGAGCCAAACAGAAGAGAAAAAGAAATCTACAGAAGGAGCAAGAGGAAATAAAATCAGATCTGAAATACATCCCAGAGACATATCCAGAGCCATCCGTTATATAGTAGTGTATTTGCAAAGGTAACTCTGAAACTGCACCTGCATTCTGCAAGCAGTCCAGTGCACTTCAAATACATGTATTTAAAGATTCAACGAAACAAGGTAACAACAGAAAAGCTTTAAACACTCAGAGCACACTTGAATAGACTAAGAGTAAAAATGGATACAATTATCTAAGTAACTGAGCAAACTGCATTCTACAAAGGAAGAAGTGTAGTTTAGAATCATCTGAAGGAAGAGAATCAGTATGCACAAAAACCAAACAAAACCCCACAGACAAAGCACAAAAGCTAAGGGAAAAAACACTCTACAATAAGCTTCCAAAATAAAACTGACTTTAAATGATTAAAGCATTTTTGGTCCTGTTGCTTGAAAGAAATAATCCTAAACTAGGTTCTGAAATAGAAGGAATGACTGCATTTATACAGATCATACTGTAAAGTGAAAGAAAACTGCAAGATACTGAAAAATACTTTAAAATCAGTGAACTGTTTCATTAACAGGAAGTACAAACAGTTGTTCTGGCACTGTACTTGAAGGAAAGCAAGAGATACACATTTTATTACCATGCTGATGCCCACACATGACATCCTAGTTGAACTATCAAAATACAAAGTTTGCAGTCGTAAATACAAGTGCAACACGGAAGAGAGTCAAGCCAGAAGTCCCCACTAGCCTTCCACCATTCTTTTGAGTATGGCTCCCAGGCCCCCTTTTGCCACTTTCAGTGGGGTCAGTTCTTCTTTATTCTCAATGTGAATACTTGCACCATGAGACACCAGCAGCTTTGCCTCCTCCACTCTCTCTTCATCACAGGCTAAATGACTGTAATGAGAACAAGAAACCCACCGCCACTATTAAAACAGTCCAAGCTTATAAAGAGCAATAATTACGCTTTGTCAAAACGACAGCGTGAATGTCGGGGGGGAGATACATCCTAGAACAAAAAAACCACACGCAACCAACTACCTACATAGATTCCAAAGCTTGCTGTCCAGTCACTCTGTTGTCATTAAGCAACTCAAGAACGTTCCTCCTGCTGCTGTCCTCGCAACATTAAGATACTTCTTTAGATTAGGATTTGGCTCTGCAGTCAGCAAAGCTAAGGAGCACATAATCCACAGTGAAACTGGAAAACGGTAATCTCTATTTGAATCAAAAGTGATGAACTAAATCGTACGATGCTTAAAAATAACCTGAAGTAAAGAGTTACTGCAAATGCAGCAAACACTTTTTTCCATTTGGCATAGTATCATGAGAATACGTGTGTGTGTTCCAGGACAATACTGGGTGTTATGTATAGCTAAACATACTGCTTGATCTTATTCACAGCAAAATCTTGATTGCACTGTAGACAAGGCAGAGTTTTGCCACCAGCTTCAAAGCAGCTATGGTTTTACCCTTACAGATTCAAACTGATCTCTAAGATAACATCAAACACTGGATCGATTGTACTTAAATTGCAACTTATTTTCCTCAGAGAGGTGAAGAAAAGCTTCTAAAATTAGTTCTTGCTTGGCAGGACAGAGTAGGCCAGCCTGCAAGACCAGTTTCCTCCGACTTTGATGTCATTAGCTCACTTTCTACCCTCTAGCGGCAACCCAACGCATCCCAAATTATTACAAAAGGTGTTCTACACTTTTAAAGTAGATGTAGTAACACAAATTAAAGTACGTATGTACAGACACACTTAGGCAAAATACTAAGTATGATTTTCTCAAATCCCTTTTAATTACACAGGAGTGTGAAGCAACGGAGTACTTTGAGACGAGAAATTAAAAGAAGAAATTCAAGTAATGGAGTTTCATTTCATAGAGATCATGCTATATTAAGCAAAATAAAAATAAAAAATTACTTACAGAGGAGTATTCCCTTCAGAGTCCCGTATATTAACAGACGCATTGTGCTGCAGAAGGATCTGTACCATTTTTAGGTTTCCTTTGGCTGCTGCTCTGTGTAATGGAGTGGATTCAAAATGATCTCTCGCATCCGGATCAGCTCCGTTCTCTAAAAGCATGATTGCAATCTGAATATGTAGAAAGAGAAAGGAGTTGGGGAGGAGGAAGAGATATTAATATAACTAAATACTTCTTCCAAGAGCAACACCACCTCCAGTAGCACAGGCAAACATACCTCTTTCTTATTTTTGGAGGCTGCATAATGCAGGGGCGTACAGCCGTTCTGATTGACCGCGTTTACATGAGCGCCCTTGGCAATGAGGGCTTTCACAATCCCATCACGGCCTGCCGAAGCGGCAATGTGTAAGGGAGTCCAACCAGCCTACAAGGCAAGGCAAAAACCACGTGATTCAAACCAGGAGTTCCAGGCAAAAACCATGACAAAGCATAACGCCAATACAGACTTGACTACTCATTAGTCACACTGCACGTGTTCTTAGAACTGTAAAGCTAAACATTATTGATTATCAACGGAGAGACAAGCCTCATGTCCTCTCACGTGCCTGCATTTAGTACCTGACAGAAGCTGTCAGGTGAATGACAGAAATCACTTCTGTTACGCAGTTACGCAGGGTATCTTTCAGGGCACTTTGCCCTACAGAATTAACAGTAGTGCTTTTTTCAGAACAAGTAAGAGTGGCAGAAAAGTGTGTCCAAAAGTTTATGCAATCTTTTCTATATCCGACCCTCTAATTAAACTGATGGGACAACATTTTCTTCTTTAAGGATGATCTTTACAATGCTTCACAATGGATGTGATTATTTCAACCCTTCCTCTAGAACAGTAACAGACCATCTCCTTTACACCTCGGAAATCCCTGAACCTGTCACCTACTCTATAATGCCTTCCCCAATAACGAGAAATCTTCAGGGCACCTCATGACTTGGCACAACATATTTAAGAGGAACACACTGAGTTAAAGATAACATGAAAACCCCCAACAACAACCCAAACGCCCCTGGTTTTGCAGCTTTGATCGTAAGAAGAGTTCTCCTAAGACTCATCAAGTCTCATTACTATCTTTTCCACATAAACAGTGATATACTTCGACTCGCCTTTCTAGCGCACACACAGTAGTATGCGGCTTTTAAAACCTCCCAGAAACCACATGGATACCCCAACTGACGGGAGGAGGGAGGGAAGGAAGGAAGCGACCAGCGCCAGCCGCCACCGGGAGCTGCGAGGGGCACTTCTGCGGCTGAAACCATGACAGCAAAGGGTCCGAACACAAACCGCGCCACCAAATCCCCCACGCAAACCGCTTCGCAGCACTTCCTCAGCCTCCCGGGGGCAGCCCCGCGCCCCAGGCCAGCCCCTCACAGGGGTGGGGGGGTCCCGCCAGGGCTGCCACACTCACATCGTCCTTGTCGTTCACAGGCACGCTGAGGCCGAGGAGGAGGTCGGCGACGTCCCCGTGTCCCGCCGAGCAGGCCCAGTGCAGCGCGGTCCGGTGGTCCTGAGGGAGGGAGGGAGGGAGGGAGGGAGCGGCGGTGAGCGGGCGGCGGGAAAGGCGGGAGCAGGTGACAGGAGCCGCCCGGCGGGGAGCGGCCCCACAGGCCGCCCGCTCTCGCCGCGCCGGGCAGGGAGGGCCGCAGCCGGCTGACCTGGTCGGCCTTGGTGGCCAGGGCCCTGTCGCGCAGCAGCTGGGCCCGCAGCTCCTCCAGGCGCCCGGCGTAGGCCAGGTTGCAGACCCCCACGTCGGACACCGCGTCCCCCATGTTCCTCGCCGCCGCCTCGCCACCTCCCCCTGCCGACAGGGGCGGGGCTTCGGCCTGCTCGCCCGCCAATCAGAGAGGCGCCGAAGCCAGCCCAGCCAATCGCACCTACAGGCCTGCTCCCCACACCCCTCGGGCCGCGGGGGCTGCTGGGATTGGTAGTTCGTTCTGCGGGAGGCGGCGCGCTGCCGCCGGCTGGCGGGACTACAGCTCCCAGGGTGCCCCGCGGCGCGGCCGTGCGGTGCCTCCGTGTCGGGGCGAGGAGGAGGATGGTGACAGCAGGAGGATGGAGTCAGGTGAGGGGCGGCGGCGCGGGGCCGCGGAGGGGGAGAGGGGCGAGCGGGACGCGGGCCCGGCCCTTGGGGCGGCGGTGGCGAGGGGCCAGGCCGGCGGCCCCCCCGCCCCAGGGGCCGTCAGCGGGGCCGCGCCGCGGCGGGAGGCGCCGGTGGGCTGAGGGGCGAGGGGGGGTTTGGTGCTTTCCGTCGTAAGGGGGTTTGTTTGCCTGGCGGGGCGGGGGGCGACGGGGCCCCGCGGCCTCTCCCGGGGGCAGGGGCGGGGGTGCGGGGTTGGGGGGGGCTCGGCCGGGGCTCGGGGCGGCCTGAGGCCGGTGTCGCGGCGAGCCGGCGCCGCCGGGCCCGGGGAGGCGGGAGGCTGCGGCGGGTCTGTGCGGGGAGCGCTCCGCCGGGCTGCGGCCGTGGGAGGGTCTGGGCCCTGCGGGAAAGGAACGCGAGAGCCCGGTAGTTCGTTCCCGGATGGTCTGAGATGTCCTACGGCAGCGGGTGTGGGGGAGAGACGGGGCCGCGGCGGGGGGACGCGGTTCCCTCCCGGTGGATTTCGAGGGGTGAGAGTCTGGTGAGTCCTGGGCCTCAAAAAGAGACTCGTTACTCGGTCGGTGCGGTGAGGGATGAGTTTTCTGACGGGTAAGACAGAGCGCAGGGTAAGGGGTTCCTTTGCTCTGTAGACAGTCTTAAGAAAGAAGTTTATCACGTTTTTTAACAACTGCCTGGGCTAACATGCAGAGAAGGTGTATCTTCAGTGCTTGGGCGCTCGAATCACACGATGGTGTGGCTCATTTTCACTTCTGATTGCTATCATGTATATTTTTACATTGTTTTTTTTGTATATTTACCTGATGATTTTTCATTCTTTATACTGTATATATGTGCACTTACTTGAAGAGTAAAATATAATTGTGTTGTCTTTCACTTTCAACTTCTGATTTTTTAGCAGTATATTCCTTAAGATTGGCATCTAAAATAAATCATTTTACATTCATTTTTACACTTGAAGGCCTGTTCTCCTCTTCCAACAAACCCTGCTTTACTTAATTATCTAAAAATTGATTGAATGGTCTTCTTTAAGTAGTATTAACTACCATTTGTTATTTACAGTAACTAGGTCTAGCATTGAATAATAACATTAATACATCTTTTATTTTGAAGTGTTTCAAATCTCCGGTTAGGAAAGTAAAACCCACTCTTGCTAACACTTTTCACATGCTTCCCGTTAAGCACAAGGCTGTAATCGCTCTGAGTACAGTATTTGTACATTTAAGATCGAGCATGGGCACATATTCCATCATGCTTAAATTGTTTTTCTCTTTCCTCATTTCCTTGAATCAAATCTTACTCTCACTGCAGTAACATGAATTTCTGCTGCTGGTTTCAGTCAGACTGCTTGTAATCAAGGTGTCAGCCATGTTATCCTCTCCGTGTTAGCTGAGGATCAAAATAAAAACCAGGCAAGACATCGGATGTTTTAGTGTCAGAACAGCTTGTTAAAGGAAAAGCGTAAACACCGCTGGCAGAGCTGTTCAGAAGACGCAGAGACTGCAAAGATTAGCTGCGACTAATTCAGTCTAAGAACTCAAAGTTGTGCATAAAAGAACAAAGGATAAAATGGAGTTTGAACTTTGTGTATTCCTGTTCAGTTTTATCTAGGTATGAAAACCAGATCACTATTTTGTCAGACTACTTAGAAGAATTTCCAGAAACTGATGAGCCAGTGTGGATTCTAGGAAGGCAACACCACCTAAACACAGGTACCTTTAGAATGAAAATTCACCTGTAAAATCTGTAGAGCATTCATAGATTCCTGTGCAGCAGCAGCTCCTGATTTTCTTATGTTCTCTAAATGTCTCATGAGAGAAGTTTATTTTTCTCCATCAACAAGCAACCAGCTATAAGCAGCAGTATTCATCCTATAATGAAACCCAAAGTTTACCAATGTACCTTCTACCATAATTCATGCAAAGAGATTGTACTTCTAGCAAAGGCTAGTCAGGTGTGAGGCTGGTCACTTCTCAACAGATAAATAAATAACTTTTGGGGAATGCTCAGTATTACTAATGCTGTTTTCCCTTGAGGGGTGATGTCTGCAGCCTGTTATTTGCAACTGAAGTGATATTTCGAAAGAATAATAATACTAATAAAAAAATTAATCTAGGGCATGTACTGTATTGTGATGAAAATAAATATATGACCTAAACATCATAGCAGAGCGGTGTATTTGTATATATCCTATAAAAATAAGATTTCAGAAATGATTTTTTCTCCCTGGGGAGAAGACAAGGGCATCGTCCTGTGTTCTGTGTCCGAGGCAGTGGCCATCGATGCAGGCACGGTGTTCCAGACAGCCGAGGGTGCCGCACACAGCCTTGAGCGGCTGAAGGATCCCTTGGAAAGGCCAGTCACTCTGAGCCATGGCTTGGAGAAAGTGCAGCACATAAGTTTCTTAAGAATTCTTCAGAGCCTCTGGGAGGATTCTGTAAGCACATGTATTAAAAAACAAAACAAAACAAGATATTTAATTAAATTTAATATTATTAACCTTTTCTTAAAATGACTTTGTATTGGGTTTGGAGGTAATGCGTAATTCCATGTCAGTTTGCATGTAGAAATTCTTCACCTTTCTTAGCTTGCTTTACCAGCTCTTTCCTGAGGACGTAGTTCTCCATAGTTGTTTCATTCAAGCTGGGCATAGACATTCCAAACCCCTTGTAAAACTTCATAGGCTAATAATTATTTCATCCTTAATAAGTTAGCTTTAATTAGCAGTCTACAAAAGCTCTCTGTGCTTAAACAGATAAAAAATGTTTTAAGCGTTAAGGGTCTTATGTGTAAAAGATAACAGGAGTCTCCATGCACTCTGTATACTGACTGTACAGGGAAAATTACAATTTTTCAGTTTTAAAAGTTCGTTTTAATAATTTCTTTCCTCTTACAAATATTCCAGACAAATCTAAGTTATTGTTGGATATAAGTGCTCGTCTCTGGTTTACGTATAGAAGAAAGTTTTCGCCTATTGGTGAGTACGCAGCAGACCAGCTGCCTTGTTATAAACTAGATAGCAGGATTAGTGATGTTATCATGGACTGAAAAATGGTTTTGACAGTATTAGAACATTTTGAGCATGATTTTAACTGTTTATGCAAACAAAATATTAAAGCTATTAAAAAATGTGTTTACTTGTACCTGCATGTAATCAGGTCTTCATGTTTGTAGAGCAAGCAGTAAAGTTAGGCCAGCAATATGGAAAGACGAGGTCTTGCTCAGTGCCTTTTAGCCGTAGGACAGTTGTTAGAGATTGTAACTCTGAAATGGGCTCTCTGGTGCTGCACTCAAGGTAAAGCCCCTAATGATTGTGATGAACTTTTTTAATAGGAGGCACTGGTCCTTCGTCTGACGCGGGCTGGGGATGTATGCTGCGATGTGGGCAGATGATGCTGGCACAAGCACTGATCTGCAGGCATTTAGGAAGAGGTGAGTACTGTTGCTGAGGGAACTTTGTGTTGTTTGGAGACTGTTTAATTTTTGTTGTAGTTTTCTGTAAAAGTACAAAACCTAAATTTATTAATGAAACTTTCTTTGATGCCCTGATAGAAGTTACTAGTGAATTATTCTTGTCTGACAGGGCAAAATCATGCCAGCCTTAAGCAGAGAAATAGAAATGAGGGAGGACAAATAGGGAATCCCGTTGTTATTTTGTAAATCTTTTTGAGGAATACCTAAGTTGAGGCCAAGAGAAAACCTGTGCCATGGGTCTGAGTTCTTACCCTTCACTTGGTTGCTTACATAACCACCACATGTTCACACGCAGTGTGAATGGTGACATAGTGATAGCATACAAAGTACTTCAGACCACTCACCCCTCACCAGCCTGAGGTCCAGACCCCACAGCAGAATCCGTTAGTGCAAGCTCGTAAGCTTGAGCAACCTCAAACCCCAGGATCACAGGTAAGTACCGTAGGTTTGCTCTGTGTGTAGCTGCTGTATCAATTAAATTCTTGCAGTTAGGTCTGCAATCCTTGTACTGTTGTGCTGTGGTTTCTGTGGCAGCATGCTTTGTGGATTTATCTACTGTAATAACTGAATCCACAGAAGGATTTATCCACTTGAATAACTGAATCCACAGAATGGAGGTGCAAAGATTTAACTGAAGGAGTAGGCAAACAAACAAATTACCTGAGAAAAACTAGAATATGAACTCATAGTATGTAGCTACTTCGTAGTATCAACCCTGTATATGCGCTTTTCTGTCAGTAAATAGGAGGTAACTACCTTAAGTTAGAAGGGAGAGCATACATGGCAAAGCTATGGTTTGGATTTTGCTGTGGGAGAGGGCCAGCATTGTGTTTGGACTTTGCTTTATGGATCTTATATCATTATCTTGCAAATGCTTACAGTATGCTTACAAATCTAACAAAATCTAAACAGAGCATCTAGTTTTAGACAATCTTGGAAGCTCACATAGAGCAATAGCTGCCAATTCTCAGCAGCGATCACTCCGAATATATTTGCAGTTGACATTTTTATTCTATTTTATTTTCCCAGTTTTGACAATCTAGCCTGTGATGCTAAAGGACAGCTTGATAATAAATGACAAGCTGTGACTTCTAGGAACTCTAACCAACATGTAAATATTAGAGATGAATTGTACATTAGTCTTTTACCATCTCATTGTATGGCTTTCTACTACCTAGAAATTTGATTGGAATGATGGAAACATTATTTTTTAATCTGTATATTTTCCTGTAAGATTGGCAATGGGAGAAACACAAAAAACAACCAGAAGAATATCATAGAATCTTACGGTGCTTTCTAGACAGAAAGGATTGCTGTTATTCCATCCACCAAATGGGTAAGAACACACATCAACTCTTTGTTTTTTCCTCTCAAATTGCTACTGTGTTGAAACTTTGTAATTTGAAATATTTTAATTCAAAATTTTAAAAAAGTGATTAGGAAGAGAGTGTGTATGTTTATATATAAATAAAAATGCATGCAAATGGGTACAAAGTATGATAATTCAGAAGTGTTATTCACTGAGACCTAAATAAACCTGTATACTAGAATCTAGCTCTTGATAAAGTATGTAAGCCTTGGGTACCGAGTTGATAGTATTAAAATAGAGAGTCATGAAGCTTATTGCTGTGATTTGTAATAAAGGACACTGATATCTGTAATTCTCATTACAGTTTAGAAACTTTTTGTAAAGGAACTAGCAGTCATTAAGATTTGAAAAGAGCACAGACTGAGAAAATATTCGTTGTTGCTAAATACAGTTTGCAATTGCTTTAGAACATGTGTCAAGATACTAGTAGGTCATGCTATTCAACATACATTGTGACCAGACTCTCTGTGGTCTTTTTTTTTTTTCTGTGTGTGCGTTTTCCCTCATAAAAACAGCGCAGATGGGTGTTGGAGAGGGGAAGTCAATTGGAGAATGGTTTGGACCAAATACAGTTGCTCAAGTACTGAAGTAAGTTGAATCACACTAGGTCAGTCAGAATGTACTCCCCTGGGGCAGCTGAGCTTGGAGACCAAGCTAAGGCCCAAGACACAGGTTTAAAGGCTGATCTCCCTCTCTCAGAATCAGGAATAGATATACCATGTGTTTGCAAGGACGGTGAGGCCCATGATGCTGTAGCCCAGTGGGCAGGTACTGAGTTGGGATTGGGCGAGTTCTCAAGTTTAATATACGAAGAGCCTGGGGAAGACCTGCAGAAAGGTCTCTCCTGCCATGCTGTCTACACACCCTAACCAGTGAGCACCAGAGATACATATTCCTTTCCACAAAGTGGCCCAGCTTTGACAGGTCAAGAGTGCACCACACAGATTAGAGTGGTGGTATGAAACACGAGAGTGAAGCCATGCAGGCCAAGGAAGGAACTGAATGGCAGTTCCTCGCTGTCTGAGCTGCACTTCTGCCTGAAGGCTGCTATATAGAACACGGGCAGCTCCTCCTCGTCTAGAAGCCACACGTAGAAGACTTGACTTTGCTCTGTTTCTGAGGGATAGGTGGAGATGCCAAATCTCAAGTGGAGGCTAGACTGCAGGTCCTGAGAGCTCAGCAGCAATTCTTTGCAGCCCTGAGACAGACACACATTCTGGAGAGAGAGAGGGGGGGACAGAGAGAGAGAGAGAGAGAGAGGCGCTAAAGCATGCCCTGGCCTCCAGCTCTCTTCACTTACAAATTCTGCATGGCTCAGTGCTCACGTACCGGTTTTTCTGGCTTATTTGAGACAGCAGACTTTGCCTGTGCAGCCTAAGAGTGTAGCTCCCTTCCCCACAGATTTGGGTTGCACACAACTGGACAGAAACCTGTGTGCTGTAATGCTCCCTCCTAACTTTTGGGTGCCAAAAACCTTTAGCTGATCTAGCTTTTAACATGCTGTCGACACATGCACAGAAATAGCTCCACTGGATTTAGTGGAACCTCTTAAGCAAAAAGTAATGTGCAAAACTGGCACAGGAATTTTTTCTTGCTCTAGACAACGGCAGGCACAATGGGCAGGATCCCACTGCGGCGGGTGTTAAATGCAATAAAAAGTCATAAACCTAATCATGTGGTTGAGCTGTTACTATCACTGCATTTGGCAAAAGGACAAAACAGTGTTCATGTGGTGTAGTGTGTGTGCTTTTCCTAGTACCGCTCAGTATTTAGTTTTCTAAATATATTAAACATTAAATATTCAAAGTTATCTTTTTATTACATGGAGACTTAAAAAAAAATCCAAACAAATATGTTTTTCCAAAGAAACAATGTAATTTTTTTACTCAAGAACCATCTAATTGTCCTGAATGAAAAGCTACCCTCATGGTCTTAATTAGTCTATAGTAATTATTGCCTTAATGTTTTCTAGGAAGCTTGCTTTATTTGATGAATGGAATTCATTAGCAGTGTATGTATCCATGGACAACACAGTGGTCATTGAAGACATCAGTAAGTGAAACCTCAGTTCTCTTGTTAGTTTTTAATTTGACTCCACTTTTCTGAGTGTATCTAAATATGAACAAAATACTTGTGGGCCATTCCTGCTTGTTCCCAGGGTAAGAAAAGGAATAAAGGAGATGTAAACCCAGGTTTTGGGTGTCCAAAACTAAAGCCAGTACAGAATGGTGTAGGCCTTTTTGGAGACCAACGTACATACCCAGCAGTTTGGGAGAAGATGGAATTTGGTCTGTGCTATCTAAACTCCTACCCCAGAAAGGGAATGAAGTTGCAGTATGTAGAAATGCAGAGAAGTGTTTTTAATAGAGTTTGCCGAAGAGATGTGCTTTTGTCAGGCAAAAGAGAAACCAGGGGCAGATCCTAGAGAAACACGTGGCCAGGCTTTATTTTCAGTTGTAATACAGGTGGGTTTACAAGTGGTATTTAGCCACAGCCTATTTCTACTTTAGTCCCCACTTCTGCTTATTTTATGTTCACATCACTGGAAGTGAAGAGTTCCCTGAAGAGTTTCTAATGCTCTCATCTCTGCCATTTCATTTCCCTGACATTTTATGGGCAAAGCTTGACAGTATTAATAATGCCAGTTGTAAATGTAACTTCAATCTTAAATTTCCATCCCCCGGTCGTTTATCTCATGTCTCACTTATGTGCCAGCACATACTCTTTCTGCTAGAGTTACTTCTGCTCAATAGTTACGATTTCCATGCCCTGCTCCTTTTGTCTTAAAACAGGAGCTCTATAAAGATGTCTGGCCAAGCAGCTGAATTCATGACTGGGAGGAGGATCTGCCCTGTGTTCCTTTGTGCATTCAGTGATTGCTGTTCTTATTCCCACAGAGAAAATGTGCTGGTGCCCTCCCCAGAGCAGCAGCGCGGCCCACAGCAGTGCACATTTGCACAGAAGCGCTCTTGGCCGAAATAAGAACGCAGCAGGATTCTGCACAGGCTGGAAGCCCCTCTTGCTTATTATACCTCTACGGCTAGGGATAAATCACATAAATCCAGTGTATATTGATGCGTTTAAAGTAAGGGTTTTTTCAGTGAATTGTTACTGTGAAATAAGTTCAGGTATCTGTTACATCAATAAACAAATCAACTGCAATTTAATTTTTCTCCCTTTGAACTCCTAGGAATGCTTTAAGATGCCACAGTCTTTGGGAGCATTAGGAGGGAAACCAAATAATGCCTATTATTTCATAGGATTTTTAGGTAAGGAAAAAAAGAAACTTACTCCAAATATGAATATTTTCTAAAGAGAAAGGGATTGGTGGTTTTTTTTTTGGAAGGGGAAATAGTAAGGAGTTTAAGCATGAGAATAGAGTAGAAGAAATGAAGAAACATACCTCAAATACTTCAGGAAAGTGTGATAGCATCCTTACAGGAATGGAAAAGTAGCAGCAAAGCTTGACTTAAAAATAAATAAGAATACTAAGAATAACTGATAGCATTTGACAAGTGTCAAATGTCATGACTGCTAAAATACGGATGTTCTCCTGATCATTAATACTTCCTAACGAAGGGCTTGTTTTATTCTTTTGCTTCACAGTTTTCTTCTCATATTTCGAACTTTCTCTGATAGCAGTATCTTTTTCACCTTCTTCCATGTCTTCCTTTATTAATTAAAGCAATAGTTAATACTAGATTCAGTCTTTCAGATTTCACCCTAGTATGATCCATAATTTTATGGATATTTTGTTCTTCCTTTTGTAAAACCTGCACTGTTTTAGTCAGACTTTGTTCCAATTTCTGAGTGAATGCCTGATGGGATTACAGATTGCATTTGTGGGCATCCTGTACCTTTTGATCTGTGGAATGTTAGGGATTACAACAGTTGAGACTTTTAAAACATGTACTGGACCTCACACAGAAAAAGGAAAGTATGTGACAAAGGTAGAACAAACCAACCACAAAATCTACAGTAATAGGTCATAACGGAAAATTCTGCTAAATACGCTGTGGGAAACTATTGTGTCTAACTTTCTGATTCTCTTAAAGACTCCCTAGCCAGAAAGTCTAGCTACTGACTGTGATGATAATCTAATTTCTATTTTACCAGTGTGGATGGAATAAGTGCTTATTAAAGTCTCTTGCTCATTATTAACCTACAGATTTTACCCCTGCAGGCAATGAGCTGATCTATTTGGACCCTCACACCACTCAAAGCTTTGTAGATTCGGAAGAAAATGGCACAGTTGATGACCAGAGCTTCCACTGCCAGCAAGCCCCACACAGAATGAAGATCATGAATTTGGACCCTTCGGTAGCTTTAGTAGGTGTTAGGAAATAGTAGATGTGTCTGCTTTATTTCTAAGTAATATCTCTGTGTCTTGATAAGGGCAGTAATGCATTTCCTTGAGCAGAATCAAGATCACAGGGCAGTCTCCTACGATCTCATATTCGACATGGGGTAGTTTATACATCAACTGTGTAGGACACGTTAATCTTGGGTCAAGCAGGGAACTGGCTGTTTGTATCCTGGGGAGCAAATTCATTTTCTTTACTGAGCAGCATTTACCTTTTGCAAGAAGTATTTTGAAGGTCAAAGCAAGGAACTGAATCGGGTTTCCTTATTTTATTCCATCCCTACCATACATGCATGGTTGCTCTGGACAAATTACTTACTTAAGCTTAACTTATATAATAATTTACAAATCTTTAAATGGAATTACTTGTAGGAGTCATCCTGTATATGTCACAAGGGTACTGTGGGAGTTGAAGAAATTGTCTGATCCCATGCCAGTATCCTTCGGGTGGGTTATGGGTGATTGTCACTTGAGACATACGTTTCTAAAGCTTTAAACAAGGCATAAAGATGCCACAGCAGCCTTCACTCACTGACATACTACTGTGTGTATTTTTTCCTTAGGGCTTCTTTTGCAAAGAAGAATGTGATTTTGATAACTGGTGTAGTCTTGTACAAAAGGTAACAATACTATCTTTATTTGCTCTGTATGAAATAGTGTATACTTTTTTTTTTAAATGGAAATTCCCATTACATCTTTCCCTGCATGCAAATTAAATGAGCCATAGAGAAGAACGCATTAATGCGTCAGGGTAAGCCAATACTACCGAATTGCTCATCGGAGCTTGTTCAGCACTTCGACAGCCCTGAACCCTGCCACTTGGCAAATGGGTGTAAACATACACCCTTAAAAAGTTGTTCTTTTTTTAGCACTACTGTGTTACTGGCTGCAACATAGTCATTTACTGAGAAATAAATGTTAAAAGTAAGTTTTAACTGCCATGTTGTAGCAATTTATTTATTTATTTACTTTCTGATCCTTTTTTATTGTTTGACATAACATATTACGTGTTCTAATTATGACAGTCCCTGGTAGTCCAAAAGATCTGATTCTGTAAGTACTGAATCCCTCCAGCTCCTGCTGAACTGCAGGACACACAAAAGGTGTTTGCTGTCACAGGAGAAGGACTTTAGTCCATTTCTGCCTGCAGTTGGTATGCTAAGCAACAGAAGTGTGAATGTGAAGTAACATCAACCTCTAAAGGCATTTATTAAAAAACCCCAAAGGCTAAGGAAAGCAGTTTGTAAATAACTGAAATACAGGATATGACGTCGCTTACCTGATCGAAGAGGAGTGGAATTTGGCTTCAATAATAACTTTTTTCTCCCGATCAAAACCTGCCCTTCCAAATCTGTTGTTTTTTTGGAGCTGATAGATCTGTCGTTTGTTTCTATCGATAAACAGAAAGCTTGAACACAGAGAGATTCGTGCAAGTGGTTTTCTTTTAAAAGGCAGAAAATATTATATGTATGTTCTTGGTGTCTGTTTGCTACGTGTAAACCAAATTATAGGTGTATGGGTATCAAAGCTAGTTATAACCCACTGATAACTTGTAGGACAGTTCAAGAGGTGTGTCTGACAGCTGTGTTTTCAACTAGGAGAATATTACAGAGAATATTAAAGACATACAGAATATTACTGTGAATCAGTGAGTGATAATGGCAGGGACTTGAAATAACAGGTTTTCACTGTACGTCTGCATAAAGCCTTGGGCTTTTGATAGACATACACAATTAAAAATGTTTTTAATTAAGCAGATGTTTTTCATGTTTGAAGGTTCTCTTGAGGTATCTTTTAAAATGAAAGTATTCTGTCCTCAGGAGATTCTAAAGCAACAGAGTCTGCGGATGTTTGAGCTGGTCCAGAAGCATCCACCACACTGGCCTCCTTTCATACCTCCAGCAAAGCCAGAAGTGACAACTACAGGAGCAGGTGAAGTACTGACTGAGGGTCCTGTTGTGCAGCAGAATGTTCCTTGTTAGCAAACAGAAGAGCAATCACAGGTGGAATAACAACGCCTTCCTAAATGTCAAGCAATCACAATGTGATTAAATGCCTTATTCTTACAGAATATCAGGCAGTTATCCAGACAGGCCCCAGAACAATTGCTAGCACAGATATATATTTTTTTAATCTCACAAAATACTTTGAAGGACACATTCCAGAAAAGTGGGGGGTTTTTGTTTGTGTTTTTAAGTAAAAATCAGGCATGTCTTTAGAATCTAAATTGTTTAATATTTTTTTTTTTGCAGAACTCATTGAATCTACTGACAAGCTCTTTGAATTGGAAGAAGAATTTGAAATCCTGAGTGTATGAAGGAAACTGTGGTGACCCTTCTGAGTATGGAACATATTGCTAATATTATTGCATTGACTTAAATCAAACAAACAGCCATGTTAGCCCCAAAGTGCCTGAAATTACAGATCACAGAGCACAAAACCCTCGTAGCATCCAGAACTCCAACAGTGACAGTTCCTGCTGTCAAAGAGCTTCCCCAGATGGAAAGGCAGTAAAAGATCTTGTAATAAGACCCTTAAAGGGAACCTCTTTTTAATGTGTCTTTCCTGAAGGCAGATGGACCTCTGAGATTAAGGCAAAAGTAAGTGTATCACTGGGCTGTACGTCTGGAGAAAGGGATAGCACCAAATGGATAGTTCTTGCTCTCATATAATGCAATAGTTTAGTTCTTAAAGCAAAACAGTCTTCAGTTAAGGAGGATGTTTACTTCTGTTCCCTCCTGTGGGCTGCATCATAGAAAAAAATACACTGTCTTGTTTAAAAGATCGACTGGATCAGAAGAAAATTGTTTCCTTGTTAAATATTTTAACATGTATTTGAGCAACCACACTTTATTACAAAAATGTTTCTGTAAAAGGAACTATGTCTAATGTATACGTTTTGCAATAGCTTTCCTGTTTCTGGGAAACCTCAAGAGGAACAGGAGACTCAAATAGTTGCTATAGATCACAACCACTGTTATAGTTATGATATATTTCACCTTGACCTTGAAATTCAGATCATTAAAACAGAGGCTGACTTTTCTTTCGAAGCTAAAATGAGTCAAGGGTGGTTTAACTGTACCTTATTTATTTTTAAAAAGATTTACACAAGTTTCTCTGTTACAGCACTTTATCTGTGCATCTAATAAATTTCTTAAGCTTTTCATAGGTTGTATGCTGCTATACTTTGTTAATTTGTTTGTGTGAACTAAATATAAACCAGGTTATCTTAAAACTTAATATATAGGCATATGCAAATTACTTAAGCGTTGTTTTTTGACTTGTTGCCTTTTGGAATCTGTTTTGGTAAAAGTGCCTTAAATCTAGAGGTGTATCAGAACAGCCTGTGCGGTTTTATTTCTAAGGCAGATTATCTCTCTAGCAGCCATAAGAAAAACAGCTCAGAATAACGAAGGCAAAGATCTTTTAATCCATTATAAAGCTCCTTTTTACTATCAGCCAGTCCCCCTAATGGTCATTTTGTCATCATAGTGTACGGGACATGAATCCCACAGTGTCATCGTCACCAATAAATGACAACATAGAGAAATACTGAACGCTGTCTCCTCTCACTTGCCGTTCTTGACCAGGGCCAGGGTGATTGCCAGGAAGATAGTTAACCAGATCATATTTCACCTTGTTTGCCTTCAATGTTTATTAACCACCGTTTGGAAACTATACACTTAGGAAAAATATCATTTGCTTCGCCTCTCCATGGATTAGCTGCATAGTTTTTTTAAAACAAAGCATTACTTCTTAATTAATACATGAACTTATTGTTCATGTAACAGCAATTGTAGCTGTCTCCTCCCCACAGGCAAAAATGAAGCCCTTGCTCTGAAATGCTCGGTCTTGAGCAGTAACTGCTAAAAAACAAAAACAAAGGAAGCACCTAAGTTAAAAAATAAAAATAATATAAAAAAAAAAACAGTCAGTGGGGTACAGCATACTTACTCCCCACATAGCTCTTAGCTGTTATGTGAATACTGTTCAGACAGGAGGCCTTGGCTGTGCAGACCTCTTGAGGAAGCGTTCTGGGTGGGGGGAAACAGGGGCTGATGGAAGCACGGGCTGGGGATTGGAATTCCCCGCCCTGCACCTGCTTGTGTGCAACCAGTGAGGGAGAGGCTGGGCTTGTTGAACTCGTGGAAGTCTGGACACTGATAGCAGCAGAGCCAGGCTACTGCAATAGAAGCGGCTCCCTAAAGGTAGTGGTGCTTAAAACACACAAGGCTTTGGTCCTGAAAAAAAAAATTAATTGTATTTGCATGTGTCTATGTTCAAAAATAAAGCCCAGCCCCTGTAGACACAATACCTGATTGACACCCCTTGTTACAGCACCATGGAAGCTCAGTGGCTGAGAAATTCATTGCAGTTTGCCAGTTATTTGCACAAATTTTCAAAAAGTAGTGAGCTTCACTGTGTGCACACACTGTTTTAAAGTTGCATAACCCAAGATGTAAATACAATATGATCTGTCTGTGCTAGGACAGCTAAGAAGTAGATTGGATATTCTGCACAAAAGGATTGCCACTCGGGAGCGTTAAAATGCCTTGAAAATATTTGCAGAATACCTCCAAAGCCGTTGCTGATCTTCCACAATTAGGGGTAAGTTAAATGAAAGACTAAGTTGTTCTTCACAAACTCCCTGCTCATCTCCAGTGTGGTTCAACTCTAGAACATGCAGAGCTCTCCGACTCCGATCTAGGAAGATAATATTACATTATGCACGTAAATAATCATTAAAGGTAAAAATATCTGCTTAAAAGTAAGCATGTTCTTAAGTACTTTGCTGGATAGAGCTAGAGCCCTAGAACCCGTCAATGTATAAGGATTTCATATCCTTCACTGTAGAGAGGTTGATGATAATAACTTCAGCCCAACTAAATGAATTCATTATATATATATTAGCATACTTTTTCCATGGCTTTCCCTCAAAATATACAAGGATAATACAATTAGTGACAGTTCTCTTTAATTATGCCCTGAAGGGAAGTGTGCGTAGTTAACAGTGCATACACTAGAAATACAGGTTTTTAAGCTAACAGAACTAAAGCCCAGAGGAAGAAGTACACAACACAGCGTGACTGTAGAAGGCAAAAATGTACATCCCCTAACTGCTTCCTTCTGTGTGTGCACAAGCTTGCATGCTCTCTAGTAAAGCCTCTGCCTTTCAAATACACACAGCTTGAATAATTACACAACAAGTGTGCCAAGGCTACCTCAGAAAGGAAATTTATGTTTGTAGTAATTAAACGTTTCTGGTGGCCGCACACCGTTTGACTGCAAGAAGATAAGCACAGACCTTGAACAGATGTTTTACCGGGAATATATTTCAACAGAAAGCTATGAAAAATGCCAGAGGTGTTTTGGATTCATCCTCACATCAAAAATTGCATTTTTTATTGGGTAGCTTTTTAAAGTCAACCGTAGACGGGAGTCTGGATTAGAATTGCTTACTTGTCACTGGAGGAAAGAACATCCCATCTGCTTAATAAGCAAAGCAAACCAAATTAATCTTTGAGTCTTCCTAACGAAGTCAGTTATCAATCATTAATGCTTAGTGTTTCTAAGTCACCTACAATACACTGATAAATTGTAGCTAGCTCTGTATTTCATAGGAGAAGGAGTCTTCATTCCCTTACACTAGACCCAATACTGTTTGCAAAGACACTAATGAAGCGTAACTCTTGAAAAAAGCCTCTCCTGTTGGTGATTGGCATGTGCCTCGGACAGAGGAGTGGTGTGATGTGAGACAGCAGTTACTCTTCGGTCTGAATCAGGAACTCGCAGAGACTTTCTGAGGTAGCCATAAATGAGGGAAAAAAAAACCCCACTGAAGTAAAAGCATAGCACCATGTTCCATTAAAAAAAAAAAAAAGAGGTTTCAGAGCACCGGTCTTTTCCTCCTCTGTGTGCAGTCAGACTCCTGGACTTGACAATTTTGGTAGAATTCTGGCTGTCTTGATTCACCCATCAACCACACACAAAACAGGCTTATGAATTTATCCTTCTTTTCCTCAGTGATGTCTAGTCGTAGGTTACAAAGACCCTTAACGTTACCGCATTTCTGTTACTACAAGTTCTTCATGCACACTTGGCAGCGGCTGACCCTCGTTCGAAGCTGTCCTGCTTTCAGAGTTTCTGAGGCAGGAGCACTGACAAACTGCTGCGACTGTTCCACGGTCGTCAGCCAGAAGCTGTATTTGTTTGCAAAGTAATGGCACGTTCCCCTGGCACCGTTGCATTCAATGAAGGGAGTAGCACGGAAATCCTCCAGGCAAGAACCAGGCGAGACAAGGGACTGACCTCCGCCTTCCGCACCCGCCGCAGTGTGCTGAAATAGAGAGGTCAATCTAAATGAGTTCAAAGGAACACAATGGGAGGTGAACAGGGGAATCCTCCAGTTCCATTGTTAAAAGGAGTAAAACAGGCAACCAAAAAGATACCTTGGCTCTGTCTATTTGTCTTTTGAGTCGGGGCTAGAGGTGAAGCAGCAAAGGAATGCACTGAGGCTGAATATACAGGCCTGGTATAGTGGAAAACCAGCTTTTCACTTGCAAGCTGGGAAAAATTGGAAACAATAATGCTGACTTCATACTTCTCTAACAATCTTAGACTAATGAGCTTCTAGGAGAGTGCAATGGAAAATGTTCTACTTTTTCCACTGAGAGAGGGGATTAAGACAATGCTGTAGCTTAATTAGCGTTTCCACATGTAAAGGTTTGAAGAACAAAGAATATCTGTGGCAATACAGAACTACTGTGTCAATGTTACTACTGAACTTGAGCAGGACAGGTGAGAAGGCCAGTTCAACAGGAACAAACTCAGAAAGCCTACAGCAGGCCAGCTGATAAAGAGGAGATGCATTAGGGCAAGAAGCTACAGGGCGCTAGTTTCCTGTAAGCAACTCATGGAGTACAGTCTCGGTAACCCAATCAAAGAGATCTAGAAATGTTCAAAGCTGCCCTTGCGTTAGTAGTAGTATCCTTACCATAAGGAAGGAGTATCCTATCCATAGGCTGCGCCAACCAGGGGGACACTGTGGGATGGTGATGTCCTGGCTGTGCACAGCCACAGCCTGGGAAGGTGCCTCACACACTGAACAACGACTGATGTACTGTGGGATCTGAACACTGTCCACTGGCATCATGGGGATGGGAGCAGTGGTGGAGAGCCAGTAGGACTTGTCGTTTCGGCTGGCGTAGTAGCACACTTCGTTGATGTTGCAGTAAATAAAAGGCATGGTGCTGAAGCGAGGCAAACATGAGCCAGCAAAACCTGGAACAATTGGAGAAGCGGTCCTATCAAGCATCTGCCAAATGCTCCAATCAGACACGAGTGGCAGAGGATGGCACAAGTGACACTGCTCCCAGTACAGAACTGGCCAAGCAGACTTCCACCCCCTCTGCTACAACCGCCTGCGGTACCAATGAAGATGGCTCATTCGAAACAAGATTGTGGCCTACATTGTTTATGCCTGAGAGAAACCTCTCAACTCACCAAGGTCCTGGTTGTGTGCCTTTTCCTGCCCCTCCACGTACAATAAGCTGTAGCCGTCCCAGAGCTTATTCATTCCTATGGGACACGGTGGGATTTGCTCTGACTGACTGTGCTTCACTAAGGTGTATCCAACGCCCACGCTCCGACCGGGCATCCCCGGCAAACCAAGTGAGCCCGGCTTGCCAGCAACACCTAGAAGATAGAAAAGGAGTCACTATTACTGACACAGTGTGGACACCAGCTGGCTCTATACCTCGTTCTGGCATTGCTGGCACTGTGTTCATGTCAGTCTTGCACAATGAGGAGCCCAAGTTTTGATGGCCGTTATATGAATAACCAGACTTACCAGTTCCAAAAGCAGTCATTTCACAGTAGCACCCACCCGGTTCCTACCTCCTTTAATTTTCTTTCTTTGCCCAACAGCTCTGGTGGCGATGTGTTAGCACACATCGCACAGTACAATAATTCTGAGGATCTCAAAGCACCAACCAAAACCTAATAAAGTCATTTTTGCTATAGTGCTCTTCATGGTGACATTCCTTTGACACAGGAAGGCCAAAAGTTGTACAAGAAATCTGTGGCAGAATCCAAACCTTCTCTCTCTCACTGTACCTTTCCTCTACTATCCAGCCCTCACATCTATGTTCACTGCGAATACCATTTCGCTCTTTTAGACCTTCAAGATGACTCTCACAACCACAAAACATTAAAACCAAAAGATGTTTGGAATTGTACCTAGGGAAACACCAGCAGTGATAGACAACAATGACGTGACATAATCTTCCTCACTGAAGATTAAATTTACATCATTGCAGATACAAGACACAAGATTGTGTACGTCCCCTGGTCTTCCTAAGGTAATTGGGTGTTGGGGAGGGTCTCTGCAGAACCCGTAGGCAAACAGAATTCTACTGGTTGCTCCTTTCTGATCTGTGCTCCCCGAATCATAAAATTACCTTCAAATCCTTGCGGTCCCGGGGCACCCGAAGGTCCTGGATCCCCAGCTAAGCCAGGTGATCCAGGTAAACCATCACGTCCTTTCAAACCAGATCTTCCTGGCAGACCTTTTGTACCTGAAATTAAACACAATTATTACTGTCATTATTTCCTCATACTAATGCCTTCACCCCTGCAATCATATTCCAGAAGAGAAACACATTGTCAGCAGCCATGCTGAGAGCTCATGTGTCTGAAGCCACATCAGCCCTAAGACTCAGGTTTCAGTTTGATGGCTATGAAATCTGTGAACTCTGCTCCACTCTGTCTCACAAGATTCCTGCCACTGTGAAAACAAGCATCCTCTGGTATAATGGTCCAGCTGTTGCAAGCTGAAGAAAGTTGAGCTACCAACCCACCAAAGTTGCTTTGCCAAACGACATGAACCACGGTGGTGCAGGCTGAAGTTCCCAGCACTTCTCCAGTTACAGTATTTCATGGACAATTCATACAATTCTCAGTGGTGAATCATTTTCATGACCACTCCACCTGCTCATACCAAAGCCGGTATCACACCAGCTACATCACAGGGCTGCTGCACCTAACTCTGGAAACCTAATTAAAAAACACTATAAAAGTGCATGAACAGAATTTATCAATACATCCTAATAATAATAAAACATGATATTTGTATGCATTTTGATGGAATTATTTCCTTTATTAAAAAACCCTGTAAAGCTCCCTAATGCATTTGAGAAAGCAGTGTTGTTCTTCCAGAAGGCCAGCATTTCAGTGACCAGAGTGTACTTTTTACCTGGTTTTCCAGCTGGGCCCTGGAATCCAGGATCTCCATCAAAGCCAGGGACACCATCAATTCCTGGCAGACCAGGTAAGCCTGCAGGGGCTGTGACTTCTTCTGGCTGTGGGGTTATACCTGGAGCTCCTTGTTGGCCAGGGAGACCTGCACACAGTGCAAATGACAGTTTAAGTACCCCACAAAAAATTCATAGTTTTCATGATAATACTGACACAAAGGAGAAGTATGCTAAATTCAGACTGCCTTAGTACATCTGCACTGGGTCTCTTTTAAAAGTGGCATGTCAAGCTCTTTCTAATTTATTTCAATTTCTAAGAAACTAAGAGTCCCCTAAATAAGCTCATTAAGGGAGCTCTGAAATTCTCCCCAAACCATGTGCAATAAAGTACAGCTTTTCAAATACTCCAGCACTCACCTCGACGGCCCATTTCACCCTTCAGCCCTGGGTAACCAGGATCCCCTGGAGGCCCGTCTTTCCCTGGCATCCCCATAAGGCCAGGCTCCCCTTTTATACCTGCAAAGATACAGAGCTGAAGACCCCCAGGGCTAAGCATTGGGTCCTGATTCTGATCCACAGCTGGGGCACTGAGAAACACACTGATGGCAGCAATGGTAACAGCAGTTCAGCTCTGAGATGGGACCACAACCCTTAAGGAACTCTGTGGCCATTTTGGTGTCCAGAATGGCTGCAGAGCCTCAAGACAAGAATTTCCACTGCTAGATAATTACACTTCATTGAAAGTGTTCTTCCCCTTCCTTGGGTAACCCAGGGAAAGTGTTTGGGGAGTACACATCTTTTCTATTTGGAATCCATCTCTATGCACAGCACAGAGGGATGGGGATCTGCCAGCCTACAAAGACAGCATACAGTTCTTCACCTGGCAATGGTTCTCCATCCTTTCCGGGCTTTTGAGCTGTGCAGTTTCTTTGAAACCTTGCTACTAGAGTTCTTGTTTGCAGCTGCCCTCTAGTCTCCTTTGGCAGAGACCAAAGAGAGAGCAACCTGCTCCCTGCCCTTGCCCAGAACAAGATCTCTTAACTCCTACAATCCTCTTAGCCTCTTGTGGAGACCTAAATCCACCACACTACGCCTCTGAGCACATGATAGGTGGGATGAAACAGCATCTCCAGTCTTTGCCTAGACAGCATATGCAAGCGGGTAACTGTAGTTGACAAGCACAGCACCACTGCATGTGGACATCATGTACTCGGAAAAAAAACAAAGAGAAGAAAAAAAAATCATTAGGGACACACTGAAGAGGACCTGGAGCTGGCCTCCTTTTGTTGCTTTTGGAGTCAGTAGGTAAAACCTGGATGGGCCAAAAGGGAAGACTTAAGACAACAAACTCAGCTGTGCTTACACCTGAATGAGGATTCATTTCAAAGCAGTCACACTTACCACACGACAGCCATACATACTGTCAAGGTGACAGCTGCCAAACCACACCCAGATCCTTTCAAGGCAAGATTACCTTTGAATCCAGATGCTCCAGGGAGTCCAATTGGACCAGTGGGTCCCACGTCACCCTTAATGCCTCGCAAGCCAAGAACACCAGGGAAACCTGGATTGCCTGTGTCACCTTGGTCAGAAGCTGGGCCAGGGGGCCCTCGTGGTCCTGGAGGACCTCGAAGACCTAGAGACAACATGGGTAATTAGCACAATCTGCTCCTCGGGCAAAGTAAAAGCTGGGGCTATCCTCAGCCCATCTTTCTAGAGGACAGTCATTGTTTGCGTGTCTATATTTCCAGGGGTGTCCTCCTCCCAAAGGAAAACAACCAGACCCCACCCGCTTATATCCACTTAGGTGTCATAAACTTTTAAATCCTTTTAACCACAGTAATTTAGCTTCAAATTCTAGGCCTGAGCATAGCCCTTGCTCCACCTGGTAGCTAGCCTGGTGACTCAAACATTCTCTAGGAGAATGAGAGCAGTGGCTTCAAATCCTTGGCCAGGGAAAGGCCTAGAGTCAGCCTCTCTGTCAAGGCTGTGAGGTATTGAATGGGTACCGATGCCGTTATGACAAATCTTTCAAACTATACTTGTTGTCAACCCTACAGCAAGTGCTTCTTATGTACCTCTAAGTAGCAATGAAGCTTTGCTGCCTCCCAGCTCACACAGGATACTTCTAAACTTTACACAGAGCCTATGATTAAAGCTGTGGAAACCACAGTCCAAAGTGGAGCTCGTGTCCAAATTTAGACATACTACACTGGACTTAAGCACCTGCCTTAGTGCCCAAGTCTGTCTTCAGTACCACAATAGGTGAAATGGACTAGAGAGCTTTAACAACAGGTTAATCAAATCAGGATTCAATAGCACGAATTAAAACCAGATCTTCTCATTCTCGATCCCTAATCTAAACCCCAGGTTATTAAAGTGACAGTACTCATGCAAGTCAGTTCCCCTCAGAGCTCTTCAAAGGAAGTACATAAAGAAACACAAACCCCCTTCGCTAGTCCGCTCTCCTTAAGAGGCCTCTCTTCATACCTGAACTCCCATCAGTTCCTGGATGGCCAGCATCCCCAGGTCTCCCACGTATATCAGAAGGAAGAGAAGCTCCAGGTGTTCCTGGCAAGCCAGGCAGTCCCACAGGACCAGGGGGGCCTAGAATAAGAAATACAAAGTGAGAGAGTGTACCCAAAGCTCTTCAGTGATCTTCACAGACGTGGACTGTAGTGGCTGAGTAGTGTTTATATCGAGGAGAACGAAGAGACATCTCACTACATGAGAGGACAGATTACTATATTCTGCTGTTCAGGAGAGGTATAGACACTGTGAGAACTATGTATATATATTCTCAAATATATAGCCACATCACAGATTTAATGTTTACCTGACAAATGACTAACCACCTCTGTGGCTTTAGGAGTTCTCTGCTGACCATGCAACCCATTAACCTGAGCTGCTATACATCCTGCTGGGCTTCCAGAACATCAGTATTTACCCATGTCTCCTGATGAGCCTTTTGGTCCAGGGAATCCTAGAGCTCCTTTACCCAAGCCTGGAGAACCTTCTTCACCCTTCGGACCTGGGAGACCTGCAGGGCCTTTCAGTCCAGCTTCACTCAGACCTAATTAAACATGTTTAACAAAGATAAAAGAGCCTACACAAATTGCCTAATAGCTGTTAAATTATTACACAAACTGAGTAATAACAAAAAATTAGCCATTTACTACTCTGCTGTTTTCAGTAGAGCAACAGAAAGAGATTTGGTGCCTCATGTGCTACTCGGGTTGTGCAGAGTGAATTTAAACAATCTGCAAGATGCTGAGAGAGAAGCCTGTGACTGTTCTGGTCGTCCCACAAGCTCTTGCACGAGGATGTGAACACAGCACTTCTGTGACAGGAGTTGCCTGCCAGCTTATATGCTGTGTCTCTCAAGAGGGGCAACATAGACTCAAGCTTCTGGTCTTTAAATAATCTAGTGGGCTTCATGCTCCAATACGGGGAGATCACTTTCCACAGACTACTACAGAAGACACACTGAGGCCCAAGTGGTGCAGGGCAGAGGCTCCCAGGAAGAGCTGCAGGGAGATGTTCAGCCTGTCAGTCTGGTAAGAGTAAATACAAGCAGCTCTCTCAGATAGGAAAATTGTGGAGGATCTACATACTGTAAAGCATTACCTTCCGATAAAGAATGTTTTAAACAGAGAAAACACAGGTATTGTTTGAGATGTACACATCAAGACTGTTTGTCCACTTTCACGCATAAAATGTCTGCCACAAATGTTAAGTACCGCTTTGGAAGAGGACTGTAAATAAACCAGTCTTTTTGGAAAGGTCTTTCTCCACCTCTTTACGTTTAGTAAAACACCATTTGCAAAACAGAACCCTATTCTGTTTCATAAGGTTAAAAATATGAAAATATCCAGCAGAAACTTCCCAAAAGCAGAATCCAGAATATAATCAAAGAAATTAGCTTCTGATTTTACTGATGCCTTTCTTGAGCTCCATATAATGGAGGGCTATGGAAAGCAGTACAGAAACATGCCATCGCTAAGCCCAACTCAAAGCAAGCACTGGATGCTGCCCTGCCAAAATCAAACATCCATTAGAAATGGAAGAGTTTTATTATTTCGTTCCATCAGCTTTCCAGCAGTGACATAGTCCTTCAGAAATTCAAGGACAACCATCATCAGAAAAGCCTCTTCACTCCACAGGCTGCATCCTGTTCTTACTGGCATTAAAGAAGAATTTGTTCATGCACATTCAGTATCCTGAGGTTTTTCTTCAGGTTAAAATTAAACCCAGAACTGGGTGAAATAGGGGAATTTTGTGGGGAACACTGCTCTCATGATGGACCAGTGTATGTGTTTCCCCAGCTATGACACTTCCACTACACTTTTGCTTTACCTGGTGTTCCAGGAGACCCTTTTGTGCCTGGCAAGCCATTCAGACCATTTAATCCCGGAAATCCAGGAAACCCTGAAGAGACATTGGGAACACATAAGTGAGCAAATAAGCAAATAATCTAGTTAGCTGGAAATACATAAGATATTTCATGGAGACTACAACATGTGTGAGAAACCTGACACACAGGGGAACACAGAATGTAAAGTCTTCCTCCACACAAGCCCCCTTCATGGAAACTTTTCCCACTGCTCTCACTGCACCCTGTCCTCAGTGAACACACATCAGTGATCCAAATCAAATGAGAGCCTCTCCCTTTCCAACCACTCCTCTGCTCATTTCTAGCAGCTGGTGCCTGCACTAACATTGCCAAGAAACGAGCTAATTTCCCACGCACAGCTGGCCCACACATAGGAGTGCTGCCTGCCTGCTGTGATATACTTGGCCAAAACACTGGTTTTCTGACCCAATTTCTCCCCACATGTGCAGGCTCCAGATATACCTTTAGGTCCTGCTGTTCCACGAGCTCCAGGGAATCCGACAGATCCTGGCTGCCCTGGAGGTCCTGGTGGCCCAGGGATTCCTCTCAGCCCGGCATTTCCAGGGATTCCTAAAAACAAGCAGAAAAATGTTCCTTACTACACATCCAGGATGGAACAGCTCCCAGCTCCATCTTACAGCTTCTGTTCCTGCACTTAACTCATAAGATGGGTGAATAAACTACTATTTGGATAAAGCAAAACCAGATTAAAATTTCTCCTCGCTACCACTACTAGCATAGCACTTATCAAGCTATTTGATAGCTTTTTTTTAATCATAGTAATGTCATTCCTCATCATCCACCAAGTGACTCATTGGAACAGTTCACATACTGAATAACTAATTAAATTGTTTTTCAAATAAAATATTCCAAAACCCACTTTAATCTTGATAACAATTTGAGAATCTACCTGCTAGTTACACCAGTACCCAAAGATACTTGTAGCCATCCTTCTGGGTAGGTTTGGCTCTAGAGAGGGAACAGACAGAAGTGTTGCAATGGAAGATTTTAGAGCAGCCTTGCCCATAAGCAGCTGCAAAGAAGCTGCTACTGCTTGTATCTAACTGAGGTCTCCCCTATTTGTTAAAGGAATTCCTTTAGGTTTCCATTGTGCAGGATTCACCACATGGTTGACCCACAGGATTGGTCATGACAGGACAAGGTAACACCTTACACTAGTGTCAAAGAGAATTCCCATCTTCTGGTCAACTTTCTTGTTTAAGCCTCAGCTGAGACAGGCCAACAAGGGCTAAGGAAATAACGAGGTGAAATTGTTCCACAGTCACACTGTGAACTGCAGAACTTAGATGCCTAGTCCAGTACCTGCTGGTCCTTCTTGGCCAAGATCTCCTGGGCCACCTTTGAGTCCATTCACCCCAGTGTTTCCTGGGTAGCCCGGTTCACCCTTGAGTCCTTCTCTCCCTCTCTCTCCTGAAAGGATAAGAACAGACAGCATGCTAGAGCAGAAGTCAAACTGGAGGAAGGTGTGAAGAGAATGAGAAACACGTTATGTTGAGGCTGCAGCACTTGTGCCTGCTTAGCCGTGGTCTGGGCCCTGGACTGGACTCCCTGGTTGCCAAATACCAGTGCAAGTTCACAAGTTCCTCTTCAAGAAGTGAAGTGGGACCCAGCATTAGAATTGGGCTGTTCTCAGACGTGTTCATTATCATCCAGATTTGTGCCCCACCTGGATTCCAGACTCCTCAAATCTCACTTCTAGGAGAGAACTAAAGTATTCAAATATATAGATTACAAAAATGCCCAAAGCGGGCAATGCTATGTGTTTAATCTCTAGAATTTTGCATTCTTGAAGTGAGCAATCAAGGGCTACTTTACCTGGGAACCCTGGGTCTCCTCGCTCTCCTTTTGCTCCAGCAATGCCAGGAATGCCAACAGACTCTCCCTGGTCACCTGGAAAAGAAAGACGAGGTGGGGATGCCATTCCCTAATAGTCTGTGGGGAGCAGATTTCAGGGCTGCTCAATAGCCTTTTTTATGAAAATAAACCTTGACTATACTTCAAATCCATGGAGCAAACAAAGACAATAATGAGCGATGTACCTGAGTTTGAAAATGCTTATAAACAGCAACAGATGCCAATTCACTCATGTAAATACACGATAAGATGAACATTTATGGGTAATTCCACAACATCCTGCCCTTTATGCTTTTGACACAAGGAGATGAGAGAGAAGGGTGCTTCTCGTACGGTCCAACATGCTTCACACAGTGCTGTGGCCAAACTTTCAAAGGGCCATAAAGTATTTAGGTATTTGGCTTGAGACTGGTCTCATCTGAATGAAGTCCCTTACAAAGGGACATGTACTTCGGAGCCAGTCACTGTAGAGCAACGGACACTTCTAGAACACTACTCATTCTTTTTAGTCATGAATATTAGGACTGTGTGTACTGAAAGACCATGTACACTACGAAAGATTTCTTACCCTTTGGTCCAGGGAGGCCAATAGGTCCTGGGAACCCAAGTGTTCCTGTGATACCATCTGAACCCTGAAAAAAAAAAAAAAACCCCAGCAAAATTACCCTTTGCTTTTCATTCTTGCTGTTCCAAGTTTGGGTCATGTGGGATAACAGACCGCAAAGATGTAGGAAGAAATACTATCCAAAGTGTCATCCAACAGTATGAGCCAAATAAAAACAATCTGGAAGTTTTGTAAGGAAAAATCCTGCCAGCTTCTGCTGCTTTGCTACAGAAGCACCAATTAGAACACAGGATCTTCCTAAGAGCTCTTAGAGAAGATGAAGATACTTAAGAAGGTATTTACCCTCTCTCCTGGCATTCCTGGAAATCCTATGATACCATGTGTACCCTTCTGTCCTGGCAGCCCAGGCTGTCCAGGTGGACCAGGGAAGCCTGGGTCACCATGAAGACCTCTCTCTTTGCTTGCTGACCCAATTGGACCAGGGACACCAGGCTGTCCACGGCTTCCTGGGATTCCTTTATCACCTGGGTTATACAACAGAGTGCAATTTCATTTCATAATACAGACATTCAGCTCATTTGGGCCAATTGCCCTGTTACCCAAAGCTCCCCTTAAAGAGGAGAAAAGGATGGCATTAGCTCTGCAGAACAGAGCTTCAAAGGAAAATTGTTTTCTCAAAATTCAGAATTGCCGTATGCAAATCTTGCTAGAATGTGAATGGCGTAACAGAAAATAGTAATACTGCAGGCACTGTCAAAAGGACAGACCATACCCCACTGAGAATAAGCACAGTTACTGAACAACTGATACTGGCAACTAACTACAACGTTGTGAAATACCTCTAGGTCCAGGGAATCCTCCAAGTCCAGCTAATCCAGGATCTCCTTTGTCTCCTTTGAACTGCAGTGCCTGTTCTGGAGGCCCAAGAACAGGAAGACCAGGTGGACCTACATCACCTCGGTCACCTGAAAAAATAAGAAGTCAGGAAATCTCCTTGCAAAATAATCTAACAGAGAAAGGGTATAACATTAGAAGCTGGCAGACAAAACCAGAACTTCCGTGTGTCCTCATGCAAATTGATCAGTAAGTGCTCAGCATCTTTGGCAACCAGGCCAAAGTATTTCACAAGGAAGAAAAGAACACACTATTTGGAAGAAAACATTAAATATGCAGACATCTCAGAAGGGCCTCCTAAGTCCCTCTGCTGCACAGTCAGCAAAAGCCTTTCAGCTGTTTCTCACCTTTTTGACCTTGGAGTCCCACAGCTCCAGGGCTCCCTTTTCCTCCAGCTGTGCCAGGAGTTCCTTTAAGTCCATTCACCCCAGGGGCACCAGGCAGGCCTGGCATGCCAGGGAAACCAAGTAGGCCAGAAGACCCTTTCTCGCCTGTATAGAAAAGTTGAGAAATAGAATGGGAAAATTAGTCTCTTCTGGTACACTGCATACCCACCTAGCTGGCAGGTAGAGGCAGCATGGGTCTGGCCAATCACCCAAATCTGGGTAGCAAAACTTCATGGCGCAAGTACAGCGCGGCCTCTTCTCTCATGGGTCTCCACTCATTATACTTTCAACCAGCACTTTTCAGTTCACCTTTGAGAGTCTGGTCCTGCTTCCACTGGAGAGCAAAACCCAATCAATTTCCAAGAAAGCAACATGCAGTTACACAGCTCTATCGCTCTCCACCTAAAATAACACAGAATTCTCCAAGTAACCAGCTATTGTATTGGTGCTTTACAGATTGTAAATTTTTACTTCCCATTTGGTTTGTGCTTCATTCTCTCCCTTCTATAAATTCCATTCACTCTTCCTCATTTCTTCAATTTTCTTGTCTTTCTATCTCGATTTACACGATCCTTTGCCCATAAGGGCCAAGTCCTTTAAGATGCATCTCCTTATGACCATGATTTGATAACTAAATCCATCATTTGTAATTCACAACTCAGCAGCAAAACAAATGCATTCCAACACTAGTTGGGAATTCATTCTCTTCTGACAAGTTGGGCCTAAAATCAGTATTAACAAGGTTATTTTTTGTGGGCACAGTAATCTCAGACTATTCCCCTAGTAGAACACATACCTTTTGGTCCAGAGAAACCTGGACGTCCATCTTGACCAAAAGGCCCAGGTGGCCCTACGAATCCTCTTTCCCCAGGAGATCCTGGAGCACCATCAAGACCTGGGAAGCCTTTCATACCAGCAGGGCCTTGTGGACCTACATCCCCAGTCAAGCCTTTGGCTCCAGGAAGTCCTGAGTCAATACAAGAAAGAACTCAATAGATTATGTCACATAAACACTAGGACAATTTGTGGACAGCTTCCCAAACTCTTTAAACGCGGCATTGTTTTTAATATGACAAATGGACCTTATGGCACATGCAGCCTACTAGAAGGCATGAAGCTTAGAATTGCAAAAGCATTAGTCATCTAATAATAAAATACCTATGAAGAGGGTTACTGCCTACATCACTACACAACTGGCGAGAGTGAAACCCCTTATGATGTATCCATTTTTATCTCCTTCACCAGACACTAAACTGTAGCGCACCAGTCTTACCTTTATCATCAAGGCAGCCAAACCAGAATGCGGAGCATCATTAATGCCAGCTTCTGCTACCTCCCCCATCCTCTGGGTGAACCAGAGATCAATGGGAGAGGCTCGTTTTTACAAGTTTCTTTTCCACCTTGGTAGTTAAGAGTGTTACTTCTCAAGAGCAAATTGCTCACTAAGGGAACAAGCTTCTGATTGTGCTGTCACAAAACCAACATCATATGCACTGTTTTGCCTCTAATTGTTTCAGAATGTTTCTAGCTGAAGCTTTGTAATGGTTTACAGTTTTAAATAAAGGCTCAAACCATTGAAAACAGAATGCTCAGATCCAGAGAGAGGAAGAGAAGCAAAAATCAAGTGGCTTCTGAAAAATGGCATTTGCAGCAGTAGTACCAATATACAAGCTTTGTTATACTCAGGGCTTAAATGTTTTAAACTACAACCCAGTTCTTTTTAAAGCAGAAGATGAAATGGATGCTTTATGCAAGAAGACAAAGAAAAAAACCACACACTTAAAATCTGTTCATATTAAGGATTTCCTTATGGGCTTCAGGCTTTGTTACTGTCCGAGCATTCTCACTACAATGGTTCTTTGCCTTCTGGTTTGATTAGCAATAATAAGGGGTATCACCTATAGTCAATGCAATTCTTGTAGCATTAAAAGCTAGGTTGTTAGTCCATGAGCTTTTACGCTACACTGCATTTTCTCACCTTGACAGCCTATGTGAAGAACCCATAACCAAACAGTGTGACATCAGAAATGGAGAGTTGATGATAAATGGAATAGAAACATGGTGAAGGAAAAAACAGACAAAATATGTAAACAGAAAGAACAAGGGTATGAAAGAAATTAATGATTCAGAGAGACTACAGCTGCAAAAAACTTAATAAATTGGAGCTTATCATCCTAGCAATGGGAGGTTTTAAAAACAGTTGAAGGAAAGACGTATATGGCATACAGTCCAAAAATGTAAAACGGAGAGGCAAAAGCAATGTTACTGTCAAAATAAAAAAAACTTTCAAACTCTCTGATTTTCATCTCAAATGACGTTAGTGCTTTCATTCATTTGTTGTCACTATGCTCCAGCACTGTCATTCAGCATGTCAGAACAGATGAGTTATGCCACAGATCATTATCTACTAATTCCCAGGTCCCTCTCTGCTTGGTTCTCAAGTCTTGCATATACTGTTATTATGAAACACTTCAGTCAGTGCAGCTTGAGAGATACTGCTGTACTCAAGTGGTGGGGTTTTTTCCCCTTAAATTGAAGGGAAATAAATTTCTCTTCTGCCCCAGTGAAGAGAAAGAGAAGACTTAAGTGCTTGTTCTGAGAAAGCCAACAATTTTTCAATCTGTGTCACATGTCAATCAACCTCATACATTAGAAATCAATTGTCATGAAAAAGGGAAATAAAGATTAGTCAACGATAAAACCTGCTTGTAAGAGCAGAGATATTAAAAATATCAAGACATTTAAGACGCTTGCTTTCTCCTATCTTTCTGCTGCACTTCTTACAGCCTTGGGGCACCATTTCTAGGCAGGAGTCATCCAGCAGTCAGAGGTAAAAGGCTCCAATTCTGCACTCTGTTACTCCTAACCAGAGGTAGGAGCTCACTCCTAGCAAATGCCAAATCTCTCCCACACTTCCTCAACATTGCAGTGTTCAGCTTAGCTACTTGTCTTCATTTGAAGACATTACATACCTGGTGCTCCTGTAAGGCCAACTGGCCCCAAGGGTCCTGGTTTTCCCGTAATGCCAAAAGGGCCTCCAGGACCAGGAGGTCCCCGCAATCCAGGGACACCCGAATAGCCTGGATTACCCTGTTCGCCTTTAATACCTAGGAGGCCTGGTCTTCCGTCTAACCCTGGGAACAGAGAGGTGGGAGGTTACAGAACAAATAAAACAGAATTCACAATTTTAATTAAAAAGTGATTTTTAATAAAAGACTTTGAGTTGCATTAGATTCTAAGAGAAAACCAGCAAATGGCCACCTGTGAGCAGGTCAGAGAACTGCTAACACAGTACCTTAAAAAGATTGGAAAGAGGAAAGATTTTTGGAAGAGAAACAGTTTGATATTCCTAGATACAAGCAGTATCAGTACTTACCTTTTGGTCCTGGAAATCCAAGATCACCCTTAAGCCCTTTATCACCTGGGAGTCCAGGTCGGCCACGTTCTCCCAGGGCTCCACTCTCAGCACCAAATACATCTCCAGGAGCCCCTTTTGTTCCAGCTAAGCCTGAAGCACCCA
The DNA here is from genome assembly GCF_013368605.1 of Nyctibius grandis. Classification (NCBI taxonomy): domain Eukaryota; kingdom Metazoa; phylum Chordata; class Aves; order Nyctibiiformes; family Nyctibiidae; genus Nyctibius; species Nyctibius grandis. The sequence goes on from NC_090670.1 coordinate 18,164,965, forward strand.
TTTTCCCAGGTAAACCATCTGTTCCATCCAGTCCTGGAAGTCCTTGTGACCCTTGCTCTCCTCGAGGCCCAGGGAAGCCTTAAAGAGAAAAACAGTAAATGAAGTACAGAATGTCTGCTTCCAATAGCATCTCTAACAAAAAAAAAAAAATTTTTAAAAATTCCATGCAAGAAGAAGTTGCTTGGAAAGTTGCAGAATGTTTCGGTACTGAATTAGAAACAATAATTGGTGACATAAAGTGATGAAACTGTTTAAAACAGTTAAAATATCCTTTTTTTTTTTTAAAGAAAAGAATACTTTAGGACTATCTGGGAGCTGCAGCTAGTTGCAGCTTTACAAGCTTGGTTTCACTAGATGGCAGATTAGGCAAAATGGACAAAAAAAAGGAGGAAGATGGCCATTTCAGGCTACAGACAGGCAGTATCTTACTATCACTATCAACCACAAAAGCTGCAAAGATGTTACATTCATCACACTTTTCCTTCTCTGTCCTCTATGTCAGACAACTTCTGGCACTGTGGGACAGAATACACAGGCAGTCTTGGTCCAAGGAGGACTGGAATGTACTCTCCTTGTACCAAGCAGACACTAAACTGCACTGCTGTGTGGATGTGTCATACTGCTCAGAGGTTATGTCATGAAATCAGTGACCCATAAAGATGACATCACCCTTTAATGTAGTGAAAGGATAAGACATTTCTTCAGCCATATCTAGAGAAACCTGATGGACACACAGCAACCTAGCTTTAGGAATCTCCCTCACCACCTCTGCTTCTTGCTCTTTATTTACACAACCATCAGAAAATCCCACAGCTAAAGTGAGTCCAAACACTGTGTACAGCGTGCCTTTACCAGAGTACCACATGGCTTAAAACAAGTTTTACACTAAACTTGTAGTTAACATGAACTGTAACAAAGCACATGACGATGGTCTCTGGAGAAACAAATTGTGTTGCTTGTCCTCTTTTCTTCCAGCAGTGATACAATATTATAGGCAGGTAACAAGTATCTTGAACATTTATTTTGTTTTCTTCCATGCTGCAACCATTTGCTTGCAGATTGCATTTGGAAGGAGCACAATGGAGCTCTCAATGGAGTGTTATGAATGTACCAGGCAGAAAAGTGGCCTAGAAGGTCGGACAACTCTTTTGATAAAATATTGTACACATTAATCAGACAATAAAAAGAACTCCAGTAACTTTCCTCTTACCAGGTTCCCCTTGCAGGCCCATTATTCCTGGAGATCCTGGTTGTCCTTTTGACCCATGTAATCCAGGTTGGCCTGGAATGCCAGGAAAGCCTTTGCTGCCTTTGGGACCTAAGGGTAAAAATATATTAATAAATAATATTAATGAATGAATAGTGGAAGACAAAAATACAGCATGAGAAAACAGGATCAGATCTTTTCTACAAAGTTAGTGCTGAAAACACTCACTGGATACACAATTTAAGCTAAATAAAGTCTCAAAGCTATGGCTGTTTCATCAGCTACATAAACACAGAAGGAGAAGAACTGTGTTCAGAGTCTGCTTGAAAGGGAAAAAATGGTGAAGTCACTATGATCCTCCTTGGGATTTTAAGCCTAGTCTCTTTGAAAAAAAAAAAAAAAAGGACATTGTTCTGCCAGTTAACTCTCTGGAATAACTATCAGAGGAGATTAATTAGCAGGTATTATCTTCCTTGAGGAATAAGTGCTTCTTGGTAGTCAGCCAGTGCATTACAATCAGCTCATTTCCATACCTGGCAATCCTGGAACGCCGGGAGTCCCTGGGGCCCCATATGCTCCAGGAACTACGCAGGGCAAGGTGATACCTAAAACAAAGAAACACTGAGGTTGCACACAGTCCGCTTCAGAGGGCCGGTCAGAAGAGGAACATTTAGTATCCAGATGTTTTTTACAGGACATATCATAAGCGGCTGTGAGTGAACTTACACACATCAAACACCGCTGACGTCTCAAATCGGTGATGTTAAAGAAATGAAAAGGCATTTGGAGCCTAGCAATTGTCTAATCTCATCCCTACTACTGACTTACTGTATGGCCATTGAAAGGTAGCAGCTACTGCTGTGGACTACTTGTAGCATGATATCCATGGCTTCCACTCAGCAACCGGTCCTCCCTATGGCAGGGGCTACACAACAGGCATTGAAAGGGCAGTCTGTGGCTCAGGGAGCTTAGGGTCCAGGCTGAGAGCTTTCAAAGTCAGAGCAAGCTGACAGGTGTTCCTAACTTTTAAACATTGAGGATGTTTCTACGTTGTATATAAACAGTACGCTACAGCGTGAAATTCTAAAATACATGTGCACATGCAAGGTAAAATACCCAGGGAATATTGACAGGTGTTTAAAAAAACCCCGTCAGCCAAGAGTTTAGGGCAGAGAGGTGCATGCATGGAGGGTGGAATAGCAAGGATTTCTTATTTCAGCCTTACTCTCCAACTGCTTCTTCTACAGTCTGTCAGATTAAGAAATAACCACATGGCTTAAAAGTTTATTAGCAGCAAACAAGACTCAGCAATTGCGAAGCTCTTTGACTGACTTCCACCTCTCAAAAAAAGGCTCTGTTTGTACTAGCAATCCCTCTTCAGCGGAATGAAATTTATGTGGCATTATCAGAGTTGCTGGCACATCAGATTTACCTAAAAGATCTCAAATACTTCCAACATTCCTCCTTGCAGGTCACTGACAATTTGAAGTCACATTCACACAGTCACAGAAATGATCATCACAAAAACTAATTCAAGACTTTCCAACTCCAGAAATGCTGCCAGTTATTTTAAGAGGAGTCTGTGCTAGAACTACAGAATTAGCTCCTGTGCTGTAACAGCTGGCTCAGACTTAAACTATCATGATATACTTCCTAAAAATTAAAATCTAAAGGACTTTAAAAGCTATTTAGTCAGAGAGATTCACACAAAAGATGACTACTAAAGCAAATTTGGGGAAGAGAGGTGGCTTTTTTTCATTACTCTGAGCACTTTAATATGCACAGAGAACCAGCTGCCTAATGGCATTGTTGCCCAATATTTGCTAATTCAAATCTGGCATCATCTACAAGGCCAATTAAGGCTGAGATAATCAAGTATCACAGATACGTTGTTTCTCATTTCCTTACAGCTCTCTTTGCAGGATCCTTCTATTTAAGCTCCATTCCCAGACTGCCAAGCCAAATTTATTCACCAGCCATTCAAAAGCACTCCAAATTGTGACTGCTTTCAGTCCTGAGGAGCTAATCTGGTCTAAATCAGGCAAGACTGGAAGTATTTCTTCCAGCACAGCAACACGAGTTAAACACTTTTTTTCAGAAAAGATTAACATTTTCAGATTTTATTATTCTGACTGGTGTGACTGATTTCATTATTCAGACCTGTGAGAATAAAGAACAATCCTAATCTCAAATTGTAGCTAGTCCGTGGCTGCCAACAGGTATCAGCTCTAGTATAAGGAACAAGCAAGGCTCATGTGGAAAGTGGGATGTAGCAGGGAATGAGAGGGAACACAACCCCCAGGGTGTCTAATCTACTCACATATCGAGATGCTATGCAAATGCTGAGGGAAACATCAGAACAGTTTCTACTTTGATGTGAGAGGACCAAAGGTCACTTCTCAATTCATTACTTTTATCTTGATGTAAGGCATTCACTGATAGCAAAATTCATTTTAAAATGACTACACTTATGATAACATATCTACAGAGTTGCAATAACACTTCTGTTCTTGCACAAAGCCAAAGAGTGCTCTATTTTCATCTGTGACAGCAATTCATCTTTATAGTCAGCACTAGCTTTAAGAACAGAGGTTCAAAACTGAAATACCCATGACCCAATTTATGTTTCGAATGGATATGGGCACCTAATACCATGATTGCAAGATGTCACACACACATTGCTGCCTGCACTTGGGTCAGTCACTTTGACAGGGCATTCTTCTGATAAAGTAAAAGTTAAATGGTAGGGACACAAAATAAAAATTCCAGTTCTGGTCTTCTGCAATCCTATGTGAGCCTGATGTTGAATGCTTTATCAGATAAAAAGTTGAGGCCCATCTCTGAGACATTTCCTCCTCAGACACAGTACAATAAAGAATGGCATTGTTCAAAAAGCAAGCATTCGGGGCAGCAAGTGGCATGGAAAGGGAAGTTTAATTAATACTGTTGCATTCACATCACGTGGCTTTAAGGACTGTCTTATGTGAGTTTTCCAAAAACAACTCTGTACAATAGCATATTCTGTATTTTACATTATTAGCCAGCAGTAGAATACTTGAACAATGGATAGTTCATGTGAGGACAACTGAAATGCAAATAGTACTGCTTCCTTGTGTGTTTTGGAAAATGGCGTAAGCAAGGCTTAGTGTAAAAATTATATAAGCAAAACTTAGTGTTTCTCAGCTACTTAATACCCTACATTATCACAGTTTACACAATAATATCCCAGTATCAAGGAAATCAATTATGAAACCATCAGGTCAGGCATAAAAGCAAAATATGGTCAAATCCAAGCTTTTTGAGTAATCTCATAATACCAGGTAACAGTCCAGCTTTTTATAAAACACTGAGTTAGACATTTCCAAAGCAAGACTGTTTCACCCTGTTTTACTGCATGCGGCATGAACTCAAGCAAAATTCCTCAGTGGTGTCTTTGACGTGGTAACTTCAGTAGGTCACAGTCCCTTTTTAAATGTCTTTCCTCATTTTCACGATAAGGCCTTTCAGTCTGGGCAGTATAAGAAATGATTATTTCATCCACCCACACACATTTCTTTAATATTAGATAAAACTTACTACATCAAAGGGTCTTTTAATATATGCAAATTATTTCCTAGTATGGAGGAAATTATGCATTCACAAGTTTTCTTACACATCTCTATGGAGGCGCAAACTGAACTGGCTAATGACTTATTCACACTTTCCCACATATTTTGACTATAGATACTCTTCTACAAAGGACCATTCATTGTTAGCAAAGCTTTGATGTAGCATTCATAATAAGCTGGCTTCTGATGTGCTTCACAGAATATCTAGAGTTCACATCACGCACAGAGCATTTTACTTTTACTTATCTTACAATGCAATTTTAATTTAGTGGATTTTGTAAGAGACAATTTACCAAACAAAGATGTAAGCATTCATAGCTACGAATTAGTAAAGCTTTTAGCATTTAGCATGTGACTTGAATTGGAAAAAAAGCTTATGCGGGCTGTTCCAGGGGGACATTAATGCTAGCTGTCTCCTCACCCCATAACAACAACCCAGCATGACACTGACATGAGGTAACATGCCATCCAGCATGTCTGTGCAACCTTCCCGGTGCTATTCTGGCCTAGCTCTCCCCTCTCTCTGGGTTTAAGATACCTCTGCTAACTCCTCATACTGCAGTGGTCTTACCGCCAAGGTTTTTGAACTCAGAATTTTCCATCAATGCTTAGACATATGGCTTCCCAAGTAACTCACTTTGAACTCTGAGAATGAACATAAAACATCATACATGAAACATTATCAAACCTATATTTACTGACTTTATCACTTGTCATTATGGTATGCTTTAGGTACGTATAACGACATACCAGCTGAGCCAAACTGTAGTACCTCAGGAAGCAAACAGCCCAGAGCTGGTTGCACCAGTCGTAACTGAACTCCCTACCCAACTGTCATGACAACATCTTATTCACCAACACCTGTTCATACATACAGTGTACTACAGCTGCTGCTTCTAAAAAAATCTGGAGCTTTTCTTATTTCAATAATAGTACTAGTTCTGAAAACTGAATCAGAAGTCTCAGATACCAGTGAGTTACTATTTTTACCTGGACAATGAAGTAGGCTGTGCTTTTTAAATAACTCATTTTATCAATCTTCCTAACTACGTTTGGTGTAAAATGGTTCTCCATCAATAGTCAGTGAGTAGCTCCATTCAACACTCTTAGTATTTCAGTACTATTGGACTATTTGTTGTTTATTATCTGTGTCCTCCTGAGCATGACAAATTGAGAAAGCTGTGACTGCTGTGTGAGGTCTGGTAAGCCCACAAACCATTTTCAATTAATTTAAAGAGCAATCTTTCATCCAATGCAATCTTCTGGTCTGGCTAAAAGCACAGCAGTAAGTTGAGTGCCATTTGACTTGTACCAGCTCCACCTTTTCAAAATAAGAGCAGACCCAGCAATGCCTACCTGGAGGGCCTGGAAGACCTGCTTGTCCTGGAAACCCATCCATTCCTGGGTCACCTGGCAGCCCACGAACTCCACGAGGACCTGGATATCCAACGCCAGGAGAACCAGTTTCTCCACGACGGCCCTTGGAGCCAGGTAATCCTGGCAGTCCTTTTTCACCTGGGAAACCTAGCCCACCATCACCCTGTGCACAGCAAAGAAAATTACAGCTGAAAATCAAAGAGATGTAGAAAGAATATACACGCTATCACTAACAAATGTGTAAGAGTTTGTTCAGTTCTGTGTAAGGTTCAGATGGGCCTGGGAAGGTACATGGAAACCACTGTATATTATCCATCATTATTTCAAAATGCAGGAAAACTCAGTGACTATTAAAATTATATTTTATGTTGTATTTGCCAAAATGTAAATATTACATATTCTGAAAGATATTTACGTTCTTTTGAATCAAAAAAGATTCTGGTGTGACTTTTCTATTACAAGATTTGACTCATAATTATGCCAAAGTGGTTTTTAACTTTTAGGACACAACATAAACCAGCCTATGCCACTACTGGAAGTTTATCTTTTGACTGGGTAGCCAGAGGCATAACGAGTGCCAATTATTAATCCTGACCAAGACAAAGTTGTGCTCAGGGACTGTGAGCTTTTTATGTATTTGGAGACTTATCACAGGGCTAATCAGGACTAGTAAACCAGGCCTTTCTATGTCTCTGCTGCTTATTCCAGTTCTGAAGCACTGCTGCTAAATTAATCTGAACTTACTGGAGGGCCTGGTGGGCCTGGCAATCCTGGAAGTCCATCCCTGCCAGGGGTTCCTGGGATGCCTGAAGGTCCTCTGGGTGCTGTCGCACCACGGTCCCCACGAGCACCTCTGCCTGTTCCATAGGATGAATCCCCTTTTTCTCCCTTAAGGCCTGGAAGACCTTGTTGACCAGCTGAAGCCTACAGACCAAAAGATAAAAAACCAGGAATATGAACATGCAGGCTTGCCTTCTTAAAAATGTCATATGAGGACAGGACACAGTAACTGGAGCTAGAAAGAATCTCTAAAGGGTTTCCTATTGTATACATTACACTAAAAAAAAAAAAAAAAAGAGGTTTGATTATTTCCAAATGTTTCAATCAAGTCACTATAACTTTCCAGTGGCAAGCCAAACCCTGGTATATAGCACTATAGTGACAGCAATCTTGGGTGGCATCTGGGAACATTACATCACTCATGATACAACAGGGCCCAAGTATTCAATCTTCTTCCCTATTACTTGGTGTGCTGCATTTACTGACACTGATAAAGATACTCTGAAGACAAAAGACTGGTATCTTTGTGGACCACAATTTTCAAAAGCAAATACTGCCAAAGAGCAATGCTCAGCACTTTGGTAAATCCTGTTTGTTATGGTTGCTGTTTCATAAAAAACACAGCTCAACTCTCACTAATGTATTTAGCATACAGCAGTTGAGAAGGAGACTGCATCTATGGCACACAGTTTTTATAGCTATGAGCAATGATGCGGAAAGATCTCATCATTTGACTTTTCAGGTCTTCTCTCCTTGCAGATGTATATCTGCTTCCCCAGCCAGCCCTCACTCAGGAGGAACCCTGGGTCTAATTCATGTATGCCTATGGCCAAGAAGCCCTGGGATGAATAATTGTCACTGTTTTACTCTTGACTGCTAAAGGTGCAGTTCTCAGAACTTAAGAATCATTTCTTCTCCCATTTTGTATAGGTAATTTCTCTACTTTCAGCTTCTTTTCAAAGATCAGTTTCTGGGTTGGAGGTTTTTGTTTTTTTTTTTTTAAATATCCAAACAAGTAGAAGAAATTATGCAAAAATATGTGTTCTGCTTTCACTACAATCAACACCAGCAATTGCACAGGGGCACTTTTTCTCCTTCAGTTCATGACAACCAATATAAGCTCTTCCTGCCTTACCAGAGGGCCTCGCGGTCCTGGTGCGCCCACAGTGCCTGGGTCTCCACCAACGCCCTTAATCCCAGGCACACCAGGGCTTCCCGATGGACCTGGCGGACCTGAGATGCCTTTTAGACCAACTCTTGTAACTCCTCCATCACAAGCACAATCACCTGCCTCTCCTGGAAAACACAGTCAACACTCCAAAATTAGTTTCATTTGGATAAAGACCCTTTTCAGTTGCAAGAGCTCCAAAAGCAGTATTTGATTCAGTTAGGACAAAGCCATTCTCATATGATTTGATTTTGTGCCTGCTCTGCTCAGGTGATGTGAGGGTCAAGCAAGCGGAGCTAAGGTTTTGCCCCAGTTAATTTCTATGCAACACCCATCACCAAATTACCATGTGCAGCATGAACCTCAGCACTTCTTGACCTCTTCCCAAAGGTTTAGACTTCCCTAAACAGATGGTTTAGAGTTTTAGGACAGAAGTCTTGTGGTTTTTTTAAAGAGATAGTTATATGTCAGAGAAAGCAAATCCATACTCCCACTCACAGTAGGTTACAATGACGCTCAGCTGGATATCTTTATATTTCCCTGAATCATAACTGGCCATGGATCCAAACAGTCACAAAGCACAGTGATGTCTGCATCAGCATGGCTTTTGCCGCTAGTCCTGTCGCATACTAAGACCCAAATTCTCATCATTTTTTGCACAGAGGAGAATAAAATTAAGTTTCTCTGTCATTTCCAGCCTATACTGCAAAAAGCAGTGAACAAGATTTTATTTCTAAGTCTCATCATGTCTTACATATACTTTAAAGTATAACTTACTTCGCTCATTTTCTGGGTATGAGATGTTTGTCTGCTTGTTTGCCTGAGCAGAGTAGGAAGTAGGAAATAGACTTTTGTTGGCAGTGCTGGGCTGTTGGCTTCTTTAGTCCATCTCAACCTCCTGTGACTTGTCATAAAGACACTTCCACCTCATCCCTTAGGATATTAACCACATGCAAATATCTTGCTGAGGCCAAATGACTGCTAAAAGGCTCTCCCAAAACAAGAGTCAATTACCTTTGTACCCCTTTGGACCCAAAGCTCCTGGCAGCCCTCTTTGTCCAGGCTCCCCTGGGGCCCCAGTTCTTCCATCCAGGATCGTGTCCGGGGGGAATGAAGGGCCTATATGTGGAAAGAAAGCAAGCAAAAGCCATGAGAAAGCTAGATTTCCAGCTCATTAATTACTTACAATGTCAGTTATGCAACTGACAGAAATGGCACTGGATCAAACTGCAACTGTGGAAGTTACACAAGGAGATGGAACTTGGTTGGTATCACAGGCTGCAGTTCTCTGCCGTATGTTTGTTTCTAGCTTGTCATACAGAAAAGCAAAAGCTCTCCCAACGTGGATGCAACAGAGTTTCATTCCTCTGCTGCTCTATCATTGCACTTTTTTTCCCAAAGATTAACAGTTGGCCAAAGAAATAACCAAACTGCGGACAGGTTGTATAAAGAAGGTCAAATGACTTGGTTCACGGCAGATGGGCCTTTGCAGCGCTGGGAGAAGCTGAGACTCACGTGGATGGAAGGTGAAGGGACAAACCAATGTATGGGTCATTGTGGCTATTGCCCTTTTTGTTGGCACAGAAGCTATCATATATGAGCAGCGTCTCTGCTGCTGCTGGCATGGTAAAGTCACCCCCAGGGCTACCTGCCTTCTGCAGAGCTCCTTGACTTCTCATTATGATGCTGCAGCTCAGGAAAGAGACTAAACAGCAAAAAGGTTAAGGGGACTTACCCTGCCCCTCACTTTATAACTTCAGGATTATTCTTTACAACTCTTAATATGCTGAATAGAATGAAACATGAGCTGACAGAAATAGCAGTGGAAAGTGATTTAACATAATCTAAAACTACTGTGTCTGAAAACCCTTCCCCTCAGTGACAACAGTAAGATGGAGTGCTGACCAGCACCCGTCTGATGTTCCATGGAAACAAACCGCAACCATCAGCTGAAAACAGCTACAAGAGTTTTTACAGACTCTGCAGAAAAGTGAGCTGGATTTGACTAGCAAACAGTTACTGGTAAGAGAGCACTTATTTCTTCTGCACAAAAAATCATGTCATCAGACCGTGCTCATTGGCTCCATCACTGGAGTGTGCCCTGTTTTTGAAGGGTTGGCTCTCAAAAATAAAACAGGCTGTTTGAACTCAGTTTATGTCAGAAACGTAAAACACAAGCTTTGTGTAAAATCAACCCTTTTCATGCAATACTCAGTTTCTGAGGAAAACAAAACAATGCCTAATTAATCCAATCAAGCATCCATGCAAATGAACATGTAAAAATAAAATCACATTTCCTTAGGTCTGAAAACTGTCTCTTCAGGCATCCTACCTGACTCCTGGTACCCAAAATACCTACTCACAAGACTAGACACTTACCCCAGGTGCTCATAAGGTCATGGTCTATTCTTTGTCTAAGCCAGTAGGAGACTAGCCTAGAACTTCAAAATCCTCTGCGTCATAAATTGTGTTTACACAACCTTGTGTTTCAGTCTCTCCAGCTACAACTCTAGCAACAATTAGGTGTATTTTCTTACTTCAGGGGGTTGGCTGCTGAGATATATATTTAAGGTTGTGAGTTACGATAACAATGAGGTGTCAACCAAACGTTTAAGATTTACAGATGAATAATCCTCACTGGCAAGGAAATAAATATATAAATTATTATTTGTCTTGTTTCACTCTGAATCCAATATAAAAATAGATGTTAAAATTATACATACGTGGTGAACCAGGTAATCCTGGTGCTCCTGGCAGACCCGGTAAACCACCTCTGCCGCGAGTGCCTGGAAATCCAATCGTTGCTCTTCCTGGTCCTCCCACTTCACCCTTCACACCTGGAATACCTGGAGACCCTCTAGGGCCCATTCCATCTAGACAACAATGACACCATGAGCAGTTCTCCAGCAACAAACACATTCTGGTATTTTTAATGTTATGAAAATTACTGTTGTGCCCTGAACTGCAACCATGTTAGCACGGAACAATTTATAATTGCACACAAAGGAAAACTTACTAATCAGAGGCACCAACTGGCTCCCATTTACACACTCCCTTGGTCATCCAAAAAACTCCACAGGGCTGCATTTAAGTCCCACTGATCAGTTAGACAATTAACTATGTTAGACTGCAGTTTATTTATTTTCTGATTTCCTTTGAGTGAGATAATTTCCTTAGCAGTTCCTAGTCTCTGGATCATTGCAGGCCAGACTTCGCAGATGACATTCAGGTGAAACAGAAACTTTCAAGTGAGATCTTTGATGGGACAAATGAGTTCCACCTGCAGTGAGTTTATCTAGCCAATCTGTTAGCTCTCTATTGCAAATATGAAAAGTAATTTAAAAAATAATTTTCAAAAACATTTGCTATTATTTAAAATGTAGGAAAGGTTCTCCCAATCAACTCATTCGAAATGGAAAGCAAACAACCTCCTGTGTACACTGCTGCTCCAAATATTCACACCTGAAGACCTACCTGGGCTGTAATCATTGTGGGACTAATTCTGCTCCCATCCAAGCCAACATACTTGGTTTCCCTGTATGTCATCCCTGCCTCCTACGACTCACACAGCAGTCTGCAAATCAGCCAGCTGAAGGAGCAGGGTGAGGCTTGCTCCAATACCTTCACCATCTCCAGGCCACTACCCAGCTGTCTTCTCAGCAACAAACACAGCAAACAGCCTCAGGGCATTGTTATCAGCTGCTTTACCTCCTTCCAGGCCTGGAAACCCTGGAGCTCCTGGAAAGCCTGGTAAACCACTGATCCCTTCATCTCCTGGAGGACCAGGTATTCCCGGGTTTCCAGGGTCACCTGGGGCACCTAGTAGACAAATACAGGAAAACAAGGAGGAAAATCTCATGAGAATTTCTGCTGAAAGACTGTTCAGTCAACTGCTCCAGTGGCCACTGACCTCATTGACAGCTAAGGTTGCAAAGCTGTTGGCAGTAAGCCTGTTAGTCAAAGTTAACAATAATGAGAAAAACTCCTCCTGACCTGTTAGAGGTTGTTTCAAACCTGACTGCATGTGAAGGAGGAAGAACAGGAGAGATCATATCATTTCCCCCCTTACCTTTACAGCTTCAGAGACTGTTCCCATCCAGGCCTCATTCCTCTGTGGTGTTAATTAAGCTCATTTTCTCAACAATATTGTTACCACATTGAACACCAAATAATAGCAGAATGACATTCAGAGTACCCTTTTTCCTTAGTACACTGAAGAAAGATATACAGGTAGACACACAGGACTTCCCCGTCCTCACACACAGTCAGCCTCACAGGCACTAAAATTCATTCTGCCTTTAAACATATCATTCTGCAATATGGGGATGAAAGGGTTATTGTAAACTCTGAAGTTATAAACATGGGAACAAACGTATCTGTATGCCAACAACATAGAAATAAAAGGAAAAATAACAAGGGATGGGTTAGACCCAATACACAAGGTGGAAAAGTAGTAAAATATAGGAAGAAGGAAAGTGACATCAGGAAAAGCGCTTTAGATAAGTTACAAAACAAAATGGAAACATGTACCTGAAATGACTACACCTTCCCTGTCAACAACAATAGGAGGGCCTGGGGGACCGATAGCACCTAATTCACCCTGTAGAAGAAAACAGATTCATACCAGATTCAGATGGGTGATGGAGGAGAATACTGCTTGTCAGGAAACAGACTGTGTCATGGTAGCAATGTCTGTGGGCATTCACTGACTAACCATCATTCTTTATCTTGGTGAAGAACTTTGTTCTTCTGCTATTCACAGTCACCTGCTGTCCTGACTTACCTGCTTCCTGTCTGATGAAACTGATGGCTGCTTCAGAGAAAGTGTTTGCTACTATCCAGCTATAGCTATATATCTGAAGGAACCCCTTGCCTCAAAATGAAGCACGGACATGTGTATACCATGTGTACTGGAGACCAGTTATTATATCAGCATATTGACCTATATCAGGTAGATCATATTTGTTCATCTTGTGGTAAAAGCCAGAGAGCTGCTATGAACATACCAATTTTTAAAAGCATTCATCACTGCAGTTGTCTGTTGCCTTGGAATCCTGAATTTCAACAATAGGAGCTTCCAGGACAATGGATTCCTCCATAAAATCACCCAGGTAGAACAAGCAAGTTGTGACAAACTGCAGTATCATTCCTTTCTCTCACTCAAACACAATATCAAATCCTCATTGAAAGAGCAAGTGCAAAATCTGACTGTTGTCCAAATTGCCATCATATTTATAATATAAACACCATGCAGCGAGCCAAGGCAGTGCACACTTTGTTTCTTCCAGTAATACTCCTCTGTGCATAACCTGTACTACTACTTCTTCCATGTGCTCTGCACAAAAAAGCTCCTCAGAACTCGCATTTCACATTGCCAACCATATCCCGATCTTGGTGGCAGATAAGTGTTTTTCACAGCAAACTACTATCCAACCATTTTCCACTCAGTTTCCAGATGTCTGACTGCCCAGAAAACATCTGCTATGTGTCTCCTATCTCCAGTACGAGAAATTGAACACATTCTTTTCAGGCTTGTTAATACTTGTAGATCTAAGACTTCAGGTAGCCTTCACAACTGTCTTAACATCCACTTACTTCCATCTATTCTTGCCTCAGTTGTCCAGAAAATATGGCAGTGGTGTAAGGATAAAGGAGACCAGAGAGACTACACCTACAATTTTAAGTCATGAAGTTATGTGAATGAACATTGTAAAGGTATTAAAATATCCAAGTGTTCATAGTTCAGCACCCGTTCATTTTTATCCTTGACAATAAAGTAAATGAGGAACTGAAACATACTGAGAATTACAGTGATACAGAGGTGAAGAAGAAATTTGATTGGGGCGATGATACTTATATATTCATGTAAATATCTTTTAAAAATCAATGCTTTAGTATTTTCATGTGAGCAATTACCTTCATGCCTTCAACTCCATCCAGTCCTGAATAGCCTGGAATACCTGGATGACCCTGCAAAGTCACACAGGGGAACATTGTTACACAGTAAGACAATAAGACAGTGGCATTATTTGTTAGCTGAGACATCTGCAGTGCCTGGACTTGAATCACAAACATAATTCATTATTCTACCAAATGATGGCAGGAGAAACAAATAAAGAGAAAACTGATGGCATCAGTTTCTCAGTACTCACAAAATACCAGAGCTCCTTTAGGCCTCCTTGTGCTCTAAAGATGGGAAGAACTTGTGAGCAGGTATGAGGGTCTCCAAAGCAGGAGGACACTTTGGTGTTCTCACAGAACCATAGAAATGCTTGTGGAGTGAGGAGTCTAGAACATTATTTTCCTTGTCCCCCACACTTTCCCCTCAACTCTGTTCCCCCTCCAACAAATTATTGGCACCAAAACATTTACAGTGACACCAGGAGATCCAGCTCTCCAGCTATTCATTTCCTGTAGCATTCTCAGGGACACCAAAATTCCCCTTCTGGGTGTGTGACTGGAAATCTACACAGAAGTGATCTGCTGCTCTGTATTGGGTAACATACTCAACCTGGCCCAGCATAGATTGCAAATCCCACTGCCGCTGCATACAAAATGGGATACTCCAAGAGCTCTTGCCTGTGATTCTGAAGTCTTGGACAGCTGTATGCCCCAATATAGCCCATACACAGTATTGTTGAGAAATTTCTCATAAAGGGCTTGTTTTTAATCATATAATTTTAACATATAGATATCAATTAGATTATACTGGTGATACCATCACCTTCAGTATATCTTGGAAAGGACATACATAAAACAAAATATACAAGAATGTCACTGAATTCCAGGCTACAAAATGAAAATTGTATTTCTGAAAGTTGCGTTCTTCAACAACTTCCACTGCTGTATCTGCAAGTGGAAGTGCTTTAACACATTTTCAGCCACTTGATCACCTGGCCATTTCCACCTCCAAAAGGGAAAAAGTGGGAGAGTTGATTGTTCCAGGAGAGAATGTACAATTTCCAATCTGTGCAGGTGGCTCCTCTGAATATGTAGGGATAACTAAAGAGGCAGTTAAAGGGATCTGGAGTTTTACATGGACTTCCTAGTTAGCTCTCACTAGTTCAATAAGGAAGGTGCATTCATCCATCAGAGAACCTGGAGCCACTAGATAAGGAAGCCAGTAGATCTTAAGCAGTTAGATGGCTTCTGTGATTGTAAGTACAGTAAAAAATAAAAGAAATTTCACCTTTCTCCCTGGAATCCCATCAGATCCATCCAGTCCCACAAGACCCTAGAACAGTAAAAAAATGTTACATTTCAGAGGCTCCATCTCAATCTGGTCTTACTATATGAGGCTCCAAATATCTCAGCACCAAAGAATGAAAAGGTAAAACTTTCAAAAGGAGAAGCTGCCACTGGTTTTCCACATCTCCCAACATTAATGATCATAACTGAAAGAATTCAGCAGACCAACTGATAAAAGTAGTCTTATCTTCTTCAGCCATTGTCTTTCTAATTGGTGGTTCTAGTTAAGTAAGTCATGGTGTCTCAACTTACTAGGAAGTTAGGTAGGTAGTTTGTAATTATAAAGCCATGAAACTTAATGCAATGAAGACTTTCTATCTTGACAATTTATTCTGCACATGCAGAACAGAATGCCTTGGTCTTCCTGTTGTGTATAAGCATGTCTCTGCAGGGTCATGGTGGTTTGAAGAATCTATGGCTGGCATGCTGCTAACTCCCACATAGATTGACTAGTTAGACCAACATCTATTGCCAGTTTGCCCATTTCTTCCCCAAATATCTGTGTTCTCTCATGGCTGGTTCTGGCACTTGTTAAGAGCTCCCTAAATCCCCTGCAAGGCCTCTTTATTATCTTCACTTGGACCTCCTGCAAGCTTCCTTTTCTGTGAAGCTTTAAAAAAAACCTAGAAAAACACAGGCCCTGCAGTACCAAGACCTCCACTAAATACTTCCATATGACTCCCTTGGACTGACTTGTCTGTATACATCTTTCATCTCACCTTTAATGGGACTTTACTGAGATAAGAACTATCTATGGGTTCTGTTGTTGTATGGCCCTGGCTACTATGGGACCCAGTCCTATGTCTGAGACTCCTACATGTTTTGGGAGTGCTTCTGTTGATGAAATGCCCACTTCATGTGTTTGAGAACAGCATTGAAGGACTTTGTAGAGTTACCTACCCTGCCACCCGGTAAGCCAGGCACACCTTTTTCTCCTTTTTCTCCAACACCTCCAAAGCCCTGAGGAAAAATGTCAACATTAAATCTGTAATCTGTTTGGAATTGAATAGCACAGCCCTAAGACAAAACGAGCACAAACCCATCTATTAATATAAACAGTACAACAGAGAGACAAGGGGAACTGTTTCTGCTGGGAATCTTTTGCCCCAGAAAGAAAACCTCTATCAACCAGACTTTGCAGTATGTGCAGTACATTTTCTTCATTCCCCATGACTTCCATTGATTTAAACCACAGCACACATCTCAGTAGCAAATGCAAGTAACCCCGTGCTACAAACAGCAAAGTCCTGCCACTGCTACTCTGTGTTGTATTCTACATTTAGAAATTATTTCAAATCTCATTTCTTAACAGCAGCAGCTCAAGGGAGTACTCAGAGCACCCTTTTTCATTTCTAAAGCCTAAGAATGACACAAAACTAGCATTTTCATGCTCCACATTTGGAAATGTTTGGTTGTTTTCCCAGTCAGCAAGAAGTAGTAAATACAGAGATAGAACACCAGGATTCAATTTCAGCAAGAGTTACAGTAGTTAAGCAATTTTCAGGCTTCAATCTTGAAATATCTTATGGTTGTGGTTAAGTTCACACATATGTTCAACCCCACCAGCTTCAATGGGCCTCTTGTGACGCATAAAGCTAAACATGCACATAATGGAACATGTCCAGAAAGGCTAATAACAAACTGTACTTCATGTACAGGTTTTTCTTGCACATCTTTCTACTAAGAACATCTGTACGTTGAAGAGACTGGCAAACAATTTATCTTATTAGTCAGAAGTTCCACAAAATATTTATCCCCTAAACTTATCAAAATAACCTGAGTTTACAAAAGGTTATAAGCTGGGAAATAGCTCTCTGGAATCCAGGGATAAATTGTTGTTCTTGATTCATACAGAGATGCTACACATTCTTGAGTTTATGAGCACTAATGTTAAACGGTCCATTTTAAAACTGGATATATATAGACAGACAGAAAGATCTGCATGTGCTTTACAACTTTAAAGTAAAATAACAAAAAATATGTTTAGACATAATTAAAGAAAAAAAATAGTATTTTTTTTAAAGTATGTAGATCTCTCTGGGACATCAAGAAACACTGCCATCAAGTGGCCATGTAAAGGGTTCGTCTACCTCCAGGTCTCCTCCGGAAACTGCAGTTACATGTGCTGAGATGATGGCTGGTTTGTAACGTCCACAGTAGGACAGCATTACGTTCTTTGTATCTCCATGACAAAAAAATATCAGATCACAGTTACACTCTTCAAAAAGTCCTGTGGACATTTCAATCAGATTTTCTAAGTACTCTGTTGAGTACTAGAAACTCCTGTAGAGGCCTTGTGAGCTATTCAGAGGGTGTTGAACCATCTAACCCATATTAAGCATATGTTCAAAACTCTCCTCTGTCCTTACCGGCATGCCAGGCAATCCTTTGTCTCCAGGGAATCCTTGAGGGCCTGGCTCACCCTGACAAGGGGAAGAGGTAAACACAATAAATCACGGTGCCCGTGAAAGCAAGACTTTCCCCAATCCACCCATCATGTTCCTGACTCCTAAAGTAAGGCCTTGTAATTTGCTTGTCAGCAAGTATACTTGATTTGTGACAGCATGTGCCAGATAAAGTGTCTCTCAGCACAGTGCCGGTGCATGCAACAGATTGTCTGTGACCACTTTCTGTGGCTGCTACTCAGGAATTGTTGTTCTACTGTCCTCCACTGCTAGAAGTCAAACTAGAAGCATTTCGTATTGTCATCTAGGGAATTGGAACACACACAGTACTTCACGGAAAGCAGCAAGATAACACATGATGAGAGAGCATGTCTTCATGATCCTGCTTACAAATTCAAGAGTGAGCCAAAAGGAATGGCGTTTTTTGAATCTCACCTCACACTAACCTAACTCCACCAGGTAAGACAACATCTCTCATGACTTACGCAGGGGCTTAGGCAAGCTCAGACTGGACTCCCAAACCAGCCTGTATAGGTCCCAGATCAATTCAGTATGCCTAAATTTCATGCGTGTAGAGAATCTTTAACTCAAGATCCATACAGGTTTTAACTGATGAGTTAAATATGTATCTCAGTAAATACCAGGATAACAAAGTAAATGAGAGAAATCTGATTATTTCACAGTAGTACACATCATAGCCAAAGCAAAAGAGCTGGAGCTTTTTATTTATTTTTCTGAAAGGATTTGGTTCTTTTGCTTCAGTTGACACAACTTCACAGGTCCACCAGACACAAACTACAGTTCATTTATTTTTAGGATCAATGATGAAAACCTTTAAAAAGCTTTCGTATTTCTCCTTTTGAGAGGTATGTATGCTCCAGTGCTCCACAATGCTCTGAGCTAAGAATATTTTTATTCAATCGCCATCTTGCAGATTAAACTAATACAGAAAATTATTTTTATTTGGAAATATAACAGCCCTCACCGTGCAGTAATTTCATTCAGCCTTGAATGAAGGGACATGGGAAAGGGGAGAGTTTGTAAACTGAATTTACAGACCTTTTCTCCTTGTTTCCCTTTTGGAAATCCCATGAATTCCAGTATTCCAGTGGATGGTGGGGGACCTGGAGGGCCAGGCAGCCCTACATCGCCCTGTTGGCAAAAGAGGAAGCTATTAATATAGGCAGAACATGTTTGATTTCCTATGAAAGTGGCTTGCAAATCAGAAAAAAGCCACTAATTATAACCCATGTAAAGTAATATCTGTGTGCCTGAATCCTGGCACAGAAGCTTGGTCATGGAAGTGAAAAGATCAGACTAAAAATTAACAAAATATATTAAATCTGTTTCAGAAGAGTTGTGGATATAAAACATGGTAAGGAAAAAAAAAATCAACAGGAAAACATTCCAGAAAAGATTTGTGGGGAAATATAAAAGAAAAGAAGACCAGAAACAACTAGAAATGTAGAATCCTGAGAACCGATTTTAACAGCAGCAGAATCAACTCCCAAATTGAGAACTTTGAGAAGCCCCATTATGCCAGTGTAAATTCTCACACAGACTGCAGGACACCCATTTAGGATCATGAGACTGTAAATTACACATCGGATGACCCAAATAATATTATGAAAGCCAAAAAGAATGAAGTCAGTAGAATAATTCAATACAAGAGGCAAGGGTCCAAAGAAACTGAAAGACAGAGATTTAAAAGATGTCTAAGGACCTCATGTCTCAATAGCCATGAGAACACTGCACTGAATTGAGATTTCCCCCTTCCCTCACTTCATCCAGAAAAAGCTCCAATCCTTTATTGGGGGGACCAACAGATAAGGAACTAGAAAGACTCTTTAATATTTGGACTGTCCAAGAGAAGAAAAGAAAAAGGAAAAGAAGAAGATGCTAGAATCTAGCCACTTTCTAGAGGATCAAGCTATGATGGAACACTAGAGTATTATTGCATGCTCTTTTCATAACAGAACAAGTTTCACTTACCTTTTCTCCTTTCTCTCCTTGAAAGCCTAATCCCATGTTACCCTAGGAGAGAAAAAAAACAATGATGAATGAATAATAAAACAACATCAACAACAGCATCACTATCATCTAGGCCCACAGCACTGTTAACAAAGCCAACAATCAGGTGTAGAAAGAAGACAGGAAAGGCAGGTACTTACTTTTGGACCTGGTGGCCCAGGCGGACCCATTGGACCCTAAATGTGAACAAGATCAAGATTTTATTTCTTTTGAGTTAATTAGGATGCACACAATTGGAGCAATGCTGGGATCTGCAGTGGTACCTGAACTTTAATCTCTTGCCCCCAAAGCAAAAGTGACTGATACACATGATCTTCAAGTCTTCACATCTATAATAGACAGCACTACCCTTTCGTACTGTGGTTAATTAAGAGCAAACTTTAATTTTAAAAGCAACTAACATGCAGTCAGTTTTACCTCTGCCCAATGGAAACTCTCTTCTACTACCTTGAAAAAGCAACTCTTTAACATATTGCATGATGACAAAGACTCCAAACACGCAGAGGTCACCATATGCCCTCTAGTCCCAAGATGAGGAAGTGCTCAGAGTAGTATAACGTAGTGTTCGCAGACAGCACTCTAGGGCATGCTGGAGCCCTCATTCATGGTTGCTGCTCTGAAGACTGTTCCAGAGAGGAGCATTCCCTCTTGTAATTAGATTAAAACTGTCTAAGTTCAAGTATTCTATGCTTGAAGTCAGCTCTGCTCAGTGCTTTTAGATGCACACACTTTTGCTCATTGTCATGACACAAATACAGACAAGGAGGGAGAACTGCCAACATTTTGAACTGTTCTATGAACAAGTGCAACAGTTGAGGTTTCTTACCTGCAAACCTGGTAATCCTATAGGGCCTGCAGAACCTATTGGACCTGGAAAACCTTTTGGGCCCTATAAGAAGAAGGTAGGACAAATACAGAATGTGTAGAACTTACCACATCAAACCCCAACCAAAGACAATGTAAGTCTCAGAAAACATTAAGCAATACCCCCTAATTAAGTAAGCCAAATTAAATGCTATAACAATCCATTTCATATTATTAAATCTGTTTTGAAAATCAAAGTTACAGAGTTCAACGGTAGAAGGAAGTTTGATTTGAAAAAGGAAAAATGGAACAGATAATAGCAAAGATCTGACTTGCTCTACCATAACATGGATCCACTCATACCATTACAAAGTTGGAATTGCTCATGCTACTGGTATCACATATGTAAGTACATGGCCCACTAATTTGAAAAGTGTCCTTGAGAACCAATACAAAAAAAATTACCCACTTAATATTCTTTAAAATCATTATTCCCCAAATTAAATAACTTACAGAAATTCCATCCAATCCAGGAAGACCATTTTCTCCCTAAAAATTATAAATGCATGAGTAAAAATGACACTATGTTATTGCAACAAACTATAAGAAACATTAAGTTTTGTATAAACAGAAATATTTGCTGTTAGTTAATATTAGATCAAGTGTAAATGGGAAAATATTGACACCTGTGCTTCCAAATTTAAATTGGGTAATGGAGAGATTCCAAAACTCCAGAGAAATTACAACCATTTTGTTTATGGGTAAAAAAAGAAACTAAAGTGGCATGAAAATAAATTTGTATTAATTGTAAAAACACTGGAAAATACTCTATAAGAACTTTCATTACAAAACCACTATAAAATATGTAAAAGCGTATCACTATTATATCAAATTATCTGTATTTCCCATAAATATTGACCTATTTAACTTTTACCAACTTATGAGCGTATATAATGTAGGTAGAATTTTTGAAAAGTTCTTAATTTTGGCCAACAAAGCCTTACATGACAGAATAAATTTCTTAACATTTTCAATACTTAAAGAAGCATGAGGCTGCTAATATTGCTAAACTCAGTACCACAATGGGTACTGAATCCTTTGTAGATTTATTCCAGACCTAGTACTTCTGGCAAAAATCAAAACCGTGGTAAGTTGGTGAGGGTTTGTTTCAAGGCAACAAATAACCAAATCTTTTACATGAGCATATTCAAGAACCTCTTCACTGTTCTGAACAATAAACTGAAACTGTCTATCCACAGTTTGTATTTTCTGTACAGGAAATAAAATTACAGACATCCTACAGCCATTTCAGGGTGAGGTCCTTATTAAACAGTGAGAATAAAAACCTGACTTCACAGTGGCAAAGTATGGAACACTATGAATGGGATATGATATTCATGTATTTAAACCCAGAATATGACTGATTACTTACTAGTACCTCCCGGTACAAAAAACACTGGGAGGCAGCTGGGATCTCACAGCAGAAATCCTAACATGACATGTAAGTTTCCTGAGCTGTTATTTCAACAGACTTGGCACATGCAAAGATGCAGTTACAGGAAAGTTCCAAGTGTAGGTGAAGGACCCCTCCTTTGCTACACCTGCATCTAGAAACACATATGCTACCTCATGTAAGTCAGGATAAGCTTACAAGAAATTCCTCACAGCCGTGGTTTGACACCACAAACGAACGGTGCTAGCTTGTTAGAACAAGATCTCTGCAAAGACCAAGCAGTTCCAAGTTCTGAGAGTATTTTGTGTTGTCATTAATGAAGTTATTATAAGGCCTTTTTCACAGCTGCATTCAGACATATCCAGGATATTCACGTCTAACATCATGAGCAATCTAACCAGCAGCATCAGCCCTGCAACCTGTAGGACATCAAAGTGTTTCTTGTACTGCATTTTCTCCTACGTGATGACAAGTCTTACCTTCATTCCTTTAAGACTTCCTTGAGCAAAAACAGGTTCTCCTTTAAGGCCTTTTGGGCCAGGACGACCCTGATTAAGAAAAAAAAAGTTAAAAATAAATTTCTGGAAAGAATACTGATTTAGTTTTGAAAGAATTTATATTCAGCACAAAGAACAAGGCAAACTCCTGGCTCCAGTAAACTGCCAAAGTACCGCTGCAGCTTTGCCAAAGAAGCTGTGGTGTTATGAGAACTTAAGACTTCTCACAGTTTTAGGAAAACAAGGTTCTGCAAACATTTTCTCTGGTATTTTCCTGTTTACATTAGATTTCCCTTTTATTTTAGGCCTTTGATAACTTTTAAGATCCTATTTGAATCTGTTTGATGTGGTACAACCCTCTTGTTCTTACACATATCAATGCCATCGAAAGGGACCTTGACAGGCTAGAGAGGTGGGCCTGGGCAAACCTCATGAAGTTCAACAAGGCCAAGTGCAAGGTCGTGCCCCTGGGTCAGGGCAATCCCAAACATGGATTCAGGCTGGGCAATGAGTGGATTGAGAGCAGCCCTGTGGAGAAGGACTTCAGGGTACTGGTGGATGAAAAGCTGGATGTGAGCCGGCAATGTGCACTTGCAGCCCAGGAGGCCAACCGTATCTTGGGCTGCATCAAAAGCAGCGTGGCCAGCAGGGCGAGGGAGGTAATTCTGCCCCTCTACTCTGCTCTCATGAGACCCCACCTGCACTACTGCGTCCTGCTCTGGGGCCCCCAACATAAGACAGACATGGATCTGCTCGACCGAGTCCAGAGGAGGGCCACAAAGATGATCAGAGGGCTGGAGCACCTCTCCTGTGAAGACAGGCTGGGAGAGTTGGGGCTGTTCAGCCTGGAGAAGAGAAGGCTCCAGGGAGACCTTATAGCACCTTCCAGTACTTCAAGGGGGCCTAATGAAAAGCTGAGGAGGGACTCTTTATCAGGGAGTGCAGTGATAGGATAAGGGGTAATGGTTTTAAACTGAAAGAGGGTAGATTTAGATTAGATACTAGGCAGAAATTCTTTCCTGTGAGGGTGGTAAGACACTGGCCCAGGCTGCTCAGAGAAGCTGTGGCTGCCCCCTCCCTGGCAGTGTTCAAGGCCAGGTTGGATGGGGCTTGGAGAAACCTGGTCTAGTGGAAGGTGTCCCTGCCCATGGCAGGGGGGTTGGAACTAGATGATCTTTAAGGTCACTTCCAACCCAAAACATTCTGTGATTCTGTCTCTTGTTTAACACTGTAAATCACTGCATTTTGTTTAGAATCAATAATAGGAAAAACTGGTAGAGTACACGAATCTTCCTAAAAAGCTGCCATTATAATTCTAGATTTACCCAACTTATTTTAATCTTGATCATCCCATTGAATTTATCTGAGGTGATTTCATTTAATTGCCAACTTAATTTGCGTGAGTTGGCTGACCCAAGCAGCTTTCCTTGCCAAAAATGTAATCCTACAAGCATTAGAAAACAGAAATTTGAGCAGCAGATATGAGTAAACCATTGACTTTCAAAAGCAGTACTTTAATTTGATCTTATTGCTCCAGTATTTTTCAACATCATATGAATTTCAAGTCTGGATGACATGTAAAGATGTCTTAGCACATTTTAGAGATGCTGAAACAAATGGCATTATTTACATTCACCAGCTGTATTTTCTTCCTCTTTTTCATGTGCACGTGCAAAGGACTTCCATTACATCCTTCCATTACATCCTTTCCTCAATCAGCATCCACTAGCTTGAAACGTGCCAGGTAGAAGATGTTTGACACTTCATGGTTCTTAAAAACTTTATCATGGTTTCTTCTGAGTTAGCTTGAACACTGCCAGTGACAACAGTGTAACTTGCTGTGGGAGCGTACTGAATTCACAGGTTCTTCATTTTATTTTCAGAGTGGAATTTCAATAAGAAAATGATACTGAGCTCTAACAATGCTAATAAACTCAGGGTTATCAGGGTTCTTCCTAAGTGTGTGGAAGTTACTTCTCCAGCAATAGCATGAAAAGCGGATCTTGGTTTAGCGACTACAAAACACCATATTCGAGTTGGAACGTACAGGCAGCCCAGGTAGGCCAGGAAACCCATCTGATCCAGAAACGCCAGGACTCCCAGTGGTACCATTGCAGCCATCAAGGCCAGGCAGACCTCTAGGTCCAGATTGTCCAGGGTGACCCTGTGTAAAGGGGAAAAAGAATGACTGTCAGGATGCATAATTTTATCAGTAATACTGTGCCCAGAAAACTCGTATCTTCCAAATGGAAACACAAACCAAAAGAAGCGCACAACTCCCACGCAAGTCCGGTGTATGGCAGACTACAGCAGAACTAGCTTCTGCGGCCAGCATTGTGTATCCTCCCCAAAGCTTAAATCCTAGAACATTGGCTGCATTCATTTAATTACCTTTTTCTCCAAGGGATAATTTTCTGAAGTACATAACTTGAGCATGAGTAGGTCCCAAAAGGGCAATACTCATCCCACAGCAGTCTGAAGTATACGGCATATAACACAGTGTAAAACAGCACGCAAGGGTGCACCTGACACCAGGAATGGAAGTTACTCATGTGAAAACAAGGGCAGAGGCAGACTCAACAATACTAAGCATTTATAATTCCAATCTGCTTAAAGTTTCAGTGACTTCTCTTCCTCTCCAGTGTGGATTCTTTCCTTTAATAGTTCAACAGATGTTACAGCTCCAGCATCAGGCCACTCCAGCAAAACAGCTTTTCATGTTACATTAAACTTAATACCCTAGGCAAAGCTACTGGGAGAAAGACCTAATTAAACTATTTAAACAGAAGTATTTGTAATGGTCAATTATTAATCAAGCAGAGTAGAATACAATTGTACCTAATTCTGACTTCACACCTGTTTCGGCCTGGTATAGCTCTGTTAAATTGACTGGAGTTTACTCAGCATGGTACTGGTGCAAAGCAGATCAAAGTTTGAGACTTTAATTACTTCTTCTTTGGTGTCATATGGGTACATGTAGGCACAACACAGAAAGGCAGAACTGTTAGTCACACTACCTAGGTAGCAAGCAGGTCCTTATTCTATCCTCCTTTTCATAGAAATGAGTTCTGTGGCTCTCAAAGACAGTGTTTTGTGGCAGGTAGAAAAATGAAACTTATGGAGATAGTATCAGTAACTGACAGTTCTCTCCCTCCCCTCTGTACAGCCTGATCTTGACTCATCCCAAGAGTACTTTTGTTTGATCCCAAAGATTCATCCTTAAGATATGGCATTAGACAAGTTATGACTCACACTAGGAAAGTAAGAAAATAAACATGGATAAAATTGAGATAAAGCAGAACATTAACAATCCTTCATGCCTGACACTTAAAACAAAACACATTTGTGTTGCTAAAGGTCTTCCCAGTCCAAGCCAATACCATATGCTCTGACCGAACTCAATGAGAACTTTGCAGTAATGTAAAGCCTTTTATCTATGGATCTTAAAATCGCTTGCAAAAATGTGGGAATGCTATAATCTTCATTTTACGGATGAGAAATGGGGGCACACGGTAGCAGAGTGACTTTCCCAAGGATACAGAGCAACTCAGGCCATAATTACATAAGTACTCGAGCTGATCACTGGTCTCAGCTGCTGCCAGGAGGGCCATCGCGCACTCCTCCTTACTCACAGCTACCTCTTCCCTGTGCTGGCGTAAGCACAGGCAGAACAGGCGAGTCGGAGCAGGAAACCAACACAGCAGAGAAATAACTGTTCTGTTCCTTAATGGGGTTAATTTTCAGACAGGTGAGTTCCTTGGTCCAGCTCATTTGGCAACTGTATTGTGATTTGTGCCAACAAAACAGAGAGGAGGAGAGAGAGCCCAGATCTGCTCTCTGCCAGTCAATAAGGTGCAACCTGAATGAATGTAAAGCGTGTCTCCACTACAGGATCAAGGCAGCTCACCCAGAGAAGTATAAACTTGAGATTAAACAAGGCCTCAGGACATGGAATGAAGTCATCCCAAAGCATTAGCATCGGGCACCACTGCATACATAGTACCAGTTGCCCTGATGATTAAAGTCTGTTTGTCAAAACACCCACATGTGGTGTGCAAGCAGGGACTTGCCAGGCCCTGGCAAAGCAACAGGAGAAGGCTGAAGCACCAATTTATTGCCACTTACGTTTGTCTCTTAGAAATTACTTCATTTGGTTCCCAAAGCTGGAACAAATCAGTGGCAACCCACCCTCCTCTATCCATGCAGGATGTCACAGCCAAGAGCAGCAAGTCTCTGATGGGACAGGCTGTGACTGCAGAGGGAGGCCAGAGTGGTCAATGTCTATCAGGTCTTTCACTTTGTTTACAGCACCAACAAAACCAGAAGCTGTGTGGGACAAGCGCACATGTATCTGGTCACAACATAAGGTGACCAGCTGCAGGGTTTAGTGAAACTGAACAGGCAACATCTGCCCCTCAGAGCTAGACAACAGGGAGCCAAAGCTGCTGAGCCTTCAGTGCTGGCCAAGAGCCAGCCCATGGCAGGCAGCTGACTGGTAGTCTCATGTCTTGGGAAACACTTTGGGTGTGATCTCCTAACTCTTTGCCCAACCCAGTCTGTAACTGGCCCAAAGGATTTTGGTATCCTCATAATAGGTGAGAAGGGCTCACAAAGAGAGGATATAAAGTAAGCTGACCACAGTGATTTCTTACATGTATTAAAACAATCTGTGGCTCTGCCACTTAATCCCATGGCATCCATGTCTGTGGTTCTGAGCCAAAGCATCACACAGACTGACACACATGCACACACATAAACACAGTTTCTTTTGCTTTAGGAAAAAATCCACAGGATTTCCTACTTTCTAGTTAATCTGCTGTCACCGTTCACAATGCTTTAAGAACCTTACCTGAGGAGATACTGAGCAGCCACAACTGACTTCCTTGAGAGTTGTAAAGTTCTGGCTTAAATGAACCTTTTCCCCGGGGATTTAAAATACTGATTTAAAGAGCTGTTTTGACCTGAAAAATGGTGGTTAATAGTTTCACTGCTCTCACCTCCTCTGTTTTGGCAGATGTGCCAATTCAGCACACGCACCTCAATTGACGAAGGCAGAAGACTTTTACAGGCTTTACTTATACACGGCAGCGTGACTAGTTTACAGACCTGAGTTAAAACACAGGCCAGAGAGATCACTTGTGCTCTCTGTTCTTACAAAAGGAGACATTCCCTGCGAGACAGATAAGGAAACTTGAACTGTTTGTCTAGGCCCTTGCTTTATCTGACTCTTGCTCGTACACTAGCACTATGATCCCAAGGGGCCTCTTTTCTAAATCAAACAGCACAAAGGCAATCTCAACAGGAGAGCTCAACAAATATTTAAAAGCAGGGAAACAAATGCAATTAAGCGTGAACACAAAACTAATTGAATAAGCAGTTTCATGGATTGCTGTGGCAAAGTGGCCTTATTACAGCCATCGCCAAGTGCTTGCGTTTCCTCTAGGAGAGTCACAAAATACAGAACTTTGCCTCTCCATGTAGCTCTAGCTTTCACGGTACAGACAAGGGCTCACTTCTCACAGCAGTATTTCCTTCTAGAACTCCTTGGACAGTTCATGAAAAGCTATATATATCCCCTGGCTCCAGTTCCAGCCTTTGCCAGAGGTGTCCTTGAATCTTGTCCTATGGGAAAGAATAAACTTCCCGAGTAGGGCTAAGGACTTGAGGGTTTCTTCTACAGCGTGACAGAGAAAGGTTAGCAATAAACACGTGTAGCTGCTGTATTTACTAGGTTAAAGGGATTAGTCAAGCCAGCTGCAACAACATGATTTACTTGCCACCAGCATTCCCCAAGGGAACTCTGTGGAACACCACTTCCCTAAAGGTCAATAGTGGGATTCCCCTCTGACCCACAGCCTTGCAGTCCTTTGGCAATGACTAAAATATACCTGCCCACACTAACATACCTGCATACTAAAAGGAATCTCTCTTCATATTTAGATGTTCATTTTTGTGCAGAGCTAGCAATATATTTTTACTTCTCTCTTATATGTATCAGCACACATACGGTCTCTCTCCTTTGCTCTGCGTTTCACATATCCATATAATGTGTCTATGTTTGTATACATTTCACGACAAACCTAAGCTACTCCCTATCCTGAAATGCAACTGGCAAAAGTCTAAATATTTTCTCAAGCAGTATGGGTTGCTATTTTCACCCTAGAATGGAAGTATTTCAATGGCTAGAATGTAAACAATATGAATTGGTTTCCCTTCCCCCTTTTTCTGTCCTGCAGTTGTGACACAGAAGAGCCACAGTGGTGAGGACTTTTGCTGTTCACGAGCAGCAAAATCTGCCTCTTTTCCATTCGCCCACCTGCAGAATACTGTAAAGCAGACAGAGTAGATCTGCATATGCTGGAGGCTTTGAATCGTCTCATCTACCTCGCCTGCTCCCTCCTCCGAATGCCAGTCGCTGCCAACTACCTGGCAATGGCTGTTGCTGTATCTCTGCCTCCCCAACAATGAGTTGGGAATCCCCTTTCTCCAGAGCCTCATCTGAAAAAATACCCTGAGAACAGCATGTTCCCACAGTGTGTTCAATTAAATTAAGTATTATGGGAACAGCTTGTTCTCTTCAGAGCTAGAGAGTTGGCTGGTGGGAGAAGAAAAAAACAGCATCAAGGGAGTAGAGCAGGAGAGAAAACAGGCAAGGATGAGCAGAGGGGGAGAGAAGGACAAGGGCCAGGAAGGAACTGGAATCAAGCAAGTTCATTTACAGGGCCAACTGTGCATTTTCAGCCAATCTATCAAAACAATTCAGTTTTTGATAGGAAGTAAGAAAACACAGCTCAATTGTTGGAGCTCTTGGCCAGCTGAGGAAGTAGGGAAGATGAGAAAGAGCCTGAGTATAGTCTGAAGGCACAAGGATACAGAAGATGGTAAAATGTCATGAAGAAAAGGAAAAGAATTCTAATACCAGAAAGAGAAAGCAGGATGAGATAAATAGTGTAAAGAGAGCAAGGAAGTTTGGGACAACTTCTAAAGCTGGCCCAGCTAAAACTCCCCTGAGGTAAAGTGTCTGTAAGACACCTTTGCAAAAATCACTGGGGAAAACCAAAGCAAAAGAAAGTTGGTCAAAATGCTCTAGGCACATAATTTTTTGTATGGTAAAGGAAACAACAGTCACTAGAATATTAAAGTTCTAAAGAAGGAAAGAAACAAACAAAAAAATCCTGATGGTAAGGGAAAGTGGTTGCCTACCCCTATCACCTGGAAAATGTAGAAAATTCCTGTCTTCAGTTTCTGAAAGGCTCAGATCTAAACCAGATCTAGCACCTAGTGGAGAAGCAAGAATTCTCTAGGCGGCCTCAGCTCTAATCACTGTTGTCGTCCACATCACAGGAAAAGAAAATTGAGGGAGTCCTGATAACAGTTATCACATACAAGAAGGCTACTACAAAGTAAAAGGGAACAATCTGCTCTCTGTGTCCATGATGAGCAAGAGGAGAACTAAGAGGCTTAAACTGCAGAAAGAAAGACTGAATTTAGGCATTAGCGAAGCTTCTCTAACAGAGAAATTAGTCTCCATTATTACAGGCTTTTAAGAATTGGTTAGGAAACACATACTAAAAACGTCCTGAAGCACAGCTGATCACGCCTGTTTGACTGTCTGACGTCCCTTTCAATTCCATAAGTCTGTGAGTTTATGATACGGTGTTGTCTAGACACGGTGCTGAAAGAAATGCTTATCAATGATGCAGTGGATCCCCATGTAGCTCGGGCTCATTTCCTGATACGTACCAACTTCCTATCATCCCATAATAGAATCCAAGCCTCTTATAAAACAGCATGGGACCACCAGGTAGACTAACAAACACTGCCATTTCCCTCCAGAGAGAAGCAAGCACTTGCAAGATACACTATGCATGTGCTAGGACAGCCTCATTGTGCTTATGTGCTTTTCGTTGTGACTAACATTCTGGTGATTTGTATTTACACATGCAAACTTACCGGGATCCCATTGATGCCTTGAAATCCTGGAACTCCCATTGGGCCCTGGAAAAATAAAGTACACATTATATTTCACTTCGTCAATCCATATATTTCATTTACCTGTGAGATACTTTTCACTCCAACATTTTTGGTTTTGGACTTTAGCTTTCAAAAGCAAAAGGAGCAAACGATCTCATACAGATTCTCTCTGACCGCAGAGGTCAGTGAAGATAGGAACTGAGCATCTGAGCTTGACTGGATGCCAAATGAGTGTTTCAGGAATGTTTTAATCAGGCAATTTAAAGTAAAAATATAATCTCCTACTGCACATCTGGGGAAAACAAGATGCCAGGAAAATAAACAATCCAGTATAAGATTAACTCTCAATGTCACGCTTGACCTTCCAAGAGTTTCAACAGGACTTACATGTTTTTCTGTCCATACTTGGATAGCACCACCCAGCGACATGCAGACCACTATATTAAGTTCAGATCACCCCTGGCTGAGTTGCAAGTAATTACTACTTTGTTGGTTCTACTGCTCTGCTCTGGATAGTAGCAAAATAGACTGTGTAAGCAGAATATTCAGCCTAAACTGTTCTTACTTTGGAAAGGTAAAATATATTGCTTCCACGAGGGGTAAATAGATAGAATCTTATTGCTTGTTGGTATTGCATATGTATCCATTTCAATAGATAGAAACAGCTGTTCTGGAGTACATAAGGGATTTTTTCAGTGCAAGGAAATTGATTCCAATCATTAAAGGCCAGTTCCTACCCTGGGTTTCTGTGTCTTCCAAATGATTTCAATGCTACCTGCTAGAATTATGAAAATGCTATCACTCATATCAGCAGTCAGTCCTTGTTTTGAATCCTCCATTGCCTTTCAGATGAATGCAACACTGAAGCAATGACTTTCGTTGTCATAATTTTCATTTTACTTGTTTTTTTTGTCTTATGAGAAAGGGTGACTAGAACTCCAATGTGTTGACTAATATTAAACGAGAAGAGGGTGTAACTGCAGCATAGCCATAGATCTGTTGCAGGGGAAAAAAAAACCTGCTGTTGAGCCTACCTTGTCGCCTTTCTGTCCAGCTGGGCCGGGGGGGCCCACTGCTCCTCTCTCACCTTTTGCTCCCGGCAAACCTTCTGGGCCAGTGAATCCAGGTGCACCTATCGGTCCTTGAAGCCCAATCGGTCCTGGTCGACCCTAATATACAACAAAAGATAAGTCAATGCAACCATGTTCACAAACTCCTTTGCAACTACTCTATCCGACTCAATCTTTAATACAATTTAATACCTCTCAGGGTAGTTAGGACATCCTAAAGTTTTCCCTGTACATTCTCAGATAAAGAGTTTTTAGAGGTTATTTCAGGTAATTCATGAGTAATAGTAAGAAGTCTCCCCTTTTTCCTGGAAGATTTATTACTATCCATATTCCTGTAGGAAGGAACAGGGGAAGACAACAGTGTTTTTAGATCAAACTGGCTGCTTCTTCTTGACTTTGCACCTCTATTTCCATGCTGCAAAGTGCAAAAGGTCTTGCTTATGCTTTAGATCAAGCAAAACAAAAAGATAACACAAGATGCCAGAAGTGCATGGGTCACATGCAGTCAGAAAGCACGCTTTAGAGTACTTGAGATTAGTCCAATGGCTGGCTCAAGATGGGATTGATCCCACTGGGCTCTCCTGGTTACCTTATAGTCAGGGTGTGGATTTTGATTTCTCGAGCGCAAACCGAGAGGTGCAATGACTGAGCGTTGCCCGAAGATGGCAGCGTTTTCTACAACTGCACAGATTCATACGTGACTGATGAACTTTCATTGTTCTGTCACTACATGGATGTGCAGAGTAGCCTGGTACTTGTTTCAGAAACAAGGAAAGTTAAAAAAATTTTGCTGTAGGTGCTCTGATTTTTTATCAACCTCAGAAGCTGCCTCTTGGCAGCTGAACACTTATGTATTAACATTTTTGTGCTTTTCATTTGGTTCATTTTGAGAGAATCCGAAAGAGACCAACAGAGTCTGAGGTCCCAAAGTATCAGTAGAAAATGGCAGTTTAGGGCTATGCTTTCTACTGGCAAGACAGTCAGTGGATTACATGAAGTTATCCATACAAAGAATCAAGTCTTACCTTAAAAGGTATAGAATGGAGGAGGAAGTTAAAAAAAAAAAATCCTCCTTTCAATTCTCCTCTACACTCATGTCCATGGTAGTGTGTTTCCCTTCTATTTCCCTGACTCCTTAAAACAGCAGAAAGAATGCAGCTCCCTGCTGTAAGTGTTTTAGTAATCTCAGCTGGAGACATCCAAAGTCCTGACTCCATGCCTTGGCAGGTAAAAGACTTTACAGCTAATTTAAAAATGCATTTTTACATGTTAATAATCAAGCAAAGTGAGACAAACTGTAACTGATTTTAAAAATTCTTTTTCCAGGATCATTTTTAGAACCCGTTTGGGCGAAAACATTTCATCCCATATTCCATGTTTCTTCACTACTGGAGCAGTTTTCTTTTAAAGGGCAGCAATTCCCCCGTGTCACTCTTTCTGTTGCGATTGTTTCATCCTGGCCTTTTAACTGAGGTCAAGTGCATGTTTTGTATTTCGTACCTTTTCTGTCTAGACACTACCCAATACTGTGCACTTCCAGAGGCACAGACTCCCATCTGAAACGGCTTTTCTGTTGATTATTTTTAGCTTTCTTCACTCTGGGGCTAATTATCAATGGAATCCTTTATATTGGGAACCATATGAACATAACATTAATCCCCAAATCTTCAGTGGTCCTTGGCAACCGTACACAACAAGGAACATGTTATGAAAATCACATGCTTTGCTCTCACTTTCAGTCTTGGCTTTAACTTTTTAATTTCCCATGGTCACAAGCTATTCAGAGTCTTTCAGGCAACTTACAAGATGTGGGTTGGGACTGTTCACCTCAGGCAACACAGCAGTGGAGAGACATACCTTAAAAATGGGCATGTTACTGCTATAGCCAGCCACCACCCACAAAAGCATCCAAGAGTCCACCAAGGTTTCTGGAGAAAACACATTGTGAATTCCTCACCTGTTTGAATTGCTTACGCTTCTGTAGTCAATTAGTTTGATTGCCTGGCTAATGACAGTGTTTCACAATGACTGGAACTGATAGGAATTAAAATTTTAGGAGGCTTTTGAATTGCTCTGCTGCAGGTCACTTTGAGAAATATGTCTAGATGAGACAATAAAGACCAGTAACTACACGTTCTGCTTGTGTTTGGTTCTGCAGCTCTCTGACAGAAGAATTAAACATGTTCTCAGGGATTTCAGGGCCCATAGGTAAAAAGCCCTCTTTTGCCTTAGTGTCCTACAGGAAAGATTTTAACAGCACTTGAAGATTTTGTCCAGTGCCTTAGAGTGCCACTAAACCATAAAGACACAGTAAAGTGCTTCTAATCTCCCTGATAATGTGATTATGCCATGATAATCAGGATCTCAAGAATTCCTACTGTTTCTTTTGAAGTCTGTGCGGATGGAAATCATGTTTTCTATGCTGAAACAAAGGACTTGCCTCCACTGCTGAAAAAGCAGCATTTTTCGTCACTCAGTAGCACTCCCATGAACTGTCCCAAGATAAAAGCATTATAAAGAGCAGGCACTGTGGTGTGCAGGAGCAATTCCAGGACAAAAGCACAATGAAGACTCAGGTTTTACCACAAGGTAAACTTGAAGAGTTCAACGCCAGGTGGAACTACTGCTTGACCTCAATGAGTTTACCTTGTGGTAAAAAGTTAAGTGCCTAGTCTTTACTGTGCTTTGGCATCAGGATGGCTCTTACTTGTGCAAAGGATAAAAAGAATAAACCAACTCTCAGCGGTGAGGACAAGCTTAAATATAAAATGCAGATTACATCAAACAGAAACTACAGTGAATCAACAGAGCTCCCTATTTTTAATCTTTATTGTTCAATATAGTCTAGTAGTCTGTAGAGAAGCCATTAGTAATTAACACAAACGGTATTATTTTTGTTTCCTGGCTGCATGACAACTGTTTTTAAGAAGAGGAAAATTATAGAATGCTAGTAACACCAAGGAAGGACAAAGTCTGTGAAATTACTGTGACTTGTGAATGTTTTCTCAAATGCCCACTAGAACTTCATGTATTTGAAAACCATGACCTGCGTTCTAAAACATTTGTGCACCAGGCTTTTACTACACAAGCAGCACTAAATGAGATGCCTGTCTCTCTGTAATGAACATGAAGCTGGTAAAAAATGGCATTATTTCTTGATATACCGTGGCGTTTCCATAGATAATTTCAGGATTTTGACCAAGTTTGTGCCACAAGTTCAATATGAGTTATATGCATCTCTGTTATGCACTTAGCCATTGCAAACCATTGAAAATACAGAGATGTCTCAGACATTCAGGTTTCCTTTCTCAATGTGTGGTAACCAAGAGGAAAAAATGGCTGGGATAGGAACCTCCCATTGCTTCTGAATCACCACACTGCAGAAGGCGGTAAAACAAATCGGCCTGAAAATGTAATTTGATGGCAGCGTCTTTCAAGATGGAAAAGGTCCTGCAACATGTGCCTTCTTTCCTTCACCCTTTAAATCCATCTGCATCCCAGGGTGTCATGAGGAAAGGCCAGTATGGTGGGTAATCATGGGGCCTCACTAAGGAATTCACTGCTGCACAATTAAATACGTCACAGATTCCCTATTGTCCCTACCCCTTTTGCCAACTCTAATACCCCACATAAATTTTCGCCCACTGAAGCAGAGCTGCTACACATAGCACTGCAAATTCCAAACATTCCTTTTTTTCCCCATTGCCTCTGTAAGCTTGGAGAATAAAGTGTAAATCTATTTGATTTGTCGCTGTGCAAAGGAACACACGTGGCAGTGGTATGGAACCACTGGACATGCCCCTTATTTCAGGGACAAAAGATAATACAAGTGCTTACTTACTTGGGGGACAGTTCTACTAGCCTCGCTCACTATCAAGTACTAGCTCAGTGATTCATCACCAAGAAAGGATACTGGAACTCACAAAGTGAGATAAGTTTAGCAGGACTAGTAACTAAGCAGAATACTACTGATGAGGTAGGGCAGAACTGATCCCTACTTCAGTTAGACTGCCATATTTCAATCAGCAAAGCATTATTATTATTATTTTTCTAAGCAAAATTAAGGTCCAGTGTATGAAAAGAGCAACTGAATTTAAAGATGTTCATGTTTTCTCAAACTAACACATAGTTCCTTCTCTATGAGAATTCAGGGACCACATTTTTAAAAAACGGCCTTATTCACGCTCTTTATTTCTTCATCCGTTATTTTCCCCATAAACAATGTTTTATCGATACAAAAAACTGCTAGTGACTAAGATTTACTTCACGAGCAAATGCTTTGTAGTCTGAAGCATCTTATACTCAGCTGATCACATTAAGGCAAACCAAAGAGCCAACCATTAAGACCCTAAAAGTGTATATTCTCGTATACTGCATATACTAAGCAGAATCTAGCCCCAAACTTTCAAGGAAGGTCTGCGTACCCAATCCCCATGTTGCAGAGGGCAGCCCGTACAAGGGACTGATCCTCTGAGACCCTTTCACACAGGCAAATGGCATTACCCGTTTAAATCACGGCCGTTCTCTCTGATCAGGGATGCCACCTTACAAGAGGCGACACACGACTCGCACCGAACTCGTATGAAGTGTCTATAGGTGACTTATCGGTGCAAGGCAGCAGTGTCCATTGGTGAGCAGCATGACCTCGGGCCAACCGCTTCTACTTCTACCTCCATTTCCTCCCTTCTCCTCTTCGCTCTGCCCTGCCTTTGCTGCAAGATTCCTGTGGCAGTGGTTATCTCTTGCTAGATAGACAGTGCCTAGCACAAGAGAGTCCTGGTCTCAACTGGGGCCCCACAGTTCTACTGTAATAATAATAATTACTGATGAAAAACCCTTCACTCTTTTCCTAAATTACAGGTCAGGTATCCAGTGCCCTGCTCACATTCCAGAGTAAGTAATTATTTTCCCTACTGAAAAATGCTTTGTACTTTTAAAGAAAATTATTCTTCAAGTTTTTCTTCTAAAAATTTAAGGAAAAACTTATTCAAAATGGCTTCTTTACTTCTGTCATATAATTTACTGTTCCTCTACACAGCTTTTTACCCACACAGCATGAGATGAATACATAAAACTGTATATACGTACAGAGATTATGGACTGGAAAAAACAACCTGTGCAACAATCCTACTTCATTCAGTAGGATCCACCTTCCCGAGAGTCTCATAGTTTTTTTCTCTTTGTTGTTCTCTATTTCTTTAAGGAAGGATATCAGGGTAATAATTTTTTAATCATTTATTTTTAAGAGAAGAGCCAAATTATTCCTGTACCATGTGAAATTCTTCAATATCATAACTGATTTTACAAGTTTTCTGTTTATGCGAAGCAGCGCTTGGCATGCTCACACTGCAGGACTGTCAAGGCTGCTCTGGTCATCTCAGGAGCAATCTTTTAATGTAGTAATGAGCAACTGCAGGCTGTTTCTCATAATAATTTCCAATTTTAGTTCATGTGATAAACTCCATTTTCAAAAAATACTTCTGTTATTTCCACTAAGCCTGACTAGACATGACCGCAAGAAAATCTAGGTGATTAAAAAATGTGTGTGTGCATATATATATATAAAGTTTTACAACCTATTTTTAAACTGCTTAAAAAAAAAAAAAAACAATGAAATTTGATTCCATAAACCATTTGCTTCCTGAATCCTGTACTTCAGTAACATAAATAAAGAAATAAAGTTGCAATTGAAGGTTTGCCACATTATAAATACAGAACTGCATATAAACCCTGGACATTTTTTTTTTTTTTAATCTTGATTTTTAAATATCTTTATTTTTAAATTGGATATTTAAATCTCTGAAAAGGTTGTTCTTTAGAATGCTCAATTTTCAGTTAAAAACTTTCATGGAACATCCTGATCCAATCAATTCCACATATTTGCTATTTCTATTTATAGCACAAAAAGAGACCACATACTGTCATCTTTTTCCCCACCACAGACAATGCCAGGAGTGACTCAGTGTTAAATCTAAGTAATTATCCCATTTTATACTTCACAACCTTTAAAGGAACTACTTTTTTTAAAAAAAAGTAAGAGAGTCAAAAAGGATGACTTTAACTCAGATTGCTTTTTTGCTTTGATGTACTGAAATGTCCAAGTTAGATAAGAAAGTCAGAGCATGTGGAAAGGCTCCAGGCCACAGAGAGCACAGATAACAGGGAAGTAAGTGCAAGTCACTTGCGGGTTGTAACATCTGCGCAAGAGATGCGCCGGCTAGGCGATAGCCTTCCTCCGCGGCACTCCAGAGAGAAGGGGATCCGGGTGTAACACCGAGCGTCAGACAGAATGGTGCACACTACAGCAATATAAAGATAATATTCATGGGGATTTTTTAAAGTCAAGAAGCAGCAGCAGGATTTACAAAGCATGGTGATGACTTACGTTGTATTTCAACTAAATGAATAAGAGTCATACGAAAATGACGTGTTAAAGCTTGTTTTTAAGGAGTTACGCTATATATTTGAATGACATTTACTTGCCCTTTTCATGATCATCACTCAGAATTATGCCTTTATTTCAGCAGAAACTGCATGAAACAGTTCTCATGGTTTGCAGAGATTAGATATTGAGGAATTGCATCCCAGAGTATCACCGCAGCAGAGGTGATCACCCCTGAATCCCCAGCTTACCCACTGTTTGTTTAAGCTAATTGGCCATGAGGCTCAGGTGATACATAGTCACCTGAGATGAACTTTTCACTACTTGCGATGGCGAAAGGTTTATTTGCTAGCTTGACTGATATCTTTAGGGACTTATTGTGTTTTAAACTGGAAGGGCAATGCTAGATCCATACACAAATGGAAAGCAATTCATGTAGACAGCATACGAGGCTGGCAACTGGCACTACTCTGAAATCACACACGTGTTTAAGCCCGACTTAGAGGCAACTGAGGAAATGAGGCATGAAGGAGGAGGTGAGTAACAGTAGGCAGGAACCGCTCCCACACCTCATGGGAGCTCTGGCATTACACTACGCTCATCAACATTCCAAAAAATAGGGTTTATATTGAAAGGCTGGACTACACGATTATGAAATCTCAGCAAAAATGTTGCAGCAAGTGAGGTCTAACTGACTTCAATTTACTTATGAACTAAGCATTTTTTATTTAACAAAAGAGCACAGTACAGCCAAAGGTTTGACGGGTTTATGAGATTTTATGGTCTTTTGCAACCTCAGTTCATCTCCTCTCCCTCAAGTCTTTGGTGCCTAATCTCTAAAAAATGTTTTAGAAAGCCTTTACAGTTCCCCGACCTGTTCACGTAGGACAGCAGCTGTCATAACATTTTCCTGCCCTTAACTGAGGGAAGGGCACTCCCGAATATTGTGTACATCTCTTGACAGCAGCACGAGTCCTGAGCTGAATTTTAATACAAAAGAATTAGTTATTTCAGAAGAAAGCACAGGGTTTCTCTAGGACTTCTTTCCGTTTTCCTGATGGCCATACAGGAAAGTAAACAAGGTAGCATATGCACAGAATATTCTTTCCCCAGAATGCACAAAAGTCTTCTCTGGTGGGAGCGTGGCAGTAGAAAATGACTAAATGACAACTCAGGAGTCAGTCCCCAAAACGGGAGAGGGGTCGATGAAAAGCGAGGGGCATAGCCCCTGACTCCACTGGCTTTGGTTGCAGGGCTTTTCTCTAACCACACTGATCTGCAGATGCCACTGGTTCTATTGCCGACTATTTTTTGCTCCTTGCAGGCCAGTAAAGCCTTTTACTGATGATACAGAACAGCAGGTATCTACATCACTATTACTCTAGAAGAGGATCAGCTAACTGGTTATAGTTAGTTTTCATGTTCACTGAAAATTGTGTGAATTAAAAGAAGAATTAAAATTGCTTAATTCTTGAGAACCAATAGTGATAAGCCGCACACAAGTGTGGCCTGCAAAGGAGGGCAGCCCACAATCACTGCCAGCTTTGCTTTGATTTCTTCTTTTTCAGCCTTACTATCCTTACTTCTGGCAGTACTTTTACTGCCCTCAGAAATACTTTGCAGATTGCTTTTACATTTTGTGTTTAAAGTTGTCTCTTACTCAATAACTTATTTGTTTCAATCAGACAATCAAATGAGATCACTTAGTTTTATCTCATATTTTAATTGTTTCTATCTGTTGCTTTTCACATGATAAACAATATGGATGAACTTCAGACACACACTGGGGTTTATTAACTGACCTTATACAATGTCCAACACGTGGCTACAGGCCTTACAGTATGTATATACAATATATAGATGTATAACTATTGTCTCTCCAACAAATTTGCTAAGATCAAGCACACTACTTTTCACAAACTATTTAAAGAGGTTTTGCCTAACTCATTACTGAGGAAGCTACCACACTAGTTATAGATATTAGACCAGTCCCTGGGGGAAAACTGATATTGAATCATAGTGACTTCACAGGCAGTCACACCAGGACTGCTGCCCATGAAGCCACAGCTTCTGACTCTCCTTAAGATGCACCCTACAACACACAACTTTTTCAGATCTCTGCTATGGGCTCATGAGGAAAGAAGAACACGCAGTGTTGTGTTATTTTCCCTTCCACTTATCCCCAGTACCCTACAGAACAAACAAAAAAAGCCCAATGTGTTTCTAAAGAACTGTTTAAGTGAACAGCTACAACGAACTTTTTGCTACCTCCCCCTCTGGCTGGCATTTCCAAGCTGCCTTCTTCATGGACTCCAGTGACAGAAGATTTATTGTTGCAAAAAAATGTTGTCAGTAGAAAATTAGCTGTATTAAGTAGTGTACTGAACAAGTGAGATCTTGCCAGTGTCAGAACTGTTAGGACTATTAAAGGGACATTGTATCTAGAAAGGCAGGGAGGGCTCAGCCACTTGCTGAAGCCAAACAGACTCCAAACCTCCTCAGCATCTGCTGTGTCCAGATCTGTTAATTTGCTTTGGGCTCCTCTCCAGTTCTTTCTTTTACAACAAACTCAATTT
Organism: Nyctibius grandis; assembly: GCF_013368605.1. NCBI lineage: Eukaryota > Metazoa > Chordata > Aves > Nyctibiiformes > Nyctibiidae > Nyctibius > Nyctibius grandis. Next base: position 18,205,545 of record NC_090670.1, read on the forward strand.
TTAAATTTCTAATTCCCCTTGCAAGCAAAGGCTGTGAAAATCAGTGTTTCCTCAGAGACAGAACAGGGACATGGGCAAGGAGGAGATCTAGCAGGAAGAGACTGCCCACACCAGCATTTTCCCAGTGCAACTATTCCTTACCAGATAGGATGGTTTGGTCTTCCCTGCTGCACCGAGGGGCAGAGCTGCTGACTTCCCTGCATCCCACAAAGGCACTGGCTATGAGAGTCCAGGCTGTGCATTAGGAAAGCAGTAGTTCAACTCTCTAAGCAGCAAACGAGCAGGAGGAACTGCGCATCTCAGTGGGCAACTCACTCTCTCACACAGAAGTCTCTGTCCATCAGCCTCTACAGCACCCATCAAGAGGTGAGGGATTTTGAAAATAGAAGACAGACAGGAAGGAAGGACACAGGGAATTGGTAATTTTTGGTCAAAAGTGCCTCTCCACTGGCTCACAATTTCTAATGCTACATTAGAACTACATTTGACTACTTTTCTCTTTCTTCCTGGGAACTAGAAGTCAAGCACAGTCAAGACATGTCCTGCTCCCCCAATAGCACAGAGATAAGGAGATAACTCAGAGATAAGGAATAGACCCAGAAGCATGAGACAAAGAGACGGAAAATGAGTTACGGAAGCCCCTTCTGCTCTGTGATGATACAGAGAGCTTTCCATTTCCCTCATGCTGTGGAAACAGAGAGTGCACCAGAACTTCCCCAAACATGACATTCAACCAGTAAAGAAAGGAATGAGGATGAAGAAACCAGTAATGAAAAAACAAAAAAACCCTTGAGGTTTCCATGCATGGAAACAGTTACAGAGCTCTAGTGATCACTTACTTTACATGACGCCTTCTTGGCCTTTCTAAAGGGCCTCATGCTAGAGACAAGAAAATAGTTCATGAACCTTTTAGAGAAACTTTGCTCACTGGAGCTCTTTATTGCAGTTTCAGCTACAGATAAGCGATTCCCAGCTTTAGTTTCTATCAGCAGCTAAACTACGTTCCCAGTCTATTTAAATCCTGGCAATTATCCTGGGGAACTCATTTCCACAAGATACGTATAAGACCAGCAATTTAGGAGTATTTTTACAGAACAGACACATGGAGGAGAAGAGCATAGAGACGTACAAGAACAGTTGCAGAAATGTCAGTTAAAGACTTCTAGCAAAGATTTAATGCCTCATACACTTCTAGAGAGAAACCACCCACTAATCAACAAAAGCTGGGAAGAAGCTGAAGGGTACCAGTCTTTAGGACAATTATTTCCTGCTCACCAGCTGGGTTCCCTGCTAAGCACTGGAGGGGATACGCAAGATCCTGCCCTAGTTTTTTTCTGGGCTAGCAATAGCAATGTTCCCCCTCTTTGGGCAATTTTAGACCCAGATCTGGAGTGTGCAGCCTGGGCTAGGCTCATCCATTCCCAGATTGCTGCAATGCCACACCAAAACCATTTTTAAATTATACTAAAGGGCTGGAAGGGTTTTGGTCATTCAAAGAAAATTCAATAAAGTATCTGTTTACTTTGCATAGATTTAAAAACCTCCAAAAGGCTTTCTGCCAGGCAAAGACTTTCAGTCTGAATGGGATATTTGGATAGCTCAGAAACACCCAGTTCATCAGCTACAGAAAACAATCTTGTCCTTGATTCCAAAGACTTTGTTAGTTGCCACTTGATTTGCTACTTCTACTTTGAAGGTGGCTATCAACAAATTGTATCAGTGAGCTGACAACTGGAAATGTCATTGGACTGCAGTTTATCTGAACAGATTGTAGTAAAAAAAGCTAGATGTAATCTGAGCAAAAAGTGATAATGTAGTATATGACACATCTCAAGGGAGACAGATCATTTCTCTTCCATGGTAATTACTCTCAAGCAACAACTTCTCTCAAACGATCATAACTGAGGACCGTTTTAATGGATATATCATAATATCATATTAATTTGTTAATTAGCAGCTGTAGCTTTACTAGGCCACTACTCCCCTAGTTTTCACACTTCTTATGGAAGTTTTCTGTGTTGATGTCAACCTTGTCACTGTATTCCAGCTAAAGCAGAAAAACTTATCTTGGTTTAAATGCTGCAAAATTATCAACTAAGAGAACAACCTTCATATTTAACAGCTTGCCTTTGAATCTTCATAAAAGTTGCTCCATCTTTTCTTATTACTGTTTGTCTGTCTGCAGATATTCTAGCTAGTAGTGTGGCTCTGTGTATTAGAGTGGTATTAGTTTGTCTTACTGCATTTTGTAATAATTTATATATCGAGGTGAGTTGGTTGCAGAATCTACTTAGTACTAACTAAAATAGCACAGATTTATTTTAATATTTGGAATAAAACATAGCTGTCATTTTTCAGGTAGTAACTAATATGATAATTAAATAAAAGATGACTTTTAAATGTTTGTCATTATGTGTTCTCTGTTTCTACAGAATGTAAAGTGAATCATTAGAATATGAACAATAGAGACTTGGATCACAAGCATAACATTGGTATTCTAAAAGCAGATTTAAATGCCTGTATCCAATTTTGCCTTTAGGAGTTTCTCGCAATTGGTCTCAAGTTCCTGAGAGAACAAGCTTGTAAGATGCTGAGATAGTTGAATTTAAAATCTGAACCTTTCCTCTAACTTAGCTTGCAATGCAAGTCACAGCCTAACCTATTCTGGACCAGGATCTTAACACTGCTTTTTTGGCTCACTTTTATCATATTGGAACATCTAATTATTCTATTAAATTTCACTGTGACACAGAAAACGTGTATCTATAAATTGCCACAAGTAAAGCAATGTTCCAGAAAAACAGTCTTGTCTTTTTCCCTTTGTTCTTACTAATGCATTACTCATGTCCCTTCCCCTGTCCAATATCCAGTCTTTGAGCTGTTACAACCAAATTTTAGCACTGAGTACAATGCAATTCTGAAACTGGCATCTGATCTATGCAGCATGGAGCTACCTCTAAGCCTTACTACCATCTCATGTATTAATATTATTCATCTAGTGACTAAAGTAGCCTTTTTTTGGAAAAGAAAAAGAAAAAAAACACACACATTTTAAAAAAATAGCAATTTTAGTCACCAGACCGTGTTCCACATGCTAAACATTCTGTTTACAAGAGAGAAACATAGCAAAAGTTCTCATTATCCACTAAGGTCATTCAGCCCCAAAGGATGCTTCTTGTTAGAAGGCAGGCTGTGAAAGTAGGCCATTCACAGATCTGTCCAGTAAGGGGTCAGGGCAGAACAATAGATTCTCTGCAAGCAGTTTCCCCTACATTTTGCCTCCCATAGCCTTCCCAGCATGTTCCTGGCACTTCAGAAGGGTCTGAGCGGCTTTCCTTGCACAGGGTCCTACTAAAAACAAAATTATCTGTTGGAACAGATAATATTAGTCAAGATTTAAAACTCAGATGGGAACCCATTTGCTTATTCAAGATAGCAGGTTTAGAACATAAACTCTTCCCAGAGACCTGTTACACAGCAGAGCCAACGGGAGTTTTGCAAACATGCAAACAATTCACTTTAAAGGAGAAAAATGGAGTCTGTGAATTCTCATCTACACATTGCTTGGAAATATACAGACCAAAGCAGAAGGAGTGGAGGGTAGTAGAGGCCTGCAAATCTACAAACATAACATTTGGCAAGATTCCAGTTATCTCTAGAGGCTTAAGCAGAGCAGGTCCAGGCAAAATTTTACTGCAGTGCCTGATAACAAGAAGCACCAGTCAGTCAGTGGCTGGTTTACTAGGCAGTGCCAGAGAATAAACTGCAATTAGTAAAAATAACTTCAAACTAAAGTCAGGGAGAGAAGAAAAATAGAGGGTTTTTCATATCTCCTAATAAATGTTGCATATTGATCAAGATAATGACAGAAATGAACTCTTCACCTACTTGAATTCCCACTGGCTAAGGTATATAGAATAAATGATTAATTCCAATTTGCTTGTCATCACATAAATTGTATGTTTAAGTCCTTGGACATTTACTACGTGGCTGTATTAACACTCCAAAAAGCTTCATTCATTTGTTGGTATAAACCACACTTCCAGTCTGCTTAATCTTTGACAGACAGGTCTCATTGTCCCCAAAATCCCTTGCTACACAATACAACAAAGACTTAAATGACTCTGTAGGCCTGCCCTGCTACCCACACTGCTCTGCGCTTCCTGCCCATATATCCCTGGAATTCATGACCATGCAGATTACTAAATTACACACTAGGCCAGGGATTAAGCATGGCTCTTTGTATGGGAGCATCTGAGGTCTGGAAGAAGATTTTACCTGTCACGGTCTGTGCTCATTGGGCCTTGATGAGAGGCAGAAGGAAGCAGTGCTGCAGAAGATCACAAACACTGGTGTGTGATAATCAGCGATCTGTATATGATGACAGGATAACCTGACTGGTGCTGCCCTGCACACAGGTCTAGGGAGCTTTAGACAGACAATAACCAGCCCACTATTTCCAAAGCAGCTCAGCAGCTTCTTCCCTCTTAAAATAAAAGGAGAAAATGTTCCCTGTTCTGACAGACCGCAGGCCAGATAATGGCCTTCACTGTACCCAAGGAGAACTGAAGTGTCTAAGGGTTAAGGAATGTATCCTGCAGTTGAGCAAACATACCAACAAGCCAAAGGGAGGGGTATGGTAGCTCATCAGTTGTTTTAAATTAGCTGTTAATCAAAGCTGGAGTTGCTTCTGATTGCTTTCAGAATGCTTAAGAGTTACCTATCCAAAAGAAAAAATAAAACCAAGGGAAAAAAGCTTGAAATAACAGCATAAATTTAAACACCTCAAGGATACAAAATATCTTTTATCCATGTGTACATACAAAGGTCACATTGCTTCGCACGTGAAAAATCAGAAGTCTTTAGTAGGCCTTAATCTTGATGTCTAGATATGACAGAGGAGAGTAGTCTTCACCCAGTTGTAATTTACAGATGGCTGTCAGCTCCAAGCTTTGGCTAAGTCTGTTTGGAAGTTCAGTAGTTAAAGAATTACTGTAGCCAGGACAGTATAATGATGGAAATCAAGAAAAGTCTGTAGAGAGAGACAGCATGTTTTACAAAAACAAGTTGTTTGCCTTTTTTTTTTAATTAAAGATAGTAGGTGTTACTGTCTTGTTTGGTTTCCTTCTCTTTGCATGCATATTCTTCATTTCAAACAGCAAATGCTGTCGTCTTCCAGTTTTCATTTGTTATGTTGATGTAGCTATATTGGTCTGAAAGATGATATTGCATTTCTCATTGTATTTTGCACTCACTTGGAGCTCAGTGAATAACAGGAATTATCTAAGGCCTGAGAGATACAAAGTTCACAGCACAGTCAGTTTTAGGGGTTTGTTGCAGACAGCAAAATCTGCTAACAAAATATAACAAAATGGGGACCAGTACACCACAATGCTGTGATGCTTTGGTTCAGCATCATCCTATTACATCAAAGAGTAGTGATACTACATGCCAACATGATGACGTGCCATCTTAGAGGAACCAAAACTGCCTCAGATCTGCAAATAGCCTCCTAGCAGCTCATAAAAAACTGCAAACCCCCAGAAACCCTGGGAGGACAAGCACTGGAAGCGGATCTGGTCTGCACAGACTCAGCAGGACTCTTTGGAAGTTGCTGCCAGTGCTCCTTTTGCAGCCAGAACAGCCACTGTTGAGCTACGCAAACCACTCTAAGCCCTTTCCCTTGAGCCATCAGCTAGGGAACAATCATTCAACTGCTGTTTGAGAAAAATAAGCAAAACACACTTTAAACGAATAGAGAAAAAAGAATCCTCTATTGATCACCGCTACCAACTGGCTTTGTATTTCTCTTGTTCATGAAGTGACTCCAATTTCAGTTGAACCACAGCTATCTGCAGCAATGTTTTTCCATAGGATAGTTTTTTAAAGCCTCACACCATGCTGTATTTGCATAGTGTGCAATAACCTGTGCCCTCAGCCACACACATACATACCAGCTCCCTTCAGACACAAGATTAAGTTGTTCATAATCCCAGTAGGTATTTGTAACGGCCTATCTTTTAGCCATCAAGAACAGCAAAACAGTGACTGAGTTAATGCATTCGCTGTATCTGGATCTCTGAATAAACATTGACTTCTGTGGAGTTTTAGATCACATGAAGACTCTAATGTCTTCTCACCAACATCGATACAGACAAATGATGACTTCAGTGAAGTACAACCCTGCCGTCAGAGACAGAAGAATCAGGCCCAGTATGCATCACTCCTTCACTGCCCTTGCTCTTGCCAACACAGCCCATCTTTGCTTGGCTGAATCAGCATCAGCAGAAATGTTGTCTTACATCTGCCACTGACTGGAAATGCCAGCTCTGCAAGTGTCTGCCGGCCAAAACCCAAGAGGAATCATGCCACTGAGGAAGGCTAAAGGGGCAAGGCTTAAAAGCAGAATAAAGGAAAAGGAATCAGAAATAAAAGAAAGGAAATAATGGTAAGATACAGAGGAGGCACAGCGATACTGTTCACCTTCAGTTTGCAGCACAGAAGGAAGAGCACACACGAGGGAAAACCATAAAAGTCAACTAACAGCCCTACATGTAGGGTAAGGTGAAGTGTCTCAACTTGTGATAAGGGAATGGACTGTGTCCTTGCCCCCACTGTGAAACTAAGCACTGAGGATGCACATAGGAGACTCTTGCTATCTGGTTTTTATGTGAATCTGGTGGTCACCTCCCTGCTTTTACTATTGTTCCAAATGATAAAGCCAAGAAACAGGCACACGAATGCTGAATGGCCGTTTCACAGGTGGTCCTGGGAAAGGCAAGCTGCAGAGCCTGGATTTCATTTTCCCAGCTCTCACAGAGGATGTGCCCAAGCACAGGACTTAAATCCTGAACATTTGGGATTTTACTTGAGTCTCAAAAGCTGCATCATCTTTCTTTCCAGAAACAAAATTTTTCTATTGACACAAGTAACATTGCAGTATCAAAGCTCTTATCTGTCAACTGGAATAACAGCTATTTTTGCCTGGGGACGTGAAATTTAACTACCCAGAAACTTTGTCTTTGCCGAACAAATGGAAGAAAACTACATTTTCCTTGTCTTCGTGTTACTGGATGCAACAGCAAGTAGGGAAGAAATCTGGGACTTCGTCTATTCTTCAGATCATGATTTACCAGTATCACAGCAGTATTACTTAGTTTGATAGCAGGTTTTTTTCTGCACCACTCTAGTGTTACAGCTCACACTTTATTTGTTAAGGAAACAACTAACCAATAACACAGACTACTTTCTTCTCCCTCTCCACTGAAGCAGTACGTGAAGTGCATACCCTTTGCGAAAGCTTCAAAGGCTTTTTCTTTGTAAGTATCTCCAAGTCCAACAGCCTTCCATGAAAGCAAGAGAGATCAGATCCCCACCTGTATTTAGCACTTAGCAGGCCAGCGCTTGGAGAGACAATACTATCTTGAAGAGATCTTGCACCACCAACTGTAAGTCTATCTAAATTATGTGATCTACATACATTCAGCCATCCAATAAAGGTCAAATTAGTGATCTACCTTTGTTTAAACTAAATGAAAGAATGCTAAAGCTTGATCCATGCTCTAATGATTAGAAATAGGACATTCCACAGCTCCTTGTGGTATTTTTATGGCTCCTTAACTCTGTTGAGAGCCTGCATGCTCTGAGAGCACATTCACCTGGTCACGTATGGACAGCTGTACGCTACCTCACTCCACTCCAAGCCCAGAGTCAGCTCCAGGGCAGGGGCCACTTAAACTTATGTGCTTGCCTGAATGAGACTGTATCAACATACTCTCAGACTCCTTCTCTTGTTCGTGTTCCTTGAGTGTCTTATCCTTCAACATTGCTCGCATGTATACTGCAGATCATTTTATTTTAATTATATTGTGGATCCATTAAATGGATCCTTAAACATCCCTATTACGTCTGCAGTGAACACAAAGTCCAAATGCTCCACAGCTGAAAGCAGACGGATGAAAATCCAGATGTGCCCTTGTGTCCAGCTACAGTTTGGGACAGTTCCACGGTTTTGTCCCAGCTGTGTACTTTTCTCCAAGAATCAGTAAATTTAATGCTTAGAAGAAAAGTTCTTTGGTGCAGGGCTTTTTTTTGTTGTTTATACAAAGGACAACTGAGCCTGACGTGTAACTGAGGCCCCAGGCCCTGCTGTACTATAAATACTGAAAACAACCATCAGACCAAAGAAACTAGAGTCTTTGCACAAACACTCCTTTTAAAATATGAACCGTTTGGATGGTGTCTTCCAATTCTGCTGAAAACAGTATTTTACCTCCCACGTTAATATAGCTGTTACAGGACAGAGATATTTCTAATTTACTGGAATAATTTGATTCTTCTACAGAAATGGTGTAAGAAATCTCTGTAGTACTGGTAGTAGTATGCAAGTTCAATGCAAGGAAAAAGTAATCAAGTGATAAGTAAGTAATTGATTTAAACAAAATCTCTTCCACAATTAAATCTTCTGCTTAGGTTTAAACACAAAAGTATTGGGAAATTCTGATATTTTTAGTCTGATATATTGAGAGAATAGTATCTCAAACAGTGCGTTTTGTGGCAAGAACCATATAAATTAAACTAAGCAGACAATTTGTAAATATACTTTTTGTTTAGACTGGAATGCAAATTTTATACAGCACATACAACCCTTAAATCCTATCCAAACAAATTCAGGGACAAAGCAGATTTTAAGAGTACATACCTAGAACTGTAGGTTTTGTTTACTTCCAAAACTTGTGCAAAATATTTGGAAATTAATTTAAACATAGGAAGGATTAGCTCAGAAAGACTCACCAGAAAAAAAGCAAAGCACATTATTAGTCATAACTACATTTAATCAGTTCTTCATCTTGCAAGAATAAAGCTCTTTCACTCTTGGAATACAGTGGTTAAAACATTAACTCTGTAAAGCTAAAATCAGATCAAATGCTATACATTTAGCAAAAAAAGAGTAAAACCTACTAGTTCTGACAAGCAAGTGGTGCTTGCTATGGTTTTGGAAATCTTCCAAAGTTTGTAACTTGAATAGCCAGTTGTGCTTAGAAAGAATTAGGGTAGGGAGTTTCTGATATGCAGTGGCATTTAGGAGCAAGCCAAGGGCACTAGATCTTAGAAACGTGTGTGAATTTGTTCAGAGGCCATTTATACTCAAAGCTGCCTAAGACCCCAGGCCACTACACTCAAGAGAAACAGTTAATGTTCCTTTATGTTCACATCTCATGGCGAAGTGAGCAGATATTTGCTGGAGGTGAGTGCTGATCAGACAAGCTCTTGCTAGATTTGCAAAATGACTGGACAGCAGCAACGCTTCCAGCGTTGTACAGACTGAGCAAGATTAGGGAACACACTAAAAAACACTGGCCATGGCTTAAAGCTGCTGCTCCCCAGTCTAATATAATGCACAACCTAGCAAGATTACACATAAATAACGAGCTTTCACTTTGAACAGTTATAGCTTTTGTTCTACAGATCAGTGAAGCTTTTCACTCACACTTGTGTAGGTTAAAGAACATTAAGGTTTTTACATGTTTCTTCAAGTGATACAACTGTTAAACACACAGGCAATCAGTGTTTCAACACCAAGAAACTGGATTATCCTCTGCAGAATAAATTCAGGCTTTTTTCTGCTTTCTGCCTAGTCAGTGAAACTGTTCTCACACTATTCTACTTCTGGACATCAGATTACATATGTATAGTCATGCCTGAAGATGGAAAGGAAGGCTAGATCTACAGCCTCTCTTAAAAAAAGAACGGAATGCTTTACATAGCCAGCACACCTGTGGTCCAGGACCTCATTCATCTACTTTTTTTACACAAATCTAGAGTAGCATCACTGAAGTCAGCCAAGTGACTTCTTAATGCTAGCAATTGGCTTTCACTAGTGTAAAGAACAGACCTCCAACAAAGCTAAACCAGGGGAAACTCTGGTATTTCTCTGATATTTCTGATACTTCTCTGAGAAGTTTAGGAATGCAGCAGAACCAGAGTGAAATCAAGATCTGGTATTCACCAATATTTTGTTAATCACAATTTTAGAAACGTACTTCTAGAACTGACACGTCTCCATTTAAAACTCTCCTGTCATATACTCAGTAATTCAGTGAGCTCTTAATCTTTAATTTGGAAAGTTGAAACAAACTTTCCTTAAGACCTCAGTGAAACCCAGGTGTTCTGGATCTTCCCAATACAACTATACAATGAGGTGCAAAGTAAACAGTCTAGTTCATGTATAAATATTTAATAAGACACTTGCATCTGGAGCAAAATGGAGCTAACTTAGTGTTCCCTACTTATAATATAAACAGATTAGTTGCATGACACACTGTTAGTACAAACTTTCCTTGACTATAAACATTTGCTGATGTATTTCACCAATAACATAACGTATAGGAACAGAGGAAGGATTTACTCTGAAGAGCACATGTGGATCAGGTCCAATTTTGCAATCTTCTCTCACCTGACAGTGCCTTTTCCTGAAGGCTCGAGACAAGTTTCATGTGCAACATGCTCCTTTCTACTGTCAAAGAGGAAAATTACCCCAGTTAAAATCAATAGCAGATACCAAGAGAAGATGCTGCTGTGCCTCATGTATCTTCACACGAAAGATGCTACCACACTCGTGATACTCTGCTTGCCGAAGCACTGGCTCACCAGCCACTTCAAACAAGGACCTGCAAGTCAGTTTTCTTAAAACCAAACAACTTCAAATATGTTCACTAACTGTCTGAAGAAAATCATAGAATAGTTTGGGTAGGAAAGGACCTTTAAAGCTCATCTAGTCCAACCCCCCTGCAATAAGCAGGGACATCTTCAACTAGATCAGGTTATTCAGGGCCCTGTCGAACCTGACCTTGAATGTTTCTAGGGATGGGGCATCTGTTTCATCACCCTCATCGTAAAAAATTTCTTCCTTATATCCAGTCTAAATCCACCCTCGTTTAGTTTAAAACCATTACCCCTTGTCCTATTGCAACAGGCCCCGATAAAAAGTTTGTCCCCATCTTTCTTATAAGCCCCCTTTAAGTACTGGAAGGCTGCAATAAGGCCTCCCTGGAGCCTTCTCTTCTCCAGGCTGAACAACCCCGACTCTCTCAGCCTTTCCTCATAGGAGAGGTGCTCCAGCCCTCTGATCATTTTTGTGGCCCTCCTCTGGACCTGCTCCAACAGGTCCTTGTCTTTCTTGTGCTGAGGACTCCAGAGCTGGACACAGCACTGCAGGTGGGGTTTCACGAGAGCAGAGTAGTGGGGCAGAATCACCTCCCTCAACCTGCTGGCCACAATGCTTTTGATGCAGCCCAAGATACAGTTGGCCTTCTGGGCTATGAGCGCACATTGCCAGCTCACGTCCAGCTTTTCATCCACCAGTGCCCCCAAGTCGTCCTCCACAGGGTTGTTCTTAATTCCTGCATCCTCCAGACTGTATTGATACTAGGGGTTGCCCTGACCCAGGTGCACGGCCTTGCACTTCGCCTTGTTGAACCAACCTCATGAGGTTCACATGGGCCCACTTCTCAAGCTTGTCCGGGTCCCTCTGGATGGCATGGGTATACATCAAAGGAAAACATCACACTCACTCCCATGCAACTTGCAAGGGACAGGTCCAAGTTCCTAGCCCGAACCATAAAACTCAACAGTCCTTGCAGTTACATAGCGTAACTAGTGTGGGAAGTAGAAGCAGTTGCAGGCCATCTCTAAAGACAATGACTTGCATGAAATGAGCACTGATGGGACTTGTGAGCTACCTGTATTCATGCCGATTTTATCATAGGTGTGCCAACTCACACACTGCTGCCTTAGGTAGTCTCTGACTTATGTTCCTGAAGACAATCCAGACAGCTCTTGGATAGCTAAGACCAGCAATAAATGGAAATGGAAACAGTCACAGAAACATAAACATGAAACAACTTCTCCAAGGTAACTTTTGCCAGGTCCTCTAAGAATTTTACAGCCATATCTGAAGTACTGAAAGCAATCCCTATTAACGTAGTTGGCTACCAAGATAGTAACTGCAGCTGTACTATTAACAATGTGGAAACTGGCCATTGTTTTCTTTTCAGTACCTTTAAAATTATCAAATAGGGAACTATGATACTTGTTTGTGCTCATGTAACTTATTAGGCAGAAACCCGGTGTACCATATGCTTTCCAACATATAACAAAAAAGTGATTAAAAAAATCCTACAAACAGGGCTTTAGGCTTCAAGTCAAATATTTTTAATCTATTAGGCTTTACTCATAAATAACCCCAAAGTACAAAGAGGAAATGTGAACCAAATGCTGAGCTTGTTAGTAAAGCATAAGTGGAAAAAAATCAATTATGTATATGCCAGACGGTTCTTATCAGAGGTAAGTCAGTATTCCTCAAGAATCTTTATTTTTGTTTGTCACAGTTATTTGTTTCTATGTCCAGTTAAAACAGAGGAAATCTAATTAAGTGCAGGATCATTTAACTAGGATGTTATTTTTTTAAATGAAACACACTCCCACTTCAATTTCTCTTGTACCAAGAGATGCATTTACTGAAAACGTGTAAGACGGAAGAAAAGAAATAAATTAAAGACTCTGTGTAAACTGCATTTTCCTCTGCAGGTCTTTCAACATTGAAACATCATCGAAACGGATACAACAAGCACCGCAATCACTCAGAAGTCATTGAAACATTTTATGAAATAACAATAAAACCCCCAAAACCATTTTGCAAGGGCAAGGAAACCACTTTTAAACGCTTCTCCCAATGTGGCACTGCAAGTCACAGCCTGGGAACATGGCAGAATTGTGCTGCTCAGAGAGGAGGTCTGGAAAAGATCACATATCTGGAGGTTTCAAAGAAGCCTATTGCACAAGATGGAAGGACCATTCAAGCTTCACCACCCTTCAGAGACACAGAGCTTGTTTTTTTCTCCAGGGCAAACTACATTGTGATACAGTAAGACAGGAAAAAACCCAATGTCCCTTCCTTCTCCCTGCCCATTCCTCTTCGTCCATCTGCTGAAAAGAAAATCTTCACCTTTTTGAAGTAATTGAACTGACCATAAATTCAACATCAGGAACTTGTGTTTCTAGCAGCCAGCTCACAGAGCTGTTCCTGAAACCTCCTCCAAGGATAATGCCCTGCACTGGAACTCAGTGAGTATGATGGACACTGTTCTGAAATGCCACATCTACCCAGCATGGCCACAATTAAGGATTCATTGTGCAAAGGAGATGGGGTTTACAGAAGTGCACTTCCTGCAGCTATAACATCCTGCCAACTCTATATGTAGCTTCTTTTAAACAAGTGTGAAGAAAAATATGTTGGGAGGTATTCCTTGAAATTCCAAGGTTTCTCTTGAAACCGCTTCCCTTATGCAAAATTCACATAAAATGGCCCACAAAAATGGTTGTTTGAGCAGTCATTCTTAGAAGCCTGAAAGCAATTTGTTTTAAAGGGTTGAAAATTGTAATCCTGGCTTCCTTACAGCTGATGGGAAATCCCTCAATAAGACCAATGGAACCCAGCTTTCCTCTTCAGTATAGACTGAAGAGTTCGTAATACTGGTAACAGCAAAAGCGTGCGACAGAGCCAAGACACTGCTTACAGCGGGTACTGTCTTATCAAATGAAATAAATCTAAAGACATCTAAATGCTGTATACCTGACACGTGCTCGTGCAAGAAAAAATAATGCAGAATACAGCAGCTACATTGTGAATGAAACCCTGCCTGCTTTCTGTCACCCAGTGCACAAAATAAAGCCACTGTAAGCAGAACTATTATTCACCCAAATGTTCTCAGGAGTTAACACACATTCCGGCTGATAAAAAAAGAAGGGAATGGTTAGAATAGATTAGTTCAGGTTTTAGTCCTGATCTTAGAAAAACAAGTGAAGTTTAATTACTTCACTGCCCTGGAAAAAGTCTGGAGATAACACTTATGTCATTTATTGTTTCAAGAGAAAACATTAAATCTTAGGAAAATTTCCTTTAATGTCCCAGGAACACTGATCCAAGCCTACAAGGAACCACTGGGTGTCCTGTTGCTAGTTTTGTAATGCTTTTGGATTTACAGCTCAAGTGCAGCTGGAGTTATACAGGGAATGACCACCTGCTGCCTTGATTTTGAATGCAGACTTTATTTATTTATTTTGAATTTGCTGTGAGACAGACTGGGCCGTATTTCCACTGCTAAGGATATTCCAAAGGTTAATATCCTCCAAAAACATTTTGTACTGTTAGGAAGACATGCCCTAATTAAAATGAGACAAGAGCAACCTCTTCTGCTATCTTCTCTTTCACATGTGTCTAGGTTTGAAGTGAAAATATATTCCAGAAGAATTCATTAACTATTTTCAGAGGTCTCTTATTAAGGAGTACAGAGTGCGAACTTTTTAGTGTTTTATTTCAAAAGATTCTCCATCAAGTCACCTACTTTCCTGAAAATACAGTTGAGTAAGTAACAGATTTCTTAACTAAAACTTGAGAAAACACATAACTAAAGTAATTCGTGCAGAGTGAAAGCACTTTGGAGCACCAACTGTCTCCTACTGTACGTTTGTAACTGCCCTGCACTGCAGGACTTCCCCCATCGCAGCTGGGATCCTCAGTCATTAGTCATCATAATAAAAGAAATGCCACAACAACATCATGTAGGTATTCAGAATGGCCAACACAGCCAGTATCGAGGGAAAGCAAGCTTCACAAAGAAGAAACAAAACCTGTTTAAAAATTTGCTGGAAAATACCCATTACCTCTATTTCTCATATAAGAATATCCTGATTTACATTCCAGCTGCTCACAAAGTGTGATTCACGATGACAGGGTAAGCAGCCCTCAGTATATTTGTGGAACTACATTAAACAGTGTTTCCAATGAAAAGATTACAGATAAACATGTGCTGTGATTCCCAGGAAGGGCTGAGGGTCAGCATCACTGCACCACTCCAAATAATTGGGAGCTGGTATGCTGTACCTCTCCCAGCAAGTATCCGTCAAAGGGTACAAGCTATAACTTCGGCACTTTTGAGAGGGATGTCATTGTTCATCAATCCAAATCAGCCATCACTGCAGTTAAGGGTTCAAGTTACAAATAATAAATTCTTTATAAACAAAAAAATAACTTTACTGAACAGGATTATTTACAAATCTTGCAACTATAGGGGGAGAGGACGCCCAGATCCAAGACACTTCTTTGGTTCTATGACCTACCTTCATTGTGTCTAACACACAGGTACAGTCTGAACAAACGCTGTACGAAGTGACTTTGCCCTGCGGAGCACAGGCTCTGTGTGTGTACTCCAAGAGCTTACAGTTCTTTTACACCAAAATCTATTCCCTAAGTGTAGCAGTTTGCAGCAAACATAGCTATGGCAAGAACACCCTGGCTGATGCATTTGTTATTTTTTTCCACCTTTAGAAATTTTGATTGTGTTTTTGGAACCTGACAGGAAAAGGAAATACCCAGATACACAAGCAGGCAGGCGTTCGTGGCCTGACAAGAGAGATGCGAGCAGAACAAATTTGATGTTGAAGCGGATTTGCCACTGTGCTAATACATACCCCAGCTTCAGGAGCAGATGGAGAGGACACAGCTCAACTAAACAGCAGAACAAGTGCTGCTATGCTGTTCCAGCAGAATATTATGGATGTGAACACAAATCTAGAAGATCTATCTTAAAAGATAACAGCTTTATAGAACTTTGAAAGGCAAAATTAAGTGCAGAATTGCATCACCCTTAGCACTAACACTAGGTATTAAAAAATTCATTTACTGTACACTGAGAATTCAGCACATGCTGAGTCACTTTATTAGAGAGCTTTCTTTGATCATTCAAAAAAAAAATAAAGAAGCTTTAAGAGACAACCAGAGATTTCTTTTTAATAGTCCTTCAAAGTTGTGCATCATTTGTACTGTATTTATTATGGATTAAACCCAGACATTTTTAAATTACTTTGATTTTTTGTTTATTAGTTTTGGCAACATTCTACTGTTTTTAAAAAAAGACCAAAAAAAAAAATCTTTCAAATATCACCCATTATTAATAAGGACAATTGTATCTAGGCTACTTTTCAGACTACTAAAATGTTCTTTTTTCCAAAACAAGTAACGGGATGAGATACCTGGTACAACTCAGGTATCCCTTTCTTGTTGCAGTTTGCACCTTCCCTCCCAAGTTTTCTATGTTGGCAATTCCGCAGAAGGTCAAAGAGTATTAAATATGTCACCCATAAAATCAGCTTAACATTAGGTAGTTGTGAAAATATGCTTGTTGTATCTAATGGATTTATGACTTATTGGAGAGCAACAGATAAAATGTCTCTAATCAACAGCTTAAAAGGAGGAGACTGAAAAACACCCGAGTTTTTCCTCGTATTTTTGCAGAATTGGGTCAAGGGAAAAGTTGATACTCTTCTTTCTTTATCTTGTTTTACCGGCATCTCTCTTTTTCTGCACTTAAGAAACTTGGAAGCCTTTCATACCATACAGGATCTTTCAGAAACTGCCATTTTCCCCTCAGCCGTACTGGACTCTCGTTCTTGCATACAAGCTCAGAACGCACCATCCCTGCCCACTGCTCCCTCACCTTTCTTAAGGGCTCTGTGCTCCACCATTTTATAGTTATTTTTATACAATTTACACTTACACACAGATTCTCAGCCAGACCATTCTGTATCCTGCATGCTATTCATTCACCTCTTATTCCCACTATGTTCTGTTATTTGCATGCTCCTTTACTCGTCCAAAATAAAGCCATCATTCCCTTTTCTTTTTGGTCAGATCTCCTACGTGAGATGCCTATTGTGATAACAATCCCTAGTTTTCCTTTCTTTCATTTCCTTCACCATCAAGCGTTTAGAAAGTTAGCCCCGATGCTTTCCTGGACACCAGCGAGCATACACATTCCTCATTCACAAGGAGACAGCTTCTCCCCATTCTCCTTGCCTATCATTCGTGAACAAGTTATAGCCTATTTGTACCGACCTTGCATTTATTCTAATAACCCTTTGTAATGCTGATGAAGCTTAAGATTTTCAGTTTTTCTTTTTTATTTCCCAAAATCACTTTTGAGACTTTTTTTTACTTCTTGGATGATCAGCAAACTGTTCCCTCTCATTTTTCCATAACCCTAGAGTAATTCCCACCTACTCACAGCCAAAATAGCCCATTGAGAAAGTCATCTTTTGTTTAAACTTAACCAGACTCTGTCATACAGAGGGATCAGGTAACACACTCCAAAATCCTCCAGATGATTCTAAGCAATAAAACTAATTTTTAAATAAACTTTTTTGCACCAATAATGTATACATGGCATTGTGATTCAGACTCCCTCTCGTGTTTTTTTCTTCTTGTATTACCTTTTCCAAACTCAGAGAATGGCTGCTTATTTCCATTAAGGGCACAAGAGGTGTTATATACCAGAGTCAAAAAGAAGCGTTAACCCACAGTTACGTCACAGGTCCTACTTTTTTTTTTTTTCTGTAGATACATGTCCTCTTCTCTTCTGAAGCAGGGAAACTATCTCTAAACAGCTTTTCAACCTCACTCATCATGGAAAGCTGAGAAATGTCAGGATGTTCTCCTATCTTCTAAAATCTATGATTTCCTATCAGGAAAAGCTGCAATCTGCACCAAAAATATTTCACATTTTTTCCCAGAAAACAGGGACTGACAGCTAGCCTGGGGGAACCACGCATTTGGCTTTACTTACAACTAATTGGTGCTACAGCCTCTTTTACCACTACAAACACAGTTTTGCCTGGTTAACCATCTTCATTGTGTGCTCTATCTGGCTGCAGGCTCCATGACTGGCATACTTCCTGCCTATCTGTTGCCTAATTAAGTTTGCTTTGTAGTAATCCCTGCCGTGGGCTGTTTTCCTGGCTCATGAACTGGCTCCTAACCTGACTGTCGGCCAAATCTCTTAGAACTGGGCCTTGCTCATAGATTGGTTCTGTGATCCTTCTGTTTCCGGGAGGCTGACTTACTCAAGAGATCACACTGAAAATCTCTGTCACACCTTTCACTTACTGCCAACAGAGACTCTTTAAAATAGACTCTTGTTTCTGCAAAGGGCACCTCTGCTCATTTTAAGAAGCTTAAAAAAATAATTAGTACCAGGAATATTCTGAAACAATCACACTTAATTAGAAGATGAGCAACTTTTGCGACGGGGTGAGAGGATAGAGGTATGAAGAAAACAAGGTATTGAAAAGAACTTAAACCAGAGAAAAAGGGTACTAAGACACAGTCTAGGTGGCAAATCCCATACACAAATGATATAGAATATGATGTAAGAAAATGCCAGTTGGGTAATTTCAAGGCAGGATGTAAGTTACCTCTTCTTGCCTGTTAACTGCTTGGAGAGGAAAGGCAAACTCTTGTGCCATTTCTCCAATGTAAGAGGGCCTTAATCATCTCTTTTCAACTGAGACATCATTCCAGGAATCATCAGACAAAATCCTACAGCTTTTGTTAAGCAAAAGCCCAACTAGACATTCATATGTTCCAAAGACTCACGTTAACATTTGCTTTTCCTGTCCTGGGCAGGACACCACAGAGTTTCTCTTCCTACAGGAATTCTTAGTTGTCTTTCTGACTGCAAGGTAAAGCAGCTGATAGAAAACAATTTTAAGAACATTTATAATAGAAAACAATTTCAAGAACATTTACAACTCTTTACCTACTGTGAATAAACGAATCGACAAGGGAAACTGAAGGGTCGATCTTAGTCCTGTTCTAAGGAGTTATAACGCAAGTAAAACATCACAGATTCATCAAACACTCCATTCTATAGCCAAGAAAGACTGAACAATTTTTACAAAGAAAAAATGTGGATGTGGGGATGTTTTTACTCTCCAGTATTTAGGAAGCAGGGGGGGTTACTAAGAAACTGTTGTTGAACTCTGATTTGTCCATATGGATCAAATCTGTAGCACGACTTTGTCATTTTTGGTCTTGAAGAAAGTGCCACAGATACAACGCTAGAACAGAAGGCCAGTTGTGGCAAGGCTCCAAAGACGGAGGGAGAAGGCTAGTCTGGTTCTGTCTTCCCATCTGTCTACATACATGAAATGAAATCAGTGGGAGTGATGGCATTTGCTTCAAGGGGAACAGTACTTTACTCATCCAGATTACCAATGGTAGCCATGGCAGCTTGTATAAACAAGAAATTATAAAGTATCTATTCCCAGGGCAACAAGCCTGCGCGCTCAGCTCACAATGCCAGCATCAGAACAAAGAGAATCATGGTTTACTATGTGTTTGGGTGAGGAGAACATATCACAGCACACAGCAGAGCAATCTGACTCTGCCACCAGCTGACCACGTGATTTTCAGTAGTCATCTCAGTTTAAATCCATACCAGTAACACCTCACTTTTGAGAAGCTCAATTTGAGAAAACCAGAGACTTTTTTTCTAGCTAGAAAGGAGAAATAGAAAAGGCATTCACTTGGTATGGTAAGACTACAGAACTTCTCAAGCTGATACAACTCACAGCATTGTAGGATGCAGCAAGGAGCTTTTTAAATGCTCCATTTGCTCCCAAAACACTGGAAAGACTTTAAAATCCTGGGTTACAACTCACATGAAGCACAATTACTTGAACAGTGACATATACCTCTTTGCTGGGCTTTTCCAAGCCATCTGGAAGTGCTCTACGGAGTGAAGTTTGAGGACCCCTGTTCCGGTTGATTTCAAAAGTAAACACAGGTCCTCACTGCAATTACAAAACGTGCTGCCCTTGCAGGCAGACTTAGAAACAGTTTCAGGTCACAGAGTCACCTCAGCCACCCTGGTGATACAGCAATGCTACGGTTTTTGGTTAGTTTTGAAAGCTGTGGAAATCTTCTTAATGGGAAATGTTTCCTAAAATATATTTAGTCTCATTTAGTGCACGTGTCCTTTCGGCCAAACTGCAAAATAGATTACGGAAACATGATTTGCTACCACAGACTCCTTGGTTAGCCTGCCGAAATACAGTTGTTCACCATTACCTAATTCTGTGACATCTGTAAGATAAGATGGGTGCCTGTCCCCTTGAGAAGTCTTCACAAATGTACTCGAGATTATGAGAGATGATGTAAGACTGCACATTTGAACAGGTTCGGTCTTGATACCCATTGCATAAGGCGTATTTTCAGATGCAATGAGATCTGTTTTATTTATGTTGTTTTAGTTAGTATATGGTGTGGTTCTCATTAGAGGGCTAGGCTCAGTGTATTTAGATTGGGTCAGGAGGACATGTACAATAATTGCTTAATGCCGCATCTGGCAAAGTTAGTTTTATAACTTAAAAAAAAAAATCTTGGCAGTTGTTAAAAAAAGCAGCTGGCACATTAGTTGTTTGACTTAACTATTACCTCATTTTCTCTCAAAATATTGCCAAAACTTCTTAATGACAGTAAACAGATGGTCAACATTTTTCAATGTTATAGATAATCCTCTTCCCAAATCAAATGATGCCATTTTATTTGTTTAACCAGAAGAGGATTTGAACAAGAATTAGACATAATTTACATATATTCCATGACCAGTATTTACTAAGGGTGAAAGTACTGCAATATTGTCAAAACTGCAACACATCAAACTAATTTAAAACAAAGTGTAGCTCTTACATTCACTTTTGGAGGAGAAGGGTCTGGTTGCTGGGTGATTGCTCGTGCTCAGAAGCCCTGGTAGACAGCAGCCTGCCTGCCTTCCTAAGCTGCTGTGCACATTCGGTTGCACTGCAGACAGTCCACCTTAGAGTTCAACCTAAGATATCGCACAATGAGCTGGCATAGAAAGAAGGATGAGGAAAGGAGAGAAATTGGACAGGCTAATGAAGCCTCTTACATGAGGTACACATACACAAAAGTCCAAGATCTTCCATCTTCAGATACGACTAAAAGACAATAAAAAGACACAAAGATATGAAACACAGAAAAGCACGTCAAGACAATAGTTTATAAGCAGTATTTCCAGACAGCAGTCAGAAAGGAGACTATAGCTGCTTCTGCTGTAGCAAGAAAACGGCGTGAATTGTTGATGTGTAGACAGGAAGGAAACGGGGTTAGAGATATTGTAGAGAATGTCTGAAATTGGTTGTAACCTGTCAGGAAGAGACAAGTCAAGGATGGCATCTAAGATAGCTGACTGACTGAAAAGATGCTGGTGTTGACAACAGCAAAGAGAACAGTAGGGAAAGGAGGACTTAATTAAAAACAGGACATTGGCTTCTGGCACTGTTGCATCTAAGGTGACAGTGAGACACTTGTAAGGACATTTGTACAGGTCTGGTGGGACGTACAGCTGGTGGCAGAGGGAAAGAAAAGGAGAACTCACTATATTGAGACAGTGAATGAATAAATAGACAAAAAGAAGAGAGGAATTGTGAAAGCCAAAGGAGGGAAAAGTACCGAGGCCTAGCATGTCTACCAGATCCGAGCCCCTGAGGTTTGCATACAAGACTTCAACAAAGTATTTTCAGGGACCACAGCGCAGTAGTTGGACTGGAGGTTGCCTACAATGCAAATGGAAAGGAAGAACCTACAATAACAGTTGGAGAAGTCTGGAGGTGAAATCGGAAATTATGGCAAAACATGCATAGAGTCTGGTCCAAACTTTTGGGTTCTTTTGCATCAGGGAAAAATAATTGGCTGTACTTATTCTAAGCAGAAGGATCCTGGAGAGAAACCTTTGGGTGTAGGTAACAAGGAGAGAAAGCTAGGAAGCATGACTTCACAGATTGTTTTCAACTGGATGATGAAGAATTCACTCTAGAATTAAGCAACATTTCATTCCCACCTGAATTATCTAACCTCCTTTTCTGAGCTCACACTAACTAGAAAACTGATTCATGCTCCTGTATATGAATTTAGTGGTATTTGCTACCGTGTACTGTCTTGCTTGACCAAGGTTAAACATATTACAACAACCAGTGATTACAACCACTTTTAAATGGCCAACATTTCTCAAGGACTGCTATAATACAATAATCCCTCCTTCTCTTGGATGTGAAAAGATCTTTATAAAAATAACTATACAGTGATCCCAGTATTACCTCTACCAGGCTGATTTTCCATGGTTAGTAAACCAGAGACAATATTTAGAATTGGTCATATCTTGGTGCTGTGTCAGTTTGAAGGAAATGTCAACACCGCATAATCTGGTTCAATTTTAATTGGTATGTTGGGCCAACCTGCAGGCCATGGATATCAAAATGGCATCACTATGTCCTACAGTGCTTGTCAAGCCAGGTAGTAGGAAGCCACATAGAAACAGAGAGAAGTTTGAACCAACAGCTTAACAGAATTTTGGCTCCAGCAAATATGTTTGTGTAAAACACTTCTGCAAAAAAAGTTCATTTTGTTAAGTCGACACTTCCAAAGAAATTGTGTTTCATCAGGAAATCCGTCAACTGTTCCAATTAGAGTGTTTAACCAGCCAAAGCAGAATTCAGCAAACATTATTAAAAAATAAAAGTTGCAATTATTACAATTTCATAGCAAAGAAATGTCAACCAATCTTCAACTAATTATCACAAGAGAGGCACTTTGTACACCCAGTATTAAGTTGAGGGGATTAGTTCCAGACAAAAGTTAATCTAAGGTCTCTTGCCAACGCGACATTAGTTTATGTTAGATAACAATTAGATTAAACCATCCAAAGTTCTGACCTCAGGTTACGCTGTTCAGTGCATGGATGTTGGGGATGCATCTATCTTTTCTAGCTTGTTTGATCTGCAGTAATTCTATCAAAAACTCTTTGATTGCCCACAGATAGTTTACACTACACTTACTATCGTCATTTTAACTTCAGAGAAAACCTGTGGCATCTCATGTGTCTCTGGGTACACTAGCTTTTAATTCAGATAACGACTGCATTTTCGAGCAAAACCTCTCAACCTCACTCAATCCCTCCTACCTACTGTGCTTTGCTTCACATTGCAGTGCAGTCTTGGAGTACATAAATATGATTTCTTTTGAGTGAGGCTAGGTCAGGAGAAGGGCTCCATGGCGTACCTGATGCACTCCAGTGGTCCTTCACTTCATGGGACCAGACTCTATTTAGTGTAAAGTGTCCACCATGTCCTCAGAACCAACTGCCTCATTCTGCAGATATACTCCTTTCCAACCACACCAGCTGCTAGAAATAGCTTCTGTGTAGATTTTTTCTGAGATAGGGAAGAGGTTCTATAATGCCATTAATAGTTTTCTAATTGATCATATCATCATATTTTAATGGGCTTTAAAGAACACATGATGTATAAGAAATATATACATTATTTGACATGATCACATATCACAGGAAAAAGTTTAATTTGTAACATCAGGTTCTCCCAATTTACAGCAATTCTAAGCTGTAAAAGCCACCTAGGACACAGTCTCTGCTGAGCAATTTGTGAAGCGTTGGAAACAATTTCTAAATTTTTTTTTTTCCTCGAAATTCTTTTTTTGGTGGGGGAGGTGAGGACAGGACTTAGAATGAAAAAATGGAAGATTAGTATCAGCTGAAGAGCTCCAGCACATGTTGAGCAAAGTTTAAAACAAACCCTAATATTGTTATAAATTCCAAGATAAGTGAACAGGCATCAGGAGAAGGTACACATGCAACAAGGACTGTGTCTGCTAGTTTATCTTTGTGAGTGTTTGAAAGTAGATGACAGTATATAAAAACAAAAAGCCAACACTATCATAAACAAATGCAAAATGAGCTGCAGAGATGAAATGGTGCAGGCTGTCTACTATTTAGTGCTTCTTGAAACTGCAAATAGAGAAAATGCCCTTCCTGGTTACTGCTGACTTATCTGCAGTGCGTTTCTTAGCAAGACAGCCATAAAAACAGACCAAAATTTTCCAAGGGCGTTATTCCTGCCTATAAAGTGTGGATCAAACAGTGAGAAAGGGGAGTGAAAAACAATATTTTAAACACAATAATTTCTTCTGACAATCCCAAAAATATTCTAGCTGTAGATCACTCACCTGCACTGGAACTATACATATTAGAAATAGTCTTTCACTAGATGGAGACTAGCATCAGAATTTACTTTCACGTTCTCACTTACATTAACATTTAATATGGTTGCTTTTTCCACCTTCCCTCTTGTGCTTCTTAGTTTAATAAAAAGTGCTTTTTCTACCCATCAGTTGCTGTTCTGAAAGAGGACTGTATGTAAGACTTGTATGCAGAAGTGGGTTCAGTAAGTGTAAGTTCTTGTTCAGACTGTCTCCCTTCCCAAAAAGACTGCATGCACCAGGGTACCTTTGGGTACCTCCATTATCACAGCAGACTTCCTTATAAAACTGCCTTGTTGTACTAGTTTGGTAGCTGGTACCTCAGCTGGCCAGAAGAGCGAGAGTAGGGACACAGAGATTTAGAAGTCCCACACGTTCACCTAGAGACTCCAGCTGTAAGCAGGGGCTCCCATATTCCCTGTGATGCTACCTGGCATTTTCTTTGCAGAGCATTACGTTAGATTTCATATTAAAGTCAGTATAAGTTCTGACAAAGCAGTTTAGGGGAACTGAACAACCGTATCCAAAATTCCTAGAGGGGAGAATGGCTGCAATGTGGCCCAGGAGTTTTGCCATTGAATTACATAGAGCCAGGCTTTTCATTAACTTATCATCAGGTACAAACACAAGGAGGTTATACTTGGTTTCCTCTTTTTTTTTTTTAAATATCTTGCACATGCACTAGCAGTCTATAGCAAAAACAAAAAAAACACAGGGACATGGGGGTTCTACATGCCTACATCCCATTTCTAGAAATATCTTTCACTACTCAGGGAGTGGGTCCTAGGCACTTTTGACATTTTTGTTGCCTAAATAAATTTTTTAAAATATCTGGTCAGAAACAAGTTCATCACAGCTTGATCTGATCAGAAGTGCACCCAGGGAGTAGGACATATAAGGACACTGCCTATATTATTTTCATTGAGCTGTCAGCTTATTGTCATTTTTCTTGTGCTTTTTAGCTATTTCTTTCTTTTAAAAAGAAAGCTTAGCTTTATTCTCATCTGGTTAATTGTGCAAAATTGACAGCTGAAACATTTTTTTTTAAACAAAATATGGACTCGGGGCATTGGCAAAATCCCATCTCCCATTTGCCTGTTCTGAACTTAAAGGTTTTGCAGCAACGGAGAAGAAGCTGGGCAGGAAGCCAAGGAATTAGCCTCAGGCTGTACAGTCTCCTCCAAGAAACAAGCTGTGCTGTAGGATACATAATCACACCATCCCCTTTCCCAGTTCAGCCAGTCACGTCCTTATCCTCTGGCATGGCAGGACTCCAGTAGCTGCCTGCAGATGTCCAAGAAGGTGTCAGCAGGGCTCAGTATGGCTTGATGGAAGTAGTGTTGTAAAAGGGAAAGATTACCGCTTCCAGCAGACAGTTTACTCCACTGACAGCTCTCAGTAGGATGGAACACGTGTCTGCAGGACTGAAAATGCCTACCGATACAGGTCACATAAGAAACAAGCTAAAAGCCAAATGAGTTCTCAGGTCAGCAATGAAAACAGCCTAAAATCTTTGTGACATCTTAACAAAAGAGATGCCAAGAGCTCAAACTGCAAGGTCAACAGTGTTGTGGCCAGTTCAAACAATCAAGTTGAACCCTGGGAATGTAAAGAGACAGAAGAATGATGCTCGTTGCTATCTAAAGGTCAAAGCATTTACAGGATATTGTGTTCCACAACCAAACTAGGTCTGTCCCTTACTGTATCTAATCACAAAAGGTGCTGAGCAACTGGCTTTAGCTCATATTCTGGGTTATGTTGAGAACTTCCTTGCAAAGTTCTTCCGCTTATCTGTTTGGACATGTTTTCACCCTGCCACATGATGATTTGAAATAATTTTTATACTTCCAGAGCAAACACATCATCAGT
Organism: Nyctibius grandis; assembly: GCF_013368605.1. NCBI lineage: Eukaryota > Metazoa > Chordata > Aves > Nyctibiiformes > Nyctibiidae > Nyctibius > Nyctibius grandis. The sequence continues at coordinate 18,231,382 of NC_090670.1, forward strand.
TACCAATTAAGAATTCATGATCAAGTCTGTCTGCAATTAGGGAAACATTTAAACCCATCCTGACGATTATTTCTAAATAGCAACATTTTCCTAAGTTCAGTCCTAGAAAGTGATGCCTTGAATTTACCCATACTGTGTCACTGAAATACACAGGAAAAAAAATCAGGATTGTTAGTGTTTAAATAAGACTTAATTTCTTTTGGTTTTCCCCCAGAGGATGACTTTTCAATATGATTTCAGCAAGAATAACTTCTTTATTAAACAAGACAACTAGTATTACTTCCCTTCTTCTTAAGACCTTCCAAGTTAATTCAAGTACCTACAATGCAGCTCTTTCCTCCTTTCTTCTCCATAAGCAAAATCTATAAGATTCATTTTGATATCTGCTAAAATACTTTAGAGACCTTAAGAGAAAATATTAAATAGGTGGTGCCTGGACAAAAATTAACATTGTAATTGAAGGCAGAGTGAAGTCAGCAGCTCTGCATTAAGGAAACAACCAGCTGCATTGAGATAAAAGTTATAACCTTTTCATACAAATAAAAGAGAAATTAAAGATTTTTACAGAAAACTTGCTTAAACATTTGGTTGCTTCAAAAGCAGACTTCAGAGAGAGAGGCTTTAGCTAAACAAAAGACTTTCTCAAAGGGAAATGCTTAGATTCATTCAGAGTTATTGTTCCTTCACAAACAAATACCAAAGTCAAAAACACTTCCACAAACAAACAGAAGCTATTACAGTAAAGACTGGGCAAAATCTGTACTGGGAGCCCACGCTACTTTGATTTTCCTTTTTAATTGTTGTAATCTACTTAAAAACTGTCTGACTTTTTTGAACTAGGGCTAAGATCACATAAAGAAATGAGATTCCATTGAAGACTCATTGCAAAACCAGCAATTTGTAAACCCTTAGAACAGCTTTTGAAATCTTGCCAGGGACATTTGAAATGCAGCTGGTCTTCACCATTTCTCGTTTTATGAGGTCATTAGATTAAGAATTACACATACTAACTTGGGTTTTATTTATTTATTTATAACAAGATCAAGAAGAGACACAAGGACTAGTTGTATTAGTGAAAACAAACTTACCCGTGCACCCTTCTCTGGAAAACATTTGCATCCAGCGCTGCAATCGCGGCCCCCACATGGCCCATTGTAAGACTTCTTTCTACCCTATTAAAAAAAAAAAAAAAAAAAAAAAAGAAGAAAATTTAATGTCATAACTGTTTGTCAGCTGAAGATCCTCAATTAAAACACTTTGTTTCAGCACTTTTCACCTATGTTACATTTGTTGTGTGAATTTGCTGGGAAATAAGTGGCAAAACATAGTTACATTTTAACTTCTCCATAATTGGGTCATCTTCAGAATCACCAGAGACAGAGAAAGTTGATTTAGAAATCCTTTGAGGACAAGTGAATTTACACAAGTTGGTGCTATTCTGCATGGTGATGAGTGCTTTCTAGGGCTACCAAAATCCATAAAACTAGATGATGTTTTGAGATACTCAGTACACTATTAGACTAGGATGACAATCAGTAATTAGAACTTATGCCTCAGCCACCCTGCATGCCCAAGTATCTCTGCATCAATGAGAACTATCATGACAAATTTAAGTTTGTAATCCTTGCACATTTCTTAGAGCAAGAACCTGCATCCCCTGAGCCACAAGAACAGAGAAAGTCCTGGATGAGAGAAGGTGGCATTTTTAACTAAGAATAGATGTGCAAGGAAGACAGTAGGAAACTACCACGGATTTGGATTTAATCTGAAAACATATTCTGAATTTGCTGCACTAGCATTAGTTATTTCAAGGATAATTACAATATTTATGTAAATCTGAAGTCCCTATATCATAAAGTTAATTCCCAGCTAATACAGATTGTGACAGTATATGAAAGACAACTACACAAGTTTAGTTTAGAGAGTTTGAGTCACTCCCTCCCACACTCAAGAGGCTTGAAATCTGGGCTGCCAAAAGCCCTGCAACACTACCGACACCACCATAACAGTCCTGGAAAAAAGATCAATTCAGCACTGTAATTCAGCCACTCGCTAAGAACTCTCCTCTCTAAGGAAACTGTCTTTCACTGTCAAGTGTGCTCAGGTACAGTCCCTAGGTTTTGGAACTCTGAATAGAATAAACATTTAAGCTTCCCATATCAAGGTGACCAAACTAAGTGCTGAAACAAGTTCAGACTGGAACTGAACATTTTCTTACTAAAAGCATTCACAGAAAATAATTTTGAAGCCTTTAAAATTTCCTGACATCTGTCGGTGAGGAACGTGAAAATGAAAGGCAATTCCTGCAAGTTTCTCATGTACTTTTGAACTTCTTTGCATCAGCTTTCTCAAAGAAAGTAACTAGTCTGACATCACTTAAGTTTTCTGCTGAAGGTAAATAAAAAACCCTCTATACACCCTGACGTTCACGAAGTTTTGCTGAATTAAACACCCCTGTTTTTAAGGCAGCATAGGATGAACAGATATTAACAAAAAGCCTTAAATCCAACCTCCCATACTTCCCTAGCCTGAAGGGAGCATTATCTCTTGCTGCAAAATAGTCATAACACAACCTTCAAGCAATTCTAAGAGGCATCAGCTATAAAAAATCCAAGCAAACAGTACTTTTGCAGACTTTTTGGCGGTTTTGTTCAGATGAGACCCCATTAGATACGGGGCTTTGGGATACTCATTAATATCCTGTTGTAGGATATAACACAATACTTGAGCAGAACAGAGGAAGAGGGACACATCACAAGACAGGCACCAGAACAGGAAACACAATGCAGGTAATTCTGACCCTAGGCAGCAGGAAATAATAGTAAGCTTAATGCAGTAAAGGTTAAAAAAAACAAAACAAAACAAAACCAAAAACAAACAACACAAAACAAAAAAACACACAACAAAGAAGAGCAGAAAAATTGTATTTAGAGGTTATATAATAGACTGTAAGAGCATCTCCAAACTGTCTGCTCAGACAAGGAATGATCAGCAGGAACCTGAGTCTGCAATGTGCATTGGCAAGGGCTCAGTACATAAAAACTGGTCCCAGTCTTAACAGACACATTGCCGAGAGGTCATTTCTGACCACAAGTATTATTAAGACTTTAGGATCTGGTTCTAAGAAGACTTAAGAGTGGAGTGCATCAAGGAACACCTTTTGCCATGATTATATGCATATTTTGCAGTGGAAATTTGGACTCATTGCTAGCCAATTCCTTCTATTCCTGACACTTAAGCTTACATTCACAGTCTTAGCAGAGAGCTTTATGCCTCCAGGGAATCAGATTATGCCTTCCCGAACATTTATTCGACCTTAAATTCTTTAAAGATTTCAACTTCCAATTATTTTTTTCTTCAGATTATTCTTTGTTCCAACAGTCACTTGCATGAGCCTTTGGGGCCCGGGGTTCTGTTAATTCTGCTTGCCTCCTAAGAGTGAGTAATGGCAAAGAAACTTTATTTCATCGCAGGTCTGGACTCCTCTAAGGTCACTGCCTTGCAACAGTCGCTGTCTCAGAGCACTGAGGCTCACCTTGTTAGCAATCCCCCATCTCTGGTGGCAATCAGGTCCTTCCCAGTGGACTTCCAGAGGACTGGACAAAAAGCAATGATTCTTTCCATCCCTGCTGCTCGTGCTGCTCCCCACAGTGCTGTGGTTAGCAAACATGGTTCTAGGCAAAATCCCACTGAAGTCAAAAGAAATTTTTTCCATTGAATTTATTGGGAGTTGGATCAAACTCTCACTGAGGTTTATTAAAAACTGAAAATATGTCCCTATTTTGTGTAAAATTGTGTTCACAATGTATTTCTAGGTTCCTTTGCCCAGCGTGAGGAGTCATTTTGTTCACTTGTGAATGAAAGCATTTGGAAAGGAAGCAAACCGAAGCCAGTTGGCTCCAAACCAGGTGTTACATGTCCTAAGTATTTTATTTAAGGGAAGTAACTGACATCAGACACTCCAAGGCTACTTAAATAGCAAACAGCCATGTGCATAATATTTATGAATACAAGTCTAAAGGCTGCATATAAGATTCTAGAGCACAGTGTTCTCTTCTGAAAAGGTTTAATACATTTTTCCATTCAAACGGATGAATGCATAGGTCATTCGAATATTTATAGATTGTAACCTGAACGTGTAAGCATGGACCTTTCATACTTGTTCTGTGTATGTATTCAGGGAAGAGATTTTTCCAACTGCTCTGAGATACATTTCAGATTGAGGAATACAGCTCCTCGGAAACAACAAGAATTAAAGAAAGAAGGGTACTAGTTAGAGTGGTATGTGCCACCATTATAACAGAAATAAATTAAACTATTTTAATTTCGTTGGCTAGAAGCTGACCAAGGTTTTCAAAACAGAAAACATAAACATAAAATAGTAGCACTGCTAAAAAAATATATTATGTCTATTTAAATCCCAGAGAATGTAAACCACCTAACATACATACTGATTTTAACCAAGTTATTTCAGGCTTACACAAGAATCACTAGCATAGGAATGTAGGAAACCCCACTTTTTTTAAGAAGTACTGATATGAGTGAGAAACTATTTTTAAAATATATTCAAAAACAAGAGTCAGTGTGAGAACAATTTTCCTCTCCTGCTTCTGGTGTACCTCCATGAAGCATTTCTGCACAGTTGATTCATTCAGATGGAGTGCCATTCGAATCTTTCCATTGATTTCAGCTTGTTCTGGAATGGAGCCAAAAAGAGTAAAGAAACCTAACAGCTGTGATGCCATAAGAGGTGTCCCAGACTCACGTTCATTCCGGCTTCTCTAGAGCAACACACAGGACCACAGAATGGCTGCAAATGATCTTGAAGGCCTTGCCTGCAAATCCAAAGAAACTTGTACCTGCAGCACAGGCAGGAGTAAACCAACACAGGACTTCAGTGGGAGATTTCCAGGAGACACAGCTCAGATGCATGAGCTGGGGCCCAGTTTTGCCTCAAAACTTCTGCTCTGTATCAAATGGTCAACTGCAGAAGACTTGAAATCTATTGGCTGAAGACAATGATTTCAATCAGCCAGGAGGGTGAACCACAAGCCAGCAGAGGAATGTAATGAGGGCATGTTTTGGGAAAGGACAGCAGAAAGGTTGAAAACATCATCTTTAACATGAGGCAGTTAAAGTAGCAGTGATGGTGATCAGAAGATAAATTGGAAACTTTTACAAAAGAATTGATTCTTAGGAATGCCAGCACGCAAAATTGGAGGATGTAAAGTACACCAAAAAAAGAGCATGCCTGTGATAAAAGAGGAAAAAAAGATGATGAAAACAGGAAGTGAAAGAATCTCAGACTTACATAAAGAGATATGGCAAGGATGAAAATTTTTTCTCCAAGACTTATTTCCAGTAACTTCCCAGCTCCAGTTAAGGACTGCTTCAGCCCAGAGCAAAACCTAATAAGAAACTTCATAATCAAAAGCTGGAAATGGAGCATAATGAAAACTTATGGTATCTTCAAATGAACATCTTTCCTATAGTTCAGGATCCTATTATCTGCTGATGACTAAGAAGGAAATTATCTTTACAGTACCAGACATTCAAACACCCTTGTAAAATTCCACAGCGAAAAAACTAGTGAAACATAGTATCTCCACGTACTTCATGAGCTAGGTAATGCTGCTGCACTAACCTCACTCTTTTTAACCTTCATGGCTTTTAGGAATTAAATTCATGATAACATTTTCTTTGTCTATTATTCTTTTAGTTGTTGTATTACAGAATTTAGAGCCCAGTTCTGAAAACACTTATCCACATGTTCAACTCCTCCCTTGGAAATCAGTACATTCTACTTTGCTATGTATGTGTTAATAATAGTTGTGTTACTAACATCAAAGAACTTCAAGGCCAAAAATCCTTGAAAACAATTATCAACCAGGAACCACAGCAATCTCTGCACTCAGAAATGGCAGTGTGACCCATCGAAGATAGCACAACATGATGCAGCAAATGGATCCAGTAATTCTTCCTAACATGAGGTGTCACAGAGCAGAAATAATCTGACAGTCTTGCCAGTTAGACTGTATGAAAACAGTTGCTGGGATTTGTTTGGCAGTGAAATATTGAACAGGTGAGAATGAAATTAATCTTCTCAGCAAAACATCAGATAAAATTAAAATACAAACACATTTTTCCCAGGAAGAATATCAAGTGCCTGAACTCATTTCAACATTTTTCTTAGAGAGGTTCCCCAAACTTTAACTTGCCCTGTCTGCTCAGGTTTTTTTTTAATAGTATTAAGATCTAGGTCAAGCCTAGGAACTAATAATAGGATTCTTTTTTTCAAACTGTGGGGTGGGTAATCAATGGGAAGCAGCAGATGAAGATAAAGTCCTGAGTGACTACCAAACAGAAGGATGATACAAGCCTCTGAGCAAACAGCCTCATCTGACATGTCCCAAGAACTCATCTTTTCCAGGCCACATCATCATACTGCCTCATAGCTGTACAGCCATCCAAGAGAAAAAGTGACTACAGAGTTACTAATGACATGGTACAAGCATGAATAGAATTTCAGCTGGAATACCGTGCACAGTTTTTGTCACTTACTTTAAGAAAGATGAACTCTGCACAGGCACAGAGCTTGAAAATCCCTCTGATTATAAATGTGTGATTTAAGAGCCTTCCTGCTACAGATCGTGGGCCAGCAAAACGAAGACTTGAAGGTGATGCAATGGCTATCTATACATTCATCAGAAAGCTAAATACCAGAAGAGTGAACAAACTTTATTTAAACAACTTTCTGGACACCACCCTGATGCTTAGGAGCAAATCATGGAATCATAGATTTTACACCTCTGACTGTCAGTAACTGAGCAGGTATGTCAACAGGAAGATCTCTTTGTGGTAAGTGCATATACACCGGCACTATGGGTGACTGTCAGGGACAGAACGCTGGGTTGTCTTGTACTAACTAGTTACACAAAAGGACAACGCTGGCACAAGAACAAGTATGTATAAGCTTCCATAAATATATACAGGATAAATTAAGTTTTTAAGCAGAGGGCAACATCCTTCCAGTTATAAAGGCAAGAGACTTAGCAATTTTGATGAACTGGTAATCCCTTTCAATGGAGATTGATACAACACAGTGGCCAGTCACAGTACGAAACAGGACTCAGTGACTGCCACTTTTCCCCTATCACTAAAGCATTTCATGCTAAAGCATCATCTTCCCACCAAGTCCAGTTCCAGCCATTAGCACCAAAAGTGTCTAGAAGGCAAAGCAATGAAAAAAAAATTGACCTCGTGAAATAAAAATTGGTGCAAACTGTCCTCAAGGTCTCCACTCTCTACACCTACAAATTTCTCCTATGATTTGCTACATTAAAATCTGGTGTAAAATTGTGACAAGCCTGGAAAAGCATTTTTCATTGACTGTAACAGGATTAGAGTGTAAAAAACACACATTCAAAAGTAAGAATCTGTACAATTTAAATACTAACTCATAAACCACATGTAAAGCCAGACTTTAAACCCTTCTCTTGCTCTGAGTACCTCCTTATTCTTCTTACAGTCCCTTGGAAATGACTGGCCTCCAAACACTACAGGAGTAGGAATGTCACGTACTGGTTATTCGATGTTAACAGATTTGAATCTGGCTATGAACAGCTCCGTCTTCTGGTATTTTTCACTTTTGTTAATAGGATTACACAAAGCTGCAGATACATATTTCTGAATAGTCTATCAGCCGATGAATTCATGTAGTTAAAACCAGACAGTTTATTTACAGCTTAAATGAGCAAGGACACAACATAAAGCCACAAGCTTATCTTTTACTGCACAAAAGGTCTTTCAAATGGAGCTATTAAACGTGAATTTGTAGCTAAGATACTAATTCATTTCAGGGTTCACTGACTTCTTCGGTTAACCAATGTCCTCAAATATTTTCATTCATTTCATAGAGCTGGCAAACATCTTAACTGGCAGCTGAGACTAAACGATAGTTACTAATAGAAACCAACCCTCCTCCAATTCAAATGACACATGAGGTTACAAAACTTGGAGGAAATCCTTGCCTAGGGAAACTAGTGGTGAATTCTGACTGAAGCAAATTCCATCCCATACCCGCTCCCTGCTTTCACACCTGCCAGTGAGACAGGAGTGCTGTTGTGCTGAAAAACAGATTTAAACCAAAACAAAATAAATGTTAAAGGCAAATTCTTCAACTTTTTACACACAGCAAAAATGAATTGATATCTTTCAAAGTACAGAAGGGTTGCCTGACTCTCATTTTTTGCAGAAACACGAGTTTCTTATCTGTTGGACGGAATTTGAAGATAGTGTTTGCAGACTTTTTATTCACTGAAGTAATCTTCACTCATGCTAATAATGTCATCAATTTCTGTGAAGGGAAACACTCTCCCAGTATAAGATTTCCAGAGTACAAATTTGCCTATAAGAGCTGCCAAGTGTACTATTTATTATATTTGGGGCATACAAATGGCCACAGACCTCATTACACGTCAGTAGGTTAGCAAATTCATAAGCAGAGAATGGGTGATTCCCTGGTCTGAAAACACGAGTAATAAAATTCCAAATAGCTCATTGTGGTTTAGAAAATCAAAAGCTTCATCTTCGCAGCTACACAGAAGGAATGTTTCATTTGCCATGTCTGCCAAGGTCTCTGTTACTGGCTGGAAAGTCATCAGCATCAGCCTCATCTATGCTTCAACCGGGTCTCCCCAGCCTGCAAGGCCTGGCAGCGCTCAGACTAAGTATCCTACAGTTGTTTCAGCAACCACTTGAGTGGCCAGTGCACTGGACCAGCCGCTTTATAGTTGAGTGATAACCATCAATTTTGAAATACTCAGTATTACAACAACTGTTACAAAACACTGTACACTACCCTGATGTCTTTAAAGACTTTATCCACTCTGAGAAAGTTTCCTGATCTTTAGGATCCTGTCAGAGATCCTTGTTCTTCTAAAGCAACAACTCCATAGCCACAGCCCATTAGACCATTTATAACCCTTAATAGATAACAATACAAATTTGTGTAAGAGCTTTTGCTATTTTTGTTTCTTCTGTTTGTTGAAATTCACAATATATTTCTTAACAGATTAAATTTCGCCAGGCATAAAGAATGTGTAGATGGCTGTAGGCACTACCCACATGCAGCCATGAAGCTGAAGGACTGGTAGGCGTGTGCTCCTCTGTTAGAGGCCATGTTCTGGATGGGAGTGCTGAACTGCCCAGGAAAAGAGCTTTTCATTCCCTGCACCCTGTCAAGTGGGAGGAAGTTCTCTGCATTAACTTCACAACGCGCCAGCGCACAGGCAGCAGAGGAATATCCATGAGATCCATTATCATGCAAATGTGGCAGTGCTAACAACAGGGAACAGCAGAAAAATTGCACCCTGTTGTTGGGAAAAGTGCTTGCAGAGAACATACAGTGTCACTTCAGGGAAAAAGAAATGCACAGTCAGTTTGTCGTTTTAATTTGAAAAGAAACTGCCCATTGGTGGTGTTTATGCATCCCAAAATACATCCACTTGTATGGAAAGAGACAATATGAAACTTACATAAAAGTGAATTTTAAGAGCATATTCACATATTGTTGCAGCACCTAACACTGAAGAACACTAAGGATACTGGGAAAGAATCTTCTTTCTTTACATTACTTTCTATCAAAGCTGGGTATATGCCAAAGGAAGAAGACAAAACATTGCCCTGGTTCTGCAGCCAGAGCTATGAGCTGTAGAACCTAAAGCAGTGATTCTAAAATCAGAGATATCTCTGTTATTTACACCATTTAGCACTATTTACCAGGTTTGTACCTGCCCAACAGCTTTATAAGCCTCACACAACTCTCTACCACAACCCTCTGGCTAAATCCAACACACATTGCCAGCTAGTGCAGATATTTATTGTACTGCAGATGCTGAACAAATTAATATTGAGGATACTAAAACCCATGCTACCAGATAGTTGGATATGATAAAAAGTATCAACGATGCAGTTGTAGGAGGTGGGACTTACGATCAATACATGTTGTGCAATGTATATGATCTGTAACACCATAAACCAATCCAAGCCTTTATAAACACCACGAGCAAGGCAACTAAAAGTCCATCTTAAAAAAACAAAATAACTCACAACAGAATGTGCACTCATTCATCAAACAACCTGCTTTTAGACAGTTTCTCGCTTTATCCTTAAATGTCCCTGTGATACACATAAGGTTTCACACAACCTTAAAGGTATGTATATAGCTTGGAAACAAATTTTCATGAACAGCTGCATTCATTCATGGACTGAAAGGACAACATAATTCAAGCTACCCTTCTACTTCTGACAGTACCTTGCAAAAAGCTGTGTAATAGATGAAACATGATTTTTTTTTCCTCCAAACAGCCGAAGTTTCCAGTGTTGTAGTGAGTTTTCAAGTCCAATTATAGACATCATCCTCTCATATTAACGTGGATCTTTCAGAGCCATCTTTAAAACTGTCTCATCTTTTCTAACTGGTTGCCAAAATGGGAGCACAAACTTCAACAACTGTAAAGCATTTGCAAGCAATATAATGTTTCACTTTCAAAAACAAATCCCAGACAATTATAATCCTGTAGAAGATTCTTCTGCAAATTCACTATGAAACTAACCATTCCCCTGTCACACAATCTGAACGTTTTCTTTCTTTAAAGGGGGGAAAAATCTTGCATTCAGTATATTTTGTAAGGGCATTGCTTTCCAACAACAACTGAGATTTTCAAGCCTGCTTTTCTCTGCTCAACATCTACAGAGTTCTGTTGCATGAGAAGTCACTTGTTAAAGGCATTTTTTCGAAATGGTACAAAGTAAGGTTTTGGTTTTGAATACAAAAGCTTTTCATTCAACTGCAACAGAAATCGGGACAATAGTAACTTGAGTATCTTCACCCATTTCAACTAAAATGCTTGGTCAGAGGCTTATGTAAGTGCAGTGAATACAACAACTCCATATATATCATTTTATTACCTTTCTACAGTTTTGCATTCATTCAAGATACAGCTGGGCCAGTGGACAAGCATCAGCCCTGACAGCGACTGAGCTCCTTCATCTTGTAAACAGTTCTAGCAATTAAAAATACTGGAGAAGGAAAATCTTCACCGAAAGTCAAGGGAATGCTCAGAGTACTTATCAGCAAAACATGTCCCAGAAGGTAAACTGGAATGTGTCCGTTGTGATTCAACACAATGAACCACACAGACCACCAACTTTGAAAATATGGCAGCAATTTATTATTTGCACCTTATTATCAAAGGCATCATTCCCCAAACCCATCTGTTAAAAAAACATTTTTTGAAATGAAAATCCCAGAGCTGACAACCAAATGGTAAAACTCAAAGAAAACATTGGCAGGAACTGGCTGCGCTTTTAGTGATGCTCTTGGCAAAATGCTGATAGATTAAGCAGAGAGGGAGGGAGCTACATCCGACCTTCCACTCCAAAGCTAACTACTAATCTCTCTCTGTATCTTTTGGATTTGAGTCAGAGAAAAAAAAAAATCTCTGATGTAACTGCTTACTCCGATGGAGTTACACTAGGGGTCAATATAGCCTTACGTGTGGGAGACAGCTGGTATAAGGATGCTTGATCTATCTCTCCTGGGGAGACAGTGAAGAGTGGGATGAGCACAAGGAAATGCAGAGCTATGAATGTGAGGGGAGCCTCTTAACAGAAGTGGCTTTTGAGCCATTTCTGCACTCAGACAATTTGGTTTGCAGGCTTGGCTGACTCAGCCAGAAGCAAAACACTGTTTAAAACAGAGATGGAAGTTGTAAAATGGGAGCTACAGCCAGTGAACCATCGCTGCGCTTGAATAAACAACACTTGCACTGATTCTAGTCAGGTTCCTTTTCCTTTGCTATTCTGTTTGCATCCTTCAAGGTATTGTCAAAGAAGTACAATTGGTGTAACCATCCCTTCCCGAAGACATCCCCAATCCTGTGCAAAAGCATACTGTTGGTTTCAATTATTTTCATGCCAGTTTCTCCCATTAAATTCTCTCCTAAACAAAGTAAATCAACTAGTAGCAAAAGAAATAGTCAAAATTCCCCTAGGTTCTGCTTTGTCTCAACTTTGTGCACATACAGTACACATATCAGCAGTATTCTGCATCTCTTTAGTAACTATCACTTTAATTTGTTTCCCTAATGAAAACATGACCTTCCCAAAAGCAAGGCTCCACATTGCTATACACTGTTAAACATATCTTTCATGAAAAAAACATTGAAAGACTCAATTCAACAACGCACTAAGATCCATGCTTAATTCTAATGACTTCAATGAGACCAAAGAACATAGCTGAATGCCTTGCTAAACAGAAATCAACTTAGGCACATGCTGGTTTTCCTCAGTGAAGGCCTCAGAAACAGCCCTCAGGTATCTACCTGAGCATGGAGCATCCTGCAAAAAAGATGAGTGCACATTACCTCTCTTCTTGCACAAAAGATGAGAGCCTCCTGGATTTGCCTCAGCTGCCATGAAAGTTGCCCTCTGCCCAAAGCAGTACAACTGCCTGCCCTCCCCTGTTAGGGATGACTCTGAACATGACATGGAAAGAAAAAACAAATTGCACTATTCCCTCTTCAGGAATAATCAACTTGAGAAAGACAAAAATATCTTTACTAGCCTAACAGAAGCAGTGTTACTCCAAAACACAGGGAAGGACGTGTGTGAAAACTCACTCCTTTTATCTGACACTCTTATTTTAAATAAATATGCCATGTAGCTTTTAGCTGGAATGTGGCACACATTTTGTGTGATTAGCCCAAAGGACAAAATAAGCTGTTTGGAATATTCCAGATTACTTCCTTGTCTGGATTAGGAAAAAGTTGCCCTCAGCACTGAATACCCAAGTATGCACATTTCCATAGACACTGAGAATACCTGGACAGCTACTTTTCTCTACAGCAAAGTGACAAAAATAACCCTGATTTAGCCATAGCCATTTTATGCCACTAGTATTTCCAGAATATACACACAGAAAATTTCCTGTATCCCTCCCCATGACATGGTACATGATAAAAATGCCTAGGACTACTTCAACAACCACATTAGTTTGACAAATAATTCTTATTATACAAAAATCCATATTTTGGGGAGGGAATGCAAGCACTCCTGTTAATAACTGCAATAGGGATTCCAAATCCGCATAAAGTCTCACACAATGCCTTGCACTCAAATTCCTTCTCACATTATCAATAGACACTGCTTAAGAAACTCCAATGTCCCATCCTTAATTACCAGAGGACCACAGTTTTGAAAATGAAAATGAGTGATTAAGAACTGGGTTTACTTTAAAAAAAAAGTTCCTGTAGCAAGAAATTATTGCTGCTGGGAGTCTGTCATAAATAATGGAAATTATACACAGATGGGTTGGGCAGTTCCATTTCATACATAAACAATTAGCTCCGCCTGTATCCCAAATTAATGGTTATGGCTGTGGCATTTGTCTGGTCAGGTTACTAATATACCTACCCCTAATTAAATTTCTAAAATAGGATGGCGCACGTCAGCTGCAGACAGGGTGGAACCAACTAAGAACCACTCCCATGTGCAGAAATGGGTTAGTTAGCAAAGTATTATGGCCCACAGGCATAAAGTTTACTCAGCTTTTCCAGTTCACTTACAATATCTAAATCAAGGTCACTCATTCTTCTTTTTGGGATGGGACAGATAAACAACTCAGCCAACACATTTTCTCTCACTTAACCTTTCATCCTATTTTTTCAATAGAAGATCTACATCACAAGCTACAAAAGGACCAAAATGCCCAAACAGCTGGAAGTCTATATAATTATAGTCTATCTAAATAAAAATGTATGCAGCCGTCTCCTGGAACTGCCAGAAGACTACCTGTTACAGTACCAACATGATTAACTCTAACTTCTATCTCTGTAGCTTCACGGGTTTGCTTTTTTCCCCCATTTAGTCATTTAACCTCTATACACCTTGTGCTCTGTGATCCTGGAAATATGAGCTGGCTTGTACCTGGATACCTCCTCACTAATATCCCTGGGGGGTTTGTCACTGACTGAAGCAAGAACAGACTAAACCCACTGCAAATAGCACACTGTGTCACGTTCATCAAGGCTTCTACTAAAGACTTACTACATCAGCTCTGGAACATACCAAGCACGTTGCGTGTTCTTGGTTAATAAAATGGCAAAAGAAACTAGGGAAGCACTTTGTGCTCCACCCACAAAATACTTCAAAGAGTAGCATCATTGAGAAATTGCACTCCTTTGGGGCAAAAAGATGTCTGCTAGTCTTATGTTTGTTTTGGACACTGCACAATGAGTCCTTGCTGTTAACTAACCTTCAGGCACTACAGTAGTAAGCATAATTAAGAAAAATTGGGGTTTTTTTTAAGTAAACATCTTTGGAGCTGTTCCTCTATCCTCTATGCTACTGCCAGTATACTATTTCTATTTTGAGGGAGTGGACTTACCAAGTCAGAACATGTTTTGCTCCCAGGAACATGTAACTGTTGCCTCTTGGCTGCTAACTACTTTGCAATCTTGATTGGTCATTTACTCTTTATCAGAAACTTAACATGCCACCAGGTCAGCTGTATCATCTACAAATGTATTGTGCTAGTGTAAATATTAGTGAAAAACCAGTTCCCTTATGTTAAAATGAAAAATAATTAATTATGCATATCGTACATCCTTAAAATTGTGTATACTCCTGCATGTACCTTAAACAGAGCAAACAAATTAAAAATAATAAAAAAGTAAAATCAGACATGTTGTTCTTCTGTAGCCCTACAACTCTGCAAAAGAGAAGTTTCATAAAAGGCCCATCCAAGCAGCAAATGCAGTCTAAATGCCCTTTGAAGTCCAAAGGTTTCCCACTTAGTCCCTAAGGGAGGATAAATCAGTTGGCAATTAAGAATTTTCCAATACTAAAAAATATCAGAAATACAAAGAGTGAGCAACAGGTGGAAAAATCAAGAAAGTAAATTATGTTTAAAAAAATACCAAGAGTATGCATTTGAGATGATACATCACCATGCAAGCAGGCTTACATAACTAAACATGGGCTTGTTAAAGTAATTCCCTCTTCCAGCCACAGCTGTAGACAGTAAAGTGACTTTGATGAGTCCTTCTATCATACTGATGATAATAACCATATGTCTCTAAACACAGCTTATCTGTAAGCACATTTATCTCAAAGTCCTCTACACACACAGTGGTGGTCCTGCAAAGCATTCTACAAACAAGCCATCTCTGGGAGGAGACAGGGAGGGCAAAAATTTTATCTACTGGAAATACAACATTTCAGACATTTTTCTCATTCCATACGGAACAAAGGTTAGGAAAAAAAATCCTGAAAAAATTAGTATTTTCAGGTTAAAACAAAATGTATGTTTTTAACATTGGAAAAAGAATTCTGGGCACACATTTTGTACTCTGCAGCAAGCCCCAGGAGCTTGGGTTTCAGCAGCGTCTGAAACCAAGAGCCTGGAGGCCTAGGCTGCTGAGCAGCCGGGAAGACAGAAAAGCAGCCAGAGACCAGGCACGTTTTCTATAGAGAAAACTTCCTTCCCAGCTTCCATCTACATCAACAGATTCCTTGTGGCCTTTCAAGTTTTACCTGAGCAGCATTCCCAGTGAAAAGGAGCTTTTTCAAACCCATGGGGGCAAATAAAACAACTGCCCATTGGTTGGAAGCGAGCAAAAGCATGTAACATCCCAAAGTGCAGATACAAATGGCAAGGCTGAAGGGGTGCAAAAAAGAGTCAGAACAGCTCCAGAACAGGCAAAGAAGAACAACAAGGGGCTGGAGAATTCAAGACTTTTAAATAACAGAAACAAAATACTTTTCAAATTCTACCCACCCAGTGGAAACAGAGCTATGGCCCAGTCTCCTTCCTCCCTATCCTCCAGCAGAGTATTTCTGGGTTGCTTTGAGACAGTCAGCTCCTGCCTTCTCAGTTCTCCTATTCTAGCTTTGCTTCATACAACAGCTCTGTGGGGACCTGATCCTGGGCCCCAGAAATTCAAAGACGGAGGCAAGCCAAATTTGCAGAGAAACCTCTAAATGAAAGTGGGTTTCTGCACTCCTTTCTGCTCTGTAGAACAGCAAAGGCATAGCCTCCAGAAAAAGTTCCTGGATCCTTTGAGCCTGGTTGGACACGTGTGCAGTATGAACATAGCACCACAGTCCACAACTTAAGACGATCACTCAAGACTTTGAGGATTGTTATGTAGCTAATGAATCCACGACATGAAATCAACCAGCAATTTTCTTACTACAGAATAATTCCACTTTCATCATACTTACATATGCACATACTGTGCACAACAGGATGTTACATTTAGTATTACAGCTGTTAGTTCAGACTGATTTTCTGGGCTGCCCTTCTCATTTCACTGAGGCTTTGGCTTTGCAAGAGAAGGCAAGTGAACTGTCCTTTCATGGTAAAACAACCCTTTGTAGTAATTCAGCCAGTCAAGCCCTTCGCTGCAGAACAGAACTGATTTGCTTAAGGATTCCTCTCCTGTCTACAGGAGTACAGCAAGTACATTACTACACAGTTAAGCCAGATGTAAATTAGACAGCAACTTAAGAAACCAAAAAAGGATGTGTTCCACATGTTGGAGAACACCATGGCTATCATGCTAACTCCTCTTCCTCGTGACACTGATAAAGGAGAAGTGAGGAAGAGAGAAAATATAAACTAATGTTAGCAACTATAAAATGTCTAAGGAAATCTAAGTAGTTCCACTGTGTACCCATATATTTAATTTACTGTTTGGCCTATTTAATTTCAAGCAACACTTTAAGCAGAGTGGATGTCTATTCATCAACTGTGGATGTTGCAAACTTCTGCCAAGACAAAATGTACCATCTCAGTTACGGATAATCTTACCTGTCTGGAACAGGAAAAGACAAAATGCCTTTATAACATTTATCTAGATTAAACAGGTCAGAGGAGGTATAGCTTGATGCAGTATTTTGACAGGATGAGAGTATGTTTGCTGAGGAATAGGTACTGATTAAATCTGAAACAATGTGTGCCACAAACATTTCTACTAAGGAAACCAAAAAAGGACGAAACGTAGAACTGGCAGAATAAATGTATCATTTTGTTTACAAATATCTTATTTTTTAGTGTGTATCTAGGTTACTAAGCAGAATATTAGCTTTAGAACGATATATTACAAAACACAAAACCAAATGTCACTGTTAGTTAGCACTGGATAAGGGAAGGAAAAAATGAGACAAAAGGAAACTATTTTTAGCAACAGCTAAGAGAAGTATGGAAATATGTCTTTTGAGACATCATTATCAAAACTCCACAAACTGAAAACAAAGCAAAGGATTAGTTTCATCTTTTAATTTATTTTTTCTCTATATATGCAACATATTTTTTAGAATCTTTGTTTCCGGTCTTATTTTACATGCGTGGGGGGATGGAAAACAAGGATTTTGTCTTCAGAGTGTCTTACAGACAAGAAAAGGCATATAGTAAGCATATGCAACATCAACTTTCAGATGTCTAGTTTGTCACAGAACCTGATAGGAAATGTGAAAATTTTTTTTTTCCCAGTCTTTACTAAACCATGCAGAGGAAAATCTGTCATCAGAAAGGCTAAAACTATCTACCAAATTAGATTGTGGAGTCTGATGCAATTTAGAACTGAAATGCCTACTTAATATAATCTCCAGAACTCTTTTTTGCCAAAGGCATTGATCTTTATCAATACATATGTGCCCTTACAAGCAACTGTTTGAAATGGTGACTTGTTAAAATGCTTAACCCTCTAATCCCCATATACCTACTGGATACAGTCCTGTCTAACTAAAGACATACTGCCTGGACTTCTCACATGGGTGGATGACAAAAAGTGGCTCAGGAAGTAAAAGCAGCTAAAATGAAGTCTCAGCCAGCTAATGCAAAGAAATGGGCAAGGCTAAACAGTTATCTGATTCTGGAAGTCCAAGCAAGTAAGTATGATTACAGAAGTCAGTTTGTAAAATAACAGAGTTACCCTGTAAGAACAAATTCATTGTGTTTAAGGCATTACCTTGCCCCGTCTTCCCTGAAACCCACTAGAGCTAATAATGGACAGATGTCACCTAAACAGGGAAACCAATATGGTGGTGATAAAAATCACAAAATTTCACTGAAATCAACACCTTATGACCTGCTTCTATAAATCTTCTCCCTCAAGCAGTCTCTCAGGATTGACTGCATTATTATGGAGAGTTAGAATTGCTCAAACATGGAGGACTTGGAGGGTAAGGCTTTTCATTTAAGAAGCAGCTACCACCATACTCAAAATAAGTTCTGCTAAAAAAAAAAAGATTTTTGAAAAAAGAGTTAATGCTCAGAACGGACACTGTCATAGTGCACTATCTTACAGAATCAGTATCATCAAAAAACTCATCTTAAGCTGTCAAAATGTCCTAAATCATTCGTAACTTGAGTGCATTTATTTGTTCTTAGCTATCAGGCATAGCGTGGTAATGGATGATCTATACTACACATACAGCACCTACCAGTGAGACTGAGAGTTGCTGTATACGCACCGTAGAAAGCACACTACTAGAATATTCTTGGTAATTTAATATCCAACCTTAAACATTATCATTCAGAACAGCAAACCCAACAATTCATGATAAAGTGTGGAAGGAAAGATTAGTGCTATGAGCAAAAAATTTACTGTCTAGTTGTGCAACATGCTAGCTAAGCACAGATGTCTCTCCTGAGAAATTAACACCCACACTCTTCCAAACAGCTTTTTTCAAGGACTTTGCCAACTTAAGAAGGTTTTTTTTTAATTTTTTTTGGCTACAAGCATCATAATAACATAACACATATAAGTACAAAGTCTAATGGGAGAACAAAGTTTTTCTCTGTATTGGTTACTAATTTCTCCTATGTGTTTTTGTACAGCCTGCCTCATTGTCCCATTTTCTTTTAGCAGGAAACTTTTGGACATAAAAATCGAATACACTACAGAATTTAAACTGGAAAGTGAGATAATAAAAAAAGGTGATCACGGACATGAAAGGACCAAACTTTCATTTGCACACTATTTCAAGTTGTACTGTTTTAAGAAAAGACTGCTCCATTTTTTTCCTTAATTGGTAAACTGGATTCTAACTTTTACACTGGCTCCAGTTGAAAAATACCATGGTTTGTGACATGAAACAACAGATGTTCTTAAAATAACAGACTCTGATTTTCCAGCTGGTATCACTCACAGAGAAATGCCAGGCAGAGAAAGGAACTGTTCTTATTGACACTGGGCCCACCAGGGACTAGTCCTACAGAGTGCTGAGCAACCTGTAGAGATTCAACGAGACGAGAGCACGCTCAGCAATTCAAGGACTATCTCAGAACCAACAGAAAATGCGTCTAACACAATACTGTTTAAAAATCACCATGTTTTACTAAGTGCCAAATTGATACGCGCCTGTGTCACCCACCCTGACAGCCGAAGCCTGTAATTCCCAGCGCTGAACTGGAACTAGGCAGCACTGCCACACTTAAGCAGATCCATTCACAGAGATGCTACACTTCTTTCCCCAGTATGATGCTCTACTGGCTTGGTGCTGGCACACCATCTTCAAACCATGCCGCCCTGTCTCTAAACTCCATCTCTTCTGGACTGCTGGGGAATGTGGCACAAAGGGTTGTGAGTGGAATCACAGGAGTCGGTCCAAGCCCAAGCAAAGTTCATGTGAGCCCTGACACACAGCTGGCTGTACCAGACCAACCTGGCCTCAGCCACAATGAACCTCCCAGCTGAAAAGTCAGATACACATTTTCAAGTGCTACAAAATCAGGAGGACTTCTGCAATCTTCTTGTACCATCTCCCAATTTAATTCCTGTTTGAACTACAACGTATCTTTTAGGAAATCATCCAATCTTCATTTGAATAGCTAAACATGAAAAGTTCTACTACAGGACTAGACGCAAAGTGTTTTGATTTTATCAAAATGTTTATAATTTCCTGCACAAAAGGTGAACAAAAATTGGTCCATTGCCTCAAATTCCTCGATTTCACTGAATCAGCATTTTTTGGCAGAAAAACTATTCCATCTAAATTTTTAAACACGGTTGTATTATACAGTATGTTGATATGTATTGAGAAAAACATGCAAATGTATGCACAGGTTTTATTAAACAAGTGAGCATCATCTTGCTTTTAACTGTGTGGGCCATGAATTACCATCAAAAGTACCTCTTCCTTTTTCATCTAGGTAACTCCACAGCTTTAACAGGGCTTTACTTGCTTTACTTGCATTTAAGACTACCAGCATGTAAATCCAACATCAGCCTTTCTGTGTTACATCGACTGGAAACTGGGAATTAATAGCATTTCTGGTTATCTGCCCTCCCTCTTTCAACCAAGGCTTATGCCAGGACTTTACTTTTACTCCTTATATTTCTTCATCTGGTTAATCAAACAGGTCCTTCACTGGCCTTTAGTCCAACCAAGGCCACTCACAGATCACCTGTGCTAATTTGCTGAAAAAGCTTCTGAGATTACAAGCAAGTATCATTCAGGAAGAAAAACATGCAGGTTCCATGGCAACATGAAAGTCAATGAGCCCACCTTGAAACCTGGAAACAATGGTCCCTTTCAGAACAGGGAGCAGAGGGGAGGGACCATGTCTTATTGAGATGTTGAGTTCTTTCAGATTATTTGCCAGTGAGTGGTTTTTCTTTTTTTTTTCAGGAGAAAAGGCACACTGTAAATTTGCCTTGCACAAGTTCATTTGTTTTTGGAGCCTATTACCAAGACACTCTCGAATTCCCCCCACCAACCCTGCCCCAAAAAGCAGCAGCATACAACACAATGAAAGCCACCCTTCTTGCAGTCCTGTCACTTGTTCAGGGTATTCACACGTGCAACATGGCACATTTAAGAATTCTGATCCTACAACCACCAGGAAAAAGGGATGGCCTCCAGGACAACATGCTATCCTAAAGAAGAAAATCTGGAGAAATTTTGTGGAAAAATCAGTAAAGTTAGTGTGAAAAAAGAAACTCTATCCATCCAAACTGACGGAAAACTTACAGACCTGCACTGAATTTCCCAAAGCTAGCTCTGCCCTAGCCATCACAACAGGCTTAGTAATATTTACATGCATTGCAATTTAGGAAAATATTTCAAGACTATGGCTGGTCATGGCAGCCTGCCTTTTGTTTTTGACTTTAAGTTTATATCACTGCTTTCCAAAGAGATCTTCTGTATTCTTTTTCTTTTCCTTGGGAGATCCAGTCTAGGAATGACCCAAGCATTTGTATTAGCATGTTGTTTAAACAGCTCAAAAGCAGTCACATAAATAACGGGCTCAAAATTGTAGATAAGTACAACACTCTGTTCCACACTGAATCATTCATGGTTGCTTTTTAACTCCTGTTTCTCCTACTTATATAGGGGACACTTAGTGGAGGGGGATGCTGCACTTAGCCAGTCAGAGGAAGGGTTCTCAGTCCCACTGCTTGGAACGGGAAGTCTTGGTGCTGGCAGAGGAATAAACATTTCTGGAAGAAGACCCCATGACTGCCTTGCCGCCCCCCACTGTAGCCTTGTTTAGGCAGTTCACTGACTGTGGGCCCCATGAAGCATCCACGGTGCTAAGGTCCATGGGGCCAGACCTTCCACAATGTGGTAGCATTGCTCCTTCACCTCCTCCTGGTTTGCCTCCTTGTAGACCTGCTCCAGGACCTCCTTCCTCTCTGGTTGTTCTTAGGCTTCTCAGGTGCCCTGGTGACAGTGGAGCTGAGCTGCTGGGTGACAGCCAGAGCACCACGTTGCAAAAAGATGGCTATTTTTATTTGTGTTGCACAGTCCTTAGCATAGATAAGGCTTTTTTGTTTTGTTCTGTTAGTGTTATGTTTGTCCAGCACCAGCCAGTGGGAGCCCACAGGCATTAGGTAACTTCAGATTAAATACATTTGCTCTTTAGAAGATGATTTTACTCATCAGCTCTCAAAAGGTGTGACTCCCAGAGCTGCAAGATTACAGCAGTCATGTACCTACAGTTGGACCTGGCCATTACCTTGCAGGTTATAATTACAGACCACAACCACATTTTGAACAGTGCAGGTGTGTTCTGCCAATGAACACATTTTAGTTAAATTCCCCAGCCTCCTTTCTTCACTAGTTCCTTTTTTATTTCAGCTATGGGTGCATGTGTAGACAGTAAATGCACACAAGGCAGAGACATCACCCTCCTGGCCTTGCAGTATGCGAACATCCAAGAAACCTACAAAAGCTCTAGGAAATATTCTCTCCTATAATGGTAATAATTAAAATCCCCAAAATAACCAGCCATAAATTCTGGTTCAGATTCTTGAAGATGTCAAAGCCATTTCAAACCAATTTCAGAAAATAAGTTATGTCTTGAAAGCCCTGTTTTATACTCTTATTACGATTGTTCTCTGCATAGAGGGAAAACAGCAGGAACAGCTGAAAATCTTTAATCTAATGAGGAAAATTAAAATAGCGTTAGAATTACAGACCTACAAACCAAATAAAAGCCATTCTACTGGAGAAAGTCAGTACGTAAGAGTGAGAATGCTTCGTAGTGTATACATCATTACTGCACTTTGTACAGCATTATTAATGCATGCAGAAACTGAGAGTACAGATCAGACATTCAGTACATCAACTAGACTATTTCAGAAGGACAGCCTACTAAAATACGCACAGGACAATTCTAGGTAAAAATCAGGAATATTCAACTCTATTCCAGTAAATGTTAGTGACCTGGAATATGTAAAAGGAAGAGCAGATCATTTTCTTTGAAAGGACTGGTCATCTGAGCTCACAACACAATGAAGCAGAGAAAAATTTTCACAACAACTAAAGAAAATTATTAAAATATATCTCCACAATTTCCTTTTGCTTAAAAGCCCCCCACAAAAAAAAATTCAAAAGCCCTTCACAACAGATTATACACACTATCACATATTGTTAATGACCTGCACACACAAATATATTTCTTCCTCAGCACACTTACCAGTCACCCATAGCAGCAGAGGAGCACAACTGTCTAGCCCAGAAACCTTCCAGTTATTGCCTAGAGTCAATGGCTTGAAAGTGGGCTGTGAGTGCAACGACTATTTATAGAGACCTTTCCCTTTTAAAAGATCCAAAAAGAGCTTCTAAAGTTCACATGCATTCACCACAAATAAAACAGACCTAACTCTGGAGCAGAACACAGTAATTACAAAGAATTTCTTTGAGCAGTTACTATGGAGAAAAAAAAATGAAAAAAGACCTCCAGCTGAAACAAATAATTTTAAATAGCAAAATGTAACTTGGAAAACTATGTTTTTTTTCCAGCATACACAATCGAGCATCCTTGCTTCAGTGAGTTGTCACGTCTTTTACGAGTAAGAAAGAGTAAGAACCTTCACAGCACAGCCATGCTGCTTAAGGCATCCAGCACTCCTCTACCTTCTTGCCAATATGCATCTCAACAAAGAGCCAGACTGACCCTCCAGGCCGTAGCTCTGAGGACATCTGCAATGCAGTACAGGCACTGCATTATGCTCCAGAGGCGGCACATCACGCAACAGTGAGAAAGAACTGTACAGTTCTTGAGTCCCTGAAAGCATCCTGCTAGTAGCAACCTCCACTACGCACCTCTTGGGTATTTCTGCCACAGTATCACCTACGAGATAAAGACACGCAGCACTATCTGGTTTCTGTGGTACTAGACAAAAAAAGCATGTTTGTTTGAAAGGCCCTCTTTATTTGTACAGCACTCTGAGGTTAAAGTTTCTGCATCTTACTCATTTGCCTTAGGAAAATTATTAATACAGTCTCTGTTGAAATCATCATGTATTTGTCCTGACATGAAGTGACTGGAAAGTTGGTATCACACAAAAAAAAAAAAAAAAAAGGAAATGCATGAATGTACCTTGAATTATTCTTTCCACCTTTCCCACCCAAACTACATTGATATGTATTGCTATAATTCTTCCTTCCTCTATCTGAAATTTAAGTAATGAAGTCAATGAAACGATTTTGAACGGATAGAATGTTTTTTAGCAGATTACTTAGAACAGTGTTTAAACAGTTACAAAACTTTCCTTGAAGAAAACAGCACGTACACTTAGGCTTGCCTCAGCCTGACGCAGCTAGAAACTGGTGCTATGTTTGCCCTTAAATATAAGGGACAAACCACACCTGCTGCAACAACATTAAGAGTCTTTGCTGCCACAATTCTAGCAGACTTGGTCCCTTCACTCTGCTCAGTCAATAAAAGTTTGAGTAAGGTTTTGGTAACTGAATAGGCCAGACTGAGAGCTTGATTTGGTAACTTTTACTCATGTAATTATCCTTAGTTTCACGTTAATCCCACAGGACTGCAGGCTGCTGCCCCAAGTCTCATTTCCACTCTCTTAGATTCCTCTCCTCCTCTTTTGCAGCTCCCCATTCCCTCCTCTCCAGAGCTAGCATTCACCTGAGTCTGCTGGTAACAGCAGGTCAGATTATCAGCAGGGACTAGTTTTCTGTCAGAACAATAAACTGATCCAACTCACCCTGTAATCAATTGATTCAACACAAGGGAGGCAGAAAACTATAGTCAGGACATAGGGTAGACCACACTTAGATCAGATTAAGTGCAATATAGGACTGCACGTCACAGAAGACAGGGGATACAAGGTTTGAATTTAAGTATTCAATTGTATTTTAGTTCCCTCAATTTGATGGGCTCAGTTCTTTGCAGGATTAGTCTTTTTCTTTGCTGGGTGCACTGGCATGGGGGGCAAAGAATCTGACCTCACTACAGATTTGCAAGTACTTGTGAATGCTGCATTCAGTGAAGTCAATGGAAAGTTCTGCCTGACTCCAACAGAGGCGAGATTGGGCCTGTTATCAAAATGTCCTTCTCTGGCAAGTCCAAATGCCATTTCATCCAGTGACTGAGCATAGGCTGTGTCTTGGGGGAGTATTTTATACTGTGTGCCCAACTCTAATTTGATATTTAGACAAAGCACCTTGTGCATGCACCAGAAATTGTATTTTTTTTATACATACACACACAAAAATATATATATATAAAACTACAAAGAAAACTTCCATACAGACCAGATTTTAAAGCTATGTATAGGGAACAGCCATGAACAATATTTAAATGTCTTTTTGAGGCTATCTTCATGTTTACCAGCAGCAAGAGAAGACCTATGGATTTTAAAGACAGACGTCCACAAACATACTCCATTACAGGAAAGAGTAAGCTTACATACTCAGCTCCTTGTTTCCTTTTTGTCTCTCATTAGTGATCATGGAACAAAAATAGTTTTCCATCTCTTGTACTTGTTACACTGCAGCTCCCTGGCACTTGGGATTTCCTCCCAGTCATCTCCTGCCCAAGCACTGGAAAGGTCCATAGCTATTCAACATTCCAGATTGGGGATTTTTAACCCTATTCAGGGTTACTTTCTTCCCATACTATGAAACACTTTACATTTCATTTCGATGCATACCAAAAGCTATGTAGAGAAGGGTGCAGTGGGTGGATCTGACACACAAGGTGACTGGACAAACATGCCAAGGAAGGAGTTGCTGTGCTAACCTTGCAGCATGCCAGCAAGGGCTCAGCAGCAACAGGTTATGCAGGGCAGCAGTCACCGCCTATCCGTACTCCAATCTAGTGGTCTCACAAGGCTGCACTGTGGCGTGGAGCAACCACCGATGCTGTTCCAAGACTGGAACCACTAGACAACTTATGCTGCTCTTCCCTACACAGAATTTTAATATAAAGACTACGCATGGTGGAAGAGCATTTTTCCCAGCAATGCATTAGCTACTAGACCATCAAAATCACCATCATAAGACAGTAAATAATTACATTGAGACTGATAAACTTCCTTGCCTCAGCTGTTGCAAGTTAAGCCAAGACTAAACACTTTTGTACAGCACTAGTAAACTTTCACCATTTTAATAGCTTTCCTGTTATTGTCAAATCTATAAGCAAATAATCCTTCTGACTGACCATATGGCAGCAGTACAGCAGCCCAGAGAAGCAGCAGTATGGGAGTGGTATTTAACATGTCAGTACAGTTTTGTAGAGGCCTCTCTCAAAGCAAGGAACAGCCAGTCCTTGTAATGAAAGTTCCAAAAATGTCATTTTAGGAACAAAGTGCTCTGGCCTATAGTCCTGCTTAACACCCTCTCTTTATAAGCAGATGTTTTAAAGGTCACATTAGGTCCTTTTATAAACTAAAACACAATAGCAACGTTCATTCATTTCGCAACCACATTTACAAAGCCAAGACTTTAGCCCCCTACTTAATCTTAACCTGCTTGTGGATCCAGTATCTTTTAGATACTGGTTGCAGTCTGTAAGACTTATCCTTGCTGGATAGGGACCATTTAAACAAACTGGACATACACAAGTTCATAGGACCTGACAAATGCACTCATGAGTGCTGAGGGAGCTGGCTGATGTTGCACGGCTTCTCTTGATTATCTCTGAAAAGTCATGGTGATCAGGAATGGTTCCTGAGGTGTAGGAGAAAGCAAATGTCATGCCTATCTTCAAGAAAGGCAAGAAGGAGGATCTGAGGAACTACAAGCCAGCCAGCCTCATCTCAGTCCCTGGGAAACTAGTGGAGCAAATCCTTCTGGAAACCTTCCAGACACATGAAGGACAAGAACATAATCAGAAGCAGTCAGCACAGATTTGTGAAGGGGAAATCATGCTAAATCATCCCAATGGCCTTCTACAATGAGATGACAGGCTCAATGGATGAGGGAAGAGGAGTGGATGTTGTTTATCTTGACTTTAGTGAGGTGTTCAATACTGTCTGCCTTAAGATCCTCATAGAGAAACTGATGAAGCACAGGCTGGACAAGCAGACAGTGAGAGGCATTGAAAACTGCCTCAATTGCTGGGTTCAAATGGCACTTTAAAAATAGATTGAGTGAAATTTTACTATTTATGCACATGAGAACATGTGAATGAAGTCATCATGATTAAAGCAGCTCAATATCATAGAGGACACGGCCCTTTGTTTCAATGGTTACAATTTTAAGAGGACCTGATCCAATCCAGCTCCAGCCAGGATGAAGGTACCCAGTACACATGACAGCCAGGTCTCAGATGTCTTTCTGTATGAGTTAGCCTAGAGATTTCAGTTCCTTGTCATCTGAAGGCTAGTAAATAATTTGTTTCACTAAACAGAGAAGCAATGGACTAGCAAAAGCCAGCAAAGGTGACTGGTTTAAAAGGGGACAGTGGGGTGAAAGAAACACAGGTCCTAATTCTGATTTCATATAATCTCAAAAGTGACGAACTATCAGTAATGTCAGAAGGTAAAAGTAGTTCAGCAGAGAATCTACCATCCCAGATTTCTTGGGAGCTTCCACTAGTTTAAGACAAAGCATAATTTATCCTGAACATAATTTAACGGTCTTAAGTAATCTCAAAGACATGATACTTAAACACATACGACAAACATCATCTTAATCACACTTCTGTAAAAGCTCCTGACCAAAAGTGAGTACACTCTCCTAACACATTGCTGGAGCATCACCAGAAATACATCTCTCTTCATGGTTTTGCAATTATGCTGTACTGCTTTATGTTGTAGAAGATAAGCTTTAGCACTGTCCAAATCCTTGGGCTGCATTAAAAGCTCTACCTACCGCACTCTACCGCACAAAAATATTTTAGATAAGTAATTTACCTAGATAGATTCCTTCCTCTCCTCTGCAAATGCCTGTTCTAATGGTTGATTTTAGGATGCCAGCAGAAATAGTATTGCAGAAATCAGAGACTGCCACTGTAAAATCAATGTGCAGATGCAACATAAGACTTGAGGACAGCTTATACGTCAGTGTCAGCACAGTCAGATGTTCTAAACTTGTTTTCCTGGCAAAATGTTTCTCCATACATAGCATCTGCTGACACTTAGAGCTTAAAGTATGTTGGAAATACTATACACTTCACCAATGTTAGCCAACCGCTTTTCATCATCTGTGTCACTATTCCCATTGACAGCTGCAGAGGGAAATGGAGAGGGGAGTTAGAAAAATGACTCATGGTCACACAGGAGCTTCAATAATCAAAACTCTGACTTTTTTGATTCCAGCTTGGCACTTTCATTATGACTCAAGGCTGCTTCTCTTAGAGTAGACCATCTTCAAACACTCCTTTTATGTCAGCAATGTGAAGCAAACAAGTGTTTTCACAAAACAGGAACCGATGAGATGCAAACAATGATGAGAACCCATCTGGGAGGCTATCATCTAAAGACACCATATGACAGTAATTTACATTCATTCACAGAATAAGGTTATTCACTTTCCACCCACCCACGTTTTGATTAGTCCAATTGTGCCTTCATTCCTACATATATCTTTTCTGTCTTTAAACAAATATATGGTGTCACTGTTAAAGCAAAGTAAACAGAATTCTGTCAGGGATATCTGCTAGGATTGCTTTTTGTTTCTCCAGTGAGGAATTTGAACAGCGTGTTTAAAGAAGACAGCTCAAGGATAGTTTTGCAAACACTGACATTTTACACAGTGAAGACACTCCAGGGCCTCTTAAAATTGTAAAATCTCCCCATTCAGCTCAATGGCTGGACTACGGGAAGAACTGGATGTTCTGTGACTTCTACCCAGCTTGAATGCAGCAGCAGAAGTCAAGTAGTTGGAGCTCAAAGCATAAGAATACAGGCAAATGCTCAGGCTTTTTGATCTTAAGCTATCCTTGACCACAGATGGAATGATTGCATACAAGCAGATGAAATGGGATGATTTGAGATCTTTTTAACACAAAAAAACCCCCTTGAGATCTTTTAAATACAATTCCTTTGAACTGAAAATACCATCTCTTCTAAGAATAACCAAACTCTTAACCATTTCTGCTAGCCTAGGTAATATACACAGGTTCCCACTCCCCTGCCAGTCTTGAAGAACTCGTCCTCCTCCCTGCCACATTCTTTCTTTCTTTGCTCAGCATGGAAAGTGAAATATATGGAGCAAAATTTGTCAATAACACCACTAAGTATCAATGTATACCGTAAGTATCAATGTATTTAGAGCTACTCACCACATACGCATTTAACTCTGGTTTCACTAGGACAGCTGAAGAGTCTTCCTGACTAATAATTTCCACATGATCTTGTATGAATATTATATGTTCTCCCCAATATTCAGGTCATTCTTAGACATTACATTTTCAAAAACTCAGGAGAGTCAGGGAAGGCAAGGCACAGAGAAAATACACACACATCTGGCCTCCTTATTTTGTCTCTGAGAAAGATATATATTTGCATGAAGTCTTGGATCCAAATTCACAACTGATGCAAGCACAGACTTTGAATTCAACACAACCAAGAATACATTTGGCTCGTTTTTGCTACTTCAGCCTCATGTTTGTTTTGACTTGTTTGACACCGACATGCTCAGAATAGAATACATAAAATTAATTAGAGCATCCTTGCATATCTTGGCATTGTAAGTTATAGTACTGATATTGTCCAGCATACAGCAGAAAGGAATGGTCTCCGTGGTTTTTTGTACAGGACCAGAGTTCTACTCATTACAAAACATGTTACCACGATGTAAGGGGTCATTTAAAGCTATTCAAGGCCAAACAATCTCTCAGTACCTTAAAGACTGACCTCTTTTTTCATCTGAGCAACTTCCCAGAGCTATACCTAGCCCCTTTAAATCCAGTAACTACAAGTTGAGACAAATTTCTCTCTTAACAGATCTAAATAACCCAGCAAATGTATGAGCCTGGCATTAGTATAGGTCAGCAAAACCCCAAAACAGATAAAAGAGGTAGCCACCTCACAGCTTAAGACACTGTAAACTATCCCTCTCTGCCTTTGTGCTTTTTAAAAACTATTAGAATTGTACATACGGAAAGAGTAAGAGCCAGCATACAAAGAACGCTCAACTTTTCACATACCTTTGCTAACATATTTCTGAGAAAAACCCATTATCTATACTGTGCAGTAGATACATGCATTAACTTGGAACAAAGGAGAAATTCTGTTTGAATACTCCTGTCATGTAAATTTAACCCTGAAGTATTTCTGAGCATTCAGCAGTAACAAAATACATCTTTTGGAAGAAGTGCCTCCTACATCAGAACTTTTCAGCATTGCTGGGGATCAGAATATTTTTCACCTTCAAAATACCTATTTTTTAGGCTCAAGCTGCTTTACAAACAATGCATACAGCCTCAGTGTCAACATCTCACGAATACAAACATTTCCATTAGTTAAACAGATTTCAGATTTTGAAGGTTTCTGTTACCACTGACTAAAGACCTCTACTGGATATAAAGGGATTACAACGAAGAACCAGTCTTAGATTCTTCACATCCCCAACTCTCCCAAATCCTAAACTTTCAGAGTTCAAGTTCCCATATGAAAAAAAAGGAGCCATATTCAAGCCTTTGAAGCTTTTATGGTACAAGTTATATGTTCACAGTTCCCATATCTAAGATCTTCTTTTCCAATAGCTGTTTTGATGACATTCTTTATGGAAGATGCAGAGACTGACTGAACATGGAAATGGGATCACCACTTCACATCTAACCATGGCCTACAGGTCACATCTTCAGTGTGCTGTGGGAAAAGTAGTATTGTGAATGTTGGGTAGAAGGGATTTACAAATCTCAAGATTTTCCATGAATATCTAAAATGTTTAAACAAATATCCATTTCTCATGTGATTTAAAGAGAATTTTGAATAGAGGAAGTACATTTCTTTAGTCATTCTGTACTATCTTGACCATCAACCTATGGCTCATGTATGCTGAACTGGATTCATAAGACCTAACTGAATATATAACTACCAGCTTCAGTCGTTTTGACTTCAGAGTGTAGCTCCCAGTCTTCAGTTCCTCTTTAAGGGTCAGAATGAAAAGGAAGAAGAGGTCATTAATTTTCAAAAGAAAAAATAAATTACATACAGTTTGAAAGAGGGAACATGTAGGTCTTGATCTTGGGAGGTTCTTCTGAGTACAAATGTAGCCCACACCATCTAAGGCATTTTCATGTCAGATTAGAGATATGAGCTGTGTGAATAATTATATTTTCACAGCAGCAGTACTGTCTTCTTCATGGAACTATTAAAAATGGAAGTGTTCAAATCACCCTCTGCTCTTAGTACATGGGTTCCAAAACTGAGAGCAGAAGTACCCACCTGTACCTGGATTTTAAGGAAAAAAAAAAATTGTACAGGACTAAAAAGAGCTCAATATTGACAGTAACATTTTGATGCTAATGTTTTGATTACATCCAAGTGGCAAGACTTTAACATACACTGGACTGGCTTGAATGTACATCCTGAATTTCTCATTGGATTTTGCCCTTGTTCAGAAAGAACTCTTGCTGCTGGGAAGAGACGGACAAGACTGCTGGCCCCTGCCCTGGCCCTCTCTAGCACTTGCTTAGAGGAAGGGCAAAGGTCACACAGAAGGAAAAAAGGTTTTAAGCTTTCAGTGGAAGGGCAGATGTGGGCTGGAATTTAGCTGGAGGGAGGGAAAGGAGAGGGGAATGGTGCAAAAAAAAAAAAAAACCACAAGAAAAATTCAGTCTGCTCACAGCTCTTCCACAAATACTGAGGTGTATCAAACTCATTTGCAAGGCTTTAAGGATTAAAGAAGTTCTTGCTAAAGTACAGTACTGGCACTCGTAGTAAAAATAAATAAAGTAGCTTTTCCATTCCCACCAACAGATATTGCACCTCTCCATACATCCACTGTAAAGTCAGCATCACTCATGTTCATCCACTGTAAATCCAGCCTTACTCTCAACCTCCACACAAGTGCTATATGCTTTTCACTGCATTCCCCAGGACACAGACTTTTCTTGTGTACTTCAGACCTGCACAGTCAAGTTCATCTTTTATCATTCTTCCTCCAGGATAAGTAGATGTATTTCCCTAAGCACTTTGACTCTCCCCCACTCCCCATTTCCCACTGTAAACGGGTGCACTAGAAACCTTACTGCTCTAGTTCGCAGCTACTGCTGAACTCTGTTTTTTTAAAAGGAGCAACAAAAGATGTACAGTAGTCATAAATGCAGGATCAGAAAGCTTTTCCTAGGGTTTGTCTGAAAGAGGAGAACCATGACTGAAAGGTTCCTCTTTCTACTTCTTGTCTGACTGAGTTTATGTGAACCATTCACTGCACTTACATTGTGCAGGAGCTGGAGTGCAATATCCTGTAGTGCAGCAGGTGGTAGGATGACTCTGCACAGACTCATTACTGTCCCACAATACCCGGAGCTTTTTCTGCATATCTAGTCCCACTCAGCACTAAAGCGGAGAGAGATAACAGACTACGCTTTTGGCACACTCTCCCAGCCCAATTAACAAAGATGCACAGCACAGCATATGGAATTTAAGGTCGTACTTCAAAATAATGGTCAAAGAGAAAGTTCCTACCTATTCACCTGGAAGATACATGGTCAGTTCCTGTATTTCTAGGTAATTGTGATGGCTGAAAACATTAACCAGCTGCTTGAGGGCTCAGCAAGGGAACTATGGTCACTGTTCATCCTCCTAGCTAGTGTCCAAAATTTCAGGGGTTACACAACTTAAATTTCTGACCACTCAACAAACAAGAAGGAAAGTTCAGAAGATTTGTTTTCTTTATAATCAAGGGTAGTTGGTCATAGCCAGCATAACATTTCTTAACAAATATAACACAATAAAGTTATTTAATTTTTCTGGAACGTGTCTGGTTATGTATTTTACACATATCTAGATAGCTAAAGAAATAGAGAACGCAAAACCAACGCACTATAGTTCTCTTTCTGACAAATGACTGCATTAAAGAAACATTACATGTTTTCCAATTCACAAATGAGATTGTTTTCATCCTCTTGCTAGCATGTAATGCAATATAATCACTATTGAACCTAAGAGGCAAGAGAGATTAACATATTTAGTAATATTAAAGCATTAAAATGTCATTACTGACTATCTGGAAAAGTATTTTACAGCCTATTGTTCCTCAAGTTCCTGAGTGAAGGTGTCACACAACAGTGCAACAGAATCACTCAGACTGAAGAAGGAACACTATTGTTTATATATTTTCCTTAGAAGGCCAACAAATACACATAGATTTGCAAAATATCACGGAATAAAGCCTTCTGAAGAAAACTTCATGAAACACTTATTTTCTTGCACATGGTCAAGTATTTGATTGCTTTCTTAATGGTAAAAAAAAAGAAAGAAAGGAAAAAAGGGGCAAAAGAGAAGGCTCGTGGAAAGAAAAGAACTAGTAGTGAAAGGTCACCCACTAAACCCCCCTTGAAACTACAAGCAGCAAACTGGTTTCTAATTAATTCTGGCTCAAAAAACTACTTCTGAATTCATCAGTGAGCACAAATCCTCATTTTAAAGATTGACCATTAAGTTATTCCTGAGGGAGAAACCAAGTATTTTTAAAAGATTTTAGAGAAATGTGCTTAGATGTATTTTGTCTTTGTTATGACAATAATCACCATAACCCTTGCCTTGACATGAAGGAATGTGTATATCCCACAGGAAAGCTGCAACCTTTTACATCTAACCCCATCAAAAAATCCCAGTCTCAGCACAATCGTGTTGTCATAAGCAGCTTCACCAGAAACGTGAGTGATAGAACAGGCAGGGCTGGGAATAAGCAGGAAGCATTTATATCACAGCCTATCCTGAACTATCAGCGATTCTGATGACTTAGCCTTTCTTTCAGACGAGATAAAAACCAGAGGTCCGGGCATCTGGTGGCCATTAGGAAAGCAGAGGCACTGGAGTTATTAGACATTGCATCCTGGTCATATTCCAAGCCAAACAATTATATTTGGCCGCCTTAAAATTCCTTACTGTTTCAGAGAAAATCATATATTCTTCTACCCATTCAAAGGTGCTCTGCAATGTTTATTGGTATGCTGCAAAACAAACCACTAACACTGCAGGAATCTAATACACTGTACTCCACAACAACATGACACTTGCTTCATCTTTTTTATGATGTGAAAATGGCTATATTAGATTTGCTATCTGCATAACCAACCCGAACCCTCATTCCCCAGAGTGACGGAAAGTGGACAGGCTGCACACCCTGCAATGGGACCTACAGAAATAGTTTACATGGATGAAATCCTTTCGAGTTGCCCGAGTATCATTGCAAGGAAAGAAGCAGCAAACAGCTGTACTGTGTACCATCCTTGCTCCCTTTTCTGTTGATCTCCCATGTACTGCCCATCCACGTGCCAGTTTACAAGAGTGTTTTTCATAGCATGTAGGATCTTTGTGTCAGAGGTAAGCATTTACATTCCCTAGGTCAGTCAGTCGTCTGACCTTGGTGCTACAAATTACCCCTCTTAGCATCCTTTGGCCATAAAATGACTCAGGTTGTTAATGGTCATTCTCTGAGTCACACCTCTGTTAAACGGATAAATGAGCTCAAAACTAGATTGGCTAAATATCCTCTCCTCCTTTAACCTTCTTCCAGAGATCAAAAAAGTCAGTGAGAGACACTAAATATCTAATCTGGATACGATGCCAAATTTACCCTGAAAACTCTCTCCACCTGCTGTTACTGCCCTTTGAGATTTCCAAGAGGTTGAAACTAAGCAATAGCTGTATATAAACATACACCCACACGCATTTTTACTTGAATCAAGTATAATAGCTTTGGATACTCTAAAGTTAATCTTACCCAAGGTTTACAACCCTGATTAATTTCTCTATTTGTAAGAGGCATGTGTATTGTTCCTAGAGTGAACACTGAGATGTATTTTATGGCTGTACAGGGGCAGATTTTTCCTGAGTATATGAAATAATTTGATAGTTTTCTGGAAGAGAAATGCTTCTGTTGTTGCAAGGAAGAGAAGAGAATGATCCCTTTGGATCGCTGACCATTGAGTCAAAAGATTTATGATCTGAGCTACCACAACAACAATCAGGTTAACAATAAAACACTGTTGCAGAAAGGTTCCTTTTTTATGGTCTCTGTTTATGTGCCAGCAGCATAAAGCACAGCTGTGCTCTGAGCTCACCATCCTGTCGCTACTTAGTTGCAAGACTGAAGAGAAAGAACAGGTTTTGGAGAAACTACAGCTGTTTCCAAGACTTTCCTTCGCTAGCTAATTATCAACACCTTCCTACTGCAATAAGTGATTTTAAACTAAAATCAGGCTTGAACCTCCACATCTATACCCAGGAAAAAACATTTAGCTGAGGAATTCTCTATGCTTTAAGAGGCAGAGGATCTGCCCTTATTAAGCAGAATGGATATCAGAGAAAGCTGTGTGTACAGCTTCTTAAACAGCAGCAATGCAATTCTGTGGTTGGTGTGATGAGACTGCCCCTTGCTGAGCAATATTTTCCCATGATTTCTTTAGGTTTTGCATGTATCTGGCAGGTTGCAAATATTTTGGAGTAAGGATTGTATTTCAATTCTGACCTTTCATGCATGACAGTACAGTAGGGTCAGATCTGGAGAAATAAAAACGTGAGAAAGCTCATAACTTCACAAAGTGACTTTGCAGAAAAAAATATTCCTTTATGTGTGCATGGAGATACTTAAACCTCACAGATTTTTAACAAAGTTGATATAAATATTATCTGAAGAGTATCTTTGAAATGTAAAATCTGAATACAATCGCGTGCTCCTGACTTCTGATAAGTGCTACGTTTCCTTCCTTCAAACCACAAGAAAAAATTCACGGCTATCTATACTCCCACGTTCATCACACAGACTAACTTCTGCTGTGACGGGTACAAGACCCACAGTTGCAGTGGGAGAAATATAACCAGAGCTAAAAGTTCACCCTATGAACTGATCCAAACATTAACTTCCTAACCCCCTCCCAGAGGCAAACAGCAACTTCAAACCGAAGAGCAGGGGTTCTACATTGTACACCCTGACACCCTGCAGATTCCTTTGTGGTACAGAATACATTAATAAGGGCAAAAGGTTATTTTCCAGCAAAGTTTGTAAATTAAATTCTATAGAAAACCAAACAAAAGGTTACATGAGTGTTCACTTATCTGTGAGAAGTGAACTCAAAAGAAAATATTTCATTTCAGATTTTGCAAAGGTGCCCTAACAATGGCAGCTTATAGACCATGGGTACTCGGCAAACAAGGCTAAATTAATTAATATCAAATTTCAGTCAAATGTACTGACCTGAGAAAGGTTTCAAATTATTTTTTTCACCAAATGAATTCAGGTTTTAAGACCTTTACTAACAAATAGTACAGGAAGAGTAACTGAAAGGAAGAAGGCATTTTATTTAAGTTGATTACTTTTAAAGCACATAGGTTTGCAGAGTGGCACAAATGGGAAATAAAGCATGGACTAGGAAGTTACCTAATTTATTTAGTTAGATAAGTTATCTTATCTTAAGACATAAGTTGTCTACCTTATTTGGATTCAAACCAGCTACAGAAATAGTCCCTGCCTCACATCGAACAAAACACCTTGCGTTTGCTGTGTTGGAGGTGTAAAAGTTTGCACCAAATGACACATTAAACTGCAAAAAGGGACATAACAGAACCCTGCTGAGGAACCGTCAGTAAAAGCTGCTCTCCTTTCTCCCCTACACACACACGCACCCACACGCAGGGCATAGGCACAGCATCCTGACAGATAATGGCAAGAGCAAACGGGATTCCTGGCACCTGCGCCGTAGGCTTCTCTGCTGGAGTTTCTCGCTCCATTTAACAGCCTCTTCCTCCCACAAACTCCAGCTCATCCAAAGACACAGAGATTTCAAAAAATATTTAGAGAGAGAACAACCAATTAATATCTTTTAAAAGCTGAACTTTGTTCTGAACACTTAACTCTGTCCAACGTGCATCAAACGTGACATAACCAACACAGCAGATGCTGCAGGCCAGAAAAGTATGACTTTTTTTTTTCCTGCTCTTCAGTCCAGCTTTACCTAAACAGACCTCCATCCAGCCTGTCAGAGATCCTCACTCCAACAGCACCAGGTGCCAACTGTTTCATACAAAGATGCAAGAAACCCCACAGCTGACAGGTCTGAGACAACCCAGTCTCAGGGAAAGCTTCTCCTCATTTCCTCGATGCTGCCAAGCTCAAACATCCAGATGTTACACAACAGGCCCCTACAGTCAAGCACCTGATTGAAAAGCTGTGGAAGGAAAACTGACACTTTTAGGATCATTTTGTTTTCTCCTGGTTTCCTCAATTTTTGTCTAAGATTCAGGGATAGGAACCGAGATTTTATTTTAAATAAGAATAGATGTTCTCATCTTCACATGATTCCAACACCTGTAAGATTTAAAAAAAAAAAATTCTGTGCAATAAAAATCAAAGCTGGAAATTCTGCAGGACTGCTAAAGATTGGCATGATTTTTTAAAATAAAAAATTAGCATACACTACTGTTAAAACAATAGCGTTCTAAGGCTAGTACAATTAAGACTTATGAAATCCTTAGTGCTCTTAAACCCAAACCTCTTGCAATCCTTTAAGAAAAGAATCTGGCATCACCTGTATCCCTAGGCAATATACTATATTACTTATGGTTTTATTTATGTTACGCCTTTATAACTTGAATAAAACAAAGTAACACCAACTTTGTTCTGTTGCTTTACACAGATGCTGTTTGTTTGGTACAGTCTAGGCTTTTATGTAAGCCTAATTTCTAACCAGCCCCATGGGACCTCAGTGGAATATATGTAAAGAAAAGTACAAGATTTAGGAAAATTCTTTAGTTTTGTGAAATTAAAACTCAAATTCAAAGTTGCATCCAGATCAATTTTTACAAAATACATGTTTTGTATGTCATTATTATGTTTCTCTATTCATACATAATAGAAGATCTGGTAGGTTACTCATGAAAATCAAGAAAGCAAAATATTTGTACCACCTTAGGAAACTTGAGGAAAACACAAATAAGCACACAGCTCCCCCCTCTAAATTTCTTTCTAACTTACCAACAGTTACCTGTCTTAAAGTTAAAGTATACCTTCCCCTCTGAGAGCAGGTCTCTACTACAATGACTTGAAAGAAAAATTAAATATATTTTTCCTTTCCTTGATAAATAGACATACAGACCACCACGATCAGTGTATGCACAATTATTTTACCGATAGCTACAGCCAGGATACAGAGCATTTAAGAAAGTTACACGAAGTCATTCATCAAGCTATGCTGAGAATAGAATCTAGGTTTCCTTATTCCTTACGCCACAACCAACTCCTCATGTTTTATCTGCAAAATACGAGCTTCCTGCCCCAACCATAAAATATCTGATAGAAGTCAATATCCTGCTAGAGTTTCTTGATATCATCAGACAGGAATTAGCGATTTCAGGCTTATCAAGAGCAGAGGCTGCGGTGGATATAAACTGAGCAAGTACAGTAAATTTCACAACTCTGCCAAGTAATTGAATGAACTGTAGTGGTTTCATCTTACAGAGAGAATCTGGTTTCAAACAGAATTTGAATTACTTTCCCGTAGTAGTTTTATGATTAACTTATATAATGGAAGTGTTTTAGTTCTCTTCTGCAACTTTTTCCAGATACAAATCGATACTAGTGTTACTTTAATACAGTGTGAGGTAACATCTAAATAATCAGGCATAGGATACCACTGACACTCAATACGTAAGGAAAATAAGGATTACTCATGCCAGACACTAAATAAAATTCCAAAAGAAACTGAGTATAATCAGTTCAGTGAGGCCCCAAATGACATATTATGTAAGGTGCAAGCTAAATTCTCACTGACCTCAGTTAAACACAATAGCACAGACTACCTCTGGCAGCAGAGCGAGTGTTTTTTAATTGTCTCTACCTTTCTTCCTTACTATCACATCCACACATTTTAAGGGTCTTACAATACACTTTCACTGCCTATCTATAGAAGGGGAATGGAGAAAAAAAAACAATATCCATTATACGAAAATTAAAGAAAACTCACAACATTCTTCATAAAGATTAATCCCGCTGTCTCTTCTTTTTTTAAAACAAAAACATGCAGATAAAGTGGTGTTGTAAATCTGAGATCTGTAAGCTGCCGGGTTGCAGAAGGGCCCCTCTAAACAAGTATGTCGTGGAGCTAGCCTGTACCTGTGTCTCACTGCACATTCCTCTGGCAAAGGAATTTAGGCCCGAAACCTGGTACCCCTCTGCCCTCCTCTGAGTGAGCTCATAATACCGGAATGAAGAGGAGGGAAGTAACTTTCTCACTGGAATTTCTTTAATAGATATTATAAGCACACATCCTGATGAAATGGATGCTGGAAGTATTTTGCCTGATTATTCTTACACACACAGAATACTTATTATTCTATATAGAAAACATATAACTACCTCAGCAAAATTAATTTCTGGTGAATTCAATGGTATCATATAATCCAAACAAAATCTGTAACCAGTATCACTGCACAAAGATGACTGGGCTGACAGTCTTCGTTGCAGGGAAAACTGTAAAACAATCATTCCAGATCTGGACAGTAGCTTAATAAAAAAATGTTTAAAAAAAAAAAACAAAACCACAAACAAACAAAAAAACCCCCGAAAGTTTCCTTTTCCTTTGTTTCACAACCTGAGAGGTAAGAAAGAAATGGGAAATGGATCTGGAGAGCTACAGCCAGCTGTAGAACACTTCTGTTAATAGCCACTGAGAATGCAAATTATTAAATTCCTATTACTGAGTTTCAAAATTAAAAAAAAAAAACAAACCACCTGTCTGCTGAAATTTGCTCAATACCTCTTGTTTTATGAATCAGATTTATGTTTTTTTAAAAAAAGAAAAACCACAAATCATTCAAAATCACAGCATTCTTTTTTTTATTTTAAATGTAGCATTAGTTTACTCCTATCCAAAATACTTGGTAAACATTTTGATTTGCAGTTCATGAAGTATCCTTGAATAGTGTTGAAAAGTTATAGTAGCACTAGAGATCTGATATAAATATTAATTAATTGTACTCTACCACTGTCAGACTGTAGTTGAGACTAACTAGCTGGTTTTTCGTCCTTGCCACTCCTCTCTGAAACACGTGCAGAACTTGGCTGGATAGTGCGAAGCTGAAAGATACAAACGAACCAGATTCTTTGGAAACTTCACAGTATCGCACTAGCACATAGAAGAAAATTCAATTGAACAGAGAGCCTTTAAACAGCCATAATCAACTTTTCAGTTTTGTGCCTTACTGGTTAGAGGTTCAACCCTTTCAGATCTCCAAAAGCAGACTGGACAAGTCTTCTCATTTATAGAAGAGCCTTAGGGCACACAAAGCACTACCAATTATGGTGCAACGTTTCAAAGAAGTAAAGCTACAAGTAACAGACCTATGCTCATTATGCAAAGTGTTATTTTGCATTTCATGGCTGTAATGTCTGTTTCCATCCAGTGACTAGAGCAGAGAACTCTAAGTCGCAATCCAATCCTACCGGTGGCTTGTCGTATGGTTTAGGGCAAAGCTTTCTTCACACATGCAAGATGGCAATACTATTATTTAGCCTGCCACAAAATAATGTGGTCAGGCACAGCTGAAGGACATCTGCAAAATCACTCAGACCCAGGGGTGAAAGACAATACAGTAACGCAATTAGTGATTATGTATTTTAAAGTTAAAATTGCAACATGTTACTCTGTATTTATGTAAGGGAAATAGTGTGAAATGCATGTCCCTGATACATCAACCCTAGAAAAGGGACAAAACAGACCAAATACTGTGGCTGTAACTTTGACTGGCATGTTCATTTCAGGATTCAAGCTATCCTGCAACTCTCAGCACTCTGGAGGGTCTGCAAACATATCCTTCCTTCAATGGAAAATGTGCTCTGCAACATTAAAAGATGTTCTGTCACAGCCCAGTTTGTACAGTCTCGGAAGAGCAGGCTTCGCAAAAACTCTGAGGTGATTTTCTGCAGATTACTTGAGGTACGGGAGACCCTCAGCTCCCAGACACCCTGCTGAGGGCTCAACACTCCACAGGCTCCAGGGCCAATCCATTCACATGGAAATTGTACCACTAAGAGATATTAGGTCAAACCACAGTTTGGAGCTCACTCTAATTATCTAGTCAGATTTCGGTTTAATCCTAACAAGATTATAGATTCACAGAGATTAAGGTTGTTAAAAGTACCACAGAGCAAACCATATAATCACTACCATGAAGAGACCATCTGAAGTATTCTGTTTATGGTCACCAACTCATTTAACTTTAAAACCTCTGTGGAGTTTAAAGAGTATTTCCTGTATCTATTTGTGGTAAAAGGAGGCTAAGGATCTGACATTTACTTTGGCGACTAGAATACTTCACCTTTATTACAGGAGTGGTTTGAAAGCTTCTTCACTTCACCACCATGTTAACATCTTTTCTCTATATTTTTCTTAAGCTTGTGCCTTACACCTTTTCAAGTCAAAGCAAGAAGCCAAGTACCACCTGCAGGAGGAGATTTCACAGGCAGTTTCCAGTTTATGCCAAAACTACTTTATTAGGTTAAAAATGCACTACTGCTCCTTTGTAAAAAGGATCGTATAAAGCGTACGGGAGCGCTATTGAAACCTGTGTTTCAGATGAAAACAGATAAAAAAACTTTTGCTAAATAGCAAGCAATGCATTTGTGTTACACCTCTTCCCCTAGTGAAAGTAAAAAGCATATGCATTTCAAAAGCATGCCAGAAATAAAGCACCTTACTTTTGGCACCCAGGGCTTATTGCAGACCACCTCCGTCATGCTCACAGGATCGAGACTCACCACATTTCAATCCTTTCTGGTAATAAAGAGTCAGCACGTTCTATGCAAAATGCTACACGCCGTGCAATGCAATACAGGACCTGCCAACCTCACCTTCCAGCCAAATCCACACTTCACATGTGCTGCAGTTCATGTAGAAGGTATTTGCAAAGATAGATCAATTTTACAGATAATTCTCCAACTTTTCAATCCCTTCGCACACACTTTGATGATAGTCTAAAATCTCACAAGGAGGGCTGAGGCTGAAAGCCTCCAGGCTCCTTTTCTGGAAAAGTCTGAAGACTACTATAAATTCTTAATTTTCCAAGCTTGCTTTTTGCCAAATATTTTTGCTCCTGCGGGCTATGTTCTTCCAGTTCAGTTACACCCTGCTTTGTGGGTAGGTTTAATCATCAAAGTACAATACAATGATTCACCTTCCTATTGTTTTGATGTGTTTCCACTATAGCAATAGTAATAATTCCAAACTGCTTTCAAATACAAATATATATATTTTCTACAGAACAAGTGAGATCTGCACACTCCTTCACAGCAGAAGTTTGACTGATAGAAGGAGAACGATTACGATTTTAAAACGGTCCTGCTCCTCTTTGGGAAAGTCAAGCAATTATTCATTGTGTAAATGAATCTATTTAACTCTGTGACAATAATGAGATGCACTTATATATGCATTTCTGGAAAACTGACTTGTCAGTGTGACCTTCATTAATAGAAAATAGTATCTTCAATGATTCAAACAAAAGCATAAGGAACATAAGGAGCTGATTCGAAAACTCTCTGATGCGATGTCAACAGGTAAAGTACATGCAGTAATTTAAAAAAGTTGGGAAAAAACAAAGCACTGACTTGTTGCTATTTAGATCTTTAAAATGATGCTACTAGCAAAAAAAAAAAAGTAGGAAGATTATTTTCAGTTTCACTGACATTTAATTTGTGGAGATTTTAAGAAGCACAGGAGCATTTATAAGTCCATTCCTTGTTTAACTGTACTTTCATTTTCCTTTCCTCTGCTTTTTAGATCAAAACCAACCCCTCCTAACAGTGCTATACATTCATTTATGCGGTTGGCTTTCAGCTTACTCTGTACAAACATTTTATCCCGATCTCTAGAAAGTCGCAGGTCTTGATCTCTCTGCCAGATGACAAAAAAAGCTAAAGAAACAGTTAATGTTGCTGTTGCTACCTTGTTTCCAACCTCTTTCCCTTCAATGGAAACGGAAAAATGACAAATATGCAAAACCAAAGGAAAAGGCAATATTACTCTCATACGTTACAAAAACCTTGATGTATTGCCTTTTCTAGCTAGTTCCCAATTAGTCCAGACACAACACCTAGGTGACGTGTAGATTTTACCTGTGTTACACATCACATTGAGGTCTTGCAAAATGCTTGTGTCAAGGGTGGACTCATTTGTTCATATTAGTAATGGGGAAAGCAACAAACATTAGGTGCAACCCCCTTAAAAAGATCCGTGCAACAGAGATTCCGAGGTAACAGGCATTGACACGTCCTCACTGCTGCTAAGAGCGAGGCATCAGGAAAAGCACTATGGGATTAACTGCCAGGAGTCATACTGGCAGCCTCCCGAGGCTACTAAGGCACAAAGGAGAGCCAGAGAGGCAGATGAGTTTAAGAGCACGTTGAGGCAAGGGCTGGAGGCTCTACAAAGCCCGGTAGGTTCCAGCCAAATAGGAGAAAATAGACCAGA
This sequence comes from Nyctibius grandis, assembly GCF_013368605.1. Lineage (NCBI taxonomy): Eukaryota > Metazoa > Chordata > Aves > Nyctibiiformes > Nyctibiidae > Nyctibius > Nyctibius grandis. Next base: position 18,274,784 of record NC_090670.1, read on the forward strand.
GAGTGAATAAGGCAAACTCAGAACACAGCAGCCGTTGACATCTCAGTGGACTGAAGCGAACCAGCCCAATTTGGTTCACAGCATTCATTCTCTCAATACTAAGGTAACCAAGTGAGCAGCGACTATGAAAACTGGATGGTGCTGGTTTAGTGGCCCAATGAGGCTGACACAACCAAAGCTAATCAAAATCCTGCAGAAACAACAAGAAGGGAAGCTAGCACAGACCATAGGGATCTCTACAGCTTTGTATCCGTTTGGCAAGAGTGGAATCAGAGGGCCAGCAGACTCACGTCCGACCAGCAAGAACTGTGAAAAAAGTGGCAAAAAACCCAGAGAAGAAGCAGATCCACGGAACAGTTCCTTTGACATTGTATTAACTCTGCCTCTTCGCGTTTCCTCAGACCTGAGAGAAAAGAAGCCATTCTGAAAAGATGACTTTGAACACAAGCAGTAAGATTAATGTCAACACCCTTCGAAAAGTAGAAAGTCAAATACAGCTACTGGAGACTGCAGCCACACGACTTCCATATAAATCACACCATCACAGAAGGGGAAGTTGTATGGAAAAACCCAGGGCAGGATAAACTGCAGGAAATCTGTGCAAAAACCGCAGGAACAATTTATTTGCTTTCTCCAAGTATTTTCAGATTTATTGCCTACACCTGCAAATGCCCTTTTTGCACAGAACAGGTAATGAGAACTGCACGATTCCACTCCACTTTCATCTCAGACATGTAAACTGACAGAAGCATATCAAGCTCAGTTAGGCTTTCTAGCCTTCTCAGGAGAGTAAGTGTCTTCCTGAGTTATAGGGATATTCTGAAAGAAAAAAAACCTAAGGAAATAAAGTTCATAATGTCAATGACTGATCTCCCTTCCCACTGATCTTCCTCTAATAACACTTAACATTGCAGTCACTATCAAGACTGCATTTCGCAGGTACCCTGTGACAAACAACTCAGCCTCCTTCCAATCCCTTTTGAAACACAGACTGACCTTGCTAGAACAAGCCCTTCCACAGGTAACCGTACAAGTGCTTTCATTTTACTTTTGTCCAGAGTAACAAAGAAAGTAGTCCTTTATTTTGAGACTGGATTCTCAGAGAGCTTGAAAATTATCTATCAATCAAAGCTCAAAAAAATTCTTTTTTCTTCTTTGTCATGATTATAACATTTACACTTGAGATACAGGCGTTACCAAAGTCCCTTCTTTTTTGACCTGGTAATACAACTCCATACTAGGCAATAATTTAATTTTAAATCGTTATCCACAGAGAGGCACACAAACCCACTTAGGAAGGAAGAGAGGAGGGCAAGTACATCAAGAATTCTGGCAGCAAAGAATTTTTCATCTGTATCTACCATGACTTCAGGATCACACCACTCTACAGTATGAAAATACCTTTTTATTTTTTTTTGCAATACACAAATCTTCACCAAGTGTCTCTACACTCATACACTCTTACAGATTAGAAGCTGCCTTATCTGGTAAACAAATCCTGAGACTTACAAGATTAGGTTTGCATTTTACATTATTTCTTGAATTCTGTAGGCTCCTTCTTTACACAAGTAACTTTACTACAGATATTTCTTCTTTCCCAGTAAGGCTCACTGCTATGTAAAGATATAGCTGTAAAAGTCAAACTACAGAAGGATTGCATACTTATAAATACTGATTAAAATGGCAAAGAAACAGAAAAAACTTTTCAGATAGCTCTTAATGGATAAGATCATATTTGCAGAAACTTAATTGGAAAGTGGAACGATGAGAGCTGCAACTCTCATTTGAAATATCCATAATTAAACAGCTATTTTTCCCCTCTGTCAGAGCTCTGGGATAAAACTTATTTTTGGCATAAGGCCACTGAAAACAATGAGCTTGGTTCAATTAAGCTGGTCCAGTATCTTTTAAATGAAAAGGCATTATGAAACATTTGTATCATAGATATAAAAAAAACCCCACCACACAGAAAACCTGGGATATATTAAGAGAAGAGAGAAATAAGATCACTTGGACTAGCTTGTCATAAACTAGCAGAGCTTCATTTACTCAAAATAGAGCAGACTTCCCAGAACTGGTTTTGGCACGTAGTTTTTATTTGCCTTACTTGGATACTGTAGATGTTCTGCTGAACAAGATACTAAGCATTAGAAAAAGAGGGTATATCTAGTTAATCTGCACATCTATTAGGGAAAAAAAAAACCAAAACACACCACCCCAGAAGAGCTGGAAGAGTTGCAATAGTACATGATGTCCAGACTCATAAAATAAAAACTGACTGAACTCCATCTGAAAGCTCAGCTGCTCCAAGAGAACATGTCTGACAAGAAGTCCTTACAGTAGTTCCTTAGGATATCACATCAAGACTAGCACATATTCCAGGTGTGCTCAACTAGCTGAACAACCGCAGAAAGGAAATAAATGAGGAGTTATCATCTCACCTGTATGGCAGGTGTGCGCTCAGGTGGGCACAGAATGCCTGCTAGGACTAAGATGCAGTTCAGCTGGCTTTGTGAAGAGATGAGAATCCCAAATTTCATTGCAAGAGACTGTCTCTAGACTTTGTGACCATTTTCATCTCATGCTCCACCTCACATTTTGAGAGAACATCCCAGAAACATCACCAAAACTCTATCCTTTCAAAAGTCCCTCTTCTAAAAACTGTATTTTGCCCTGTAGCCTGGAAAAGCCTCAGGGGTGGATGGTGATTAGCCAAGGCCTGCCTCTCTAGCACTGTTCCAGTATTTTGTCTTATTCCCCCCGGCTCTGGACCAACTTTTGTCATTTGTCTTACAGTGTGATGAACATCTTGAAGATAGTACTACATTGTTGTTTAACGCTCACACAGCATCTTGTACTGACACTCCTGGTTCATTATTAATGCAAATTACTGATAATAAAGGATTGAAAACATGAATGAAGCATAGCTTCTGGAGTGACTTCAGCTGAAAGCTGTTAGGGGAAACTCTTAGGTCACTCCCAGCAATTGGTCTACAAACAAGGTAACAATCTCTCTCCAAAGTAACCCCACGTGTAACAACAAGTCATCCACGTTTTCAAGGTTTGGCTCAAGAAAACATAGATTGCACTACAAGACTAATTTTGTACTGCCATTCAAAAGAGATAATAATTTATATCCAGGAAAAATAGGTACAAGCTGAGAAATTAATTCTGATACACTTTCAAATCCTGTTCTTACAGAGGGAGGGATGACTACACCTTGTATCTGAGACCTCTGAGTCAAAGCCATCTTTAATACAACTTTATTCAAGGTGCTGGCCTGACACACCAGCCACTGCCTGCTAGTCATGTCCACAGCAACACTCCTGAAGAACACTCAACAACTTGGTACAATAGTTTAGGATGTTTCTTTTACAGCAGATAAGTTATTGATATGAGATTATTTGAAAGAAAGAGAAGATGAACAAAGGTATAAATCATATCATCTTCAGCAACAAGTGCTTTAACAGCTGACTGTCTCTGTGAATAGTCTTCTAGAAGTTATTATTCCTTATCAACCTGAAGATTTAACCTCATTTTATTGACATTGTACTTCACTATGCTCAGTCACTTCAAATTATATAGCAGAGGAGAGGTGCTTTCCAACAGGTATGAAGCAAAATTGGAGCAAACAATTTAAAAGCTGCTGTCAGTTACAACTGCATCAATCAGGGGTAATTTCACTGACATATGGCATGAATTTATAAAAAAAGGATTGCAAAATGTGGCACATTTGTTTCAAATAGCCTTGAAAATACTGAGTTTATAAAAGTCATTTCCACATAGATTCCACTGGAGCAAGAACACTTGGAAGAACAGTTCTTGGTTTTGTTGAAGAAAAAAAACATGAAAAGAAAAGAAACTCACAGCTTCCCACATTGCCTAATCTTTTAATCTTTGAGAAGATTAGAGCTTGTAACTACCACCTGATCGGGATGATGAAATTCTACTACAGCAATTGATTATCAAAAGTGCAAAGCAGAACCAAGCCTTTCATACTTATAAAAAGTATAAACCCCTCTGCTATTAAAGCCTTTTCAAAAGATTTCTTCTTAGTTGCACCTTAAAATTTCAAACAAAGGAGTAGCAAAAGCAGTAGCAAAACATTGGCTGACAAATCAAGACCCCATGTTTTAACTGGTTTTGTTATTAGTCTGTTAGAAGTTGAATTAAAATAAACATGCTTAAAACATATTATACTAACTGCTTGCATTAATGCATTATTGCATATGTGCTATAAAATCTGGACCACAAAATTATTGTACAATCTTAATTTACATCACAATATAACAAAGAGGTTTTTTTGAACTGCTGTCTGCACATCAGTCGGACACTTAATATAGGCTACAGATTTTCCAAAGGACTCTTTTATTCACTACAGCTGAGTGGGCTAACAATTTCAGCATCCTAGTTGCCAAAAATCTATTACACCACCAAAAAAAAGTTATGAACGTTTTAAAAGCCGGCAATTCCTTACTAATCTATTTAAACATGAATTAGGAACAGCAAGAGAAAATCTGTGTTTATATCACAAAATTGTCAGATTGACAGATCATAAAGTCCTTGCTTCTGTATGCCAACTTGGAATTTAAAACACAGTTACTAATTCATAGTCATGAACCTTGATACAACCCTTAATCCTTTAATTTCTCACATCACTTTTACTTAGTTACGAGGTGATCTGGGTGGGATCCCTTGTGAGCAAGGATCTAAAGGGTTAGCTTTTAACAGAAAGGTTTGAGGAGAGGCTAAAGAAGAACGAAAGGCAATCAGTTGCAAAGAGAAATATTGATCCTTTCAGACAGAGAAAGCTGTTACACTGAATACAGATGGTCTTTCATTTCACCCCAGCGTACTTTGGCAAAACTAATCAAAGTGGAGCAGACGAGAGGTACAAAGGAACTTCGGAGCAGAGGTGTACGGCGATTTAAAAAAATCCCCATATCTTTCTGAGGGGGGTGGGGAGGTGTCTGCTCTCTGGCCGAAGGATGCCCAAACCCCGACAGGTTTCACTCGGCACATCCACCTCCAGCGAGGCACAGGCGCGGCCGGGACCTGCACACTTACCCCACTCGCCAGCTCCGCGCCCAGGCAGAGGAGCACCAGCACCAGCGCCCTACAAGGGAGGCAAAGGGACAAGAGTCACCCGCGGGGCCGGGGGGCACCGCGGGGAAGGGGCCGCCGCGCCTCGGCACTCACCCTGCGCGCCCCGCGGCCGGCGGGGCAGGGGCGCAGCCGCGGCCCATGCTTCAGGCAGCCCGCAGGGACGGCGGAGAGGACGCAGCCGGGTTACGCGCCGGTGCTCCCGCGGGGGCGCCGGCTCCGCGCCGCCAGAGGAAGAGGAGGGCCCGGCGCCGTCACTCAGGGCGGGCAGGGCCCCTGCGCGGCCGCGGGCCGGGCACGGAGGGGGCCGCCGCCACACACCCCCGCGGTGCGGCCGCTTCGCCGGCTCCTTCCCCCGCTACGACGGAGGGTGCTTCCCCCCGGGGGAGCGCCAGGCTGGCCGCACCGGCGCTACCCGTCCGGGGTCGGCCACCGCTCGCTTCCCGCCGCTCCCCCACGGTGCCCCGGCCCCCTCAGGGCGCCCGCCGCCTTCCGCTCCCCGCGCCGTGCTAGAGCGTGCCCAGGCAGAAAGTTTGCGCTGTCTTCGCTGAGGCGTCGCACCTGAGCGGAGCCGGGCGGGGCGGGACGGAGCCGGGCGCGCCGCGCCGGAGCGCCCCTCACAGCCCCACACCCCGCCGCCCGCCCCTCCTGAGGTGCGACCCGGCACTGCCAACAGCTCCCCCTGCCCTCACACACCGAGGTGCCTCCGCTAGAGAAAATAGTCCGGGGTCCAGCGGCTGCCCGCCCGGTGGAGGTGCGGGGCGGGGAGAGGCAGGCGCCCGCCCTTCGAGCCGACAAAACCCCGGCGCCCAGGAGGAAGGGTGGCGGTGGGGAAACCACAGCCCCCCTCAGAGCGGGGCGGCAGCGCGCCCTGCCCCGCACACCACACGCGCGCACCCTCCTCCGCCGGCCGCCCCCAGTGCGGATGAATACTGTGGGACAAGTAGTCCCGGGAGGACTTGAGCCGGGAGAAGCGGGCGAGTGCGGCAGAGGGGCGGGCGCTGGCGTCGGGGCGGCCGGCGGGAGCCGCCTGGAGGGAGCCGCGCTGCCCCGCCGGGCTATGCCCGCGCCGCAGGGCCGGCCCCGGAGCTCCTGAGCGGGCAGGATGGAGCCGCGGTGGCGGAGCGGCAGCCTGGCTGCCGGCTGCCTGGTGCTGCTGCTGGGGTGCTGGGGGCCGGAGGAAGCGGTGGCGGCGGTGAGTGCGGGGCGCCCTCCCTGTTCTCCTCGGGCGCGGCGGCAGTGCGGAGCCTCGGGGGGAGCTTTCGAGCCCCTTCAAGAGTGGGGTGGCTAAGGGTGGGCTCCGCGGCAGCCGCCGGCCGCGCTGGCGCTGAGGGGCCGCAGCGGGCCTCGGCCCCTGACAGGAGCCGGGCGCGCGGGGGTCGGCGGCGCGAGGCCGGGCCGCGCACGGGAGGGTCGCTCCCCGCTGCCCTCAGGTGCCGGCGCTCCCCTCGGCCCCGTTCCGGGCGGCGCCTCCCTCGGCGCTGCCGGCGTCGGACGGGCTCTCCGCGGTACCCGCCTGCCGCTGGCACGTCTGGGTTCGCCGGCGGCTGCGGGGCGGCAGGCGGGAGCGGGAGTGCGAGGCGGGGGAAGCCCGGGCGAGCTTTGTGTGTGCCCTGAACCCGCTGTTCCTCCAGGACAAAGGAGGAAAAATCCCCCTTGCTTTCCCCCCCAAGGACCTTCGTGAAGAGGTGTCTGAGCTCTTGCCAGTGAGCCTTCACCTGCATCTCCAAGTCACACCTGGACGTGGCAGGGAGTTGGAGGCTTGCGGGCATGGTTTGCCGGAGGACTGCGCCTCACCCTGTGGCTGGGTTTTCCTGAGGATTGTGTTGCTGCTTTCTTAAAACTCAAGTTGAGATGCTAGCGGAGATGGTGGATGTGGGCAGTGTTGCAGAGGGTGCACAGTAGGTGGCCTGGAGAAGAATTTTGTTTTCTCTCTTTGAGAGAGGGATGCTGCCCCAGCTTCCCTGGAGTGGCTGGGCCTTGAAACTGAGAGAAGGGAGAGTGATCACTAGCTTCCCATGTCAAGGTACTTGACCAAGACCTTCAGCTGTTGACAAGTGGTGAAGTTAATTAAAAGGCTCATGCTTTAACATGGATTAATTTCAGACTTTTGCAATTCCTTCCTCTGGCTGTTAACTTTGCAAAGTTTAGTTAGATGGGAAAATGAATCTAGATTTCTGTTGCTTAGAGTTACTCTCTACTTGAAAATTCATGATATGTTACAGTAATAGATGTAGAATACCTTCCTGCTACTCCCTCCCTCCAATTTTGTAGTTAGAGCTGACAAAATCTTATTTGTCTTGAACTCTCCTTTGAAGTGCATTCCTTTACAGTGAAACTTTGTAGACCTTTCATCTGCCCTTCCAAAAAGCAAAGACCAGCCATAATATACTCCCTTCCTCTTCTGCCCCTCCTTCTTACCATGCCCAGGTGTGTACCCAAGTGTAAGTGGTACTAGTGTGCCACTAGTGCTTACTGATTTGGAAAACTGCTTGTCTCTGTGTTGTCTGTAATACTGCTTCTGCTGCTGTTAAGTACAACATCCCTTAATTTTCACCCCCAAAGAAGGATCTGGTCAGTCCCACCTACAGGACTTCACTGTTTCAGCAGGTGGGGGTTGAAGATGGGGAGGTTTGTGTGTAGAAATATGTCCCCTTTCTTTCTTCAGGAAAGTGCCCAAGGAGAGTTTCCTGTGTGCGATTGGTGGGAACCTGTGGGGTCCTGGAAGGGGACTGTGCTGGGCTGACCCTGTAGGCAGTCCTCTGCCTTGGGAGAAATGAAGAAAGGAGAAAAGACAATGGTGGAGTTCCTGGTTCTTAACACCACCTTGTGCTACAGCCTATTGTTTAGGATGAGTCCCTCTGGGGATTTACTATCCCACAGTGAGATAAGATTAACTGAAGACCCATGGGCTAGTGGGGGTGGGGGAGAAGGGAGAGACACCTCTGATCCAACCTACCTAAGTCCCACTGACCTTTTGTCACAAAGATGTAATGGTTTCTCAATGCTTTGGTGTTCTGATGTCCTTGAATATCCCACGATGATAACACTAACTTATGCTGAACCTTACTAATAAGGATCAGCATTTTATTTTTCTCTTTGTTAGAAAGGGGTGAATTAACACTGTAGCAGTATGCTTGATGCACGCTGTATCTTCTGTGAATTTTGTTTTGGGGCCTTGCGTCAGAATCCTTCCCAGGATTAATCTGGTGGGATGAGTTCAAGTCATTCTGGTGTCCATATTAAAATAATATCCGAAATTGTTATTCAGCCTTGTAATACACTTTTCAAATGCAAAAGTCGTACCTTCTTTGCTCTGGTTTGTTGAAATAGTGTATATGGCTACGTGATCTGTTACAAGGTGACAGGATGTAGTTGGGAGCCATCTGCCAATGTGGACATCATAGTGAAACCCCGATGGCTTCCAAAAACAAAAAATCACCAAAACCTCATACTCAAGTAAGGATGAATTTCGTTGTTCAGATTTTATTGCTGGGTTTACATAGCCCATTGTCTAAACTTGGTGAGTAGTATATGGATCATGCTGTGCACTCTTGTGCAAACTCATTTTTGGTGTAGAATGAAGCACGTAACTACTGATAAACAGTGTAAGAAGTAGCTGGGAGCCTGAGAACAGTCTTGCTTTAGAGTGGGAGAATGAATGAGGTGGAAGATGGTGTCATCAGTGCATGAAGTGATTTCAAGTTACACTATGAAAAAAGGTGCTTATTTGTTTGTTGTATGCTTTCATCAGAGAGTATGAGTGCTTATCGTGTATGGTAAGGGACAGTGTTATTGCTTAAGTGCCCTGGTGTTTTTAATATAAATCTACATTTGTGTATATAAGCTAATTAGCTCTTCCTATAAGGAGAATTTTTTTCCCCTCCTAGCAAGTTTACACTTGCACTGTGTTATAGAAAAGTGATTGCAAGTTGTGACTGGGAAATCTATTTAATTAAAGAACATAGATGGACTAGATTCTTGAATTGTGCTGATCTATGAAACTCACTTGAAGTCAGTGACTGTCCCCTGGTTTATGTTGAAAAAAAGTTTCCCTCATAGTTAAGGCCTAGGTTTTTAGAGTGTAGATGGACTTTGTCAGCCCAAAAGTTATTAAAAATGAAGTAGCTTCGGCAGTCTTTTTTTCTTTCCCTGCCATTATAACTTCAGTTTGACTGAAAATGTAGGGATGGAAACAATTGTTTGAATATGGCAAGACGGGCTGTCAAGATGGGTATCACTTGTGTTTAAGAAAGTCATGTATTATTCATCAAAGTTCTCCAAGTTTAGTTGGCATTTCCTTTCAGAGGTTACCGTGTATATAAATGCATGCTACCATGTCATTAATTACAATGAACTCGATTAATATGTTTAATTTGTAAATGATGCTCATCTGTGTTTCTCTTGTTTGTCCTAACTAATTTATCATGGTAGTGGTTGTTATTGTTATTATCTCCAATTTCATAACTGGCTGTGGCTTTTTCTAGTTATGAAAGCTAAGTCTGTAAAAGCAGAAAGAAATGGATGCTGGCTTTTAGGATTCAAAAAGTATTTAATCCTGAAATTCCATGGATATGTCTTGATTAGTCATGCACAAGAGACTCTCAGTTTCATAACATCAAGGCTCAAGCCCTCCCGCTTGCAACTTGTCATTTGCCATGTGTTTTGCTTTTGACCTTTCATGGCTTTTAAAGATATATAGTAAAACTTGTATCTCAAGGTGTGTTCTGGCACATACTAAAATACAAACAAATCAAAGGAATCCTGAATGAAACCTAATATAAGAGCCATTTGGACCATAATAGGATCTCTTGTGGCAATGCGTACAAAATCGTTATGTATCTTCAGCTTTTCCACATGGTAGAAATAGACTGATATAGTTCAGTGGAAACTCCTAGGCTTTAATTTTCCTGGTCATGAATGAATTAATCTACTCACTGAAAGCAATTATCTAAACCACTTACCATTTTTTAAAGTAGAAAGGGAAATTTTCCTAGGACAAAGTGTTACTTAATTTATTTAACAGCAAATGTAAATTTACATAGTGATCTTTTTCTACTACGAATAAGCGATAACGCTTAGTTGCTGTTGGTTTTACTAGAACATGTGGGAACTTTTCTAAATTACAAACCAACTGGAATGAGTAAGAACATCCCAACAAATCTAATATGCATATTTTCTGTCTGGGGCGAAGTGCAGTAAGGGATCTGTCCTACATGTACAGCGAAGATGTATTGTGCCTTTTCACCTTTCATTCACTTAGATTAAAATGCTTCCTTGTCTAATTGCATCGATTGTGTAAACTCTCCACTGATATCACCACATAACAAGATATGTAGATAACACTCAACGTTCTAGGAATAGTATTATGCAAGCGTACTGAATGGAAGCAGCCTCTGCCAGTAATGATAATACCAGCAAAGTGCTTTGAATGAAGACACTTTTTGCTTATCTGTTTCATAAGGCTCTATGGACTCAGTAAAGTTTAAAACCAATGGGGTGCTTTTAAGTTCTTGCTATAGGCGGTGTTTGGCTGTCTGGTGTTGACTGCAGACTTTTCTGTCCTGTAAACCGTTTCTTCTCAAAAATACCTGAAATAAAACTTGTTCAAAAGATACAGTGCTGGTACAGTTTTAAGGATCCTTAGGCAGCATCCTTTACCCTCCTGTGAAAGACTAGTAATGCAATTAAACCTTGTTAAACGTCACTAGTACAGTGCAGCTTCTGAAAAAGGAAATGTACTGAGCATCCTGGTTATGTAATTGCTAAGTGTGTGGTACGTGGAGGGAAAGCTTCAATGTAACATGAAATTATCAGCAGAATAAACATAGCTGAGCTGAAGAGGAAAGGGTCCTGTTATAAAAAAAGAATTCTAATGCTTTTTTTTTTTAAAAAAAATTGCTTTGCAATTGTCTCAAGTCTTTCTTGCAGAGCTTGAGGCTTTCTTGGAGAACTTGTTGTGAGGAGATGCAAGAAACAAAAACTGGGGGATGTGATCTTAATTTTAGGAGAGATGGATATTGGCAATTAGATAATTGCAAAGCGATATTGCAAATGAAACATTTTCGCTTAAACTTGTTAATGCTTTACTCACTCCTTCTAAAAGGCATGCTACTTAAACTGTGATGTATTAATAGGCATATCTTTAGTCTACTTGGAAAAGACTTTGATATAGTGTGACTCTCATTTATGAAACTCTGCTTCTCTGTGGCCGTGATTTGAGTGGGAGGCCGGACTAAATAACCTCCTGAGGCTCCTTCCAGCTTGAATTATCCTATAAGTCTAAAATTATGCAAGAGTACAGTTGTGCTTCTAGGTGTACTTTGCTAGGACAACTTGCATGTCCCGTAGTCAAATTAATCATAATTGTGTAGTTAAATTGTGAGTTGGAAGGTTCATATTTACTTAAATGCTTTTTTTTCGTTGCAGCTAGTCAAGAAGCTCTCTCTTAATTAAGCTCTGAGCACAGCAGCATTTGGAGTTTTAATTTTGTATTCTCCTTTTGTGGAGGGTGTCTTATGCAGTGTGTGTATATGTATTATTCTGTTATAATGTAACAAAAGAAAAATAAATTGTAGTGGTGATATTGATGGTGATGTTTTTTCCACCTGAAGTGTGTGTTTTAGGAGTCAGAAGGAGAGAGAAACTCTAAAGATAGGATTTGGGCTGACTTGAAGGTGATAGCCTTCAAGGCTCTTGGTTATTGCAGCTCTGTTGTTGGATTTCTCCCTGTCTCCTTCACCAGTTTGGAGGGGAAGGAAAATAGTTTAGTCTCATCTGTATTTTGTTTCTTTTACCTAATCTCTACAGAGAATTAAAATGTCAGAACTGAATTTCAATCTTTTCTCTCCTGGCGCTGTAAAAGGCATCTGTGTGCAATGCACTTAAACTAGAACCAAAAGTAAAATAGCTGTTATCTACAAAATTATTATTTTTATTGAGGCATATAGCTAGACCTGCAAAACTGTTCTACTGTAGTCTAATATGACCCCACTGTATGCTAGATAAGCTGTGCTACTGCAGCTCTGCTAAAACCCCTGCTTTCCCTCCTCTTCACTTTCCCTGAGATAAGCAAAGCTCTATTCACTTCCCTGGCTGAAAACAGGCTAGTAAGTCTTTTTGCCACTCTCTGTATCTGTCAGGACTTTCTGCTGAAATATATTAAACATGTTGGAAAGTGGTTTATTCTGGGACTGACTTTAGTCATTACAAATGTGAATCTTAGTTTTAAATCACACCATTAATTTAGAGAAAGATATTTATGCTGTCCTGCTTCCTAGGGAATTTGGATGCTTTTAGAAACCAGACTTGCACAACCCTTAGTTGCACTTGAGGTGACTGAATGTGGTAGACACCCGTTCTCTAGAAGGAACAGAGGGCATGGAGGAAGTCCTTGGTTTGTGTTAAAATAATTCACTGGTATGAAACTGAGACTTTCATCTTTTTCCATCTCTTTCTCTACTGTAATAGTTGCTTCTCTCACCTCCTTGTGTTGTATTTGGAGATGTAGTTATGGTAGATAAGATCACCTTGTTGGCTCTAGTAGAAGAACTTGAAGGCTGACTGTTCCATTTGGGCCTCTTGCACGAGGTTAAGGTAAGACACTGCTGATTGCTTCACAGACTCACTTGAGAGCCATGGCAAATAATCAGCAGAGCTGTATTGGAATGGCTTCATTTAAGATCTTGAGACCATAGAGCAGTTCATGAGAAAGGCAAAGCTTGATAGAGGTCCTCCAGCTCCGAGTGTTTTAGGAACTACTACTGTAAGTAACATAAGTTACAATAACTTCTTAGTACTTTTGTATGGAAAATTAAGCAGAACTACACAGACTTTCCTTTCTAGCTTAATTTTTAGCTTGACTAACTGCCTTTTTGTGTGGTTACTGGGCTAGACAAAAATACAAGAATCTTAATGTGCTAAACATAAAATTGGCTTTATTTGGCAACCATAGTGATAAAGTGAAGCAACTTGCCAACATTTGTACTGAGATAAAGGCTGTGAACTCCAGCTGTGTGGAGTTGGTTTGTTTGATTGTTTTTGATAGACTCCTGTTTCTACTTAAAGTCTTTCAGGAACTTCAGGTACCTTAGAGGATCGGCAGCATTCAGTGGAAGGGCAGAAGCTTGTAGATGGTGTCAGAGATGTTGCATTTTACATTTTATAACCTGAGTTACCCATATGCCATCTATCACTGGTAGTGATAGGCTGGGAAGTCAAACCCTTCTGTTAGTCTTGTAGCACCTTCTCAAATACAAATTAGGTTTCTTATACATAAACACATGCACTGATCATATGCATTGATGTGTTGTATTTAATATAGTAAAGTGCAATTTGGATTGTTCTGTGAACAGGAAGAAATAACTGAGTTTCTCTTGCAACTCAAAACTTAAGAAAAATCCCCGAGCACTTGATAACAATGATGGATTTTGAATGATGTTTCAAGTCATTAGTAAGGTGTTCGGAATAATAGGTTGCCTGGGTTTCATTCTTCTGATCTGGGAAGGCCATCTCTTTATACCCTGTTACTTTGCCTGCTTAAAAGCCCCTGAAACTCTTGTGAAAAGGGTGCTGGTTTTTTGCTTGCCTATGATGCTATTAGGCTGGCAATCTGTTTTCCCTGTTATCAGCTCCTTCATGCTGTTCTTACAGTAGGAGTTTTCTACTTTTCTGTCTTGATCTAGAAAGATGTCGCTTGTGCTTCTCAACTTGTATACTAGTATAAACAGTGTGATGCAAAAATGGTGACTTGGAATCCAGGACTACTTAAAAGACCAATGCCAGATGCATTTTGTTCATTCAGCTGTGGAGTTACAGGTCCTACTATTTCAATATCTACCTGTTGCTAAACAAATTAACTTTATATTAACAAATTTCTGGCAGTATTTCTCATCTCCCGGTGTTGAAAAAAGTTCTGAGTCCATATGCTTCACCTCTATCTTAAACACTGTTTTCTTTGCTGTTTTCCTGGTAGTCATACTCTTGTCCTTTCCCTACTTTTTAAATCAAACTAGGGAAATTAAGAGTGATTATTTTGATGATATATACTGGACTTCTTGGTATTTCTCCAGTACTCTGAAAAATGTCAAAAGTTTACAGTATATTCAGAATAGTTAATTCTAGTACTGTCCATTCTGGTTCCCAGCCTCTGTAACTCCTGCGTTCTGGGTGAAAATATAGCATTAGTTATTAATTACATAAAGCTATCAAGCTTAAGCAACCATTAATTCAATACTTGCATGTAATTATTTTTTTAGCTTCACCTTGTTAGCAATAAAGGCTAATGTTCCTTCGTTAAGGAAGAAATATATTGACAACTTGTGTATAGGAGACTATCTACATCAGTCTGTCTACTAAATACAGCATTGATTCTTCAGAAGCAAACCTTTCTTTTTATGCACTTAAATCCTGCAGGTGTCCAATAGAGAGGAAGAAAATGACCACCCTGGGCAATGAACTGCACTCTTTCTACACCTTGAATTAAAGTAGCAATTATTAAAAACCACAATTAAATGGCTTTACTTAAAGCAATGAAAACTAACGTGGCCTGCAGGCAAGGCTAGGCAAGCCTTTAGCTCCCAGAAAATTTGATTTCCTGACAAGAAATGCCACTGCAAAACAGTGTTTGGGTGAAGGAGCTTATGAACTCAGTTCAAAACCTTTTGAAAATAATCCTTTCTATGAGGCAGTGACTTTTCTTGAGTCAATTTACTTTTGAACCAACCTGTTACACAGAATGACAGCAGAAGCCATTGTTTCTGAAAGGCAAAGTAATTTCTAGCTGTCATTCAGACAATATGAATTGACTTGATCAGAGACAATACTTATTCTGAATTAGTTTAAGAACACTTCTTTTGTATATTGAACCTTAAAGGGCAAAGGTATTCAGAAGAAAAAGGAGACTTCTTCACTGGACTGAAAAATGCAAATTTATATTTGACTTCTCATATCATCTAGTCACTGTGTAGTCAGACATGAGGACAAAACCTTGAGGTTTCTGCAAAACCATTACTTTTTTAAATTCTTAAGTCTTTAAATATTTAAAATAACAATGAAAAAATCTAGAGAAGATGAGAAAAGTTGCAAGGCTCTAATTATTTTTTTTGGTTTGGTAGTCAGCTTAACTTCCAATATTTATTTGTCCTCTTTTAATGGGGAAAGTAGTGCCATGAAAATCTCTAGAAGCCTGTGCCCAGTGTCTGCCCAGGCAAACAGTGAAAACATCGATACAAAAGTTGATATTTGTGTGGGTGGGGTTTTTTATTTTTTTGATTGAAGGGAAAGTGTATATGTAGTGTCATTTAGTTTCTGATCCAGAATGCTTATGGAAACTTCTTGACAATAGAATTGGTGACACTCCTCCACATGTGTGCACACGCACAAAAATCTTGAAAGTATCTTTTCTGTTCTAAAAACTTTCAAACTCTTAAAGCAATAGTAGTAACAAAGTGTTAAAACATCTGTCTAAAGTATGAATTTTTGTATCCTAAGTGAACCTAGAAAATTCCTTAACTTTAGGCTTGAATGAGAAAATGCTTGTTGACAGGTCTAGTCATGCTCAGAAAATGTGTATTTTTAGAACATCAGCATACTGTACCTAAGTGGGAATAATCAAGCAGGTCTCTAAAGAACCTTAAATTGCTAATATTCTACAGAAGTAATTGTGGAGGAACAACACAGCCGGTCTTCTTTTTAAACAGCCAGACTAAGCAAATATGTTTAACATCAATGAGATGACGGATCACTGTGAGTGTGTTGTCCTAAACTTCATTGTAAGCTTTTCAGTGGCTTTTTTTGTCTTGATGGCAGAAAGAAGTATATGTTTAAGTTATGGCAGTGTTTAAGGCCAGATTGGATGAGGCTTTGAGCATTCTATGTTGATAATTTTAGTAGGAGATTATTTAAAATAGCAAGGGAGCCCTTAAGCTTTTTGGTGTTCAGGAGTATACCAGAGACAAACTCTTAAGTTACCAAGCACTAATCCCGAAATTAAATAAATACTGTATTATCACCAGTTACTAGAAGGGTTCAGAGGACAAATACAGAAGGTGGATGTTAAAAGTGTAAACATTAATTTCTGAATGCTAACTGCATTATCATTACAAACTGGTAATGAAGTCTGGAAAAAATATTCTTCAGTCATGCAAGATTTTGCTGCACTTGAACAGCAGTTTTCATTGATCATCATAAATAGAAGAAGCTTGAGTTACTTGCCTCAAAACACTGTCATGCTGTCTCCTGGGAGAAGAAAAGTCCTGTCTAAACCAGTGGATATATTCAAAATGCTGTAATCTTTGGACAAATTTCTCTAGCTTTTTAGTTCCCTGCTTCAGACCAAGCATTTTATTTCACGTTTCACACTGATAACAGATGCTGATCAAATGTTTGATATACTCGATATCTGAAACGTGAGCTGCAGTTGTACCTTGGTAGTTCTTTCAGTAGTGATTCTGTATTCTATTCAGCTTTGCAGAGCTGGAGACTTTTAGTAACTTTACTGTCTTCTCCTATGCTTAACTGGAGAGAGTAAGCATAGAAAACTGTATTGGGTTTGTGTGGCAAGGTTTTGGTAGTGGAGGGGCTACAGGGGTGGCTTCTGTGAGAAGATGCCAGAAGCTTCCCACATGTCCAGTACGGCCAATGCCAACTGGCTCCAAGACAGACCTGCTGCTGGCCAAGGCTGAGCCCATCAGGAACAGTGGTAGTGCCTCTGGGATAACATATTTAAGAAGAGGGAAAATAATTCACTGTGTTACAGCAGCCGAGAGAGAGGAGTGAGAATATGTGAGAGGAACAATCTGCAGACCCCAAGGTCAGTGAAGAAGAAGGGGCAGGACATGCTTCAGGCGCCGGAGCAGAGGTTCCCCTGCAGCCTGTGGTGAAGACCATGGTGAGGCAGGCTGTGCCCCTGCAGCCCATGGAGGTCCACGGTGGAGCAGATACCCACCTGCAGCCCGTGGAGGACCCCATGCCACAGCAGGTGGATATGCCCAAAGGAGGCAGTGACCCTGTGGAGAGAGGAGCCCATGCTGGAGCAGGTTTGCTGGCAGGACTTGTGACCCTGTGGGGGACCCACACTGGAGCAGTTCGTGGAGGGCTGTCTCCTGTGGGAGGGACCTCATACTGTAGCAGGGGAAGAAAGTGAGGAGGAAGGAGCAATGGAGACAATGTGTGATGAACTGACCCCAACCCCCATTCCCTCTGCTGCTCAGGGTGAGGCAGTAGAGAAATCAGGAGTGAAATCAAGCCTGGGAAGAAGGGAGAGGTGGGGGGAAGGTGTTTTTAAGATTTGTTTTTATTTCTCATTATCCTACTCTGACATTTCATTGGCAATACATTAAATTAGTTTCCCTGAGTTGAGTCTGTTTTGCCTGTGATGGTAATTGCTGAGTGATCTCCCTGTCCTTATCTTGACCCATGAGCCTTTCATTATATTTTCTCTTCCCTGTCCAGCTGAGGAGGGGAGTGATAGAGTGGCTAGTTGGGCACCTGGTGCCCAGCCAAAGTTAACCCACTGCAAAACCGTTGTTGGACTTAACTCTCGAATACTTTTATGTAAATGTAGAGAACAAAATTTAAAAGTGCTAAAATTGCAAGCTTGTCATTTATTGTAGAATCATAGAAAAACTTAGACTGGAAGTGTAATCCTCCTGCTCTGGAGGCTAGATTAGGTGACCTCTTGCTCAAAGCACAGCTGTCTTTGAAGTTGTCTATTTGTTCTTCTGACAGTTGCAGACTGAAAGGACATTGCAAGGGTATCTTCTGTTTCAAACCTTGCTTGCTGTAAGAATACAGTTAAAACTTTGTGGAAATGCTCTGTACTGAGTGCTTGTGATTAACCTGCTGGTTACTGCAGGATGCAGAGCATATATCACAGACTTGCAGCAGGTTATTTTCTTGGCGTACATTCAGCTCCAAATAGCACTGGTGGGAGTTGGTATACTCCCTAAAACAGGGTGCCTCAGGGAATACTTTTTCCCTTAGAGAAAGTGATGTTTTGTTTTGGAATGTGTACAAATGCCAGGGGCTGTTTCTTACTCCTGCCAAACTCCAGACTGAACTGCATCTTGAGTTTTAATAATACTTGAGGGCTAGTTCCTATGAATGGATCGCCTCACTTTAATTATTGTGCTAGGGTGTTGGAACCATGTGTGTTCTCTCCTTGCCTACTCCCACTTTTTTAAAATTACAGTATTTTAATGCAATGTTGCAACGGGGACGGCTTACTGACATCCTCAGACCTGGTCAGAGAATCACCTTAATGAGATACTTTAGAATAGCTATTGTTAACTTGCTACTGAGTAACCTCCAGAGAGTGACTGTGAATAAAATCAATTGCTGGAGAAAGCAATACCTAAACTTACATGTTTCAAAGCAAGGAGAAGCTTAATGCTACTGCTGAAGACTTAACTCCCTTCCCTAAACAAATAGTACTCAACTATTTACACAGTATCCATTGAAAGTGACACTTTGCTTGCAAGTTTTAAGTGGATGGTATCCCTCTATTTTTAAAAAGGAATGTGTGGGTTACACATTCTAATTTGTGTCTCTACTAAAGCACTATGTGGTACATTTTTTTATGTACTCATATTTACTGAAATGTTTTTATTGCTGAACCTCTCAGGAGGAATACTCCATTGTGACTGTTTCTTAAAAATATATCTTTTTATGGTCTGCTGGAAGCAGTAGAGACAAAATACAGAAGAAATTGTTCTAAAGGCTTAGACATCAGCTTCTGTTTGAAACAAAAATATAAAGTTTATTTCCTTTCCCTCTGTACCATCTTCCTCTAGCACTGATTAGATTTATTTTGCCTTTCCTACTACTGATACAAGGTTAATACTTCAAAAATCTTGTTGGTTTTTCAATGCTTTTTGTAAAGATCTTATCTGTGGTCCTTTTAGCTGTTTCTTTGGCATGGGTTCAAAATTGTTTAATGTAGCAAGTCTCTGACAAGTGTGACTTAATTCCCAGGGCATGCTTTCTATTTAGTGATGATCAGTGCAAACCAAATGTAATGATTCTTGGGATAATGTAGTGTATAGCCCCTAGATGTAATTTCTCAAGTTTAAGGGAATGAAATCTATTTCTTCTAATCAAGCTTGAGTATCTAATTCCAAGGTCTGTGTGTGCTAGATAGAATGACCTGTTAGCACTAGCCTGCAGCTGTCCCTTCTAGCATTTTAAAGGCAATAAAATACACTTGCACCCCCTTTGTCTTTGCCCCTGTGAAATAGTCTGTGGGGAAATAGGACAATTACTTTGTCTTCATTGCTTTGTTTAACTTGGCCCTCTTCAGTGCCACTTACTTTCTCAACTTTGATTACCAGAGGCTGAAGAGTAGCGCTTTTTATTAATATTGAGCAATACAGGTAAAGTACTGCCCCTAGTGCTATCTTCAGGTAATAAAATGCACACACAGAGTATGCTGATGCTACAGGCATAAACAAATGATAAACCAGCTTTAACTAGAAGAACCTTGGAGCTATGATACTTGGTCCAAGAACTGAAGGAGAATGGAGTTGATAATCACCTCCACCACAAAAAATCCCCCAGACACCCACCAAGCCTTAAGTGAGTTAGGTCTTGTTCTGACAGTTAAGAGGGTGTGTACTTCAGATAACATCTCCATGCGATATCACTGTGCACAGCCTCTATTCTTTTTAGCATGTATACTTACTTAATCTTTAGTATTAATGTAGTGCTTTCAGTAGTTTCAAAATAGACCACAGTGGGGTTGGATTAATCTGAAATACTGTTCTATTTTGTCTCCCCTTTCTTGGAGGAAGAAGTGGATTTCTGTTCTTGTGTGGTCTGCTTCATGCACTTGACACCTGAAGGTGTAGTTGTCAGTGACAAATGACTGACATCCATTAACAGGACTCAGGAATTGATGCTTCCTCTGTTGCATGTTATATGGATGAAGGTGAGGAACGAGACATTTTCTGGGGAATTAGTCTGGAGCCTGTATCTTTATTCCATTTCCTTAACCAGGAAAGGATTAAAAACAGACTGCCAGAATGAGTGGTGTTGTGACTGTATAATACTTGGCTTGCAAGCGTATCTGAGGCTTACAAGCCTAGCTGATGGTGAGGTCTAGGTTTGTGTTACATTTGGACATGGTTATAGAAAGTGGCAACATCTAACACCTGTCATTTGGGAAAGGTCCTAAATGACTAGTAAATCTTAACCTGTAATGAGTACCATATGGCATTTCTTATTTGCAGCTGGAAAAAATCAGGAAGCCTCAAGAGGCTGGTGATTAGAGACTTGTGTGTAAAATTCAAATAAAACTGAGACTTCCTGAAAGCAAAGTGGCTTACTGTATACTGCCACTGACTGAATGTCAGGTACTTAATGCTTGTGTCTCAGTGCTAGTGGTAGTTGCAGAAATGTGTAACAGGACAGGCAAAGATGGAGGCATGCTTAAAACAAACCATTCCTCTAATTTGCTGTGTACTTGTTTAAGGAGTTCAGTTATGGTCTGTATAAAAGCTAGAAGATGGCTTGCATTCGGAGTTTGGCATTTAGAACTGAAATGAGCAGTAGTGAAGCCTACAGAGGTGGCATAAAACTTGTCCATCCTCAAAGCCTCCCATTCCAAAGCTACCCAGAGTTACTTTGTTTAGGGTGTTTTTCTGTTAATACTGTCTATTTAGAGGTTCATGCAGGTGCTGCATTGCCTGCTGAAGAGGGAAATGTGGTATTTGGCATCTGTCAGTTCATGACCTTGGAGGCAAAGTGGGCTAGAAGACCACCTGGTAGTTTACATTCTGTTTTTAGTGCTCTTTGCTTGCAGTGTTTACCAGGTGTACTTGCCAAATCTAAACATAGATCCTTTTTAAGATGCTGCCTCTGGATGGCAGCATAAAGGTAGTACTTAACCCGAGTTGCTATTAAGGAAATTTTTGCAAATTCATACAGCATGATGTGGAGCTGTTTGGAAATTTGTGTTCATTAGGACAGGAGTAAAAGTACTGGGCTTCTCAAGTCTCTTCAGTTTTAGCTTTGAAGTGCTTGTGAGAAGGGCAGTGGAGATTGATATGATTATTTTGCTTTCTGTGTGTCCCACCCAGTAGAACGTACTAGCCTGAAGCCCATCCTTTGTCTTGTAAGACTCACTAAGAGTTTCAGAAGTAGTGAGAACTGTCCATGTCCTTTTCCTGGCCTACAGTTGAGTGCAAGGCTGGCAGCACTTGTTAAAGCAGAGTGGCAACAATCGTTTTCAAAGATGGAAGGCTTTGTAGAAAATGAGAATGAGCTACTGTGGGTTGCAAGGGCTAACTCTGTTCATTGTACTGCCTGCTTAAAGTTTCTTCATGTCCTGAAGAGTTCTCAGTCTTCCCCCTTTTAAAGCCAAGTATGGAGAAAGGGAGCAACATCTGGGATAGCGGGGAAGCTGACTGAATGCCTGGCTGGGCTCTTGCACTTTCTCTCCTCTTCACTTCAGGTATCAGATACAGAAAGATTCTGTCAGGCTGCAATACATCCTGTTGGGGGGGATAACTTCTGTGTGTATTTGCTTGTTGCTTTTACCTTAGCTGTTAAAAAAGGGAGGTGGGAACCCTTAACTTCTGGGAGGTTAAAAACTGTTTCTGTGTAAGCTTCTTCCTGCTGACTTGCAGCCTCTGTGGGGCTTGCTAGGGATGAGTCCTTCCGACTTTTTTTTTCTGTTTCTAGAAACTCTGATCAGCAGTTCAGGCATTTGAATAGCCTGCCCTTCTGCTCCCCTTGTTTGCCAACTGAGTCTCTTGTGCAGCAGTAGCAGCTGCTGCATGGCAGGTCATGCAACCTGCCAAAATCTGTAGGTGAGTGCTTCTATAGATCTTGTCTCTGAACCTTTCTTAGGAGCTTCCAGGAAAAGAGAGAGAAATTGTTCCCTGTGTTGCTCACAGGTGTACAGGGAGAAATCTTTATGGGCAAATAGTTTGGGGATGATTGAAAGTTAACCTTTTGGGCATTAATTTGGTAAAGAGGCTCCTGAGTCCAAAAGTTGTATGTGATTAGGCTATGTCAAGTGGTCTAAGGAAAGATCTATTGCTGCAAATATTGCTTTTATTTAGAGAACTGTGTGTTAAAAAGCTATAATTAGTTCAGTTTAACACAGTAAAATTCCATATCATTTAGTACAAAGTACAGGCAGAAAAAAAATCAATCTTTAGAAGAGAGCTCACCTCTGTTTCTTGTGACACAATATCTTTAACATAGACATACTTGCTTAAAGTTTTGTATATTCTGAAGGGAGTTAAGCCAAGGTTCTCTTGCTTATGTTTTTGCTTTTTTAAAAAAAGAAGCCCTTTAGTTCCAACCAAATCATAGTAACTGTATTCTAAGAGAGAATGTATTGATCCATAAATTTTTCTGTATAATCACAACCTTCATTTGGGGTGTGGTGACTAGATTTAGTGGATCTCTTACAGTTATGTTTCATGTTATTACTATAATATAAGCTATTGAGGTGTCTAAATAGTGAACAACCTAGTGCTGCCCCTTAAGAGGAAAAAGAAGGGTTGTTTATCCATCAGGTGTCTCAGAATCTGTTTTTAACCTGCCTCTGTGTGTTCTCATTCACAGTGGCCAGAACTGTGGCTACTACAGCTAAGAGCTTCCTCTACAAGTCTGAACAGATCTTGTATTGTGCAGAGTTCAAAGAAAGATAGTGCCTCGAGGTGTAACAGGTTAAATTACATGACAGAGGTTCCCTTACTTAAAAAAAAAAAAGCTGGTCAAGAACTTCTGCAAACATGTTTTGACTCTGAGATTTTAGACCATGAAACTTATTCTCTTAGTATCTCTAGCTAGGTAAATTGAGGGAAATGATTACTTAAAAGGGTATGTAATAATATTTTAATTCAGATTCTGCTTTAGAAATGTTACTGCTTATAAATACAATACTTCAGTTAGAAAAGAATGGCCATTTGGATTACCGAGCTGTGATGGCTTTGCCGTCATAGTTGACTTCACACAGATATTTGAGTAATAAACTGTTATCTGCAGACTTGTACTCTTGTTAAGCCTAAAGAGCCCATATGTGAAATCATAATTAGGACTCACAATAGCAGCCCCTAACTCTGCTTGTCAAACCCCCACAAAACCTTTTGTTTCTTGGTTATATTCATGTCCAGGCAAGTGAAAGGAAACTCAGCTTGCTGAAGATAAATGGTGAAATCTTTGACCTGGATGAGTAGTAAATCCTTAGCTAGATAGCTGTGCAGGTGTTTTGTTACACAGATCTTGGCAACCTAGTAAGTGTGAGTATGTTCTTCAGGACCACCACCAAAATAAAGCTTAATCTTTGTCTACTTGGAACTTAAAGGCTGAATTTCTTTTCTGTTATAAATAGAGGTATGAATAATTGAATTTGAGACTTTTGCATGGGTACAGCAGAAAGAGTACTGTGGTTTTCCTCCTAGGGCAAAGGCATTTGTAACTGATGCTTTTCTGTATGTTAAATTTGCTGATTTTAATCAGAGTGAATTTCTAACAGGAGAGTCAGTCTTTATGTTGATGGAATTATCCAATATTTATGCTCCCTTTTTCTCTAATGTTAAAACATTCTTATGTTCCTGACTCATAAGCTGTCATATTTGAATGCAGTGGGTGATGTTAGTAGCATTTAGGCAACTCCAGCAGCAGCTAGAATAACTGTGTGAGGTACAGGATTTGTCCACTGTGTATAAGCTTTATTCTAGGAACAGGTCTTCCATGGCTGTCCAACAAGAAGTTGCAGTATCTACTGTGAAAATTCTCTTCTACCAACCTTAAACCATGAACAAGAGCAAATGATGAGTTGTCACGATTCAGCTTGAGAATCTGCAGCTTCCACAGTTTTGTGAACTACAAAACACTGTTAAACTGTTGCTCAGCAGTAAAGTTGTATGTATTTGAGCTAATCTAGATATTGTAGGAGTTCCAGGAAATAAGTTTATTTTAACAAATATGTGGTCTAGAGACAACTTGGTGAATTGTGAAGTTGTGTTTCATTGTTTTGTGGACTAGAAGACTTCAAAAACATGGATTTTAGCCTAATTAACACTTCCATAGTTTCTAACCCCTCTCCCATTCCTCTTTGGCAGTAAAAACCTGGTGGGGGTGATGCGTGCTGTGCAAAAACTTGAGGGGTTTGATGTACCTGTAGTTCTTTTGACACTAGGCTTTGTGATTTGATATGACTCTATCAGAATAAAAGACTGTGTTTCATTCATCTTTTTCTTTGCTCTCCAAAGAGTAGTGCTGTGTTAATTTTGTTACCTGTTAGCTTGCTAACAAGAATAGCTGGTCATGTGATGCTGGTAAATACTGAAGGGAGAAACCAGAGGTGCTTGATAATGAATCTATAACTTAGTATTAAGAGCAAGTGCTTTTTGTATTAGCTTTTTATAACACTTGGAATGAAAGGAAAAAGTAAAGCCGGAGTATTTAGTCTGCTACGTGTCCATCCTGAAGTTGAGACTATACCTTTGAATAACAGTAATTCATTGCCTGAGTAGCTGTACAGTTAAGCCTGCTACAGGTAGCAGAATGACTTGTAAGCACATCAGCCTTGCAGAAGCACTTCTGCTACTCATACCTGTGAAAAAGCATACAGGATTGAATGGCAAGTTTCGGGTTCAAGAACTGTTAGGGGAGACCGACCGTGTGCTGTATGGAAGCCCTCAAAGATAAGTTGCTTTTCAACGGGTCTTATGACTGGTTCTTCCTTTGACCATTCTAGTGAATGGGAGTCTTGGTAACCAAACTGTCAAAAGGCTTGATTATATATATTCAAATAAATCCTAGTGAAGTCATTAGAAAAAAGTAAAGGAACATACAAATACAGGACACAAACAGTAATTGCTGCATAGTGTGGCTTGAGTGCATATTAACATTTTTTCTAGCTTTTGCTGCTTGCCCTCTGCTCCTCCCTCACAAACTGAGTATTGTTCCGCAGTTCAGTTATGCTCCTGTGATCAGAGTGTGTTGCAGAGTTTTACATTTGCTTTAAAATTCTGGCCAACTTCTCCTAGGCAGAATTTATTTCAGTGCTTTCTGTGCATCTTTTCCCTGCTGAAGGGAACTCTTCTCACCTGATGAGGTATCTTACAATGCTGTGGTGTCAAATAACTGTCCAGTTCCCTTCAGGACAAGATCTGTTTATGAAGCTGGTGTGTGCATGTCAGTCCCAACAGATGTTGCATACTGAAGCATGGTGGTCATTTAAATCTCTAGGGGAGTCTTAATACGTTACAGGCCACACCAGCATTTAAAATCAGTGGCTGTACACAATGAGTTTTTTATTCTTTCGTGACCTCTTGCTGCCACCAGAACTGAGCTGTCAAGAAAAGCATGTAGTCTGTCAGTACAAACTGCATTGCTAGGTACATTTAGTAATGTTGCTGTGCTCCTCTGGAAACAAGAGGGGTTATCAAACAGGAAATTCTGCATTCGTGATAAAATAATACATAAGGAGGATAATGGAATAATGAAATTGCTCAGTCTGTAAATGTTCAGACTGTTTCTTGTTTCTTTCTCTTATCCAACTGTTTGATATCTGGATTGAGAATTCATTTGTGAGCAGCTTGGATCATGTCAGAAACCTTATTGATTCACCTACTGTGCTTCTGTAAGAAGTTGCACCTCTTTCTTTTGATTATTAATTTCTAATTTGTAAATGTCAAGCTCTGTAAATAACTGGCTTCCCTTCCCATCCCTGTAGTCTTTCCCATGGAAAGAATATTAAAGTATTGTTAAACTCCTCTATGTTCAAGTACTTAACACATTATTTAAGTCCAAGGCATACTTTAGTTTGAGGTTTCAGATATTCCTTACACCCCTCCCTACATGCACACAATTAACTGTTTAGTTTCCCTGCAGCTGCCTGTGTGTAATGGTAAATCACTTCTGAAGCACAACTAAATTTCCAAGCTAAATCTTTTAGTTAGGCAGCGAATGTATTGCTTAAATTGTGCTGTGTTACTTTTGATTCCTGCAGGCTAAGGTATAAAGTCGGGCTAACCTACCTGAAGCCATTAAGCAGTCCTCTATAACTGTTATTAACTTGCTCTTAGTAATCAATAAAAGAGATTCTCTTTTTCCCTTCACAGTTTTAGGCAGTCCCAAGTTCCTGTTCTTTCCAGGAATAGCATTCATCTACCTGGTTATTTTTTAGAAATATTTTGTCCAATACTGTTGTGAATGGCAGCTGGGAGGTGGGGAGGGAGTGGAATATGCTGAAATTGCCTTGTAACTGACATCTCTAGGCCTGGTGAGAAAGGAGGGGAATGTGCCCAGTACAAAAGGCAGGCTTCTAGCCAGAACAAATTTTGAGGATAGCTTAGGCTTATTCATGTCACTGAGCTGACTGTAATAAACCTGTGGCCAAGAGTAAGAAGTAACTTTGATTTCAAATGTGTACTCTTTGTCTTCAAACTGAAAAACAAACAGAAAAACCACCATTCTGTTGGTGGCATAAAGCAGTTTTCCTCAGTCCATGTAAGACACAAAAGACTGAGCTTGTTCTGGAAGAACTATCCTTTGACCAGTAAACCAATACCATCCCTCCTTTTATATACTAGTGAAAAGAACTTGCTCTCCACACGTGGATTGAATGGGGTAGAAGCTGTCAGGAAAATCCAATGAAAGGATTAGCTAAACTCAAATAGATTAATTAGAGCCCTTGATTGTGTCTTACTATGCAAAAGTCACAGCAAAGGCAATGATAGTGACTTCATCTTTACAGGTACGTGGTGCGGAGTAGGGAGAAGCAACAGGACTACAGTAGGTAAGAAGCAAATCTGAGCAGTTTCCTTCTCCATCCTTATCCATCTTCATGTAGTTGGAAACTGAAAGATTTTAATAGGCATGGACATTGTGACCAGCTCCTTATGATCAAGCCACAACTCATTATTACATCCGATATTTTT
Source organism: Nyctibius grandis (assembly GCF_013368605.1). Taxonomy (NCBI): domain Eukaryota; kingdom Metazoa; phylum Chordata; class Aves; order Nyctibiiformes; family Nyctibiidae; genus Nyctibius; species Nyctibius grandis. Next base: position 18,301,789 of record NC_090670.1, read on the forward strand.
TATCATCTTCCCTGTCACATCAGACAATGTGTCCTGCTGGCCAGAGCTAGGAACTGAACTACTGCTGAAGGCTTCCGGCTGCCTGGTACAAGGCAGGTGACTTGTTTAGTTCCACAACCTGTAACAAATGTACCAAGTGTACCTCGGAGTTCCACTGAGGTTTGGAGTCATTTAATTTTCTATGTCTGATAACCCCATGTTTCGCCTAATTTTCAGAACTAGTGATGGTTAAGCTGTTACAAAGGGCAAACTACTGATCATAGCCATCTAAATCTTGCTCTTAATATAGATTTTTCTATGCTTGAAATGTTGTCGTCATTGTATCTGCTTTGTTTGATTGAGGTGTAGGTAACTTATTGCTAATGTGCAGCAGAAATCCCAAGTGTTGCTATGCATAGTATGGAGCCTGGATTTTCTTTGCATTAATATGAGATACAGAATTAAATCTGTGACATCAGAAATCTGTAGCCTGTGGCTGCTGGGTGGCTTTCAAACTTGTACTGGCTTGTTATGCAGTATGCATCCTCCTGTAGCACAATTTTTGTGCCTGCTTTCCCAAGTAAAAAAGGCCTTGAGATTATTGAAAAGTCTAAACAAGAAGAAAGTTTTCACTTAGAGTAGGTCATTAAGCCACTTTTTTTTTTTTTTGCTGTGCCAACATGTTTTACTTTATGTTGGTTTTGTTATGCTATACTGCAATATGACCAGTAAGTGGCAAGAATTGATCTTGATATAGTACAAATGCTCAGGGTTTTTTCTTTTCAAACTGTTTAGTTAAAAAACTTAATTTGGTGGGAATAGAAGTTGATGCAAATAAGAAACACAATCTGCCAAATACAGCTTTTGTACAGGAAGATAAGTGACTCTGCTGAGGGAATACTTCTTGATAAGCTTGTGGGTGAATAGATCTTCCCAGGATTTAAGCCAAAAATTACTGCCACTTGATTACAGCGGGTATTTGAAGAGTTTTCTGATTACAGACTTTTTGCTTCCCTTCACTGCTCTCTGGGAAAGACTGTGTTCCCTTCCTGCAAGTATTGCACCTGAACTGGATATCCAAAACCATCTGTCAAAAAGCATTCACTGAGTGCACCTGACTCTTCAAGACAGGCTAATTGTATATGGTAAGAGGCTGTTCAAAGTGTGAGGAATACAGTCTGAATATATAAATGACATTGGAAGACAGTCACAGGTCTAAAAAAAAAAAAAAAAAAATTTGATTAAATCAAAACACTTTTTTCTTTAAACTACAAATAGAATAAGGGAGAGAAGCACTTTCTTCAAAAACTTTATACAGGAAGATTTAGACTCATCTTTAAAGCTTTTTTTTTTTTAATGCTACAGAGTTGGGAAGGATACACTTTAGCATTCAGCATCACATCCACCATTATTTATTGCCAGTATATTTGGGAAAGGTGCTCCTTTGTCAGCTGTCTCAAAACCAGCAAAAGTCAGTCCCTGATTCTAAACAAGCTGACTTAAAGCTCCCTTCTCTCTTTGCTTTATTTTGGGACACCCAGAGTTGAGAGGCTGGGTGTATGGGGAAGTGCTGGGACTTGAGAGAAAAAGGCTTCAGGGGAGAGGGTGAATCTTACGGCTGTTGTCTTCCTACTTAGGAGGGTGTAGCAAAGATGGAGCCAGGCTCCTCTCATCTTTTTTTGGGACAAAAAGCTTCACCATGAAGGCAGTCAAATACCAGATGAAGGGCCTGGAGAGACTGTGGGATCTCCAGCACTGTAGTTACTCAACATGCAACTGTACAACCTGCCCGAAGTTGTCGTGCTTTGGGTGATTCCTTCTATGCCAAATTATTCCATGATTCAATTTTCTTTCTTTATTAATTGGATCTGTTTTGTGTAGTCTTGATACTGACAGGATCACCACTGAAGATGTGTTAGCACTAACAATGTAGTTTTCTGCAGTTTTAACATAGAGATACAGTAGCAAAGGGCAGAGACTGTGTTTTGCTGTCTAAAAACTTGCCTTCACAAAACTGTGTTTATCTGACTTGTTTTGTGAAAGGACAATGTAATCTCAAACCCATTTTTTTTCCCCTCCGGTTTCCTTTTCTCCCTATTCACCCCAACAATTCTCTTGTACCTGAAAACTTGGGAAATTTCTATTGGAAACATGCTCTGGAAGCTGTGAGGAAGACTAAATGAGTCTCTTCTCTTCTGTAACCTAAATAAATTCTCCTTATGCTGTGTAGGATCTTGATCATGCTTTCCATGTGTGTGCTATTTCAGCCTCTGTGTTTTACCCCTGCACAGCTTTTGGTGGTTTTTAAGTAGTGATTTACTTTGTTTTTTCCTCCCTCTGCCTCTTGGAGGCAGCAAAGACTTCCCTGTAGCTCTCACTGTGCTATCCTTGTAACAACAAACCAGCCTGCTGCACAGAGCTAGGTAACTTGCTGTTTCTTTGTGTTAGGCTTGTACTGTGAGGCAAGGGAATATTGCATGTAACTAAGGTTAATCCCTTTTAAATGAAGCTTTGTTAACGAGGTTAATCCTAAAACTGGTTCACAAGGAACTTGCTTTTTTAAAAATCCACTTTTAAAAGTGAAAAGGATCTGATACCAAATTCACAGGTTAACTTGGATTGAAGGGGGACATCAGAAGGTCATATCTAGCCAAATACCCTGCTCCAAACAAGGTCAGCCATGAGGTTGGGCCAGGTTACTCAGGGCTTTGTCCAGTCTGATCTCTGAAAACCTAAACTGGCTAGTAAGATTCAACTTCGCTTTAGGAAATAGCTCAATAAACCCCTGTTAACTCGGAATTTTGAGTTTTCGTATACATCAAATCAAGGAACTGATTACAAAAGCCAAGCAGAAGATTTGGAGAGATGCCGTAGTCGTGTTGTGTAGCACCACTGCTGTACTACTTAAAACTCAAATCTCTGCCTTTTGCTGCAAGATGCTTTAGTTGATCCTGGGTTTGTGTAGCTCCAGGTGAATTAAACTGCTTCTGTGTTTGCAGTCTGATGCTTGGTAGTGTGTTTAGGCTGAGAGCCAGGACATTCCTGATGCCAGGTAGGTGATGGGTCATGTCTCTAAATGCTTCTGTGATAATGAAGACTAGAATTCAAGTGTGGGTGTACTTTAGATCTGACACACCAACTGGTCTCCTGCTTGATTGAAACTTTGTATGTAATGTTCTCTGTAGATTACTGGGGGGGAGGACCCCAAATGCTTAGCTCTTCAAACTTTTAAAGTATGTATATGCTGTATTTTCAATACAATGCTGCACCTGTTCTCAGGATAAGTTAAGCCCTAAAGTATTTCAGGTAGTGTATCTTCTAATGTGGGTCATGGTTTTTAACTATAAAGAGGTTTGAAAATAGATGACCACATGTATTATTTATGTAGAGACATTTTGCAAAAAAAAATTATTTTATTCTAGAAACCTCACTTAGGTAAAAAATATCTGCTCATCTCTGAAACCAACACGGAGCTCTAATGAGTATCCCATGTTGGGGTGGGGGAGAAAGGTAACCTTTCCATACCACACTTGCTTAGTTTACATTCTAACTTGGATCTTCTTTGTGAATCAAGCTTTGATACCTCCCTCCTCTGACCCCTTAATATCTGGTTGTCACTCCCCTTATGCCAGGGACTATTGTAGCTGACTTGTCACGCTTTGTGATGAAGTGTGAATGCAGCTAGATGAAATCTAGGGTTTTTTAAAAACTTTTCTCAATAACTGAGCTGTGGAAGGAAGAATTAATTGTGTAGTAAGTATTTTTTCCAGTAACTATCACCAATATGCCTGTAGGCTTCAGGCTTGGTTAAACTCTTGTGCAAAACCTGACATCTGCTGGTGGGAACCGTAATTGGACTTTCTCAGCGTGGAGGCATGTGCTGAAAGAGCCTGATTTGTTGAAGCTCTGACCCCTTTGGCCATAGGTGTTGGATTGTACCTTGCCCTAGAGTAAATGGTGTTTAAGTATAAATTTAAAAGTCTAAAATTTCCGGGGAAACTGTAACTGTAATATACTTACATACAAGCATAGGTATTAATAAAGGTGATGGGATTTTCAGTTAACTGTATCTGCTTTGAACACACGTATAATGTCTAGATGACAAACTTTGTAGGCTTACATTTTAGACTGACTTTTGTCATAGTATCAAAGACTTCATATAGTCTTGTACCAATTAAAAACATCTATTTTTTTTTGTCTTTAAAGGCTTGCCATGGATGTACATCTGTATCCAAATGTGATTGCAGTGGAGTAAAAGGTGAAAAGGTAAATGACTTTTTTTTTTTTTACTGGCAGACCAACACACAAATCACTGAGCCATATGCCAACTTCAGATAACTGAAGCTAATGTATAATAGCTTTTGTTTCTTGCTTGTGTCTTTTTTTTTTTCTGACTGCAGTGTGGGCATGCACCAAAGAGCATAGCTGTTATAACGACTTCAGGTATTGAGTCAGGCTGACAGGTCCATTTGATGGCATACAGAATTTCATACCATTATTTTCTCAAGAATGGGAAATGATGGCACAAATTTCTCCAGCTATGTGGCAGTAAAAAACAGAGAAGACACACTCTAGTAAAATACAAAGAATTCCTATTTACTGCCAAGGCCTGCCTACACTCACTAGTTAGTGTGGACAAGCTAAGGTGTGGATTGTACAGTAACGGCTATAGTAGTAATGCTTCTGTGGGAATTTAAAACCAGAGTGAGTGTGAGTTGTTTTCCCACTTTTTTTGCATTGCCTGCTCAGAAGTAGTTGGTACTCATTAACGTGCTCTGAATTTGCACTGTTTCTTGCATCATGACTTATATAGCTGTATACTAAGATGATTGCTGTTGCTGTCTAGATGCTCAGCTGGACTGTGGAAGTGACACAATTCAGATACAGCTTTCCCAACATACGTAGCTGCCACCCAAGTAACCAGCTAGTTAATGGCCAAACATGTATTGTCAGATCAAGCAGAGTAAAAACCATCCCAAACGCAAAAAACAAACCTGTGTGGTTCATTCAGTACAAGAGGCAGTTTGGGCTGCCCAGACTGTCCTAAGGCCAAGAGATGCACGTTGACATCTCAGGCCTTTCCTGTTTCCATGCAGCTTTGACTTCCAGTCTCACCACCTGAGCTCAATATTTCTGTGCAGTACTTCATGTTTCTATCGCCATAATTTCTTACTGTTTTACAATTCTTTTCCTTTGAGGAAAAGCAGGTGCCTAGCATTTCTCTTAGTTACAATGCAATGTAGATACACAGCTCAGTACTTGCCTGAATCAAGCATTTTCTCGAGGGTGGGAGCCTACTTGTAAATAAATTGTGGTTAAATAGTTCCCAAGTAACTACTGTTGTCACAGGGAATGAATGTGATTTGATCCCTGCAAGGGGGAGAGGCTGCCTGAAACACTTCCACTCTTAGTCTTGTAAACAGTTTGCTTGAGATACAATGGAATCGTCTTAAAGATGTGATCTGATAACAAAGTTTGATAAGCCTGTCTTATCAAACCACTTACCCTATCTTAGCAAGGTTCTAGAAGGGCTTCACTGCTCTAGATTAATTTCTGGCACTTTTCAAAGGTGATTTTTGACATTGCATGAACAAGCATAACCTCAAATGAACAAAAGTAATGCAAAATAATCAGTCACTGCATTGGCAGTATAATGTACTGATGCAGAATTTTACTATTGGCTGAGGTTAAACAAGGCAGATGTCCAAAATTCAGAGTAATTCTTGGTGCCACGCCTGCCATCCAGGTAGCTCCAGACAGATGAGGTCATTCCTTGGCATTCACTTTCTTTTAGTTCATCAAGTATGTTCCCAATTTACATGCCTAGTGAAGAACAGTACCCTCTTGATAGCAAGCTTTCTGAGTTAGATTTGGTTAGCCAAAACATGAACCTGGTTGTTGTGTTCCTACAGGATCTTCAAATGCAGGTGGCCAAACCAGATGTATCCTAACACTAGTTACAGGACAATTTCAGGTTTAGTTTGAAGGCACTTAAGCATTAGGCTTACATTCCCAATACAATTGTAGCAACTACAACTTTGGAGGACCCTTCTGTAATTCTAAGTTGGCCTTTTTCTGGACTAGTCACAGCTATTTTGTGAGTTCAGTGAGCGAATGGTATTGTCTGGCTAGTGTGGATAAAGAAAACCTAGAAGTAAATCTTCTGGCTTTCTAAGTAAAAATCAAGGAATTATTTTCTCCCAGTGATTCAGCTTTCTATTTATACTATCATTACGCATGCAGGGACCATGACCCACTCAATACGTTCTAGTCCTTCAGTGTCATTTAATGAAATTGAGATAGTCACCTTTCTCTGGTAAAAAGGATATCTTGGGGATGTTTGTTTGGAGTCAGAGGGAGCTTTTTGTCCAAATACAGTCACAGCTGGAGCATATGAGCCTTGTTCAAGATCAAGCTCTCAAGTGTCATTATGTATTGTGGGTTTTGTTTCTACTCCTCCAGACTGTCCTAGCCAATTGTTAAGGAGAATTGCACAGGAGAAACTCTTCCACATTTAGTTTCCAACCTCTGGCCTTTTCTGGAGTGAATTACAGCAAGTTCTGAGAAGAAGAGTGAGAAGCTTGATAACCTTTTGTGAAAAGGAAGTGGGGAAGGAAAAAAAGCCTTCAGTAAAACAAGCATAACATGAGACCAAATATTTATAACATGGTTCTGAATCTTCCTGGAAAATTCTTAGGGGGCTGCAAATTGATCGAAGCGTAATCTTTTAATAAAATAATAATAAAAAAAAAGAAACCAAAGGAAAACGGTGTTTTACCTATGGCAGGTCTGCTTTTTTTTGGTATGTCTGAGTCACCTTAGAGAAGGGGGCGTTGTGTGTGACACTCCCACTTATTAAACTGCTATATATAAGGCAAGTTTCCATCCTTAGAACAGCAGATTCCCTTTGAAATCTGGGAACTGTGGTTCTTTTTCCTCCTAAATCAAGTTGGTTTTGTTGTGGTTTTTTTTTTTTTCTTGAACAGCCCTTCATAAGCTTGTGGACCATCCTGTACATTATGTAAAGGAACAATGAAAAGCAAACACCATATTTCTTAAGTATGATGTGTTGCCAGTGGAACTGGTTTGATCATACATGCACATACCCCATTACATTAGTCGCCCTATAATTACAAAGCCCTCAGTATCTGATGCATTTGTGGATTCAGCAGTTCAGCTCTGGGGAACCACAAGAGTCGCTGTCACATCCATAATTCTTTCTCTAATAAATTCTTTCATTTGTGTTTGGTTTTTTTTTTTTACAGCCTTAAACTTTTTCTAGAGTCTTGTACTTCTACAGCATACCACTTACTTACACATTTGATGTAAGTTTCCAAACCTGATGCTATCTTCAACCCACTTTCCTGCAAATGTTGTCTTTATTCCAGCTGAGTGTAAACTGCTGCTACAAGAACAAGTTTCAGGCTTTTGCTTTGTATTTGACACTTGACATTTGGTGGCTTTGCTTCCTTCTCCAGTGACCTCTGAACCAGGAGCCAAACTCTATAGCTCCTTGCCTAATTGCTGTATGGAGAGCATTAGACAAGGAGCTGTTTAAATAATCTCCCCTCTTTGATTCTCCCATGGGGAGTGTGACAATGTGGTTGTACAACTACTGGAAGTCATGTGTATGGAACCTGATTCTGTACTGGGAAGACAGGAAAAGCTTTGTCAGAGGCACTCAGCTGAGCCCCGCACTTCTGTTCCACTGGGTTTCACTTCTGGCCTGTAACCAGCTTCCGCATCCAAGTCGCTGTCCACTTGCATTAAGTCAGCTAAGAAGTGCTGCTCTGTTCAGCTTAGCAGAGCCTAATGCATGCCTTTTGAGACTCAAAAGTAGCTTCTTCCTAATCATCCTAGTATTCCCTTCAGGATATCCAAATTTTAACAGATCAGGTAAAGTAATACAGATTGAACTGTAGCAAATAGGGAAACTATTTTCTTGTCTTGCCTTGGGGAGCCCCAGCTCTTAGTTAACCACTTCTATGCTGCCAGTGATTCTTGTTTAACTCTGCCTCTGCCATGAGCCCTTATAGCTTCAGTACCATCTTTTCTGTTGAAGAATCAAAGCACAGTAAGGCCACAGTACAAAAGCTGGAAGAAAGCTGAGGAATTTACTGGAGAAGTCAATGAAAATTAATTGTAGCTGGGAGCCAGTGTGCTGTTACTCACAGTAAGCTGCTCAGTAGTGAACTGGATCTGGTAAGAACGTTAAATCTGAAGTAAATGATTAAGCTGCTACATACAGGTGCTTACAGGAATTGCTCTCACTCTTCAGCTGGAAGAGAAGGACTTTCACTTAAGGAACGGGATGATGATTGGGTTTTAAATAAGCATTGCTTGGCACTTCTGAGATTAATCTGCTTTAATGCTTAAAAGCTAGTTCATGAGTAAAAGCTAAAGAAATAAACAAAATAAACACTACACACACTACACATGGAGCAATTTGTAAGACAAACCAGTAAGACTTGTAGAGTATTGGGCTGGTTTTACCTCAGCTGAAAACAAGATCCAAAGATGCTGATAAGACCAGCTCTACAGAGACTCAGGGGGAGGAGGGGTGGTGCTGAATCTCAGCTACTCCAGCTGATGGAGAGCCAAGGGCTACAGCGAGCAAGCTGTGTGCATCTTAGTGACTAAGAGGGCATGTACCCCAAGACTACTGTGGTTTTGCTTTGAAGTGGTAGTACATGCTGCTGCTGAAACTGGCTTTCATATCTTCCCTTACCTAGGTATTCCTCTGTCTCTTGTGGGGCTTGTGTGGCCATGTTCAGAGCTGTCAGTGAACTGATCTCACTGAAAACAAGATTCATTGTAAACTGGGTTAGTTTTCAGCCTGATCAGTTCCTTCATGCAAGTTATGTTGCAGCACAACTATTTGTGTAGCTGTGATAGAAACCTGTGGCTTAAGGTGGGAGGGACCATTTTTTTCACAGCACCTAAGATGCAGTTTCCCCTCAAAATAACTGCAAATACATTCTGCTGTTTTCAGCGAGCAGGACTATTGGGTTCTACCCACTCAAATTAAGTTGAATTGATTAGGAAGCTCTTTTTTAGTTATTATGTATGGTTAGTCCATGGCCTTTTAAAGGAGAACTTCAGAAGGTGCTGACTTTACAATGTAAGGGTTGCAACTCTAAAGACTCAACTGGGTTGCAAGTTTTTTGATATACGATTTCATACAAGCTTAGTGCCTGGGATTCTGGCAAGAACAGCTTGTAATAGTGAAGCTCTGAAGGCATTTCAGATGCTTTGCCTTTGTGTGCAGATACAAGGAATCCATACCCCTTACAAAGGAAGAATATCTTATTCTTGGACTCTTTGGATATATGTTCTTGGAGCTCTCTGTCTCAGAAGAAAATTATCAGTATATGTCCTCAAGATCCCTATTTCCTTCTGCCTTTATCAGAGTAAAATTTAGTACAGATGTGACCCAAGCTCAGCTCTTCTTTTCACTATTGAACACAAATTGATAAGAAATAGTTAAAAATTCTCTGAAGATTTTTCCTAGATCTCAGCATCTTGTAAATGTTTTGAATGCAAGTTCTAGGTTCCTCCCCCCCATAGTGGAATACAGAGCACCCACCTAAGCAGTACAGTGAGAAAATCAGGATTTAAGAATGAGACTTAACACTGCTGTCAAGCTGAATACCTGCTGTCATGCTCTGCGTACAGCTGCTTATAGCAAATAAAGGGGAGGTGAGCAAAGCCTTAATATTGTGTTTTGCATATCGAGCTCAAGGCTGCAGTTAGATGCCTCTGTCTGCTTGCAATCCCCAGTCTTCAGTTCTCTGCTGCTGTCATCTTGAAGATATGAGATTGCTGGTTTGGTTCTTTCACCTGATTGAGGAGAGCTGGGGCAGGACATCCCAAGCTCCTAGAGAGTGCCATAGCTGGTAGACTGCCAGATAATAGATGTGGGAGCAACTACTTCCATTCTTGCTGAAGCAGTGCAAGAAAATAAAAATTCAGGATGAAATGGTTTAAAGAGAGTGTGCAAAAGCCTGCACAACTCTAACCTAGTGATTAAAGTGTTTGTTAGGATGGAACATTTCTTTGGTAGTTCCTGTAGTCATTGTGAAACAATAATTGGGGTAAATAAACAGAAGGTTTTTTGCAGGTAGGAACCAAACATACCAACCAAACCAAACCTATCTGTAGAGCAATACGGAGTAATGCTGAAAAACTGTCTGTTTCATAAGCAGTTATATATACCAGTTGATGTAACAGAGGTGTAGGAAATACCTGTTTACACAGTTAAAAAGTGTACCATAATATATATGTGCACAAAAAGGTATATTAATTCTGGTATTTCCTAACTTTTCTGTACCAATTGAAATCTTAATATTTAGTGATTTTTGTGAATCTATGACATGCAAGGAATAAAAGTAAATATTTTATGAATTTGTAGCTATGCATATTGTGAAACTGCAGGTAAGTGACATTGTTAACTTACAGTAACAAGTTAGAGGGTGGCATATGATGGTATATGGTATTTGTTACGCTACTGAGGGGCTATCATGGCTAATCATTGCATAAATATTTAGCAAAATATGGTTGCTGCTTGAGAGCTTGTGATTTTAGCAAAAAGTGACAGATAAAAAGGAATAAGAAACCTTATTTCTTTGCTGTCTTGTGTATGTCTCACTTGATTTAGATTGTAAGCACTTAGGGCTGGAACCCTCTTTATGTTCTGTATTTGCACAGTGTTTAGCCTACAGTGCATGACCAGGACCTTAGTTGCTTTTATATTACAAATGACAACCTTGCAACTGTGAAATAATAAACAACAGTCACGATATAGCAGCAATCTACACCCTTCTGAGAGTTTTTGTAGGTATTGCAGCAGAGGTGAGTTTTCAGGAGGGACTTCATAACTAATAAAGCTATGTTTTTATAGGAAGAGGGGAAAGTTCTATGTATCTAAGCAGCACAGGAGAAACAGGTGGTTGAATTATTTTGGTAAATAGGTGGCTTATATGATGGATAAACATCCTATGAAACCTGTTCAAGTGGTGCAATTGAAGGCAACGTATGTGTACGTTCAGGAATTTCTGTAGCTAAGCAGGTGAGTTGTTTAATCACAGTGTTAGTTTGTCTGTATGGTGACTTCTTACAGAAAACAAGAAAGATAATGTGTTTTCTGAATTTTTGTATCATAACTTGTGCTTTTGTCATGTTGCACCTCCACCACCACCTATTCTTTTTGTAGGGTGAAAGAGGATTCCCAGGCTTGGAAGGACAGCCAGGTTTGCCTGGATTTCCAGGACCTGAAGGACCACCTGGTCCAAGAGGCTTGAAGGTAAGTGCCAATTCACTTGAATAGGATGAAAATGCTAGGTGGTGTTAGCTTGCTTGTAGTGCTGATCCTAAATAATTTCAGAACTCTTGATTATTATTGCTTTAATAGTAAAAATTTTAGATGTTGGGATATTACATAGTTTGTTTTGTGTGGTTGGTTTGAATAGTCAACCAGAGCAAAAGATTGCTCTAAGTTTCCTATTCTTCACCTACACACGTGCTTGCAAACACTACATGCGCACTCGTATCCTTTCACTGGGTACTGCAGATTAAGGTCAAAGAACAGGTTTGGCAGGGTGCTGTCACGCAGGTTTAGCAGGCCTTGCAATAATGCACTCCATCGCTTAGCTCGCTGCTGTGAGCGGTGTTCGGCTGTCAGCTGCCCGCAGGGATCTCACCACAGGTAAACTGCTGTTTGCACCTGGTGGCATTCCTGGGCTGGCTTTGGATGGGGCAGTGCAAATGAAGGCCTCGTTGAACCTATGCAGAGACAACTGAGGGATGCTTCTTGCTTTCCCTGGAGGGTTTCAGTTTATTTTTATTTGCTACTGAATTACATCATTACGCTCAGATGGTGTAATATAGTATTAAAATGTTGAAAAGCCTTCCTCTGAATGCATTTGTATTTAATATACACAAGATTATCCAGGATCTGCCATTTCTTTTGCCAATGCTCACGGTATAAACTAACAAGCACATCAAAAAGAATCAAAGAAAAAAATAGGTAGGTGATGAGAAAAAAATTAAAGTCTACACTAAAAGAAAAGATTAATTGGATGTAACAAGAGTGAAGCAACAGAGGTGTCTTGGACTAGAAACTTTGATTATATTTTTATTCCCTAAATGCCTTTTCTTCTCAAGATTTTGATATGAAGTTCTGCATTATCATAATACAAAATATAATAATGGTACAGTATCATTCCCATTTAATCGTGTGTATCGTGTTTTGTCCACAAGAGGCCACTGTAGGATATTTGATGGAGGCACGTGACAGGTCTCTGCCTTACAAACGATCTTAAATAGCTTTGGTTTTTTAAAAAACATTTCCTCGAAGTCATGGTTTATCAGCTGTAACAAATACTTTTCAATTCAAAGTCCAACGCCCAAAATAAAATAGTTTTCAGCCCTTTACTCAGGAGGTGGCAACTAATATAACTTTTAGTCCATATACTATAAACATGTAGAAGAAATTTTATCATGCTTAGGGTTTAATTTGATAGAAAGGCAGACTGAAAAATTGAGTGTGTGTTTTTTTTTTTTGTTTTTGGTTTGTTTGTTGGGTTTTTTTTAGGGTGATGATGGACTTCCAGGGCCTATTGGACCCAAAGGAATCAGAGTAAGTAATGGTACACTTTTGGGGTGATATATTGGAATTATGGATAAAGATTGCCAGGCATTGAGTGGGTCCTCACACAAGTGGTGATTCTGGGGGAAAAAAAATAACTTAAATCTAAAGAGTAAGTTATCTACCAGCTAGAAGAGATTGCATTAGTTTTTATAAGTAATACAAGATTGCATAAGTAATACAATCTTAGATACTGCTTGCGTTACTTTCATAAACTCATTAGGGAGAGTAGCCCCAATACTTATTTGATCTGGTTTGCTACACAGGACCTAAACACTCTCCAGTGACTTTGCTTCAATTTATTCTGAAGTAGACACAGTATATGTAGGGTCGATATGGGAGAGGTTGATTTGTCTGGAAATCCTTTAGGTTTTGTGCCTTTGCTTTTCCTTTTTGTCAGACGCCTCAGCTGGTGACAATTGAAGCATCTCTGACTTCAGTGGGACTCATCCATTTTTCACACCATCAGTGTTCATTTATTTTCTCTATGTATCTATATATTATTACTTTAGTTGTTCTGCATTGTCTTCTCTATGTTTTTGTGGATATTTCCCTGAAGGAAGGGTAAGAACCTTGATGGCTGTCTAGCATGGCATTCTTTTTTTCCAGGTGATTCAGATGTTTCTGTTTTTCTTTACTTACATATGCACAAATAAGTTACATTTAGTAAAACCTTGGTAAATCCTTTTGCACATCCATTCGTACCATACTGTTTAAAACATATGTGGTTGATTTCCTTCTAGGGACCGCCAGGGCTTCCAGGATTTCCAGGAACACCAGGACTTCCTGTGAGTAGGAATGGGCTTTATAGATACGTGTCTGTTCCCTTTTGTCTTTCAGGCCCAGAAGAGAATCCTACAAGCTAACTCTTCTTTCCTCTTTTCCACTTTAAAGGGATTACCAGGACAAGATGGGCCACCAGGACCTCAGGGTATCCCAGGATGCAATGGAACAAAGGTGGAATCCCTTTAAAATTCTTAACAATGAACAATAATATGATAAAGAGCTCTTGTTCTCCTGGCTGTAGCCAATAGGTTTAGTTTATTATGTGCAGCAGTACTTGCTGTTACTGAGTTGTGCAGGTAATTCGAAGACAATTCAGACTTACACACACATCTGAGAGAAGGGGTCATGGACTGGTACTTAAAGCACAAGTTTGCCAGAAATTGCCAGCACCAAGATGCAAAATTTATACTCTGCAGCCACTGTAGTTAAATTCTTAATTCTAATCCTTAATTTTATAGCTAACAACTGAGAGGAGTGTCTGATAATTAGATCATATACTGTATCTCATCTTTGTAGTAGACTCTTGCTACCAAGGAAAACTCATTACCTAACCATGGGACTTTGTAATTATTGATTTTTAATAACATTGCATTGAAAATACTGATTCAGTGTCCTTGTTGGAAGGATTCACTTTCATTCTAGCATGTTACTTAGCATCAGGTTATGATCTTTCCGTAAGAGAAGTTGATCTTCTGTAGCACTGTGTGTGTTTTTCATCTCTGTAGTATAGTACTTTGCCTGGAAGTATGTGGAAATATCTGAATGTGGAAAGTTCTGTTTCAATCAGTTGTGTGATTTAACAAACTGTTTATCCTATAGCTCGTTGCAATACGATTTGGTACTCTGGAGTCGTAAGCTAACAATGAAACTGGACTTTTCAATCAAAATTTGCTTATCTGTTTTTGTTATGTTTTGGTTTGGTTTTGGCTAATCGTTTTCTTCATCCCTAAGGGAGAGCGTGGATTCCCAGGCAGTCCAGGTTTTCCTGGTTTACAAGGGCCTCCTGTAAGTAAAAGATTTCCAGATCAGCTACCTGTAATCCACTGAAAAACTTCTACTTAGATCTGTGAAAGATCAGATAAATATCAGCCTCTTTTTGCAGTTGGTCTTTTAATAAATAAGAATATATTAATTTTTTTATGGTTAATCACAATATTTGGATGTCCAATAAAAGAGTGAGCTTTGCTGCTGCATGCTGTGGTAAAGCTAATAAAAAGCCCTTTGAATTCTCACATGCTGAGATGCTTTGCTACACCTGCAGAAAAATACAAATACATGTGTATGTGTCAGAGAAGTAAGATCTTGATACTGTCATCCAGAACATCTAAAGAGTCTTACTGGTGATTAATGGGGTAGAAAAAAAGAGACGTTGTAAGGTGTTTTCATTATAAAACACAAGGATGTACAGCAGGGTGCCTGTCAGAACCAAAGTACAAACAGAAAGAAATGTAGTAGACAGGATGGATAATAGGAGGCACGAAAGAAACAAATTGCTGGGAAATGGAAATGTAGTCCCTTTAATGCTCAACGTTCACTGCGAAAGTACTTCTCTAATTTTTCCGTTTGATTCTGAAGATCATAAAAAATTTTATTTTCTATTGTTTCATATCTTGTTTTAAATTTCTGTCTTTAATGCTTGCCTTGTGCTGTAGATCAGATTAGTGGTTTGCAAATAACATACCGATGATTTATTTCTATTGATCTTTCTTTTATTTTTTGTTTCTTTTAAACAAAGGGACCCCCTGGCCTGCCAGGTATGAAGGTAAGTGTTCTGTACTTGCACATCGAAGTACTAACCAGGCACGGGTGCACAGTGTGACCTGGCATAAGTAACCTGCTTGATTTTATGCAGTGTGCATCCATTGCAATCTGGAGTGACATTCTGCAGAAAGCTTAGTGTTTCTAGGCTGCTCCAGTTCAACTAACCAGAACTTCTGCAGTAGCTTTGTTGAATTTGAGTCAGTAGTTCCAGAAGTAGCAGACTGTTTTCTGAAGCTGGTTTCCTTGGGAGTGTGAGGACAGTGCCTGTGTTGTGAGGCATCAAGTTAGCAAAATGCCTACGAACACCCAAATGCACAAGTAGTCTACCTGTGTATGCTCAAGAACACTACTAGAGACTAAACAATAAGAGCTTAAAATATCCAGTGAAGAGAATATGTTGGAAATGTGCTCTCCACTGTATTGATTACTACATAGATGGCTTTTTCTTCTAATGTAAACAGTCTCATAATCTGATTTTGGACCTTAAAGGACCCCTTTTATTTTTTAAGGGTTCTTTTGTTGTATCCTTGACCTATTAGAACATGGGCCAAAACTTCAGTTTTGGTTCAAATTTATTTGAAAGGAAACTTGACCCACAGAATCATTCTAGTAAACTGAGAGGACAGCATAATGCTGGTGCTGGGAAATTGTGGCTATTAAGCTGAATTGGTTTTCTCAGCGTCTTTTCTTCCAAATTGTTTTAAAGATATTAAAAGGCAAGCTGATCAGAACATATATTTTTAAAACAAAGATCTTCCCTAAAATCAGTAAGAAACTGTGCTTCAATATAGAACATGAAGCATGACTATTGTAACAGCATACTCAGCATTAATCTCATGAGGTGGGACACTGGAAAAAGCTGAATGAGCCTTTTTTCTGTTGTGTCCTATCCCATTGCTTTCACATGGAGCTAGAACGTCTCTTTCTTTTGTGAAGCATTTGTGTTTTGATCTGCTAATGTTTTGGAATTTAAATCAATGCTGATATATTTGTACATATAAATACTTTTAATAGTAGGTAGTTTAGCCATTTAAAGAATCCTCCAAATATACAAGTATCTCTCCTAAAAAGAGCTATTCTTGGAGAATCTAGTACTTATATTAAAGAGTACTGCTAGGGTGGAGCACAACTCTTGAGTCTCTCAGAGTCTTAAGTGTCCTTTGGAGTCAGTATGGTGATAAAGAATTGTAAAAGGTGCTATTAATTAAAGTCAGCTCTTTTTCTTCTAGGGTGAAGCAGGTGAAATAATTACATCCTTGCTGCCAGGACAGAAGGGCGACCCCGGATTTCCAGGTCTTCCAGGGATACCCGTAAGTTGTATAAAGTACTATTAGGCTGTGTTCTGCCAAAAAGATAACATGAAAAGTATTTGCGTTACAGCACAATTGGAACATTTGGTGCTAGGGGATCCATATGTTTACGTGGAAAAGCAGGGCTCACGTTTAATGTACCTTTAGTTTATGACTTGAGGGAAAGTAAGTGCTTCCATATTGCTCTTAATAGGGTGACCCACAGAGGCCAGAAAGGTCCCTTGGTCGGGAAAAGTGGTATCCAGCAGACAGCAGTACTCATAGTTACTTACTTGCTTCTCTGTGTCCCCTGACTGTTCGCCCTTCCTAGACATTCTCTGTATCCGTTCTGGAGTTCCCTTCCCTTCTTCACCCTGAGATAAAGCAAGTAACATCTGCCTTTCTGGGCTGTAGCCACTGTTTTGGATGGTGGGAAGACAGGGTAATGTCTCAGCTGTTCTCCTCATATTGCACCTCCTGAACAGTGTTTGTTCTCCCAGCAGTCTTCTGTGAAAACAGCTAGTGACTCCAGGCCCTGTGCTTCCCCACTGAGCCATTCATTGCTTTAGTGGAAGAACAAGGGGAGCAGAAAATGAGTCTATCAGGCTGGACAGAAGCCAGAGACTCCCATTTCCTGGTACAGAGAGGCAAGCCCCAGGCTATTCTGACCAGACTGAGCCTGTTAGCATTTCTGTTCCTCTGATCTGTGCTTCCCTATTGTCTGTTTCTGGCTGGGAGGAATCACAAATACAAAGTGTTTTGTTGTTCTCTCTCAGTGCATGAAGGGAAAGCAAGCGCAAAAGTAGTTCAAAACAAACAAAAAAGCGGTCCCTTATCCAAGCCAAAGAGATGTATTGATGTTGAGAGCAGAACATTCCTAACTCAATGTACACTCCTTTAGGCCTTTCCACAAGGACAGATTGGTAGGTTAGTGGTCAGCTACTCCGATTTGACATGCATGGGGTGCCAGCTGTTGGGTTTTTTTGACCTTGAATGTCTCACTGTTTTTTTCATAGAAGTGCCTCTCATAGCCTCCTCCACTTTCTCAACAGGGCCCACCCGGCTCCATGGGAATACCAGGTCCAATTGGCCCTCCAGGGCCCCCAGGTTTGACAGTAAGTTTCTTTAACCTGTTACACATAAAGTGTTAAATGGGGCAGTCGCTTCTTTGTTTCGCATCCTCAGAGGCAGGTCAGTAAAGTTCAGAGATCTTGGTAATCAAGACTTGGTATGAAGACAACAGCAACCATGTATTCAGCTCACCCTGGAGCTGCCACTGTGCACATTTAAATGTGATACATTTGAAACACTCAGCCTGTTCCCAAACCTTTTTTTGCTTTAAATCAGGCTGAATCTTTGTGCAGGCTCCTAGTTTGTCTGAAACCTGAGGGACAGGATTAAGCTTATTTAGATGAGGATAATTCTTTCCTTAATGTTTAATACCTGACTGTTTAATTTTATTTGCCTGTCTGTCTTAAAGGAAGAATTAGTTTCTTACATATTTGTGAAGTTGAATAGCATGAGGAAGAGCTCTCAGCGAGGCAAGGTGCCTTGTCAGCATGGGTATAATGCACAGGAGTCAAAGTAGCAACATTGTTTTGTTTTGTTTTATTTTCCACAAGGGGGCATGTAAAGTGCTTGGAAATTACTTTTTTTTTTTCTTGTTTCCTTTTTTAACAGGGACCTCCTGGTCCACCAGGGCTGCCAGGACCTAAGGTATTTTCTTTCCCTCGTTGATGGTGGTGGTGGACTGTTTTGTTTTTCTTTCTGTTCATTTGTGACTTCTAAGGGCTGATGAGTTATACTTTTTGCAGGGTAATATGGGTTTGAATTTCCAAGGACCCAAAGGTGAAAAAGTGAGTAGGTGATCATGATGATATTTTTGCTTATTACTTTCAAAATACTTAATGCATGCCATTTTGGCTTGTATTGCCTGTAACAATCTGCCATCTTCTTGCACATTAGGGTGAACAAGGTCTTCAGGGACCTCCAGGGCCACCAGGACAAATTGGAGAACAGAAGAGACCAAATGACATTGAGTTTCAGAAAGGAGATCAGGTGAGTGGGAAACGATATCCGTCTGTAATGAGCATGTGATTAAGCTGCAGCCTCCATTGGTTTGGCTCATATATACTCACATCCTGCTTATTGCAGAGGTTCTATTATTTTCTCAAAGTACTGACTGTTTCAGGTCTGAGTACTTTTACTTTAATAGAAGGCATGCCAGTCACATTAGCTCAGTTACTTCCCATAGTAAAATAACTATTCTTAAGAAACTCTCTTAAAGGAAGTTCATAGTAACAGTAAAAGCAGTTAAATATTCTCATGCCTTGGAACACCCAGACTGGGATTTTCAAAGCTGTCTGGGGATTCAGATTCCCATTAGTTAACCAGCTATGTCATCCATTGTGAAGAAGTCTTTCAAAAATTTTAACTCAATTTCTTTTTTTTTCTTTTTTTTTTCCTTCTCCTTTTTTTTTTTTTTTTTTTTTTGTCATTAGTAATGCCCCAAGGTCTGTCTTCCTTGTGGTCTGAATAAAGTGCTTTCTCTGTTTCTGGCCTCTCAAAAGTAAATATCAAGCCATGTTATGACAGTAAGCTCAAACTGTTGGTTTGTATGGATCCTTCCCCACCCATAAATGCCAAAAAATCATTGGGAGAGTTGCCTTTTTTAAAGTTATTGCATTTTTTTCCTTTCTTCTTCACTGGGGAATATTTCATGGTACCATTTGATTCTGGGTACCAGTCATAGCCAATCTGAGCAGCACCAGCAGGATCATGAGTGCCCGGATTTAATGTTTTCTTTGAAGTTTCTGTGGTATTCTCAAATACCACCCTGAGTATTAGAAGAGCTGAGGTAGATATTTTGAGGCAAGAGTGGCAAGTGATCATTTTTGTGCTCTGGTTATTTTGCAAATGTCACTGTGGTAACTGAGTTTTAAACTTTTAAACTGTTGATTTCCTCCATCTGTATTTGGATCAGTTTCTCGCTTTCCACCTTTGTGTCTTGGGAAATATGTCAGAGAAGAGAGCTTTGATACGCAGCAGTATTTGATTTTGACAGGGTGTAGAACAATTCTGCCCTTCATCTTGATCAAAACCATGTCACCCTTCCTTTCAGAAGAACATTAGGCACTGCTAAGGCTTTCCCTAGAGCTATCCACTGATGTACATTTGCAATGTGCAGTCATCCTAGAAAGGTCTCAGTCTCTGGTTTTGTCTCAGTTTTACTGGATGGTAGGACAGAAGGGTAAAGAGCAGCATTGTGTGTCTTTATAGTTCTAAGAAAACACAAAGTGACACTTTGACCACACTGTAGTTGGAGCAAAAGTTCATCTGACTTTATTAGGGTCAGAGTAATTTGCCTTTGTCATCAGGTATCTCTGAAGGACCAATTACACTGGCATTATGTAATATAAGTGTACAAAATAAAAGCATTCTCACTACATTCCTTTTAAGTCAGTAAGACTTACAAACACAGTCTGAGTGCATTGCATTTGACCAACATTAACAATGATTTCAGAGTTTAAAAATTTGTTTTTGTTTCAACAAAGCTCATGGTTGGTAGTACACAATCAGTAAAAAATGGGAACATTACACTTATGTTTTTGTGAAATACACGTGAAGTTCTGGTGAGTACCTCCACCTATGATCTTTGACTGAAAAATCAAGTGTATAGATGGGCTTGTAAAAATCTGGAAGGCCTCCAAGAAAATAACAGAAACTCTGCACAGAAACCTTTTGTGGATTCCATAGCCTGTAACTTTTCTCTAGGTTAGTGGTGAAGAGATTTAAGAACTTGTACAGAGGTGTAACAAGACAAAATAGAAACCCTAACTTTTTAACACGGTCATCCTGTGACGCTTTTCTGAGCAACACACTATTGATCCTGATGGCCTCACAACTTCAGCAATTACCAGTAATCTAATGACTGTTGCTCCTGCAGTTTCAGCAGGATCTGGCATTTGTTCTTACTTTCTTTCCTTTTTTTTTCTTTCTTCTCTTTATTATTGTATAGCAGCTGCAGGCCACCAAACCAGCTGCTGCAGTGCACGCAGGAGGCAGTTGTGTCTTAGTGGAGTGAATCATCTAAATAAACAGGATGAGCAGCTAATAAAATTTATAGATGCACTTGAAGTTCCACACAAAGAAAGAATAAATATGTTCCTTTACTGTTCATAGTACTTGGAAATCTAAATGACAGCAAAAAAAGATTCTATTTTTTAAAAAAATGTCAACTGAGCTACTAGGGAGTGATGGAGGCTTTAATCCTCTCTTTCTTTGCCCGTGCTTGACAGGGTATTCCAGGTGATCCAGGCCCACCAGGACTTCCTGGGCCACAAGGCCCTCCTGTGAGTAGTCCTCTTCTAGTTCTTTTTTGCTGCATCTGTATCAGAACTGTAAATTCATTCTACTCTGGCTCGTGGGCTCAGTTTAAGATGACGTTTGTGTATCCAGGGTCTTCCCGGTGGCGTAAAAGGTGAAAAAGGTGAGCAAGGAGAACCAGGCAAAAGAGTAAGTAGTCTGTTTAACCAAACATTTATCTTTCCAATCAGTGTTATCTTTGAGAATTAAGCAAATGTTGAATTCAGGTGGGGCCATCAGCCTCTGGGTAAGAGACTTCTTTTTGTTTTCCATAACCTGGCAAACTAGTAGGTGATGCATTTGGTTCATGAAAGTGCTTCTAGCTATGGATCTCTCAGTGCTTTCTGATAGAATTATCTACATGTAGATCTTAGTTTTGGGGGTAGGAGAAACTAATTTGAGTGATGTTATCTGCTTACATATGGAAACCTTCTTCAAAGTAGTTGGACTGCTTGATTGAAGCAGCAGTTTTCTGTTTCCTTTTAGAGGGGGTCTTCGTTCAGTTTGCTATGTTCTGGGTTGGCAAGCAGCATGAGATTGGTATATGTTTAAGCTGGTCTATGTAAACTCATTCTCAGTGAGTTTACTTGTGAGGTGAGTCACAGAACCAAGCCTCTGAACACTGCATTAAGACCAAAAGTCCGTTTGTCATTTCCCAAGAGACTACTTCAGTTTATGTGCTATCTAGGGAGGGGATGAGCCAGGACAGCTGCATCTGAGGATAGCATGAGTTCATTTGTTCCTATCTAGACTCAAATCATAGAAGTGCTGAGAAATAGGATGAAAATAACATGGGCTGGACCAGCAAAGAAACTATAAGCTGCTACCAGCTCAAAGCATTCTGTATTTTCACTTTCACAGCTACTGAACCCATAGTTTCATCAAAATAATGGGCCCCTTTGAAAACCAAGACACAAGTCTTGCTCAGGTTAATTGGACAATATGTAAACTGTTTAGAAATGTGTTGGTAATAGGTTTTCCAATTTCCATTGGAAATAAATACAATGGAAACAAATGTTTGGTATTCTAGATAAAATCCTTCTTAGTTGCTGAGATTTATAGGAGGGCTTTGGTTTGCCTTCTTTAAGGAACATAAGAAAGGAGGCAGATTTACAAAGCCAAAATTCTCATAATATTTTGAGTGGGTTTTGAATTGTATTTTCCAAGTTGTTTCTCTCTGCAAAAGTAAATGGGAACCAGCTAAATTTGCAGAGATCTGAAAGGATAAAAGTCCTGAGGGGATATGGCAGATGCCTTTTACCAGAAGCTGTTTACCAACATTTTTGTTTGTTCTTACTCTGAATTTGGGCATCTTGCATACTTAAAGTGCAGTTTTGCTATTAAGTTGCTCTAAAGCTGCCTTTTAGGACTCCATATGATTCTGTGTGGCTCAAACCCATTTCACATATACTCATTATAATGTCAGCATACATAATCAAACGGCTAGTTCTGCAGATTCACAGGAAATCTTAAAACCTCATTTTTGAGAATCATAACTCATCACTAATAATAAAGAACTCACAAATCACATTATACTCTAATACACTATATCTGTCAGGTCTTCTTACGAACTTCTCAGTGATTGAGAGTTGATCTTGGCACTGTGGTGAAACTTAATCACCTGTTGTAGTTATGTTCCAGGAGGTGTCCCCCATACATACTGCTTCTGTAATGCTAACAACAGAGTTCTATTGGTCTTGCTCAGTGAATACCCTGGAATAAAGTGGAGCTTGCACCACTTTTATTGCAGCAATGACAAATCTTTTCAGCAAGAATGTATGGTTTTTAGAAGTCACTTCTTTCAGCAGAAATGCACTTTCTATTTTTGTTGATTCTGTTCTTCAGAAAATTGCATTTGGCTTAAAGGAGAGTTAAAATTCAAACATGAAAATGTTTGTATGTAATTTCACGAATCACATTACACTAATTTCCTAATTAAACATAATGTTCTAGTGTTTAGGGAGTTAGGATCTGTTTTCCAAATAAAGGATTTCTCTAATGTTAAAATGAAGGGAGTTATTAAACACAGATATAGTTAAAATCAGCAACAGTTAACTGAAGATCATTTTGTGCTGTATTTGCACAACATTTCTTTGAGATTTGTCATGCTTTTGTGCTCTGGTTTTCAAAATGAAAACCTCAGTTTGGATAACTCCATTGATCATACTTGGTTGATGTCTTTCACATATTTATCACAAGGAGTGCATTCTAGAGAAAGTTTGGTTTATTGAAAAATGGGAAATAAGTAACACTATTTCCATTAGAATTCTTCACCACTGAAGCATTTTGTTTCAATGCATGTTTATGTCTTTGAAGGGAAAGCCTGGCAAAGATGGAGAACCTGGTCAGCCTGGTAGGGATGTGAGTAACTCGTACATTTCTAATCTAAGCAGACTCTTTATAAGCTTTTCGTCTGATAAGGAGAAGATCTGAGTGTGATTATCTTTCTCTTTTCTTAAAGGGTTTACCTGGTGGGCCTGGAATAGATGGTACTCCAGGAAGAGAGGGTGAAAAGGTACGCCAGGTTTTTTGTCATTATTGCTATAGTAGCTTGAAAATCTGCCATCACTGAGTTCAGTTCTGGCCGAGTAGTAATTGCATTGCCTGTGCTGTTACAGTGTTGAGGAATATTTGCAATAACTTTATTGTGTACTAATGCACAGTATAAAAAAATGCTCTTAATTTCATTGGTAGGGTGAAAAAGGTGACACTGGTCCCCCTGGTCCTCCTGGAATTGTAAGTTGCTGATCCTTTCTTTTCTTTCTGCATTGGGTTGGCAGTGTTTTCTCATCATAGTTCTTGGGTGACTGCGTCCCATCTCCGGGTACAACAATAACAGAACCAGTAAAGATTTCATATATTCACTAATAGAAATGATTGTTTCCTTCTTTCAAGATAGATTCTGTGCTCTAGGATTTGCTAGGTTACAAATACAAGGCTAGACTATAACCTCAGAGCAGCAGAAATTGAGTCGGCTTCACTGAAGCCTCTCTAACCATGTTGGCTTGGCAGTAAAAGTGCTTCCTATTGGGGAGTGCTCTTTGTTGGAATTTTACCTGATAAGTCAGTGGAGCAGGAAAAGCATCCTGACATTGGTATAAGGTTCAAAGTATGTTGAACTTTTCCTCCCTCACATCTTTCTACCATTCCAGTGACTCTTTTGTTGGCTTCACATGAACATGAAACATTTACAGGTCATCTCAAGACCAGGCATTGATGCAACAGTGGGACCAAAAGGTAGCAAAGGATTGCCAGGACTTCCAGGAGCCAAAGGGGAGCGTGGATTCTCTGGTAGGCCAGGCCCACCTGGCTTGCCAGGTTCTCCAGGTAGGAATGCAAGCATTAAAATAAATTGTATGCTCAAATGTCTGAATGGATATTTACCTTCACAGTCTTCACGCTCCTTTTGACAGATGGACTGAGCAGAAACTGAAGGCAGAGCTATTTAGAGCTACCTGTGATCTTGAAGGGTGGTCCTTAGCTTATGGGGATAATATGAGAAATTCTGAGTATTCATTGCCCCTGCTGTGGTGAACAGAGGGTGCTAATAATAAAGGCTGTCAAACAGATACTAGCTTAACAATCTTAGGGGTAATTTATCTCGTATCACTTACCTATAACATACATTATCCATTGCAGTACACAGAGAAAGTACTGTGTACCAGAAGTGTGGTACCTGGCCATCAAACCTAGTCTCTGCTGTACATTGGCCAGTACTAAAGGAGGAGATGATCTGAGTCTACAATGGGAGTGAGTGGTGACACCTGTATTTGCCTTATATATGCACAGAGAAGAGCATTATGATTCTAACGTTACAGCTTGTAAATGTTTTTTTTTCCATCAGTACTTCCTTTCATTAGTCCTGTTTTATTTTGTTTTCCCTTCATAAACTTAGTTGTTGAGTCTCAGGTCAATTTTTCAAATGAAAATCTCTGAAAATGCAAAATGTGCATATGTCAAACACTGCACATGAACATGTAGTTTGATTCCATAAATGAAATGTTATGGAGTACTTACATGGAAAGACACAGTTTTATCTGTAGCACGTTATCATATATCATTGTCATCCTTGCAAAAAAGTGGTTTAAACATTTGAGCTATCAAGGAACTAAGTTCTTCCTATCTTAGGGATCACTACTGTTGGACCTCCTGGCCCACCTGGCTTACCTGGTGAGAGAGGACAGAAGGGAGATCCAGGTTTACCTGGTGTTTCTATTCCTGGGCAACCAGGACTTGATGGACCACGAGGACCTCCAGGACCACCAGGTCCCCCAGGGCCACCTGCACCATCTTTTCCTCCTGGTAAGTGATGACCACATAGACAGCAAGTAGAAGAGACTGAACAGCTTTGATATTAATTCTTTTTTTTTTTTAATTCTACCTCCAAAGATGTAGTTTATCAGCAGCTGAAGCCCATGAGATTCCAAGCTATTCGTATACATTCTCCAAGCTACTCCCATTGCAAATCAGGACATTTGTAGGAGAACCCTAGCCTTAAGGACAATTACAGAATGTGGGAATTCAATGGTGTGAGTTGCAGTCTGGCTTTATCATGCCTCTTTCTAACTCAAGTGAGCCCTGCTGTGATTTATCTGTGAGATTCAGCTAGACTGGAGGAGAGGAAATCTTGTCAGACTTGAAGGACTTTTGTGCTAACTCACACAATAATGACGGTCCTCTGGGGCCAAACAGATTTGGCCCAGATGTACAAAATTAAGTATTTTTCCAGTTTACATTACATCCTATTTAATCCAACTAATGAAAGTTACATTGAAATCTGTGCATAAAGCAGGAGGTAACCACTTCGACACTGTCTTGAGTAAATTTAGCTTTCATAATATGATCTAATAAATGCTTGGAGGGACTGTTCCCTACTAAGACTTGTGATACTTGTAATATGGTTTCCTTTTGAGTTTGGATTACATTGGTGGGTTTTCATTAGCAGTCATCTGCCTGAATTGTCAGAACATTTGGTCTGTGATTGTGTGAGTATATTAAACTATCTACACAAATACTAGGAAGTACATTTTTGTACTGAATACATGTACTTGGTGCTGCTGTCAGTCACAAATTGATCATATAACCTCTCCTGATTCTCCTTAGGTGAAGGGTTGTGTGAGCAGGGGCCACCAGGTCCTCCAGGAATTCCAGGACAACAAGGCTTTACAGGGGAGCGAGGCCAAAAAGGTGCAGTGTCGTGGCTATCTTGCTTTTTTCTCTTTTTGTTAAAGCTTGATAAAAAATGTAAAGCCTGCATTAAATAAGGATAAACAGTGTCTCTCTTCCCAGTAGGGTTGAGTGCAGATATTTTCTGTTTCTGAAAACTTTTTTATTTTAAAGAAAGCTCTTTTGTTTGGATGTAGGCTAGTCCCTCATCTAGTGTTCAAGCACAGGAATCTCAAAGTGACTGAGGGTACAACCAATGCTAGGGCCTAGCATGGATCATGATTAAAGTAAAATAGAACATCAGGTTTATGAGTACCTCCCAGGTAGACAGAAACTAAGTCCTTTGTAACAGCAGTTGCCAACTCTATGTGAAAAAGTTTTATACTTCATGAATAAATTTGACATTTTTTATGGAAAGCAACATTGAAATTATAAATGCAAGATTCCTAGTATGAGTTGGTCAATCTACAATTAGTTGTTTGTTTGGTAAGCAAAAGAAAGACCTCTTTAATGTGTGTCCTTGTTTCCAAAAAGACAACCTTGCAATGAGGATGCTGATAAGGGTAAGTGAGAATCTTTTCCTAGCTCAACCGTGGACATCCTAGATGACTTTGGGCATTTCACTTCATTTTGTACTCCTTTCAAACAGAAGTCTCTTTTCTCATGGAGATTGTAAGGATTAATTAATTAACCTAAATTGAAGTGCTTAAATACTACATTGATGAATGTCAGAAAAGTCTGTATGTGAAGGAAATTTCTAAGCTTCTTGAAACCCTTTTATTTTTTTTTCAAATGAAATAAGTTCAGCCTATTGTCAAATCAATGAAACATTCCCAGTATTTATTTTGCACTCTTGGAGTTTAATTAAAGTTTGGGATTTTTATGTTTGTGTTTTAGAGTTGTAGTTTGAAGTGTCAAGTACCTACTTTAAAAAAGGACTCTTGCTGAGAAAAAAAGTTCACAGTTGTATTTTTATTATTGAAAGCATGTTTTTGTTTTCATTTATTTTGCACAGTCCTAAATAAATTGTAATCATATCTGGTATTGGTTTTCTGACTCCTAGCAACCAAAAAGCTTCAGTTTGGCTTTCATGGGGGAAACTTTCTAATGTTTAAGCAATCATATAATTACATAAAATAGTCATTTTGGACTTGATATTATAGATCAGTAGCAAGAAAACAATTGTTGTTGTGCTGAATTCTTTTAATGTTTTCTAAGATCTGATACTCAAATATGCTTTTTCAATGCAACTCTTTTCAGGTGATCAAGGAGACACATGCTTCAATTGCATAGGAACTGGAGTAACTGGGCCTCCTGGGGAGAGAGGACCACCAGGACCTCCAGGTAGTCCAGGTAAGGCTGTAGTCTTCGCTATTTTGCTTAGTATATTCTATAAAGTCACTTCTGTATCTGTGTATAATGGTGTCTATCTGTGTATAATGTATCTATCTGTGTATTGTGTACAAATTCAGATGCACAGTTGCCAGCTCCAGTATATTTCATTTTTTGAAAATCTAGTCTTTCAAAAATATCTCTGATGAAGGATTTGCAAGCATTCTGTGTATTGAAGGTTTATGCTCTGCTGTAGATATAACTGAAAGAGATAAATTAACTTCTACTACTTGCTATTCCTGAAATGATAGAAGAGCTGGAGCTTTTGAGAAGGGTGACTTTTTTTTGACGCTACTGATTTAACTTAGAGTTGCAAATTTTGTTCTGCTCAAGCAAAATCAAACTCACAAAAAAAAAAAAAACCAGACTAAACCTTGCCTGGTTTTAAAACAACTTAGCTATTATCTTATGCAAACAGCATACTTGATATTTACAGCTTCTACAGTTTTGTATTTTTCTTTTATGTTTTTCTGCACTGCTCAGGTTCTCCTGGTTTTCCTGGACCAAAAGGTGAAAAGGGGCTTCCTGGATTAACTGGCCTTGTAGGGCCACCAGTAAGTGGTGGTGTTATGTTCTGGTGGGAAAGTAGTATCTCATTTGTCTTGCATGTTTGGTAGATCTGTGCACAGTAGATATGAATTCTTGTCTCATTCTTTTTTAGCCATAACTAGCTCGAATGCATAATTCTTATATTGTGCCAAACTGAGAAAGGGAGTGAAAGAAAAACTGAAATGCCTTTTTTTTTTTTTTCCTTCCCCCTCAGGGATTCCCAGGATCCCCAGGTCCTCCTGGGAGACCTGGTCCTAAAGGAGACCCAGGGGATGTCCTGACTGTTCCAAGAATGAAAGGTGACAAAGGAGACCCTGGCTTCCCAGGACCTCCAGGTCTTCCTGGCATAGATGGCACTCCTGGACGAGATGGACTACCAGGTCTACCTGGCCCTAAAGGGGAACCTGTGAGTTCCATTTTATGCTGTCTTTGATGGGACAGATGTTTTGGGAAGTCCTGGATGCATTTGACATAGTGCAGATAAGACAACTGGCAAATACACTTTTTTCTGAATGTGACTGATGCAGTTATTCTGTTCTGTAGATGCCAATCTAGTGATGATATACAGAGGTACTCCCTGAATCTGTCTATGCCTCTAAAAATAAGCTGAGACTTCTCTTGGGTAGTGTAAGGTGATCCATTCTGCCATTGTCTACATTTCACATTTCACCTATGCAGCGTGAACAATTAAGTAGCCAAGTTTCGACCTTATTTCTATCACGTTAGTAAGATGTAGGCAGCTAATGGCCTTGAGAGATAGAAGGATGGAAACTGCCAAAGAGTTTCAAAACAGAAGCAGTGAAACACTTTACTCCTTTGCTAGTAAATACATGTTTCTCTTTCCCATCCTGCTCCTCCTTTTTTCAGGGCAGTGTTGCATTCAAAGGAGAAATGGGTATTCCAGGTGATCCAGGAATACCAGGTCTTCCTGGAGAGAAAGGACTTCCTGGACCTCCTGGTTTTGGTCCACAAGGTTTACCTGGTGAAAAGGGCATCCAAGGTGTATCAGGCCGTCCAGGGCCTCCTGGAGTTCCTGGTGAGTTGGTCTCTATGTGCTATTGAACAAAAGCTGTAAAATCAAGTTTTGTCCTTTTGCTCCAGAGACAGTTCTCAGAATTTAATACTGCTTTTAAGCTTTTCCCAAAGGTGTTGTAAGACCTAGCATTTATAAGCTCCCTTACTGAAGGTCATCACAGAATCGCAAAGTGAGCAGAATTTATGCTATGTTACTATATAGGCACATGACTCACCCTTCTGCTCTGACCTCTAGAAAAGCTTCTCCTTCTCGACTGACTGTAGTGGGACTGCATTGTAACTACCATCTGGCTTAGGGTTAATAGTACTGCAACTACAACAGTTTTTGAAAACAAGGGTTTGCTTTGAACAAGTTTGCTTTTGTTACTTTCTTGCTGACTACACAGATCCTGATCAAGTTGTGCTGGTGTCAGCTACGGAAAATACTATTCACATGATGGTACCTAGGAGGAAGCTAAAAAAATAACATTTCAAGAAAACTGTCAACATTAAACAATGCTTCTAAGCCTATAAGTGCTGTGTGGGGCTCAGGGGTGGATAGCCTATTGGGTAAAGTATTGCTGGGGTTCAAGTTCTTTGTAAGCTTGAGACGTGGCTAGCATCTTTTCCTGCTCAAAGGAAAACAGAAAAGAAGCTCCTACTGAGGGATATATATTTCTTCTTTTTGGTTTTAGGTCCAAAAGGTGACCCTGGCCAGACTATTACAGAACCAGGAGTTCCTGGCCCCCCTGGTCCTCCAGGAAGAAACGGTGACCCAGGTCTTCCAGGTAAAGCAGCAACTAGATATCCAGGGAATTTTAAGAGCTTTTTGTTCTGACTGATTCTTTATAACTATGTTGATTTTCTTTTTTTACAGGAGATCCTGGTCAGCCAGGTCAGCGTGGCTTATCAGGCATACCAGGTGCAAAGGGAGAGCCAGGTATTCCTGGCATTGGACTTCCAGGTCCACCAGGCCCAAAAGGTATGTTTGCACCCATGTTACTGTATTGTACTGGCTGGAAGAGGGGACACAGAGGGTTGTGTCTCTTCTCTTTTTCCTAGTGATTTAATTTCTGTCCCTAGAATCCTTCAAAAAATGTTTGTCTTGAATTTATACATCTTTATAATAGTTTCAGAAGTATCAGGGAAAAAACCTGCTGAGCTCTTATTCCTCTGTTCACTGTCCTGCTCTTTCACGGTAGCTTACATTTTTCAGTAAACCAAGGACACAAAAGTAAATGGGTAAAGCTTTGGGAAATGATGAATGTTTGAGCTTGAATCAATAAATGATCTCCAAATGCTGCCTCAAGATGTTAATGTTTCTGATGTGAACTGTTTGTAATTTTTGTTAGAGTGCACAGCATGGGGAAAGGAGTCCCATAAATCCTCTGTGGCAAAGACTGTGTACTCAAAAGTTATCTCAGCCAAACGGGTACCTCTCAAATATGCTTGAGCTAGCACAGAACCTCTTTTCAGAGATTACTTTCCATGGGCCCTAAACATTTCTGGAAGAGTTGTTCTAATGCTCTCTGGTGTCCTCTCCTCTGCTGCTCTAACCTCCATGTCATGTGTAGGTTTCCCAGGGACTCCAGGCCCTCCCGGAGCTCCAGGAACTCCAGGTCGCCCTGGTCTAGATGGACCTCCTGGACCACCTGGTTTCCCAGGACAGAAGGTCTGTGTTTGCTTGTTTAATAGAAAACTTCGCTTTCTTAGAGGTTCTTCTGCATCAGTGGGAAGTTAGTGGGGAGGATTTCACTTCTTGTCAGCTTTTGATGGCGAGGAAGTCGTGTTCTCTACTTCAGGTTTGAGTGAGGGTAGGAAAAAAGAAATTGAACTCTAAGATGGTGGGTGTTTTTTCTTTGCTACTTTAAGATTTTTAGTCGAGGTTAAACTTAGAAAAACCCCTTTTAAAAAAAATGGTAATTTGTTACAGGGGGATCGTGGATTTGGAGTTCCAGGACCACCTGGACCCCCAGGACCTCCCGGCACAAAAGGAGTTCAAGGACCTAAAGGTGATCCTGGCTTCCCAGGAAACCCTGGTCTACCAGGACGGGCAGGTTTTGATGGAACTCCAGGGCCCAAAGGTATGGAGAACTCTCCCCTTTTCTGTTCCCTATTGAACTTGTGCTGGAAGTCATTTGGCAGTTAAATACAAGGAGTGCTGACTTTAGAGCAGTTACTTCTGGGTCCATTTTTCCAAATCAGACACACTTGTGCAAATGGAAGCTTGTGTTCTCAAAAGACAAGCAAGCAAGGGAGTAAATACCAACCTGTGGGTCAGTGTCTGAAAGTCTGTGTTCTAAAGGCAAACCACGTTAACTTGGGGGTAAAACTTTTTCAATAGAATAATTGTCATTTAGATGCACTGTGCTTCAACATGCAGAGGGTTAGCAATTCATGAATTCCTGCTGTGAATCATTGTCTATATGGAACTACAGAGCATCTGTTGAGGTTGATGTGGATTATGATGCAATAACATGTCTCTGTATAGCCTAGAAATGTAAACTGCATGCATTCCATACAGACTGAGGACAAATCTCTGGCTTTCAGAAATAGCCTCTGAAGTGTGTTTTTTTTCCTGTGTCAGATCCATATTTGTCTGCATGCAAGGACAAGATTCCAAGTACAACGTGCAGGCACTATGATTCTGAAAGCAAGTATCTCTGAACTGAGTTCACTATTTAACTAACTTTAAGAGTGTTCTTCTAGGTGACCCTGGACCAAGTGGACCACCGGGACTCCCAGGCCCACCAGGCATCCCTGGCATTGGTGGTCAAGGTCCACCTGGATCTCCAGGACCTCCGGGTCCTGTTGGCCCCCCAGGTAAAACTCACATGACTTGTACCCTTAGGTTATTTCTGGCATACACCAAGCAGGTACACAGGACACTGAAGGTCCCACTGAACAGATAGGCAAGGAAAGATAGAGACTTCATGTCCATTAGCTTGGCTGTTTTGCCAGTCAAGCAGGCAAAACTTGGTATGTCATGTTTTTTACTGAAATCAGAAGTGGAATTACATTCAGCCCTGCCTTTTGCACAACTTAGAGAGGTCTCAAGGGTGTAAAAGCCCACTTTGGAGAGAAGACTTGGAGCCTCGGCAGAAATTCTAGAAAGTGTTGTGCACAGATAGTGACAAAATCTCGTGAAGGGGTTTATCGCAATACTCCTCAGGAGAAGACAGAAGGGAGCACGATGTCAGTGCACAGGTTCTGGGGATAGAAAAGAGGAGGAAAGCTGCCTTTAGCTGCCTGTATTGTGCTGTCATTACATTGCTTTCAAATAGCAAGATGGTTCTTAAATTGCAAAGCAGTTTTCTAGCTTATCAAACTATTCCAAATTCACTGGGTGAGAAGTATTTTTAAATAAATTTTTTACGTTATTATCCAGAAAATTAATTTCTGATTTGGGAAAAAAGCAGACAAACTCAATCCCCTATACAATGCTCTTTGTCCTTCCTCTACTTACATGGTGAGTGCAAAATCAAGGGAGTAATTCAGGCTCTCACTGACATGGCTAGGCACCTTTTTTTTTCCGAATGGAAGCTGAAGCACAATTTAATGCAGTTAATGTGGAAAGGAAGAAAGCATGAGTATTCCAAACTAGCTGGCTCATTATTTTGTAGAGGAGAAAATGTTCTCCAAGTAGTGATTTGATACTGTTTTAACAAAAGCCTGTCAGTAAAAGAGGTCATACACATTCATCTTGTCATAAGCACACCTGGAAAAGAGCTTTAGAATTCCTCTTACAGAAACCTCTGAGTTCTGGGGTTCCTGATTCACTCACACACTTTTTTTTTTCTACAAAACCAACACGTTTTAGGAGTCCTGATAGGTTTAAAGTAGATTGACAAAGTGGAATCTAAGGATATTGATAATTAGGAATATGTCTCTGAAGGGAATTTGATTGTCTTTGTCTAAAATGACTGGTGACTGATGAAGATATGAACTTGTTCCATCTCTGTACACAAAGGGTACATGTGCATGCATGCACATCATTCTATTCACAAAGTTTGTTTAGGGAAATTCCTTTTCCCCTTCATTCAGTGAACGGGCTTGCTGTGCACCAGCTCCTGATGTTGCAAGTGTGTGGCAGTTACCACAGCAAGAACGTTCTCTGTGGACTTGAGCATGCCTGGCTGCTGAAACACTTCAAAACCCACCTGGTTCTTGCCATGCCTGTGTGACTGTTTACACTGCATGTTTGTGAGCTACACTTTTTGAACGTGTTTGTACACCAGCACTGGGATTGGCATTGTTCACAACGCATGCTGAAAAATTCATGGCCAACTGTAAAACCATGGGTCACACATTGGTTGATCGTATTCTGATCTTTATGAACTGTGAGCTGAGATTTAGCAAAGTGCTAGACTAGAAGATAGGCAAGTACTTGAGTAAGCAGGCCCATGGAGTTCAAGTTCTATTCACATACATAGAGTGTAGGCCATGTTTAAGTATATTTTTTCACAAGTTTCCCAGTGGGGAAAGGAATGTGTGGTCGCTGCACAAGCCTTGAATGTGTCCAGTGTTAAGAGCTAGGGACTGAAGGGATCT
The DNA here is from genome assembly GCF_013368605.1 of Nyctibius grandis. NCBI lineage: Eukaryota > Metazoa > Chordata > Aves > Nyctibiiformes > Nyctibiidae > Nyctibius > Nyctibius grandis. The sequence continues at coordinate 18,335,287 of NC_090670.1, forward strand.
GGAAAATGTGCACAGAAGTTCCCTGAGCCAGCAGGTGGGTCCTCTGCCTGGCTTACTGTGCTTACTGTACCGTCCTCAACCTATGGTTGCACTTGAGGCTGAACTGAAACAGAAGGTAACACAGCTGTGTATTTGGGGTGGGATGTGTTAGTATGGGTTTGAATGTTTCATCCAATGCATGTTCTTTTGTCATCCTGTAATGTCTCTTCTGCTGTTAACCAGGATTTGATTTCATGTGATTACTGATTTATTCTGCAAAATGCCAATTTTGACAAATGCACAATTATTACTAGAGTTGGTGGCTTTGAAATGCTTATATTTTTGCTCTTCATGTCTGTACTGACTAGTCATTGTGGCTACTAACAGCATGGTGGCTCTGAAATCCAGTGCATGGTTGAAGGTCCCGCTTGAGAAGTCCTTGTTATTTCCCTTGGCACTGCTATTTCTCTGTTCTGTGCAGAATGCCTTACATTCCCATCTCCCATCCCTTGTTTGTTTTACTAGGCTGTTTTGATTCTGTTCCTTTATGCAACATTAGGGTAAAGTTTCTGGGGCTCTGTTTTTCAGGTAATTTGGAAAATTCTTGAAAGGATTTCCCTGTTCAGAATTTCCTTTCTCTGCACCACCATTTCTTCAAACAGTTTGCAGTAACTCAACATTCTTCTTTTTTTGAATATGTAACAAATTACTTTAGAATTTATTGTGTTGTCTATATTGCTCTAATTATGATACAGTTACATTTTTGAGAACCAGAAATTTAATTAGAATGAATTTCTAATTGAGAAAGTATCTTTACCATTCTAGATATGGAGTTTGTCCTATTACTGGGTTATATACTATTTTCCCTTTTTTTTTTTTTTTCCCCCCACCTGCTGATAGAGACCCCTTAAACACAGAGCATGTGCATACCCTATCCATCCTCTCGTACTGTTTTTTCTCTGCAAAGGAAGCAGTTCCAGGCACATGACACCATAGTTTAATGCAGTGAGAAGCTGCTGCCAAAGAGGAGCATGCTTGTCATTAAATAAATGGAAGTCTACAGCCTATGCAGTTAAGAAAACTTGGTCTGCCTTTTTAGTGTGCAAAGAACACATCACGACATCGCTCCTAAGGTTGTTCCTGCAGCCAAGCGTGGGAGTCACCGTTACAGAGTTATGTAGTTATTTATGAGGTTTTGGCGTGGTGGTGTCATAATCTCAGCAGATGATGCTAGGGCATGTAACATGCAATATACTGTCTCTGTAGCTGTAACAATGTAAATTTGCATAATAGAACTAGAAGAATGGAAAAAAACATTATTTAGAGGTTTTTTATGTTATAAAGAAGCAGCATCTTTTTGAAAATCCCTGTTTGAAGGGATTTACCAGAATGTGATGCAGGTCAACAAGAAGCTGATTGGTAGGATGTACTCTGGTGTTCAGAAGGTGTCCAAGCCAGTATCTGGTAATGACAGTTTTGTGTAAGAAACAGTTCAGAAAAAAGTTTGTTCCACAGTTGTGAAGAGAATACTAGACAAGGGAGAGAGGGAAAAATAATTTTATTTTTGAAATGTACCATCAATATTTGAAAATATCTCACGGAGTTTCTTGTTTCTGCATACAGTGGTGGCTGCACTTTGAAAAAGACCTCCAAGTTTCCTTGCAGTGTGGTTTCTCCTAACTGCATTAGTGTTGTATTCTTTGTACTTAGATCTGTTTTCGGTAACTTTAGGGTAGATTTTTTTCTTTGTTCTAATCTGTATGTGCTTTGTTTTGTTTCCTAATTTAACGACTATTACAACTCCTTAACTGCTACCTGTCTCAACTTCCTGATGAGCTCTAACTCGTTGGCTTTTGAACCTCAGGTTCCCCAGGTACTGTGGTTTCTTTACCAAAGCCTTATCTTAACTTCAGATTTAAGAATAATCCTTTTTTGTCAGCTACATTTCCAGAGTAAGCATCTTCACTGATACAGTGCACTGGAGGGAAACAAGCTGTCTGCTTGCTTCAGCAGTGCCTCGAGCTCAGTATCATTAGCATTAAACAATCTTAAGCATATTTTGACAATTCACATTTTTCATTCAGGGAAATGTAATGCAATGCAGAATTTTGCTATCCTTCAGAAATATTCAGCTGACGTTATCTTAGAACGTAGTAGAATGGAATCATTAATGAAAATATGCTTGTAAGAATCTCAATACTTCATGATAAAATACAAAGCAGTCTAATCAATCTTGGCTTTTTGTTTTATTAATGAGACTGAAAGGGTTGTTGAAGAGAGTTGTTATTTTCCTTTTGAGATTTTTTTGAACTGCATTTGCTACAACTTGGTAAAATTTTAATAATGCTTCTCTTCAGGAGAATATGGCCTTTTCACACCTGGAAACCATTAAAAAATAAATGGCTTTAGAAGAATTGTAGGATTTTAATCAGTGCTAGGAATGGACTGCAGATAAAACTTAGCTATTCCTACAGTACTACGCCCAGAGACACACAGATCTCATCCTTGCCTTACTTTTTGCTAAAAGGTTGTGTCTTAACAACATTATCTAGGGTTGCAAGGCATACCAGGGGAGAAAGGAGATCCAGGTCCTCCAGGCTTCGACGTTCCTGGTCCTCCAGGTGACCAAGGAGCTCCAGGATACCCAGGACCCCCTGGTCTCCCAGGGCCTCAGGGTTCACCTGGACCACCTGGCCGGGATGGAATACCTGGATTTCCAGGTAAGTTCACATTTTTTTTACCTGTGGACAAAGACCAAACAGTAGTTACAGCTGGATGCTCTTTATGCTTAGGCATGCCAGCTTAATGAGCTTCAATGTTTATCCTATCCATTTAAAGTTGGATACATGTAACCATTACATCTCATACTTTTTAAAAAAAAAAAATTACAAAATTTGTTGCATTAAAATCCTTGTCACCTCTCCACTCTTCCCTGTAACTTGATCTGAAATATTTTCCATGTTATTCTGTTTCATCAGTTTCAAACGTGACTTTTATCATCATAGTTATGACACTTTTCTAATTTATTTTGTGATTATTTTTTTCTGGTCACTGCTACAATTTAGAAATAGAATTTGTTTAAAGGAAATAATTACAAATGCTATCAATTGGTTCCAACACATAGTTTTCAATATTAATTTCCTTATTCTATGTGTTAGACTACTCAGTTAAGATAGTCTGTTTCACCCTCTGGAACAGAAATCTCAAAAGTGAATCTTGAGAGTCTGTCTTCGGATAGAGGGGGCGATACAAAAGATACTAAAAGTAGTGTGTTCCTAATTATCTTTTTGGCTTTCAATAAATTCACATTTGCTTTCAAACAAATATTTATGTTTCAAACCAGGGAACTAAACTTATTGGAGGTATAAATATGCTTTCTACCAAAAAGAACAGTGCACTGCACATTTTCTCCCCAGGACTTAACTGTGGAAAATTTGGCACAATTTCCAAGTGTCATTTTGTCTGATTTAGATCTATACAAGAACTGAGTGCTTGTAATTCCCTTAAAACAGGCTTTATGTGCGTGTGCTGGTTAATAAATACTATATAGATGCAGGGAAGTAAAAGTTAGATACTTACAGGTTTTGAGTTCTTGTTCAGAATTACAATGGTGATTCAATGCGTTTAGGTGCCAAAGGCGAGATGGGCGTCATGGGAGCTCCTGGTCCTCCAGGGCCACCAGGAACTCCTGGAAGAAGTGGCCTGCCTGGCTTGAAAGGTAATTTTTGGTTTTTCTGCCCCTGAATACTATACAGAATGCTGTTTTCCATGTCCTGTGTGGAAAGAGGCTTTGTAATACTAACATCTAGATCTTCATTACTGGGATCTGCTTAGGTTATCATCTTTTAGCAGTGCTGGTGTTCAGAATTGCTTTGCAGTTTTAAGCCATAGCATTCAGTCACTCTTTTTTTAGTTGATGTCATGAAATGTTAGCTATTTTTAAAACATTACCTTTGGATTGATGGCACGGAAGTAGGGCAATATTTCTAAAGTATGTTGTAAAGTCTGCTTTAAGGAGCAGAAAGAAGAAAATCAGTAGCTTTAGGTTATGGAGTCATCCAGAATCAGCTCTATAGGTATCACAGAGAAACTATTCCATCTACATTTTCCCAACCCACTTGTTGGAGATGAATTTTGAAAGAGGCTGGTAGCAGAAAAACCCACTCATCTCCCGAGAACGAGGAGGCTGTGAATCCAAAGCTGCTGTAGCTGTTGCAACTCCTCTGTGCTAGTGGCAACAGTGCAGTGGGGCTCTGGGAACTCTCTCAACGTGGGTCATACAGACAGCTGCTTCCTCTGAGCTGGGCTGGCCAGAGCTGACAGACTGCAGCATACAGACATCCCCATGCAGTCCGCTCACTCAGCTTTGTTCCAGGGCTTAAGATGCTGTGGAGAACTTTGCATAAACTAACTGATCATTTAGTGAATTCCAACTTCATTAGTAAATCATGGACTCCCTGTATAAGAAAAAGCATTATAAATATATTAGCCTACCTAAGGATTGTATTTTTTTCCCTTTTCTTTTCTGTACCTACTGTAGGCAATACTGGATTACCTGGTCCACCAGGGCCTCCTGGACTGGTAGGACAGAAAGGCATCAAAGGTGAAGCAGGCCTGCCAGGTCCACCTGGAAAAGTTGATCCGAAACAGCTAGGAGCAAAAGGAGAAAAAGGCGAGCCAGGTGTTCCAGGTACAGAACTTTGCATGTGGATCTGGGGAGGTGGTTTGTCCTCTACAGGTAACAGTGACCTGTAACTGAGTCCATTATAGTTCGTTCTTTCTTACAGAAAAAAATAAACTCAGAATATGGAGGTGGCTTAAGGTTCTCTTATTTTAGGCTTTTTTTTTAAGTGCTTCTATGACCAAGTCACTCTGTATGGTTAGTTTGCAATGTCCTTGCTCATTAACTGTTACAATTATTTGGCATATGGCAATATTGTAACGGCACTAACGTGCTTTCAGCAGGATTACAATTCAGTCTTTGAGGTGTTATTCCTAAGCATGATGAGAGATAGTTGTCATGGCTGCTGTGCTGGCTGCATTCCTGCTGTCTCAACGCCCTTGGGCCTTTGCCTTGTAGGACGGAATTGCACAGATCATCTGCTCGTGCATCACCTCTAGATTCTCACTTTGGGTATCTCTGTAAGCTTACCCTCCCCTGAGCTAAATGTTATCCCTGTGTGTGCTGCTTCTTGGGAAGCTGGCAGCCTGGAAGGTTTTCTCAGTTCACTCGAGTCTGTTTTCTCTCTTTCTCACTTGCTTCTTCCCCCTCCTCCCTCTCCAAGGGTTCTGATGTCTCCTTTGAACTCTAATTTAGTCTTGAGAAGAGTAAAAATAGTCTACTCTAGAGAGAACCAGAATGCCTTTCTCTAGTGTTGGCCCAGCCATTATTGTGCTACTTTATCTATTGTATTAATTTCTGTGCAGCCTAGGTAGGATCCTAAGACACTTACCTTTTTTTGCTTTCTTTTTTTTCCCCTCTGTTAAGTAAGAGCTGGAGAGGGCAGATTTAACTATGCCTGCAGGGCAGCACGAAGTTATTGTATGGGATAATAACCACATAGAATTTGTAAAAATCTGCTAAAATACCTGCATTACTTTCTATAATATATCAGTCCCAAAGTACTTATGGTGTAGCAATGTAATTAAACATGTATAAAAATAATCTGGATGAATATAGAGAGGTTAGCCTGGAGTCTGCTCATCCAAAAAGACAGTTCTTTCTGAGTGAAGTATATTGCCATTAGTCATAAAGTTACTTTTTCCCTCTACTTACTTATATTGTTCCTGTTCTGCAGTAATTTTAAACTTTCCAGAAGCAATATTTTGTGTTCTGTGATACTTCACTTCGCTAAGGTAGGGGGAATTACATTTACTGAAGAAAAATCCCTATTTGGATTTTTATTCACTTATAGCTGCATCTGATCTCTTAAGGTAAAAGAAAACATACAGTAGTAACAATAGTAGTAATAAAAAAACCGTATCTTTTTCCTTTGAGGTATTCCTGGTTTATCAGGACAGAAAGGTTATCAAGGTCTCCCAGGTGACCCAGGCCCACCGGGACTTAGTGGCCCACCAGGTGTGCCAGGATTGCCAGGTGAGTAAATGAGGCCTCAGATGGACAGGTTTGATGTGTAAAAATTTGCATGTGTGTTTATCTCATGGGATTGGGATGTTAATCCAGGCATATCTAAGCAAAGCCTAGGGATTTACACTTAAAGCTACAGTGCAGTTTTGGGACATTTAAAATCATTATCCAAACAGCATTTGAGCTCTTTCCTTCAAACAGACCCAAAAGCCGTTTTAAGCTGGTCCCATCGAAGATTAGGATAGCTTTTCGGACGCCTGGAAAAGTGCTTGCTGCTTAAGCAAGCAACATGACTGTAGGATCTGCCAACAGGACTTGTGTGTTTCATATGTTTATTTCTTATATTGTTAGTCATTATACTCATACTTTGCAAATGGCCAAATGAATGTTTTGTAAAGGCTGTCTGGATGTCACATCTTTGCTTTAAAGAATTGCCAGGATCAAGGAAACAAATTCTGTTTTGCACTGCTTCTTCCTACAGCTATAACAATTTATCTGAAATCTTGAATCTTTGCTCGCTATGTCTAATGTAGGTCTTGCTCTAAATATCTTCTTGGGCTGGGGGAATTTTTTTAACTATCCAGGCTCAAACTAGTTTGAGCATTGTAGGTCACATTTAATTCTGTAATAGAAGCTATTGAATACCTATTGCAGATGAGAAATGTTCTGCAGAACAACTCACGAGAGACCAAGTCACACCAGTACTAAATTTTTTTCAGATGGTTACTAAAACATGGACTGAGATTTGACCCATTTCATTAGACTAATCTTCAAAACAAAGAAGAAGTTGCCCTGATCAAATCTTGACTCGTAACAAATGGAAGTTGTTTAATATTTCACTACAAATGGATGTGAAAAAGCATATAGGAGCAGTATGAGGCCTAAAGCAACTCCAAATCCATTGCCTTTGTAATTAGATGACAAGCATATTCATATGAGAATGCATGAATATCAGAAACTTTTAATTATTGCCATTAATCAACTAAAAACACAACTTTCCTAGGCGTCAAGGGAGACACAGGGCTTCCTGGGCAGCCAGGACCTCCAGGACCTCCAGGGTTAAAAGGTGCCATGGGAGAGATGGGCCTTCCAGGTTAGTTTCTGTGCTTGTATTTTACTTCATTTTTGCCAGTGTTTTCCTTTGCATAGTAGAAAGGTGGATCTCCTTGTGCACAGTATCTAATAACATATTTAAATGGCAATGCAGATGAGGAATACATAAAGCCCTACATACATTTTTGTTGAAATAGTACGTAAGAAGTTGGAAATACCCATTAAAAGAGAAAATGCAAATAGCAAATATATTGTAAATACATATTATTTTAAAGTTCTTATGGATCTAGAAGCAGAACGATCTACATTTTGTAACTTCCATACTTTTCTGGTTTCTCAGATTCCACTCTGTGAAAGTTTAGAAATAAGATCAGTCTGTAAACCCACCTGTGAGAAGACGGACATCAGACACAAGCAAAAGGGGAAGGCGAAAGTGAATTCCATTATTTAGAAAGATTGCTGAAACAAAAATTCCAGTTTCTGAGGATTCTAATATTAAATTGTGCCTAGATACTACAATGAGATACTTAATTTGTGTAAATTAAGAATAAAAAAAGAAAGCTTAGAGATGTCATGCAAAAAGCCATGAAAGATTTTTAGGTAATTGCTTTAATTTGTTTTTAAAAATAAAAACACATTAGGTATGCAAAGCCAGCCAGTCAGTTTGTTAGTCCCTTCTACTTAAGTTGCTGCAATTGAGTGATTTCTCTAAAGTGCTGCAGAAGTTTTATCTGTATTTATAAAGCTTGTATTTTGTCTTTTGGACAGGTCCCCCAGGGATTAAAGGCAGCCAAGGAATAACAGGACGTCCAGGGCAGCCTGGGCCTGCAGGATTTCCTGGATTGAAAGGGGAGAAAGGTGACCCTGGTCTTTCAGGCATCGGTATTCCTGGTCTCCCTGGACCAAAGGTACATTTACAAAATTCTTCAATAGAAAATTCCATGAAGAAATTAGATTCTGTGTTGTTTTTTTTTAACTATAACAATATATATTATGTATAACTGTAAATATGTGTATAAATATGTTAATAACAAGTAGGGTTGACTGGGGTTTGTTCTTTTCAGGTGGGAGCAAAAATTTCTAATTTTAAAGGTGAAAATATTTATATGTAATTTAAACTGGTTAAAGGAGAAGATTGTTTACCAGACCTTTCAAGTTGGGTTCAGTTAGTGGCCTAGTCTGCACTGTGACACCCACTGACATTTTGGTAGTTGGTAGGGATTTATACAATTAATATAATTGTTCCCATGTCTAATTATGTAGTTAATGCTAAAAAAAATTAAGACAATAGGCTTTTAAGAATAAATTACTAAGAAGGTGATATATCGTAAGTACTGCTGCTTAAAGTTTTTAAGTCTATATAAAACATTTGCACTGTCATTTACCTACATCATCCTTTCTGTCACCCACAAAAAAGTGACAAAAAGACCTACAGATATCTAGCAGGCTTCACTGATGCCTTATAGTTGATGTTGAGCAGCAATTAATTTAGCAAAAACATTGCATGATTAAGGCTCCACAGATTTCTTTTTTTCTTCTGCATTATTACGGGGTAAAAATCTGTCTCTTCTGAAAGAAGAGAGAACACTTTTTTCTTTAATATAGGCCAGTTCTGAGGAAAAGCTATGATACTCTCTATACAAAATCGTAGGGGAAAACTGTTAAAATCTTTGTAATTGCTATTTCCAATTAATTTTCTGTGCGAGATAGTTAACATTAACTGGATATAAGGTGAAATGTGCATAATATAATGGTGACCTTTTCGTGATGGTAAGATCTGGAACATGCAAGAACGGCTTACCCATCTTACAAAGACTGGGTTCTTTCTTCTGCTTACTGTTTTCTAGGGTGATATTGGTTTGCCTGGATACCCAGGTAGTCCAGGCAGTAAAGGTATAGCTGGAAATCCTGGTTTGCCTGGATTTCCAGGCAGTCCAGGTGCAAAAGGAGAACCGGGCCTTCCTGGATTCCCAGGTAATTCTGAACAGGTTTTTTTATTTTCCCTCTTGCTTATATTGGTATATACATCTAAACACGGGGGGGAATTGGTGGAGGGCTGCAGCTTCTTTCAAAGTTTCTAGCAAACTGCTGCTTTCTAAGCTTTGTGCTGTTGGAATTGTCACTACAAGAGTAAGTGTGTGAATGCATCAGTTAAGAGTGCCTTCTGAAATTCTTCATCTGCTCTGAGGGGATGCAGGAGTTGTGTTAGCTAATGCTCTCCACTCCCACAGTGTCTTGGGAGTAGCAGAAAGGACAGTTGTGCTAGTATGTTTTGTTTCTGTATGTTCTTTGCTTTATAATTCATCTCCTTGGTCAGCTGTAAATCTGCAAAATGAGCATAAATACAGTATCTTGATACAGTTAGCTCATTTGTTACTTAGAGCATCTCAGATTATAGCATTTCAAGATCTGCTGAAAAGCCAGTTTTGTGCTTAATTTGTTTGAAATGCCTGTACTTTACAGGAACACCAGGAATTCCAGGACCAAAAGGTATTGAGGGGCCTCCAGGTAATCCTGGCCTGCCTGGACCACCTGGGCCAGTAGGTAAGCATGAACAGTGCAGCAAAGGTCAGCTGCTTCTGTGGAAAACATAACACATGAAGCCACTTCCTTTCTTCTTATCTTTATACCATCATGAAAATGCATCTGTATGTATAGGGATGCTCAAACACCATTGCACACACTTAGTTCACTGAAATTAAACAGAAAAGAAAGAAGTTTTAACTTTCTCTTGACAGCTTGTGTCTGCTGTCGTGGTCATATCACTAGCTATTGAAACAAGAAGTTAACTCTTTCAGCATTTACCAGCTTTATTTATGTTAAGTACTTCAGTGGTCTGACCTGGTTTTATAGGAGCAAAATTCTAATTTATCCTAAAGGGGAGCGTTATATTATTTTTAGCAAACACTAACTGATTAAAAGGTCACAGGCCTAAAAGCCTTTTCTAAATTGTCAGGGGAGAGAGAGAGTGAGAGAGAGAAAGCTATTAATTTTAAGACTATACCCTTGTGAATTTGTTATTACATTGTCACACCTTCAGATTCAGATGGTGGGGAGGGCGGGGGAGGTTGCTTTTTTGTTTATTGCAGGTTAGGCATTACTGTGCCTAATGTGTTCTGTCTCCCTTTTAGGTGATACTGGTCGTCCTGGCCCTCCTGGTCCTTCAGGGGAGAAGGGACAGCCTGGTCGAGATGGTATCCCTGGACCAGCTGGTCAGAAGGGTGAACCAGGTTAGGTATCCTTCCTGTTTGTTTTCTCCTCTTCACTGTGCATTGTGATGCCCTGCTTTCTCTATTCTATTTTTCCTATATGGTAGTCTCAAGGAATCAGAGATTTAGATGAACTGCACTTTCATCGTTCTCGACCTTATATTCCTGTTCCTGGAGACCTGAAAGCTAAATGTTCATTATTAACTGAATCTGTTCCTTTTCAGGTCTACCAGGTTTTGGGCGCCCAGGACCTCCAGGACTCCCAGGATTGTCAGGTAAAGTTTCTCTGTTGTTCTTCATTTAAAAGGTTGAATGTAAAATATATCTATACACCAAAAAAGAAGGGCATGTTGTATGTTCTGCAACAAATGAATGCCATAGCAACAACTAAAATAACATATTTTTTTTTTTCTCAGCAGACTGTTTTCAATTAACCACAGTAATAAAGACACTCATTACTGACTGCTGAATTTTGTAAATTAGCAATTACGCAGACAGAATAAATCCACACAGGATAATAGTCTACTGCATTGTGTGAAACTTTGCTGATTTGTCTCGGTAAATAAAGCATTCACACAACAGATGACAAATGAAGTTGCTTTTGAAAATACAGCAAGCAGCTATATTTTCAAAGCAGCTTCATTTGTGAGAGAAGAAATGGCTCTGCAAATTGACGTGGACTTTTTTGCATGTCAATTTGTAACAGTATTCATAAACACGGCTGTTTGGTTTTACAGGGCAAAAAGGAGAACTGGGCTTACCTGGCCCACCGGGGCCCCCTGGACTTCCAGGTCTGAAGGGAGAACCAGGTTTCCAAGGATTCCCTGGTCTACAGGGTCCACCAGGTCCCCCAGGATTACCAGGGCCACCTCTGGAAGGTCCTAAAGGTAGCCCTGGCCCACCAGGTGTTCCAGGAAGGCCAGGTAAGAGCATGATCCATACCTATCAACATCTGCCAGTACTTTCATATTTTGCTGGTAGGTTATCAGCCTTTAAACTTTCTCAGTTCATTTGGGATGGAGAAGTTCAAGCCTCATGGCAGAGGTCTTAATGTTTGTGGGCAACCAGAGGATTTTGTTGCCAAAAGCAACAGTATCTAAAAATAAACCAGCCTCAGTTTCCATTAATTTCTGATACCTGGCAGCAAAAATCTAACGCGTTAATAAACGGGAGACTCTCCGCATGCTGTCACAGTAATCATCTAGCGAGCACGATACCGACTTTTGAACACCTGATACCTTTGCAGTATTGTCACCTGATCAGCAAACGTCATCGCGCACAAAAAACCAAAAGTAACAAACCCATCATTTTAAGAGTCATGAAAATCAAATTCACGCTAGCATCACAGCATGATCAAATTGGATAGCTGCCTCCTCATCTTCGTGTCATGTAACATAAGTCATTGCTCCATTGCGTCACGTGGCTCCCATGGACTCAGTGCACCATCATGCCGTTTTCATCTTTCCATTCCATGTTTGCATTTTGTTCCTGCACCAACTAATCCTGGGAATGAAAAAAACACTATACTGAGTTAACATTGCTGAGCAACTCCCTGGCAGGTATTAGAATTTGATTTATATTTTGTGTTATAGAATGTTTATTTGCGTTTAGATACTGCTCTTGAAAAATCAAACCTTAATGAACTTGTCACAGCTCTGGCCCAAGCTTATTGCTGTATCTTGAGTCCAAAAGTACTTTTACCACCAATAAGACTCATCTCACTTAACATGCTTGATATTGCCCTTCAAGGAGACTACTTTCAAACCAAGCTATTGGTTGATTACAGTTTTTTTTCTTTGCATATTAATGCAGAAGTAACATTTTTGTTTATTGCCCTCAAACTCTGACCTCAGATTTTTCTGTTATTCGGAGATTTGTTTGGGTAAAGGTAGTTTTGAGTTAGTACATTTGCAAAATAGCTGCTACACATATATTGTTCATTTTTGGGTATCAAGGGAGAGTTTAGTTTTGTAGTACACACTTGGAAAGATTTTAAGATTCACTTTTTCCTCATGCTTGCTTCTGATATAGGAGGAGGCAATCCCACTGAAAATCATTTTTAAAATGGAATTTTATGAAAATATTTTCACTAGAACTGGAATTGAGTAATATTTGATTATTCTCAATGGCAGTATGAGCTTTTCTCTTGTGCAGAGTAGGCTATAAACTCACCTGTCCTAACTGTGCATTTAAAAAATGAGTCATTATAAACAACAGTTGGTTTTAATTTATAACACCTTAAAACTGGGGTGGTGTTTGCCAGTATAATGAGGTTTTCTTTTAGTCCTAGTAAAAATACTTGAATTGTGTTGTATCCTAAACCTGCTTTTTATGTGACTGGTGTGGAACAACCCAGTGGTTAATAATGCACAGCTAGTCACAATTTCTTCCTGGTTTTCTATTTGGTTAGTGGAAGAAGTGCATGCCTTCCCCCTGTCTCCTGGAGGAACTTACTCCATGCTGTGCCCCAGGGGCTCTAACCAGTCAGTGGAGCATCCCTGCAGCAAGTTGGTAGTCCTAATTTGCTATCCACTTTTCGTGTGGCCTTGTTCTCTTCTGCCTAGTTGCTCACTGGCAGGTAGGAGTATGGGACAAGTAATCCCAGCTCTGCTCACTGTGGTTAGAGTTGCAGCTGGGGCAAGTGGGAGAAGGAGTGAAGGGATAAGAGATGGTGGGATGCTGGACTTGGGCTTGTAATTTAACTGTGCCCAAATAAAGGCCTAAGACATCCTAGATGTCAAGATCTTCTAAAGATCTTTTTTCTGTATGTAGAGTGGTACAGCAATTAAAATTTTGGCACAGGAGGCTGATTGGTCCGTAAGAGTATAGGCTTTCATTTTTAAAAGATTCTTATGCAGAGGATATCTCCAAGCCCTAAAAAAAAAGTAAACCAGCTAAGCAGCTCTTGATGTGTAATAAAACTACCAACTGAGATTCTGTGCTGTGCTGTGGCATTGGTGTTTTTATGAAACTTCTCATCCTGTTCACACTTCTCGCTATAAATCAGGTGCTTACTGACTCTAACCAGCTGGGGAGGTAGGGGTGGTGGGACTCATTTTGTGCAGTTTTATGAGCATTGGCAGGGGAAAACAACCAGTGAGGTTCTGCTCAGCAATGTGTTCTCTCTCTCTCTCTCTCTCTCTTTCTCTTACTTCCATTTTTGTTGCATGCAATGTATAAAGTGAAGCATTTGTTTTGCTCAGTTACGCGTGAACTAATGTGGATAAACCAAACTATTATTGCAGTTCTGGTACAATCAGCACTCCAGCCTTTTGTTTCAAGTGATAACAGTCTATTGTTGGAACGCTGATTTTGTAACTTTTCAACATAAGGCAGTTAGTCATAAAAGCAGCTGTGTGGCTGTCAAATTACCCCCCTTCTAGGGACATAAATAAAACCAGAAGCTCTGTGCATATACTGTTTGTTGCTGACTTCTGGGTGTATTCTAAGATTCGTAAAAGTGATGAAATCAAACATGATGTAGCTCTCTGACTTCACTTGGGTTGCCCCTAAAACAAACATTGATAGATGGTGTTGGGACAGATTTATTAATTGATTTACTAATTAAGCCAATTTCCAGGGCAACACAACATTACTGTTACTCCACGTGTCTATTTTCATTGCTATGAATAATAATAGTTTGGTGTTTTGCATACTGTATGTAAAGGAATATTGAGCTAAATCTAAAATTAAAGGTTTAGTTGAATATGTTAGCTCGTTGGTATTTCTAACAATTTTGATGTTTTTCCCCTTGTTCTAATGATGACCTTGGTGACCTCTGACCCCCTACTCCCAGGTCCCTCAGGTTAGCCCCTTAACTCCAAAATAATAACTTTGCATGAAAATGAATGTATATACTTTTGTAGTGTCTAAGTGTAGATATGCTGAGTCATTTTTCAGACATTTCTTTCAATTTGTGGTAGAAAAGGAAAGAAAAGCTCAGAGTTGGCTTTCAGACTCTGCCTCGATGTTGTTGTAGGACTGACACTGGAAGAACATAGTGTTGCTCTCTCCCCATGGTGGAAGATCATGTGGGTCCAGGTTTGCAAGGCTTTTGTAAAGTGTCCCCAACTGTGAAACTTCTTTTAGCATATTTATTCTCAGTGCAGTCGAAAACAATGGTTTTCACCTTTTTTTAAAAAGCATATTGCACTGTCCTCCCGTGTCTTTGCTGTATAATTGTGTTTTTTGAAGCTTGGGCAAATGATAGTATTCATTTTTGTAACACCTGGTACTGTTGATTTTGGACACTCTGAAGTGACTTAAATAAATAGATGCTTCTCTTATACCAACAGTGTCCGTAGGAAAACTTATACAGAGCAACAGTGATGCTTTACATTCCCAACTTAGAGCACTGTAACTTTCCAGTGCAGAGAAATCCTTATTTCCATTGTTTTGCTTCACCAGCACATTTAGAGGAAATGAGGAAAGCTCTTCCTTTAACATGTCTTTAATGAAAATGAACATACAGCCCTCCCCTCCCTAATGCTAGGGCAGTGGAACAGGATTGGAAAGAGCACGGACATTTTCACAACCTTATTGTAATTTTAGCATATCAGCATGTAGCACAAGCCAGCTCTTGGGAAGATTTTTAACATCTGTGTCTAGATTGAAAATGACTTGGTATATCTATTGAACAATGATGATGTCTTTAGGTTTTGCTATGATGACTCTCAGGAAGCAAGGAACTGTCATCAAAATTCAATGAAGGGATACATTTCAGCTCTTAGTGTGCTGTCCTAAGCACTGTGAGGTGGCAAATGTGGTAGCCCCTGATGTTTGAATCCTAGCTTTACACACTTGTGTAAAAAAATGAATGTGGCTTTACCTTTTAATTAAACTGTGGTCACACAAGCAGCGACCACAATTTCAGAGGGCTACCGTGATGGGTATGCTGAGAGGAACTTACCAATTGCTTCATGTTTAGTTCCACCCTGTGACTGTGTCCAGCCAGAATTCAACAATCAACAAGTTAGGACAGATTTATAAATCATAGCAAAACTTAACAGTGAAATATACTTTACTTAACAGTAACAATGAAATGTCCATGTCATTATTTTTAACAACTGTATTACAGTTAGTATTTAAAATAATTTACCAAATACGTAAGAAATAGTGCATTGAGATAAACCTGACATGTATTTATTGTAGTTTTTAGTTGCAAATTGCATGGTGGTATGTTGATATACTGAAATCATTTCACTGACATGAAAAATTCAAGTGGCACGGGAACTAAAATATGTATTAATTCAGGAGCATGGTAGGGACAACCATCTTACCTTTTGAAAGAGGACATTTGAATGATTC
The DNA here is from genome assembly GCF_013368605.1 of Nyctibius grandis. Taxonomy (NCBI): domain Eukaryota; kingdom Metazoa; phylum Chordata; class Aves; order Nyctibiiformes; family Nyctibiidae; genus Nyctibius; species Nyctibius grandis. Next base: position 18,350,923 of record NC_090670.1, read on the forward strand.
TCCTAAGGCTGTTATCATATGCTGTTCTCCATAATAACCTTAAACAGGTTTAATAATAAATAAGCTTAAAATTAGCATCTTGAGGTATTTTTATCAAGAAAATATGCCAACAGTAGAGACAACAAATTCTAGATTTGTAAGATCTGCTGTATTTTTGCTTATAGCATTTGCAGCCCTTTTGATCCATGTCAGTCCTGCTTACTGTTTTGAAGAGGGTGTAAGCCTACTTTTCAGCTCTAGAATTGTATTCACAGATAGTTGAGGCTCATACCTGACTAGTGGTGATCAGTCATTCCGTTAATCGCACTTTCCCCACTGCTCAAAGCAGAATTTTGCTCAAGAGTAAGTTGTTGTTCACAATTTACCTGCATATTTGCCAAGCTCCAGGCCCTGCGATGTTGAATATTGTCAGTGAAATGGTTACGTAGTCCAAACCCCACTGTGAGTAGGACTAACCAGTCACAGGCCTCAGCTGTAATGTTAGAGCAATAACACGTTCTTTAGTAAAGCTTTAAGTTTGCTGTTAAATAAAGTGTCACATTAGTCTTAGTAGAGCCTAGTCACCAGAATAACTTGTATCTGAAAATACATATCGCTGTGTATTCATGTATGGTTTTAGGCATGCATGTGGATTATATTGTAAATACAAAATATGCTGGTGAAATGGGTTGTTGTGTAGTGTATATGCTGTCATCTGTACTATTTCTAACTAGTAATCTTGTTTTGTACTGTGTGATGTCTGACCCTTCTAACATCGATCATTGGGCTTTGGTGAACTCTGATCCTTCCAGGTCCTCCAGGTTAGACTCTTAACTCGGTCAATTTATTTTACTGCGTTGCACTTGATGTAAGAGAAACGGATGTTTTCCTGTAATTCTGTGATTATCTTTTTAAGGACTATGGTTACCCTGCAGATCATATGTGTTTGATTAGCATGCCTCAGATGGTAACCTGTTATTATTTTGCATGTGTACAGTACTAGACCAGTATAAAAGAGCAAAATGAACACAAAAAATCCTTGCATGATGGGATGTTTTGTGTAGCTGAAACCGCTACAGGATATGTGTGAAAATCTGGTACAAAATCACTGTTGATTTTAAAAAGAAAAATTTTTGGAAGGAATTCTATACTCAGATTTGCATGCAGAACTACAGCTCATCAAATTTATCCACTGAATATAGACTATGAGGATGTCAAACGAGATGTTAAATCATTCAAGGTTGCAGAAGAATTGAAAATCCAGCACACTGATAAATGTTATTACATTTGCTGTACTACAGGGGAGAATGTCATAGCACTGTCCTGCAAAGAGATCCCTGTGTTAATCCAGTTATGAGATCTAACTTGTAAAATGTTATTAGCTGTTGCTGCACTTGCATAGAGTTTGTTTTGCCACAAATCAACATCTATAACCCTCTATTTAGATGGTGTCATAAAGGTGGGGGCCTCATCCTTCAGTTCTCCAAATACCTAAGTTTCATTTAAATCCACTGCTTTGCTTTGGGTTAATGTGGCTGTAACAAAGGAAAAATATTTAAAGACCAGCTGAGTTCCTCTATTGGATTTACACAGCGTAATTCTACTATAGACAAATCAGTTGGACAGAGAGTCATTCAACACAAGGGAGCTTCTGCAACTCGGATTAGTATTCAGGCAAGGCAGAATGATGGGCTTCCTGCTGCCCAGCAGTCAGTAGACAGCATATACCGGGCTCCTCAATAGGTATGTAAAATCCTAAGAGCAAAAAAGCAGCAGCGTTTTACATTGTTGAGACTGGCTTTCAAAAGGAATTCAGTCTGTTAAGACAGCACTTAGGAGATGGTGAATGTAATGCAGGTCAGCAGAGGGGATATTTGTACCATCTAATTTTGGGTTTCTTGGCTCCTACTAAAGGCACCGGTCTGGTCACTGGTAAGCTTCTAACGCAGGTGAGTTGCTCTGCCTTCTGGAAAGACCTGCTTCTCTTCATCAGCTAGATAAGGAGCCTTGGTTCCCGATTTGGGTAGTGCAAATAATCCCTCTATTCGTTTTCCTTTTAGTTTATCCTGAATTCAGCACTGAAATAGAGCTGGGAAGTCAAGCCAAAATATCTTTAATTTTTTTTTTTTTACGCTGAAGGCACAAACTTGGGGAGAATGGTTGACATGTACTGATATATGCGTATCTGTTCTGCAATGTTAAGGTCCACCAGGCCCAGAAGGTCCACGAGGGCCACCAGGCAATGGAGGACTTAAAGGGGAAAAGGGCAACCCGGGTCCACCTGGCCCACCTGGCCTGCCTGGTCAAAAGGGAGATCAAGGACCAACTGGACGCCAGGTAGGACAAGAAATGAGTTTTCCTCCTAGTTTATTTTTAAATGCAATAAAAATGGAGTATATTTGCGTGGAATATGCAGTTTATCATAGTAAAATAAAAGCCAAAATGTGGTAGCTAACATCCTGTCTTGTAGCAAGTAAGAGGGTCTGTTCCTTAATTAACCCCCAAGATCTGGGCAGGATGTCCCCCATTATATTCCCATGGGAGCTGGAGCTGTCAATGCACGCTTTGTGTTACAGCACTCTCTGAGAGCACCAGCATGCATGGCCTCAGCCCTTCAAAGCACTAGTTCACAGACCCAATGTCTGCTTATTTGACCCCCAGCCACCTTTGCTGTCTCTTTTTTTTCTGAAACTGCTGAGTGAATAACGTGAAGCTGTTCTGTTCAGGGGGATCCTGGTCGTCCAGGTCTGAATGGAATGAAGGGTGACCCCGGGGTTCCAGGCGTGCCAGGATTCCCAGGTATTTAACTAGTATTTCAAGTGAAAACCTCCAGACACAGTAACAGCCCCTCAGGGAGGAAAGAAGCCTGATTTTGGCCATTCCTGCAGTAGATTTTGGAAGACAGCATGCTCTTTCACTGTGTAACTGTGTGAATTTGATGTTTCAGGTATGAAGGGTCCCACTGGACCTGCAGGACCTGCTGGCCTCACAGGCACTCAAGGACTGCCAGGCCCACCAGGTAGGAGTCCCGGGTAGCGTTATTGTCACTTTTGCTCTCTGCCAGTAGAATTTGCTACACAGATGTAGGACTGGGTTGGTCTCAGCCAGCAATGAAAGTAGGTAAGTGAGCAACAGCTTAAACACAGTTCCAGGCTATACTTTTCAGCCCTAGAAGTAATCCTAACTTATTTTATACTCTGTACCCAGTCTACATGGATTAACCCCTGCAAGAGCTGTCCTTTGGCGGGGGTCACCAAGAGCACTTTTTTGCCTTACACTTACTCCTTGCATTGATAGAGCTCTTGGCTTCTGACTTTGCCATAAGAAATAACAGAAACTGTTTCCAATGCTGTCTCCCACCTTGGTTTATCTAATACTAAGCTGCTTTCTCTCAGGTCCGCCAGGTTTACCAGGTACCATTGGACGAAGCATTGTTGTCAAAGGTGATCCTGGTCCCCCGGGTCCTCCAGGACAGCCTGGGTCGAAAGGGCCACCTGGATTGCCAGGGCCACATGGATTGCCAGGTATGATCTTAGGTGGCTGCAGAGAAAATGACTAAGTGGTATAGCTGACTGGAGGTTGCAATGCGAGTCACTTGGCATAGGCTGCAGAGCCAAGTTACCAAATGCAGCAAGAGGCAATAGATAAATGCAGGGTTCTACCATATACGTCTGGTTTCATGGTCTGTTCTTGTCTAATGTATCATGAAGAAACAAACGATGAGTCCCAGACAACATAGAGATTTCTGTAGTGAGATTTCAAGAGCTTTTATTTCAGTTATGCATTTGTCTATTCTAGGTCCAATTGGTCTTCCTGGTGATCCAGGGCGAGATGGACTACCTGGTTTTGATGGTCCAGCAGGACGTAAAGGAGAGAGAGGTCTTCCAGGCCAACCAGGTACAGTGTTTATCCTTTGAGGACCCAGTGGAAAAAGAGATGCTCCCTTTTGCGAGTGCAGGCTAATACTGGGAAGTGAGATCTTTGTCTCATGGGAATAATAATAAAATCATAATTTTAGGATTTTCTTAATGCAAAAATATTACAAGTAGCTGAGCTTTGGTTTGGAATATTCTTGGAACTAACACATTGCCGGTCATTGCTGAATAATATTGTAGAGCGCTTTATCTCAAGCTTAATGGCATCGCCTTTGCAGCACAGATGATGAAGATAGTAAGAAACAGAAGACAGAGATTAGTAAAATAATTTTACTTCTGCAAGGAAATCATGAATGGGGAAAACCAGACTTCATAAAGGAAAGAATTTCACCAAAGGCAGAGGTCAGGCTACCATGCAGCTATTGCTTAGAATTACTGAATTGTGATTTGAGAAAAGAAATCAGACTAGGCACTGGGACAATTTTCTAAAGAAGATAATACATATTAAGTAGCTATATATTGCCACTTGTGAGAAGAAGTATTAGAATTTAAACAGTTAAAACAGTACAAAAATCCATAATGCCTTTTTTCCTTTTTCTCTGAGTAGCTCTATGAAATTTGTTAGCATTATTTTAGTGAAAAACTGTAAATAAGAATGACTGTGGAATAACATAGTCTAAGTATTTGTAGTTATAGTTCCTGATATTTTTGCTGCTCAAGAACAAATGCCTTTTCTGACACCTTTCTCAGTCATATGACTCACTCTTGCTCTCCTTCAAGGATGTTCTAGCCTATTTCCACTTTTTGTAACCTACTCCAAAACTGACTGCAGCTTTTCTATTAATTTTGGTGGGCTTTGGCTCAGGTGTTATAGCATGCCCTAGAGCGAGACTTGCTTCGTTTTCTGGCTCTGCCATTTATTTTGTGATCTTGAGCAAGATGTTTCAACATTATCTTATTAAGTTGCATACACAGATTAATATGGTTTGCAATTAGGAAGCTGATTTGGACTCATTCCAGTGGCTGTTATGTCCACTGCAGTTGTTATCTTAGTGCCTCACAGCTCTGAACATATTTACCTTCACAATATCCCTACAACACAGGGAAGTTGCACTGTTATTTTATAACTAGCTATGACAGCCTCAGTGATTTAACCAAGCTTACATGAAAAAATAATTTGAGGAAGACAGTGTTAGCAGATACCAGGTACCCAACTCACAAGCACCTTAACCCCAAGACCATGCTGCCTTTTGGAGCTACATTAGTCCTAAAAGAGCAAGAAGTGGTGTTAATAAATACTGTGTGTTGTGTTTATCTCATGTGAACAGGTTCACGAGGAATACAGGGACCTCCTGGTCCTGATGGCTTACAAGGCCCACCCGGTCCTCCTGGAACAGCTTCTGTTGCTCATGGATTCCTTATAACTCGGCACAGCCAGACCAGGGATACGCCACTATGTCCACAAGGAACATCAAGAATATATGATGGATTCTCTCTTCTATATGTGCAAGGAAATGAGAGAGCACATGGCCAGGATTTGGGTGAGATATTCTGTATGCTCTGTCTTTAAGGGGAAAGAGGTTGTAGCTGCTGCTTCAAATGCTCTGGTTCTCCGAAGATATGACAGTCTTGGAGATTTCTTAGATGAGGATGGCGATTGCATACCAAGATCTGCTACCTCCAGACGTTGCACATTATAATTCCGGATGAAAGAATGTAAACCAAACCTGAGAAGTTAAGTTTTTCCTGCATGTGACAATTTGATAGCGCATGCTGTGCACTCAGAGGTGGAGAGGAAAAACACACAATTACTGTTCTCAAAGAATTGCTATAAAAAGCAATGAAGTGAAAACGTTGCTGTCACATTTTATGTATCTTACTCTGTAGGTACTGCTGGGAGCTGTCTTAGACGTTTCAGCACCATGCCCTTCATGTTCTGCAACATCAACAACGTTTGTAACTTTGCATCAAGGAATGACTATTCCTACTGGCTATCAACTCCAGAGCCAATGCCTATGAGCATGGAGCCACTGACTGGGCAAAGCATCCAGCCATTCATTAGCCGGTGAGACGAAGCAGGCTATCAGGTCTCTCTTTTAATATCTGGATAAATAGCCCATCTTATCCATGTATTTCCAATGTGCAGGTTGGTTATTAGGAGATGAATCTGTCACGTTTTGCTCTGGGAAATACTAGGAAAACAGCTTATTTTATTCATTGTCTTAAAAGGTCTGTCTACGTGCAGCAGTGATAATTAGAGGCTGAAAGGCTCTAAGAGCTCTCCTCGACTGAGGAAGCAGTGCAAGATCGCCATGGACAGGAAAGAGAACATGAGAACCATTAGCTCTAGGATTAGGGCATTCACTTGGGGACTTTGAGCTTCCAGTTTTTGTTTCAGGAACTGCCTCAGTATTTTACCCATCGGTTGTTAGTGGAAATACAGACAGATTTTGCACTCCAAAATACTGTCTTATTGCAGTTATGAAATATGTGAGAAGTGGAAGTCTAGATTAGTAGGACAGCCTCTCACAGGCTAGTTTTCCTCCCTTTCTCTGTGTAAGAATTATTAATAAAACATACTCCTATTATATTTTAATATCATGTGTTTCTCTGATACTTCCCCTGTGTCCAGATGTGTTGTGTGTGAAGCTCCTGCTATGGTGATAGCTGTCCACAGTCAGACCATTCAGATTCCTTCATGTCCTCCAGGCTGGGACTCCCTTTGGATTGGTTACTCTTTCATGATGGTAAGAACTGCCTCCTACTCCCGAAGTGGCTCGTTACCCACTTGTGTCCTCAACTAGCTGCTTTAGGACTTGTTAAAAACTACAGTGGTTGTCATTCAAAAGCCTTTACCTTCAACTACTAAGCATGGTAGTCAAGGTTAACAGTGACTTTCCAGTACACAGAGCCCAGTGTAACTGATATGTATGGGGGTGTCTGACACCGCATTATCTCAACCAAGAATGAACAGTGGCTCTTTTAGTAGTTGAATGCTGTGCTATTTAATTTTTAGCACCTACTGTAAGATTGTTGTTTGTGTGGTTTTTTCCTCCACCCCTACACCAGCACACTAGTGCTGGAGCAGAGGGCTCTGGACAGGCCTTGGCATCGCCTGGATCCTGTTTGGAAGAATTCCGCTCAGCTCCGTTTATTGAATGCCATGGTCGTGGCACGTGTAATTACTATGCCAATTCATATAGTTTCTGGCTGGCAACTGTAGAGGTGTCAGAAATGTTCAGGTAAGAAAACCTGTTTCTCATATATTGCTTTATTCCAGAATGAAAGCTTTGGAAACCGAATTTATTCTGAAGATCAAAAGAGATTTGTTTACAGGGGTATAGGGAAATAATTTAGTTTGTTTTCCCCTCATAACCAGTTTTTCAAGTGTTTCCTTGGTAAGCCTTTAGTATTATGTAAAAACTTGCTAGGGCACATTCTGTTTTGCAAGGATTTGGATTCTCTTTATGTCAATTCTTATTCACATTTAGTAGTACTTTCTCTGAAAGTAGTCCCACTGTAGTTACTGTATTTGGAGCCTAAAAGATTGATTTTGTTGGGATTTTTTTCTTGCCAGGCCTTTCAATAGAGTCAAATATTTGAAAAGGTAGTTCACAGACATACAAGGGGGACAGGTATGAAGGGCAAGATCAACTGTACTTAAACCTTTTAAGGCAGATGTTCATATAATCTGTTTTTAAAAGTCTTGTGTGAAGAAGGTTTCATATCCTCCCCGGCAAGCACTTTTTCCAGTGCTTTGTAGAAGAATTAGGATGACATTTTGGCAGCAAGGAAGCCAATGGACATGCTGTCCTCACTTCTCTGCAGTCAGCATTTCAGCTGGAGTCTCTCAGCTCCTCAAACTTTTTCCCTTTCAACTTGAGTAGCAAAGTCATTTTTTTCTTTGAACAATCAACTCCTTCCATAGAATAAATTGCTACTGCCCTGTTTGTGTACTGATACAAAACTCGTAAACATTCCCAATGCCACCAAATTGAAAAATGTAGCTTTGTGGTACAGGGCTGGCAATGTGCACTGTGTTACATAGCAGTAGTGGCCCCTAAGTTGGTTTTGTGTAACACCTACAACCGTGATACTTAATGTGCATTGAATAGTCATCACTCTGAGTTTTCAGGGTGGCTGATCAGTGGTAATTCATTGGTAGTTCACTAGTGAAAACTGCCTACTAACAACTACCACCCACCTTTGAGCTGTCTGTATCTACTCTTTTCTCTCTTCCATACACACAACTTCCTTCTTAATTATATTTTTTTTAAAAGACTTAAGAATTGGACTTGCTCTGTGTACACGCATATTGTACAAGTATCTTATATTAATCTTCCTACCTCCCTACCCTTTCAGAGAATAAATCAATAATTTGGTAAAGCCATCACTTAACTACAAATCTCACTGTAGCAGTATTTTTTATGGGTTGTTAAAGTACCCTTCAACTGAGAAACCCAAAGGCTACAAACAAGGACTCCAGGAATACTGTCTCAAATGTACAAAATTCACCTTCCACTCGCTTTGGTATTTGTGCTACATCATATGCTAGACTGAAGTAGGTGATGAGCACGCCTTGTGCATACTGAGACACGGGACAAAACTGAGCATCTGTCACCTGGTGTTGAAGACATACAGAAAGATGTCTCTTAAAGAAAACTCTCAAACACAGGACTAATTCCCCTCTTACATACTTAAGTGTTATCTTAAACTGTGAATTAAGTAGATGTTTAAAGGAACAGTTCTGTAAACAAAGAAAAAGCTAACCTCACCTTCCCTTTGTGTCTATCAACCAGTAAACCTCAGTCAGAGACACTGAAAGCTGGAGACTTGAGGACGCGTATTAGTCGTTGTCAAGTTTGCATGAAGAAGACGTAACGTCTTGGAGAATGTTTTATAAAACAGTTGAAAATTCCTAAGATGCACTGTCTTCCAGCTGCAACAATGGTGCTACTGTGCAGAAAGAAAAAACAAACCCAAACTGTTTTAACCATGCAAAGTCAAGTGTACCTCACTCGTGCCAAACTAAGGGTTGTTTGGTACATATTTGACAACAGGACTAAGATGAAAGAATTGACCTCTTGGAAACAGAAAAGAACACTTGAGGTTCACAAAGGATCAGAAGATGAAATTTTTCATTTCTCTCCCTGTACCAAAACGGCACCTTTTTGATCAACCAAGAGAATAAAGAAAAACACGACGCACTGAGTACATTTAAAATAACAAGACTGCAGTTTTGAAAAACATTTTTCATGGTGCTACTAACCCTACTGTATCCCAGGTTTTTAATATGAAATTTTAAGCTTATTTCTCTTTGTAAGTAATGAAATGTGTATATTGTGTAAACACCTTTTTAGCTGAAACTTCAGTCATTTAGAAACAAACCAGACTCTGATATAAAAAGGCTTATGTCTAAAATTAAAACACAGCAGTATTTTATTATGAAACTTGTGGTACAGAGAGAATTTACCCCTCTTATGCCAACTTCTTCATTTAATATTTCATTTCCTTCCTCAGTTGCCAACCTGCTATATTTGGGGAATGCACAATTATTCTGAAGGCATTTTCATCAGGGTTTTACATGTTGTACACCATGCTATCAGCAGTTTTATTTCTGCTTAGAAATCCCAATCCATCTGAAAAGGGGTTGTTTTGTATCTTGTGAAAATATGTGAAGTTATTAGCCATATTCTATATCCTTCTTTTCTGAATAAAAGTCACATTCACATTTTAGGTAATCAGCTTGGTTTAACAAAACCTGTTCCTTGGGAATATCCAGTTACCAAAGCATTTAAGATTATGCTTACATGAAACCTCTCCTCTAAGTGGTGTCATGCATTTTATCCAAAATAGTGTACACGCTAAGAAACCTGCTGAATAAAATAAAGCATAAGCTGGTGGAAACTTTCTTATTTACAAATTAAATCTTTTAATCTTATGTGAATTTATATACACCCACAATGTATTTACAGTAGACAGCAACTCTTGTGTATGTATAGTTCACATAAGGCCTTGAAAGATGGTGCATGCAGCCTTTCTGATGTCATTTTGTAAGAATCCTACTGTGTATGTCTTAAGAGTCTCACTACTTGTGCAATAGCTGAAAAGTGATCACTTTTTTGTATGCATGACTGTTCAGCCTCTCTGGTCAGCGCTGTTTCATTTACCCTTACGTACAAACAGAGCTCCCTGACAAAGCAAGACTATTTTTCAAGGGATGATACTTTAATATTTGTATATTGCCACCTCAACTATCAATACAACTTAACTTGTGAATTAACGTACTGCTATATACAGGTGAAGTGTATTTGTTTATTGACTACTGTTAAGTAATTTATCTGCTAATGGCTATTCCTTCTTACCTTTCAGTTACCGTTGTAAACACGGAGCATCAGAAATCTCCTTGTTTTATGCACATTTGACAAAAGACATAGGACTGGTGACTGACCAGGTGGCAGTGATTTATACAGTGAAATTGGTGCTGATTTCAAAAGCTTTCAACTAAGTATGAAACTGAAGTTCTTTAGTTTAAAATGCAAAATATTAATAGCTTTGTCTTTTTTCAATTAGCTGCAGTTATATATGTTGGTAGAGAGTGGGCAATTCAGCAATGTGCATCCTTCAACTCATTTTATTTTGGTTTGCTGATGCATATAGAAATAAACTGAACCTGCTGCTACCTCCAAGTCAAGAACTTGTTACCAAAGCTGACATAAAATAGTAAGTCTCTTCTTGTAAACACAAACCCTTATCTTACTGCTAGCTCCTCAGAAGTCTCAAATGAACATAGCAGCCTATCCCTAGCCCCAAAAAAGCAGAAAAACAGATGCTAAGGTCAAGGAGCTCCTGGAGGAAAGAGCTCTCCCAGCCTTCCCTACCAACACTACCTGTCTTGCACTCACCAACAAGAAGTGTTTGTATATGGGGACCTGGGAGAGGGCAGAACATGTTTGTTCTAGTAGTGCATCTTTCGAAGATTTGGGCTCCTCCTGCAGCATGTAAAACAAAGCCCACTGAATTGAAAAGACAGGAGATACCATTCCAAGCTGAGGTAGATGGCACCCAGAACAGCTAGTCTTGTGGCAGCTTTAGGTCCCAGATCTGTGAGATGATCACAGAAAATGAAAATATGTAAAGTAGCTACATTTCTGACAGATACATTCTCTGTTCTGTTCCTGCAGCTCTCATCCTGACCTGGAGAACAGCCCTGAACCTTAATCAGCTTCAGGCTGAGATTTCTGAATGGGCTAATTTTTATTAAGTGGTCTAGAGAGGAAGGAACATCTTTTAACTAAGACATGCAGCAGCGATTCAAGAGATGTTGGTTTAATTCCCACCACACATTCTGTGCCTTAGAGCAGGTAAATCACTTGACCTGGGTTGGATGGGAGTTACTGATCTATAAAAGAAAGCATGGTTATTATTTTCTCCTACTTCTTCTTGACTGCTTAGACTGTAAGCTCTTTGGGGCAGAGACACTGAGGGGGCTCAAATGTTGGTTGGGGGCTCAAATGTTGGTTGGGGCCTCTAGGTGCTATCCATCAGTATATAAATATTAAACTACAGGTAAAAGCTCGTGTTTTCAGATTTATTATTGAAAAAGTAAAAAACTCTTTTGAACAGAGCCTTCAAATAGTCTTCTACATAGCCTAACAATGATCCAGCTCAGAATATCACTTTATCTACAGTTACAGCTCTCTTTCCTGAAGTTTGATTGTTTTTAACTAAAGATTTTCTTCTCTTAACTAATCATGTAAAGTTAGTCTGGTTTAGTTAATCTTGAGGAGGAACCTGGAAGATAAGGTGATTGTATTTGTAAATTGTGGGGGGTCAAGCTGCACACTTCAGCCACTCGAGGGCACTCCACAGCTTTGAAAGAAAGCAAGAACACAAACACGATTCAGTTCCTGGACGTGCCTGCGTGCAGCAATGATTTTTAAAAAGCTGACTAGAAGGGGGAGTGCATTACCTTGCTCACTGCCCAGTTGTTCTTGAAAGCTTGCCGCAGATGATGTACTGTCAATTGCAACTGGGCTGATGAGTGAAGAAAACACAACTTTCTAAAGCAATACTGGTGTGCAATTCCTAAAAACAGCAGCCTTATGCATAGCCTGGATTTACTCTGTTCTAGTATGAAAGGCCAAAGTTCTACTTAAGACTAGAGGGAAGGAAGATACTGAAAAGCCTGTAAGTCCTATTATAACCCTTGACTAAAAGCAATAAGCTTCCTTCAACCTCAAATTCATTTATAAGGTGGGATTTAAACTTCTGAAACAATTCTGCAGTCCAAGTACAACCTCTAAACCAAAGCAGGCACACAGAGCAGGGCAGCAACATTGCTAGACAATGACCTAGACTACTCCATGCAAACTTTGTGCTTTAGAAGCTCTTAAGCATGCAGCAGTTTGTCCTCTGTTGTAAAGGTCGGTCCCCTCTAGAGCGAGGATTTCTCACAAAGTGGGGAGGAAGTACTCATTTAAAAGAAGTTTTAGAACTCGAGAGTGATATATTAATTTTGCAAGCAACAAATGCTCAAGTTCTAAAATTGATCTTCTGCAATTATTTTCTACATCAGTTGATATCTAGCTTAAATATTTTGTAGTCAGTATCCTGCCTGAACAGTACAGAGGTGCCATCCTAGGGACATGGCTGAGGGAAGGTTGTTTTGCCAGATTTAGGACTACACTGCTGTGAGCAGCATTACATGTTTTTAACAGGTCCTTCCCAGAAAAGTTATGCTTTAGCCAATCCGGCACCGTTGCTGGACACCCAACACTGCTGCTGCTCTGGCTACTTCCACTAGATGCACAAGGGACACGATCACTAATGGAAGGCAGGAGCAGTGATTAGCTCAGGGGAGTAGTAACAGCGTTCTACATTTAAAATGTAGGGTAAGTATCTAGAACTATTCGCTTTTGAAAGAAAGATTAACTCAACCCATTTGTAGCAGACAGGTGACCACTGCCTAAGAACAGCCTCAGCTGGCAGCAAAGAGTAACTGGTTAGTAGAGGAGGCAAACTGCTGCCTTCAGTAAAGGTGCTCACTATAGCCCATGGGTGGAGCACAGAATGGTGGCTGAGGCTACCCTCAGCCCTTCAGGGCCCACCGAGCTAGATTTCCTGACAGGCAGCCTGCTACCACCATAGAGCTTCTTTAAAATGTTTTAAAGTAACTCAGAAAAAAATGAAAGAACCTGAACTCCCTGTGTTTCTTTAACAAAAAGGCGGTGAGGGGGGGGAAGAAGTTCTTACCTCCCAGATATATACAGCAAGCTCAGGGCTCCTCTTCTCCCCCAGGACGCATTGCTTCCACCAACCCTTCATGGAAAAATGAGGGGAGAAACTTCTTTATATTTGACAGAGCACTATTGCTACAGCCAAAAGAGGATGCAGGGATGAAACAAATGCAATATAAACTATATTGTTACCTGGTAATGCTGAAAAGGTCCCTCTTCCCTGCTATGAATCTCTCCTTCCCAGTTACTTGATTATTTCCAGTGAGATGCGAGGTCCATTAGAAGTGGTCAATGTATTTCCAAACAAAAGACTTTTAATATGTATTCTAGTGCCTGTCTTCAAATTCAGACAGGAAATCTAACTTGCCTCCTGCTTTTAATTGAGGGTTTTCACCATGCTTCAGAAACAAGGGAGTTCTGTCAATGATTCACCTAAAGGGGTTTGAAAAATTAGCGCAAAACCATGTCCTCCACCCCCCCCCGCCCAAAAAAAACCCACCCTCAAGCAGTCAGCCCCTTTCAGAGCCAATGAGACATTCAGTCAAAGGTCCCTTAAAGCAGTTATTGTGAGACTGTTGCAACAGTCTTGACAGTGTTTGGATAATTTTCTCTGTTTGTTTACTGCTGGTAGGGCTGTCTCTGCCATGTATGAGCAGCACTGTTTTCTTTTTCTTCCCAATACAGGCTACATGCTATAAAATGAGGCCCTGAGTAAGGGGGACGGTTTATTTGAGGAAAACCCTGTTCTTACAGCAAACTTGACTTCTACAGGGAGTTGTTTTAATGCACTATTCTGAGTAACAGGGTAAGAATTTAAAAATACCTAATTTAAGAAAGGTCTAATCCAAGATATTTCACAGTAATCACCCCCATATATGGAGATCACATATGTTCATGTCTATGGATAAAAACTTGTTCTGTACCAAATTACTGACATATCCTTCATGTCAGTGAGGAATTTGAAAAGGCACTACCTTTTGTTGTTATTTTCCAACATAAGTTCAGTTGTTTTTACAAGTGGGTGCATTACCTCAAATTATGAGATATCTGTATGGGTTCTGTTTTTACATAGTGAGACCTTATCTAACACATATCAAACCAAAGCATTACTACAAAGCTTACAACAGCAAGCCATACCCGTTCCCTTCGACCCTAAAGACAGGAACCTATTTGATACTACACTGCTACAAATTCCTTCCAGGACTAGTACTGTTTAATCATGAAACTTCCATACCCACTCATGGACAAAGTCATGAGCAAAAAATTTCCACACTCATCTGCAATTAAAGCAGAAAAAGAAAGTATCAGGCACTGACTTTTTTTTTTTTTCATTCAGAAACTCAGTTGTTTACCAGCACTACGAATCTATGACAAAGAAAACTTCTGGGTGTTTTGCCGTATGGTACCTTTCACACTAAGTGGCAGAGAAAATTGTACAGGCTGGGAATCACTCCCCTGAAATACGCTAAAGAGCTTCTCCAAACCTTCAGGGACATGAGGTGACAAAATCACTTCAGGAAGCAAGCAGCCGCAGAGCAGGAGGAAATGCACTTCTGACAGCAAACACAAAAGTTTGTTTAAAAATAAAGCCCAGACACGGAGCTACATGAACACGTATTTACTGCAAGTAGCTCTATGGAAAGCCAAGTCAGATAAATATAAACACTATACAGAGCTTCAAGCCAGTCTCCCAAAACCGCCAACGCGATGTGTTTTACAAAGAAAACAACATAACAATATTTACAATGGAAGACAAAGCCAGATCAATCAGCTCAACTTTAAAACAGATCTGTGAAGCAGAAATAGCAAATATAATGAACAGTTTCAACCATATATGTTTTAGTTTGTACAGACAATAACTGTCCAATATCAAATTAAATTTACAGGACAAACATTGTTCTATCATTGGTATTTTTGTACTATACAGCAGCATAAACGGGTAGCTGGAAGGTAGTATATATAGTGATATGTTTTACATCATCTGAAAATGTTCTTCCAGCACAATACTGAATAAATTAGTTGCTGTAAACTAAGAGATTCAAAAAGATTGCATATTTATTATGCCGTACCTATTAGTATTTGTACCACTATACTTGAGGTTACCCATTTACTTATTTATTCAGCATTTATTAAATCAGTGCTGTATATTGTACAATGGCAGCCTCAGGGATCTAATGTGAAATAAGTATGTAACAAATTTCTTCAAAACAACCTTTTCCTTTCACATTAAATGTTTAGAACTATCTTCATCCAAATTTTGATTTCTTAGAAAAGATGTAAAGCTTTATAAAAAGCTGTCTACATATTGCATTATCAATTTACGAGCCCAAACAAAAGCTATATGGCAAGACAGTATCATGGTCTATAAGAGTGGTCGTATTTTTAATTAGTGTACGTTTAGCAGCAACAAGTAACTGTACCAACTTCAACTTCTCTTCCAGAATCAAAACCAGATCTGTGCTTTTAAATCCTGTAGCAAGTTTTTCCTGTCACTAGACACTGCATAAACTGATTGGTACCATGTTTCCAAAAGAAAAAAAAAAAAGTCTTCATACTTTAGTGACATGTACATTTTTATACTACTCGAAAATAGATCTGGGTACACATCACCGAACAATCAAAGCTGACAGTGTCTCATTTGTTATACAAACTGTACCAGCAATTTGAAGGTTGTATGTTCGAGGTGAGGCAGCCTGACAAATCAGTTGTACAATATACAATGTAGAGGATTACCAGCTGTGTGGTGCAGTACAGCATGAGGATTTGTGTACCACTTCTAAACCCTTTATTTAGCGTCAGTGCCTTTTATTATACATTGCATGTACCAACGACTAGTGTCATGCTCTTTAAGTTCATAGCAGTGTTAAAAACCTAAATTCATTTCAACCCAAAAACATTTCAGTACAAGAGTGAAGCACTTAAATTGTAGAAAAATCAGGGCTTGTTTTAAAAATGTCAAATAGTCATTGTTCGCATCTCTGTAAGTGGGATAAAGACAACTGATGAGCCAACGTTTTACTTTTTTCCCCATTATGCCAGGAAGAAAGAACAAAAATAGTCCCAAGTTAAAAATGGGGCTTTGGTTGAAAGTAAGATCAGTTAGGGTGGTTTCCCTTTAAAAAGCTACAGCTGACAAATATAATGCAGAAGTCACCAACACTGGATACGACTCTGCAGTTCTCCATTTGAATGCATGAACAAAAACCTCCTTTTACACAATTTGTATTTATAAACAAGTATCTTGAGGGTAAGAACAAAAACAATCTACAAGACAACCAGCCCATTAATCCTACTTGGTACATACCAAAATTCTGAGCAAAAAGAAAAAAAAAATCAGTTTAAGCTCTGACAGACATTTGATTGAAAATACTCTAGCCTATGATCAAGAAACACCTCTTGTACCATAAAAGCAAAACCTTAAAAAAAAAAAAGGCAGAGGAGGCCTCTCCTCCTTGGACCAGTTCAGTCCCACGGGTTCACCCCTCAAGCTCATGTGCACCTCTCCCTTCCTCCTGCCCAACCACCTGAAAAAATCCTGAACTGCCCAAAATATTTCTAAACAACACATGTTTTAAGCTAACCACTTGTTAATGTACCAGAGAAGCAAAATCCATGTTAAACAGACAATCAGAAACCAGCTTTGACTTCTCAGAATATAAATTAAAAAAAGAAAATTAATGGGAGAGGCAGGAGGAAGAAAGGGGCATACAGGGATCTCCTATTGGCATTCACACTGCCTCCCAAATAGATATGACGTGAAAGACCAAATTCCATCACCAAAGCACAGCTATGAAAAAAAATCTCAATTCAAATTAATTCAACTGTAGAGAGCTGATGTCTATGAAAAAATTAATTAAAAGGATGTGTGTCTATGTCCGTGCTGGTGGAAATGAAAGTAGCCGGCTGGAGCTGAGCTTTGCTTCCAAAAGCACCACACAGTTTCTGGAGTTACCAGCAGAAAAGTCTTCTCTTCTAACAATGGTTTCCATGGCACTGCAGTCAGTCTAGAAAGGAGGAGAAAAGAAAAAAAAGTCAGTGATATTTTAAATGCAAGTTAGATTGGAAAAAACTGTTTTCTAGAGAGGAGATTACACGGAGCTGATCCACTGCAGAAGTGACAGCTGCTGAACGCAGAGCATGGGTCCCTCACAGAGGGAGGGGGCACTACGAGGTCGTACCCCGCTCAGGAACCCTGAGCCATCGGGAGAACGCTGAAGTCTGAAGCAAGCACCGAAGAGCGGCTGCACACAGAGCTGACACGTGTACGCTGGACAGGAGCTGGGGCGGCAGCCAGCGCCGCGCTGCCAGCCCACGCGCCGTGGGAAGGACCGGGGCTGACAGCCGCCCGCCGCCTGTTCCGCTATCGATGTTTCATTTAGCGAGATCTCGATCCTCTCAACGCGACCGGCGATGCACGCAGCAGGGGCGATTACTAAGCACGCAGCGCAGGATGGACGCAGAGCAGTTCTGTTCACCCAGATGTAATTAGGGTTGTGGCGAACACTCCCATCCACAGCAGGTACGGAACTGCAGTATCGACCCTCCCTGCAGCTTCAGCTCCAAACAAGGAGTGGCAACTCACAACAGCCACGTGCCCTGTCCTCAGCTTTTCAGGAAAAAGCTTAATTTAGTTATGATAAGAAACACCTCAGAGTACAGCTTTCCCTTTTTCAAGAAAGTCTCACGAAAAGGCAACACATGGTACAAAAGCACATAGCTAAGGCAGACAGCAACCTTCACTGCTGCCAGCAAAAACTAGCGGCTTCAAACTGACCGGAAAAGGCACAATACAAACTGCTCGGTACAATGAGGGGGAAAAAATATAATGTTGTATTACAGGAAGATACAGTCGGGTGACACGGCAGAAATGGGAACAGGAGAGAGGATGATCTCAAAGCAGAACGCCAGCTCTGCAATCAACTGTGCACATGCCAAGGTGAGAGCAACTCGAAAGGTTCCTGACACGGAAAAATCAGATGAAGGGGATGTGAACACTTTCTGCAGCGCTGGGAACACGAACTGAGGAACATACGAAAAGTCACTTTTCAGCTCACTACAAAACCCCTTCCACTCCCAACAGAGCCGGTGTGAACGCTAATTCTCTGCCTCCTTGGAGGGGTACTACCAGCCAAGTCACTGGGTTACGCTGCCCCCCAGACCTGACACACTGTCCTCTGCCAACATTTTTGTACTCTCGGCCAAGACTGAGGGCACTGTTGGTCACCTTCTCTTCAAGGTCTGAGGTACATGTCTGCGGGATCTGTTTCCTGGCATGACAGGGAAGCAGGAAACAGCAGGTTGCTCTCATTGTGAAACAACTGCCAGCGTAAGAGATTTAGCCATCAGAAAACATCAAATACAGAAATGCAATCTGCTTTTTCCCCTCGAAGCCACACAGAACAAGCTCTCTCACTGCTCCGGGAGAGCCGGAGAGCTTGCTGCCATTGAGAACTGCGACACAGGGAACACTCCAGTATGAAGCACAGCGATGGCAGCACGGCCCGCTGGAACAAAAGAAGGGGGTTCGGAGCTTAATCCTGCCCGTGCTCTTCCGCGGGGTCACAAGGAAATCAGTTAAATCTCACTGCTAAAGAAAGTGTAGTGCTTCACTGCCTCTACCACAGGAATATGCTGAAGAAAATGTGACCATCCAAAGAACAAGCATTATGTGTAATAATGCCCACCTGGATGTTTACTTACATAACCAATCACAAGTATGCACACACAAACTCTGCCCTAAGTTAAAGAAGTTCTGATTTCCATACAGCTAAAAATACTGTCCCTTCGAATGAAAAAGAAAGAAAAGGAAAAGAAGAACAAAGCTGAGCTGAGCTGCCCTGAGCAGCCCAGCCCCAGCTCTCGGCAAAGGCTGCCCACTGCTCCAGAGACAGAGAAGTGAAGACGATGGCAGGGCTGGAAGCACTGCAGAAGGCCTTCAACTTCAGGGGAAACTCAGTCTAATCCCTGCGCAACCCACACCAAGGCCTGGGTTGCTGAGTTTCATTTTTGGAATACGTAGTGATTTCAAAAATACAATAACTTGGTTTTCCACAATTCAAGGAAGAGCCAGCCAAAATACACCCGCAACCCAAGAATCTCCATTTGTATTATTTCACAGACATCATAAGATCACTACAAAAAGCTATTGCTTGTTACACACAGAGCATGATGTGGTTAGCGATGGCTTTGTTTTCACAAAAGCCAAGTGAAGCGATTATTTTTGAAATAGTTTTCCTCTTTAGAAAAATATTATTTTGTTGTAGGACCAAAGGATGGAAATATGCACCACAGCTTGCAATGAATCACACCTCAACAATGCATGCGAGTGAAACATTAAAACAGTTAAAGCTTCTATATTAAACTTACATTCAGTAAAAAATAACATTTGCCAGCATCCCCCCACCCTCTCCTTGCTGTGCACCTATAAGCTTACATAAAAGGCACTTCAAAAACTGTCTCTGCTTTTGTCAGGACATTTTTCCTCCACGCCTAACACACAAGGCACACCTGAAAGCTGTCTGACAAGTTATTCTAATCTCTCCAAGCATATCCCCAAAACACTCTGAAGAGCAAAGGCCCAGCTGTTTGAATGGGACAATCCCATGTGGCAGAACTCAGTATTTACACTTAGAACTTCTTGAAAACTTCCATAAAGTTATGCCAAATTACATTTAACATACTTGGAGAAGGGAAAAAGCTTAAGAGCAAAAAAAAAAAACCAACCTGCTTAACTCCTAAGTTTGATTCTTTAAACAAGCCTGGCATAACTCAGAAGGCAGCACGATAACCAATGCTAAAGCAAGCGCACCAGGTAACTCCAATCAGAGCCCAGACTAACACAGATTAATTTATAAGAAACCAGAAGAAAGTATCCTCAACTAGAGCTTATCAATTCCCTGGATGTCCTGGCTCAAATACAGTTTTACACCAGCGTAAAGGTGAGCTCGGGACCTCCCTGCAGCATCCCCCCTACCTGGAACTCTGTGCTTGGTAAACAAGGTCTCATTAATTTCTCCCCCCTTCTCTTTGTGCCTATAAACTATACTTCACCATGTTTCCTCTTCATTTTTAAGCTAAAACAGAATTGTGGGAACGGTAAATAAACATAAGGGACTTTCACACAAACCTTACCTACAAGCTAATAGCAGTCTCATAAAGCCTGGAGTCTTTCAGACATGGAGTTATTGGTTGTCACCACTTCTCTAATCCCCTTGCTCAAGCTGAGAATTTCAGTATTGCAGTTGGAGCAGTACAGCTGGCGGGTGCCCTGACTCATCAGCTCTTTTTTGGGATAAAACTATTAAGCATTTATATAGACAGAGATATAAACTGATATATATGTGAACACATATATCAGTATCAGATGGAAAAGGCCAAGAGAAACTTGTGAAACTTGACCACATTAAAAAAAAAATTCCCTCTGAAATCACAGACAAGACCAAGGTCTTGCAAGATCCCTCCCACAAAGTGTCTGCAGTCACCGTTTGTGAGGGTGGCACCAGGAGTCCGGCCCTCACTGCAGCGGGACCACAGCCAGAAAGGCCCACAGTTCACCCACCACCAACTCCTCCGGGCGTCAAAGAAATCCCACCTCACGACCAGGAGAGTCTGCGTCCAGGGGTGAGTGGGCTCTCAGCAGAGCCAGGGAGCGAGCAGGAACCTCGGTGACAACAGAGCACTCGTTTTGTTTATACAGAGGCACCTCTACCCAGCTGTGTGAAAGCACCGCACGTGCACACACACCACAAGAAAAGTTATTAGTCAAAGAGGTGTAAAATGGGCTTAATGTGAGAACAAGGCCAGTGTCTGCTGTGCTGCTGATACCCAGAGCTGATTTATGGATTTCCACCTCCGTGGTTACTCACCAGAAGGATCCTTCAGAAGTGACGTGGCTTTATCTATCGAGGTTGCAAGAGTGCTCGCACATGAAGCTCCTTGGTGGCTCTTCTCTCCCACATCTGATCTTCCATCTTTTGAATAGTAAGTGAAGGTAAACAAAGTGCTCAAATTAAAAAAACACAGCTTCTGTGAAGATGGATGATCTTATTTCAGTCTTCATCATGTAAGATTCATCAGCCAACAATTTTCTATGTTAATAGCACAAATATGAGAATTGCTGATCAACAATAAAAACCAGATCAGCCTTCCATTGCAGACACTATAGAAAGGTATTTGACTCAACACTGATTAAACAATACAGGAAGCTGCCAGAGAAACGGATGAAACAACTCTTCTAAAAGGAAAACAAATTCTGAGATGTGAACTAGCTGGGAAGAGAGGAATAGTGCTCCCAAAGTAGCCCATCAGTCCCTTGGAGTGCTAAAAACATAAACGCCACCAGATAAAACTCAGTGGCCAGATCAGACATGACAAGTTTGAAGATAACTTTCACTTGCAGCGTAAACACAGTGCTGTTCCTGGATTGTCACGAGCTCTTCCAAGAAAATCTGCTCAGTCTCCCAAAAAAAAAGAAAATCTGATAACATCATTACAGCGAAACAAGCAGCAAAAACCTGAACTCAGAAAAGCGCCCTGCACTTTTGAAGGAGCCTAGAAATACACTATTTGAAGTAGGTTTCATAGCACCCTACACTGGGCTTTTCTGTTTATTCAAACTTCAGCTCCGTTAACACATTCTACACAAAAGCCTCAGCAGTAGAGCCTTGAGCACTACTGCTTCAGAATACTGAGAACAATACAAACGCAGCTTCCTATGAGGGTTTAATACTGAAAACAAGTCCAGAAAGCAGCCATTTTCACAGATCACCTCCCTAAATACACAAAGTTTACCAAATTAAAACAATGTTCTCTTCATTACACAATTCTATTTAAATTCATCAGTTTAAGATGGGATCAGATGATAAAACTACACACAGCTGTCCGAGTCTTTCTGAGGAACAATCAGAGGAAAAGGATCGCAAGGGGAGAAGAGAAACTAAGTGGGCAAATATTTAAAATAGGGTGGCAGTATGCCATGGCTCGAAAATGTTTTGTTTGAAATTGTGGAACACGCTGAGAAAGTGCTCTGCAAGTTTTCTATGTAAAAATAATCTATTGTTTTATAAAAATTAGGGGCAAAGGATTAGATTAGCCTTAATTCATTAGATTGCAAACCCAGTGTGTTCCTTTGCAAATGTATCAGATGAGAATATACCCAATTTACACTTCATTTCCTGCATCTGAATTATTATGGTCATACAAGTCAGGCCACTTTGAAACAAACCAAGAGGCTTTAAGAACATAGCAGACGTATCCTAATTCTCTCAAAGAAATCCATCCTAAATAATATCTGTTTTTACAGGAAAGGCTTTTACTGACATAATTCTGCAACTGATTCCTAAAAGGCTAAAAGCTTTGCTTACAGAAGATATTAATTTAAGATAATTAAATGATTAAAATCTCCATGTCAAAGACTAAGACAGCTTAATGCTTTCTGGAGAACACTACTGAAGTTCTCCATTTCCTGAACTTCAGGTTAGGGGGAAATCGGAATTAATCTGACTTAGACAGATCAAAAGCAGCAGAACAGCCCTCGACTTTCTTGTGCACATGGCCCCACAATATTCCTGTTGTTCAGGAAAGCACCAAATCCCAGCACAACCTCAGGACACAACGTGCGCGTCCAAAAGCGTCTTGTTCACGCCGGGGCAGGGGGGCCGCCGTGTATTACATTTCCAGCCTTCATATGGCACGCAGGTCGGGGGCAGGCAGGTAATTCGCCCAAATACATTCTTCACAAATTCGTGAGAATTTTTTTTTGCCCAAATCTTTACCAAATACATAGTTACTATCCTACGTCACTGTCCTATTTCTTCGAGTTCTTATTTTAATGGCATAGCTTTAGACCTTGCTAGAGGCAAGCGGTGTTATTTGAGAAAAGCAGAATTCCTTCTTAATTGGCACCCGCAGACACCAAGTCTACAAGTACAAATCAGAAAAACTGACGCATTTACTGAGGCCATTGCGTACCGTACCTGGGGAGCCCAAACAAGGCCCCGACACAGAAAGACATCCTTATTTGGGAAATGTGTTAAGCTACATGCTTACCATTAAGCACATATTTCACGTACTTCTTTCATTCAACAAAAACTAATGATGCTCGACTTGAGCTAATGAATGTATTTTGTACCTACAATTTTACTGACTTTCCAAAAGCAAAATTTGTTTTAAAAAAAACCCTATTACATGACCCACTTTTCATTGGATAAACTATTTAAACACAGCGACTGGTGACACCACATCCCAGTAAATTAGATTCCTCTTCGAGCTGTATTTCTAAAATTTAGAAGATAAAGTTACTTCTACAAATAATCTTTATCCACAAACGTTCATTCAAAACACGGTTCCGCTATTCTTAGTGCTTAGCAATTTCATGAGCTAAAAAACCTCTCCCATGCTTTGACATCACTTTTATTCACTTTGCAGAAATGCCTTATCTTTTGCATCAGTGGCTTCTTTTTCTGTTTCAATAAACACTAGTGTTGTTTCTAGGAAGGTCTTACGCACACTCCCTAATTTCATCTCTTTTACTGATACTATTCCTAGAACTAGGAAACTCACATGCAGTTTTGGCAGGGCCCTAACACCAACTCAAATTGCACCAGACAGCTTGACAAAAAGTTGTTGGGGTTTTTTGGGTTTGGTTTTTTTTTTGGGTTGTTTATTTTTTTCAAACTAAACGTCTATTACAATATAGCAAGACAATACTAAAAATTAACTTCTCTCCACATAAAAACCCATAGAAGTTCAAAATTTCAGATTTTCCTGTTGCAGACGATGAAAAAAAGTTCTGCTTTTTCAAAAGTGCTCTCATGGCAAGTGTGTAAGACACTATGACTGACCTTCTAAACTGCAGAAAACATAGGTACATTTTAGCCAAAAAAAAAAAAAAAAAAGCCTGTTTGTGTGGCTTCTGACAATACCGCTCTGCTCTCGTGACAAAGGTTAGGAGCCCTGAAGTGCCAACGGGGAGGAATATATTTCCTGCTTGTGCTCTTGCTGCGAACTGGACGTTAAGAACTGTTAGGAAACAAACAGGAACGAAAACAGCCACGTCAAACACCGGGGCGGAACAGCACACACAGTGCTGCCTCCCTCATTCAAACAGGACTTGGAGTAACTGGAAGAGTTTCAGAGTAGTGCAGAAAAACCCTCGAAAGGTATGAAACAGCTTCCCGGTGAGGAACAGCCTGCTGACAAGGTCCCATTGGCCTGTGTCAGGACATATCAGGAAATTAAAAATATATATATTATACGGCAGGTCCCCGCTGTGCGCAGTACAGGAAGCCGCTGACAGCACGCTGGCGAAGTGTATGGCAGAGGAGGATACAGCATCTATACAATCCTAAGTGGCATGGAGAGAAAAGATAGGGCTTGTTATCTCTTCCAATACACAAACTGGGGGCCACCAAAGCCAGCATGGAGCAGGGTCCAAAACAGACAGAGGGAGGTCTGCACACAGCGTGCACCGGCTGACTGCAGGCTGCTGTGGATACCAGCAGTTTACACAGGATCAAAGAGAGATTGGAAAAGTACTTGGATTAGAGATCCATAAAGGATTACACAACAGACAAACTACATCAGGCTCAGGAAATCCCCCAAGCTGAAAAAAAAATTAGAAAAAAATCAGGCTGGGTGTATGTTTGTGGGGAAGTATTATACACGCCTGCCCTGCTCTTCCTCTGCTGGGTGGTGTCTGCTTGCAGGCTCAAACTCACAGGTTCGACTGAGCAAAACTATTCTTATGAACACAACTAAGAGAAAGGACAGTGTCACTCATGACTAATGAAACAGCTCCCCACCCTTCAAACCACCTTTCCTGATATTTCCTTTCTGCAGAATGTTTTTCCTTTCTACAGAAAGTTTCACATGTTCTAATTCATCCCTTTGCAAGCACGCAGCACTCCTTCACCTCTGTCACCATAAGTGACTGTCAAAGGCAAAAAGTTACCACCTGGCCACATACCCGGTCATCACACCCTCCTCAGCCGTACCTTTTGCCCATGCATGCCTGCACAAAAGAGTCTTTGCTATCAGCCACTATCTGCTACCCCACACAGCAGTGGCACACATCTATTTTTTACATTTTCTAATTAGTACATTATTGAGTCTGTGTTAACATTAGGGTACTCCAAACCCTGGCTTACGTAGGGAAGGAAGAAGAAAGGTTCAGATTGCATTGCACATGTGAAGCAAGGTCTTCTCAAATCACAGCACATGCGCAAGAGCCAAGGATAAGGCCTTCAGCTTCCAGGAGAAGCCCAGGAGCTCACAAGGACAGAGTCAAACTGTGTCTACACACAGACAAGTTTTAACCAAGAGCATGTAACTCTTGTTTAGTGTTACCTCGTGGAACTTGTCAACATTAATATTTCAATCACTTATAACCTCAACAGTGAATCAAGTCTCACTGCTGCCACCACTTCCAGACTCGCCCACAACCGCTACAGGGACTGTTCAACCTGATCTACCGACACAGAAATAACATCACTTTCTCCTGTCACAGCTATCGTTTTGCACTCCAGCTTCCCCAGGCTACTCTCCAGCAGCCGAAAGCACCGCAGCAGCGATGAGCGGGTGCCATCCAGACCTCCCTGTTCAGAGTTGACTCCAGATGCTCTGACACACTGGTTACAAACCCTAAAGGTGAATACATCTCCCAAGCCACACTGCTGCCTCCTCCCCAACACTAGAAGATCACCTGAAACCCAGAGACGCCACCTAAAAAGCCTCTGCAAATACAAGAAGGAACCAGCAGTAATGCCAAGGCAGGTCCATCACCCAAACTGCTTCTGGAGTGAAGTCTCACAAAGAACAGAGGACGCAGGTCCACGCGACACTAACCACCTAGGGACGCTGCACAGGGTGAGCCTGTGCTGTGGGACACACACCTGCTTGCACCAAATCTACCGGTCACATGGCTGCAGGAAAACTAACTTTACAGAAAGGAAAAAGAAAAAAAAGAGAAAAAAAAAAAAAAACACATTTCACATCTAAAAGGGAGAAGTAAACACTGGGACATGCTCCCGACTCGGAGATACATGTTGGCCCACATTCCTCTTACCAAGATTAATATCCTGGCCAGTGTTCTGACATTTACCTCATCCTTTTCAAGTCACTTAAACCATTACAACCACTGTATTTATAGCTCGCTACCTTCCATCGCTCCCTGCGTGTGCATACCCTTCCAAGTGCCTCTACCAGCTTCCTCTCTCACAACCGCTCAGGCAGCCTTTTATCTCTGCGAGGCTGACTCTTATCTTCACTCTGCCAATGGTAGCAGCCTTGATCTTTATCTTACTCTCCACCCCAGCACATTAAGTTTCATCCATCTCTTTGGTTTCATCTTTTAAATTGTAAGCTCCTTAGGACAGGGACCAGCACATTTACACTTGCGGCACGGTGCAGGGGACCTCCATCCTGCCTACCTGTTCAGGTTCTACGATGAGCAGACATCATGTCTGGAGCAACAAGCTTTCATTAACAGACTCACTGTCGTAATAGTGTCTGAACGACCTCAAGATCAAATCTGTTTGTTTTTTTAACTCATTTCTAACCGATTTCCTGTTCACCACAATCTGCAATTTAAAAACATCTTCATCTAACAACAAACAAACAAAAAACCCACCCACCCCAAAAAAACATCAGAGTTAAATATAGATGGCAAATACCTCCCAAAGTGTCTCACATAACAAAAAGCAAATATTCAGGAAGTTTGAACACAACAGTGGATGTTACTACTGAAAACCCAAACAGCTTACAAATTTTTCTAACAGACTAACTTAAAAAAATTCCATACAGCAAACAGTAACTTTTTGGCCCCCTAACCCACATTGGTTTAGACTTAAGAAACTTTATTCATTTAGACTTACACAACTTAAAGCATGTTCCTTCATCTGTATTGATGGAAGCTTTACCTGCACCCATCTCATGCTGAAGAATGTCCTCAGCCAACCCACCTGCAAACAGGCTCCAGTCACTTAGACCAGACTCGAGGAAAAGCCTTTCTGTACCATCTGCTGGTTTGTCTTGGCCATTTCAGCTCCGTTGTGGATAAGGTGCCACAAAAGTCACAGAAACGCCAATACCTGTCAATAGCTTAAACAGGGTTTTCATACAAATAAGGTATCACATTAATAGTTTTTCTTGGTCCAGTATGCAACAGGTTCTCATTTATCTAACGATGCATCTGCTTCACTGTCGCTAAGAACTCTCCAAATGCCCGGCAGCCTAAGAGATCTGTGTGAAAAGAAGCACCAGCTCCCAAAAACTAATTCAGGCTCAGCCTATCCAGCATCAGAAAAGTTATACTGCAAATTCAGCTCTTCAGCAAGAGCCGTAAACAATAATGCAAGCTGGCTTGCCATGAGTATGGGAACAGCATCGCGCTACTCCCTGCGGAAGGAGGATGTCATTCATTAGTGCTTCAACAAAATCAGAAACAAATTTTACCAGGTTTCTTGCACACCTTTTGGTAATTTCCCATGATTTTCAGAAAAAGAAAAGAAAAATTTTATATCCTCAGTCATTCCACAAAATCCTGTTCTACTAAAAGGGAACCCTTTCTCCAAGTAGGTAGCATACTTACGAGCCTTTCATGCCCTAGCAAAAAGGAAACACTATTCTTACCTATTTTATGCCCTAAATAATAATTCAATTTGGTATTTATGTAAGTTCATAATATACATATGCTATACAGTGAACTCAAGCACTATCCACCTTTTAGTAATAATTTAAAAGTTTTACATTTTCTTGAATCACATTAAATTGTATCATCACCTTGGAATTATAGCCAAATCTTAACTCTATTCATTTCAGTATAAGCCATCTATTTCAAAAATCCTTTCTTCTCGGAAGATTAAAAGAGATTAGACCTTACACTTAACTCACAAATCACTGGCACACAACACACAGGTATACACAGACACAAGCAGCCTGAATTGTTAGCATCCAACCATATAGCTAAATTAACAGAAAAAATGTTTTGAAATAAGCAACCTTTGCTCTTTAAGGTACAGCTCATGACTTCACCAGGGCAGAAAATTCTTGCTAACGGTCTACTACACAGCTGCTCTTGGGGTAATGCTACACCTGAAGCAAAATCTGCACAAATCCAAACACTTATATGTTCAAGATCATTTAGATAAGATACTCAGCAACACCTCTGAAATACATTTGATGAGTCAGGCTAATTTACCTTTGTCTTCCCACTGCCCTCAAGTATGTCACAAATCCCTATTGATCAAGGTTCTCAACCAAATCGTAACCGTCCCTAAGGTGAGTAACTTTTACAGAGATGCGGGGCTTGATTAAAGCTAGAAGATACTTTTTCCTTTTCCTCTTGCTTTCACCTGTAAGACAACAGTGCAACTTGATCACTGGATTGTTGTTAATATGCAAAAGCTAAACTTGAAAAAGAGTAAACAGCAAATTTGCAGGGTGGGCCATAGGACAGCTCTCCAGCCAAGTCATTACAGACCATTTAAGGATGAGTCATAAGATAACGCTACATTTTTAGGACCATCCGGCAATAATAATAGATCCCCAGGCTCCAGAAGGCTTGACTCTCTCTCACCTGCCTTTCAGTGTTATCACTCCATTTTCCTTTGGGTTGAAAAGTGCCACATTTGATCACAACAGTACTTAAAATAAAATTGTAGAGTTTGTTTCCTGCTTCAGATCAGAAAAAACAACTTGTTAGTGCGATCAGCATACTGGATACCATTCAGCATGCTTTTGGGAGCACCGCAGACGCACAAACAGAGCACACAAACACACACGAGGTACAACCCAGTACTATAAGCTCTTTTTAGTACCATCCAAAACCTCAAGGTATAAACCCTCCCCCCCAGCAATCCATATGAAGAAAACTTATTAAAGATCCTTTCATTAAAAAAAGAGCATATGCAGAGGGAAAAAAAACCCCAACAAACCCAAACTCTACCTACTGCTAACACACCGCTGGACATACAAAAAACCCCAAAGAAACACCTAGTGACCAACCACCCCAGTAACGCTGGGCTGATGCAGCCGCTGGAAGGGGTGAGCCAGCGCTGCCCACCTTCTGCTGCCCCCACCTGCCACGCCAAGGCAGGGGGAACAAGGGGCCCTCGGACGTCAGGGGAGGGGGGGAAATGCAACGTTTTAGAGAGAAAACGAAAAGGGTAAGAATGCACTTAGGATTTCACCACAAAAAAAAAAAGGCAGTTTGAATCAGGTCCAGATTACTCCCAGAACTGCCCCCGTCCCGCAGAGGTGCTTTAACCTACAAGGCAGCTACGAGCAGAAAGTTTGAGACTTCTAAACAAGACACATGTCACCATCAGCTGCAACTACGGATTTAAAGTATGGAAAGCTGATTTCCAAAAGTATTTCAACACTGACTACAAGTAAGCGTTTTCCTCAAGGGCAGGGGAACATTCTTGTCCCAGATTTTCTCACCCAAGCACCAGTAAAACCCAACTGATTCTTGGTCAAATATGTCATAATTAGCTCACTCCCACGCTGCATGGCAAAGAGCTGTTCTGCTTTCAGCAGCTCATATACTACTTGAGAAAGTTACCCGGGGTATTTTTAAGCATAGCAGTAAGTCACCCAAGACTGTTAAAGTAGCATCTGTTACGGCAAGATTAAAATGGTTTGGTTTGGTTTTTTTTAAAGAATTATTATCCCAGCATTATTCCAAAGCTGCAGGATACGTAGCAGTGTTCGGATGTGCTTCAGTAGGGTTGGTTCTTCCAGTTATTTTTAAATGGGCCCATGTCTGAAGTATTCTGCCAATACAAAAGAGCCTCAGTTTGAAGCAAACTTTTAAAAACCACTAGTCTGAAACCCAAAAGGGGCAGTTATTTGCCTGGTATCCATAAACTGTAATTTACTATATTAGTAATAGCTAAAACTTCCAGCTTCTGAATTTCTCAAAAGTGTATATTGTTCATTATATTCAAGATTTTGCATTTGAAATATGCAAGTTACCATAAAGGATCTGGACAATCTGGAACACGAGTTTTGCTTCACAGCTGTACTTGTTTCCCTTCCTCTCAGCTCCCCAAAGTGCACACAACACACTCGCCCAGCCTAGCACAGGAGGAGATTAAAGAGGTGAGGAGCATTTAAATTATAATCCTGCACTTTAGAGAACTTCTGAAATAATCTCTTAGCATAGTG
The DNA here is from genome assembly GCF_013368605.1 of Nyctibius grandis. Lineage (NCBI taxonomy): Eukaryota > Metazoa > Chordata > Aves > Nyctibiiformes > Nyctibiidae > Nyctibius > Nyctibius grandis. The sequence goes on from NC_090670.1 coordinate 18,381,182, forward strand.
TTAGAATATCAGGTACAGATAAGATTAAAGAGTGGGTGTAAAATAGGTGGGTTGATATTAAGCTGAACATTACGTTTACTCTGAACAGCCTGTTTTGTTTTTGGAGTCCAGGGTATCTTTGCAGGTTTAATATTTCTAATTAAGACTGAAGAAACTCGTATTATACAGGACCCATTATGCAGTTTACTACCGCCCCATTCTCATTATCCTCCTCAGTTTCTACAAGGTCCAATAACAAGGTACACATTAGCTAAGCCCTGTTTGAAGTAGCTTTAGTGTTCTGTACTCCTAGCACAAAATTTCATGACTCAGATTCACGTAATCAAAACTGCAAACCGCTTGCTTCAATATTGTGTAACAATTTTGTGATGAAACTGTTTTGCTAATGACCTCCTTAAACTTCCAAGCACTAAAAATCAGAACTCTATATTCTTTGTATCATCATCATTATCAACATAAAACCTGTGCTCAATATTGCCTGTATCTAAAATAAAAGTTTAATAACAAGTCAGGTCTATTTACCATTTCAAGTTAGTGCCCTCCCCCTCTGCCATCCATGTCATGAATGGAGAAGGAAAAAAAAAAAGTTTGATTCACATCAGTGAACCTGAACCAGCAGCAGTTTGGGAATTACAGTGAGGGGGCAGCGATGCACTGGAAATCAGCCCACCACCCTCAGCAGTCCGGAGCGTGCAGCTGAGTCACAGAACACAATATTCCATTTAAGCAAACAAAAAACAAAAAAGCAAACCATCCGAAGTTGGGAAGTGTTTTCCTTCCAGTAAAACTGCAGTTTAGGGAGAAGAGAGAAAGTTCTCCACCCGATAGAATTTAATAAATATGGGGTAGCTCCTTTCTAGGAAGCAAAGGGTAAACGCATCTGCTAAATATTTTCCTTAAGAATGGATTTAACCGCAGAGCATTTTTCAGGCAAAGAGACCAAAAGAGGGGGATGCAGAAGGAAAGAAAAGACAGCACTCAGTTCTGCTAGAAGTCTCCAAAAGTATTAAAAATATCAGTTACACATAGGCACACTACACCTCTTCAGGATCTAAGAGGTTTAAGAGTGAAGCTTTATTTTCACTATTCAAAATGAGATGTGAAAATGTTTTTCTGGATTACAGAAAAACTTTTTAAATACTAAAGCTTTATTGCAGCACAAACTGATAAGCTGTTTAAAGAACAACAACTTCTACAATTATGCTTGGTGTAGCTCAGAGGCACGATTTAGTATGTTTACGAAAACTGGTATCTTTATTATCAAGAATTTTAAGTCATTACTAAGAAACAGATATACACCACCAATTTACAACACCGTATTCAAGTCTGGCAAGCTCCTTTTAGCCTGGACTATCCCGAAACCTGTAGGTGGCTCACGGAGGGGCGAACAAGTCAACAACGTCCACATGCCACCTGCCCTCCTACTATACACCAGACTTATTTTATGCTGTCTTTATAGACAGCTGTTAGGCCATGTTCTGGAGTGGTATTTTATAATTTTGTTTTTCTTTTTAGAACTACAAAGAAACCCCCAACCTAAGCTCTTGCTACTCTCACGCTGAATTTCCTGCCAATGCCCATGTTTTTATGCACACAGTTTCTTTCACTTCACTTTAATGCATGTTTCATTTCCAGAAAACTTCAATTCACAGCAAAAACCCAGCAGCTGTCAGTCCCCTGCCCCTCCACAACTTGTAACAGACAAGGAGAAAACCCCAAGCGCAGGGCTGTAGATATTTTGCTGTAGCAGTAGTAAGCAAAATGTTTAACAAATACAATTTCTAAACACATTATCTCTTGAAAAAAAAATTTTAAATGTAATATTTACAGTTCAGCTGAAAGAAAATAATCTCTTTTTTTTTTTTCTCCATTTTGTAAGAAGTTTTACTTTGTAACATGGATTTCAATCCTTTGAGGGGAATAAAATCAAGTAGGAATGCTGCTGTCTTTGGGGGTGCTTTTTTTTGAAAAACAAAACAAAAAACCACCCCAAATCAGCTACAGCAATCAGTGCGCCTCTGACTTAGCAGACAAATCTTTGGAGTGCTGAAAGACTAACTTTGGAAAAAAGCACTTCTTGGACTGGCAACTTTCAACGTCTTCTAAATTTGATTCCAACCAACAAAACAAAGCAGAGGAAAAAAACCACTGAGGCAAACCACACATTTCTGAGCAGCCCCAAGCAGTGCTGCCAGACTTCGAATGGCATGCGAGCTGAGTCAGGCTTATACCTTCCACTATTAAAGGCTACACAATTTTAAGCTCCTCCAATATCTTCTGCCTTTAGACAGTTTTAAAGTGAAACTAGAAAAAAAACCCCTATCATTTCAGCGTTTAAGATTGTAATTAAAAACATAAAAGCCAGCAGTAGCCTGCCCCTTTACTGCTTTCTCTGTTGACAGACAAGTAGACAAATGTCAACGTCCAACAGCGATTAAATATTTCCTCTCTGTTCTCATCAATTATTGACTACACATACATTTGCAAAGAGAGGAAAACATCATCTCCAACACACAGTTTTCTGTCTGGGTGGGTGAATTACTGTAAGGAGTTCAGTGGGTCACTAACACCAAAACAAGGATTATCCTTCCAAAGTTACGGTGCGATGCAACGCTTGCACAAACACGGCTGTTCCGTCAGTGCACGTGCTAATACCACTAACAGCTCGTTACTATTTTTTGCTCCCACCACGAGTGCAAAGAGCTTAACATCTGAATCGGAGAGTCCGTCCTCTTTCCCACATTCTTCCTCCCCCCCCCAACACCCTTATTTTTTATGCACACCTCAGACTGCATTACCTTACGTTCGGTCAGACCACCGATCACCTGAAAGCTAGCAGCCTTCCCTCCGAAGCTGCAGACCTGGCAGACACCGCTCAGAGCCTGCTCTTCCTCTACGACAGGCACTCCTCACCTGCCACGCAAAAGGCAGATCCCTCTGCACAGCAGGAGAAGGGTTAGGGCTCAGCAAAGCCCTTGGACACTGCTAAGTGGTGAAGGTGGAGGGGATGGGCTGCAGGAGCCCCCCACCACCCTGCTCAGCCACCAGGAGATGGCTTCTCCGGAGGACATGAGGATACTTTGGAGAGCAGAGCTCAAAAGGAGCACACCAAACCTTCAAGGGAAAAAACTGAGCTCTGTTTATGTAAGATTCAACTAAATAAATGCAGGCAGATGTGCACACGAAAAACCTTAAGATATGCATTTCCCCTACATTTATTGAAAGAAACAGATCTAAGCCCCAAATTTTGATCTCTAAACCCAATGTAGCAATTTTTAGCTTTCCCTATCCATGACACAAATTACAAAATATCAAGTTCACAGAAAAAAAAAAAGTAGTAAAGAGTCATCTAGTTACAAGTAGAAGAAAACAAAAGTGAAGGAAAAAAAGAGCTACCACAACCTCAGGACAAGAATTCACAATATGAAATACAATTAATGTTTATACTAGCAAAATTCTTTTACAATAAACCGAGGCAGATGACAGTCTGATAGGACCTCTAAATGCCTAGAGGAGTCACATAAATCCCTTAGGCCAAGGACCATGTCCCCTTCCACCTTTGTTCAGCGGTCAGGATACTGCGCTACGAGGAGACTGGGTGTATTAGAATAAGCCAGGAAATCATAAAAAACATTTACCCCACTCTGAAGACCACAGTTTAGTATTAAGTAGAAAACTTAACTCCGACAGTTAAGCAAGCATGAAAGGGAAGTGCTTTTAAAGTTACAAACCTTTTCTCGCAGCGTTACACTTCAGACCATCGGATCTGCTGAAATCTATGCTTACGTAGGCTCCACTGTCCAAACCTGAAGTACCATTTTGGAGATGGCAAGTTGGCGCTGTAGTACTTGCCTCACAGCTTATAGGATCATCGCGTAAATTCAGAGCAATGTAGTTTAAGCCATTCTGAAATCCAGTTGAGGTATCCCGGGACATTTTGCTTTCCTGACCATCAGAAATGTTTTCATCCGGTTTTAACCACACGTTGTCAAATGAGGCAGAGCTGTGTCTTTTGCTACTATCAGTGAAGAACGAGGAGGAGGTTGTCACAGTCCCAGCAGAAGAGAACGTTTCAGAACTGTGTCTCCTCCTGCCTTGAGGATCGGCTCGAATCACTTTCGGTCCCATAGGAGGTTCAGAGCTAGGAACAGCGAAGCCACTGCTACCAGCGTATCGATCAACAATGCACAGTCTATTAACTATGGAAGAAGGGCTCTCAATCTTCACACCGCCGTCGGATTCGGTGGCAAACGGCCGAGGTGGTGTCGCTGCCATGTTGAACGTCATCTCGGTGTAGTCATCGGTCCTGTTACTTGCGGTGCTAACACAAGCAGTACCAAACGAAAGCCTAGCGTAGTCAGGATTTGGTTGGTTTCTAGGAATACTGGAACTTGCATAAATTGAAATATCTGATAGAGAGTTGGACAGTTCCTTCGCTGCTTTCGGTGACTGTACGTCCAAGTCAACACTCATATAATCAGAAAGCGGGGACTGTCTGTGGTCACTGCTTGAGCCTAGAGATGATGGTGACCCTTCTGCAGATAAGGAATATGGTGTATTACTCGCCTTTTCATTAAAATCAATATTGATGTATTCGCCGGGACTCGCTGGCTCAGGTGGCACTGTACGATCGTACATTCTCGGGATAGTATTACTCCCTCTTGTACCTAGGGGGAGTCTCGTGGGCCGAGTAGCCCTGCTCTGCACAAGTCCTTCATCTGAACCTTTCACCACTGGCGATTTAGAGATGCCGTTAGCCAGAGCTTCACTGTTGACCCCTTTTACATTTTCTGGTCCACCGTACAAGAGTTTTCCAGGTGAAGACATTGGAACATATTCACTGTGGTCACCATTTTGTCCTGATAACGCCTTAAAGCTTCGGGGCAAAGAAAAATATGAACTGAAACCTTTGGAAACAGAAGCGGTGTGGATATAATTTGAATCACTGGGGTGCTTTGGAGCTGAATTACCAGGTGACATATCCATATATTCATTGTTTACGATCTTCTCATTACTTCCTTTAGAAATAAATCCAGTTAAAGGACTTCGTACAGGTGAAGAGCTAGCCTTTGGAAACATCATCATATATCCTCTGGAGTCAACCTGAGACGGTGACCATGAATTGTTAATCTGTTTTGGAACAGACATACTTTTAGGAGTCATTGGCAAATAATCGCTGTTGCTGGATACAGCAGATGCAACTCCTGGCATCATCGGCATGTACCCATCATCCCTGGCTTTACTCCTACTTTGGTTGCACACAGCATCAAGGTTAGCATCACTGTACTCCAATTCATGGTTATCTTTCAATTTTGGTGTTTCAGAGTAAAGTAATCGTCCGTGGTTTCCTGCAGAATCTTCATCTAACAAAGCTGTAGTTTGTGTCGTCTTCTGCTGCACCGCTGCAGAAGTTGGTTTTGTTAGAGAGTAAGTTCTTTTCCTGAAACACTTTTCAGCCTCCATATAATCATCTCTTGAGCCATCATCTGCCTGTTGCTTACTCATGGACATGTACTCGCTCAGACAGTTCTCCTCTCTGATAGGCGGTGTGTTTCCCAGGGAATCCGGTGTATTACTCCTGACCCGAAAGTACCTGAAATCTCCAGGGCTGGAGCCATATTCATCAGAAGAGATAAATCCCCCATCGCTTGGGGAACCACAAACAGATGAGCTAGAAGGCCTGGTCAACATGTCCGAAGCAGAGCCATGGCCACTACTGGAAGAAACACTGATGGGACTTGTGGTGGAGGGAAAATGAGAAACAGGCAGCGAAGCAGACCTGGTGTGGTAAGATGAGCTGAAAGCGGCTCTCACATACCTTCCGCTCCCTTCTTGCCGGCCCAAATTCATCCTCGCGGTATTCAGGTGGATCAGGCTCCCAGTCACTGACCTAAAAGGTCTAGTCATGGTTCCTTCTCCTTCGCTGGATGTTCTGAAGCGATAGGAGTTGCTGCTTTTGGTGGTAGGAGGAGTCCCTCCGGCAACACTCTCAGTTCTAGATCTTCTCTGCAAGCCCGTCTGGCTGGGGGGCAGGTTGCCCAAGTGCCTCCTGGTGGTGATGAAGGAGATAGGATTGGTACCACTACCACCACCAGAAGACTGGCTCTTGCTTCGGGGCCTGAACTCTGCAAAGGCCTTTAGAGCTTTCATCGTCTCCAGAAAAGTCTCGTGCATATTCTGGGCAACCACCGAATCATCCACTTGCATCCAGAGCTCTCCAGGCCCAATGGAGGCAGATCTGCCTACTTCGATGAAGAAGAAGTTCTCCGAGTGTCCACAGCGGCGAATATTCATTAGCTGCAAGTGGACGGAGGGTACCTCCGAGTTCAGCTTGACGAGGTGGATGGCTTTGCTGGAGAGGCACAACCTATACACTCCAGTAAGGTTTTTCGTTTGTCCCAACCCTTTGGGCTTAACGTTGACCTGCCACACCTCCTTGAAGACGGTGCCGGGCCTCAGGGCCGCCCCATAGTGCTCATCATCCTCATCCACCTGCTGATCAGCATGGTCCTCCTGCTCCAGGAAGCCCCTCTTGCTCTGGCTCATGAGCTCGCTGATCGCCTGGTACCAGGCCTCCTGCTCAGCCTCGTTCTCTGCCAGCATGGCGAAGTACTCGTCCTTGGTGTACAAGGCGATGATGTGCTTGTGCTTGGCGTCCGCCCGCCGGCTGACGGTGAAGCACTGGTAGAGGGGGATGACCCGCTTGGGCGGGGGGCAGCAGAGGGAGGCCGCCCCGCCGGCCCCCGCCGCCCGCAGGCTGCTCTTGAACTTCTTCTCGCTGTCGTAGTACTCCAGCCGGGCGGGGGCCAGGTGGCTCTCGGCCCGCAGGACGAAGTAGCGCTTGTGCCCGTGCTTCTGCTTCCGCAGGTACCCGCACTTCCTCACGTCCTCCCCGGCGGCGGGCGGGGGGACGCCGCGGCCCGCCGGGCCGGGGGGCTGCCCGCCGCGGCCCGCCGTAGGGGCGGCGCGGCCCGCCGCGGGGGCGGCCTCCGGCGCCGGGTAGAGCGAAGCGCTGGGCGAGCGCCGCAGCAGCAGCAGCAGGTGGTGGGGCTGAGGGGACGGGCAGCGGCCGCCCTCGCCCGCCGCCGGCTCCCCCTCGCCCGCCGCCGCGCCGGGCGCGCCGGGCTCCTGCTGAGGCACGGCTCCGCCTCCCGGGCGGCGGGCGCCCGGCTCCTCCTCGCCGCCCCCGGCCGCCGCGCCGCCACCGCCGCCGCCGCCGCCCGGGCCATTCATCCCACTCGCCATCTTAGGGGCCAGGCAGGCTCCGGAGCGCCGGAGAAGGGGTACGGGGCGGGCAGCGGGAATCCGCCCTCACCGGGGAAGCGCCCCCCGCTGCGGGCCGCGCATGGGGAACGGGCGGTGCCTGCCTGCGCGCCCACCCGCCGCCCCCGGCCGCGCCCTCCCGCCGGCCGCACCGCGTCCGGCTACTCGCACTCACGCAGGCAGCCTCGGCGGCACCACGGCGAAAACATCACGTGACGCCGCGGAGGGCGGGGGCGCGCGCCGGGAGGGAGGCGGGGGCGGGGCCCCGGCCGGCGGGCGGGCGGAGCCCCCGGCGCCGAGGCGTGAGGGGGCAGCGGGGAGCCGGCCGGGCGGCTGCCCAGAGTGGCAGGGAGGAGAGCGAATAGAGAACGGCGGCCCTTCCCCGGCGACCCAATCAGCGGGCGGGGCTGGTGGGGAGGCGGGCTTCGCTGCCGCGCTGTCCGGGGGAGGCGGGTCTCCGGCGGATGGGCAGCGCAGCGGGCCAATGGAAGGCGGCGGCAGCCCCGGGCTGGACGCGATCTAGAGGGGTGTTTCCTGTGCTCAAGACGGGTGAGTGGGGAAAGAGGCGGGGCCGGCGCTGACTGGCGGGGGGGGTGAGCGGCCGGGGCGGCAGCCAATCCGCGCCTCACACACGCAGATAGGGGAGGCGGGGGCGGGGAGCCGTGTGTATTCGGCGGCGCGAGTAAAACGGAAGGCGGGCGCTTGGGGAGATGGGCAAGCGCTGCGGCCAATCAGCGGCAAGTCTCGTCTGAGGCGAGCTCCCGGCTGACGTTGCCTTGGCCCAGCTCCTTTTCGGAGGAGCCGGCCCCTCCGCGCGCGGCTCGGGGCGGCCCTGATTGGCCGGCGGGGGACGCCGGGCGCGCGGGGCGGTGGCGGAGCGCAGGGCGGGCGGGAGGGAGGGGTGAGCGGGCGCGCGCCGCGGAGGAAGTAAACAACCCGTCCGCGCGCGAGCGGCCGTTGGAGCCGAGTGCAAACGCGCTCGTGCGCGGCGCTGCGGGCGGGAAAGGGCCGGGGCGGGAGCGGCGGCCGCGCGTGACAGGCGCAGCGCGGGCCGCCTCCGCGGCGCGTGTCCCCACAGCGCCTCTGCCTCAGCCCCGGTGTCCTCACGTACCCCGTGAGCCTCCCCCCGCCCCGCGCCGCCCGCAGCTCGTGTTGCCTGGTCTGACACAAGGCAACGCGTTTTTATTCAAGTGCGATGCCCTGCGGTACGGTGTTGGGTTTTATTTTTGATACGCTACTGTGTCATTTGACTATTGTGGTGGTTTGGGGGTTGTCCGGTGCCAGTCAGTCTTGGTTTTGGCATGATGAGCAACCTGCGTGACTGACTGCTGTGGCTGCTTGATAACAGCATGTGATCGTCAGTCTGTGGTATCCCAGCAGGCCACTGACATAATCCCTGAATTTTAGATCAAAATATGGTAAGTGAGGAGCAAAATCCTTCTATTTTGCAGTCAAATTGTGAATGGGCACTTGTGTGCTGTAAAATTGTCTCTCTTTCCCATCTAGATTAATTGTTATATTGTCAAAATCCAGGGCTAGACATTACCAGACATACAGATGTTCTACCATGTAAGAGTTAGCATTGGAGGGTGTGGAACCACTTCTAGCCCTTTACCTACCTCCATAATGCTTTCTTCCTCTCTTAAGTAATTCTTTCCTTTGCCAGCTCACCAAGTGTCCTAATAGAGGCATTTAATTGGCATGGAAGCAGAGCAGTTCTGTGACCCTGTCCACGAGCTGTCAGGGCCAAGAACCGAAGCAGCTTTCCTACCTCGTGCGCTGTGCTGCAGCGTGGCAGTAGTTACTCAGCAGCGGAGGCCAGGGTGTTGCCCACCAATGCAGTCCCTGGTGCCTTCTCATTTTTAATAAAAGTGCCCCTGCCAAAGGTGTATGTAATTTGAGTTAGGAGTTTGTATATATCAGTCATGTAAGTGTAAAAATAATCTTTTTTACATAGTACAACTGCAAAGATCATTTCCCTAGCCAGTAATTTTGACCATATGTCTCTTTACTAGCTCTCCCTTCTCTGTCACTCAAACATAATGTACTTGATTTGCTTTCAAGGTCATTCTTTGTCTACCTCACCTATGATTCATTATTTAGATGACAGCTCTCACCAATCCCTGACACCAGCTTCCACCAGCCACTTGTTAAATTTTTGGATAAATAACTTTTATGTTTTCTTTCATTCTGCTGCTCAGATGTGGGAAAAGATATTTTTTGGAGTCTCTAGTAACTCAATTTGGAAGCTGGCATGCCAAATCTTATACTTCCATATTGATGTTAATGCCTCATTGTTTCTTTGTACTTCTCCATTCTGTATCTGTTCACTGCCTGCTCATCATGTGTTTAAACTGCAATCTTTTTTTTGTTTTGTGTTTTCACAGCATCTTAACACAATATGTTCTTGTCCATGATTATAGCTCCTAAGTGTTATGGCAATACAGTGAATAAGTTGTAACTACACAAATATAATTATTCCCAAAACAAGTATTATAAACACTAGGAAACTGAGATTAAATTTAGTTTTTAAAGAAATTCAAACATGTTAGTATGAAAATACACAACTAAACACCCCAGTAACATTGATTCTGCCGTGCAATGCTATCATGTAATAGCTATACAATTATATTGCATTATATTGTTGATAGCCCCTGGTAGAATTAAACTGGTTTTTGAAGATGTGTTCCTTTTATTTTTACTTCTTTTCTACCTGGTCCATCAGTTGGGTGGAGCTGAGACTGCTTCTCCATTTCCATACATTGTTTGAATTTCTTTCTATACTTCTACATGAAAATTTAAAGTGGTTTTAAAGATATTAAAGCCTTAAAACTATAGAGCAAGGTGAACTGTGTTGATGGCATACTTATTCCAGCTGGTTGCTGAAGGATACGTGTGGGAGGAGAAAGGGAAACAATTTGAAAGAAAGGGCTTGGGTTCTCTGTTTTGTTTATGTTTTTTTTTAGTCATCAACCTCTGGCTTGCTTGACAGTAACTATGAATAAGCTGTCTCTGTATGTAAGAAGAAATGTATCAGTGTTTTCTGGTCTCTTTTAAAGTCTTTTGCTATTATGTTGCACTTGCAATGTTTTTGCTAGGGAGTTGAGAAAGCAACCTATGCAGAATTCAGTCATGTAGAATGTTGGGGTGGTGGACACGCGCGATCAGACCCACGGGTAGCTGCAAAGAGCAAAGCTCATGGAAACAGATTTTTCTGATGGGCCCTCTCTGGCTTAAAAAGAGTGCTTAGCCTTCCTGAAAACTTAAATTATTCATATTTTTCTATGTGACTATTAGGAAATACTTCCCCAAACTGCAACTAATCTTTAATTTGCATACCGTTTCTCAACTTTCAGTAGTAGGAAGAATAACTAATTTGTTTTATCTCTCTTCAAATAAATGTTGTTTAGTCTTCGATGCGGTTATTGAATCAAAGTTATCAATCTTCTGTAGTAATGATTTTTTATTTTTATAGCTCATATAAAATATGTAAGAATACCTGTTAGCATGTGATATCCTTCCATTACTGAAATAAGTGTCTCGATATGGGATAGGATCTAATTTTACTATCTTTTATGTCACAAATTTATGTCACAAACTTTCACAAACCTTTGTGGGTTTCTGTCTCACTGTTTCTCTGGCTACTGGTCTAGCACATAGCCATAGTTTACTCTGAACAGTCAGTCCCCCACTGTTACATAGAGTCAGTTTTACATTCTTTAGTTTTGCTTAAAGAAACCAACATAGCCTGAGTATGAAATGCTTCCTTAACTGTGGTTGCATTGTCTTCCAGCAACTGTGAAGGGAAATCAAGATCCCCTCTTCGTGTCTCTTGATCTTCACCAGACTTGAAGAACCTGTAGTTCTTAGAGCTGGAGGTATGTTTGCTTTGTGTTTCATTCATTTGCTCTTTCTACCCTACCAAGTGGCTGCATGAGGCTGGCACTGTAAAAGAGCAGAAATTTGGAACCATTTATTTCATTATAGTTTCCACAAGTGGCTGTAATGTCTATGATATGAAGTATTTAAGCAATTGCTAGTCTTACTGTTGAGCCAAATGGAGGGCCATCTATGTCATCTGCTGCAGAAGTATTGAGGAACAAGTGATGGCTTCCTGTAGGTGTCTGTGAAATTCCGCAACGAGCAATATTATTAATTCAGTGGACACAATGTCACATGATTTATTGCTCATTTCTTCTAGTTTCACCACCCTATATTATGCCCATCCTCAGTTGCATCTACAGGAGTAATTACCCGATAAAAGACAAAAAAGAAATCAGTTTTTTGAATAGTAAAACACAATCCTAACTCAGTCTTACACATGACATGTTCATAAAAAGGGAAGGAACTCCGGATTACCTCTCTCTAGAAATTTAGAATAAAAATATCCCAGAAGCATTTAGCAACCAAAGGAGGTTGAGTGAAAGGTAAGTTTCGTAGTTTTTAGTTTTATGTGTTACACTGTTTCACTAATTACAGATTTGTATATGTTTCTAACATTTTATTAACTATTGTAACTTAGTTCACGAAATAAATTTTTGTAATTCTTCATAATGTATATTTATGGCCGAAACTCTTCCTCTAGAAGTCTCATTATATCTTTACATCTCCAAAGTAGCCTGCTTTCATTAACTTATTAGCAGTTCTGTTCTCAGTATGGACATATTGTGATTTTTCCACGAGGCAAAGTTAGCTCACGAGATCAGATAGAGCAGCGGTTTTAAATTAATCAGTTATAGCTAGGTTATTCTGCAGACAGGGAAACTTCCCCATTCATTGGCTGTCAGTGGAATGAGAAACTGAAACGATTGTGACATTTCTTAACCAAGACCTAGAGGACAAAAATGCCTTCTGTTTAAGGCACAGATCAGGAATGCTAAGCTGTCACTTCAGTCTGTGGCAGGTTTGCCCTACATCCTTGGGCAAATCTCTCAATCTGTGTTGTTCTTCAATTCCTTAGTCATTAAATGGAAATAATAATTCCTCCCTTTCTCAAAAAAGTGGCTTTGGAGATAGAATCTGTTAATGACTGAGAACCTCAGGTGTTAAGGTATCAAGGGTTATATAAAAATCATTGTAGAAGCCAGCCTGAGGGCTTCCTTTATCCCTACAAATGTGTAGAAGCCACAGTGTGTCAAGAGTCCCCTAAACGCGCGTTTTCCAGGCACGAGCTACATGAACTCTTATTTCTCTCATCCAGGCTTTACTTGCTGTGTTGAAATAAGATACCAGAGACTTCACAGCATTTATTACGATGCTCATTTATGAAAATGTATAGATTTGAATTTAAGATTTTTAGGCACAAAGATTAAAGGCAGACATATTAAAGAGTTGCCCAATTTAATTTAGAGGGAGCTGCGGGTGCTCAGCACCTCTCTGATAATGAAGATCTGGTTGTTTACTTGTTCCATTATACTCCTTTCACCATCTATCTAATCCTATCACATAATTGTCTACAGAAAATGCTCAGACGCCTGGTTTCTTTACTGTTTTGTATAATTGGGGATAGTGTCACCATGCAGTGAAAAGAACCACAGAATGCTGTTTTTCAAAGGCACATGCTCAGATTTGCAAAACATTTCTCACTGGATCAGGAATGAATAGTAAGATTATTCTGCCTGTTTGTGTTCCTATTTATGGATAGTTGCTATTCGGGTTATGTAGTGATGATAGCTTTGGGATTCTGTGACATATTGCGCAACTACTTTAGTGAAAGAAACATAAACGTGCCCTTTTGCGATACACAGGTTTTGGCCGTATGTCCGGGTCAGTAAAACATGGAAACTACTAAAGCAACCAGACTTTTATTCATTAATTTCACAGATTGTCTTTGGAGAATAGCAGGGTGGAACAGAAATCAAAGATACCCATTTATATAACTGGAAATAAAAAGTGGTATAATTAGTGTCAGTTTTCAACTACTAACAGTAATGAGCAGACAGGACTGTTTTCATAAAGGAAAAGCTTTTTTGCCCCGCACTGAGTGCAAATGAACCTTTCCTATTACCTTCTTTCCTAGTACATCATATCTACCAAAGGTGTTATATATCGATTAGCCAGCATGTCTTTAATTCTTTGATTTTGAAAAATTATTAGTGGAAGTTAAAGAAAATACCCTCTAGACAGTTTATAAATGGGAAATTTCAGCTTTATGCTGGATGATATAGCCTCTGCAATTATTATCTCCATCTTTGCTTGTAAAAATTCCTTAAGTTGAAAAAAAAAAGAAATTTATTTGCCTTTCAGTTTCATTTTTTGACTTGTGAAGTTGCAAGTAATTTGTGTCTTCCTTTCCTGATGGAGGTTCTTTAGCAGTGAAGGTAGCAAATAGAAGGTTGCAAACCACATTTGTGTGTTTGAGGTACTTGCTTTTTCTGATGACAGCTTCAGTCTTAGAGTGTCTACAGTTAATAGCAGTGGAGGTCAGATTGTTTTTAACCTGAATTTCTCCAGCAACATCTGTCTCAGGGAATGAGTGTGCATGTGCTTGTCTTAACCACAGCCACACTTAATGAATTGACTATTACTTACACAGTTTTATGTGGTGTCATTTTCATTTGGCTTCTGTATTTTCTTTTATTGTCTAATTGACAAAAATTGTCCTTTCTTTTTGGTATAAGAGAGAAAGAACTCTAGCTCATCTGTACAGCAAGATATATTGAATTTTTAATCTAGTAATGCTCAAGAAAATAATTTTCTGAAAATAATTCCTGTGGACTCTCCTAATTGTGTCTGAATTATCATTCTTTATTACATAAGGGCATATATTTTAAATGTTTACGAACAGCTGAATTAGAAAAAAAACCCTGAATGCGCAGTTGTTAATTGACTAGCTCTTTATTTAGATTTCTTGTACTTTCTGATACAAGACCATGGAGTAGAGTCAGTCAATTTGTTAGAATTGTGGTGTTGTATAATGGAGCAGCAGATGATCACCTTAGCTTAAGAAAAGTGTTTATGAGAAGAGAAAACATCATCTAACTTATGGGAAAATATTTTAAAGAAGGAATCCTGGCATATAGAATCCTTTTTCACACAGAAGCTGGTACTCCCACGTGGTGTTTTCTTTTTCAGCTGAGTCTGAGCTCTCTGGTGGAAGAGCAGGGCTGGTAATTTTGCTGTACGGTATCTTTGACTGACAGCTCAGAAATGCCTCCACGTGTCATAGAGAGGCAGCATAATCCATTTGAGAAGATAGCTCTGTGTACTGGTTTGGACTAAAACCGTGACACTCTGCCACCAGGCTGACCAGATCACCCACCCAGTCACACCTCACACAGCTGTTCTCACCACTGCTCTCCGTCACCAGTGCAAGGCTCCTGCACGCCCTGCAGCCTGAGGCCTGGACGGCTGCGTGTTGTCGTGGGAGCTCTGTCTGGGCTGCCGCATCCATTCCGGCGAGTGCAGAGGACATGGCTTTCTGCGGGTGGGTACCACAGCTAAGCTCCTTCTGGGAGGGTGATAACCACTGACTGACCTGACCTCTTGAGCTGGCAGAGTGATGACACCCTTCCCACGCAAACTGCCATGCCACGCTCTGTTCCAGCACTCCCTGGGTTGCGTCGTATGGAGGGGGGCCCATGGTTGCTCTGGCAGCACGCAGGCCTCATCAGCGGCTCTCACAAGAGAGACATTTTAGACATTTATACAGACATTTTAGAAAACACAGATACTAAATATGCTATTTTACTGTTTAAAGTCATTAGCAGTGGGTGGTTGCTTTCTTGTTAATATAAAATATATTAGTCTTGTTTAATTACTGCGAAGTGAAGTAGAAAATAATGTGTGTTGGTGCCCCTCGCAAAGTTAGTGCTTTTGAACTCCTTGACATGTTTCAAAATGTAAGGTAAGATGGAATCTTTGCTTGTCGTTCCAATTGTGGGACAAAACGTAGCCTTACCAGTTCAGAAGGAGCTCAGAGAAAAATTATGACTCAGAGACAGTCCTCTGAATCATATTTCCCCTGTGCTGTAGCATTGCACAAGTGGTGAGTATGCGATCAGCCCTTTGCCAGATGAAGCATATTCCCTCTTTCACGTCCAGTCAGCTCTCTGCTGACACAGAAGGGAGCAAAACGACTATTATGTTTACTTCTGACCCAATTTCCCCCAACTTCTCCACTTGCTCATGGAAGGAAATAATGTCTCTTTGAGGTTTGCTCATTAATATAGTGCCCTTAGTACAGCTTTCAGGAAGGATGGTGTGATGACACAGCAGAATGCAAGAACGCCTTACAACTTCCATAGAGAACTTTGTGACCATCAGATGCCTGGTGTATTAAGTGTGTTTTACTGCTCATTTGTAGGTAGGTGGGACACTTTACTCACTTGTCAGGTCTGAAACTAACGCTTGTTCCTTGGACACTCACTTTTCACCCTATAAGAGGCAAATCTGTCGCAGTGAGAGAATGTATCAGCAACACCTCCATGGCTTGCAAAGTACCATTTGAGTTTGATTCCAGGTAGATTTTGGCAAGTAAAACATGATTAAACAAATCGGAGTTCTTGGTAATTATTTTCAAAAAATGAGTTGTACTTATATGCAAACCAACAAAAATAAATATTTCCTGTGTCTTAAATTTAAGAATTTAAGAATAGCATAAGCAAATAATCAGCATATCAGCTAACTGAGATCTGCAATGACTTTTAACAGATTCAGTCAGCAGATTTTGCAGATGAACAGTGATTTACCTGTAGATAATTGAGATTAAAGTATTCATTTGTTAGTATTAGATCAGCTAGCAATGCAAAGGTCTGTTGTTCTTAATGGTTGAAGAGGTTAATGATTCTGGTAACCTACTAGGAATCAAGTATTTAGAATTCCTAATTTGGTAGCAACAGTAATTCTATGTGAAGCCTGAGAGTGAATAATATTTATTTTCTTTCCTGGTTGGTGAAGGAGGAAAATATGAAGTAGATAAGATAGATAGTATATGTTGAAATTGGTCATTTCAGTGTTAGACACCTATACTGTCATAGTGATATTTTAAGAAAATTTTACCTGAACCATGGGCTTAAGGAACAAATTATGCAGCTATCAATACAGGAGGAAATGCATGAGGAAGTATCAATTTGTTGAGTTTAGCCTGTAGGACTGCTTGGGTAGGTAGGTGCTCACCAACACAAATATAGATTGTGCAATCTGATTTTAAGTATGTAACTTGGAATTCCATTCTGTGTGATCTTTGCACCTACATTTGTTCTCACAACAACTAAAAATTTTTACAAAGGAAAATAGTTTATAATAAAGCCAGGAAAAAAAATATGTTGCAATAAATGGAAACAACAGGAAATTGTCACCGAGTATTTGCCCTGTCTCCTGATGTTCAAAGCCACAATATTTCTCTGGAAAATAATTTAGTGACATTAATATTTTAGTTTGAATCAAGACATGAACATTTGCTTGTTCTTTAATATGCTATGATTAGAAGGCATGCTAAAGCCATCTGAATGCCTAGTAAAACAGCAGGATGTGTCAAAAGGTCTGAAGAAAAGGAAAACAAGTAAGGAAGGCCATTATGAAAAGGTAACTCACGTACTGTTAGGAGAGGGGAGCAAATACAGGCCTCATACAAGTGGAAATAACTCCAAATGGCCTTAGAGCAACACTACTTTTTCAGAACTGACAAGTGGATCGGGTCATCTTCCTTCTCCTTCCTTCTCTAAAGTTCACTACTTTTAGCCTTCAGGTTATTTTTACATGCTTCTCTGTGGACCCATTGCTGAGCGATTCAGAGAAATCTGACATTTGCTTCTAAGATGTCTCTTGTGGGTTTTTTCTCCAAAAAGCTCAGGATGATATTGTTGGCAAGAGAGACAATTTGGGTTACTGTATTTTTCTATGGAGTTTATAGAGTTTACATCTATAGATGTAAAAATATTTATACAATAGTAATACACTTCGTTTTCACACTCTATGTTGCAAATACACTGAGTTTTGACATACAGTGTAAATGGTGTGAATTGTATTTAGGTGATACACAGTGTGCAGACTAAAGAATACATCACGTCAACTCCAGTCATTATAAAATTAACAATATGGATTCACGCACACATATGCATTCACATATATATATACATACACTACAAATATGTGTACATCCAGTAAAAGAAAAGACATAGCCCAGACAATCAATAAAAACCAGGTCTATACAAGTGAGTCACTTGTTTAGAATCATGGTAAACTTAGAATCACTGTGTACAGTCAAGTAAAGCAGCTGGCCTAATAGTGTAAACCACCTAGTTGTCCTAGTTCTCAGCTTTGCTGCAATTAAAAAGCAGAAGAAATATTTCCAATGACTGAAAGGACAAAAAAAAAAAGTAAACCTTTTGGTGTCTAAATTTTTAATCCCTGAAATAGTTAATGAATTAAGAGCACAGTTCAACTGATTGTTTAGTATACTCAGAGTTTATTAAACTCAGGCTGCTAACCCTGAAGTTTCTCCTTGGCTAAGGGAAAAAATGTAAAGCAACATTCATGCTGTTATAATTTCTTTCATTCTAAAACCCAGTTCTTATTTGGGGATATTGGAGAAGGTAGGCCTAGTCAGTTATTTGCTCAGATATACACAGACTGCATTTCTTTCAGAAATTTGCACTGAAGTTACCTGCACCATTTGAAGATGTACCCAGGTACTCTTACGTGCAACAGTTCGAAGCTGACTCAGAGCAGCTCAGTGCAAAAAAACAAAGTGACTAATCTCTTTGTAGAACTGAGGCTTTGCAACTTTGCTCTGAGTCATCATGACAACTCAAAGTGCCTAGACTTAGTACAGAAATAAACAGATTTAAACAGAGCACTGGGTTTCAAAACAAGCATCACTTCTGGTCCTTTTGTCAGAAAGACCTTGGTAACACTATTAAACATCAAAGTGTCACTGATACGCAGGGTAGTTTAAAATCTCTAGAAGACTATCAAAGTGGAATCTGAGAAGTTAAGGGAAAATGAGGAAAGAAGGAACAAAAAAAGGAAGGTAAAAGTATTTTCTTACCATTAAGAATGCCACACATAAAGAAGAGTGGGAGCAATCGTTTGTCTAGTAGCAAGATTGGAACTGAAAGAATAAAACTGGTATTGGTGGCATTAGGATGCGTAGGGGAGAGGTAAGGGAGATCTTTAATAATATGCCTGTTCTTGACATATTCTAGTCACCCTTAATTAGTCCTTCACATTCTAAGATCAAATAAATAACTGAACTAAACAGTAACATTAATTCTGCTTTATTCATCAAGTCTGTTTCTTTGTGTTAAAAATTTATGGTCCTCTATCTTTGTGCTGCTATCTTAAGGGTAAATATTAGTACAAGTTGAGCTGGAGTCTCTTCTGAAATGGATGAGTGGTTGCTTCTGCCACCTCCAAGTTATAGGAGCAGATCTTTCTTTCAGTGGTGCTAGTGCAAATTTGGAGAAGCAGACCTGAAGTTAATGATCTGCAAATTAAATATGGGAATAATGAGTTACTCTGGATTTGCTCTTGTGTAAGTAAGAGTAGTATTTGGCCCTATATATTTATTTCAAGGTCATAAAATATATTATAACCATTTTGAAATCTTTACTAGAATGGGTCTGGGCATGTCTGTGCAGACAGACCCAAGTTTTTATGCCTGTAGTCCAAGATAGCCAGTCACGATCTAGCTCTGACTCAGAAGCATTAATTCTGTGCTGTCGCAGAGCTAAGAAACCCTGTGTGGCATCCAAAAGCCATGCAGGTACGTTAGCATGATAGTGTGCCTAGACTAAGAAGTCCAACCATTCAACAAGGTCGGTTACCCTGCGCGCTTTTTTTGTCCAAAGTTGGTTTACCTCAGCGTAACATACAGGCAGTGTGAGTTCAGGTCTGCCAGCATGTCTGCTTAGTAATGCCTAATATCCCTATGCAAGGCATCTTCACTAGGGAACAAGTATTCCAGAACAGAAAAGAAACTTAATATAGAACTTATAAACATCAATTATGGGTATCTAAATTAATAGATTTAGTTACTAGATAATCAGCGGTAGCATTGAGTATATTCTAGAGCTTGAGGTAATAATTTGGTTTATTACACGTATACTACTACATCTCTGTAATTAAAATATATATAGTTAGATATCGAAAAATATTTTTATAGAAATGGTATCTCATTTAGTGTCTCATTCCATATAGGTTGCAATTGCTGCAATAGTGAAAAAAGTAAATAACAAAACTTCAGAAATGAGCAATGCCGAATGTCTTGTTGTTTGAGTCACAAAAGTAGCAAGAGGTAACATGTTAATCACTTTAACATTAAGAAAGTTAATAAGCCTGTCAGTTTAAATGCTTTTGTGCTTGAGGTAGGATCATGTAATATCTCAGAAACTAAGCAGAGCTGGGCCTCGTCTGTACTTGAATGAGAGATGTGTAAGAAAAATTCATCGTATTACGAGAAAGGATGTCCGTGGTTTCATAGGTTTCATCATTACAGCTGAGTCAGTACCGAAGTCATGCCTGCTGTGGTGTCAGGGAAACATCCTACTGTTAGAACTGGATCCCAGATTCATTCAGTGGTTAGGCTTAAATTTGGATCCACAGTCTGTGGCGTTACATTTAGGAAGGCTTTTGCTCTTCAGTTTACATCAGTAGCCTCATGACAGCAATAGAAAACGTGCAAAATTTCACAATGGGATATAGTATTAAAGTAATACAAATATACTTTATTATTATTAATTGCTCGATACCTTTTCCTTTGTCTTCAGCATACGTCAGTAAGAGGATATGGTCATCATTAGTCTCTCTGTCTTATTTCTTTGTTGCTCCCAAATTTTTTACTTGGAAAAAAAATTAGGAGGAAAATTGATGAAAGGAAAATGAAAAAAATTAAGTAAATGTTCATTGTATCATGTGTACAATACAAATGTAAAACCCAGAAATAACACTTTAAATGAACTGTAAATTAGGAATTGTAGAAAAATGAGATGAGAACATAAAGATAGAAGGACAAAGCCTATTAATGGCAGGGCTAAAGAAAATTTGATGGCATTCGAACAGAATCAATCCAAAAACTGTCTGAAGTCTGCTAGTACATGGGGGATAGTAAATTAGTTAATAATAATACAAGAAAGACCTTTTCATGGAGAGTATAGTCATTGCACTTTTGAAATTGCATTCTTTCTGAAATAAAATTTGCTCTGAGTCTGAGAATTAGAATGTGATGTAAAATTCACCTTTGTTGATAGAGTTTCAGTACCAATTGTAGTACAGAAATTATTACTGGCTTTATGAGATTGAATTTTATTTTTTCTTGTTTTTCCAAAGCTGCTTTGAAATCCAGAGGATTTAATTTCTGTTGATGGTTAGCTCTGACATTGATGTAGCCATCAACCTAATTTTTCAAACAAAAAAAAGACAGAGACAAATTTGGGACATAAATATCTTCAAGTACACTGAGATTGCTGAAGATAAAAGGGAAAGTAAATTTCTGAAACTTTGGAAAATAAAAATTGCATGGAAATTTTCAATATAAAATCTTTTCCTCTCTTCCTGTTTATTTTGCTCCTGTTTATTAAGTCAGAAGCCCTTTATCTTCACCCAGAAAACTCCTGTTCTTCCTCAGTTGAGAAACATCCTCCACTGTTTCATCACATTTCTCTATCTTGGACTATCATTCACTTCATAAGAAATCAAGGCAGATTCCTGAAAGAAGAGGTCATTAATATTTCTTTGAAGATAATACTGTTTACATCCTCTACACAGTGTTTGCTATATTATCTGCTGTATTTCCTGTTGATGTGAGTAACTCAAAAGACTATGCATGTAATACAGTGTATAATTAACCATTTCTGGAGTCGTTCTATTTTCACTCCTTTGTAGTTGTTAGTAGGATAATGAAAACACTTTTTCAATCATTGCCAGAGCAAATACCTTATTGTTGGATCCAAGAGACATTCTGCCATCCCAGCGTTTCTAGGTCTGAAAAGCACTCACCTCAGAGGAATTTCATCTGTTAATTATACAAGACTCAGAATGTCTGTGATCTGGCAAAGCAATCCGAAAAAAAATTCCTATCTCTGGAAATGAACCACATCTTTATGAACCAGTGTTACACTCCTTAATAGAAGAGCCAAAAGAAACTATAAGGTATAGTTACAAGGTCTGCAAACTGGTTTGTTTGTATGTGGCAATAAGATTTAAATGTCATTAATGAAGTTAATTAACTTTGTTATTGATCATAAATCTGAAGATTTAAAAAACAGTGTTTCATAATGTCTTTTGGAATAGTATGACAAATATATCTGCAATCAGGTATCATTTCCTGACTCCTTAGGTGCTTTCTGGAAAGACAGTGTTTATAATGCGCTGTTGGATTATATTCACACTTAAATCACTTCAACTATCTTTGCCTCTGCTTATGTGGAAAAAGAAAAACAGTATTTTTAGAGCGGTTTTGATTTGTTTCCAAATTTTTGGAGTGAGGGAAGTTGCTGTATAGTAGAAGAAATGTTCCTTTGACTGGGTGGGGTTTATTCGTAGAAAATCTTATTTCTTCTGTTTCATGGGAGAGCTAACAGAGATTAGTTTTTAAATGAATACCAGATAATATTCTGCAACAACGTCATGTCATCATGCTATTTTAAAAATAATTATGTGTTGGAGTAATGAATAAGTACAGATAACAAAGATGATTGCTGAAAGCTGCTCACATTTGCATGGATAAAGCTAAAATACGTGTTTAATTGTATTCATTCTCAAACTTCTTGTAAGCAAATATTACATTTCTTAGGTAAACATGCTTGATTTTTTTATCCAATTGTAAATTAAAATTCCTGGGTTTACTGTTCACACAGTTAATAAAATACTCTCCTTCTTGTGTTTGCAGTCCATTATAAAAATATATCTACTAGAGCTGCTGTTGAGTGAACTGACACTGAGTGGCACAAGCACTGCTATTTTGGGAGTGGGTGCAGCCTAAAATGGGAGGCTGGGGTGGAGTCACGTGCTTGTGCATGTTAGCTAATTTTCCTTCTGCAAGCTATAGAAAAAGAATTCCATCTTACAGCTTTAAGAGCTAAAAGGGAGGCAAAGTTGTGCTTTTATTGAAAAAAAAATGCATACAGTATGTCAGAGTATATCAGTGTACTTCATTCCCCTTTCTCTGAGACTAGTTGTGTTCTTAGCAGCATAATAAACCTAGAGCAGCTTCATAGAAAGTAAGACCACTTAAAAAAGATAGGAAATGTTTTACAATTTATATTTCTACTAAACTGCAATTTTTGTATCTTGAAATTTGGTGTTTCTGTCAGTTTGTCACCACCTTATTTCTGAACTTTGGTGCCTTCATGCACATACAATACTATACGCTTTTCCTAGGATCATATTTGTGAAATGATTTCTTGATGTTACAGGAAATATTTCTGAATATTGTTTGACAAGCTACAACTGGTTAGGATATCAAAGAATTGAAAGCTGGTGATGTCTAAAGTTGCTTTGCTGAAACTCAGATGTAAATTGCTCAAAACTGAAGAACAGGGGACAAAGACTTAACTTTTTTATTCCACAGACAGAGGAGGGAAAGCCTACCCTGTTGAACCTCTGATAAGAACCATATTTTTCACAAGCATCTTTTAGAAGTTTTTACACTCATGGATGTTTATATGCAGTCTGAATTTGCTTGTCTGAATTCTCATGCAAAAATTTGGTGCACTTTTTTTCCATAGCTGTTGATAAATTTTTGGGCTTGCTGTTGAATCTATGGAATGATAAAGTAATTGGTTATGATCAGTCTGTACGAATTGAAATGTTTGTGCATATGTAACAATCAATGCATGAAAAATATTAAGATTAAATTAGTGGAAGTAACATTTTTAAGAGGACTTAGACATTTAGAACTATAAAAAGGAAAGATAGTAGAGTTTTTGGTAAGTGACCTTCATTTTTCTGTGTTCCCGTGTGTTTAGGATTTCATTCAAAGGACATAAAGGGTGCTAGAGCCTGCCTGTACAAGAAGAAGCAAATAAGAGTGCTGAAGATTTAATACATTTCTCTACATTTTAAAGTATCTAATAGACCTGTTCTTCTGGATTGCCAGAAAGGGCAAGAATTTGGCCCTTTGGTCTTGTCTTTAATGAGAGAGACTCCTCTTGTGTATGTTACCTGACCATAGTGCACTGTTGAGTCAACACAACTGTTCTGGCTTGTTTTTTAAATATTTGCAGGGAGTTCACAGATGATTAGCTGACAACCAAGAACAAGGCTCTAGAAATTTATTGTTTAAGAGAATCCTAACCTTTTGACTCACACACAAGAACAGGTTTTATAAGACTAACAGAGGGGCACTGAGTTCACGAGTCAATATATTGGGCTCGAATGCAGCCAGCTGTAGTCACGGAACAACAGTAGTGCGCTCCAGAAGTTGACTGCTTTCTGTGACTTTGTAAAATATTTCAGAATTTGCAAGAGCAATTGAATCTAGAAGCACAATTTCTTTTTTTTTTTTTTAAAAAAAAGAGTCTTTTTTTATTAACTAAAAACTGGACATTTACACCAAGGCAACTCTTGTGTAATAATATATGTATCTGCCTGTGGCCTGTCTCTGCTAGCTGTATAACACAGAGATAAAGCCATAAGAAAGAAGCTCCAGAGAAGGGCAATAACAACAGCTATTACAGGTTATATTGCTTCACAACTGGACAGAGCGTGCGGCTCACTGCCAAGACAGTCTAGAATTCCCTTTAGCAGAGTATTTGAAAAACCTACATTTTTGTTACCAATCCAGTGATGTAGGTTTGATACGGAGCCACACTCAAACTGTTCACAAGCCATGTGTGACTCAAGAGCGATATATGTGTTGGTAATAATGTCTTACAAACACAGACCTACAATGCTCATGACTGTAGTGGGTTAGAGCAAAAGGCAAATGGATTTTTTTGTTGTTGTTGTTAATCTCAGTCCTTTTAGGGGCAAATCCTGCCCAGGCATTTGCTAGTTAAAGGTCCGTAGTATACAGTATAGTGTTAGTGATGTATATGCTCCTAGACATAAATAATTTTATAAAAGATTGGAAAAAAGTTCTGAATTGTGAAAATATGTCAACAATATGTAAGAATGCCATTGTAAGCTTTCTGGGACAGTTTTTATTCAGGCAAAGCTACAACTGAATGGTTTTCTAATCTTCTGGAAACAATAAATATGAATAGTTAAAAAGTCAACTAAAATCAATATGAACTAAACTAAACTAAGATCAATATAAATAATTAAACTAAACAGATAAAGAACCTTGATTTCTAATTTCCTTTTAGACACTATGCAAATATGAACAAACCTAATTTTGAGAGGGTATGCATGTGTCCTGTTGGGGAGATCCCATCTCATCTACCGTGGACGTATAGAGAACATGGCACTTACACCTTATGAAGTGAACTTAGTTTACAAAGATGCTATGCTCAGCTCAGACATGCTGATAGGATCAGTCCCTCCAAAATCTTTGTATGCATTTTATTACCCATTACTTTTCCAACAGTCCATCAGCAGTATCAAAGCACTATTTGCCTAATAGTGAACTGAATAAGTAATTTTTTGTCAGTTGATAGAAAAGATTGGTATTTTAAATGCTGTATTTATCTTGCATTCAGTCACTGGAATGAAAAATTTTATACACTAGGATGTTTATAATTGATAAAACACAAAATATCTGTATCTACTGTAAGGGAAAAAACTGGACT
Source organism: Nyctibius grandis (assembly GCF_013368605.1). Lineage (NCBI taxonomy): Eukaryota > Metazoa > Chordata > Aves > Nyctibiiformes > Nyctibiidae > Nyctibius > Nyctibius grandis. The sequence continues at coordinate 18,406,117 of NC_090670.1, forward strand.
TTGTTTTTGCAGAAAGAGGACACACACCTAATTATAATAATACACTATTGTCCCTCTTCCATCCTGTTGGCAAGTAATGATCATTTCCCTTTTCATACAAGTTAGTAACTTTAAAGATGTCATTTATCCTATTACAGAGGCAAACAGTGTTTACAATTAAAACCTTTAGGCTAAATTCAGTTGCAGATGTTTTTAGTTGTATTTTAATAGACTACTTTTTGTAATGAACTGTAAATAGCACTGGTTTAGGTTAAGAAAATGTTATATATTTTTCTTGAAATACTTTTTCCTCTTTTATTTGCTGAAGGTGTATCTTTGTAACTAAACTGTTAACACACTATATTTTCAGTTTTGAAAACTAAAATAGTTTATAGATTTATTCATAATGGATTGAAATCACAAAGGAAGAAAGAAGTGATCCAGATAATTTTTATTTTCTTGCCTGTCTCTTCTAGAAATGAAAATAACATTTACCTGTGAAATTATTACGTTTCTAGAGCATAGGAATTCATCATTCTTGTTTTATTTTACTTCCATGTCAATTTAGCAGCAACAGAAGGACTAAATACAGTCAATCTTTTGATCTATGAGGCCTAACATTTATTGAATAGTCAGTCAAAATTCTTTGTTCTACACCAGCTGTGATTCTGTATTTTATGATCTCCCATCTAAATGTTAACCAGGGTTAGTAATGTTTAGTTTCCAAGATCAAATGTGATTGAGTGCTTTCAGTCTGTGGGGGCAGGCTACCAGGAGAAAAAAGATACACGCAGCTGATAATACTAGATTGGCTATTTTGCTTACAGTGATTTCGTTTGTATCAGTATGCACAGAATGGAATGTCTGTTCTCAAAATAAGATAGTTATAAATTCCAGAAGGAGAACGTGTCTATGGCTAAAATACTTAAGAACAGTGTTTTAGTGAAGTTACTACACATCTGGATGAATAATACTTGTACCTACAATGTGCTGGAGTACTGCATAGCACAAACAGTGATTCATTCTCTTCTAATACACCTTTTCTTAAATAAGATGATTCATATCAATACTTCCCTAGAGGAATGCACTGTATTTTTATTTGTTACTGCAACCAGACTGCAAGACGCAACAGAAGATGTTTTCAGTTTCTCTTAAGACAGAGCTCTGTAGCAGTTTCTGTTGTTATTCAATAGAATACACAAATGAAACTTGACAAAAATTTAAGGGCAAGTCTGGTTTAGATTCTTAGCTGACAGAAATGCCATTTGCTTTTTTTCGGTAAAGACATACTACTGAATCAGGGATGACACATTCTGTGAGTTAGGCTTGAGAGAATGAAAAAGAACAAGACCATCTTAGAAGTGCAGGCTGGGATTTAAGGACCTTTTGTTTGTCTGCTAATGTCCTACCACAGCTAAAGTAACAATCAAATTGCTCAATGCCTCGTCACTAGTCGCTACAAGACAAAAATGCAGTGCACTCCAAAGGCTAGATGAGGCAGTGCGTCCGTGATTCCTTTCACTTTTAATCTAGAAATATGGTTTATGGGAAAAACATGCCTCGTATTCAGTTCTGTACCTAGATCTGAATGCCACCAGGTCCATAATCTCAGTTCATAATGCACTCTTTTCTTTTTTTTTTTATGTTCATCTTGCAGGCTTTTGGCAAGGTGTAATGCTCCTAATGCTCCTTTCAGTTATCTTTCCCAACTTGAGAGTAATTTTTGCTTTGAGCTATTACTGATGATTCTGCCCAGTAAGCAAATCTTTCTTCTACAAACAATTAACTGTTGTTAACAAAATAAAAAAAGCAAAAGATAGCTCTAAAAATGAAGAAGCAAAGCTTATTTTAAAATATTGTTGTGCTAAATATGCACTTTGTTTCCTGTTTATACTCTCAGCTTTTCCCTGTGCAATTCTCTACATGTAATCATGGCATGATATTAACCTTGGAAAGATGTGTTATGGGAAAGGAATCAGGAACAGAGGACTGAGAGTGCATAAGAAGCAGCATTTTTTTTCAAAAGAAGACACTGTGATATCTGGTCAAAAAAATAAATACGTATTTGTCAAGCAAGGCTAGCCTTCGGTTTCACAGACTTGATGGCCAGAAGATTCTCTGTTGGTAGAGCAGCAGAGATTGAGCAAGACCTGCTGCTTGCTAAATACTGGAGTTGTAAGACACAAGCAAACAGTTCAATTTCTATAGCAGGAATTTGGAGATAGGATGTCAAAATTTTTGGGCTATTCCATGACACAAAAGAGATGTGGAATGTCGGGGCAGGAGCTGATGGGCAGGGACACTGACATTTTTTGGCACAAGCTAACAGTAAATAACTTTAATTGTGACATTAGATTGCCCCTGAGCTGGTATACATCACAGCTTGGCTTTTCTGAAAAAAAGCAAGTGGTAGTCTCAGTGGAGAACCCTAATACTGGGTGGAGTTAAAGCCTTGGTCTGCCTTCTTGCCTACAGAAGTATTTCCTCTGAAGGACCTTAGGGTGTGTTAGAAAGGTGACCTGAGAAGCTAACATCGTTGTTGTGCTTGCCATGCCTGATCTGTGAGTAGACAGAGGGTCTCAAGGATGTTTACATGGTGCTATGCAGTGCAGAGAGAGCTCAGGTCCTGAAAGCAGTATAGCTACATTAACAGAGCACTCTGCTCAGACTTACTAGGTCAACAGCCTTTGCAAAATAGCTATACGGATACTTTGCCCAACATTGTGCTGTGTAAACATTCCCTACAACCCCCAGTTCAAGTATAGCATAGGTAGTGGAAGGTATTTCTTCAGTGCCCTGCATTGTACTGTGGACAAATCTTTGGTTTCAAAAAATCTTAATTAAGTACTAATATGTTGTTATTAGATAAAAAAACATGATAGTTCCATTGTAAGCTGCCCAGCATTCCTGAGTTATTGTTATAATGGATGATTTGAGTCATCTTAAACAAGGGTAGGGTTCTATTTGGTAAATTGCCTAACTGAATTCCCTGACACCCCAGCTAGACTGCTTTTGGCACCTGAACTAACCCTATAAGACAGGTTTGAGTATTTCCATGATATATTTCAGCCTGCAGGTCAGAGATACCCTTTCCTTTTGACACCACTCTGATTTTATTACACTATATGCCTTGTAACTGAGCAAAATAGGTTAATAAAACATACAGAAAATATTCTAATTAACTTAGGCATGTTCATGTTAAGGTTTTTCTAAGATTTTTTTGCTGAATTCTCTTACTCTGACTGACTTCCTGCACTCCGTCTTCAGTAGCTAGAATTGCTCTTTGTAAACTAATATGGCATTTTGGAAGTTCTCTCGTCAGCCACCTAACACTGAAGTGGAATGTACTGACTTATGCAAGATCCCAGCTACTAACTGATGTGCAATAGTTAGGGCAAATGAAAGTCTGTCCTGGAAATCTGTCTTCGTGATATGCAAGAGAAAGTAGGTGTAATGTTTCCCTCTCTTAGGATAATAATCCTACCATGTCGAAAACTGTACCAGGCAAATTAACAGAAACTACTTAAAGAATGGAGTAAGCTCACACAGTAATAAATATTATATATTCAGGAAAGTCAACTCAACTTTTGTCACAAATCTGTTGGAATCTTTAAAGAAGTCATTGAGCAGGTGAATAAGAAAAAAACAGTTGATACAGTCTACTTTTATTTGTAAAAGCCAATTAAAAAAATCACACATGTCAAAGGCTCCCATAGAAGTTAAACTGTCAGAGGTTAAGAGGGAAGATCCTCATTTGAGTGAATAAGTGCTTAAAGGATAGAGGATCAGTTTTCACAGTGGGTTTTGTAGCTGTAGGAGCATGTAGCTCAGTGCAGTCTCGACACCTGAGTATTTGTTCAGTTTTTTGAGTAGGTTACACATATTTGTGAAAGACAAAAGCCTTTCTGAGATTTCAGTTTCTCAGACTGGCGGGAATTGGACTAGAATTTGGAAAAGAAGGACTACTCAAACTTTCCATCCTTAGATCCATAGAGGAAAACTGGCTCAAGCTGTTGCAGTAATAGTAATTAAAGTATAATAAATGAGAGAACTTCAGTTAATCCTATTTTCTTTTTTTCTTTTCTAATGTTTCATGTTTATGAAACACATTAGGTCAGGCCAGAATAATAGGAGATTCAAAAATTCAGCAACAGAAAAGTGACTGAGAGTCAAATTCTAGCCTTACTATAATTGTGATTTAAGAACAAACATAAACATAAATATAATTTTTAGTTGTGGATTGAATCAGTGTACTAGATCAGTTTTTCCCAGAAATAGGATGAAGAATTGCAAGCACAGGAGGAAAATGTATCTTCTTCTTTATTTGTACTACTGTGGTAAGAGCCTCAATGTATAGTATGTTGTATGATATTGAAAGAATACAAGTTCATAATACCTTTATTAAATAATATTTGAGATCAAAAGAAAGCCGTAAGATTTTTAAGACCAACATTCCATTAGAAATAGCTGATACAGGTTTCTATTACTGTTTCCAAAATAAAAACTATAGTGATTACATATTGATTCATTTGGAATCCCACTTCCACAGTAGGAGAAATTTTGACTAACTAAATTCCTAAATTTACTGCAAGGATTCAAAAAAAGACTCTAGTTTTATTTTATTTTTCAGTTGCCTTAGGGCTTCAGAAAATGTATCCAAACAGAGGAGATAATCCATGGAGATAGGGAAATTGGTAAGCAGCCAGCTCCAGTACTAACACAAGTGGGTACAAATAAACAAATGATACCAGCAGTCAGTGGCAAGCCAGCTTATGCTGGTGCCATACAACTAGACTACAGAAGCGTGACATAAATGAAATTTAAAAAAAAAAGTCAAAAAGCTGGCTGGCTAACCAATGTATTGTCTCTCTCCTGTGTTTTCCAACATCTTTTCACAGTTCATTTACTCATTAAAGTAAAAATAATTGGATATATAGGTTGGTGCATGATTAAAATATTATTCATATAGTGTTATTCTTTACTGAATGGCCTACTGAGGCTTTTGCTGTTTCAAAAGTCTATTTAGGAAGCAAAACCGTCCTGATTTAAATTGTTAGTCTTTTCTGGATACTGTGGGCTATACCTGCAATTGTGTGAATTTATCTAGTTCTGATTTTTTTTAAGAATTTACTCTCCTTAGTATGAACACAGCACATCTTTGGGAGAGAAGCCTAGATAGCTGTAAGCCTGCTACAGCTAACTGAATAGTCCCCTGTGTGTTTTGACATACCCTTTTCTGAAGCATAATATGTGACATATCAATAGTAACACTGCTGGATTACTTTCCAAAGCATTTTAACAATTTTCGTCTTCCATTTTATAGTTTTGTGATCACATTTTCTAACATTAAAAGCTAGATAATTTTTGCAGGTCATCAATTTATTTGTATGCCATTCTACTCATTCATACTTAACATTCAGACTTTCAAGTGTTGGTTTTGCTTGTGTGATCTGAAAAGAACATTGAAATTAATCTGATCTGAAAATAAAAAAAGCATTTCTCCAGCATTTGCTTAAGTATCTTCAAGTGCATTACTAACCCGAATGGTTAAGATTAAGGCATTTCCTACTGTACAGGAGCTTACAAGACAATCCATGCAGTACTAATTTACAGCCAAAATGCTACTTTACATTTATTTAATATTTTATAGAAAAAATAAATCCTTCAAATGCACAAAATGTTACAAAAGGTGCTTTCATGGATGAGCAGGCAGAGAGAAACACCCGAAGTGTGTGTCACTAGATATTTGTACGTTCCTTCCAGTACCACAGGTAGAGTTAGGTCATCGCTGGCAGCAGGGCAATATAGCATTTGGTATTCAACCATTATCATCCTAAAGTTAGATGCGTGCTCATTAAAAATGATTCAAATTCATTACTTTGTGGCCATTCTTTTCAGACTCCAGCCAGCTCTACAGTGTGGTAGCGAGTCTGTGTGTGGGAGAGGTGAAGTCAGGAGGGCAAAGAGGGAGTTATGTGATTTCCCTTTAACTTCAGCATTGTAAACACAGCTTGGTTCTGCATACTGATTTCAGCAGGCAGCCAATGTCAACACTGACATTTTCAATCTCTTTCTTTTATGTCACATTAGTGGAAAGTGACCTGTTGTGTTTGTGGAAGCTCTGGAATCCCGCAGGAGAAGGATCACTCAGCACCATGGCAGTCTGCCAAGTACAACTTGTTCTGAAACACAGTGGTGCTGAGAAGTTGCATTATCAATGTGGGCTTAGTAGGAGATAGGTTAGACTGTTGATTAGCTGAGTTGATATGACCAGCTTACCTTCCCGGGTACACTGCATCTCTGCTGCTTGGCTCTTCCCTTTTTATTCTCTTTTCTATTTACGTTTTCTCTCGTACTCTTCTTGGAGGCGGTCACTACAGAGTTCAAAATTCCACCCTGTTGTAGCACTGTACTGTATTCAGCATCTATTGTGTACACGGGGAATGGAGGACCTTCATTTAGGAGGAACTGTTTCTTAAACTGCTAAATTGCTCAGAAGTCATATGTTTTATTCCAGTGATAACAAATGCTAAAAGTGTAAAAGATACTAATTTAAGTTTTCATTTTATTTCTGATATTCTGTTTCTTTGGCCTGCTTTATGAAGGCAGAAGTCTTAATATCATCTCATACTCTAATAAGAATATGATAATAAATCTGTCTAATCAATTGAGAGTAATAAAACAGTTTAGCCAGTAGGAAAAGGAAGTAGCTTAAATAAGTGTCTTGCAGATGGAAAAGACATATTGTGTGCTAAAAATACAAATGCATTTGTATTGTTTCAAGAATTCCTGATTAAGAAGAACAAACTGAGGATTTACATCAGGAGGTCAGAACTTGAGTACTAGTAGGAAAGGAGGTACTTCAGCCCACCAAAAAAAAAAGCGCTTACTACAGAAAGATTATATAAAACAAATTGTCAGGCAGATCAGTCATCGGATCTTTGTCCAAAGCTCTCAACATCTAAAACTTCTCATGGGCTTACTTTTTTCTTCAGTCCTCAAATCTGTGACTATACTTTGTAGAAAAAAACTGGACTGTATATGTAGAACATAGACTTTTATCACAGGGTGGGCAGCGAGACTCTTGCACCCAGTACTTCCCTGCTGCATGGGAACCACCAAAAATGGTGACAGTGTGGAAAAGTGTAAACCCTCTCTATAGGATTGCCCTGGGAGTCTGAGCTGTATAGAGCTTGACGGGCTTCCCTGGCAGGAAGGTGCAGCTTACCCTGCTTTCCCCTGTCCATGCTGGGAAGAGTTTGTGGCTTACAAAACCCACTGAGGGACCCTCATCATCCTCTGCAGTCTCTGGTGCTGCAAGACCAGGGCTCCAGTAAGCTGAACACGCAGGAGGGGAAGATGGCAGCTGTGGCGGAGGGCAGTGACCAAGCATTGAGTATGTGTTGATATGGTGTCTACGTGTAAAATAAATGAGTAAATAAACTAGCATAAACTGGGTAAGGTAAGCAGATGGCTAAACAATCTGGAGTTGAACAAATCTATATTAAAAGTCCGTATGAATAAGAGTACTGAACACGTGGAGTAGACTTTCGGAGGAAACAGAACGAGTATTTGTGTAATATGCAAATAAACGTGGTTTATACACATTTATGCATAATATAACCTTCAGGGCCCAGACAGAAGAGAAGAAAGGCCTAATCTGAAAAGGATGAGGCAGGTTGGTATGCTGTTTTAAGGAAGAACTGATGGCCTCAGAATTGTTTGAAACAATTTTTACTGATTCTGGTTGAATGTCTGACTTGAAGCTTATGGAAATTCACATGAGTTTTTTCACTGACTAAGCTAAGCATCATATAGTACTGCTCACAGTAGTGGCAAATACTAGATCATGAGCTATAGGTTTCAGTTAAAAAAATATCTTTGCATTGTTCAATTCGTAAATACTTTCTTAAATCAGGCAGTAAAAATGATGAAAAGAAGCTGGTAAGCTTTACGCAATGTTAGCATATTTTTCATACTGTGATTGCATAGTCTCTATGTCATTACGTTATTATATGGATATGGTACGTTCTCCACTGGAGATATCTTTTTTGAGGATGAACATGTCTTGTTAATATGAGGAATATTGTCAACGATAGAATATCAAAGTAATAATTTAAAGATTGTCATAATTGTTGCATCCTGATCTGAGTCCTAAATATTTACTCGTATCTGCACATTACTTTATAAAGGCAGGTAATTTGCAGTGTTGGAAACTTCAAAAAATACTAAAGAATAAAGATGATAATAAACATTTTTAAAAGAACTAAACAGCAGAGCAACTACAGCTGTAAAAGTCTGCAGGATTAGGAAATTGGTTGTTTAAGTTCAAGGACATCAAGTGCAATAAGGAAACAAATATCTAGAGCACTGAAATAGTAAAAATGTTACACTTTATTGTTTTTGACCTATTGTGTAGATTTTAACAGGCCACAAAGTCTGCAGAACCTGCAGCACTGAAGACTATTTTGTAAGGCACATTGTAAACGGGTTGAACTTTGATTTTTCAGGGGACCTGTGGCTAGATATTACTTGTTAAAATCTCAAGAGAAGACATTGTATTCACGAGATTGTAACATTGTACTTATTTTGTAGCTTTAAAATGTTGGCCTAATGTGCCCTGCTGAAAATTGAAAGCAGCGAACACATCTTTTGCAAGTGCTTTGTGGCACACTTATCAGAAACCTTATAATAACAATGCTTTGATTTTGTATGTGCAAACACAATGGAAAATGCAGTCTTAATAAAGAACCATTTCAATTTAAAATTTTAAAGAATACATTATGAAATGCAGTGTGGACTAAATGAAAATATAAATTATATATCAGAATTCATTTTTATTTTCAAAATAGTGATTAAAATTAAACAGTAAAAGTACAAAACTAAATCTAGCCATCATGAATCCATTGTGTTTGCAAAAAGTGTGAGCTGACTGACAAAGTTCTAGTGAAGAATGGAATGCACCAACAACCTTGAATTCTTTAGTTTCATTTAGTTTCATTTGGCAGTGTCATGGATTTAGTTCATTAGTTGTAGTCTTCTTATGATCATTGGAATGAGAATTTCTCTCAGTCTGCCATAAAGTGTAATACTGCTTGCTTTGGGGTGTTGAGGGAATGTCTGTATAGTTCAAACACACATACCCAGGATCACGTGTACAGAATCAGACCAGCCGAGGGGTTTCTGGAAAATGAAATTTGAGCAAAAGGAGCACTTCTCAGGTCTGATTCTGCAGCCACACCCAGGAGGGAACCGTCCTTGAAGTCACACACATTTGTGTGGGATTTCTTGCCCTACTTTTGCAGACTCCAGAGACCTAGACAAGCATCCAAACTTGCATGCGTTTGGATGAAGCAGACTGTTTAATTTCTTAAGGACTCGAACTAGAGGAACAGGTTATTTCTGAATTATGGGAAGCTTAGGTCTAAATTCACATACTTATATAACATTGAGTTATATCAAGTGTGGATAAAAAAATGCCTGTGATAGTGTCCTTAAAGCCCAATTCCCTCGTGATCTTAGTCGTAGATTTTGTTTGCCCTTGGGGCATCAGAATCACCCAGATTTACAGAGCCCTCCAATATGTCCTTGCAGAGTTTCATGGTGACGATCAGCGATGGCTCTGCTGCCTGTATCCCTTATTGCACAGAGCAGACTGCGTTATCGCACCATCTTGCCAAAACCCCTTGCATTGTCCTGCGTACAGTCTGGCAGTTACTGAGGTGACATTTGGAAACAATGTTGATATAATCCAAGAGTCTAGCCAAAGCCCATAGAAATCATTGCATTTTGGGTTAAGCTTGAAACCATTTTGCATTTTAGTTTCCAACCTGTAAAATGGAAAAAATACCAGCTTTCCTCCAGATTTCCTTCTATCCTTTTTAGGTTGTACGTTTTCTTGGGCAGGCATATTTGTCAAATATTATCTAGTATATTAACTGGATAGTACCTATGAAGATTTGAATTCCAGTCTCAGGGCTAGACTCTATGGTAATAAAAAATGATTTTACTAGAAGTAAGCTGTAATGTATTTACAAGCTTTGTGTCTCTGTTCGGTCAAATACGAAGTTTCAGCTCAAACTTTGAGAGTGGTCATAACTGTACTGTGTGATTTCTGCACCCACTGTGATGTGCTTATCAGCAATCTCCATTGCAGTTATGTGTCCTTGCTTTATTTTTTTAACTGTCTCTTTGATCTTTTTCCAGGCTTGCAGTTCTGTGACCATTTCTGGTTTTATACCAAGAGCAAAAGCTAAACAGAAGGAATATGATTAAGGATTTAGCATAAACCTATTAGATACTGTGTCATTAAAAGCAAAAAGCACTTCCCGTGAATCAGAACATTTATGCTATTAAAATGGATAAATGTACAATAGAATTCACAGATTTACTTAACATTTTTAAAAGCACAAAAATCCAGTTCTCTGTAGAGATAATGCCATGGAAACCAAAAAAGAGGCATTTTGTCTTGTTAATCACAGAAGTTACTGTGCAAATTCTTATATTTAATCTACTTGGTACAAAACTGTATTATAATGATTAAATGCTAAAAGCTTTGTTTAAATAACAATAGGGTTATTTCACAAGCTGATACCCTCCCTCCTTACAGGTGAAAAAGGCAGACTGAAGTGTAGAAGCACAACTGTTATTCGCAGAAAAGGTAAATTTTCAAAATTGATTAAATATTTGAGACCCCATCAGCATCATGTTTCTCCAGCTTCCCGCCATTGACACTGTGATGTATCATGGCACTACTCCAGTTTCATCAGGAATCATCTCTGTTGAGATCCTGACCTATTAACCGTGCCATTCTGGCTTCATGCTGATATTCATTAACTGAATCCAAATCTTTCCACCTTGCCAATATAATGATGTTTAATTCATTATGGCCACACTGACACAGTGGAGGTAGCAAGTCTTACGTATATGCAACTTCATAGCTAAGCTTGTTTCTGTTGTAAATTAGTAATTAAACTTAGTTGAGTTTCTGAATGATCAACCCTTCAAAATTCAGCCTCTAAGTACCTATAGTTGTGCTTAATTCAAAACGTTGGCATGTAAATTTAGACATCTCCCTCACCATTTTTTCTAAAAACACATTGTCATAAATCACTTTACTAGTCTGTCAAATGAAGGACTATGGTACTTATCTTTTTTCAGCCTAAGGATAATTTGGGAAGCTTAACTAACACTCCACAGTGTTCTTTGTATGACAGGATTATATTAGAGGTAAAAGCCCAAAGAGTTAAGGATGAAACTCTGAATGATTAAAAAAGCACCTTCATGTGGAAAGGACTGTAAATAAAGTGAGGGCATAAATGAACTTACTCTCATTCCAGTCTTCTAGCTGCAAGGGGCCTCGAGCATACCACATGCTTTTTCACTTTCAGAGGCCCTCTACGTAATACAAATTAAAACCAGGGCATGCCTTTTCTTAGAACCTCCGCCAGGCATTTTATTTTCATAGCTGTCAACTTTAAAATCATGCTTTCCTCTTACTGATGTTTTGATGGAGGTGGAAGAAAAGAGCCTGCAAGTGAACTCTGATTACTTGAATGAAAAGTGTTAGTCATTTGGACCATTTTCTTTCTGTCCTGGAGGTTCCTGGCTGACCCTTTTATATGGAGGTGGAGATGGGGAACAACATCAGTCTAGACAGAAGAGGCCAACAACTAGTTGTCCACTCAGGTTTCAGATTATAAATTAATAGTGTTCAATTTCTCACAGATGTTTGGCAGCCGCTGTGCTTTCACTCTAATCGCAAGCAGGATTTCTTCTGCCTGAAGAATGCAGTGACCAATAGACAGACATACACTCATAGAATAATGAATCCATCAGCTGTGGTTTAGATTTATCAACTAGGAAACAATAAGTTTTTAAAAGTGACATCACTAGGATTATAGTCTTACTAAATAAATTATTCAGACCTGGCACATCTTTTAAAATTTGGGGGGTTGAACGTTTGTTTCATGTAGAATGATATTTGTCAGTAGATTTGGTCCAGGGATGAATTTACTCCTTTAAATCTAAAGTCAGACTGTATCCGTAAGGGCTCTTCAAGGATTACGAAAAACATAGAGTTAAAAACTCTATGTATGCTCAGCCTACAAACAAAGGAATGTTTTAGTTTTTCCTATGCCACCCAATTTAAAAAATGGTAATCTAAAAACTGAGGCATTAAATACAACACTCTTAATTTCTCTTTGGACGCTCAGAGCTTCACAGTTGCCAATTGCCATGTCAAATTACCAAAAATGTTGTAACTCAAGTTTAAAAGCACATCTCTTTTTTTCTCCTATATTAAAGAAGAATCTAACTTAACAGCTAGACGTTTAAAGGCTTTGATCTAGTCTGAACACAGGCAGAGGCCCGGCTTGTCTCCATCTTCTCCTGAATTATAAACCAAAAATAAATTCACTTAATGTTAACTGAAGTGAAAAAAGGAAAGATAGTACAGGTTGAACATTTTTGACTGTCAAAATATTGTAGAATTTGCACAGTAGGAGTGGTCCACAAAGAAATGATGCAAGAATGATGACAGAAAAAGCAGTCCAGTGGCAAACAGGATAATATATAAAGAAAATATTACAGATTAAGCCTGGGATAAAGGAGTTTTACTCTCTGTGTAACTACAAGCTGCTACTCTTCTGTTGCTGAGCATCCTGGTGGCTTGTTATAGTTTATACTTCAAAATATACAATGAGAAAATCATGAGAAGCATATTACTTCCTGTAAAGTTATCCCAAATGTGAAGGAACCCAACCGTCAAAACCCCACTGTGGCCCGTAACAGGGATTCCATTCTGAAAGATGTGTTGGGCAATACCAACAGATCATTGCACTTTAAAAAGGAAACAGAAAACGTAGGCTGAATAGCAGGAAGAACGTTGTGACAGAGAGACCTATTAGATTGTGAAATAGTCTCCCAGAATAAGTGCTGGAAACAAAATCACTTGGAACATTCGGGAACTGATGAACAAAGTCTACTGGACATACAAGGAAGGGGACTATCATGCATTAGCAGAGCAAGTGACTGCTTGCTTAAATTATCAGGGACTGTGGCTTATTGCTTTGTACAGGAGATATCACAGTATTCAAACAACAAATGAAGAATTATTGTGCTGGAAATGTGTAAATTTTTTTGCATAATGTTCAATTATTTAAGTCAAGGAAAATCACAGCCTCCACAGGTGTTCAAGCTGCATACACACAGAAATCATTAAATAAGCAATTTCTGATGTGTATGGTTGTTCCATTTTCCAGCTTTTACATTTATGCTTCTGAGACTGGGAATGCCACACATTGCTAGCAAACATGTGGCTGGAAAGGCAACATGTCCAGTTCATTTGGAGCTGTGTGGGTCTTCTGTAGCTTTCAGCTCTAAGCAGGACTTCCAGAAATGAGGAGAATGGTCCCAGTGTACAAAGTTACGTTTTGGAAAAGAACTAAATTATCAAGAAGTTTCTAGCAAAGAGAGGCAAATGATACAAGGGCATTTAGGAGTCCATTTACAATTTTAGATGCTATTTGAGATAAGGCATATCATAAGTTACATTAAAAAATAACAGGAGGAATGAGGATGTATTTTGAGGAAGGAAAACCACAGGTTGAGAGAATCTAGTGAACTTGGTTTTGGGCTAAGTTTCTTCAGTGTCATAGCTTTTATCAAGGGTCTGATCCCATTCCCATACAGTACAATGTTAAAACGCCGGCTAACTTCATAAAAGCAGAAGCAATCTGATGGGTTTGATTTAATGTTTGATTAAACGAATATGGCAGAATATTTACATTAAGGAGTGGTATAAAGTTAACTTTCTAAATCTGTATTTTTGAAAGTATATAAATTTGCATTTATCCAGCTGCGATCTGCACTGTCCTTCTGCCACTGAATTCACACAGCTATGACTCGTATGAAGCCTGTTTCTGATGCTTAACTTAAGTGTCTTTCAAAAAACACAGGTGTTCACTGATAGATGAGCAGATACTACGTGGAGTTGGAGGGAGCAGGGAATGCTACAACATCTTTCTCAGAAGTGCTGACTGTTGGCATTGTGCATACTTCTAGAATTGATGTTAAAATAACATCGTGTGAAGTGGCAACTTTGTAACACAGAGGAGCAAAACAAAAACAAAGTCTCATAATGCTGTAAGATCAAGAGTCAGTTTCAAACATATGGTGATGTTCATTCATCTTCTATAATCTGTACATTTACTGTATATTTAAGTTGACAAGTATAAAAGCAAGGGCAAAGAACTTCCTGGGTAAAATTTTACGGTAAAATCTAAACAAGAAACATACAGCTTCAGGCATGGAAGTTTGATTCTTCCTTTAAAGGATGTCTTTCCAGTTCTAAGAAAATTACAATCTATCTATAAATATCATATCATAATAATTATAATAATAATCAATATAGACAGAAACTGATATTTCTTCTATGAACTTCTAAAATTCCCAAAGAAAGGCTCTTATTCTCTAGAAAATTATAGTTTTTTTAGATAAGTAATGTTCCTATAGAACGTTTTTCTGTTTCTGTAGAACCTGTGTTTTTTCAGTCTATGCTACATTTTTTAAGCTTTTTCCACAAAGGTCCAACTTTTGCTGCTATCCACAAGAGAAACAAATCTTTTGTTCTATACTCTTTTGGTATTATTCCTTAACGGGCCAATTTGGGGAAATCTTTCTGTCCCTTTAGACAGATCTCTTCCTTTGTAGTAAAAATTTCACTAGATTATTGTCATTGCTTCTTACTGAACTTTCTCCACTCTGAAAAACTAAGGCAGATGGGTCAACAGGCCTTTCTTAAGGCCATTGATTGATCCAGGCAGGACTGGAAATATGCAATTCCTGGCTTTCGCTACTGTACCCAGGCCACTAGACCACATATTTTTATGTCACAGAAAATTAAACCCAATTGCTTTGCAAGATTTCTTGACGTGTTGCTTCTCTTACCCTGTTTGCATTGCTTTTTACCTGGTAAAGGTACAAGATTCAGATTTAAGAGTTAAAACTCAGCTTCTAATGAACCTGAAAACTAAGGTCTTTTGAAGAACAGTGCTTTTAATACCCCCAATATTCACATTACTGCCAGATCAATCAGCATTTCAGCATGGGATGATATTGTTTTCTTCTGGCAGTAAGTAGCCCACATTATGACTTCACCTCTTAAATTGCCTCAAGAGGTTGGTTTTCCCTAGAAGTGCAGTTTTTCCAAGCCATATTCAACTTAACCGTATCATAATTTAGGAATTTAATTTGTTCCATATTCTTGCAACTGCCGCTCTCAGCAGTTGAATGGATGGCACTATTTTTTTTAAGCTGAGGAGCATAGAATTTGTTTGCTTAGGCTTTTATAGAATTTAGGAAATTAAAAAAAAACAAATAATGAATCCACTTCTATATAAGTACTTATGTATATGTGTATATTATATATATGTATATAAGTACTTACATATATGTGTATTTTTTCTTCGAAAGTAACCTGATTAATTTTTTATATTGTATTTGGATTATCATGCAGATACTGCCTCTAAGAAAAAGCCATTACATGAAAAGAATTTCTTGTGTAACGTGACCTAGGCGTAGGCAGCCTATTCCACCCTTCTCCCAGCAGTTTTCTGGGCAGGAAACATCACAGGTTTTCTAGGACAATCAAAGACGTGCCCAGAGCTCTGCAGTATCTCAGTATTTGTAGGAGCAGGGATGGTGAGTAACCACAAAGGATATAATGGTAGTTCTAGTACAGCCTTATAAGGAAAGCATCTGAAGTGCTCTACATACCCTGTGCTTTGATCCAAATGTAGCTAAGAAGGAATTCAGAGGATGGGTGGAGGTGGACATGAAGGAAAGTGAAGTAGCTCGGGAGAGGGAAAGAGGAGCAGAGGACTGGAAAATGGTAAGAACAAGGAGGCTGGAGACTGGAGTACAAAAATTTAAGAGAACTTGGAGGAGCAAGGGGGGAGTGTATCAACAGGAATGTAGGAGGGGCTGGACAGGGACCTTGGGGTTATTTCATCCTGAGGAAGGTGCACAGTAAGCTGCACAAAGTAGCTGTGAAGTTGGGCACATCTCAGGTTGGGTAGCCAGCACCAACTAAGGGCATCACTGATGCTGCTGCAACTGAAGCTGAGAGATCCAAAGGAGAAAGGCAGTGAAAAAGCCCCATTGTATCATCCTTGCATTCCAGGCTGATGAACTGTGATGCAGTAACAGACTGTGTCATGCCCATGTGAAGGGAGATCACTCGCCAATGAAATACATCCATTTCTGGAGAGGAAACATGAAAATGAGATTGCGTTAAGTGCTGCAGAAGGTGTTTTTGGCAAAGAAATGAGAATGCTACATCAGACTGAGGCTAATTATGTTAGAAGACTGTCCCACAAATTGAATATAGCTCAAACTGATACAAAAAAAGCTATGGGAACTTTATTTATATTAATTGATGGGGGACTTTTTTATTTAAACCAATATATAGCAGTTCAGGACTGATTCTTTCTTTTAGGTTCAGGAGGATGTGATACTGTTTATCTTGTAAAAACAGCTGCTGCCTTTGTGCTTGTGTTCAGGAAATAGATGATAACTTTAATGATTCACGCCTCTTAACATTTATATACAAGAGCTGTATCAAGCTCCCTGTAGCTGCTGCACTCACTCACATGTTGGGCTGACGTCCAATATGGGATGCAAGAGCATGTATGATAAAATCTGAAGATTCTGTTAAGTCCAGAATTATTCTTCCTGCTGTGGGGATGAAGTAGGAAGGGAAAGAGCTTTCCCATTATGCCACAAAAGTGCACAATCACTTTTGGCTGCAGCCCTAAAAATTCTCCTTCATAGGAGAGGTACAGTGCAGTATTAAATGAGGTCATGCTTTCATCTCCCTCACACCTACTTCATTCTGGTGTGCAAAGAACTGATAAGAATAGAGCTCTGTATCAAAAGTGTGTAATGGGGAAGAGGAGGGAAGAGTGGAATAATAAGAGAGAGTCAGGAGGAGAGTTTAGGACCCTTACTACCTCCCTCATGCAGGGAGTTCACAGTAGGTCACAGTCAGGCAGTCTTCCTTCTGCGATTTGCTTCATGGTACTCTTGCAAATGCCCTTATAGCAGGAGATTATTGGAGGTGCAATGGCTGAGAATTTGAGTAGCTCAAATGCAAACATGTGTCTTCATTTGATTTTCTGTTGCTTACATTACATTAATCTTCCAGCTACATTTTATGAATGAAGCTAGTCGCCTCCCACTTACCGCTTCCACGCAGGACAGGAAAGCAAATGTATTACTTTTCAAGACAGGATGGCAGAAGTCCAAACGTATCTACCAGAGGAAGGAAGCAATCTTATCAGCCTTTCTGGCCCATTCATAAAACCATAGAAGGAAATCATTCAGCTTTAAATGAGGAAGAGGAAGTCTTACATAAAATTTAGAAGTTGCCTTGGGAATTTTCATATCACATCAATGAAAAAGTCACATACAATTAACCAAGCATTCCAGTCTGCATGAAGTGCTTTATTTGTGATATCAAAGCAGAACTATTTACAGTTTTTGACAAGCTTCTCTATAGTGGATCAGTTGACATTTTCCTGGCCTGTCTACTTGGTCATATGCCTTTTATCTAAGCTCTTCTTTGTGGAAAAAAACTGCAGCAGCCATCCTGAAACATGTTTTTTTCCTCCATTCATGACAGAGAATCTAATTTTGAGTCACCATTACACACGGAGTATTTTGGCATCCTGGTCTTATTTTTAATTTTAAAATCTAATTATTTGTATTCAAAGCAAATAATAAACATTGGTTTTTTGTACCTAAGGTGGTATATCTACTGGCAGTGTGTTATGCCATAGAAAAATACTAGTTCAAGGTAGCACTAGCTCATGATTCTCTGCAGTTTACCTTATTTTACAAAAGAGACATATCCAGTGCCTCATGTTTTTTCTAGCAAAGTAATCTATCACACTGTGATTGTTGTGATAATGGAAAACAAACATAATCCTATTTAATTAGTTGGGTTTAGCACTATTGGGATTGTTACGGTAGCTCAAAGAAGTTGGGGAAAAAAGGGACTCTGACATTGTTTCTTTAGGTCTATAGTCTGCAATTGAGGTACAGTAAGTCAATTTCAGGCTAAAGCTTGAGATAAAGAACAAAATATACATTCAATCAAAACCAAAACATCACAGTGTTTCAATCATATGGTAGTTAGGATTATAGCATGGGTTATTTGATAAGCAGATGTTATTCTTTAGATGCAAAGATCCTGGTTAATGCTGAATACCTGTATCGTCCTGCTAAATTAATTATAATTAAGGGTGTCCAGTATTTAGACTTATTTTACTATGGTGGTATAAGAATAAAATTAACCTAAAATAAACCAGAATGCTCCACAAAGTCAGGACTTTCAATATATGGGTTGTATTTTCTTAATGAAGTTCTTATGTTTGAACTTAGATAAGAAACTGGAACGGTTGAGCAAGCCCCAGTGGATGCAGCATGTTCCTTTCTGACTGCTGCCACAAACAACCAAATTGAGTATGTAGGTAAAACTGGATTATGTAAATTAAGTGTGATTCTGTGCGTGCTTAAACTACACAGGAAGTAATAGTCAACAACACTATACTCAATTTAGTGTATCCTGAGAGTAAAACACTTGTTTATTGGCTCTCTGTGAAAGCCAGAAGCATATTCTTACCAAACTCTCTCACTTGCAGACTTGGTCATCTATCAAACATTGCTTTGTTATTCCAGAAGATCTGGTATTTCAAATTTTATTTGAATGTATTTGATCTCATCGTTCTATTTTCAGTCTTACAATAGGTGACAACTGCAGTTAACCATTATGGGCAGGAAGTTTGAAGCATAATTTCTTTTTAGGAATTTAAATGTTTTTCTCTGAAGAAATGAGCAGATTGTATATATGTATCTAGTAGCAAGTATATGGGATAGAGAACTATATGAGATTCCTTCCCTCCTGGAAATAATACTGTGATGGGCACCTGAAAAATGCCCCAGACAGCAGAAAATGTGCTGCTTTCCTACGTAGGGTTTTTCTGTTCTCATCAGGCTAAAACAGAATTCTGGCTGTTCTACCTACTTTATTGTTTACTTATTTTAAAGCTCCTTGTTTTGTTATCATGGACCCACTATGCGGTTGTCAAGCCTGATTTATCAGAGCCCTGTTCACTGTGACCTTTAAAGTACAGCATGTTACTGTAGCAAAGTCAGTTTTCCAGTAACAGAGAAATGAATCAGTTGACATAGCCATGGCCTTTTACAGCTCACAGAATTTATGGGGTCGTAGGCTCCCTTTGTACAGCTAGGCTGTAGGTCAGTAATACGTGAGCTAAGTCAATCTCAAAATGTCTCTCCTGTATCCTGCTCCTACCTGTTACAATGTGAAGGACACTTTATATATAGCAGAGGTAGAAGTAAATCATTGAGCATCTACCAAAACAAAAAGAAAACCGTAAGTTCTTACAGAAACAGCTGAATGGTTGTTTCCCGTCTGTCAAAATGTGATAGTCCTGGTTGCTGGTCATTTTTAGACAAAAGAGGTAGAAACGAAAATATTCAATCATCCTATGCAGTCTCCAGTGTAGTGAAAACAAGTTCTAGCAGAATGAGAAATGCCACAGACCTTGGTCCAGTGAGGTGATTTCTTCTGCTCTAACAAGCTGATACAAACTATTTATAACTTTTTTTTGCAGATACTCAGACTGCCTCCCGCTTTTGGTTGTCTGTAATTTAGGGCAGGACTCCAAAATAGAAAGGGGACACAGCTGGGCAGTCTCCAAACAAGCTCAAATACATAATAGATGTAGTATAGAAAAGATCTTTGAATTGTTTATAGGTGTAACATTTTGTCATATACATACATATATTTATGTCCTGATTATTCAGCTTAAATGCTGAACAAGCTATGTCTTTAAAAAGAAGGCATTTTTCAAAATACTTTTTTTTAAACCAAAACACAACACAAATTACATGCTGAATTTTTGATGATATGATTTACCCGAGACTGAAAAAAAGGGATGAACTATATAACATGGAATTCCTGGTCCCACTAGTTCAGTTCACAGGAGCATCTGGTGGCATTCCAAATATGTTTCCATGCTTTCATAATAGAAAGTGATAAACAAATGGCAGAAAGAGCAAGACCTCTATGTTAGTGCAGTTGCCTGAAACCCTTAGAAATCAGTGGATTGGAAGCTGTATTTTAATACAGCTTCTCTCTGTGTTTTCTTTAGATTCTGGATCATTCCTTATAATTAGATGACTTGTTTCACTTGTAACTAATACTGATGTATATCTGGAGTAATTTCATTGACAGTTACCCAGAGAGAGGTTAGAAGAGACCCCTTCTATGCATACTGAAATCAACATAACAACTCCTGGAAATACTTCACCTCCAAAATGCTTATCCAAAAGTGTAGCAGCCCATCATTTGAGTTTGTTTAATTCCTCTGTGCACAGCCTGTTCCAGCTGTGATGTTTTTTCAGGCTCAAAACAAAAAGGTAATTTGGACAGGTGTAGCACAGGTTTTAATCTTCAATTAGGTCAAATTACAATTAAAACTGAGGGTTAGAAATAGGTTAATTGCTTTAGACCCAATTTAACAAGACTTAGCCCTTGTATAAAAACACTTGTCATAGAAAAAAATAGCATTTTTTATCTAGGTGAAGGAGGAGGGAAACTTTGCTTTATTTTTAATATCACAGTACGCAAACTCTTATTTTTAAACTTTATAAGGAGACATTCAAATATTCAGGTATTAAATTGTAATATAAACCCTAGGTCAAACCTGACAAGGTATAATCTTTTATAGCTAACAGAAGACAACTTTGTGAGCCATTCTTAGTATCAGCCAAGGTAACCTATGGAAGAGACAACAGCCTTTTGCTCTCTTTCAAAGATTGCAATTTTGAAAAAATTACATTTATTTCACATTTTACTTGAGCTCACACCGTCTCACTAATGTTCTAGTCATGAGCAGAACCATGGATTGACCTGCTGTCTGCTTCTCTGCACTTTTTGTCTGGTTGGGGAATGAGAAGAAGGAGTATGGCAGATAGTTCTTGCTCTCCTGTGAATGTGGCTAAGCCACTGTAGGTCTCATTGTACCAGAGGGTTACTCCACAGTAGTTCATGCTTTGTGCAATATGATTTTCATTAGGACTTTGACTCTTGGTAATCAAGTATGCCCAATAACACACCCCAAAATCTGTTATATAGGCAATTTAATCTTTCATATAAATCCTGAAGTGAATTGAACTGTACAAAAAAAAGAACGTCTTAATAATCCTGATAATTTCCTGTTGGACTTCATCTTACCATTATCTGTGTCAGTTGTTTATAAAGCCTGCTTGACTTGTTGGTTTTATTTGAGAGGAACCTATGCAGCCTTTATATGTTGCTAACTGAAATAATAGGAAAAATGCAAACATTTAATATATCTTCTTGTCAACTTGCACGTTAGAAGTTTTATAATAGGTGTTTCCCAATTTATTGCTTCCCTGCAATCATTTAAATAGCTCTGCCAAAACATTGATGGGACACATGTTATAAAGTATTTGCAGCTTCAAGAGCTAAAGGGAGGGTCACGTTCTTCTGGCTTATTATATATCTGTTATACAGGAGAATGTGGCACTCTTCTCTGAGAAAGCTAAAGCTTTGCTTCCCATCCAAGACTATATCCAGGTACCAGAAAACATTTGTAATAACATATGAGATTAAGACCATATAAAAAAGGAAGAAGAATGAGAAAAGGTTGATGGGGGGAAGAAAAGGGTAGTTTGGTTCCTCTGGCATGGAATTACATGTCTGGACTTTCTCTAGCAAGCAGGTTTGACATTTATACTGTGTTTATCTCAGTGTGGCATCAGAGATCTGGATTTCTCTCTGTGTGTCTATAGGAAAGTCACTTTGCCCCTCTGTGCCTCCATTTCCACCATAACCTCTTATTTGTCTTCATTTAGAATTTAAGTTCTGTGGGGTTGGAAACTGTGTTTGTTTGTGCAACCCCTAAGGCATAAATCTCAGATGCAGCCTCTGCATATTGCTGAAATACAAACATTACTGTTTCTGTTGCAACTCCAAAGAAGCCATTTGCTCTCTTTGCCTTTATTTCCTCAACTTTAAAATGGGACAGTAACTCACAAGTGGGTTATAAGGATTAACTGATTACTGCTAATGAAATATTTTTAGTTCCTCAAAAAACTTTTAAGGACAGCAAAATATTGTTGAGGAAATGGCAAATGCATTCCGTTTGTTTTTCATTAATTCACATATGCTATATGATTGACTTTAAAAAATGCACTTTTGATCAATCACGTAGAATACTCCATCTCATGGCAGAAGTTTGTTAAGTGTTGTAGCTGGCTTTTCACAGCTTTGTGCAAGGGAAGTGGAAAGAGGAAGGAACTGTGCGTAAATTTGCTTCAAGAATACCAGGAATTTTAATGATTTCCTGTGTCAAGTCTGAGGGTCCTCCTCTGCCCTTCAGGAGTGACACTGTGTAACCAACAGTAGAGTAACCTCGAAAGACTAGTGAGCTCTCTAAGAATGAAAACCAAACTAGTATGTGACTTTTTTCAAAGTATACTGGAGAAGCATACCAGAAGCCTGTTCAGATTTCAATTAAGAAAATGAAACAGCGGTTCCTATCAAAATATGACTCATTTTAGCAGTGCGAGGTATTGGGAGCTGGGCTAGCAGTCTAGTGGTAATACCACCACAGATTCACAAGGAACTACTCAGTCTTTTGTTCTCCCAAGCAACCAAGAATTAGGGACCCTTGCTATATACAGCGTAAGAAGCACAGAGAGTTTCAGCACAGGAAGTTACATGGAGAGCCCAATATGAAAGGGTCAGAAAAGGCTGTTTTCCCCATGAATCCATGAGATAAAAAGTGAGAGACTAAATAAAAGGAGAACCTGCAAGCCTTCAACACAGATGGAGGATAAAAATCCTTTTTTCCAAAACATTTTTTCCCAGGGAATGGTAATAAGCTCTAAGTGTAGATAGAAAGCTTCCTCAGAGATGTTGGTGAATGGCTAGGGGACTTAGTTGATAGTGGGAGTGTATAAGTAAGAAAACAGCTAGAGAGTTCTTAATTTTAAAAATTTTACTGTTCATATTTTTACAAGATTTAAAGTCTGACTGGAAAGATATTTTTGTTACTGAAATTACTTAGCAATTCACATGGCTCTGTTGACTTCAGATATGTATATATTAGAACCATTAGCTTTTCAGTGACAGAATGCTCCATAAAGGCTTTTTAAGTCAGAAGTATTCCATATTTGTTTCCAATTTGCATGGCAACAGGAAACTATCATGATATATTTGTATTTGCATGTGTATGCGTATATGTGCATATAGGGAATTTAGAAATACAATAACCCTGGAGGGATGCTGAATGTGTTCAGACTGAAGAAGAGAGAGAGACAGGCTGCCTGATAACTGGAGAAACAGTTCATTTTATTCTGTGCAGGCAGGCAGGAAAGGGAGTGCAACATAAGCAAGACATTTCATTTGTGGTTGAATCCACAGATGAGCTATTGTAGAAAGTATTCTCCAAAACATGCTTACATGAGAGATGGGGCACGTGGTACTGATTAGATTTAGTACCAGCAGGGCAGTTTTATTACACAGAAACATTACAGTTTGAAAGCTGCAAACGTGTTTCAGTGTCAGAAGGCTGTCCCTGTATTCTTACGCTGCCTTAATGGGAATTAACGGAGCTCTGCACCTTCTCAGAAAGTGCTCAGCACCTTTTAGCTTTGGCCAATGTTACAGTTGGAAAGATTCAAAGCTAGAGACAATGTTTTCTTTTAATAGTCAAACATACTGGAAAACAAAGGAGAAAGCATGCCTCACATTCCACTGAAGTCAGTGGTTTCTGTCTCTTTTTGCACTTCAGATCACTTTCAGTCCCCTTTGGCAGGAAAGGAAGAGCCTGTGTCTGAGTCTGCATTGTCTGCTTTCACAGTTGGTACTGAGCTCACACCTATCAGACAGGGAGTGACGCACCCCTTGTGTTACCGTGCTGTTTCTGCTGTGTCCAGTCACTAAATGCCTTCTTGCCTATTAGTTGATAGATTAGCAATAAGAAAAAAAAGAGATTATAGAAAACAAATATACAGCCTTTTTTTTATTTGGTCTTCTCCTGGCATGCTGCTGATTTGATTTACACTCTTCTTATCTAGACGATACTAGAAGTTTAGTCAGTGGAACATTTAGTTGGATATATTCAGATACATTAGATCTATAAAAACAGGAGAAGGAAAAATTTTGAGCATTCATTTATCTGAAAATGTCAGTCGTTAAACACGAGCTTGGGAAACACAATGCCCAGAGGTTGTACAGTATTGTTATTCTCAGAGCATCTTCTGAGCCTTGATATAACAACCATTCTGAAAAATGTTGAGTGCCAGTCTTTGGAATTGTCTGCTAGAAACAGGTTTACACAGCAAATCAAAATGATTTTAGAATCAGTTTAACCAAATTAAGAAGGTTAAGAAAATATATTAGTATGTGTTGGATTTAATACTTACAGCATTTCATCCTTTATTTGTCTGTCTTCTGCTTTTTCCCTCCTCTCTTTTTTCTAGACTATAAATCAATGGAAGGCTAAATTTCCAGATCTAGACTTTATTTCAATGACTGTTTTTTTCAAAGCAGGGAGAATAGGAACAATAATAAAAATATGATAATAAAAAACACAGAAGACTCCACTAAGCATATAATTATTCTTCCAGTGTCAGTTATTCCTGATTGGATTCACAGTGATGAATGGAAGAATCCCTAACTAATTTCACTTTTTGATATAATTCCTCTTTCAGATTTCCCTTTATCCTTAAACTATTGCTTGTGAGAGCATTCTGTAAGATAGACAGTACCAAATCAGCATTTCGTATATAATATTTTAGTTGTTTTCTAATTGTTTGGTTTTACATATGGATTTAATTTGTTAATCTAACAAAAGTTCAGGGTAACATGAACACATATGATTTGGCAAATATGCAAGGTTGTATTATAAAAAAACACAGCTACTGTGCTTGCTAGAAGGAAGTGCCAGGGGCCCTCCCAACATGAATTGTTAATTGCTTTCCTCTTCAGCTGCCATAAAGAACTCATTAAATGCCAAATTATTTCCCTAAACAATGAGTAGCACTGGTTCCTCTTTGGCCTATGTGTTTATTTATTAAGAATTACAACTTCCTTAATTGATACATAGATTCAAAGGAAAAGGAAATCCAGCAGTGCAGCTATTTTTGAGTCAGTTGTGGTCAAGGAAAACATCAAAAATATTCTTTAATGATGAAAACATGTTTTAGTTTTCAGGCCCCAAAATCTAAAAAGCAGCAATATGAAACTTTTCCAACTGTCCTCACATTTTGTTTTACCCTTAGGCTGAGGCTGAGGGCATAGGAAATATCAGCCTGATGTGTCTGGTGCTTTTTAAAGTTCTAAATGCTTCATAACAGGAGAACCGAGTTATAGCTCTTCCTCCACTTGAATGAAAGCACCGCTTGAACAGCACTAGGGTACGCAAAAGCACTCGTGTTCGTGAATGAGGAGAAATTTGAAAAGACATTATTTGGGAAAGGTGGAGCGAAGATGGCATTACAGGAAGCATTTCAAAAGATAAAATATAGTTGATGTATTTGGGGAAAACATAGAAACTCAGCAGTCTAAGAAGTTAAACACAAAGAAAAATAAAGTAGAAAAGAAAAAATAAAAGCAGTGAACTTTTAAAATAGTTCCATTAAAATATTTGCTGTCAAAGTGTACACCTGGAACATCTAAAGAAGAGCACATCCCGACAGTGTAACAACTTAAACTCACTGAGAGTTTGCAGGTGCAAAGCCTACGTAAACTAAATGGCTCTGTCCCACATAGCGCTGACGTCCTTATGTTCTACAGAAGCCAATGGGAATTGAAAGTTCTCAGTGTTTTACAAAATCAAACCCTTGAAAAGTCCAAGAGAAATAATGCGTGCTGGGAAAAAAATAAAATTAAAAAATAGAAACAGTCTTGATAGTAAAGACACAGTACTGCGATAAAAAGTGATGTGGTGCTGCCTGCTGAGCGCAGCGGAAGGCAGCTGGAAGATAGTGGGAGGGCTTTGTCACGGCTGACTGGAGAGAGGGAGGGACAAGTACCGTGGAAGGCCCGTAAGACAAAATATCTGCAATGTGAAAAGCTGAGTAAAGATTGTTATGTAGCTGAATGCTTCATGAATAAGGTGAATGAAATACATACATAATGAATGTTAAGTTTTGTAACAGCTGGGCCAGTGCAGGGGTCAGGTAACAGCCAGCGGAGATCACAGGATGGCTTTAGACCCAACAGGCTCCTGCAGAAATCAGTGGCAACATTATTAATAGCATGGCATCACATAATGAACTTCAGTAACAACCCTGCTTGAGGAGCTCATCATTTGGTAATGCTTGTGGGGTTTGTCAGGGCTGACCCTTGCCATGATCTTTTACAACCCCAAACAGTACTAGCTGACCAGAACTGCTAAATGATAGTTATTGTTTTTAGCAGAACTTCTCTATATTATACTGAGATGCATTCGCTTACCATGCAGAAAAGTTTATTAAAGGGCAAAATAACAAACCATGTGATCGTCAACATCATCAGTTCATACTAGACATGGTTCTGGCCACACCTCTGTTTTCCCGAGTCACACGAATTTTCTGGGTGTTGCTCTTGCGAAGTACAAAGACTGAATGCTTTGCTCGCGCGGTAACAGAGCGCTCAGGACACTAGTACTGTTTTGATTTGTACGGCACTGCTTTTATAAGGACATTCAGTAACTTCCGACGTATTTTCTCACAGCATGTACAGCACAGTCTGAGTCTGATTTTCATGAGCCTTCATTGCTAGCAGACAATAGCATATGGTAGAGTCATCTGACATGTTGTTATATTTTCCTATACTAACCTTTTGGGGAGGAAAAAATAAATAACTGACACGCACTCAAGGAATGTTGGTCTGCAACCCAGGTCAATGTAAGCCTACAAAATTCCTCTTGGTTTTATTGCTGGCATTGTCATTAACAGTGTTCTGTGCCTGTTATCTGGTCAGACGAATTCTTTTTCTGTTATTTCAAGACATTCCAGTACATTAAGCTGAAAGTTGTCATTGATGTGTATGCAGTTTATAAAATAATGTTACCATTACCTCACCATTTCACTTTGCAATAAGATACCCTCCCTCCTAGCATTCTGCCCTGCAGTATGACGATGTCATGTACTCCTCCCAGTGACTTTCCCTCAGTAAAATCTATGACTGTGGTTTTCATAGTAATGGAATTACTGTGCTGAAACAGTTGTTGATGATTTCTTCCCATTTCTGCTGAGGATTAGTGTGAAAGGTTATTTGGTGTTAGGTGCTGTCTCACTTGGAGCAACTGAATCTGTATGCAGTAGTTTGCTATCTATCTACTTCATTTCAAAAGCATCCAAAAAAACCATTGCTCTCATTACAGTCTAGGCCTCTGTAGCAAAATTTTGTCTCACACTGGTGATCTCAGCAGCCAGACTCCATACTAGCACACACTGCCAAGGGCTGGAGTGTAGGAGCTTCCTCCTGCTAATGTTGACACCACCAAAATGATGTTTGTTGCTGCTTCTCCCCCTGTTCCTACTTATTTGCTTGCTTTCCACGTATTCCAAGAGTGGACCGTGTAGCTCTTAACATGTCCCCAGCCATCCATGTGCGCAGGCATGGTTGATCTTTTTGACCTTCCTTAATTCTCGTATTGCAGTCATCGGTGAACCCAGGAGCATGGTCGGGCACAGGTGCACAACGTCACCTTACCAAGCTGCTGTCCTCAATTCCAGAGATGAAGACTTCAAGCACAATCTCTCCTCTGCCAGCTGGAGAGAGCAAGCATTGTGTAGTTTTCTTCCTTCTGAAGATCTTATCTGTTTTATTGTCATGAGGACACATCTGATGTGGTGGATCTTTGGAACAACCATTTTCATTTTTAACATGTCAGTGCTGCGTGTGCTGAACAAACCCAACAGCAGCCAGCAGTCAGCCATCACCTGCTGAGAATCCATATAAAAAAGCCCTCCTCTGTCTCCTAACACAATGTAACCAAATTGTTTGGCTCCTAGGATGTATCTTTGGGAAACTGTGGCTGGGGTATGAGCAAAGACATGTTGGAAAGAAGGAAGAAATATAAATGAAATGGAGAAACGCATGCGAATGAAGCTGGGGGGTGAGGTGCTGAAGAACAGGCAGAAGCAGATTACATTTCATGTTTTGTACTATGCTGCTGAGAGGTCTTGAGAAGTGGAGAAGCTTGTATGCATACATGGTGTGCTGGGTAACTGCT
This sequence comes from Nyctibius grandis, assembly GCF_013368605.1. NCBI lineage: Eukaryota > Metazoa > Chordata > Aves > Nyctibiiformes > Nyctibiidae > Nyctibius > Nyctibius grandis. The sequence goes on from NC_090670.1 coordinate 18,434,442, forward strand.
GGGAGGATTCCCTCTTGGAGCAGTGTGAAAAGGGTGTATCTCCTATTTTGTGTCACTTTCATCTGGAAAGAAACCTGTTTCCGTTCCAAAAGTGCCTCAAGAATTGAAATACCAGGAGGTAAGCAGAAACAATTGTGAGATGAGACACAGACACCTGGGAAGTTCCTTTGCAAATCACTGGTGCAGACACAGAAAGCAGGTTGGTCCTCATCATTAGTGTTACCATCTTCCTTCCAAGTTCATCATGAAACTTAATCATTGTACAGAGGCTGCTAACTTTAATCCTCATTAGGGAATAAATAAAAATAGACTGTACTCCAGGAGCTAGATTGCCAACTCAGTGAGTAATTACTTTGATTTCAGGATTTACAACAGTGTAACTGCTCAGAATGTTTTCTCTCTTCCTGTGTCCAAATTGTTTTGTCTATGCAAGTTTCCATGTTTGGACTTCTAAATACAAAGGCATGTTTTATTAAGGGATGCAAATGAAAATTTTCTCCTGTTATACTTGCCTGCATTCAAGGCACTCACGCTCTCTCATCTGTTAGGAAGCACCCACGTTGCCTGAGTTTTCAGGGACTGGATGTCTATCAGTGCAAACAGGAGACAGGCGTCAGTTTATTTGGAATAGCTGCCAGTGTTGTGGCAAGAAAACCTGCGCCAGTTCAGGGCCCCTGCAATAACAGGTGTCACACGTTGGAGAGACATCATGCCAGCTTGAGGATGCAGATATGGGCTTAAGTTCAAAACATGGCAAATTTATTATTATTCACGGGGTTATGGTTTTTTGCAGCTAGAATTTTCCCAAAATAGCCTATCCATATGTCCATGGATTTAGTCTAAGACACATTAAAAGAGTAGTATACAGACTGGGGGTTATGGGTTGAAAACTTAACTAAAATTATTTATTTTGAAGTATCATCACCACATGACCACAAGTAATCCAGCTGTTTTTTTATAGGACTAGTCAATTCTTTTCTAATAAAATGGGTGGAGGGAGGGGGGCGGTCAGCAGAATTTATCACTGATGTAGTACCTGTTCAGAGCTTGACTGTTATGTCTACATCCTGAAACGTTATGCAGGAAGGTGGAAGTGTTGTTCATGTTAATAAATTACATTTTGTCTATAAACTTTTATTCTCAAATGAGTAGACATTGCATGTACCTATCCTAAGCCTACAATCCTTAACCATTTAATTTGTTTTAAATTGTACTGCTGGTCCGTAAAACATCCACACTGGTACACCAGTGTAGCTCAGTTGACTTTTGGTCTATCACTGCAAAATTCACATAAATTTATCTGGAAGCTGATGTGGTCCATGTCAGACTTTTTTAAGCTTATTGCCGTTTTACACAAACATGTAATTGCTGTAAAGAATCCCAACAAGCTGCTGTAAGAAAACAATTTAGCGTAACCTGAGAGAATGGGCAGAACATTGCTCTTTCTAGGATCTTATCCTCTACACCTTCCTCCATGTAAACCAGCATGTTATCATTAGAGCTCACTTCTTCACTGGGATTAAGTGAAGTTCTAATTTCTCATTGCCTGCTTTAGGATGCTGTAATATTTCTGACCTGCATATGTACAGTCTCAAAAGTCAGACAGACTTGTGAAGCAACTGACACTAAGATTTTTTCACAGTAGTAGGCAGATGGTGCCTACAGGCAGGTGGATGGCTACAGGAGACATACTCCGACAGTACAGAGATGGAATTGAGGAAGCCCCGTGCATTTTACGTTACAGGTCCTTTGCAGTCTCCTGACCCTACTCTCTGAATTAGAATTGCCTTAGACTTTCTAGTTCAGGGTTTGTTTACAGCACTGGCTTCTTTTTCTTGATGGTTCTTCAAGGTTGTAAAGATCTGTCTAAAAATAAAAATTAGAACATGTCCCTTGTGCACATTTCTGTCTCCTTTCTCAAATGAGACCGACCAGAAAGCAGCTGACACTAATACTCGCATTCTTGGTTGAATATAGAACATTGCTGAACACACCAGGGCACCCGTGAGTGCTGCTCGCAGTGCACAATGGCTGTGGGATTCATTCTGACAAACGCCTAGCGTTGTAACCTGAGTTCAGGTGCTAGGAAGAGATGGTCTTTTTGCAGAACTCTCTGTGACAGGAGAAATAGAAATATGTACTCAGTGCGTATCGAAGCCTTCGCAGATCAATGACAAAATTTATTTGGTTCTCAACAGTCTTCAATGTCTGGGGCATCTAGTGTAAATACTGCCAAAATTCCTTTTCCATATTAATCTGTCAGGCTATTGCATACTCCAGAACCCACTTTAAATTATTATCATCATTGTGAATTTAAGCATATTTCGTTCTTTTTCAGCAGTTGAGCGTGCTAAGACGCATCACATCACTGTCATTTTACCTTCTTGTCTTTCTACTTGAAACCGAAAAAAGAACTTGGAAGCATTTGTTCTGATTCTGTGCCATGCAATCTTATTCCAAATATCTGTGAATATAAAAATAATTCACTTTTCCTCCATGTTTGCATTAATTGTATTTGTGAGAGACCCAAAGGTACTGTCTGTGTTTGAAGATCCTTTATTACAATATGATTTCCAAATTTCATTAATACTGTTTTATTTTGTTTCATGGCTAGGGTGTTAGACAGAGACCTAATAAACTAAAAAGCTGTAGCTCTGTGTGGCATGTGTGTAGCCTCTTTTAGGTAGCTTAAGAAAACATTTTGATATTCAAGAGCATTCCCCCATAATGTTCTTGAAAATATCTAACGTTTCGTACAATCTGCTGAATTCCAAAAGGAAGAAAATATTCTACAACATTGTCAGGCCTTTACATAACTATTCTTTTTCCCTCTCCTTTTGCTCCTTCATCTCAAGAATGGATGAGCAGGAATCTCCGCTAAAGACACCAATATCATCTCTTTCTCCTTCTGGAGGAGTCTCTCTGTTTAATTTTTTGCAGGTTCTCAGCACCATTTCATCCAAGCTCTACCAGCCTGCAACAGATGCCCCAGGTGGACTCCATGAGGTTGCTGGTTCTTTTGCTCTCCCAGTTATACGGTGCTGTGCTTGGAATGAAGTGATTTATATTATCGTTAATTACCATTGCTAATTTTGCAGAGGTATGCAGTTGGTGCCGAGAAGCCTGAGTACTTGGCTAAGCTGGTGGTTGCCAGTGGTAAATGTAGTTTCTAAGAACAACTTTATCTAAAGTTTGGTCTCAGTACTCAGAGCTTTTTTCACTCTCGTCAGTGTCCTGGCCCAGTCTGAAGGGTTTTACAAGCTTTGCAAAGTAAGACAGCTTTCAGGTGCCCATCTAAGGTAAATAAAAGTGCTCTAAGATTTGGTAGTTCTGGGACAAGAAATCCTGACACCTGCTATCCAGGATGTTGTTTCATCAGTGTCTTGGTGTGATCAGCACATTAACAGTGAATGCCCAGACACCTGAACCCGCACTGCTGTCCGCAGCTCGGCGTGGCCGTGTGACCGTGGCAGTCAGCAGGTACAAGCGTCTCTCCCAGTTTGTCATCCCTTACTCTTAGAAACCAAAGCTCCTCCATCGGCAGGAAGTAAACAGATTGCACCAAATGGTGTCCTTCAGCCTTCACTCTGACGCGCGGTGGCCATCGCTTACGAGCCCGGTGCCGCCCGGCGCTCTGGGGATGTCCCGCCCGGGTCCGGCCCCCGCAGCGCGCCCGGCGCGGGGCAGCCGGCAGCGCCGTCACCGCGGGGCGGGCCGGGCCGAGGCGGCAGGGCGGGGCTGCGGCGCCCCCTGTCGGCGAGCAGAGGAACAACGATGTCAAGGGTCGCCTTGAAAATCCCGGAGCTTGGTGATGTTTTGTCAGATCCCGGTTTTGGAGGAATCACATCCTATTTTTGGTGACTTATTAGGAGAAGTCCACATTGTTGATCCAAAAAGGATCATTTAAAAATTGTCTATATAGTATTCTTTAATCTTTAGCTTAGTCCAAAAAAGTAAGCAAATCTGTTAGGAGGCATCAGCAAGCCCTGGCTGCATACGGCTGAGAGGAGAGCAGGCCATGTTGAAGGACAGGGCTATTCTGCTTGGGTAGCATACACTCTCTACCCCAGACTTTCATAAAACACACGTGCTTCTGGTAGTGCATGCTGTTAGTGGAAAGGGTTTTTGAAGAGAGTTTTCGTGTCTGTTGTATGTTGTGAGCAGTTTAAGTTAACATGCTGAATATTTTCACTCGTGCCATATTGTCCTTTGCCACAAACAGTACTGACAAAGAAGTAATTAGGTGGATAATTCTCTGGCAGGTACTATCTCTGCTAACTAGATTTCCTATCCATTATGTGTTTTACCGGTTCTATTATTTCCCATTGGAATATACTTTAAAAGCAATTTTTTCAGGATGCATCTTGATCTACTTTTTTCATTACCTTCACTCCTGGTGCTTATCTCTTACAGTTCATAAAACATCTATTTTGATGGGTACACTTCTGTTCTCTCAGTTCTTCAGAGATATTACATGGCTGTCTTCCATTTCCACATTTTCTTGTTATGCATATTTGTGTGGTGATTTCATCAGCTCTCATATTCAAAGCTTGTCCGTGCTCTGAAGTTTTTCAGGTCCACCTCTCCATTTCTAAGCGTTCTCCTATCACATAATGTTGCTTCATTTCCTGTTGAATATCTTCCTTGCGGGAAATAACACCACAGTCCTGCCTGTTGCTCAACCCTGTAATAATCTGCTGCTTCATTCATCTAGTATTCAAATTTCACTGCTTCATGCAAAACATTCCCTAATAACATTTCTAATAAACATATTTGTTCTTTCCCCACAGCTATGACTCTCTAAGGTCACTCCCCAGCCCTGACTGTTGTAACATCTTCCATACTTTCCTTGATCTGGAATTTCCCTCTCCCATCTCCCCCATAGTTTGTAACATGTATTTGTTAGTCACACGTTCTTAGCCTGGCGATCGGGTCAGATCCTTCCATCTTCTCTGCCACATACTTGGATCCACTAAATATTACTTTCCACCTTGCGTTACTTAGGTGTCCTTAGCTCACAGTGAACCACCTTAAACTTGACCTTTTTGGACATGCTACAGGACCTGTAGTTTTGACTAGAGTTGCACAGCTGCACAAAATCCCATTTGGGAACCCTGCACATTATGTAAGAAAAAATGCTCAAAACCTAAGGACAGAAACAAAATGTCACATTTTCCAGTATTTCAAACCCCACAGAGAATCACTGATGACAAATTTAACAAGCAAATGTTTGTGTCAGACAATATGACAACTATTGAGCAAACAGCTGTTGCTCCAGATGGAATATGTATGACAGGTGGTGGGTCCAGGTGCATCGCTCTGGAATAAATCAACAGAGCATTGGCATGTTGATTTATTCTTGGCTGTTTTGATGGCACTTCTACCAGTTTCTTGGATGCTCTGCTCACAATCCTTAAGAAACCATTTTTTGCACAATGGTGTATTAATGTGGTGAAATTTAAATCATAGGGAGAGGATTCGCAGTGATTATTAATAGATAAGAATTTAGGGACACAGCCTATTATAATTCTATGAGCATATTCATCTTGATTTTTTTAAAACATGATTACAGGAGATGATTACAGGAGATGCTCACTTCTCTCTCCTCTCTCTCTCTGTACTTTGTACTTTTTCCTGTACTTTGTCTTTTAGATATTCTTAAGTTGTTCAGGAGCAGAGAGAGCATTTTACATATAGATAGCTTATCTATATCATCTTCATTGTCCTGACTGGGACATGGTGCCAGGTGCAACCATGGCTGAACCTTTATTGAGGAAATTGTCCACTTTCTGAGAACTGAACTAGGATCGATAATAAATGCCACGTTGGTCCCTGAATAAGTTGGATGGATTTGACTGGAGGTTTAAATATGTGAGGTTTAAATGTGTTTAAATGTATACAGCCTATATCCAGTATCCTGAATCATCCTATTATCTGATCTGTTTTAGTGCCTGAAAGGAAAGAATATCTCTCAGTATCCCTGCAAAATCATCTTGAAATATAAATCCAAAGGTTATCTAGGAAATCCTTCATGTTTCTGACTCAGTTGGGCTGGTCGTCTTCTTTCTGAAGAGAATCTTCATATCCTTAAACCTCTTCCCAAGACAACAGTGACATGAAGAAATGATATTTTTAAAGATTATAATCCCTTTCCTCTCTTTGATATAAACTCTGAAGGAATGCAGAAAACTAATTTATAAAATGTCTTGGAGCTTTTTTTTTTGGAATATTTACCTTTCTTGGCTGTTTGGTGATAAGATCATAAAGGTTCTTCTAAATCACTCAGCTTGTGTTCCCCCCACACTTACTACTATGTTTTTAAAATATATTCTTCATTGGCAGACTAGTACAATCATGGGAGTTAATAATCAGATTTAGTGTTCTTTGGTGAATCAGTACTTACACTGCAGCAATGCAGAGTTTGATATTAATAACTCTAGTGGGAATAAGAATTTATCCTACTGAGTATTTGGTAAATGCAGTAAAGATGTTGCGGGCAGATTCACATGGTTTCTTTTATTAGAGATCCATTCCAAAGGTTATAGCTTGGCAACAGAAAAATACGTTAGGCCATTATATAGGGGGTTGTACACTGACCTAGCTTTGGGTCTCCATGTACAAATAGAACCTGGAAAAGATTAGAGGTAAAAAGGAAACTGGTGTCTGGGCTTGCTCTTAAGCCCTTCCTCTCATCTTTGGGACCAACCATCGCTGTTTTAATGGATATTCCTTAAAATGATCAGAGGGAGGGTGGCACTCACAATCAGATCTTACATTTTACTTTTGGTCTGGCTGAGGGCTGAGAATATTCAGGGAAAAAGAAGAGTGGATGGTATCCTCCATGCAAGTCTTCACTAGCAAAGATGGCAGACTTACTGGTTTGTCACTGGGGAGCACAAACAAGCACCCCTCTGATGCTAAAATTTATCCTTTGGGCTCCGAGCTGGGTGTCCTGTTGTTTCCGTCTCATTGTGTATATACAAGGGTAAAAGGAATAGAGAGAGAAAAACTGCTTGTGAAAAACAAACAGAAAAATTCCAAATATTCAGATCTATTCAAATTGATATACTTAGAGGAAACCTAATGCACAGTTCCAGTTAACAGCTGTTGTAGGACCAATGGGGGAACTCACACCTATTTGGTGAGTTCTCCCAAAATTACAGTAATTATTTTTATTTGTATTTTTTAAAAGTGATGATTAATTTAATAAAAGCAATGATATGTTGAAATTGTAACTGGGGTAATATCCTGCCCAAAATAATAGAGATATTTTAAGTTGCAATACATTTGGTACCTAAACTGCTTGATATTAACTTTGTCTGTATTTGTCTTTAATTTGAAATTGCTCTGATGCCTATTGATTAGTTTTGCCTGAAACACAAGCATCTGTTACCAAATATTGATTTTTGCATCACCTTTTAGTCAAGTAGGTTAATTGAATGGTGCTTGGGGAGGTTATTTCAGATGCCGTCTCTGTCTAATATTTGTCTGCAAAGAGGTGATGGAATTGTTTGACATTTAGTCAAGATATCTGCTGAAACTGGAGCTTGAGTAATGAGGCCATGTAACTCAGGTAGTGATTAGAGTTACATTTTGAAGAAACTTTGTTTATTCCCTATTTAGACAAAACAAACAAACCAGAGGCCAGATCTGGCTTCCATTAGAGTTAGTGGGAGTTTTGCCTTTTTTTAACAGTTGAATGTTGGACTACTCATATTTTAGGGAACACGTAGTACCATTCTCCTTGCAGTTTAAGTTAGCATGGAGTACTGAACTGTCATGCAAACCCACCTGTATTGACAGTGGTGTTTTGTATCGTACATGCATGTGGTACTCAGGTCAAAATAGTTTCTTTTGGTTCCAAGCTTTAGTACAAATTCAAAACCTAGTCTGGGTTTCAGTCAACACTTAGCAGACAGTATGCTTATTTACCAAACAACAAGTGCTGCCTCATTAATATGAGACAACATACTTCTAACACTTCACCTTCTCAAATATCAGAGGGAAAAAGAAGGAGCATTTTGTCAACTGAATCCCAGTGAATATCCGTAGTAGTTTTACATTTATTTGTAAAACATTCTGGAAGAGACAATAATGTGATAAAGCTTTTTTTAAAATAACCCCTTTTCTAAAAAGTACACTGTAAAGTGTTGATGACAAACTGTAAAATAATGGATCATTGCTGCAAAATAACAGTCTCCCACCATCTGCTGTTCTGTAGATCTGTCAGGAGCAATCAATATTATCGAAGCTTTGGAAATAAAATCAGAAAAAGGGGTGATAAGCAATTTCTGTTTCTCCTTTCTGTGGTCTTGTGTTTTTATATCCCTTGTTTAAGTGTTCCACTGACATCAGGTTGCCTTCCAACTATCTTTCTTCACATATTTGTGAAGCAAAAGGTCTATGAGTCAATGTTTTGGGGTGGTAATGCTTATGTTGTGTTGTATGTCACTTAGTGGGTTCTTTCTTTCAGTTGTCATTATTCTGTTGCAGTTAGTGAGGTGGTTCCAGGCATTCATACAGCCCGTTTCTCTCTGGGCTTTGGCTTTGCTTTGCCCTGCCCATGCAAAGGACCACAGAAATAGACTACTAGATGAGGATGAACCTGTTTCAGTGAGGATTTCTGTTCCTTGTCTAAAGACCTTTGTGTAGAATTAATATGCTCCACTGATTTAGTTTGTTGATTTCATTACACTATAAACCATAGATAGATAGATGAAGCTTACGAAATGTAAGTTAGCAAGCTATTAGGATAAGAGAAGCAGGTTGCAAAGTCCAATACAACATTTTTTCCTGTATAATTTAACAAATAACTCAATAGATAAAAATAGATGTACTGGCTTTGACAATGAAATTTGACTGTTTTCCAATCCATGTGTCATAATCTATGTAATGAAGAAGAATACAACAGATTCCATTTTATATCCCTGAATCAATTTAGTTGTTTATACTTGTGGTGATTCTATTAAATCTCTAACATTGAGTGGTTAGTGCTCCATCTATAGCTGGCATAATGGTTAAAGGAAACCATGGTCATGTGTGCAAGTGATGCTTGTAAAATCTTTCTCAGCTGATGTGTATGATGCAAGGCATTATAGGTACATTATAGGTATTTCATACTTCAAATATCTTGATAATAGCTACTTGCAACACTTTTTGGTTTGTTTATACGGGACACAACTGGGAGCTGATACTACACTGTTACATGATACAATATACTGCTGAAGCCACGATCAAAATTTCAGTCTAGAATTTTGAGATAAAAGGACAAGTGCAAACAGAACTACCTTACCAGCCTTAAAGGTGAGACTATAGGCTCCCTCCCTCTAGTACGTAAATATGTCTGTGTACACATATACACACTCTGGCTATCAGCTTGCTACATTCAACTGTCGTGGAGTCCACTGTAATACAAATATGCTTGCCTAGGTTTTACGTACATATGGCCAGATTTTCATAAGAGCTCAAATAGTGTTCCATTACCTAATGAAATGGATAGGATTTTAAAATTTCTTTAACTAGCAACTGTGGTGACACTTTGAACTGAGCTGTTCTGAAAATTTATCGATGCTTGGGAGTGCTTGGACATGGATTAAAATAGAACAGTTCTTGGTACTTGATCTCACCATATCCCAGTGGGTCAGTGGAACAGTTATCATCACTTCAATATATAGCAAGTCCTGTTTTTCTTTAAAAAACAAGAAGGGTATTTGTCAGGATAAGAGTCATTACATTCCTCCAGTTCTGGTATGACAGGAATTTGAGGTGGAGTGGTGCATAGTCCAGAGTCCCTATGGGATTGTAATAAACATATGTTCAGCCTGGGTCTATCCAGAGTAATATGCCTTTTGTATTGAGAATGAACTGGCCAAACCGGGCTTTCTTAAGTCCACTGTAGTTTAATAAATCCAAACTCCAGCTTTAGCCGTATTTTTGTACCCAGCAAAAGTTGCTTGCGGCCCTGAACGGATTTGAACCGTTTACCGAGGCTCGTTCCCGCCGCCGGGCCTCTCCGCAGCGGGCGGCGCGGCGCGGCGGAACGCCTTTGGCGGCGCCACGGCTGCGGCCGGAAGCGGCGGGCTCGAGCGCAACGGACATCCGGCGCCCGCCCGCCCGCGCGCCGCGCCGCGCCTCGCCTCCTCATGGCCGCCTCCGTGGTGAGTCCGCCAGCGCGGCGGGGTGGGCCGGGCCGGGCCGGGGAGAGCTTCGGCTGGGGCCGCCGAGCCGCCTGCGGGCAACCGCGGCCTCACCGAGGCGCGGCATGGAGGGAAGCGCGGGTTCTGCGCCCCGGGCCGCGGGTGAGGGTTGCTGCGTTTCAGAGGACGAGCCTGAAGCCGCGGGAGGGCCGCCGGGGGTGCCGGGCCGTGTCCCGGCTCCGGTGGCGGATGGGAGCGGGGAGGGAGGGGCGTGCGCGTGGCTCCTGCCGACCGACCGGGCTGCTCCCGGGGCAGAGCTGCTTTCGGTGTGTCTGCGGCGGGTGCCTCCCCCCGGCCCTTCCACCTTCGCTGCCGGGTCCGCAGCAGCCTCGTACAGAGGCCTGAGACCAGACAGGGGTTTGTGCGATGAACCGCCGTGTTTTACAGAGACCATCTGCAGAGGCCGTGTGGATTGGCTAACTTCTTGGAAGTGTTGTTGGGAGTCGTCAACGTTTGTTTTTTTGTCTGGTTGTTTTTTTTAAGTATGGCTTTCCTGTTAAATACTAGGAAGAAAGATTCCCAAGTGAAGTGGTTAGGCATTGGAACAGGAGCCCGAAGAAACTCTGAAACCTCCATCCTCAGAGATGTTCAAAACATGACTGGAGATAGGACCCTGAGCAGTCAGATCTAACTTTGAAGTTAGATCAGGCTTTGAAGTTGGCTCTGCTTTGAGCAGGGATTTGGACCAGATGGCCTCCAGAAGTTTCTTCCAGCCTAGATTGTTCTCAGAATTTAAAAATGTACTCCAGGCTGTGGTTATAAAGAACTTGTCTGGAGTATCAAAACTAACAAAGCTTATTTTCCATTTGACTTACATTGCAGGTACCCTAACAGCTCATTCCAGTCTCCTGGTGTTTCTCTGATGCTCTCCCTCACGCACGTTCTGTCTGTTTGGCAGCTAAATGGCAATATGTTTGGCTGCTGGTTAGAAAGTTTGTGTGTGCAAGTGCATGCTGATTGAGAGGTAACAGCCTTCTACTCTAAATAACATGACAGGCTGAGTTCTAATCACTGTTCCCTTAGCGGGAGGTGTAATACTCTTGGTCTTCTGGTGCCAAAGAGTTTCTCTTGGCACTTGCTGAAATACAGTGTTTTTAAAACTACTTTGTTATATTTGTTTGGAATTGGCCTATGGGTTCAGAAATTGCTGGAGTAAGTAGGAAGGTGAAGAGCAGGCTCATGTCCTTACAGGAGATCAAAAGACTAGTGTGTAGTAACGTGAGAGTATTTGGTTTGGTGGAGCAAGCAGGGATTATTTGATAGGCCGGTAAGTATTTTGCAGTATGGAGATTTCTCTGAAAAGTGTTTCTTTTGGTAATGCTGGAGGAATTCATGGTAGTTCTGGTGTATATTCATTAAAGACTGCCAAGAAAATGTTAGTAGTTAAATTGTGATGTACTGATTGAGTTGCAAATATTGAGAATAATAATGCTGAAATATAATAGCAATAAATTATAATATTTAAAAATATTTAATATTTAATGTTAAATGTTATGATATTTAATATTTAAAATATCTTAACAGAACCAAAGGCAGTTTTATAGATGTATGGGCAGTAAATTCAGAGTTACTGCTTTCCTGGATGTCACAGTTCAGGGTCTGTAAGAGATCAAGGGCCAAACAGCTAATCAAACTGACCAAGTAACCAAATGAGATCATAGTGCAGCGATGTGACAACAAAGGCTGTTACCTTTGGATAAATAAAAATAGAGAGATGTAAGGAAAATAATGACATGTGAGGAGAAGTGTTTGGTTTTTACCTGTGGATATAGCACTGGGGTGATTGTTACTGGGATACATCCAGCATGTGTACGTGTTCCCTTTCGCTCTCATTTTTATATTTATATATCCAATTATGTATTTTTACAGTTTATATATGTATCCATAAAGTTGTTTTAAAAAATGAGACTGTGGTGGCAGTGTGATGGGGTTCTTGCTAATTTTCAGAAATATGTTGAATAAATCTTGTTCCTTAACTTTATTTCAGAACAGCCATCACAGCGACAAATATTTTCACTGAATACTTGCATGTTCACACCACTTGCAGCCAGCTGTAGCCCATTTTCCAATGTAGATATTTACAATTTAAATACAATACATATATCAGCATGCAAGATGGACCCTAAAAGTGTCACCTTGCTAAAAGCTGGTACCTCCTGCAAGTAGGAAAGGAGTTTGAAATCAATTTCAACATTATTTGACATCATCTTTCAGCGAGGATGGAAAACCAACCAAAATGACTTGCTGGAGAAATTATGTAGATGACTAGGTTGTATAAAATTGCCTAACTTAAGTAATTTGGTATGATTTTTTTCTCTCCAGGATTTCAAAACCTATGTGGATCAAGCTTGTAGAGCTGCAGATGAATTTGTCAACATTTATTATGAGACAATGGATAAAAGAAGAAGGGTATGTAGATATTTTGACAATAGTTATAACTGTCTCATGCATTTTTTGCTCGCTTTTCTAACTAGCATTACACTTGAAAGCACCTGAAAGTTGGTTACCAGGTATTGTACTGGCCAGGTTGAGACCTCTGTTCCTCTTAGACTGCCCTATAGAGGATTCGTTATGTTACTGTGCAGTGTTGTTGTAAAAGGGACCCTTTTAGAAAGTGCTTTAGACTTCTTCACGGTAACAGTTTGTGTCCAACTGTGTCTTACAGGTACAGGATTTGGTCAATACAGGCAGATAAAACTTGCTTTATTTGTCTCTGAGGTCAGGATTTAGTTTATTTTTTTCCAGACTTCTTTTATCAGCAGTTATCACTTCTGTTTCTGGGAGTCTTCAGGAGTGCCTGAGGATAAAGTGGAAACAGCTCTATCTGGCTCTGAAAGTCTTCATGGACCACATTGATGTGGTATCACTTAACAGATATTTGCACCAGAAGAGAGCTGTGGAGACTGTTCTTTGGAATTTTAAATGTATTGTAATTTAATAACTTTTAGATTATGTGAAAATATCAGCAGTTGCATGTTACTTCATAGTCACTTTGCCCGTAAGTAGGTTATGCAGAGATATATCAACAGCTTGAAGTAGAGTTAGGCAGTTACTAAACTGTTACAGCTTGTGAAACATTGGGAAGTTCTGCTCTGCTGCTGCAGATAACTGTCCTTTTTAAGTTTCCACTGTTCCTAGTCCTGTTCACTTCTTGTTTTTTAATTTTTGCCTGAAATTATACTTTCCTGGCATAATCTGTGTTGGGCGTACACACACCCCAGAGAAAAATCAGCGATAAATAATTCTGGAAAGGTAGCACTGTCCTTTTGTTAGCAACTAGTTCAGTTCTGTCACCAGCTTTGTTTGTATGGAATCTCATCAGTATTTAAGTTTGGAGGCATATGGGTCACTGTGCAACTTACAAAGGAGAATGTGTTTCAGGTAGTTTTAATTCTTGGTCAGGAACGCACTAATTGTTAAAAGGAGCTAATATTTCAGGAGGGCACTTTATCAAAGTAACAGAAAAAATCAATAAGTCACAACATAAGGATTTGAAGAATATTTTGTATGTTGTCCGTTGTATGTTTTTACACATTTTTCTCAAATACGTATTTTCATATTCACTCAGGCTTTAACAAGACTTTATTTGGACAAAGCAACGTTAGTTTGGAATGGTAATGCAGTGTCTGGGCAAGAAGAACTGATCAAATTTTTTGAAATGTTGCCGTCTAGTGAATTCCAGGTTAATGTGTTGGACTGCCAGCCCGTTCACGGTAAGGTTGTATTACACTTATTTATTTTTCAATCTTTTTATAACTGTTGAAAGTGAACTGCCATTATAATATTTCTTGTGGAGCAAGCTTGGAGAAAATACTAAAGGTTGAAATGTCAAGTTGTGCATAAGACACAAAGCAAGAGGTGCAAGAACTCCCCACTTTCTCATGTCTGGGAAAATATTTTAAGGACTTTTTTGTTAAGATCATATTCAGATGTGATATATTTTCATGTATTGAAAAAGTCTGGCTTATCAGGTTATTTTGTCCTTGACAACGTCTGAGAGTCAAGAGACCTCTACTGTAGCCTCTGATACTGACCTGTGGCATAATGTAGAACAAATCATTAACCTGTATGTACTTTGATTTCTTTAAATCTAGAATGGACATTAAGTTCTTTAGATTTCTGATTAACAACTGCTAAAGAAAGGTTTACATAATTGCGAAGTTAATAAATTACTTCTAATGGCTATTTTGGGAATATAGGTAAGGAAGTGTGGTCAAGCACACTTGCTCTGCTGTGAAAGGTGTCATCTCTTAATAGCGGGGAAAAAAGTGTATGCAACTTGCGAAATATAAATATATATATGTGTATCTCAAATAATGAGAGCTTATTCTAAGCAAGAAGTCGTGTGTTTGTTGTAGTACTCTAAAATGAACAATATGAGAAGAAAATAGAAAAGCCATTAAAAAGCAGTGTTGGCAAGCGAATACACCATTGTCTGTATAGAAATGATGCAACAAAACTGTATTTTTCACGAATGTGTAACCAATTGTTAGCCTATAACTAGCATAACCAGAATTGAGTGAAACTTCTATGTACATTTCCTACTCCTTTACCTGTTAGCCTTTGCTCGGGTTGTTTTCTTTATACTTTTTCTCCTTGTGAAGAGCAAGCTACTCAAGGCCAGACGACAGTCCTCGTGGTGACAAGTGGGACAGTAAAATTTGATGGCGACAAGCAGCGCTACTTCAATCAGAACTTCTTGCTGACAGCACAAGCCACGCCTACCAACACAGTGTGGAAGATCGCCAGTGACTGTTTCCGCTTTCAGGACTGGGCCAGTTAGTGAGGACTGGCTACAGGAAGTGACCTCTCTCGTTGGACACGTTGAAGTTAGCTGTACGGACAGCCGTTCTCCACGCGTGGGAAACGCTCGCTCTTTGTGTTGCATCTGTCGTTGTGGAAGGTCTACAGATGTTTCAGGGTTGATCCCAGTGACCATGGGTTTAGTAATAAACAATCTTAAAATGTGAGAGGTTGCTCATGTTAGTTGGACTTAGCAAAATGCTGAAGGCAGTGAGCTGTGTTGGAATCATTCCTAAAATGCCTTACATGTAGCTATGCTGCCACTTCCAGACTTCTTGTATATAATGCTGAATGCTGAAACTCTACTCTATGAACACAAAATCCTCTTAATGTACAATTCTGACCAAACATGTAGCTCGTTCAACTTGAAGAGATCTGTTTGTACTGTAGCATCTTCCCTCTTGAAGAAGATGCTTGTGGCATGTCAACAGAATTCTCAAAGCTACCTACTCCGTGTTGTAAGGGACTAGGAAGGATTGACAGTGATTTCTACTGTTTGTGAAAGTAGAAAATATAGCTCCCGAGTGTGTAATCTCCCAAATAATCATGGGAATGCTAACGTCACCTTCTCTGATATGAAAGGACTAAATAATTTCATCGGGTTTCCTTTTGGCTCGAGCTTCTCAGACTTTGGTTGTAGTTCTTTTACGCTGATTCGTGTGTAAGGGCATACTGAATGATTCAGAGCTCCTGTGCCAACAACTCGTCACATGCATGTGAAGGACTTCAAACTGACTCTTTTTCTTTTGAAGTCTTACAGTGTAAGAAATAGGACAGTTGCATCATTTCTGTTTTGCTTTAACTATTAATTCTGTTGCTATGAAGTTTGGACTATTTTTCCCATATTCAGTCTGCAAGTTTTGGATCCCTACTGTCTTTCCAGGAAGCATTGTAGTAAAAAAGTGGCACTGAAAGTGTGTATTACTGTGAAGCCTTCAATTTTTCTCTTCAGTACTGTTACTCAGAACAGGTGCTTTGATTATTTTCAACTTAGAAGAACAGCTCTGAACACAAATACCATCTTCCTCTCATGCAGATTTTTACTGTAGTTTTCATGTTCATTTTAAATATTATCTTTAATTATTGATTCTGGGGTTTTATGTGTGTTGCTTTAAATTTGCAGTTTAAAGCTTTCAGCTGCTTTAAAATAGTTTTCAAGACTGCAGGTTGAGACTGTCCATCTTGGGAACTTAAGAGTAAATCTGAATATCAGCAGATTTGTTTCAAACTGGTATGTTTCTATTTTAAGCTGAGTAAAAAAAAAAAAATCAAAATGTAGCTATATACGTGAGAGTACACTTGCTTGTAACTGAAAATACATGAGAGGAACTTGTAACTCTAATCTTAATACGTGTTGCAATGACAGCAGCAATCCAAATACAAAAGCAGTTACGACTGCAGCTCACTTGTTTTTATGACTTAAATCGGGAAAACTGTGAAGATGAGCAATATCTAACTTTTATAAAACATCTTAAAGCATCTATAGTTTGCGATACAATCCCACAAGTAATGGGACGTTTAGGTGAAATGGGTGGGTTTATTTCCTTGTAAGGCACTCTAGTCTTTACGTCAGTAAGTTAGAATTAATAACCTGTCTCTATTCAGAGGCTATTTATGTTCAGAACTATTGTATAACTATTTTTCAGCCTGAAGAATATGAATTCCTGCAAAATGATGCAAGAAGCCCGGAATTTTTGAAAACTGTAAATACTGTAAATACATTGTTATTTCTGTATGTAGTAAAGAAAGGATCACTTTATTTAATTACTGTTTGTTCTTAACAGAATATATGAGGTTCTCATATTTGTATTTCTTCTACAAGTTTAAAAAGAAAACGTAACCCTAAACTTGCCTGTTACTGGTACAGCATTGTTGAACACTGATGCTGGCATGGTGCGCTTTTCTGTTTTTTTAATCTGCTGTTGATTATAGAAGTAGTGTTACAGATCTGCTTTACGTACACAAAACAGGTTTTGACTTTTGAAAGGTAATGATGGGTGCAACTGTAGCATTTGCTTGTTGAACTTTGAAGGCAGTCACCAGAACACACACTTGTATCTGTACCTGAAAAGCTTGTCCTGGGAATAAATATGTACTGGATATTTTTATTCAAGTTTTAATTTGTGTAGTAGTTTTTAAGCTTTTTCCAGGCAGACTGGGAGATGTAGAATATATAAGGCAATGTTTCAATCAAATGTTATTCTCTATTTTCATGCTACTCCAATGCAGGCTGCTCTTAAATCTGACTTCTGCAATTAATATTCAAACAAACAAAGCCACCACTACCTGGAACATTACATGGGAAGGTTACTAACTGGCCTAGCTGGACAAACCCAGTTTAAACTCTTACTGAGTAAGATGTGTAGTTGGAATTGGACTTGGTATGTGTACAGGGGTTCTTGGAGAGAAAATTACTAGGATGTAATTGGCTCAGCCTAGGGAGAAGTGCCAGTTGTGTACTGCCTATTTCCATCATCTTCAATGGGGATCAATTAGGGTGATTCAGTACTACCATGATTGTTGCTCTTTATAACTGAGAATGCTGTTTTACAAAATATTTTTATGGAGCATACTAAGTGATAATGTAGCTATTAGATCATGGTTTTACAACTGAGTAATTAATGGCACAAACAAAAAAATCTCTTGCATACTAGCTGGAGAAGTTAGGGATGCTGCAGCTCTGTGCTGCTTGTTAAAACTTCTGTGCTGGAATTAGCAGAAGAGAACATACAAATGCTTTTTTATTCCGTTCAGTACAAAACCATGCGGCTGTTTTAGTAATGCCCATTGCTGACTGCTGTAATATCCAAAATTTACAACAGGCAGCTATAAAGTGAACATGTTTATGCTCTAAACTGTAAGCAGGAGTTAATACTACCGTTTTTCCTGTTTGATACCAAGTTACTCGTGTACAACTGGTCAGTGAAACAAAGCCAGCTGAAGAGCCAAGCACTTCCACATACTGAATTGTGGCTACTGAAGACTTGATAAGTCTCCTCTTTTGTGTATATTCCCTGTGTTGTCTTTATCATCAGTCACTATTTTTATGTTGCATTGTTCTTTTGGCATACTACAGTTAAACTGACTTTAAATACTTGTGCTGTTTCTTGGAATGGAGAAAAGTGATTTGTTCTGATGTTGTTAATGATGTATTCTGGTGGTTTTGATATGCATACACTTCCTTATCCTGGTTGAAGAAAAGCACATTATAAGGAAATGCTGTTTTATCAGTAAAGTAACTTTCCAAACTTGAGTATATTTTGTAAGTTTTTGAAATTAAGACCTCTCGTAAGATTAATTTTAAAAAAAACCCTACCTGATGTTCTGCTTTTTTTATTATTGTTAGAAGTTTTCATAGTTTGTTCTTATGATATTAAAAATGCAACAAATAATTTGTAGCTTCCCTATCTTTACTACTTGTGTTCTACATGTGAGTTACATGTTCTGATGGTTGCAGCAAGGTGCTGGGGCACTGCGGAACGGGCTGGCTGTCAGCTCTTTTCAGTGCTGCAGCAAAAAAAATGAGGCAAATGCCTCACCAAGAGCACTGTCAAGCAGTAAACGGTGTTGAACTGGCTAGAGTAACAATCTCAAATTGACGTTTCCCTCTAAAATTTACTGAAGTTTAGACTGCTGTCCAGCAAATACCTGGATGAAGTCAAACAAAAATTATGCCAGATCCTTGGACTGTAAATATTTTTACTGAGAACATATTGTTATGCCCTTGCTCTTTCTCTGCTAAGAAGAAATGAAACACTCGAATAAGGAACAGTTCATGTGGTAACTCTGGTGATTTACTCACTTTATTTTGCTGTTTAAAACATCAAATTAGTAATAAACACTTAGTGGAGATAGCAGCTTTTAGTTGCTGGCAGTGAAAAGATGAGGATGCTAATGCAAGGTCAGTGTTTGTGTGGAAACAGATGTTGTTCTAGAAACAATGCCAAATATATTGTAAAATTCTCGCTGTGTTTGAAGGTGTAGATTTCAGTGCGGCTTTGCAAGCAGTCACTTACTGTAATTATCCTGAGCAAGGCTCTGACAGCTGATGCAGCGTAAAGGCTTAGGAGCGCTGGGAAAAATAAATCACAGTTAGGGCCAAACCAGAAGATATTTTTGCATATGTGTTGAAAGTGAATCTAGAAATTGCTCTTTCAGTATTCCCCCTGGGCTGAAGAAAAGAATAGTTAAGTCTTTCTAAACAAGCTTTTCTTTTCTGATCCTGCCTGAGAAGAAGTAGGTCATTGATAGCTGAGCTTATTCCTTCAGAAGGCTGGGTTTAATAATGTAAATAAATCTTGTTATCTTTTGTGTCCAGTGATTGAATGGACTATGGAGACTAAATGGCCATTTTGCCCTGCATCACTAATACAAGTGCCTTAGAATACACTATTGATGGAAAAAAGTGTGTTGGATTTCAGAGGCTAATTTTTGTCTTACAATCTAATTCAGTTCAGTCCCAGTGGGTTTGCGGCTTCATGGTTTTTTTAAGGTTTCCAACCAGTACACAATGTACTGGACTTATTAAAACAAACAAAAATAAATGGATGTTGCTGCTGGGCTCAATACTTATTTATTGAGGTCTTTGTATGCCACAACATGAATTCCTCTTATGTGTTCAAGTACTTTGGTGTGTATATTCATGCCAATAGAGTAAGAATGAACTCAATGTGAACTTACATTACCAGCTCTGCAGTGTAACCTTCTGTCAGCTACAGCATGTTCCTAAGTTCTGAGCATTTAAAGCACATTTTTCTTCAGAACTCAACACATCCGTGCTGAATCGTTAGGCTCATCTGGATGGAATGATCCATAGGGGCATTGTGAGTTCTTACGTGTAACTGCATTGATTTAGGAGGCTTGAATTCCTAATGGACTGACGTTTTGCTACTCTGAAAGGCTTAGTTTTGTTGTATTTCTCGCTGTCCTGGGGCAGTGCTGCTTGGTAGGGCAGTCTAACCTGGTTTCATAGGGTTCCTGTTTCCAGCTGAACTCTATGGGTGTTGCTTTCATTGCAGAGTCTTCAAGAAACTGAGGGCTTCATTCAAGTGGGTAGTTCTGTTGTCAGTTAGAGTCCCATAGGGCTCTATAGCTCTATAACTATCCCATGGTACGCTTTCCTCTTTAATTTGTGATTTAACAGAATTTAAAACAACAGTATGTGGACTATAACAAAAACTGGTACTGTGTATTTATGGGAAAAAGATAAACTGCAAAGAACAGTGCACTGAAAAATATTTTGGGTCTTCACAGTTACAGGTTCTACATCATTTTGATAGTAATAACAAATAAACAAGGGGTTGATGATTCTATGATTCTAAATGGAATTACAGTTTGTATAGTGGTCTTCCACCGCTTATTATTCTCTGATGATTGGTCAGATGTGAGACAGGTATAGGGAATGAAAACAATTTTTATTTTCTTGCAGACTTACTGCACCCACAATGAACCGTAACTATAAGAATAGATGGACTGATGTAAATCACAAATTACTGCAGTTCACCGAGACCTTGTGATTCTTTCAGGTATTGAAAGGTACAGATAGAACAGCAGATAATTAGATGTTTTGTTAGTTACTTGGCAGGAGGTCTTGTGCTTCCCTTATTTGTGAACTGTGTAATGAAGGGTAAACTTTTTCACGAGGGCAGCCCTTTCTTTTAGGTAGGACCCAAATACAATGTGCTGTACATACTTTGCATTTCAGGGGGGAAGAGAAACAAATGGATTATGAAGATATGTCATCAGTGGTATTTGTTGGACACTGACTCAGAGGGACTTCCACAACCATCTTTCAGATTTGTCTATAGGATGAAGCAGTGGAAAGCAGTTAGTAACCAGCTGATAGTAAATCAGACGTGTTAAGCACACGTTTTAGTGTCCAGTGCATTGAAGCTTTAAATGTGTGCAAATCTCTCATGCTTAGAAAACTCTTTAACAGTCCCTCCCCTATTCTTGTCTAGCACTGTAGTGCCCAAGTACCTCCTAAGCTCTTAGTCTGTAATGACTCTTAGAGGCCGGAGTCCTGCTGATGGGCAGTGGTCGGGCAGAAAAAGAGAAGTTAATCACTGAGACAGGTGAAATAAAAGGTTTTGGGTAGGCATAATGATTCCCTCTTCCTTACAGGGGGAAACTTTGGTGGCGCTCAGCTTAATTCTGATTGTACTGAAGGAAATCCTCACAGAAAATCTTCAGTGGGGCTGAGGCAGTGTTTTATCCCAGTGTGAAAGTTCATTAGACAGACAGCTTCCGCAGCTTAATATATATATGTGTGTGTGTGTGTGTACATGTATATATGTGTGTATATACATATTGCTTATGGCTCTTCAAAAAGTCCAGGCTGAAGTTAGCACTTGCATTTTCCAGAGATACCCTCAGAATCCCTGCAGATGGAGGTAGCTGACTATAACTTTTTCTGTTGTCTAACTACTTGATAGGGGATTTTAAGAATATTGGCAGTTTGTTGGTTTCTCTGACATCCTTTTTTCCCACACGATGCTGACTACTATGTTTTCTTCGCTGAGCTGAAGATTTCACATACATCTACTGATACAATGCTGGCATATACCACTATTGCATATACTCCCATTGAAATTGTTTCTGGAGCTTGAAATTTTTCCCTGCCCCACACTTTTCAATTATTAAAATGTGTAGGTATTCACAAGATACTGTTTGATACCTAATGATTCCTTGTAATTTGGTCTGTGGGTATTGCAGTAGTTTTCTATGGTGACAAAGTTCACTTGGTAACTGCCAGTCCTCTACGGCATTTTTTTTTAAAACTCATCACTTCAGGTATCCAGTTTACAATGATTCCCCACAAAGTTCTAGTAGAGATAGCAAGATGCAGTAGCTGCCAAATCTAAGAACTTAAAACTGTTTTGCTGTCGGAAGGAATCTGCATGAGTGTTTTATAGGAAATCTAAGTCTGTAACATGAAAATCTCTCCTCCTTTGAAGTTAATGTCAAAGCTTCTTTTTCCTGCACTGTGGTTTGGATAAAATCCAAATAGTAGTTGGGATTGTGAGGTGCAGCATTTGCTAGTGAAGGTACCTGTTCCTTGGAATTGTTTGTTAATCTTTATCTGAAAAAAAAAACCCACCCCAAACCAAGAAACAACAGACTATTGATGTGTAGTAGATTTTGTAGAAAGCTTATGCTGTATGTTGTTTTAATCTTAAGGTTTACCATGTACAAAGATATTCTTGGAATTCCACGTCTCTGTGTGTGGAAGGATGTTATTGATGGCTTAAAAGTTATTGCGCATCGGCAAAGCCACAGTACCAAGATGAGGTACTGATGTTTCCTCATGGGAACAACTTAAGTTTCTAAGCTCTTTTTGATAAATGCTTCCACGTAAGCCAAAACAATCTTGCGTTAACAGAATGAGGCCTGACCCTTCCCATCCATCGTACCTGGCATAACTGTCAATGGTCTAAAGTAACAGAACGGTGCATAATACAACAACAATGGAGCTGCTTTTAATTATGTGAAATGCTGCCCGCAGCAATAACGTTGTGGTCAGATAACAAGGTGGAATACAAACCGATTTTAAAGATGTTAAGATCTAAAGATGATTGATGAGAGAGGTCTCTGTACGTACGTAATGCAGGCATTTATTGTAGAAAAGCAATGCGAATCAATCCAAAGAGTTAAAGAACAGCCCTCGTTGCAGGAGGAGCCTTGAGCGCTGTACGAGCTGATGCACAAGAACAATCTGTGTCGTCCCACCGCTCGCTGAACCGGACGCGGTCCCGGCAGCAGCCCGGCCCCGCCGGCCAGCCCTCCGCCGCGCCCCGTCCTGCGGGCAGCCGGGCTGCCGGCGGGAGGGCGGCACGGACGGCGCCGTGGCAGGGACGCGCTCCAAACCCCCGCGGACTCTTCCTCCTTCCTCCCCCGTGCCGTCTGCCGGGCCGCGCCGCTCCCGCCGTCCTCACATCAGCCGCTGGCCCTCGCCGGGGCCGCCCTCCTCGGCCGGCTGTCCCGGCCCGCCGCCGCGGCCCCAGTCGCGCTCGATGTAGAGGTGGTAGGGATCGTGCTTGGACTCCAGCTTCCGCGAGCGGGTGTAGGCCAGGATGAGCCCCCCGGCCAGGCAGCCGTAGAAGATCATGATAAGCAGGATGTACAGCGAGCCGTCGCCCCCCGGCCCGGCCCCGGCCCCGGCCGCCGGCGGGGCGGGCGCGCTGGCGTTGCCGCCGCGGCGCAGCTCCGTGAGCAGCGCGCCGAGCAGCGCCGGCAGCCGCCGCGCCTCGCTGCAGTTCATGGCGCCGCCCCCGGCCCGCCCTCTGCCCGGCGGCGGGAGCGCGGCGCTCGGGCCGCCTGAGGGGAGCGGCGGTGGGGCTCGGTGGAGCGTTTGATGGAGCTGCTGCAGAGCGGGCTCAGCGCTCCAGTCCTGCGTTAGAGCTGTAGCGAGCGTCCGGGAGCTGATGGGATGGCCTGGCTGTGTCTGTACCGGTAGTGGAGAGCTTGGAAACCGTGTGATTGTTACCGTGCCTGGAGTTCAGATAAAACGGCTGGTGCAAGAAATGTAAGGACTGAGAAATCTACTGGAGAGGTGTCAGCCACAGCCCTGCTGCCTGGTGACTGAGGGCTGTGCCTCCCTCTGACAGCGGCCTGCTCTGTGTGTGAAATCCCACCTGCGTCGCTGCCCCCTCCTAAACAGGGAGGAAAGAGCCTGATGACTGACAAGGCTAATTGCACTGCCTCACAGGGCCAAATTTCATTAAAATACACACTCCCACACTAGAAGGGATAAAATAGTCTAATTCTGTGTGAAAGGTGCAGCAGGGAAAAAGCAGTCGTGTAGAAAACAGCTGAGCAGCCCTCATGCCCCTGGGAGCAGGTCCTGCCAGGTGAGGCTGCCGAGTACCAGCTGGGCTCCCTCTCCCTCTGGGAGGGAACAGAGAGAACCCAGAATTACAACCGTTTCACTCGGAGAACAGTGCAAACTGAGATCCCTTCCCAGGCTCCCTGAATTGCAGAAGCAAGATCTTTCATGAACGTAAATGCTTGGAAAAATGCAGGTCCACCAAAATAAAGCCAGGAAGAAGATGGTTCTACTCATAGGAGCTTTGGCAGCTTACCAGGCCTGTTGCAGGGCTCTTTGTGGCAAAGCCCATGGGCAGCTGAGCCCTGCCTGCCCAGGCGGCCTCGCAGAGCTGTGCGGGACCTGCTGCTCCGTGAGCGCGTGTGCCCTGCGCGAGAGCTGGCGCCCAGCACCGGGTGGGCAACACTGCTGCAGATGGTAAGGGACGGCCCTGGGCAGGCCCACAGAGCAGGCTGGCTGTGCAGTGGTGCGTACCAGAGAAAAGCAAGGAAAGGTGCCGGGGCACAGGAGCTTGAGCAGCAGCAGCTGCAGTGGTCAGGCAGCCAGAGGCAGAATTAATTGGAGTAATTAAAACAATTGGTAATTAGTTGAAGAGGGTCTGTTCCTTGAGCAAAAAGGCCTGGAGAGGACTGAATGTTAGCAGGCTGGTTTCTGGGCTGTTCTCAGGATGTCTGTGCTGGAGAGGGACTGAGGCTGCAGCAGACAGGTAAGTTATCTTAATTCTTTTTTTCTCCCCAAGCTCTGTGCCCATAGTTACAGGTTTTTTTGAAATCCTATGAATGCTCTGAGGGCCTTAGATTTTCCCTGCTCCTAGGTTGTTTATCTGGTAACTTTTTAAATTCAGTTGTCATGCTTATAGGTGAATGTGGCAGTTGCTCATGTTACAGATTCACAATCTCTCCAGCATTTAGAGTAATTTTTATATGGTGAGTTTTGTCTGTTTCCAGGAGGTGACTAGGGATTTGTTAGGGTAACATTGTATGGAGCTGAAGGTTCATAATCTCTTGTCATTGTATCATGTTAAAAAAAAAAAAAGGGCAATCAATAATCTACTTTGCAGCAGACTGAATTAACTGGAAATGTGTTTTGTTTATTAATCCAGGTAAATTCACACTACTGTAGAATACCTGAGTTTTACTCTTATGTGTATCATTCAGAATTCCACATAAGCAGTGACAGCAGGTTTTACTGATTGTGTTTTGTAAACCACCTTTGTGGCATCTTATGCAAAAGCAGCACAAGATTTGTTATTTTTAAGCTTCTAATGCTTAAATTTTAGCCTCCAAAAGGGAAATTGGTTTACTCTGGTGTAAATAGAGCTTAGCCATTAGGCAGGCTGTGTTTAAAAAAAAAAACCAAAAAAAAAAACCAAACCCTAAAACATAATGAGAATTTATTTTTTGTGTTGCATGTAATTGCAGAACATCACTAACTTATCATTAGGATACAACGTAGGTATTTGAAACTATCATTCTGGGACATGGTAGATTTGGGGTGGTTTTTTTTGGACTGAAAATTAGTGACCCACATTCTCAACTTGTGTTCTGTTCCTTACATAGCCAGAAAGTGTTTGATGCGAACTGCAGTTCAACATAGTGGCCCACCTGGCAGGCAGCTCTCTACATCATGTCATGGTCAAAGTTCTCTGATGCTGTTACAGGCACTAAACACCACCTCACCTACTCTCAAAGGAATAACTAATTTCTTTCTCTGTTTATTTTTTTTTTAAAAAAAACCCCTTGCAAACCATTTAATGACACATGCAGCATTACTGTAGCATTATGGACAGGAACTAGGTCTCCTCTTCCAGCCCCCACCCAAGGTTCTGTGTCAAAGCTGTTCCTGAAAGGCGTTTAACCTTCCTTGACTCTGAGGCTCTAAAGAGATTCCTCTTCAGGTGAGCTAAACTCAACTCCCTTCACAGATGAAGCTTGCTAGCCCCGCTGCTATTGTAGCTATAATCTGTCTTTCTCTAGATACCCTATGTTTTTTTAAAGTAGAGGGCCTAAATATATCAGATATGCCTGAACTGGATTTTGTTTCTCTTTGAACTTCTCAGACTTAGGAGGATAATTTTCAATTCTGAACCTGCTTTCTGAAGAACTTGCAGCTACTTTAAGCTTTTTTGGAAACCTTCACGTTTAATAAATGAACTGCTCCCTCACACTTCAGTCCCATGTTGTATGTCCTTTCAGTCAAGCACAGGATATCATCTGTAACTATCACAGAATGGCTTTGAAGCCATATACTATAGCTTCATCTGCATCCTAGTTCCTTATTTTTAATGGCGAGAATTACATTCTTGCTCATCCTCTGTTTCTTACTTCTCCACGAGCTCTATCACAAAAGGATTTAAAATTCATTAAAAATAAGGATAAAGTTCTAACCAAACTGCAAGTATTGTATTTGCAAATAACATCCATATTTGAAGGCAGCCTGACATAATCCTTCCCCTTCTCCAAAAATGCTTGAAAAGCTGATGTGTATCGAATGGCCTTTTGCAGCGTATCCACATTTAGTTCATTTCTTAAAAGAAAAACTAGTCCTGCTCTAGGGGGCTAGGCTTTGTTTTCAACACCTGCAGCAGGTATTCGCTGCTGCTTCTTTTGAGAAAGTCTTCTAATGTACGCTCAGTTTCAGAGAGTATGAGGCGCGGAACAGTAACTAGAGACGACTTGTGCAATGTATAAAGATCTTTCAGAACACAAACTTGTTGAACCATTTAAACTGTATTCCACTTTTGAAATACCAACATTGTGTATGTATATATATATAGAGAGAGATATAGAAAATAGCAATCCTCAGTCAACTGAGACACAAAAGATACCTGCAGTCTAGATAAAATACATTTCATATAAGTACATTCATGTTTTTTTAAAAAAAAAATCATACAACCTGCTGACAGACTCAAGTACAAGTAACTTTCTTGCATGTATTTAGCTGTTGTGATGCTAACTGGCTGACTAAAGGCTATGTAATAGTGACCAATTTTAAACATGGAAAAACTGGTAATGTGGCTCCAGGACAGAGTAATTTAAGAAGTTGCTATTGATATGGGAAGTATTTCTTGTTGTCATAAACCAACTGTATGTGTCTTGAAAAAAAAAAAAAATTTTTTTAGAAAAGCTATTTCCTTGCTCCTTTCAGTGACTGCTGTAGTTCCATGCACAACTAGATACAGTCAGCTTTATATACCAGATTTTCTTTTTCCCTTTCCCCTTGGCATTCGTGGAAGATGAGCTGACAGTGTTCTAGACTGGGCAAAGTTATGCATGGGGAAGCGTGAAGTTGGTCCCAAGGAGAAGGGATGGTTTAGTTAATGAGTATATAGCTGTGATTTATTTCTGCCAAAATCTGTTTGAATTGGAAAAAAGAAAAACACACATACATGCAATAAAGGAAAAACTTGTCCTGAAATAGCAAGCTAGTGTGTTCAAGAGAAGCATCGTACAAAATCTTTTACTTTCTATACAGTAACAATACCAAGTAATTTTTCTTTTTAACCATCATATACACAACACATTATGAATAGAAATCTATAAATACTTTAAAATGAATTTGTAATATATAGCAGTTGAGGGCCACAGCTGTACAAAATGTAAGCAACATATATAAAATGATTAAGAAAGTGCAAAGTAGAACAGTATCAAGAGCCTCCACTTTTTACAGCATTTATGGTTCAAGTGTGAAGAGCTAGCAGGGATGCAGGAGCTCCGTTACAATTCAAAAGAAGACACAGTACAGGATTCTGCACACAAAATTATGAACTATTATGAAATTATATCTTCCTGCTCCTTCACATCTATGACTTCCAGTTAATAAGAGAACATTTTTATAATGAATTTCTGTAAGGAGTGATTTGTCCCTTTTTACAAGTTCCATAAAACAAAGATTCCCTGGCCACAGACTTCTTTTCCATAAGTAAAAGAAGACCACAGGGGGAAACTACTGTTGGTTTCTGGTTGCTTTGTTATGCTTACCCCATTTGAAAGGTGAACGGAAATACCTTTCCATAAAGTGAATACAGATGTTTACATCCTGATCCTCTAAATTACATACAGGTAACCTGTACCATTACTCACATGTATGTGAAGGTCTAGAGGATAAGCGCCTTAAAAACAAAACCACCAACCATCCCTCAAAACCCCCCCCCCAAAGCCAAAACTCCTTTGAGTTTCAAATCGGCCTATCGCCAGCTGCCCAACAATTTCACTGTTGGTTGCCAGTCAAGATGCAAGTTTTGCATTCTGCATTCAGGTGATGATTTCTCATCAGTACCTCCTGTAGCAGTGCAAGTCTTTGTTTTCTTTTATGCTGTTTTCCTAGTGGAAAGCTCTGCTTGAATTAAAATACAGTGGCAAGTAAAAACATATTTGGCGAGTTGGAAGTTGAAAACAGTTAATTCAATGCTTTTGAATGAAATTTCAAATGACGTGTTTTTAGAAGGCTTTTCAGTTCACCTTTATTTCAGTAAGTGTACTTTATATTCTTTGTTTAGGCACTGTAAATATTCAAGATACCAACTGATGTGCAGAAGAATCCATCCATTCTCAAGCAATGCATTATTACTGATCTCTAGCAAGTCCTTGACTGATGTTGTCAACTCGTTTTTGTTTTTAAATGGAGAAGGGTGGACTTTAAATACTACTTTTTCCTCCCTCACTAAGTATCTTACTATGACAGAAAAATCATCACAATTACATTAATTTTTCCCTTTGAAATATAGGCCAGACTTCAGAGTGAATTGAAGAGAAGTTGCAAGCAGTCTGAATATGCTAGAGAAACAATAATAATAAAATCACCTGGTCATACTGCTTCACATAATGATGTCTGTCTGAAAACTGGAGATGATCACATGAAACTACGAAGACCATCAGTGTCTAATCTGCTAATAATTAAGAATTTGGAGTCTAAGATATTCTCTGTTGTACTCAATAGAGATTACAGAAACATTCATCCATTGGTATATTTTCTGAATGTGTGATATCTACAGTATACACAGACATCCAAAACTGAGGCATGAGAAGGAACCATCTGCACAACTGACTGGTCAACATATCTTGTTTATTTGCCTCCATACATTCTTTCGATGTCGCTGAGGTAATGGTTTTTCAGTTCTTTCCTTTTCAGCTTGAAAGCATCTGTTACTAACCCAGTCTCTGGAGTCCATGGTTCAGGGCTTAACCGTACTTTGATGGGTATTTCAAACCTTTCTAATTTCACTGCAGGGACAAGAAGAAACAAAAAGCATGATCATGATTACACAGCCAAATGAAATCCTAATTCATGCTACCTAAAAATCTAAGGGGAGCACCCTGTAGCTTGTATACTATGGTGTCCTAGTTAATGAGGTAACCTTACAGAAAAGCCACAAGCAAACAATCTCATACCAATACTGAGTGCTGGTTAGTGTGCAAAATTCTAATAACACGCTGTACTTGTAGCTTGTATTGGATGTGACAGTGTAAAATCTAAAGCTTGCAACAAATCAGTGTGTAGCCTGAAGATCTGAGACTACTGTCACAAGAGGATACACTGACATCTAGAGTTGTAGCTTTATTATAGGAATGTAGTAATAACTATATTGACTCAGACTAGTCAGATATGCTTCATATTTAAGTTATAATGAAGTACTTCTATACTTTCCATGCTTGAATGATTCTTTCCCAAATTTTTCCTTCTTAAGAGTTTTATTAGAGCTCAAAATAAAGGGACTTCTCTGTATTTTTGTTACATTTGTTACATTAGTCACTTATTTTCCCTTCAGCTGGAAGCAGTGGCTTGGCACACGCACAGCCTCACTGCAGCCAAAGATGCTTCTATCTCTTGCACAGGCAATAGGCCAAAGACGGGTAAGCAAGGGAGGAGGTAGGTAACTGCTTCAGGAGACATCAGGAGCAGGGCAGGGAGCTGACGGATGTGTGCAATACTTGATGGACTTTGCAATCAGCTGCTGTATATAGGCCCACACACAGACTTGCAGCTGAATTTCTAGGACAACTCATGGCAGCACAGCCTCTGGGTGGCAGCAAATGTCAGACAGCTGGGATCTCTGGCCCCGAGTCTGTCCCCAGGAGCCCTTCTGTGTCTCTAACTTCTAATTGGTAACGTACTCTTTCATCTTACTTAGATATATGCCTGCTTGTGATGAAGGTGCTATAACATTCCACTAAAAATGAGAACGATCTCTTTAAAATAGTTTTGGAAAAAAGTTTCAAATCAATTAGTTGTTTCTCAATGGTAGATTACTATCTAGAAGGTAGAAAGAATGTATAAGCAAAGATTTTGAATAAACAAAGCTATATGGATAGTAATTTGCCTAGTTCATGATAGAAAAACACAGATTAAAACGTTTAAACCCAAGTCTGAGACCTACAGATTGATTTATTTTTTTTAAAAGGCAAGACTTAATATAGTGCCTTTCATTCTTGTTTTCTTGGTCTCAAAAGGCAGATTCTCCTCTCTAAAGTTCAAGAGACGGTGCTCAGCATGTGCGTAAGTCCAGTTTTTCCTACTTCCTTGCATGAGGTGCCAAGTGCTTTAGAGACTTTTTTCCCCAGTTAGTTTGTGAATTTTTTGGCCCCATAAAGGACTGATGAGGCTTTTGATCATTCACTACCACAGCAAGGAATAACAGGCTTTTAAGCCATTACAACCAGAAGGACTGTGGTGGTTCAAAGCTGCAGGGGACAAAGTTGCATGGGGAGAAAAGAAAAGCTTTGAAATCTCTTGCTTAACTAGTTTTCTTACCAGCAAATGTCTTGTAACTTTCCTTTCAAACTGACAGTGGTTTTGGACCTTATTTTAACTGTATTAGACAAACAGCCTCTCTCTAGAATGTAGTTGAAAAAAAATTCTCAGATTTTTTTTTTTTTTTAGGAAAAAAAAGAAAAAGTAGTTAATATGACCAAAAAGTATATCAGTTCCTGGGATAATAGGCAACAATTTGATGAGGTCTTTGCCTCTGATTAAACTATTAAGTTTTGGCAGATACAGAGACAACAGGAAGAAGGAAGAGCAGTCAGTGAGGATAACTGAAAATTTTTGCTGGATAAGCACCATGAGATTGGCTAGCCCAGTATGCCGCTTTACTTACTCTTGTTTGCCACTTCTTTAATCTCTCGCAGTATTTCGGCTTCCATTGTAGGATCGTTACAAATATCTGTCCAGGTTCCACTGATGCCTTTCTGCTCAGCTAACGCTGTCAGCTTCTTCTGATTAGGAACCACAAAACTGATCACGTAAGACTGGTCGCTATCACAGAATGGCAAGAGAAGGAAGGAAAAAAGATCCAGACAGTTGAGACCCCCATTTCAGGGTGTAAAGTGCTTACTTGATGTTAGATACACAGATCCACAGTGCTTTTTGAACTATAGTTACTCCCCCATACAGAATCCTTCTTGTATGTTAAGTCTTCACAACTGATGACTTATCAAAGGTATTCTAAGTTGGTTTACAACGTTAGGTTTGATGGTATCATGCTTTGCTGTAATTTTAGGAGTGCACATCCCAGTTTAGCTTCCCAGCTACATCCAGTACTTTAGCTAGTTCTCTTCAGTCTCCCTTCACGTAGTGTGTTTAAGTTGAGGGAGGACCGGGACTGTTTCCAAAACTCAGTGGAGAGCTTTGGATCAGGTGCAAAGCATCCAGATTAACTTTTCTCTGGTATTCTGACAGAAAGCCAAGACACACACTAAATATAATGACACCTGTTTGGGGAAGGGAGGGGATGGAACTGGAGTGTGTTAGGATAGGTTTTAGGGAATCTGGGCACCTGTGCTACTTCAGAGATGCTGTTTGTAACTTGCACTCTGGTAGGGGGGTTTGTTCAGTGGAAACCGTGGAAAACTATAGCATATTATCAGAGAAGTGGGCCAGAGTTTACCCTAAATGGAGTTTCTAAATTAATACCACTCTTACCTTTTGGCATAAGCACAGATATTGTCAATCAATGGACAGTTCTTCAGTGCTGCCTCTACTTTGCCCAGAGATACATATTCTCCTGCTTGTAGCTTTACCAAGTCTTTCTTACGATCTAGGAGTCGAGGGGGAAGGAAAAAAAAAAACAACAAACTTGTTCCATTTAAACTTGCATTTCCACAGACTCCTTTCCAAAGCCACTATATATGTATTTTATGCAATTCTATGCAAGAGTCTTAATAAACATGAATTAAAGCATCTTATTAAAATTGTAAAGGAGCTAATAGCATGTACATACTCTGCCAACTCTATAAAGGCTTCTGTAAAAAGCTTATATAGTACTATGCTTCTTGTCACACAGCTTGTATGAAAGTGGTGGGGACTCTGATTTTAAAGCTTTGTAATTAATTTTTGGTATTAATCTTACATGTATTCATTAAAGTCCATGTGCTAAATTTAGATAGTGATAATGTCACAGGAAACAGCATAACTTCCAAAATTTTCCTACAGCTGTGAGGACTTTTGGGAATGTGTTTTACACTGTGGCTCTGCAAGCAGGTAACCTTAAGTAGACTAGCCCTGGCAAAGCCAACAGGATTAATAGCATGCTTACAATTATGTTTAGTCAAGATCTTGTAATATATTAAGATATCAAAAATTGAGGCCAACCTATGATCTGCAGACACCCATCTGGATGAAATTCACCGATATCTCCTGTACAGAACCATCTCTGACCATTCTCATCAATGGAGAACTCTTCTGTTGTCTTCTCTTCATTTTTAAAATATCCCATTGAGACATTAGGTCCACCAATCATAATTTCTCCTCTAGGATTAGGCTTGTCTTCATTAGTATAGCCCCCTGAAAACAAAATCCCCACACAATTGTTTTTAACTTATATATTCTTCTGCCAAGAAAACATTTTGATACTTCAGCTTGAAGTTAATGCACGCAAATTGATTACTATTATAAAGGATAAAGAACAATTACTTCGTATGCTACACCTAGCTAAGCAGATAAGCAAAGAAAACAGCTAAGCAGTGGTTAAATTAGTTACTCTGAAAGCAAAACATTTTATACTCTTACCTTCTTGCCAGTCTCTCAGTTTTATTTCACAACAAATAAGAGGAGCTCCAACTCTGCCAGTGCTGTAATCAGCAACTTAGGGAGAAAACAAGGAAGAATACAAAGATTTTTGTCATTTGAAGTATGAAATCAAACCATAAATAAGGCGGTAGCTTATCTCCAGTTATTTTATTGCTGTTAGGAACTACAGCTATTTTGACTTTACAAAAAACCCACCAAACCCTCATATATATCTATATCTTAAATTATGTCTTTCCAGAAGCATTTTAATTACCTTCAGTAATTGTTCCAGCTCCACATGTTTCTGTTAGTCCATAGCCTTGACCAACAGGACAGCAAAAACAGATGTTCATGAATCTTTGTGTTTCAGGCGAGAGTGGTGCTCCCCCAGAAAGCATCATACGGACATTCCCTCCCAGTAGTGCCTTTACTTTTTTAAACAATAGTCTTGAAAGAAGGAAAAAAGCATTAAAAATCATTCACTCAGCTCACTTTTATAAAAAGAAAAAGACACAAACCACCTTCTTCCTTCCTATCTGGAACACCTTAAAAAGTAACTTAATCATTCACAGATTTTAGGGGACAGCAGGGATAATCAGAAACATTACCTCTTTCGTAACACGAACATGGCAGAATTCCTGTAACTTAACGAAACAAACATTCCAATTTTATTACTAAAAAAAAGGCAATCCAATGAAAACTAACTAGTCATCTGTTCTGAAGATGAGTCATTCCTACCATTAAATATCTTATCCATTTCCAGTAAGAACTTGGATGATATCAGTTACTCATTAGATGATATTTGCGTGTTGGATGAGAATTGTCTGATGTTAGATTGCTTAGATGATTTTTCTTTTAGACTGTCTTAACAAATCACAAGGAAAAAGGTACACTTGGACCGTGAATTATACTTACGCGTTACACAGAGGTGCATCGTATCCCCTCTTGATTTGTTCCAATTTGTAGTCATAGCCTATCTTGAACAGAGTTCTCTGAATGTAGTTCATCTCTTGAACTTTACTCATGACATTTTTGTAAATTCTGTCCATTATTTCCTACAAAGTGTTTAAAAAAGCAAGGAAAATTACCACATAGAATAGACTACCATGTGTAAATTAAATTCCATGTTAAAAATAAAATAAAACCCCCCTATTATTCTTCCTTTAAAGTGGATAAGACAGTAAGAGTGAAAATGTCTGCATCATTGGCTAGGCAATGATTTAGAAATTTTTTTAATTCAAGTTTAGCTAAATCTCTTTGCTGAAGGTTGGTATATGTCATGCAAGATTTTTCAACTTTCAAAGCAACGTGGTTGCTGTAATTCTAGTTACCTGACAAAAACCCCACAATTCTGTCACAGATGAGAAACTGATTTCCATTAAAATAATAAGCTTATGATCATTAAAATACACAGAACTTAAAATAAATAGTGTTCAGAGCAGTTAAGTATTTAACAGAATTTTAAGGATTGGCTCCTTCAGGTTTGTTACAGAGCACAATGCTTTGAAGTATTTACACGCTTTCAATTTCAATTTGACTTTTGTTAGCAAAGAAAGGTATGAAAATTATATATTTTGAAATATCAGAGATCAAAATATTAAAGTCTTATTAGGAACCACTCTCATTAGTATTTTTGATTAGTTCTTTCAAATCTTAATGATTAGGATTTAGACAAACTAGAATTTCAGAAAAACTGTACACCATTTTCAGCCCAGTTTACCTGCAGAACATCATCTAGTATTTCCAAAAGTCAGTCAAATACCATAAAGCAGAATTAATTGTAGCTTTTTGGAAAGACTACAGAAGCATGACAAGGTATTCAGAATTACAAAGGCTGGAAGGAACTATTAACCCTTATTACAGTGTCCTGATTGAATCAAATATTTAGAAATATTTGTGTCTCTGGGTTCTGTTAGAATTATTTTCCATTTCATTCCTTACATGTTCTAATCACTGGTGATGTTACGATGATTTGATGATAAAAATAAGACAATAGTTCTAGGGAGAGAAATATTTATTAGATGATGTTACATAAGCATTGTTCCTGCTAGGGCTCTCTGAAAGTTTTTCCTCTGCTGTAGATTGCTGAACTCTAGATCCTGTATGCTGTCAACTCAAAATGGATCATCAGTTTCAATTTTAGTTTTTCTCTGCTAACTTCTTTGTGATACTAAGTCTGCAGAATCAAGATACCTAGGTGCGGCTGAGCATTATCACTGTTCTGCAGTTAGTTCACATGAAGCTGTCTGCATGGACTTTTTTTTTGCACACACATGAAATATAGTCCTTTCAAGAGGGATTATGACCATATGTAAAGTTTACACTGTTTTTACCAGTAGTCTACCATTTGACTTTTCCCCAGGAAATAAATTTAAATGGATATTTTTCAAAAAGCTAGGGTTCTCAGACATATTAATTTTCAGTCAATTATTAAGAAAAAGACCAAGCCTCTCTCTCTCTGTGTTTATATATATATGATTATTATATAATAGTCCATCTTAGCCAAAGCCACCCTGCTTTCTCCCTATGCAAAAAGGAGTTTCAGACTGTGAATGTCAGACTTTCTGTATCCTACTGTTATATCAGTAGCCCAGTAAAACATTACTTGTAACTATTAAAACACATCTACAGTTTTGGATCAAAAAGTGTCTTGGCTTTAGCATACATAAATTCTTGTGCTCATCTGCAGCATCTGTACTCTGTTCAAGCAATGACAACTGGAATTTTTATAGTCTTTTTTCCTGTTAGTGACAGTTACTTACACATGAAGAGAAGAAAAATGTTCATAAATAGGTTTTTCTACCATGAACAAGATAGAAAGCATGATTTTTTTGCTAAACGTATCTGTTTCTGCATACTTACAGGCACAGCTGCCATCAGTGTAGGCTTAAGTACAGTACAGTCTCCTTTGCTTCCCTTCTTAATTTTACTTGACTGTAATAAGGAAAAAATGTCAATTTATGAAAACCAAGCAACTCTAGAAAAGGACTAAAAAAAAGAGGTAGATATATTAGCATGTGATTTGTTTAAATCTCTTCCCCTGCCCCTCCAAAAAACATTTCCTGCATAATTTTTTTTTTCCATTGTGATGGAAAAATGATTAACAGCAATGTCAACCAAATTACTAGATGTTTTACAAGCCCAGCCAGGTCAAGTCCACTTTGTACCTCTTTCTCTTACTTCTTCCCTCTAGCACTTGCTTTCTCCTCCATCGTCCTCCAGGAGTTTCTTTTGCCTGATGCAATCTCTACACCAGCAAAACATACAGCTTTTCCAGCTGAATTTTCTCTTATTTATCTTAATTGTTAAATGGAAAAAGGCAAAAGGGCTAAATAGGAGATATACAATAACTGGATAAAGAACTGATAAAGTGAGAACTAAAACTTAAAATCACTTTAAACAGTCTTACGTTCAGCTAATTGATTAATAGCTGTTCTTATCCCGATATCCAGTGGATAATGCTATGCATTTATTAGGTTTTCTTTTAGATTTCCTAAGGATCATAAAAGTAAAAGTTTTAATAAAATTTAAATGGTATGACCCGCTGCTGTAGTTCACCAGGAATGTTAATTTGCATCGTTTTATGAAAAGAAATTACACTTCTGAAGTGTGCCATATACATCAGCATTTCTTTAATGAGA
The DNA here is from genome assembly GCF_013368605.1 of Nyctibius grandis. NCBI lineage: Eukaryota > Metazoa > Chordata > Aves > Nyctibiiformes > Nyctibiidae > Nyctibius > Nyctibius grandis. The sequence continues at coordinate 18,470,912 of NC_090670.1, forward strand.
GAGGATACCTGAGCAAGACGAATGCACACTGCAAAAGCAAATTTAAGCTTCTCCCTCCTCCCTCACCTGATCCGATAGTGTGAGTGGAGAGGAATAGCCAATCCTGCAGCCGTAAGTGATGCAAGAAATTTCTGCTGTCAGTTCTAACACATGGGCCAGAGGCAAATAACCAATGTAAGTATCCTTGGGTCTAGGAAAGGAAAGGATGATCTAATTAACAGTGATGCACAGGTGGACTGAAAATACCGTTTAACAGTTTTGTTGCGTGCTTAGTTATTACTTTTTGAAAGACTTGGATCACAAGTGAGGCTTATTCTTCTGTACACAAGAAGGGTGCAAATTCAGACCGTAGTTTATAAACAAAATGGGGAAAATCCTACCTTACTGAAATCAGTATGAATTACAGGATTTGCCTCAAAGATTACTTAGTGCTCCACTGCTATTTCCTCTCCTTGGGGGAGATTTCATCCCAGGTACCAAATTAAGGATGAAATCACTATATTTCAAGATAATCACCAATGATTTACAAATCCTTAACAGTCATCATAGCATCTCCTTCTAAAATATATTAGTAGGAACAGCTGATGGCTGAAGTATGGAGGCTTATTTCAGGAAATAACTTCTCAGAGATTTCTCAGCAAGAAACTTAGAGCTGTCACTTAGCAGGAGCTTTCAGCATCAAGTCAGAACAGGTTTTATATCCCATCACAGAAGTTTAGCAACATAGCTTATTTCAGCTGTTAAACCCTTTGTGAATGCAGTGAGAAACACATCCACATTCATGAAAAATGTCCACAAATTATTAGTGTGAGGGAGCTTGCAGTTGGTTTTACTATTATCAATGCACAATTTATTCCTTTGCTCATTTCAGTGACATATACTTGAGCAGATTCTGCAGTATGTGCATTATCCATCCAATGGTGGTATCTCTAGATCAATGGATGTAGCAGGCTCTGACATACTTCCTAAAGTAATTCTAGCTGCCTGAAAACATGTAAAAAAATTTCCCAAGTTTGACTAGATGAGGAATCTCCTTATCTGATGGCACCTTCTGATATACAAGAGAGTGCAAAAATCCATCACAGGCCTAAAGCTAAGGGTAACTAAAAAAAAGTATAAACTGCATGTGAGACAAGAACTAGAAGGGCATCCTTTTCAAACAACAGGGTAAGTTCACAAACACAAGATATATTTCTTACAAATTAAAGATTAGTGGGCTGGTAATAACGTGAAGAAATTTGGTAACACCTGATGCCAGCAACAGACTTCCTATAAACTTGTGTACTTTTGGAGGTTCTCTCTCATCTCTCCATACACATGACAACTAAATGTTTCTTACCCCAGTCCAGGTATTCTCTCACACTGTCCTGTCATTCCAGCTATTAAGTTTTTATGCATCATCATCACTCCTTTAGGTGTCCCAGTAGAGCCACTGGTGTACATTACTAAAGCCAAGTCTGTAGGAACAGGTCTGCTTGGCAGAATGCTTGCTACAAAAATGCAGGGAAAAAACTGTTATTGATTCTCATCTACTTTCTAAATTGTTAGTTCTGTAATTAATCAATGTGAAAGTGTCTGTAATCAACCAATGTGAAACAGGTGCTTCAGGAAAGGCACATGTGGTGCCAAGTGGTCAGTGGTGGATGCAGATGAAGAGCAGTGGTCTGTTTTTAAGAGGAATGAGGGAAGGCAGATGTTGAAAGGAATGACAAGTATTTGGGCATCTACACAATCTGGGTGATACTTTTGCCATTATGTCTTATGCTGACTGAAAGTTTCATAGAAAAAGCCTTCTGAAGACCAAGTAAACTTGTGAAGGGGAGAACTACAGAAGAGAAAAAAGAGGCTCAGGAAAAAAAAAAACCCAAAACAAAAAACCCAGCACCTCAAAAAGCTGCAAGTCAGCTTTTCTGTCAATCGTTCTTCCAAAGCCAAGGTTGTAGAGCTAAAACTACCTTTTTTCTTCCTAAATGAACCTTCCTCAGGCACGCTGCTAGTTAGCAGAAAAGTAGTAAGCTTACAACACTTGACTTTTGATTTTTGTTTTAATCCCTTAGCTTTTATTCTTAGAATGAAAATTATTAGCTTTCATGGCTTTCACAGCTAGAGAGGCAGCAGAAGTGTCTGCAAAGGAAGCAGAGTTTTCAGGGAAAAAAAACAACCACAAAACACCAGCCCTCAAGGTCACTGCTGGTTTGTATGCGTACCTTAAGCTGATCAAAGATAAGCAGTTGTAATGAATGTGTGCTTCCCTGCAAAAAGCTCCTTTGCCAGTTCATCTCTTTTATTTAAGAGAGAGAAGATTTAGCTAAGCACAGATTGCTGATTTAAGGAAAAAAGATGATCAAGGGTGGTTTTTCCTTCCTTAAAGCAGATGTTTACAGTCACTCCTAGCTGCCCAACGTACCAAGGGACATAGTGGTTATTCCTCTAGCCCAAGGTGCTTTTTAGGTACAGATTGGTTATGAAAAAAGACTTTTCCAAGCCGACAAGCAAAAAAAAAAAAAGCCTCAAGTGCTTTCTCCTCTTTTCTTAGGAAAAATAGTGAAAATAAGATTAACAAAAAGTAAAAGTAGCAGAAAATGGAACACTGCACGAGATTCTATTTCACTTCCTAAAACAAAGGTGGAGTCTTAAAATTATTCTGGTTATGGTTTAAAACTTAAAAAAAGTTTTATCCTGAAATACCTGACACTTGAACAAAGGTGCATAACAATAAATAGAAATCAAATTTTCCATTTATTTAAAGGAAGGCAGAGGATGAACTGGCAATCTGCCACTGCCTTTGTGTTAGAGACCTGCATGGCTGTGTTTTCTTCCACTACACATCCCTCTTAACCTAGGTCTGATTTCACAGTTAACATTGCTTGATTAGTTCTCTGTGAAGTTTCACTTACAGTTTTCTGGTTTGGCTCCCAGCTCTTCTACTGTCTGCATACTATGAATCTCCACATTTTCAGGGTATTCTGATTTATTGATAGGCTTCTTGTCCACATAGATGATATGTTTAAGACAGGAGACTTGTGGCAGTGTAGTCTATAGAAGAGAAATCAAATTTTTAGCACTGACTGCACTGTAAAATTATTATAGGGTCGCTTGTAGCAGGTGAAGCTGGTACCGAATTACCTTAAGTTTGCTCTCAAGAAGTTCTACACTAGTGACCAGATATGATGCTCCACACTCATTGAGACCATAGGTTATTGCCTCTTCACCCAGGGTGGCATACAACGTAACAACTGTTACAGTAAGGAGAGAACATGAAAGAAATGTTCAAGTAATACTAAATGCAAAAGCTCTTGCTTTAGCTCACTGGAAAGCATTGCGGGGGCAGGGGAGCGGGATCAAATTAGCTCAATGGGGAATTTTCTAATTTGGAAACAAAACAGCTTTTAATTTTTCTACATCAGAATTTTATGCCACAAGAGACCTCTGGAATGAGCAGGACAGTTGTATAGGAAGCACTTCTTTCTGAGAGAGTGGTCAACCACTGGAACAGGCTTCCTAGAGAGGTGGTCAATGCCCCAAGCCTGTCACTGTTTAAGAGGCATTTGGACAATTCCCTTAATACCATGCTTTAACTTTTGGCCAGACCTGGATTGGTCAGGCAGTTGGACTAGATGATCATCGTACGTCCCTTCCAATTCAAATAGTCTATTCTATAGAAGAAGAGAAATCACCAAAACAAAGATATCCACCAAAACCCAACAACAGCACTAAGTCAGCACTAAGAAAGCAACTGAGAATGTGTGTTCTGCCCCTGAGCTCTTTGCAACCAGAACTCAGGGGGAGAGGTGACACTCTAAACATCGCAGGGCACCAGGTATGGCTTAAAGCTATACACTTACAAGCAGCTCTTTCAGCAGTGTCAGCTACTTTGCTTGCTCCCATGAAATTATTGATGGGGGCAAGGCAGAGAATCAGACTAAGGAATCAAGCTGTTTTTCATGTTGCTAGATTATTTTTAATCCTGACTGGCTAGTGATGCCGTTAAGTGCCTCACAGACACCAAGGAGTTCACCTCTTCCCATCATCTCTATTGAAAAAAACCCAACCCTTCCTTTAGTATTGTCTGCTATCTCAAACTCTAATCTCCAAAGACCATTAAAGGAATTTAATAATTCCTATGAAATAAGGTTCATGTGGAAGGGAGAAAAAGAGAGTAATGTTATATAGCTGATTCTTCCTGCCTCTCAAAGTATGAGGATCAAGACTGCATTAACCATCCTCTCCTACTTCAACAGCAATGTCATCTCTTCCATTATTGCCCTTTAACAGCCCCTGTGCATACTCTGTTGCGTGACCTTCTCCTCACACAGTCAGCTACTACTAATACTGGAAGAAAAACAGGCAGCCTAGTGCAAGCAAAAACGTAAGGCAGCAACAAAAATAAGCTACGGGTCATAGTGTGTTGTATGCAGACTGGACGTGTGAGTGCATAGTAACCTTTGCCACTTCACCGAGAAGTTTGGCTGCATTAAGTCAGATTAGAGATTTTTGACAGCTTAAATAAAATTAAAAAAAAAAAGAAAGAAAAAACCCATATACATAATTGTAATGAACCTGAGCAGCTTAAACGTGTCACCAAAAAACCCTCAGACTGGCATATGATTTTGATTACTCTACCATTCTTCTCTCTTCTAATAACCATTTCACGTTTCGGATGCATAAGTCAGGATACAGACAGAAAATATAAAAAATTCCACATTTTGGGGGGAGAAACGCAACTACTGCCATCTTCAGAGTATTTAAAAAAAACCCTGAATAGTAACTGTACTGTTCTGTCATTCTAACATCTAGAACACTAGTACAATAAAATCAGAAAAAAACAGTCTTGTAAGTATAAGCAAGTTAATTTTAGGGATCTCCGCAATGCATAGAATAGACTGGAAACTTCGAAGAATCAGACCACAGGCAGAGTAAGTTTAGGAAATCTTATACTAATACTATCAATTACAGGATTGGCAGATTCAAAACAGTTTGGCAGTTAACAGCCAAACCAGTGCTGAGAAATGGTTCTAAAATACATGAGAAGTGAACAACTTCAGCACTCACGAGGAAAGTTGTACTTGAAGCAGGTTAGAGCTGCAATCATCCATTCCGCTCGGGTCTCACAGAATATGACAACAGTACTCTTTGGGGTTAGTCCCAGGGCAGTCAGTCCACTCCCCAAGCAATTCACTTTCTCATTTACTTCTTCATAGGATAACCATCTGTAAGTTCCTAAAATTAACTGGTGAGGGAAACAAAACAAAAGTTATGATGCCAAGAAGCTGCTCGTACAGCTCTACAAGCTTATGCAAGTTGGTGCATAATACTGTAAGCACACACACAGCCATTCATTAAAAGAAGAAAAAAAAAAGCTTTCTTTTTTTTGAAGTAGAATAAATAGTGCATCCTGCATTCTGTTATTCTTTAACTACTATAAAATAGATGTTTTATATCATAAGATGATGATTGAGGAAGACCTCTAAGAGACCTCCATTGTTGAGGCAAGATGCAAAGCAGCTCAAAACCAAACCAGAATTAAGTACAAAATTGTAAGTTTTACCTTTTTGAACACTTTTCCGTTTGGTTGCATTTCATTTTCTTCACTCAGTATTTCTCTGGTCCCAAGACAGTGCTTCTTCCCAAACTTTGCTAAAGCATGGTCAAACAGCTTGTCCAGCGTGTCTGCTCCAGGAATGTTTATGTTTGCTAGCGAGTCAAGATGAGTGACAGAACGGTAGGGGCTTCCAGGTTTGTCCAAGATGGGTTTAGCTTTTAAACGTTTTGCCATAGCCTTTTTCTTCTTAGCATTGGTAAGAAAATACCATGGAATAAATACAAGCATACTGTACACAGATATTAACAAGTACACAGGCAGCAAGAGAATGGCACATACTTCTAGCCTAAGTTTCATTGCAGGTATTTAAAAAAGAAAATGGCTTATTGTGTTCTGAAGCAGGCAAGAGCAAAGCAGCACTGCAGTATGGTAGGAGAAGCAATAGTAAGTGAAGCTTAGGGAGTTCTGTTTCAGAGCAGCTGCTAAAATTTTAGTAACCTTTGAGAGCCAACAGTGGACACCTGTGGGTGAAGACCAGAGCCAAGCAGAGAGCAGGAAAAAAAAAAAGAAAAAAAGAATTAAATTAGTAAATTACAGTCAGCCCATTAGTTTTAGTCCTTCTAAGAGTTCACTTCAAATGCATCAAGACAAAGGAGACTGAAGTAACGGATTAAGAGGCACGTACACTGTGTGATATAGCAGTGTACTGCTGTGGAGACGAAAGAGGATGAATCTTTTCCATACTTGTTTGTTGGATCCACAAATATTTACTTTTCAAAGACTTTTCCCCACTATCTCTGTTTGAATAGTTCAGCGCTGTTGAGATGAAGTCTGTCCTTCACATCATAATATTGTGTTTAAGCTACTTGAGTAATGCTACAATTGCCTAATTATAGGAAAGGTCAACAGTTGTTTTCTCCCTAAATATTTGTACTACAGAGAAAAGATATAGTAGATTCTTTACAACTTATCAACTTACATTCAGATTAAAATGTATCTTGATACAGTCCTCAAAAGTCTACATGTTGTAATCTAAAAACTATCTAATATTCCAAAACTGCTTTATTAACTTTGCCCCAGCAACTGATTTTTTAATCCATTACTTTTCAACTATGAATGTCAGGCTCTTGTAAAGGGATTACACAGATTTGCTTTTCCCCCTCCAAAAACTTCATCATTATATGCATTTCAGAACTCCAGGTATGGAAAATGGAATCCCATTTGACCAATTTAATCCAATTTAAAATAAAGCCCAACTTGGCAAGATTTTGTCTGTGTGTCAGTAATCTTTCCTTATTGAGGACAACTGGGCCTGAATAAAGACCAAAGGTGAGCAGGAGGAAAACAAAAGCACCACAGCAAACCACAGCTGTGGCTAGCCTGTAACTGTGGTCTGTAACTGGCCTGCACTGGCACGTAAAAGATAAGAGATTCTCATCTTCACCTGGATGGCATGCAAACACACGATGAAGGACGCACAGGCAGGGAAAAGGAAAAGCCAAGGGGCACTAACAAAAGAGCAGTACCTCGCACACAGAGGGGAGCACGTAATGCTGACCAGCTTATTGCAAAGCCCAGGCTTTCATGGACGGAATCTGATAAACAGGGCAGATGGGAATAGGGAAATTTTCAGGGCTCAGTCAAGAACTAAAAGAATGTGGGCACACCTCAAAATGTAGCTTTATTACCTAATAATTTACTATTAACCCTCAGGTGATGAGGGAGGCTACAATTAACATTTCAGGTTAAGCAAGACAACTGCTACTAATACCATAACGGAAATCTATTAATAGGTTGTTGGGTTTTTTTAATAAGATTAAAAAATCTGCAGTTGTGTTGTAGCCAATATCAACAGCACTTAATGTAAGATTGAGATCTGCAGATACTTAAGATGATACTATGTTAATTTTTTAAATTAAATCTATAGAATAAAACTACTATTGAATGATAGTATAACGTACTAACCTAAGCTCAGACATGTTCAGAAAAAAAGTATTCTGAATATTTCTTTTTATAAAAAGTGAATGATACATTCTTTTAAAAATGTATATGCTTATTCTGGTCTAGTTAACCTCATCATCAATGGCTCAGCAAACAGTCAAACCTCAGCAGAAGAGATATTTTTACTTCCCTAAGCTCCACTTCTCTAAAATGAAGGTTCACTGGTTTATATTTCAAATCTTGTATGATATTTTCATTCCAGTTAATTCAGTGCTCCAAAAGCAGCAGTTGAGCTTGTGTGTAAAACGAAAGCCAGCCCTAGTGCTCAGTAGCTTTTAGCAGCTTTTTCAGAAGTAGTCTGACTGGTAGAATACTACTCACTAATAATCAAGAACTGACAAATTTAGAAAGGGAGGAGAGGAATGGGCTCATATTTACTTAAATTCTTTAGCCAATGTGCTGGCTAAAAGACATTAACTTTTCCATTCAATTTAACCTTCTGTACATTAATTTTATACATTATATTTAAGCTATTTAGCAGCTTGTATAACACTGAACGCCACAGAATTTTCGGAGTATTTTCTGTGTACAGGTTATTACAACAGATACAAAGAACTGAAAATCACATTTTCATACATTGATTTGCTTACTACTTTCTAATTAAATCTATATTGACTAATGGTATCTATTAATATACACTTATTGCAATTATCTCATCTTTCCACTGCTATTTTCCACTCTTTCTTATTGTATCTGGGCAATAGTGAATTGAACTGAAGTCTCTGGTGTAAGAGCTGTCCTTTTTTTACCATATCTAAAATGATGGGGACCTGCTCCTCTTGTCATCTAAGCACTGACAAGATGCAAATTACACAATGAATTACAACAGTACTGTCATGACTTGAACAGGTACTTCACAATATCCAGTTCACATTTTATTACTGATTATCGATACCAAGTTTTTAAAACTGAACTAGGTTGCAGAATGGATTGTAAGATTGTGTGAAAAGAGGATTGTTTGAAAAATTACATCCTGCTGAGGTCATCTAATAATCCTTTCTACATGTATGAAATGTGTGGTTTTATATGAGATGATCTCCAAGCTGACTAAACTCAACTCAGTGTTGAACACTAACTTAAGATCTTCTACAGTTTACTGAAACAACTTGCTAACATGCTAAAAAACCTCATCAGAATGTTCAAAATACTGCCTGAAATAAAAAAGTAATGATAAAAAGGTCTTAATGGGAAAGAATGTTTTGTCCTAAAACTGGCATCCTGTTGAAATAACTTTTAACATTTTAATTTTAAGTGCACGTACAAACACACTTCATACCCCTGCAGCCAGTTATGCTAATGTTCATACCAGCAAAAGTTAAAGGTTGCATTTCTTTAATTTTGAAATTTCAAATTCATTTGAAAAACTTTTAAAAGTGCTGAGAAAAACAGATAGCAGCTAATTTGTACACATTTGTGGTAATTTAAAATGCTTTTAAAATGCTTCTATCTTGACAAAAATCAGTTGTAATTCTTAATAGACATCAGCTGGAAAAACTTAGTAAGTCCCAAAAAGAAAAACTTGGCTTTTCCCTTTGAATGTATCCATAGAAAAACTGACACACACACACACACACACAGAGAGGTATACTTACAAGGTATCTGACAGCGATGACGGAGTTGTTTTCAGTATTGATTAGATCTATATTAAAACAGAAAAAAAGCAAGTATTAGAGGCTAGGAATTTTTTTGCCTTGCAGGAAGGAGGAATCTTTATAATTTCTACCCTAATGCTCCTGAAGAAGACTAGCCTATGAATTTAGACAAAGGTGGCACACACTCCCCATACAAGAGGAGAGCAATAATATTATTGGAAAAGACTAAGCTTGCAAACTACAGTGTATAGGTAAAGACAAAGCTACCCAAAAGGAGTTTAATTTTTATAGGAACTCCCCCTGTTTAAACATGTTCTGAGTAAAGCTAGGAACAGAAGCATAATTTAATTAAAAAAAAAAAAAGGCAAGGAACTTTCAGATTCCCTATGGTCCATTCTTCCGTCTCAGGGCAGAAGCAATAAGGCCTTTATCATTCTTGATAGATGGGTATCAGTAGAAACATTAACTCAAGACTATGCATAGCGTACACTGCCCAAAAGAGTCATAAAGAACATGAAGTGAGTTTGGGTACTGAGGTAAGAGGAGAGTTTACAGAACATAAGCATGGTTATGTACACAGCGAGGATTCACTGGTCCCATGACTAGTGGAAAAAAAGATGCCTATATGTAACTATACAGTTACGGCTTCAAAAAGTACACTGCATAATTGTTCTCTTGGACTACTTGGTTTTATAGACAGAAAGCTTTTAACTGATGTTTAACGTAGTTATATTTTATTAGCCTTTGCCATAAGTCTAAGATTTCAGTCGAGGTACCAGTTTTACGGCCTGAAACTGTTAAACATCCTTTACGAAATTCTCCTACAAACATTTTCTCTTGAAATATGAAATAAGAGACACAATAGTGGTTTTAGTGTTACTGGCACTTGCATGTGGCTGTGTAAGATTTTGATCCATAACAGGACCATCCCAAACTCATGCCAAATAAATATTTATCACATTTTAAATATAATGCATAACAGCCTGACATACTGAACTTGCATCCATTTGGTTAGAAGCCAAACTTAGCTATTCAAATTACACCTTATGCCTTCAATCTCTTATTTAAGTTTAATTAGACCTTAAGAGAAAGGATAAGATGTGTCATCAAGGCTACCTTCAAGGCAAGCCAATGACATATTACTAAACTATAACTGTTATATTCTCAGTAAACTTCCTCTTTCCTCACAAATAACAGAAAATGTAGCACTCACATGAAAAATGTCACCGTATCAAAAATAAACTGTTATGTAATACTAGAATATTTAGACTATGTAATATTTTATATGGACTTACAAAGTTCATTATTTCTCTTAATTGTGCAATGTAACTAGCCTATTTAGACGCTTATCTATCTATTTGGGAAACAGCAGAGCTTCCAGTTCTTGATGTAGGAATGCACATTCCCAGCAACAGCAATCAGTGTGCGTCAGGCATGACTACAGTCGAAGAAAAAAACCAAACCAAACAAAACCAGATGTCATTTCTCTCCTAGATAGCTGTGTTTTCAGCATCTCCCAAGGATTTTCCTCAAGTGCGTAAGCTTCTAGCAATTTTGAAATGGTAACTCTCTAGACTAGAGTTCACTTATCATTTGCAATGCTATCTTACAGTGTTCGTATTAGAAACCTCACTCATGAGGTGACATTTTCCTTATTACTATTACGTGCTGTGTGTTTACAAAAATTCTATAGTCCAAGCTTACTATAGAAAACAATCAATCCGAATGCTCATACAAGCACTGACACTGTATTTTACCGACTGCCACAGATGGAAGAGATGTTCTTTGAGTATAATCTGACTTTGATATCCTCAATTAAAGCTTCAGAGACAGATAAACACAACACTCTTGTCCTGCAGCCAGGGCGACAGAACAAAGTCTGAAATCAGAGCACAGGTTCTGGAACAGAAGAGATACTGCTCTCTTCGTCATTTTTCATCAATTTAAATGAAAATCGAAGAAACAAGTAGCAACTTTTTTTTTTTTATAAATAGAAAAATAGCTTTTAAATTGTCAAAAAAGCTTATGAGACTAAGTAAGAGCAGAAGTGTGTGTGGGGAACAGGGAGAGGGTTTATACCTCTGGAAGCGACCATTCATGGAGGAAGAAATGCCCTGATCTTCTCTGCATTTAACTATTCAAACAGAACAGAATCAACTTCTCCAGCATTTGCACACATAACTAGATTTTCTAAGTATAACTCAAAACCTAAAGAAGTACCTGTGGCTAGAAACTTTATCCTATGCAGCTTAGTTTTAATAAGGCAGCAAACTACCTTTGCTAGGAAAGCCTTTAATTAGCCCAAGTCCAAAACACTGTAGAGGTTTAATATTGAAAGTATAACAGTGTTTATTGTCCTTCCTCTTGCCAGGGATACAACTTACTATGTTATAGCATGATTAGAAGAAAAAATACTTCGTTTTCAATCTACTTCAAACATTAATTGCAACTTTTAAAATGTTTTTTCATTGTGTTAGGAAAGTCTTCTAGTATGAAAGGTGACATTAGACAGGAAAAAGGCAGTATTCTAGTTTGTGAATAAAACCTGGAATCTGCGAAGCCAGAAGTTGTTTAGTTTAACAACAACACTGGAGGAAGTCCTGGTTCCTCTGCAACCAAGCTCTTGCCAACTTCAAATGGAGACACAATTCTGGCTTTAGCATAAGTACTCAGGGTTGACTCCTTTCAGGAAGTTCTGAAATCTTCCAAAACAATCCAGTATGAATCAGTAACAACTATTTCCGGAATTTCTCTAGCGTTCAGGAAGATCTAAACATTTTGGAAACCACAGTAAGCATTCATAATTTGTAAGTGGAAAGGTGGTTCTATACAGTGAAGAAAATGTGAATTGACCTGAATAAGTATGTGGGTCATTAGTTACAGTCAGTTTTTGGAAGGGAATTTAATCAATATCTAGTAGTCCTGAATTTGTTCCAGTACTAGAACTGAAAGAGAAGAGGCTGGGATTTCAAATGGAAATTACAGCAAGCCTGGGAACTATCACATTGCCAGGAAGATGGAGCAAGCTTAAACACAATAAACAGATGACTGCATACTACCAGGCTCTCTACAAGTTTTGATTTTCCAGATTTATACCTGTCTCAAGAATGAGAGAGCATTTCTACTGATGAGAAGACTGGGATTAAATAGCAATAATAGTGAGAAGAATCTTGTGGCTAATTACAACTTTTGGGGGGTTAGAAAGATTGAAAGAAGAAAAACTAAGGGAAATTATTCTGTTTTTACATCATGTCAGTGGTTTTATGAAAACAAACTCTGCCAATATTAATGCAAGTTACTCATAGTAGAAAAAAAAGTAATGATGTCCTATTTTTGTTTCTTTCTCACAGGCAGATTTCTACATATTTTCCTCTTACACAATTCTGTACGTCAAAGGGCAATGAAAACTCCAGAGGTAAACTAACCAAACACCAGCAGGTTTCAGTAGTACTGTGCTCTATCAATGCAACAGCAGCTCAAAGCCTGAGAACTTTCAAGAGCTCTTACTATGTCTGTGCAGCGTAAATACCAGTACCTATGTCCCAACAAACAGGGAGAGGGGAAGTCAGATATAGTGGCTCCTGATATAAGTCAAAGGTTCCTGTTTAAATATATACATTCTATTTGAAATAGCAAAAACACAAGTAGTATTGGGAAATCTTGTTTCTCTTACTGCTGCTTAAAAAGAAAAAGTAGTTAATGCAATGTTTTACTTAGCTACTAAACAAAGATCAGATTTATTTTTGATTTCAAGAAAAATATTATCGTTGTCCTTTATATTCACTAGTTCTGTTTTACCACCTCAGAACATATATGCACTTAATGTCAATCCGAAAAAAAAATAAATCAGTAAGTGTCAAGTGTCATACATCTATTGCTGCAACAACTATTGTAATGGAAACCAGATCAGCCATGCTTACCCAGTATTTCTCAATTATCTAACAGACTGGTGTGAAATACTCTCTCCTAATCTTGTAACATAAGAGCAAGCAAATATTTGGTGAAAGGGTAAGAGCTGTTTGTGTGGCCCAAAGGCACAAAACATTAAAGGCCAAGGCAAGACTGAAAACTGTCCATTGAGAATACACAGAACTGGGGAAGTATTTCCTCTAGATCCACCTCTGTTACTTTTGCCTCATTAAATTCTATCCAGAATCTGCACTGTAAATACCTAAGGCTCATTCACTCCGATGCTTCCTCTCTCACAAGCCCGTACTCGATCTGTGCTGATTATGCTGGGATCTGATCAAGAGCCTGGGGCACACAAGGTTTCAAGTCAATCCAATGTATGCCACAGTATTGTGAATGATAGCAGTCACTGTAACTAACAGCAAACTTGGCTGTTTCAACACTTTTTTGTGGTAAAGGAAGGAAGTGAGAAGCATCTATATGTTTCATTGGCATTTTAGTTAATGAACATGTTAAGGACTGGTGGCTTGGACAGACGTTATTTCAGAAGAGGATGGAAAAGGAGAAAGTCTGCAACTGAAAAATACTGATATTGCCTCAAAATTCCTTCAACATCTACAAAATATACTTTGACTAAAGAGCACAAAAAGAGCGTACTACAATAGAAAACCTTTGCTCTTTCAAACCTGTACTCTATCAGTTTGAAACTACAGACTGGAGATCAACTCCCCTCTGTTTTATTTTTAAGCATTAGAAATGAAGCAGGTTAAATTTAAACAAAAAAGAAAATAAATTAAAAAAGCTTACCGAACATCCAGACTATTCTGTGTAGCTCTGTATCACGGACTGTTTGTGCAATCTCTACCATAATATGTAACTACAAAGAAGCATTTAACCTTAATTTTTATAACCAGTTTATGTTTAAAATTTTCATTTTTAAGGGTGATTCTAACTTGAAAATGTGATTGAAGATACAGATTACAGGCCAAAAAAAAGGCAGTTCAGCTAGAAAAGGGAGAAGTAAAACAATGCAAAAGCACAAGTGAGACTTCACGCTGAACTTGACATTTCCTCCATGTTTTTCTGTGTGCAATACAGGCATCTGAAAACTGGCATAATGTTCTGGGGTGGTTTATGTCGAGCAGGTTTACTTTGCATTGAAAGGGACTAGTAACACTCACACAAGTTACTTCTTTCAAGTAACTTCTTAAACTATTCCACCGTTTCATCTCACTCAGCAATGAATGGATAGTCTAGATTTTGCTTCTGTCTCCTAACTGGAACACACCTGACATAAGGCAGGAATTTACTCGAAGCGGGGTTGCTTAACAGGAGCTGTTTTCTTAACAGAAAAGTTAAGAACTGCCTTTTCAGGGCACAATAAAAGTAAATAACTGAGGTATCAGTGTTTTACAGTCTTCAAAGTCAGATGTAATGTTCCTGTTTCTGTAATATTAATGAACATGTGATGGAGGGTACTGTGGACAGAAAGTACGAATGGAACTTGTGTAAATAATATTTTGCTTCTAATTGCTAGGTGGTTTCCTGGGTCTATTGAGCATTCATTTTTATCTGTTTTCAACTTATTGCCAGTATTAGGAACATATGCATGGACAACAGGTGGTTTAAGACTTAGGGGGCTTATCTCCCCTCTTATGTTATTATCCTATGCTTATGATAATCATTTCAACAACATCCTTTTACAACATAAGGAAATTAGGACATCAGGTGCTTTTTCTTTTGCAAGTAAAGGTGAAGGAGTACAGGAAATAATCTCCCTGGGTAAAAGTTTTTTAAAATTTACTCAGAGACACTGTATTTCTGCTTATGCCTGTTGGATACAACTGCTTCACCAATTCCTGGAGAGCGTGCATTCAAGTTCAGACTCTGATCAAGACATGGTATTAGGGCTGGACAAATGTTAATGACGTTTCACTCAACAAGGCAAAAAATTCATTAATGACATTACCCTAGCTGCATAGATTAAATATTAACACTTATTTCCTGGCCTCAAATCTGGTATGTCACCAAACATCTGTACAGCATGACCTAGGAGGAACTGTACGTACTCTTGTGATGACGCATTAGAAATACTTAAAAGTAAAACGGCATTTCCCAATATAAAATAAAATATGTAGTAATAGATTCATGTTACTAAGAACAAAAGTTAGGAGAAAGTAAACATGGAGTCATTCTTTTTTAAATAGGATTCAGCTAATAGCTACTTCCTGTATTCATGAATTCCCTGAAATCTAGCGGTATTGCTCTGTAATAACCTTTTTGTGAAAGGAGCAACTCAAACAGTAGAATGTTAAAGTGCATGAACACAAGTCTAGTCTGGCAGCCAAATGTGCAATGTAATGACAGAGATCATCATAATCCCTCTTAATGCTCTATTGAGAGAGTCCAGTAATATTAACCTCCTGCCTTCCATTGAAATCCAGACACAATAATGGACTACAACAGCCTCTCCCTTTTACTGTAGTTACCCCGGCAGATTATATACTTCTTTTTACATGTCTTGCCAACAGCGACTGTTGTATAATTTAACAGACTAAAGTTCTAAATATAATTCTGTATTACTTCAGAAAACCTGACTGTCTCTTCAGCTTTCACTTTGACAAGAAATTCTGCCACCAATTTTACATTTACCTTTATTGCTTTTCAAAAACTCTACCGTCTCACATCAGTTGCTTTCTTCTCAGACATTGCTCATAATTTAGGTAGTGAAATTAATTACATACCGATAAAGAGGGGAAGGGAGGGGGGGAGGAATAAGTAAATGCTCCTCCTCAGGTACTGCATTAGCAGTCTTTTGCCTACCAAAAAGTGTACTGGGGGCCAGGGAGAGATTTTTCTAAAGTTCTTATGGGTTTTTCAAAATTCTGTGAGGACAGTCAACAAGAGGTGCACAGGAGTTGGGAAATACACTTTCCTTTTCACTTAGGAGCTCACATCCAAATGCAAATTCCTCCCTTTTTTTGTGACTAAGCAAAAAGAATTGGGCTTTCTTATAGGCAAATTGAAGAAATTCTCTCCTTGCAGATGTTCTGATATACAGATGACTGGGTGTGCACTTAAAAAAATATAAGTTTAAGAAAACTCTTCCCACCCATGGTCATTTGAGATGGTAGCCCCTGAGATTTCAAGCATGAGTCACCTCTATTTTTCATTTTCATTTTGTAACTAGTTAAGCTGCAGAGGAAAATGGTTTGAGAGTCAATACAAATTAGGAGCATTGGGAGCAAGCATATTTAATCTTTTGCACAATCACAGTATTTTCCAGTGAAAAAGTGATGATGCCTTTTGTGTGGTTAAGGAACTGAATTTTATTGTGGCCTTCATGCAAAATTTTAGCACAGTCTATTGCTTGGTTCATGGTGAACCTATCCTATCACTTCCTAGCCAGACATACTGAGATTCATCTCTAGATGCCCACCATCTCTAGATGCCCACCATCTCTAGATGCCCACCATCTCTAGATGCCCACCATCTCTAGATGCCCACCATCTCTAGATGCCCACCATCTCTAGATGCCCACCATCTCTAGATGCCCACCTGGAATTCCCAGATAAAGATTTACCCAAGACAGGACTTCATACTGCAACTTTTTGCTCACTTTACTCTAAACTTTTGTGAATGAACTTGCTTTCTGCTACTTTCATGTGCTTTATGATAGACGGAGATATCTTTAGGGTACACTTCTTTTAATAATGTTATTTGGCAACTCAAGTATTAATTTTTATAAGGAAGATCTGGAGATATAGAGTGGGGATGAGTTGTACATGGATAACAGAACTTAATGCAGTGTATAGGAATTTAGTCAGAGAAGTTGGGGATTTTACCGATCAGCAAGGGACATAATACTGGTGATGGCATTTTCTACCAGGGAAGGCTTCCTATATCATGACAGTTCTTTGATTTTATCTGCACTTCAAAGAGGAAGTGAGATGACCAAGCACATTTCAGTACATTTTCTCCTACAAGGCAAAGTGCAGATTCAAGTTAGATTTAACAGCTCTAAACACTATGTTGTTCAATCTTCTGAGCAGTGTAACACCACCAAAACAAGAAAACAATGCAAAAGTACTCCAAACATAAATATTCATACTAAGACAGGAGAACAAGGTAGAAACTAGCACAATTCTTAGAGAAAATAAGTTTTTTTAAAAAAAAAGGAGCAAAAAGACCTCTGAGACAGTTTCAAACAGCAAGGTTTTGAACTTTACCACCCCCCAATTTATCACGCTTCCTATTTTACAGACATCAGCATGCTTGTTTAAGGTGTACAGTTTCAGAGGCAGGCAGCTTTTGATGGTATTAGTCCAAAATATCCAAATAGCTTTTGCAAAAGAACAGAGGACGTACTTGCAGGATTGGGTCACAATACCACATGCTCAAAGCCTGAGCTGGAAGCAGAGACAGCACAGAGCGAGACAGCTCTGGCCAAGGAGGTGCGTAACCATATTATCCCATGATTGTGCCTGGGCTAATATGTCCTACCCCTCAGCAAAACCCATGAGCACAGGACAGCTGTGCACTAGCACAGCCACAGAGCTTCCTGAAAGGAATTTGTTTGAGCCCTGCCAGCTCAGAAGATATTAAAAAAGTGTGTATGACTACTTGCAGCAAACCACACAGTGAAAACTCAAGTGGCTTGATGGTGTGACTTGATATTTAGGTAACTAGATCACCTTTAATATGGATAAAGCAGGAGTCACAGTAGCAACTGCAGAAGAAACTGTTTGTACAGCACTGGACTAAACAGACAGTCAAGTGGCCTTGGACTTCACAAATTTTGAAGGAAGCATGACAAGGAAACTGACACTGTTGACTATCAAGTTATTTTTAGGAACTTTTTTGCTCTGAAAACAGGACAGAAAAATCCTTAGTATGACACTGTGTATCACAACAGCAATTTATGGTCAGTGATAAAAAAGATAGACTTTAATTTGTTCACAAATGCAGTGATACTCAAAAAGCTGACATTGTCAGAAAACATTTCCATTTTCAACTTAAAAATACGCAGTCCCCACTCCAAGTCTATGACTGATCATTACAGTGATGGCAGGACAAAGTTCCCTGTTGGAAGCTTTTAGTACGGGTTATTTAAGTGCCCACTCCCTAGCTATTGTCAATGTTATTGCTCACTAGCACACAAAAAAACAAGTCACACTTTACCTTTAATGCAACTGCAAGTCAAATGTTTCTAGGTCTAAAGTAGGTCGATAAATTCATGAAAAATCTAAAAAAGAAAAAAATAAATAGTGAAAATTCTAGGCATCTCTTAGGTTATAAGCATGTCTAAACAGACCATTCAATCCAACATTTTCCTAGACTGGTAATAGGAGCTTTGTCAGCTGTTTGCTGTCAATACCATTTGTACAATTGCAAAATACTACCTGCTACTTGAAAACATGGAACAGGCTGATCATGTACTTTAGGTCAGGGGATACCACTGGAAACTCATTACATTATCATTCTCAAGTGCTATATTTTCACCTAAATTCTATGTTCTGAGTGCCTTCAAATATTTGAATGATGTAGCATGCTGGAGCTCAGAAAAATGCAAAACTATTTGCATGCTTATGAAATAAACAGAGAATCTATTGTCACAATGAAAATTAAACATCTCTATCTAACAAAGGCACAAAACCAACACTATCTTAAATTCAGTACTAAATTATAGTGTAAATACACAGTATGAATCAGCTGTACATACAGCTGCCTTCGTGGAAAGTAATGAGCACAATGACAAACTAATGGGCTACTATGGACAGACAGAAGCTATGCCATCCTCACTGCCTACTTCTGCATCTGGTGCAAAAAGGTGACAGGCACCTCAAACCAGGATCTCTTGCTGCTTTTTTGTTTTTCCTTTCTATTGCTTTGTCACTTTGCTGTTAATTGACATTTAGCTGCAGATTTACTGCCTCAACTTTTCTATGTAACATTCAAAGCTATGGAAAATGTTGTTGTAAAACTAGACCTTATG
Source organism: Nyctibius grandis (assembly GCF_013368605.1). Classification (NCBI taxonomy): domain Eukaryota; kingdom Metazoa; phylum Chordata; class Aves; order Nyctibiiformes; family Nyctibiidae; genus Nyctibius; species Nyctibius grandis. The sequence goes on from NC_090670.1 coordinate 18,489,951, forward strand.
TATATAGTACCGTGAGTCTTTTAGTATGTATATTTTCATTGTGGAAAAAAACAAAACAAGAAGTGCCATATTAAGAAAAGAGGTTAGAGAGGTTAGTACTTAAAGCAAATTTACGATATAACACAACTTGAGCAAATTACTTTATTGAATTGACATAAACGTGACCTCAGTGTAATGGAGACTCAGAGAAGCGAAAACACTGCAACAAGCCTGCTGGTTCTCTATCAGAGTCTTCAAGTTTAGGTTCATGGCAGCCAACTGAATGCAAATCTGGACTGCAGTGATCCTACTTTGACTGTTCCCTTAGGCTGCAAATTTTGCCGGCAGCCAGTTCTACATAACTTTTAAGTCGAGCCAGTTGTGTGACGTAGCTTCCTATTCAGTCACACAAGTGCCAGCACAAGGGAGGAAGCTGTAAGCTTGGTTTAGTCCTGCTGACACGGAATTACTTGCACCTTTCCAATGTAGCTTTGTAAGCACTTTAAACAAGGGTAAAGCAGAGCTACAAGCACAAAACGGAGCTACTGCTGAAAGAAGTAGCCTCCACCCATTTTTTGCTGTCCCACTCTGTCCCTTCCCTTTTGCCAGGAGCCAGGGGAAGTGAGTGCTGGTGCAGCCTTTGCAAGCTCAGTGTGTTCATGGAAGTACAGTATTAGGGAAAAAGCAACCAGAAGCTATAGTGTGATAACTAACCTACTTTTATCTTTATTGAAAGCCAAAAAACCCACAAGCCCCCTTCCCAAACACTGAAATGTCTTACTAAAATTTTATTAGCTTAGTTTTATATATTCCAAAATACTTTAATATGCATAACTTGTTATTTATTGAAGGTCAGGAGATAGTAATCTTCCTAACCAAAGTGGCTGTATGGTACAAAACAGCAGCTGACTACTGAGTTGACAGTTTAAGCTATGAAACGAAATCCCCCATTCATAAATTTGGGGGTTTTGCTATGAGCCAACACTAGGCATGCAGTGATCCACAGCTTCCAGCTCCTCAAACTTAACTAGTGTATTTGAAGTAGCGACATTTCATAGGCTGCTCAACTCCTCTAGCTTCCAAGACAAAACATTTGTTGGGAATGACTCACTGTGTATTCCACTTATGTACTTTAGGTAAACTGAACGCAGCAAGACCTTTTCAAAAATTATTGCATGTGTAACTACTGCAGAGGAAAGAACAAAGTACCTGACAGATTGCTTAGGCAATGTTAAGTGTTTCAGTAAATTTGACCAGTTACATCAATTTGCTATTTTTTTTTCAGCGAGATACTTGCATCCTCTTATCAGCAAGTATCACAACACCGGTTCCTTGTAATCTTACCACTAGCTTCACTCAACCCTACAAACTCAACAGGGAACCGATGGCAGCACTCATTTAAACACAGAAAGACTCATTCAGCTGTATGTGCCACCTGCCATAAGTATGTACAGAATTGTGAGCTGCGACACAGTGTGAAGTTAGATCAAACGTTTTGTAGGACCTGCTCAGCTGTAGCCTAACTTGACAGACAGTGAGTGCTCTTGGTATTTCACTGTGAGAAACAGACAGTGCAGAGCGTTAGATGAATACTCATTATTTGCAGTCTAATGGTTCTCTAAAGACAGCTTTCTTAGTAGACTTTTTGGTTCAAGTTGTACAGGTGGCTCCTAGTGTACAAAATAACATTTGCAAAATAGTAACTTATTTAAAATATCAAATCAGACTCATAGCCAGATGAGCAATCGTTACATGAACACAAAAATTAATTCTTTTATTTTGGGAAAGTTCTTATTTTAGCAAATACTACTGAATATGAAGCTTGCTATTGACCCGAGTAAGCTGGATGTACAATGAGCAACTCAGTTGCTCAGTTTCCAGAAACACAGTATACCTTTAACTTTCTCTTTAACGAGAGATTGACTTTAGTTTCGGGCTCATCAGTAGACATTGGCCTGAACCAAGGAGCATAGTTCCTATGTTATAGTGGAGAGGCTAATATAAAAAATTTGAGGACAGGAATCAACAGGTGTGTCCACTTGATGCTGTGGAGGGTAGTCAGCCCTGCCAGCCATACGGCTGCTATATCTGGGGGGCTTTGGGTGCCACGGCAAGAAATGGGCAAGTTGGAAAATAATCACAGGAAAAGCTAATCAGAGAGATCAGTATGGTAGCACTTCCTTCTGTAAAAACATTTCTGCAACTGAGGGACAGTAAGAAAAATTCACTTGCCCTAGCAGGCTGTTAAAGAAAACAAAACACAGGTGTCAAGTCTGTTCTTGCTGTGATACATAAGAAAGCTTTTCTGGCAGCCGTGAGAGAGCCTTAGGGCACACACGTGCTCTGCAGAAACCATTTATTTGTTTCTTATTTCTTTTCCAAGAAACTGAATTGGGAAACACAAAACAAAAATGCTTGTAAAAACTACCGACACTGAACAGAATGCCTCTTTGCGGTATCACGTAATTAATATTGTAATTTATTTGGTTCCTCTCTATGCTATTATTTTTCTACTCCTATGAGCAGGCTTTCCACAAACAAGGCCCTTAAAAAGGCTTAAGGGTCACTTACCAGGGAGCACAGGTATTCATTTATTTTATGGGCTACTCTCCATTTCTGACAGTGGAGCTGAGCAGGTGGTGTATAAGGGATGTAACAGTCACAGAAGTGCGAAGGGTCTGGTGGGCAGAGGCATGGCTAGAAATACAGCTCTGGGAATGGGAGGAAATATGTTCAGAAATCAGCAGCAGCTCTTGCATGCTTGACATTTCTTTTGAGTTGCGTCGTTTAAGGGTCAAAAATTTCAGCATGGCGACGAAGCGTGTTTCGGGGTGCTCAGTCCCCAATAACCCCAGCCGCAGTAGCCCAGAGATGTCACACCACCCAGTGGTGCGCGGATGGGCGTTACTGCTCACAGAGGGTCCAGCCTCACACGCACGGTACGCTTGTGGACTGCCAGGGAAGAACAACATTCAGTATGAATCTTAGCTGAAGGGACTATTACTACTCAAGTTACTTTTCTGCAGTTACACACCAAGCACACAAACAAGCACTTTTATAAACTAGACATCTAACTGCAGTAACTGGAGTTGAAACTGAGTAACTGCACGTACAGAGGAAAACCTCAGTGAAGATGTGGTTCAGAATGCACGGCTTGTATCTTAGAACGCGTAGAACAGTGGTTTAGAAAAAAACATACCATCCTTTCATGTTACTTGAATCTACTGTTGTGTCTCCTTGAATGTAAGTCACATTTATTAAGCGTTATTTCAATTTAAAATGCTACACGGTTAGATAAAGCACCTAGCTAAGTAGAACAAGGATCAGAGTACACTGTACTAATACTATTTTCACTTTCAAATGGGTTGCACAGTATCATAAAATAGCTAAAAAACAAGCAAGCAAAAAACAGGTCTGCTGTACAGATCTAACAAGTAACTTTGCAAAACGTGACCATTAGCTAGATGTTAGGAAAAATTGTTTACATGTTGGGGTAGGCTAAACATGTCATTAACAGGTTTTTTAAAAATAAATTATACATTCATTAAAAATTTAAATTTTTTTTTAAAGAAATCCTCTGAACACAAGTATTTCTGTAACTGTCTTGGTGTGACTCATGTACAATCTTATTTTCTATAGTAAGGACAGTTAAAGCAGAATACCACTTCAGTCATTAAAACAATCATTTAAAAGTCTTAATTAGTACAAATTTTAAGAGTACAGGTACTGGAATGTAATGTGCTATTTTAAGTCTGTCCTTGTCCTGTCAACTTGTTTCTAATTTCACAGGCTTTCAAGCATACCTAGATATTTTTAATTGATATATACATTAATATTCTCACTGCCATTATACACCTATGCTATTAAAACATTCCGAATTATCAGTATATGGAAATACGGGCATTTTCCCTGCACACTCACAAAAGTGATGAGCAAAAATCATGAGATGAGCTGCAGCGTCATCACACAGTTTAAAATAAAACAGATATGCATACAGGTGTTCTGCTCTGGTTTCTGATGCTTAACAGCTGCTATTGACAGACCAGTGAATTTGTAATAAGAATTAAAAAAAGAACTATAAATCCATTGCTTAATATGCAAGTTACAAGTATGCTTTTGGAAAAAGTTACTCAACTGATGAAGCAGTAACATGCTCTAGGGAATCAATAGTCCCATCAATATACATCGAAAGAAATCCTCGTTCATTAGTTTTGTCTTCACTGAACAGCAGTGGTATTCAAGTATAACAGATTTAAGAGTCTTAGATTTAAAGTGATAACCAAGGATCCACCTTGGATCACTTTAAATCCAAGACTCATAAATCTGTGATAATTGGTGGGTCACTTTATCTCTACCTTGGAGATAAAGATACCTCACGTTGAAGCTCAGTGAACTCCCGGCTGCACAATATCCATCGATTTGGCATTAAGTGTACTACAAAAAACATGCAAAATTTAAATGCAGAAAAAAAAAAGATATTTTCTCAATATCCAAGATTCCTTGCAAAACACTTTACTGAGGTGAAAAGTACTCTGATTTCAATGGGAAGTCCAAGTGCTTAGCTCTATCTGAAGCAAAGAGAGAGGGAAACAATTCCTCACATCCTTCACATTACACAGCTATTAATCAAAACCAAAGCAAATAAAATGCACGCTGACTTTTTGATGTGGTAGCATTAGCTCCAACCTCACTTCTATCATAAGCAACTTACATACACAAACTTTAAAAATCATCCACTATAGAAACTGACATTCTGGCAACACACTGGCTAAAGGAAAATATTTCCCGCCCCTCCCAGCCCCATGCCCACAATCACCTTTCCTTACTTGTTTTGCTCCTCCATTTCCCAAGACTGCCTGTGCTATTTATTTCCTTACTCAAAAATGGTTCAATGTGCCTTGTGGGTTTTCTACTATATTTGGGATCATCTTAAAATGTAAAATAACTCTCCCGCCAATGGTACCAACACGCCTCGCTCGCACACACTCCTCATATGTAACCTCTGCAGAAGATCAAGTTCAAGCCAGCACCAAGTTTAGTCCTGACTCAAAAGCTACTCAAGAGCTATGGCAGCACAGGTCAAAAGTAGCAGGGTAGCCTGAATAGGAGAAAGGCTTCCCATCTAGGGCAACAGCATAAGGAATTTCCACCCCCACCACTCATTCCTAACCTCTGCATCATGCACTTGGTCAGGTAAATAATGTTATGCACATCTGGCACATGATTAAAGCCACATCTTGATTACAAGTACACTTCATATTAGGAAGGAACTGATAGCCCTCAGAAGTGGGGCAGGGAAAGCAGATCTGCTGTAGTTTATTTAAGTTCTGTCCACTTATTTTCATTGATCTCGGCCAAGCAGCTCAATGTGGATCACACTGGGTACCTACTGCAGAAAACAAAACTGAAACCACATCTCCCAAGCAGTTCTGGCAACCGGCCAGAAGCCTTCCTCTTTGCAAGCACAAGTCTTAATTCCACACAGCTTCTCTTAGTTCACATTTGTGTAAAACAAATGAAGACCTCGCAGTTCCAGCAGATCCAGGATTAAGGCAAGGCTCTCTCCATCCACCACTCAGACCACAAACAGCAGTCGGTGAGAAGGGGCCTTGGCGCTGGCCAGCTTCATGGCCATGACAGATCATTACAGGCACCCGTCACACCACTGCCAGTGTGTTTTAATTTCAGTGCGATACAAGTTACTCTGAGTCAGTGGCCACAGAAGAAGTAATTAGTGCTGCGTTCAGCTTTCATTTTTATGTGCCTATCTACTGAGTTCAAGATTTTAAGGAAACATGCAGTTACTAAGAGTAGCAGCAGATTATGGACAATTTCCCTCCCCCACCTCAAGGAAACAAAAGAAAAGCAATAACTATTAATAATTCCTACCCACTGTAAAGCACAGCTCTACTAACAGAGGAGAAATACTCTCTTAAGCTTTCCCTCGGGCCCTTCTGTACAGCTAGCCTATGCCACTAAGCACCTTCCAAATGGAAAGGTGACAGAGAGCCGTCCCCGTTACAGGGAGAAGAGGAGGTAACACTGAAACAAAGACCAGCACCAAAGCAGTCACTCTCTAGCTGCTGTAGAATGCAAGAAAATTAAACGGGGTTGCCAACTTTTAACCTCCATCTATATTGATTGAGCATCCTCACAGGAAAAAAACAATCAAATATTAAACAATTATGTTAGGAAAAAAGGGATTATAGTACAAAATAGTTCAAAAGTTGCTATAATTAGTTCATTAAAGCATTAGGTACAACAGCAGCAGTAGATAAGTGGAGGTCTGTCTGTCCTTGGCCCATTCCGTATCCACACTCCTCCCGAGACACGCAGGACACAGACACTTGCTTTGCAAATAAGCTTCAAAAAATCCACAAAGCATACAAAGGTATTTTAGACCACTGCAGAGTGAAACTTATCTCAGGGGAACAGGACAACAGAAATGTTCAACCAGTTTCTTGCCTTACTTTAACAGGTGCTCCTGTGACGCGAAATAGGAAAATGTGCCCTGTGCGTAGCGTTGAGCAATGAATCACACTGCCCTGGGTTTCTGCGTGTGCTACATCAGCATCAGACCATATCCTGAGCCCAGCCTCCTTTTCTGCATCTAGAAGGAAGGGATGGGGGGGCTCCGAGGGAGGAGACAGCACAGTTGATGCACTGGGCAGGCCCACGAAACCCGCTGGGTTCCCAGGAAAGCGCAGATGAGCAGCCAGGGATGCTGCTAAGGCACAGCAAGGAGCGTGGCGAGCAGCCCTGATACCAGTTAGCTGGGCAAGAGACAAGCAGGCGAGCAGAGGATCCTGCTGCCGGCCTAGAGCGGCCCCGGAGGGCTGAGGAAAGGATGGGGAACAAGGGGAGGAGGCGGCGGTGCCCCCGGAGCACCGATCGCCCCGCTCACGGGGAGGGAGCTGGGGACAGATGCTCCGGGAGCAGGGTGCGGAGCACGGAGGCTCCTGCGCGGGTTCATCCTGGGTAGCCAGCCCGGGGCCCCCGCTCGGCTCTTCCAGCCGGTCTCTCCGTGCCCGCCACCTGCTCCCGGGCAGGGGCCGATGCCAGCGCCTGCCCAGGGCCTACCGCGCTCCCCCTCCGGGCACCGGCGTGCCGAGCCCGGGCGCATCCTCCCGGCCCAGGCCCCCGGGAGCCGTGCCCGCGGCCCCAGGCAGCCGGGGACGGACCTGACCCCACGTACCCCGCCGCTCCTTCCCTCCGCTGACCCGGCTGCCTCCTCCCAGGCGGGCAGCGGCCGCGGCCCCACGCCCGGCGGGGGTGGAGGCCGGTCCGGAGAGGGGCACCGGCCCCGCTCCCCGCTGCCTCCCCGTGCGCTGGGCAACCCTCCGGCCCCTTACCCCGTCCCAGATGCTGCCGGGGAGCAGCGAGGGGACCTGCCCCAGCCCTCCCCTGCCCTCCCGTCGCCGCTGGCCCCGGGCCGTGCCGAGCGCGCCCCGGCCGTTATGCTGCGCGGAGCCCGCACTCACCTCGCCTCGGCTCGCCTCGCCTCGCGTCGCGTCGCGTCGCGTCGCCTCGCGTCGCCTCGTCCCGGCGCTACCGGCAGAGAACGGCGCCCGCGGCTCTGCCGGCTGCTAAAATGGCTGAGGGCACGGGGGGAGGGAGAGAGGGCTGGCGGTGGGGCGCCGGGGGCGGAGCGCGTCCCCGCGTTGCCAGTTCAACGGCCCAGTGCAACCGCCCTCGCTGTGACGCGCCGCCGCGGGCGGAGGAAGGGGCGGGGCCGGGCGGGGAGCGGCGCCGCTGCCGGGCCGGGGGTCCCCCGGCAGGGCGAGGCGGGGCCGGGCCGCCCGAGCGCCCCTGGCCGGGGTGCGCAGAGGGGCCGGGGCTGCGCGGCTGGAGGTGCCGCTGCTGCCCGGGGGCTGGAGCCTGCCGGCGGAGGGGGTGTCGCGGGGAGGCGGGCTGCGCCCGAGGCTTCGGGAGAGCTCCGCTGCGCTGGCCGTGTCTTAGTTTGGCGGTGAGGCCGGTAAAAGCTGCGGGGCAGCCAGAGCTCTGGGCACATGGCAAAACCCCCTCGAAGCCCCGGCCCCGGCTCCCCCAGCACAGCCAGCCTCCCCGCTCGGTAGCAGCAGTAACGCGCTAGTCCGAATCTTCCAGGCTGGACTAGACAGCACGGGGGTTTGTTACCCAGTTTTGCCTCCTGACAATCCGGAGACCACCAAGCTGAGTCGGAGGCCCCTCTGTTCTTTACTCAGAACACAAGAAAGGGCTTTCAGCAGCGGCACTGACGAGAGCAACTGGGATTACTCACAGTGCGGTTCAAAAAGCCAGAGGCCACAAATATCCCTATGATTCATGCAAGAGTTTGCCAGATGGTTTTACATGTTTTGGAGTCTGAGGGTTCTTCAGAAGAGAACTGGAACAAAATAACTAACTCTTGACAAGACACACAGCCACTTCCTAACAATGTGCAAAGGAAGAGGAAACATTTCATGCTCCATCTATGCCGAGCAGAAGTCCAGCACGATCCTCCCGCACCCCATATGGAGTGGGACAGTGTGAAAAAAATAAAATTACAAAACAAGCCATAGCTATATTTGGTAACAAGAGTTTGTTCCTAGTTTGTTCCTATAAAAGACAACACCTTGCAGGAGGCTAAAATTTTCTGGCAACAACTGAATATGCAATGTGGGTGTTATATTTAATAATTCTCATTCTTAGAGAAGCAAAAAGCGCATCACTTCCTTGGACAGAGGCTGAGCTGAATCACTGTGTGGTTTTTGCTTTGCTTGGGCTATATGAATTTTAGGGCAGTCCGTTATTACTCTCACTTTGTTCTAATTTGTTTCGAACCCCATTGTTTTGCTTAATGTCAAATCATCACCAATGAGAGGGCCTGAATTGTGCAAGGTGCCCAAAGGCACATCTGTCTTATGCAGACTAAATATTTTTTTGATCTAACCTCCCTGTATTTAGGAAAGGTTAGGCAAACTAACTTGCTACAAATTTTTCTTCCAACTAAAACACTGACGCATTAGTCTATTTTCTAAATCTTTCTTGTAAACAGTAAATGGGTAAGAGAATATATTTGTAACTTGTTCCAACTATTTCATACTTCCTATAGTCTTAAGTTTTGAACTAACTGAGCTTGGATTTACCGTAATGTATCCTGCTAGTGGGTAAGGAAGCATGTCCTGTGCGTAAGCCAGCTAGAGCACTGGAACGGCCCCAGTGGGTCACAACAGCGGCCGAGTTAGCACAGTATGCGGTTCCCAGCAGTGGCTGGCCATCTCCTGGGAAGGTAACGAATTCTGCAGCTCAGAGACTTTTAGCTATAAGTAGTCTATTTCTGCTCTTGATAGAGATATCAACGGATGAAAAATCCAACCGCTTTCTTAATAAGCTTCTGGCATCTACAGCTTGATGTAATTCCACAGTTTAACTTCATACAGTATGAAAATCACTTCTGTATCTTTTGAGCCTTCTGTCTGGTATTTCCATTTGATGTCCCTTGACTTTTGCGTTAATTAACCATGAATTATCATTCTCTCTTAACTGTCTCCATGCCACTCCTTGTTTTATGGATTGTATCACAGATTCCTTGCACTACTGCCTCATTCATCTCTCTTCTAGGCTGACAAGTCTATTGTTCTCCAGGTGCAGTTTCATAGTACCTCAAATTTAAGTTGGAGCTTCCACCTCTCTACCTCAGACTGCATGTTTTTGCTCCCACATGGATTTCAAGTGCTCCAGGTTGTGTACGCCTACTGAGTGCAACTCTTCCCTCACCTCTTCCTTTATGCCCTCCCTGCTGGAAACCTCCTCATCAACCTCTTCTTGGCCTCGGACAAGCTGGCCTTGCGTGCCATAGCAAGAAGCTCAGTGGGGAATCCTGGTGCCTGCAGGGCTTGTCCACTCATGTCCCCAAGCCGGGCACCACTGAATGACACCCAGGTTCAGTGGCGTTGTCAGGGGTGCTCAACAAAATGCTTTGTTTGTTTCAGAAGGATGAACATCTAAGTCAAGTTAATGATTTCAGCAAAGCTGGAAACAAATTTGGGTTAATTACAATCGAAGGGAAAAAATACAACCTGTCAGGTTATACTTACAATAATGAGTCCTAAAATTAAACTTACTGCAGAGAGGGTATCCAAGTGAGGAGACAGATGTACCTTGTTATATGGAGGCTTTAGAGACAGCATTACGGGAAACCTTTCCTGTAGCTACAGGTATGCAAATACCTAACTGAATTTACTGATGTAGCAGTTGCTCTTTTATTTGTCACAAGAAATAGTTATGTTTAAACTGTCTCTTTGAAAGCTTTCAAACATTCTATTTTGAAAGCAAAGCAAAACCAGATTTATTTGCTCTCTATAAACAAAGCTATGGTCAACAAGGAATACCCTGAGGATAAGTGGAATACTTCTAAAGGCTTCAGAACAGGTAGCTAAGAAAAGCGAGCTTACTGTCAGGAAGCTTGCATGCACTGTAAGATGTCTGAAACGCCTCTGCAAACATTTTAGGAGACCACAAACAAAAATTAAAACTGCCTTTACATAACAGTATGTCACACTATTTTTAAACCCACATCTGACTGAAAGGATGCTCGTTTTCTCTCGTGTTGCAACTGCTTTGTATCTTTGCAGTAAGAAAAACCCAGCAATGGTCTCTGTGGAATGTGATCAGTGTAACAGAATTTCCCAGACAGTGCAATTGTTTTGTACCAATGCTAGTTTTCATCCTTATCGCAGAGGTCAAAAAAGAAGCAAGGGAAAGGTATGTTGAGGAGAGACCAAAGCCAATCTAGGAGGTCTCTGTTTTTCACCCATGATTTAGGGCAAGCTTGGAAATAGTCAACAGCTTCTCACCTCATTCCTGATATCAGCAAAGGCATTGCACAATGTTAGCACTTTTAATCTTAGTAGTAAATCAATATTTGGAGCCTTGTGGGTTGTTTATTTACATTAGGAGCAGCAACTGGTGAAATCAACTATTTCTTTGATGCAATCCTGTTTCTTCACAGAGTGTACAGTTAGAATCAAAACAACAGAAAACAAATTTTGTTCACAAGCTTTGCTGTATTGTAGCAAGCACTCTCCAAAAAAGTTGCCTCAGTTTTGTCTCAGGCTGGCAAAGTTTTAATGTGTTTCTTTTTCTTTTTTTTTTTTTAAATTGTATTTCCGCTACTTCTCAATAAACTTAGAGCACATAATAAAAAAAAAGCTGAAGCATGTTAGAGTCTACCTCCACATTAACTCTGCTCCTCAGCAGTAACATACTTTAGTTCACTCTAGATCTTTTTAAACTGACTCTAGGGTTTTAAAAGAAAACACAACAAAACCAACATAGTGGTCAGTCATACACATTTGGTGACACAAAGGATTATTGATCTCTCTAGAGAAGTGCATTTCAAGGAGGAATTTCAAGTAGCTGATGGCCTATTGAATAAAAGGCAATGTTTTAAGAGAAGGGGCCTACTTCCAAATGTAGGAACTGTTTTGTTCTTCCATGCTTTTTGTTCGGGCTAGTTCCATTCCCTTCTTACTCTTATACATGAAACCAGATTGGAAAATTATCTGCAAATCTGTTTGTAACAGTTGCCATAACATAACTTAAGTTCTATATTTTACATAAAGAATAAAAAAAAACCTTTATCACGTCTAGTACCTACAGCCAACATACCGGGCCTTTTGGGGAAGGAGCAGGGGGAAAGTAGAGACAAAGTCTGATAGGTCTTCTGAACTAAAAACCTTGAATCAATTTTCTTACCCTGATCTAGGCAGATATGATTTCTCATTCTGAGTCAGTATGTAGAAAAATGTACAGCAACTTGCAAGCACTGAACATAGACTTGCATTACATAATTAAATCTTTGTTTTTGAAACATCTTTTTGATGTTTCATTTCTTAAAGCAAAAAAACATAAATCAACTCACAGTCCTTAACACTGACAGACTATGAGCTCTTTTCTATGCTTATTCATGTAAAATCACATCTAAGAGTAATTTCTGAAAATTATTTGGTGATAAATTGGCAATCTACTTACGCAGGCCTTACAAAACCTTCTTGCTATTGTGAACTCCGTTGCGTGATATTTTTAAGCAAACTGTAACTGTCTCTTGGAACATTTGTTTCTATGATTGTGTATCCCTATAAGAATCAGTACAAACTGATCCTGCTTGCGTCAGATACACTTTCTGTTCTTTCAGAGGTTGCTGTGCCCAGAAGGTAAAATTGTGGAGTCACAACACAAAACTCCAGCCTAAGGGCAGAAGTATTATATATGCTTTAAAGCAACTAGGTAGCCTTCCAGTCTTAAAATATTCTACATATCCTGTCAAAATTACAGCAAACTGCCAGTCTGCCCTGACATGGTCCAGCAGTTCTGCTTCAGCTTGTTCCTGAACTTGTAAGGGAGTCCTTACAAGACAGTCTTGCAGGTTCCATACTTTCCGTCATGACTTACAAGATGGAGTATCTATAAGAATCTCATTTACCCAGCTTGTCAAAATTGTCAGGATTTTTCTGGAATTCAAATGATATTCTTTTCATTTTGTCTTTGCAGCAAAACTTTCAGTCATATCTTGTTTTTTCCAGCACAACCTCTTTCTTCAGGGGCTGATTGATCACTGCATTGTTTCCCATCAGTCCAACAGAATCGCCTCCGTAGCACTGTGGACCATTGGAAAAAACACAAATTCCAGAAGAGCTTTTAAAAAAGTTATTTATGGGCAGTTTGCAGCAGACCCCCTCAGCAGTTTTGCATATTACACTGAATAGTGTAATAAATGTGTGCGATCACTTTTTTCTTGGCCACCTTTTCCAGACCCTTTAGAAGTCACCCACAAAACATTCCCCACGTACACTTTTATCTCTCCCATCCACATATGTCTGTACAGGCTCTTGCTTACACAAAGATGCCAGAGTAACAAGTTCCTATGTTCTTAGTAGCATTTTTCAGTCAACAAGTCAACATTTCCTTTGCATAGTGTGGGAATATAACGGAAGATTGGCGAGGAGGATTGTAAATACGCTCAAGTGACTTGCACGTGGGGTGCCGAAAAACACATATATCGTACTAGTAACTGTTGTTTAGTCTTGTGTGCTGGACAAGTAGAACATCTGCATTAACATAGGCCTGTGCTAAGACTCAGGGGCACCTAATTGTTCATGCCTGAGATTCCTGCCCTGCTGTGAGAAACATCAAAGCGCAGTGGAAAACTGCCGCCTGCAAGAAACCCCTGATATACAGGCGAAAGCAGGAGGCCCGGACTCTCTCACTCTCTGTCTAGCAGGAACCGAGCTCTGCGGTGCCTGCGTCCCCACTTGCGTGCCTTTGCCCCGGGTGCTGCTTCGGAGATCCCCCGGTTTGCGAGGTAACGGGAATAAATTTGCTCTTTGCATTTTATCCGTGGTCTTGTGGCTGTTCCTGCGTCCTGCCTGTGTGGGCTCACACACATAGTAACATAATTGTCAGAATCTTTGTATCTAAATTGATGTTTCCATTTGTAAACATTTGAGGTACACAAAATGTCTATCCATGAAAAAAACCAGAAATTACATCCCAAGATGAGAAGTACAGCTTAGCACAGTGTGTTTCAAAGAGATATTTGAATTCTTATCTTAAAAAGTACTTCCCATGAGAACCAAGGGTTTGACTCAGCACTCAGACCTGTAGAGTAAAAGCGCTTTTAATGGAGAGTCCAGCTGAACTTCAGTCTTTAACGCTGGGGTAAAGTTAACAAAACTGTGACTGTTTTACATGCATGCACTTGGGACATTGACTTCTCTTTTGTCATTAAAACAGAAGAGAGTTTTACTTACACAATCAGTTTGTCTTATGAATAGCTGCTACCTACTTGTACGTGTTGTTCCTGGGGTTTACAAGTAACGTTGATACCAGACGGTTCAAGTTAGCAACAGTTTAGCAAGAGTAGGCCTCAGAGTAGGCTCTAAAGGCCTGCTCTGTGTTACCTTTAGACAGAACTAGCTTTCCTGTCAGTAATTTTCCTTTTAGCTAGAATAATAGAGAATAACAATATATTCTGAAGCAAACTGCATGTTTTGTAGATAGAGTTTGTTTATGGGATTGATAACAAGGTTCTAGTAAACAAAGATTCATGCTGTTTACGCTTAGTCCTAGAAAAACAAAGGTCTCTGCTAATTGTATAAGGCCAAAAGACAAAACAAAACTGTAAAGAACAACTTTGTGATGTCTAAATTAACTTGATTCATAAACTCTCGTGTCAGAGGAGAGATAAGTCCAAAACGATATCTTCTTCTTGAGAACACATGTACTTGTAAACAAGAAGGCCTCGACCACGCTTGCGCACAAGCACGATTAAAGGGGGATTGCGACCACCAGCGACCCCCAGAGACCACCCAAGGCCCCTTCCCCAATTTAGTACGCATGCGTGAAGACATTCCGTAATGCATTACATAATGTATTATGCATAAGTTTTTTTTTTGGAATGCGTGGGCTTTGCTTGGAATTGTGTATATAAGGAGCAAGCTTTTGTTCTTAGGCGTGCATGCTAGGAGGAGAGATCCCCCCTGCACCCAGCGCTGCAATAAACCAATGTCGGCTTTCTAAACTATCATTTGGTTTGGAGAGTTTTCTTGGTGACTATTTTCGGTAACAGAATTTGGCGACCCAGATGGGACAAGCTCTCCGGAATCTCCACAGACCAGAGGAATCGTGAGGACTCCAGCGCGCACCGGAGTATTTTCGGGGAAGCCTCCGAAACCAGGGCCCCCTCACCAGGGGTTGGGTGAGTTTCCGAGACAGCTAAGAGCTATCTGGGATGTTAACGACATTGGTTGTGAGTATTGGTACCGGTATTTTAATTTGGTTACTTGGTTGTTTGGTTGCTTGCAAAGAAGTCGTACGTGAATTAAGTGCGCGTTGTTAAGCTATTGGTTTTGGTGTGCACAATTGTGATAATCCGTACGCTACTACGGGGACGCCCGGAGTCCGGATTTTGGTTGAATATTGGTTTTGTATATATTTGTATATATTTGTATATTTATTGCTGCTTAGTGAAACGGCTTTTGGCTTTCAGCTTGCAAGTTTCTCTCTGTGTTCTCCGTTCCTTCCCCTTCGGGGGAGGGAAAGGAGGAAAGGGGGGGGCGGCGAGCGGCGTTTGCCGTTTACTGTCTGCCACCGGTTTAACAGCCAGTCCGGCTTTAAACTGTGACAGATTTATTTGTAATTGTGGTGATTGTGGTACTTGTATAACTTTGTTCGGGTATTCGTGTTAATTTTGAAACTTTGTAAAATGGGAAACAAACAGTCTACTGAAGGGGTGGGTTAGAGTCCCACTGAAAATGGTATAAGGGGTTTGAGTCCCCAGCATCTTGTTATTTTGTGTTAAGTCGTTGGTTTTGTGTTTGTGTTAAGTCGTTGGTTTTGTGTCTGTGTTGTCGTTGCTTTTGTGTCTCTGTGTTTTAACACTGCTTTTGTGTTCTGATATTATTTTGCAATGGGTAACAAACCCTTGGTAGAAGGGGGATTCTGAAAAATCTCCTCTAGGATGTATATTGAAACATTGGAAAAAGGTGTGTGGGGGGAGACTCTCTCACCCAGAGGCAGCTTGTAGAATATTGTAATCAGTGGTGGCCTTTGTATATCCTAGATGATAAGGAGAAATATCCAAAGAACGGGAGTATAAGTTACAACACAATACTGCAATTAATGCTGTTCTGTAGACAAGAGGGAAAGTGGGATGAGATGCCGTATGTGAATTTGTTCTTTGCATTACGGGATGATTGTGATGTGCGTAAGGAACGTGGTTTGATTGTAAGCGAAGGTGAAGTATTGGTGTTAGAGGCAGGGAAAAAGAAAGTGCCCAAGCGTTGTTGTTCAGCATGCAGCATTGGCAGGCGGTGCAACAAGTATAAGGAGAAAAGAGAGGAGGAGGAGGATGTTCAAATGTTAGTTGGACTTAGAAGGAATAATGAACAGCGTGATTCGGACAGTACCGATGGTGAAGCAGGTTTCAGTCTGGTAGCAGGTAGGACTAGGCAGGAAATGCTAATATACAAGCCCCTCTCAGACAAGCAGTAGGACCGGAGGGGCCAGTTTGAGTAAAAGTGCCGTTTTCTGTATCGGATTTAAAATCTTGGAGAGAGATGGCAGGGGTATATAGGGAGGACCCTGAACGGGTAGCAAACTATAATTGAAAATCATGATCCAGATTGGAAAGATTTGCAAATTATTTTGAATAACTTAGTGATTTTTGAGGAAAAACAACTTATTTTGGCCAAGGCAAGAGAGGCGGCTGAACGAGTGCATGTTCGAGCTGCACAAGCAGGACGGTTAGATGAACATTTTCCTCCCAATAACCCTAATAGGGACCCTAACGTTCCTGCTCAGAGGTTGTTATTGACCGAATGCTAACGATTGATTTTGCATGGTGTTCGGAATGCTATTCCAAAGTCAAAGAATTGGTCTAAATTGTATCAGGTCATTCAAGGAAAGAATGAGGATGCCTCCTCTTTCCTTGAAAGACTAATAGAGGCTGCAAGAAAATACACAGATTTGAATCCAGAAAATGATGTAGATGCTGTCTCGTTAATACACATTTTTATAGGACAGTCTAGTGCAGATATAAAACGGAAACTGCAGAAAATAGAGGGGGCAGATGCCCTCTCGCTGGACAAAATGTTAGAGAATGCCTGGAAAGTGTATAACAACAGAGAAAAGGTAGAGGAAGGAAAAAAAAAAAAAAAGAAAAAAAAAAGGTGCTTAAAAACAACCAGCAACTGGCAGCAGCTATAGCCCAGGAAAATAATAGGGTTAGAGGACGGAATTATCGGGGGGGGCAAAGGGAAGAAAAATCTTCCCATGAAGTACCAGGTGCTGCAAAGCAATTAGAGAAAAATCAGTGTGCTTTCTGCAAGCAGAAAGGGCACTGGAAAAGGGAGTGCCCGCAATCAGGCCGGCGAGGCCTTGGGGTAACGCCAAGGAAAGCTGCTAACACGATGACTTTAGATTCAGACTGAGGAGGACCGGGGGAAGAATCGAAATCCTCCCCAACAGAACCCCTGGTTATAGTAAGGTTGGAAAATGAGAAAGTAAAATTTTTTGTAGACATAGGAACTATCTATTCAGTATTAAATACATGCAAGGGTAATCTGAGTGATCAAAGCATGCCAATTATTGGTGCCACAGGGCAGAAAGAAGATCGGTCATTTCTCCAGCCTTTAAAATTTGGAATTGGAAAAAGGGCGTTAACCCATCAATTTCTCTACATGCCAGATTGCCCCATGCCGCTGTTAGGATGAGATATGCTAAGTAAATTAAATGCACAAATTACTTTTACAAAAGGAAAAATCCAAAACCATATCCCTGAAAATAAAGCTTTGGGTGCCCAAGTTTTTATATTACAGAAGGCAGCTGAACTACAGGAGATACCAGAAGAAACTGAAAACGCTGTGACACCTCTCGTATGGGCCTCAGGAACACCGGGACAATCCCAAGCGGCAGAGCCGGTAATCATCCAGCTGAAACCAGAAGCCAGACCGGTTACTAAGAGAATGCCAATCAGAATACAACACTCCGGTACTGCCGGCTAAGAAACCTCGTTCAGAAGAATATAGATTGGTTCAGGACTTACGAGCTATAAATCAAATCGTGCAGGATGTCCACCCGGTAGTGGCAAACCCGTACACTCTTTTAACCACTCTGAAGGAAACGGATAAATGGTTTACCATATTAGACCTAAAAGATGCGTTCTTTTGTCTCCCACTGGCAGCCGAGAGTCAGGAACTGTTTGCTTTTGAATGGGAAAGTCCCACGACTGGTAGAAAAACTCAACTATGCTGGACAGTGTTGCTGCAAGGATTTGAAAATAGTCCTACAATCTTTGGAAATCAATTGGCCAAAGAATTAGAGAACTGGCAGAGGATGCATGAAAACATCACCTTACTGCAGTATGTGGATGACATACTGGTAGCAGCAAGTAACAGGGAGGATTCCATACAGATAACAATAGATCTTCTAAACTTTCTGGGACTGGCAGGGTACAAGGTCTCCCGGAGAAAGGCACAGATAACCCAGCAAGAAGTAACATACTTGGGATTCACAATTTCCCAGGGTCAACATAATCTGGGAACTGAAAGAAAAGAGGCTATCTGCCAAATCCCGGAACCCAAATCAAAGCGGGAGCTTCGAGCATTTCTCGGGATGGCCAGATAGTATTGCCTGTGGATGATGAATTTTGGACTCATTGCCAAACCCTTATATGAAGCTGTACAAGGGAAAGGAAACCTCCTTGTTTGCACTCAGAGGTGCATTTGCAAAACTAAAACAGACTTTAATGAGTGCTCCAGCTCTGGGCCTCCCGAACTTAGAAAAACCATTTGAACTATTTGTACATGAAAGACTGCATATTGCTCTGGGAGTGTTGGCCCAGAAACTAGAATCATGGAAAAGACCTGTGGAATACTTTTCAAAACGAGACAATGTCAGTAAGGGATGGCCAGCATGCCTCCGAGCAGTGGCAGCTACAGTACTACTGATCCAAGAGGCCCGAAAATTGACACTCGGGCGAAAGCGAACTGTGTTTGTGCCCAGTGCAGTTACAACTGTTCTGGAACAAAAAGGAGGACACTGGCTGTCACCGAGCTGGATGCTGAAATATCAAGCCTTCCTTCTGGAACAAGATGATGTGGAACTGGAAGTAACCAGCATCCTGAATCCAGCAACCTTTCTAACTACAGATCCTGGTAGGAAAAAATTAACATGTGACTGTTTGCAGGCGATGGAACAAACGTACTCCAGCAGAGGCCTTTATTGGGAGCAACAAAGAGAAGAAACAATCCAGAAGACTATTGGCAAATAGACTTTTTCGAATTACTGCGGCAAAGTGGGTATCAGTATCTTTTAGTAATGATAGATACTTTTTCAGGCTGGCCAGAAGCTTTCCCCTGTCGCACCAACAAGGCAAGAGAAGTAGCAAAAATATTGCTTAAAGAAATAATACTGAGATTTAGAACACCTATAGGACTATCTTCAGATAGGGGCCCACACTTTATAGCAGAGGCTGTTCAAAATTTAGCTGAAGTGTTAGAGGTAAAATGGGACCTCCATACCCATGGAGACCTCAATCAAGTGCAAAAGTAAAAAAAAATGAATCAAAGCTTAAATAAACAGATGAGTAAAAATTTGCCAAGAGGCTCAGATAAAATGGCCAGGTGCTTTACCCTTAGCTTTGCTATGAATCCTAAAACTAAAGAAAAGGTTAGTCCTTTTGAAATCATTTATGGTAAACCCTATCAGGTGACAGAAACAGGAGTTGATCCTGAGATCATGGGGAAACATTATCTGAAAAATATGTTATCTCTCTAGGAAAGGTTTTGTCCTCCCTCCACAGGTACATCACTGTGAGCACACCGTTATCCCTGGACATGCCTGTGCATCAATACCAAAATGGAGACTGGGTATACGTATAATTGTCTTCTTCCAGCCTATTCCACACTCTTCTCATCAGAATCTCTTGAGTCCTATAATTTCCTTTAAGGGAATCATACCATTTTAAACACTATGGTGCCCTAATTTAGTATGAAACCGTTTGGGGAATTCATTAGAGCAAGGACTAAAATTCAGTGAGGACCTTGACCTCAATAGTTTTTCTATTGACATTTGCCATGGCAGAAGTTTTGTCTTGACAGAAACAGCGAGGCCAACCTCCCAATCGATACTTTTTTCCACGATTAATTTTTTTATTTAGAATCTAGATAGCAAAAAAAATTACTTGTTCACCTTAACTTTGTTCCAATTTGTCATCTGAGCTCAATTTTTATAAAAATATGGTAATTAAAAAACTAACACAAGTCCTAATCATGTCTGTCTGTGGGCTGGCTGCCACTTCAAGTACATTTCCGAGGAATATGTAAGAAGCAAGTACAAACAATAGCCGCTGTTGGACTCCCATACAGATCAGTCTCACGGGGAGCAGTGGCATGTGCATGTATTCCTCCAAATTTGTAATGTGAGAAGTAATGTTGGTAAGATTAGAATGACTCAGCTTATTGCTTATCTGTTTGTAGTCATTCCTGTAAGTTTTGAAGGCAAATATACATCAGCAGATTTGCACGAAGGACAGACATAATCTTATGTCCCAAACATGTTTTAGTGCATGAGGGAATACTTATTTTAGAACAACTGAGTTCCTACTAACAATTTAACTATTACACAAAGATTAAATGGTGTGTTTCTTTGTTTATTGATGTTTCATTTCTTAAAGCAAAAAAACATAAATCAACTCACAGTCCTTAACACTGACAGACTATGAGCTCTTTTCTATGCTTATTCATGTAAAATCACATCTAAGAGTAATTTCTGAAAATTATTTGGTGATAAATTGGCAATCCACTTACGCAGGCCTTACAAAATCTTCTTGCTATTGTGAACTCCGTTGCGTGACATTTTTAAGCAAACTGTAACTGTCTCTTGGAACATTTGTTTCTATGATTGTGTATCCCTATAAGAATCAGTACAAACTGATCCTGCTTGCGTCAGATACACTTTCTGTTCTTTCAGAGGTTGCTGTGCCCAGAAGGTAAAATTATGGAGTCACAACACAAAACTCCAGCCTAAGGGCAGAAGTATTATATATGCTTTAAAGCAACTAGGTAGCCTTCCAGTCTTAAAATATTCTACATATCCTGTCAAAATTACAGCAAACTGCCAGTCTGCCCTGACATGGTCCAGCAGTTCTGCTTCAGCTTGTTCCTGAACTTGTAAGGGAGTCCTTACAAGACAGTCTTGCAGGTTCCATACTTTCCGTCATGACTTACAAGATGGAGTATCTATAAGAATCTCATTTACCCAGCTTGTCAAAATTGTCAGGATTTTTCTGGAATTCAAATGATATTCTTTTCATTCTGTCTTTGCAGCAAAACTTTCAGTAGTATCTTGTTTTTTCCAGCACAACCTCTTTCTTCAGAGGCTGATTGATCACTGCATTGTTTCCCATCAGTCCAACAGAATCGCCTCCGTAGCACTGTGGACCATTGGAAAAAACACAAATTCCAGAAGAGCTTTTAAAAAAGTTATTTATGGACAGTTTGCAGCAGACCCCCTCAGCAGTTTTGCATATTACACTGAATAGTGTAATAAATGTGTGCGATCACTTTTTTCTTGGCCACCTTTTCCAGACCCTTTAGAAGTCACCCACAAAACATTCCCCACGTACACTTTTATCTCTCCCATCCACATATGTCTGTACAGGCTCTTGCTTACACAAAGATGCCAGAGTAACAAGTTCCTATGTTCTTAGTAGCATTTTTCAGTCAACAAGTCAACATTTCCTTTGCATAGTGTGGGAATATAACGGAAGATTGGCGAGGAGGATTGTAAATACGCTCAAGTGACTTGCACGTGGGGTGCCGAAAAACACATATATCGTATGTCCTGGTTTGGCTCAAACCAGGCCAAATAGTCTTAGAGAACCCAAGGTCACTGCTTACGAGTAAAGAGCCGAAGGGGGTTGTACCTGCAGGGAGTAGTGGACGGGGCAGGTGACCCAGGATTGACCAGCAAGGTATTCCATCCCATACATGTCATTCTCACTTTCCTGTTTATCACTAACCCACTGCCTCCTGGAGGTGGGGCCCAGGAGGGAGGGGCCCTCCTGTCTCCCACTGATTGGTACCAGCTTTGCCAAATCTCCAGTTAAAAGCCTGCAGGTGTGATGGCAGTGGAGCTTTTGCATTTTGCCCTCTGCCCGTGCTGGGTGGAGCTACTGCATTTTCCCCTCTGCCCATGCTGGGGGAGCAACTCTGCCCGAGGAGGATTTCCAAGCTCTCAATCTTGGCTTTGTATATATTTGTATATATTTGATTATTTCTATTATTATTGTTATTATATTCTTTTTCATTACTATAGTTTATTAAAACTGTTTTAACTTTCCAACCCATAGGTCTCTCTCCCTTTTCCCTTTCCCTTAGTGGGGGGGGAGAGGGTTAATAGAGAGCATCTGCCACCTGGTTAATAGCTAGCCCAGCTTTAAACCGTGACAGATTTATTGGCACCCAACGTGGGGCTCGAGAGAAGCTCCAACAGGTTGCTCTGATAAGTTGAATCCTGGCTCTGGTGGGAGGAGACACAGAGAGCTCAGCTGAGAGAATATCAGATTTCTTCCTTTGAGATTTAGGAGGGGTTGGAAAGTTAAAACAGATAGTGAAGATGGTGATGTCATTTTTTAATGCTGTGTTATCTCATCTTTTTATGGAGTTTCTTTCACAATTGAGTATTGCAATGATGCCTTACCTGCCGTGGGCACTGTGTTATTGCTTGCTTCTTATGAATGTTTACATGCAGTTTAGCAGTGGGCACTGGTCGAAATGTATTGTTTTGGTATGGGGTTTGATAGTGATTTATGCTGTGATAAACTGGGCAGTTAATATTCCGATCTCTTATCTCTATGACACAATGATGGGCAGCTTTAATCGCGAATCAGTAGCAGCGACTTCATCTGCACGCTCCAGGCGTCCTTTAGCTGATTCTGTTAATGATTACACTTCCAGTTTTACTTCGGGAAATAGCACCTTCTCCTTTTCTGCCAAGCTGATTCCACCAGATTTTGCGAAATTAGGATGGTGCTGTCTAGGTGGCATGTTTTTATTTTTGGTTGTCCTGAATGTGTTTCTGATGTGGGATAAGATTAAATATCAGTGCAGGGACAGTTGTAGGTGTCATGCAGCCACCTCAGACCCTACAGTGTGTACTGCCACTACAGCCACTAAACCCACTAACATCTCGGCAGCCTATACCACAGCTGCTACACCCCCCAAGATGGCCACTGCAGCTACTCAGACTCTCAGCACTCCCACGACAGCCACTGCATCTACTCAGACTCCAGCATCTATCGAATCTGTACCAATTGCTCCTGTAACCAGGAAGAAATACCAAAAGAAATCAGCTCGTGAAGAGAAGGATGATGACTCGGAGCCTTCTAAGGCAGAGCCATCATATGACCCAGGTGAGGGCCCTTCTCAGGCAGAGTTAGGGCCTGACACAGATGGGGGTTTCCTCGATCGTCCTTTTAAAACAGACCCATCACAGAAGAAAGGCCCTTCTAAAGCAGAACTATCACAAGAGGACTCGGACGTAGAGATAACCTACCACTCCTTATCCCTGAAGGACCTGAGAAATATAAGGAAAGACTTCAGCCGTTATGACGGTGAACCTATTATTACCTGGTTGCTCCGATGCTGGGATAATGGGGCAGACAGCATGCAATTAGATGGCAGAGAAGCCAGGCAGTTGGGATCCCTGTCCAGAGATGGTGGTATTGATAAGGCGCTTGCAAGAAAGTCAAACACTGTCAGTCTCTGGAGGCGACTTTTGTCAGCTGTAAAGAGCAGGTATCCCTATAAAGATGATGTTATGAGCCACCTAAGCAAATGGACCACTATAGAAAAAGGTATTAACTACCTTAGAGAACTGGCTGTGCAAGAGATCATTTATAGACACCCACGGGACATTGTAGATCCTGTAGATCCTGATGAAGTGGAATGCAACCGATCCATGTTCCGGAAGGTTGTGAAGAATGCTCCACCGACATACACCCATACATTGTCAATATTAGTATGGGGAGAAGATGCTATGGCACGATCTAGTGTGGGCGAAATGGCTAACTGTATGCGACAGTATGAAGATAGTATTTCTTCCCCACTGCAGGCACGCATCTCGGCTGTGGAAAAACTGACTAAGGAGAACAAGGACTCATTTAAACAACTGTCAGACAAACTGTCCATGATCGAGAATAAACTTGACTCTCTACCTACGCAGGCGCGCGTTGCAGCCGTTAGGAGAAAACGCTCTCCTACAGGACCAGCTCAAAGGAAACAGAACACATCACGAGGTATCCTGTGGTTTGCCCTGCGTGGTTATGGGGAGGACATGAGCAGATGGCATGGACAACCTACCAGTACCCTACAGGCACGAATACGTGAGTTGCAAGCTAAAAGAAATACCAGAGAGAATTTTTCTAGGAGGATGGCTGCTCCAGTTACCAGTGAGCAGGACCCCAGTCAGGGTAGATGGGCCTCAAATCACTTTTTCCCAAGTGTGAATAGGAGAAATGAAGGTCCAGTCCCTGTGAGCAGCACGAATCCATTTCTTAATTAGGGGGGCCCTGCCTCCAGCCAGGTGGAGGAGAGGGACAACCGAGTTTATTGGACTGTGTGGATTCGATGGCCTGGCACATTAAAACCACAAAGGTATCGAGCCCTGGTAGACACTGGTGCACAGTGCACCCTAATGCCATCGGATCATAAAGGGGCAGAACCTATCAGTATTTCAGGAGTAACAGGAGGATCTCAAGTGTTATCTGCATTGGAGGCCGAAGTGAGCCTAACTAAAAATGAATGGAAAAAGCACCCCATTGTGACTGGCCCAGATGCTCCGTGCATCCTTGGCATAGACTACCTCAAGAGAGGGTATTTCAAGGACCCTAAAGGGTATAGATGGGCTTTTGGTATAGCAGCTGTAGAGACTGAGGACATTAAACAGCTGTCTACCTTGCCTGGCCTCTCAGAAGATCCTTCTGTTGTGGGGTTGCTGAAGGTTGAAGAACAACAGGTGCCAATTGCTACTGCCACGGTGCACCGACGACAATATCGCACCAATCGAGACTCCCTGATCCCCATTCATAAACTGATTAGACAATTAGAAAATCAAGGAGTGATTACCAAGACTCGCTCACCCTTTAATAGTCCTATATGGCCAGTGCGAAAGTCTGATGGAGAATGGAGATTAACTGTGGACTATCGTGGCCTAAATGAAGTTACGCCACCGCTGAGTGCTGCTGTGCCAGACATGCTAGAACTTCAATACGAACTGGAGTCAAAGGCAGCCAAGTGGTACGCCACCATAGACATTGTTAATGCATTTTTCTCTATTCCCTTGGCACCAAAGTGCAGGCCGCAGTTTGCTTTTACCTGGAGAGGTATCCAGTATACCTGGAATCGACTGCCCCAGGGGTGGAAACACAGTCCTACTATTTGCCATGGACTGATCCAGACTGCACTAGAAAAGGGTGGAGCTCCAGAACATTTGCAATACATTGATGACATCATTGTGTGGGGTGATACAGCAGCAGAAGTTTTTGACAAAGGAGAGAAAATAATCCAAATTCTTCTGTAAGCTGGTTTTGCCATAAAAAGAGGCAAGGTCAAGGGACCTGCCCAGGAGATCCAGTTTTTAGGGATTAAATGGCAAGATGGGCGTCGCCAGATCCCGATAGAGGTGATCAACAAAATAACAGCTATGTCCGCACCAACTAACAAAAAGGAAACACAAGCCTTCCTAGGCGTTGTGGGTTTCTGGAGAATGCATATTCCAGATTACAGCCAGATTGTACGCCCTCTTTATCAAGTGACCAGAAAGAAGAATGATTTTCAGTGGGGCCCTGAACAACGACAGGCTTTTGAACAGATTAAACAAGAGATTGTGCATGCAGTAGCCCTTGGACCAGTCCGTACGGGACAAGATGTTAAAAATGTGCTCTACACCTCAGCTGGGGACAATGGTCCTACCTGGAGCCTCTGGCAGAAAGTACCAGGGGAGACTCGAGGTCAACCCCTAGGATTTTGGAGTCGAGGATACAAGGGCTCCGAGGCCAATTACACTCCGACTGAAAAAGAGATACTGGCAGCATATGAAGGAGTTAGAGCTGCTTCAGAGGTAATTGGTACTGAAGCACAACTTCTCCTGGCACCTCGATTACCAGTACTAGGCTGGATGTTCAAGGGTAAGGTTCCCACTACCCATCATGCAACTGATGCGACGTGGAGTAAATGGATTGCATTAATTACGCAGAGGGCTCGAATAGGAAACCCTAATCGCCCAGGAATCTTAGAAGTGATCATGGACTGGCCAGAAGGCAAAGACTTCGGAACGCCACCAGAAAAGGGGGTGACACGTGCTGAAGAAGCCCCACCATATAATGAACTACCAGAGGATGAGAAGCAGTATGCCCTGTTCACCGATGGATCCTGCCGTCTTGTAGGAAAGCATCGGAAGTGGAAAGCTGCTGTATGGAGTCCCATACGACGAGTCACAGAAGCCACAGAAGGACAAGGTGAATCAAGTCAATTTGCAGAGGTAAAAGCCATCCAGCTGGCTTTAGACATTGCTGAACGAGAAAAGTGGCCAAGACTGTATCTCTATACTGACTCATGGATGGTAGCAAATGCCTTGTGGGGGTGGTTAAAGCAGTGGAAGCGAAGCAACTGGCAGCGCAAAGGGAAACCTATTTGGGCTGCTGAATTGTGGCAAGATATTGCTGCTCGGCTAGAGAAACTAGTCGTGAAGGCACGTCATGTAGATGCTCACGTACCTAAAAGTCGGGCAACTGAGGAACATCTAAACAACCAACAAGCGGATCAAGCTGCTAAAGTGTTCCAAATAGATTTGGACTGGGAACACAAAGGTGAACTATTTTTAGCTCGGTGGGCTCATGACACTTCAGGTCATCAAGGAAGAGATGCAACATACAGATGGGCTCGTGACCGAGGGGTGGACTTAACCATGGACTCTATTGCACAGGTTATCCATGATTGTGAAACATGCGCCGCAATTAAGCAAGCCAAACGGTTGAAACCTTTGTGGTATGGGGGGCGGTGGTTGAAATATAAATATGGGGAGGCCTGGCAAATTGACTATATCACACTCCCTCAAACCCGCCAGGGTAAACGCTATGTGCTTACCATGGTGGAGGCGACCACCGGATGGTTGGAAACATACTCTGTGCCCCATGCCACTGCCCGGAACACTATTCTGGGCCTCGAAAAGCAAATCTTGTGGCGACACGGCACGCCAGAGAGAATTGAGTTGGACAATGGGACTCATTTCAAAAACAGTCTCATAGACAACTGGGCCAAAGAGCATGGCATTGAATGGGTATATCACATCCCCTATCATGCACCAGCCTCTGGGAAAATTGAACGGTATAATGGGCTGTTAAAAACTACCCTGAAAGCAATGGGGGGTGGAACCTTTAAAAACTGGGATAAACATCTGGCACAAGCTACCTGGTTAGTTAACACCAGGGGATCTATCAATCGAGCTGGCCCTGCTCAGTCAGACCTTCTACATACAGTAGAAGGAGATAAAGTCCCGGTGGTGCATGAAAGGAATCTATTGGGAAAAACTGTCTGGATTCTTCCTGTAACGGGCAAAGGTAAACCCATTCGTGGGATTGCTTTTGCTCAGGGACCTGGATGTACTTGGTGGGTGATGTTGCAAGATGGTGAAGTCCGATGTGTCCCTGAAGGTGATCTGATTCTGGGTGAGACTACTTAAGTCTGAACTGCATGTTGTTGCTGCATAAGTGTCTTTTAGGTTAAGACAGTGGTGATGAGACCGGAGCTAGCTTCATCAAGTGGCGTCCAGTAACCTCCTCGAGTCTGACATCTTTAACCTGCAACCCGTGGGCATGAACCATGACAAAAGAGAGACTGCTAGCCAGAAAGACTGCTGAGAGACTGCTAACCAGATGGAAACCCACAATCCTGAACCAAATGAACTTGATGGACTTTTTGCATAAAGATGAATCATAGGCTAGTGATATGTATATATATATTTGAAAATGAAAAGGTAGTGGTGATCTGAGTATGACATGAATGGTATGGAATAAGGGGTGGAATGTCCTGGTTTGGCTCAAACCAGGCCAAATAGTCTTAGAGAACCCAAGGTCACTGCTTACGAGTAAAGAGCCGAAGGGGGTTGTACCTGCAGGGAGTAGTGGACGGGGCAGGTGACCCAGGATTGACCAGCAAGGTATTCCATCCCATACATGTCATTCTCACTTTCCTGTTTATCACTAACCCACTGCCTCCTGGAGGTGGGGCCCAGGAGGGAGGGGCCCTCCTGTCTCCCACTGATTGGTACCAGCTTTGCCAAATCTCCAGTTAAAAGCCTGCAGGTGTGATGGCAGTGGAGCTTTTGCATTTTGCCCTCTGCCCGTGCTGGGTGGAGCTACTGCATTTTCCCCTCTGCCCATGCTGGGGGAGCAACTCTGCCCGAGGAGGATTTCCAAGCTCTCAATCTTGGCTTTGTATATATTTGTATATATTTGATTATTTCTATTATTATTGTTATTATATTCTTTTTCATTACTATAGTTTATTAAAACTGTTTTAACTTTCCAACCCATAAGTCTCTCTCCCTTTTCCCTTTCCCTTTCCCTTAGGGGGGGGGAGAGGGTCAATAGAGAGCATCTGCCACCTGGTTAATAGCTAGCCCAGCTTTAAACCGTGACATCGTACTAGTAACTATTGTTTAGTCTTGTGTGCTGGACAAGTAGAACATCTGCATTAACATAGGCCTGTGCTAAGATTCAGGGGCACCTAATTGTTCATGCCTGAGATTCCTGCCCTGCTGTGAGAAACATCAAAGCGCAGTGGAAAACTGCCGTCTGCAAGAAACCCCTGATATACAGGCGAAAGCAGGAGGCCCGGACTCTCTCACTCTCTGTCTAGCAGGAACCGAGCTCTGCGGTGCCTGCGTCCCCACTTGCGTGCCTTTGCCCCGGGTGCTGCTTCGGAGATCCCCCGGTTTGCGAGGTAACGGGAATAAATTTGCTCTTTGCATTTTATCCGTGGTCTTGTGGCTGTTCCTGCGTCCTGCCTGTGTGGGCTCACACACATAGTAACATAATTGTCAGAATCTTTGTATCTAAATTGATGTTTCCATTTGTAAACATTTGAGGTACACAAAATGTCTATCCATGAAAAAAAACAGAAATTACATCCCAAGATGAGAAGTACAGCTTAGCACAGTGTGTTTCAAAGAGATATTTGAATTCTTATCTTAAAAAGTACTTCCCGTGAGAACCAAGGGTTTGACTCAGCACTCAGACCTGTAGAGTAAAAGCGCTTTTAATGGAGAGTCCAGCTGAACTTCAGTCTTTAACGCTGGGGTAAAGTTAACAAAACTGTGACTGTTTTACATGCATGCACTTGGGACATCGACTTCCCTTTTGCCATTAAAACAGAAGAGAGTTTAACTTACACAATCAGTTTGTCTTATCAGTAGCTGCTACCTACTTGTACATGTTGTTCCTTGGTTTTACAAGTAACATCACATCTGCGAGAAATATTAACAGAATATGCTTCATTGACACAATACTTCTAGTGACTGTGCTTTCATTTCTGTCAGTAGTTCTATTACAAGCTGATTCCTGGAGTCAATTATTTAATTGGTTTACATGACGCTATATATGCAAATTGTTTGCAGAAATAATTGTTATTGTTGTAGTAGTTATAGAAAAAGTAAATGCTTGTGAAGAATGAAAACTAGTTCTGAATATTCGCAGACACTGGAGTTGGGGTAGGGAATGGCTGCGCTCTGAGGTGTTCCCTGCTCCTGCTGGTCTTGTACTCAGAAGTCAAAGTTGCCTGAAAGTAGACACCATCACATCATCTGTAACGATACCTGGCTCCAAAGGTGTTGTTCCTGGGGTTTACAAGTAACGTTGATACCAGACGGTTCAAGTTAGCAACAGTTTAGCAAGAGTAGGCCTCAGAGTAGGCTCTAAAGGCCTGCTCTGTGTTACCTTTACACAGAACTAGCTTTCCTGTCAGTAATTTTCCTTTTAGCTAGAATAATAGAGAATAACAATATATTCTGAAGCAAACTGCATGTTTTGTAGATAGAGTTTGTTTATGGGATTGATAACAAGGTTCTAGTAAACAAAGATTCATGCTGTTTACGCTTAGTCCTAGAAAAACAAAGGTCTCTGCTAATTGTATAAGGCCAAAAGACAAAACAAAACTGTAAAGAACAACTTTGTGATGTCTAAATTAACTTGATTCATAAACTCTCGTGTCAGAGGAGAGATAAGTCCAAAACGATATCTTCTTCTTGAGAACACATGTACTTGTAAACAAGAAGGCCTCGACCACGCTTGCGCACAAGCACGATTAAAGGGGGATTGCGACCACCAGTGACCCCCAGAGACCACCCAAGGCCCCTTCCCCAATTTAGTACGCATGCGTGAAGACATTCCGTAATGCATTACATAATGTATTATGCATAAGTTTTTTTTTTTGGAATGCGTGGGCTTTGCTTGGAATTGTGTATATAAGGAGCAAGCTTTTGTTCTTAGGCGTGCATGCTAGGAGGAGAGATCCCCCCTGCACCCAGCGCTGCAATAAACCAATGTCGGCTTTCTAAACTACCATTTGGTTTGGAGAGTTTTCTTGGTGACTATTTTCGGTAACAGAATTTGGCGACCCAGATGGGACAAGCTCTCCGGAATCTCCACAGACCAGAGGAATCGTGAGGACTCCAGCGCGCACCGGAGTATTTTCGGGGAAGCCTCCGAAACCAGGGCCCCCTCACCAGGGGTTGGGTGAGTTTCCGAGACAGCTAAGAGCTATCTGGGATGTTAACGACATTGGTTGTGAGTATTGGTACCGGTATTTTAATTTGGTTACTTGGTTGTTTGGTTGCTTGCAAAGAAGTCGTACGTGAATTAAGTGCGCGTTGTTAAGCTATTGGTTTTGGTGTGCACAATTGTGATAATCCGTACGCTACTACGGGGACGCCCGGAGTCCGGATTTTGGTTGAATATTGGTTTTGTATATATTTGTATATATTTGTGTATTCATTGCTGCTTAGTGAAACTGCTTTTGGCTTTCAGCTTGCAAGTTTCTCTCTGTGTTCTCCGTTCCTTCCCCTTCGGGGGAGGGAAAGGAGGAAAGGGGGGGGCGGCGAGCGGCGTTTGCCGTTTACTGTCTGCCACCGGTTTAACAGCCAGTCCGGCTTTAAACTGTGACAGATTTATTTGTAATTGTGGTGATTGTGGTACTTGTATAACTTTGTTCGGGTATTCGTGTTAATTTTGAAACTTTGTAAAATGGGAAACAAACAGTCTACTGAAGGGGTGGGTTAGAGTCCCACTGAAAATGGTATAAGGGGTTTGAGTCCCCAGCATCTTGTTATTTTGTGTTAAGTCGTTGGTTTTGTGTTTGTGTTAAGTCGTTGGTTTTGTGTCTGTGTTGTCGTTGCTTTTGTGTCTCTGTGTTTTAACACTGCTTTTGTGTTCTGATATTATTTTGCAATGGGTAACAAACCCTTGGTAGAAGGGGGATTCTGAAAAATCTCCTCTAGGATGTATATTGAAACATTGGAAAAAGGTGTGTGGGGGGAGACTCTCTCACCCAGAGGCAGCTTGTAGAATATTGTAATCAGTGGTGGCCTTTGTATATCCTAGATGATAAGGAGAAATATCCAAAGAACGGGAGTATAAGTTACAACACAATACTGCAATTAATGCTGTTCTGTAGACAAGAGGGAAAGTGGGATGAGATGCCGTATGTGAATTTGTTCTTTGCATTACGGGATGATTGTGATGTGCGTAAGGAACGTGGTTTGATTGTAAGCGAAGGTGAAGTATTGGTGTTAGAGGCAGGGAAAAAGAAAGTGCCCAAGCGTTGTTGTTCAGCATGCAGCATTGGCAGGCGGTGCAACAAGTATAAGGAGAAAAGAGAGGAGGAGGAGGATGTTCAAATGTTAGTTGGACTTAGAAGGAATAATGAACAGCGTGATTCGGACAGTACCGATGGTGAAGCAGGTTTCAGTCCGGTAGCAGGTAGGACTAGGCAGGAAATGCTAATATACAAGCCCCTCTCAGACAAGCAGTAGGACCGGAGGGGCCAGTTTGAGTAAAAGTGCCGTTTTCTGTATCGGATTTAAAATCTTGGAGAGAGATGGCAGGGGTATATAGGGAGGACCCTGAACGGGTAGCAAACTATAATTGAAAATCATGATCCAGATTGGAAAGATTTGCAAATTATTTTGAATAACTTAGTGATTTTTGAGGAAAAACAACTTATTTTGGCCAAGGCAAGAGAGGCGGCTGAACGAGTGCATGTTCGAGCTGCACAAGCAGGACGGTTAGATGAACATTTTCCTCCCAATAACCCTAATAGGGACCCTAACGTTCCTGCTCAGAGGTTGTTATTGACCGAATGCTAACGATTGATTTTGCATGGTGTTCGGAATGCTATTCCAAAGTCAAAGAATTGGTCTAAATTGTATCAGGTCATTCAAGGAAAGAATGAGGATGCCTCCTCTTTCCTTGAAAGACTAATAGAGGCTGCAAGAAAATACACAGATTTGAATCCAGAAAATGATGTAGATGCTGTCTCGTTAATACACATTTTTATAGGACAGTCTAGTGCAGATATAAAACGGAAACTGC
Organism: Nyctibius grandis; assembly: GCF_013368605.1. Lineage (NCBI taxonomy): Eukaryota > Metazoa > Chordata > Aves > Nyctibiiformes > Nyctibiidae > Nyctibius > Nyctibius grandis. The sequence continues at coordinate 18,522,100 of NC_090670.1, forward strand.
AGAAAATAGAGGGGGCAGATGCCCTCTCGCTGGACAAAATGTTAGAGAATGCCTGGAAAGTGTATAACAACAGAGAAAAGGTAGAGGAAGGAAAAAAAAAAAAAAAAGAAAAAAAAAATGTGTTTAAAAACAACCAGCAACTGGCAGCAGCTATAGCCCAGGAAAATAATAGGGTTAGAGGACGGAATTATCGGGGGGGGCAAAGGGAAGAAAAATCTTCCCATGAAGTACCAGGTGCTGCAAAGCAATTAGAGAAAAATCAGTGTGCTTTCTGCAAGCAGAAAGGGCACTGGAAAAGGGAGTGCCCGCAATCAGGCCGGCGAGGCCTTGGGGTAACGCCAAGGAAAGCTGCTAACACGATGACTTTAGATTCAGACTGAGGAGGACCGGGGGAAGAATCGAAATCCTCCCCAACAGAACCCCTGGTTATAGTAAGGTTGGAAAATGAGAAAGTAAAATTTTTTGTAGACATAGGAACTATCTATTCAGTATTAAATACATGCAAGGGTAATCTGAGTGATCAAAGCATGCCAATTATTGGTGCCACAGGGCAGAAAGAAGATCGGTCATTTCTCCAGCCTTTAAAATTTGGAATTGGAAAAAGGGCGTTAACCCATCAATTTCTCTACATGCCAGATTGCCCCATGCCGCTGTTAGGATGAGATATGCTAAGTAAATTAAATGCACAAATTACTTTTACAAAAGGAAAAATCCAAAACCATATCCCTGAAAATAAAGCTTTGGGTGCCCAAGTTTTTATATTACAGAAGGCAGCTGAACTACAGGAGATACCAGAAGAAACTGAAAACGCTGTGACACCTCTCGTATGGGCCTCAGGAACACCGGGACAATCCCAAGCGGCAGAGCCGGTAATCATCCAGCTGAAACCAGAAGCCAGACCGGTTACTAAGAGAATGCCAATCAGAATACAACACTCCGGTACTGCCGGCTAAGAAACCTCGTTCAGAAGAATATAGATTGGTTCAGGACTTACGAGCTATAAATCAAATCGTGCAGGATGTCCACCCGGTAGTGGCAAACCCGTACACTCTTTTAACCACTCTGAAGGAAACGGATAAATGGTTTACCATATTAGACCTAAAAGATGCGTTCTTTTGTCTCCCACTGGCAGCCGAGAGTCAGGAACTGTTTGCTTTTGAATGGGAAAGTCCCACGACTGGTAGAAAAACTCAACTATGCTGGACAGTGTTGCTGCAAGGATTTGAAAATAGTCCTACAATCTTTGGAAATCAATTGGTCAAAGAATTAGAGAACTGGCAGAGGATGCATGAAAACATCACTTTACTGCAGTATGTGGATGACATACTGGTAGCAGCAAGTAACAGGGAGGATTCCATACAGATAACAATAGATCTTCTAAACTTTCTGGGACTGGCAGGGTACAAGGTCTCCCGGAGAAAGGCACAGATAACCCAGCAAGAAGTAACATACTTGGGATTCACAATTTCCCAGGGTCAACATAATCTGGGAACTGAAAGAAAAGAGGCTATCTGCCAAATCCCGGAACCCAAATCAAAGCGGGAGCTTCGAGCATTTCTCGGGATGGCCAGATAGTATTGCCTGTGGATGATGAATTTTGGACTCATTGCCAAACCCTTATATGAAGCTGTACAAGGGAAAGGAAACCTCCTTGTTTGCACTCAGAGGTGCATTTGCAAAACTAAAACAGACTTTAATGAGTGCTCCAGCTCTGGGCCTCCCGAACTTAGAAAAACCATTTGAACTATTTGTACATGAAAGACTGCATATTGCTCTGGGAGTGTTGGCCCAGAAACTAGAATCATGGAAAAGACCTGTGGGATACTTTTCAAGACAACAAGACAATGTCAGTAAGGGATGGCCAGCATGCCTCCGAGCAGTGGCAGCTACAGTACTACTGATCCAAGAGGCCTGAAAATTGACACTCGGGTGAAAGCGAACTGTGTTTGTGCCCAGTGCAGTTACAACTGTTCTAGAACAAAAAGGAGGACACTGGCTGTCACCGAGCCGGATGCTGAAATATCAAGCCTTCCTTCTGGAACAAGATGATGTGGAACTGGAAGTAACCAGCATCCTGAATCCAGCAACCTTTCTAACTACAGATCCTGGTAGGAAAAAATTAACATGTGACTGTTTGCAGGCGATGGAACAAACGTACTCCAGCAGAGGCCTTTATTGGGAGCAACAAAGAGAAGAAACAATCCAGAAGACTATTGGCAAATAGACTTTTTCGAATTACTGCGGCAAAGTGGGTATCAGTATCTTTTAGTAATGATAGATACTTTTTCAGGCTGGCCAGAAGCTTTCCCCTGTCGCGCCAACAAGGCAAGAGAAGTAGCAAAAATATTGCTTAAAGAAATAATACTGAGATTTAGGACACCTATAGGACTATCTTCAGACAGGGGCCCACACTTTATAGCAGAGGCTGTTCAAAATTTAGCTGAAGTGTTAGAGGTAAAATGGGACCTCCATACCCATGGAAACCTCAATCAAGTGCAAAAGTAAAAAAAAAATGAATCAAAGCTTAAATAAACAGATGAGTAAAAATTTGCCAAGAGGCTCAGATAAAATGGCCAGGTGCTTTACCCTTAGCTTTGCTACGAATCCTAAAACTAAAGAAAAGGTTAGTCCTTTTGAAATCATTTATGGTAAACCCTATCAGGTGACAGAAACAGGAGTTGATCCTGAGATCATGGGGAAACATTATCTGAAAAATATGTTATCTCTCTAGGAAAGGTTTTGTCCTCCCTCCACAGGTACATCACTGTGAGCACACCGTTATCCCTGGACATGCCTGTGCATCAATACCAAAATGGAGACTGGGTATACGTATAATTGTCTTCTTCCAGCCTATTCCACACTCTTCTCATCAGAATCTCTTGAGTCCTATAATTTCCTTTAAGGGAATCATACCATTTTAAACACTATGGTGCCCTAATTTAGTATGAAACCGTTTGGGGAATTCATTAGAGCAAGGACTAAAATTCAGTGAGGACCTTGACCTCAATAGTTTTTCTATTGACATTTGCCATGGCAGAAGTTTTGTCTTGACAGAAACAGCGAGGCCAACCTCCCAATCGATACTTTTTTCCACGATTAATTTTTTTATTTAGAATCTAGATAGCAAAAAAAATTACTTGTTCACCTTAACTTTGTTCCAATTTGTCATCTGAGCTCAATTTTTATAAAAATATGGTAATTAAAAAACTAACACAAGTCCTAATCATGTCTGTCTGTGGGCTGGCTGCCACTTCAAGTACATTTCCGAGGAATATGTAAGAAGCAAGTACAAACAATAGCCGCTGTTGGACTCCCATACAGATCAGTCTCACGGGGAGCAGTGGCATGTGCATGTATTCCTCCAAATTTGTAATGTGAGAAGTAATGTTGGTAAGATTAGAATGACTCAGCTTATTGCTTATCTGTTTGTAGTCATTCCTGTAAGTTTTGAAGGCAAATATACATCAGCAGATTTGCACGAAGGACAGACATAATCTTATGTCCCAAACATGTTTTAGTGCATGAGGGAATACTTATTTTAGAACAACTGAGTTCCTACTAACAATTTAACTATTACACAAAGATTAAATGGTGTGTTTCTTTGTTTATTGATGTTTCATTTCTTAAAGCAAAAAAACATAAATCAACTCACAGTCCTTAACACTGACAGACTATGAGCTCTTTTCTATGCTTATTCATGTAAAATCACATCTAAGAGTAATTTCTGAAAATTATTTGGTGATAAATTGGCAATTCACTTACGCAGGCCTTACAAAATCTTCTTGCTATTGTGAACTCCGTTGCGTGACATTTTTAAGCAAACTGTAACTGTCTCTTGGAACATTTGTTTCTATGATTGTGTATCCCTATAAGAATCAGTACAAACTGATCCTGCTTGCGTCAGATACACTTTCTGTTCTTTCAGAGGTTGCTGTGCCCAGAAGGTAAAATTATGGAGTCACAACACAAAACTCCAGCCTAAGGGCAGAAGTATTATATATGCTTTAAAGCAACTAGGTAGCCTTCCAGTCTTAAAATATTCTACATATCCTGTCAAAATTACAGCAAACTGCCAGTCTGCCCTGACATGGTCCAGCAGTTCTGCTTCAGCTTGTTCCTGAACTTGTAAGGGAGTCCTTACAAGACAGTCTTGCAGGTTCCATACTTTCCGTCATGACTTACAAGATGGAGTATCTATAAGAATCTCATTTACCCAGCTTGTCAAAATTGTCAGGATTTTTCTGGAATTCAAATGATATTCTTTTCATTCTGTCTTTGCAGCAAAACTTTCAGTCGTATCTTGTTTTTTCCAGCACAACCTCTTTCTTCAGGGGCTGATTGATCACTGCATTGTTTCCCATCAGTCCAACAGAATCGCCTCCGTAGCACTGTGGACCATTGGAAAAAACACAAATTCCAGAAGAGCTTTTAAAAAAGTTATTTATGGACAGTTTGCAGCAGACCCCCTCAGCAGTTTTGCATATTACACTGAATAGTGTAATAAATGTGTGCGATCACTTTTTTCTTGGCCACCTTTTCCAGACCCTTTAGAAGTCACCCACAAAACATTCCCCACGTACACTTTTATCTCTCCCATCCACATATGTCTGTACAGGCTCTTGCTTACACAAAGATGCCAGAGTAACAAGTTCCTATGTTCTTAGTAGCATTTTTCAGTCAACAAGTCAACATTTCCTTTGCATAGTGTGGGAATATAACGGAAGATTGGCGAGGAGGATTGTAAATACGCTCAAGTGACTTGCACGTGGGGTGCCGAAAAACACATATATCGTACTAGTAACTGTTGTTTAGTCTTGTGTGCTGGACAAGTAGAACATCTGCATTAACATAGGCCTGTGCTAAGACTCAGGGGCACCTAATTGTTCATGCCTGAGATTCCTGCCCTGCTGTGAGAAACATCAAAGCGCAGTGGAAAACTGCCGCCTGCAAGAAACCCCTGATATACAGGCGAAAGCAGGAGGCCCGGACTCTCTCACTCTCTGTCTAGCAGGAACCGAGCTCTGCGGTGCCTGCGTCCCCACTTGCGTGCCTTTGCCCCGGGTGCTGCTTCGGAGATCCCCCGGTTTGCGAGGTAACGGGAATAAATTTGCTCTTTGCATTTTATCCGTGGTCTTGTGGCTGTTCCTGCGTCCTGCCTGTGTGGGCTCACACACATAGTAACATAATTGTCAGAATCTTTGTATCTAAATTGATGTTTCCATTTGTAAACATTTGAGGTACACAAAATGTCTATCCATGAAAAAAAACAGAAATTACATCCCAAGATGAGAAGTACAGCTTAGCACAGTGTGTTTCAAAGAGATATTTGAATTCTTATCTTAGAAAGTACTTCCCATGAGAACCAAGGGTTTGACTCAGCACTCAGACCTGTAGAGTAAAAGTGCTTTTAATGAAGAGTCCAGCTGAACTTCAGTCTTTAACGCTGGGGTAAAGTTAACAAAACTGTGACTGTTTTACATGCATGCACTTGGGACATTGACTTCCCTTTTGCCATTAAAACAGAAGAGAGTTTAACTTACACAATCAGTTTGTCTTATCAGTAGCTGCTACCTACTTGTACATGTTGTTCCTCAGGTTTACAAGTAACATCACATCTGCGAGAAATATTAACAGAATATGCTTCATTGACACAATACTTCTAGTGACTGTGCTTTCATTTCTGTCAGTAGTTCTGTTACAAGCTGATTCCTGGAGTCAATTATTTAATTGGTTTACATGACGCTATATATGCAAATTGTTTGCAGAAATAATTGTTATTGTTGTAGTAGTTATAGAAAAAGTAAATGCTTGTGAAGAATGAAAACTAGTTCGAATATTCGCAGACACTGCAGTTGGGGTAAGGAATGGCTGCACTCTGAGGTGTTCCCTGCTCCTGCTGGTCTTGTACTCAGAAGTCAAAGCTGCCTGAAAGTAGACACCATCACATCATCTGTAACGATACCTGGCTCCAAAGGCCAGCTGAGATATCAGTATTACACACAGCTGACAAATACCACGGTAACAGTTTCTTTTTGTTCAGATGAATAGTATCACTTACAGGCCTATTTTCTTACTGGACAATGACAGTTAAGAAAGATGATGCTGGGGGAGTTTCAGCTTTAGCCCTTGTTGCCTAGATAATTTAACTTCTTTATTAATATACAATAGAAGCATCTTCAAATAAAGGACTTGTAGCAGTTTGAGAAAATTAGAAGGTAGGGCAAAAATAGGCTGGGTAACAAAGGCTTATCCTTTCAGTTTAGGCATACTGGTAGCTCAAACATTCTGTGAAAATTAGCTAAGTACATTAATAATACAATTTAAAGATGCATAAAGTGGTTATTACAACGTGGCCTGGGGAGAAGACCCACTCTTGTGAATTTCTTACACGATTAACCAGGCAGCCTTTCTCTTTAGATACTCAGGGAGACGTACTCAAATATCATCGTGCTGAGTATGACGTCGAGACAAACCAACAAAACCACTGAGATAAATTGGATTGCCAAAATCCTCCCATTGCATTTTACTTCTAATATTTTGAAGGGTAAATTTGAAATATTTTTGATGACTGAAAATGGAGTGACATTGCTGATGTGGCTGAACACTACAGAGCTGCCATAGCTATCTGTTCTGTTGTCAATGCGTTTTTATCCCATTTGACTCGATTGCAGTCATGTGCCATTCCAGTACCAGTCCAAATGATACTAGCGTAAACTGTGCTACTGAGTTTTGCTCTTCTCTTAATGTCCTCATTCAGTCTACCCAAAGTAGTATTCATGGCGGCCAAACATTTAACCATACGTTTTCACAACAGTCCCTGCAGTACCTTGTAATTCCAGGTACCATCTTTTATTGAAATGCTTTCTAGCATTAGCCCATGAAGTACAGAAATGTAGAAATACTGAAACACATCTGACTTTTGTACCACAATTAGGAAGTCTGAAACTTCAACTCGAGCATTTGACACAACGCTGCTGAAGAGCAGAGAATTAAAAGCTACATCCTTATTCAATGTTACACTGACGCTCACTTCCCTTCCCAGAAATGGCTGACCACAGGAGAGAAAGCCAATAGACTGAAATATTGCTATGCAGAATAAACAATTGCTCCTATGAACAGCAGCGCTAATTAAGCCTACCTTTTTCTTTTAAATATATTTCAATTCCTAGCTTTTTTTCTTCTGTGGATTCCTTATTTAATAAGGACTGACCTCTCATTGCACAACTTGTGCTGTTAATATAAAAGATCATTCAACGTTATTCAACATTTCCATGACAGGCCAAACCAGGACAACCAGGTTGCCATGGGACTCTGCGCATGCAAATCCTGTAGACCTGAAATTTTGGCCCAATATCGAATTCTTTTCAAAGAAGCAAATTGATCTCAAGTTTTAAAACACTCTCAGGCCTTTAACTAGCTAAGTCATATGTAGCTATTTACACTGTTGCACGAAGTTATCTGATGAACTCCAGCCCATGCGCAGGGTTAAAAACAAAAGCTTATAAGGTGGAATACCTTTTCCTCATAGAGCTTTTATAGTAAAGTCTTGGGTCAGTCCTAGTTATCTTGTGATAGAAGCTTTATCCAATGCCTCAGGTGGGAATTTCAGATGAGAAAAAAACTAAAGCACCAGTCTCCTTGTTCAAGTTTGCTCACAAAATTAGATTTATAATCAATGTTACTCTTTCTTCCTTTTCCCCCTATTAATAATTTCAAATGTTAAATACTTTTATACGCCTCTCCAATATGCTACAACAGCACTTGAGATGCAGATAGTACTTGCAGCATACAAACAGAAATGACACTCGTAATTTCTGAACATCTGCTTTTACTTCTGCTACTCATTTAATGGCAAACCTATCACTTAATTTATGAGACTTCTATGCAATTTTATCTTTTTTTTATGTAGTAAAACCAGCAAATGCTACCTCAGTGCAATTCCTATTACTTTATACCCCACGCACAAAATTTATGACCTTTCAGAGTTCATCTTGCAAATAGACACATTAAATCTGGGGAAGCTATCACACGAAGCAAAGGAACAAGGACAGAGGCTGCCACAAAAAGAAGACTCTCTGAGAACTGGATCAGGCACTTAAAAAGCTCCACTGACTTCAGCAGCATAGGGCTCTGTCCTTGCTAAGAAGCCAGCAACTTAAATGACTGAAATATTATCAAATATTATCACATTAATCTCCAGTGATATATATCCCCATTTATCCCTACTAACTTCACTAGTGCCACCCTGGGCACAAGTCTGGCCCACATGCTACAGAAAGTGTTGGCACAAATGTAAGGGAGTTTAGGAAAAATAGTAGAGGATTTGTGACGAACAGGAGGCTTAAACAGTTTTAAACCAACCCCTCAAGATTTATCTTTAGACTAATTATTTTTCTATGGTGTAACTTAACAGCAATTCCTCTTAATACTGGATTAAAAAGTTTAAAATAAGCAAGCCTTATTCAATCCCACGGGAGGTCTACAGTCATAATACCAATTAAGCCTAATAATCTCATAAGTCTGTAGCTCTAAGACGTTCCTCTGGGTGTTAGGTGATACTTTAGCCAAATACTGAAATGTGTGATTCAGGCATATTTATTGGTTTAAATAAGTAGTTTTAGAAGAGCAAGATTAAAATGCCTGCCATTAACCAAAAATATTCATAAATAAGTGCTGTCAAGTTGTTATCTAACCATCAACATATTCCCAGAAGGATTCCTGCTTTTTCCCCCCCAGGCTAGGTGAGGAAACTGAACAAGGATGTGTAATATTCAGTGACAACATGAAGGTTTTTAGGCCTGTCTGGAGACAGAATGGGTGCAAATGCTGGAGCTGATGAGTGGACTTTCTGAGAATTCTGGTTCAAGAAGTTTCAAAGCAAACTACCCCATTTGCAAAGAAGAGATGAACCCTCCCTCTGCCCCTTCCCCTAACACACACCCCTTTAAAGGATCAGAGAAGAGAGGAGAGGGAAGGGAAGAAGCACCTGGGAATGAAATTTCAGAATCTGACTGAGAATTTTAAAATCCTCGGTTCTACAAGGTTTAGACTGCTACGCTCTACTCCTTGCAGTTTAGCCAGAATATTTCAGATTATTCAGACCATTCAACATCCAAAAATACATTGTGGAAGCCTCTTGCTTCTGCTCATAGGCAGGCGTACCTAGGTGTCTGTGTAGCGGTACTCAAGCAGGATGACCAAGAGCGAGGTTTGCTGTTTATTTTGTAATTCTGTTGACACAACTTGTATCTATGCAGCAAGCTCTATCCCAAATTGCTAGTGAGTTGTGCTGCTTGTGTCCTTTACTGATTTTTTTTTTAATGATCTTCCCCAAAACCACTCTGCCTTTGTAGTATGGCAGTGACCGGTGGCACAGGTAATTTCCATTTCTTTGCTAAAAATCAGCTGCTTTGAAGAAAAGAAAGGACATCTCTAACAGCAGGAACCACTACAAGACTGGAAGCCTGACTTTTTTTCCTCAGAGGTGCAAACCAGGCTGACATCAAGCAGGACCTGTGCTGCCGCCTGCTGTGCAATTTTATTTTTTATTCTCAATTAAAAATGCAAGCATATATTCCCTTCTTAAAACTTTTCCCCACTTATCTCCTGAGATAATATGCATACAGCACTGCCTAACCCAGAGTCTGTTTTCAGAGTCTTCTTCCAATGAAGGTTTCAAAAGCTCAAACAGGGCTACATGTTTCAGGTGACTGATTTAAGTCACGGTGCAATTTTTGCTTCATATTTTAATGGGAGCCAGCTAGCAAAACCAAAAGATTATTAAAGAATTTTGGGAAGACATTAAGATCTCAACACAGAAATCAGTGCTTTGGTAGGATGTTGCACTGTTGTTAGAATTTACTCTGCATCAGTAGAATGCTTTGAACTTGATCTTGCACAACTCAAAATAATTTGTTCGCCTCTTGTCAGGTTTTTTTGGGGAACAAAGTCAGATTCAGAAGTATTACAAAATAGTTCTCAGAATGCAAGGATTTATTTTGATAATACCAATTAGACAGGCACTGATTATGCTGCACTTCCTTCCATATTAATATCACCTCCCTGTCAAGTAATAGCAGGTAGTGTTCTCTATTTACAAGATACCAGTGAAAATACCCTCACAGGTAAAGATACCGATTATATAGATACCAAGTATATTTTAAATATACCTTGTTTCATTTACATAATTTGCAGATGCCTCATGGCATTACAGAAATAGGAGAGGGCATGTACTAGTGTTATGGTGAAGGTTTTAAAGAATCTTTTAATGAGAAAGCTGTACCTTATTCTGCTTGTGTGACTGAGCATCTAGAGTTTTCTTTGCCTATCTAGCTGACATTTGTGCTCTTTCGACTTTATAAACAGCAGCAAATGGATCTGAAAAACGTAAATAACTTATAACGTTTCAAGCTGGGATATAAATATTTTTGTTACTTCTTTCCCCCTTTATTGATAAAGTTTTCAATTACATGCTTCTGGAGGTCTGGCCACTCCTCTGAGCTGTGCACCCACACTACAGTTTCTCCTTATCCCTTTTTCTCTGTTTCTAGGCTTTAAGGACATCATTTGGGTACCTCTTTTCACCATTAGTCAGAGTTTCTAAATGGAAAAATCTGTTACTGAGTCCGAAATGATCTGCTGGGCAAAACACCTGTACTGAGTACCATAGCCCTGAGCCCCCATCTGGGCAGGAAAAGGTTGTGGCAGGGTTGAGACTGTGGAAAAAGTCAGCCCGAGGAGGAAAGAAAAAGCAACTAGCTCTGAAGCATGATGCATACCTTCAGCCAAGCTGTTAAAATGCTCACATGTACATAAGCCATGAATCCTGATAAATTTAGAGAGCTCCATGGTAAATATTTCTAAGGCTTATGAAAGAGAATAAAAGGGGCTGAGCTATCTGGAAATCACAGATCTGAAAAAGAAAAACTCTTTTGCCTCTCTTGTTCTATTCCTTTTAGCAAGCATCCACTGATGTCATATGAATAAAGGAGCCATCGACTACAGGATTCATCTGAATACTGAAATGAGAACATAAACAGAGACATTGAATCTGCATAAGATGTGTATTTTCTTGTTTCCTTCAAACACTGTGCATTACCTTGGCTTAAGGAAAAAAAAACTCTTATATTTTAGACATCAACTCCTTTCCAAAAAATGCAGCCCTTACACATTTAAAGAAAACTTAATTCAAGTTATTTATTACTAAATTTCAGTCCAGTGACTGCTGCAGTTCAGAGCTGGTTCCTCCCTACCCCATCTCATTAGAGAACTGCGTAACGTGTTTCCCTTTTTCAGCTCTAACAGGAGAGAACACAATTCCTGCCTTCCTTTCTGCAGACACCTTTCTCCAACATTTGTTCTGTCAATGTATGAAGCATTAACAAATGCCTGATGTGCCTAAGCCCCTGCCAAGCCCTCAGTGAGCAAACGCCCTTTTGCAGAAACAGACATGTATTCTTGGTATTTACAGTAACATTCCCTTATAGAAGAGTATCATGTAGGTGTGTCGTGTATCATTAGGACAGAACTAGTCCAGTTCTTACTATTTAATTTCCCATGTGTGGAAAAGTAGTGATAACAACATCCTGAAGAGATAAAACAACAAAAAATGTGCTGCCATTGAAAAAGAAAGGGTGGGTTTTTATTGTATCAGTTAATAGAGCATTCTGAGACTTTCAGAGGGTGAGCAACCACCAGAAGGCTCGTTCTGCCATACAGTCTTTTTAATAAAAGGGTTAAATAAACCCTTCAATAACAAAGAACTTAAACGTGACCTCTGTCTTGTGTGGGGCTCCTGCTCTTTATGAAATGCATAAACTTGCACAGAAAACGTGTGAGTATACCCATTGTTCCTCAATAACTCATTAAAACAAGCTCTAAAGACATGCTTCACCATGGTCCTCACCCTTGGCTCCGTCGGACGTGGGGGAAGCTTCTGGCATCTTCTCACAGAAGCCACCCCTGTAGCCACCCCCCCCCACCCAAACCTTGCCAAGCAAACCCAATACAAGGGTACAAGAGCAGCCTTTTGGTATTTTACAGCATTTATTTTCATGGCTTATATTCAACAGAAACATTAAAATGTGTGACTAATATCTAGATATGCTAATAATTGATAGGAGGATCTAACAGAACCCATGTCTGGCTCAGAAATCTTAGCGAAAAATGTACACTGCCTGATAGATCACTGTAAAAGCTGAGGTACTGAACACCTCCTTCCCTAAATATCACAAGACATAAAAATAGCCAGTGATAACATAATAATACGATGTAATAGGCCTGATCACATACTATTCCACGATGAATGGAATAGTACAAATTTCATACAACTTAATTAACCAGAGATTATGTCATGTAACAGTTCTCCTTCCTGCCTTCTGTTTTGTTTCCGAGACTGGAATTACATTTGTTTTACATTATGTTAAATATAGCAGTTCCCTGATTTTGAATACCAGATGTCACCGTGGTATTAGTAATAAAGGCAAATTCCACACAGAAGTTTAGGGAAGACCCAAGTGTTCAGCATCTCTCAGGCTGATATTCGTAAGTAGTGACAGAGTGTCTCATAATCAGAAGTTAGATTTCAGTTTTTAAGAACGAACTCAGCCTTAACTAAAAGGGTTTTCAGTAAGTCTTCGTGGATGTCAATGTGCCCAAGAAACTATAGCAAAATAGAACAAAAATAGAAAGCACAGATTCTTCTCCCTGCCTATCTGTGTAGATTTATAGAATCACATACCTCCTACGTATACCAGTCGTCGCTAAAATCAACTCTAACATGAACCAAGCTAACAATTCTTGTAAAACTAAAATGGCAATCAAATTCATCAGTGATTTCATTCATAAATAATTCATAAATAACCTGTATTACGGTTACCGGCAGTACTGTTTGACCTTTTAACTTCAACATGGGTAGAGTAATTAATGTGCAGATGAACTGTTAACTATTATTTTCTTTATATCAAAGCAAACTGTGTACATTCATGATATTTATTTCTCTCTGCTTTTACATCCTACTGTTTTCGTGTCTATTAATATTGCAGCTTTTTATGTAAGGGAAAAAATAAGTCAAATACTGCAAACATGACAGAAATGTGATTCAATGAAAAGCTGGTTCACGAAGTTGTCATCTAACAAGTTTCTGTTGGTGTTTTATAGAATTATTTTCAGTCCATCAGATTAAAACACATGAAAATGTGATATGCTTTTTAAGCTTCTATTTTGAATGTTTCAAGTTGACATTTACTTTTTTTCAGTATTGTCTAGCATATGTTCTAGCTAAATTAGCTGACAGGGAGATATATGATAAATGCAACAGCCTTTCATCTTTCTCTCAAGAAAATTCCTTGAGAGGAAATCAGCAATTACACTACCACAAGCCTTTCTTTAACTTCATAAAAAAAACATGTGAGCAACTGACTAAACAGAAGGAAATCAGAGTAACTGATGGAAGAATCTCTGTGAACCTAGATTTGTAGCAAGAAAAAAAAAAAACAAACAGCAAAATAACAACCAGTAAGGTGCCTCTTGGCTGGGAGCCTGAGAAGGACGCTGTGTTTTGATTCTTTATATACAATTCTAAGACTACTCATGTATTCATTTTTACAATCTACATAACCCATTGGCTTTGGCCATGACATCACTTGTTACCATTCACTTTTGAGTATTTGTTCAAGCAAACCTTCCGTGCAAGCACACTTAATGCATATTTATTAGCTGGGTTTGCACCATTTTGTTGCAACTTTGCCGCTTTCAGCCCGTTTGGTCTGGTTTCCTCTGACAGCAGACCCTCTTGTACAGGCCAGGTCACTGTCGGTCAAGTTCTCTTGCGCATATCTTCAAAGCCATCTTTACATGGTAGCTTGTTCTCATGTAACATCCCCTCCTTTTGTTTTGTGTGTACTTGCACACTTCAGATTGGAGCAGAATAGTATTTGTACCCACGACTTTGAGCAAGATGGGTTGAGCATACTTGAGCAAAACAGCAGACCGTGATCCTTAAAACAAGTAAAACTCCTCATATCGTTAGTACCAAACTGATAAATTGTTTCAGTATTGGGGTAATAGAAGGAAATAGATGTGACAACCAGTTGACCATCCTGTTCCTTTTAGATCCTGTCTTATGTTTTGTGCTAAAGGTTTTAAGTTTTTCGGTTGGGCTTCTATTGGTTTATTATCTGTGAGATTGAAAGAGCAGTGTCCTTCAAAATCTTCACACCTACAGCTGGCCCTAAGCAACAAGTAATCTATAGCTGCTCTGTTTTCTAAGATTACTTCCCTGTTTGAACGTTGTTCCTCTTGGGAGCAATAGAATCAAAGTGGAGGTGGCATTCAGTGCTTTTGCTAGAGTACAGGCCACCTCTGCCAGCTGGAGGTTGGCACCTAGTGCTAGTGCAGGACTTCCACTAATGACGTGCTTCATGCTACTGCTTCTGCTTTGCTCGACACATCTGCATTTGAGTCACAATTCGCTGGTAGGGCCTGAGATAGGCTCCTGCTGCTTCTTTTTGTGTCATATTTGGTTGAGGTATTTCTTTTTAGTAGGGAGAATGTGAGTCTTCCAAGTGTGCACGGACCTCCGGCTGCATTTTGGGGTATATAATTATAGGCCTGGAATCCACATAATAGAAACCATCCTTTTGGAAGGTAGATATCAGCAGAGTAAAAGGAAACCTTTGTTGTCGTATTACAGATTAAGTCACCGTTGTTCAGATTTACTGATGGTGCAATAGGTGCTCCTCCATGTGTCCCACAGTGAAGTTCTCTGACCAAAGGTATCAACGTAGTCCTGGGGAGAAAAGGGTTTTTTTTCCCTTCAGTCAGATCTGAAGTATCTCACTGGTATTGTATGGATCTAATTGTGGAGAGGAGCCCTTGAAGATCTTGGAGAAGCCTGGTGGGTCCCCCTTCTTTCCCAAAAAAAGGAATAATTTCTTTCACAGCAGAATGGCATGCACATGCTGCCACCAGCTTTACAGACCAGGTGTTGCTGCCTCTCTGTCTGTATGGGAATCACTTCGACTCGGCCATCAGAGATACCTGTCTGGTCTTTTCCAACTTATTTGTGGAATTGTGCTTTTATTTTCAATACAGCAGGCTCAATAGTTTGGCCAGCAACAGTGCTGTCGTAGTGCTGTCCTGTGGAGGGCACCCCGTAACGGTCAGGAAGGGGAGAGCCACGTGCTACAGGCAGGGCATGTGAAATAAAATCTGTAGTACGAGACAGCTCTCAGGGTATGTTCGTTCACATCCCCTTGTGACATCCCCTTAACCTGCCGCTCTACCTGGGTCTCCACCTACCTTTGCCTGTCTGATAGAAACAGAGTTACGTGTTTGCAATACAACTGCTTCACAAAGCCACAAACCAATTGCTTCCAGGAACCAGACCTGGTCCCCACTGCACAAGGCTCAGTTTTGCACGTGAGTAAATCCCTTACACACGCTCACAAACGGGGCCTGCCCTGCAGGTACCGCAGACAGCCCCCGCTTACCCCGCGTTCAGCCTGGGGCCGAGCTGAAGCCCCTCTCAGGTGTGGCCTTTTAAGTGCGCCGTGGAGGCGCAGCCCACTGCGGTTTGTGGCCCATTAATACCTGCTGCAGTGGCACTTGAGAAACGAGTTTATCAGGTTAACGCCGCTTGTTGAACGGCGGCGGCAAACAGCACGGCGGTGCGGGGCGTGCGCCCCAGGCACGGCAGCAGCCCGGGCCGGAGGGGAGAGCTACCGCGGGCCCTTCGCTTCCCCTCTGCCGCTGGCACCGGCTGCGAGGAGGAGGAGAAGGAAGGGGAGCAGCCGGGCGAAAGCAGAGGCAACAGGCAGGAGGAAGCCGAGGACGGGGTGAGCGAAGGAGCGGCGAGCGCAGCCCGCCGCGGAGGCGCAGGGAGGCGGTGGGGAGCGACGGCAGCGGCGGGAGGCGGGAGCAGCCGGGGCGGAGGGAGGAGCGGGCGGGCGCAGCCAATCCCGGGGGCTCGTCCATTTTTCGATGTGAGTCAGGCACGTCGGTGGGGTGATGCTACGGCGCTGGGAAGGGGCCGGGAGAGCGGCGGGGCGCGGCGGCAGCGGGGAGCGGCCCGCCCGCTCGGGCTCGTACTTGTACTCTCAGCCGTGCCGGCACCGCCGCCGCTGAGGGGCAGCGCCGCTTCCTCCTTCCCCTGCCTGGCCGAGGCCGGCCCCATGGCCGGGGGCGCTGGGCCTGCCCGGTCGCGCCGCGCTCCCTAACGGAGCCGATACCCTCACCCCGGCGGAGGTACCGGGCCCGCGGCCGCGCGGCGGGAAGGGGCGGGCGCGCGAGGGGCGGCCTGAGGGGCGCGCGGGCTGTGAGGCGGCCTGAGGGGCGCGCGGGCTGCGGCGCGAGGGGCGGCCGTTGGGGCGCGCGGGCTGTGAGGCGGCCTGAGGGGCGCGCGGGCTGCGGCGCGAGGGGCGGCCGTTGGGGCGCGCGGGCTGTGAGGCGGCCTGAGGGGCGCGCGAGCGGCGGCCGTTGGGGCGCGCGGGCTGTGAGGCGGCCTGAGGGGCGCGCGAGCGGCGGCTGTTGGGGCGCGCGGGCTGTGAGGCGGCGGAAGGCGGAGCGGGGAGAGGCGGCGGCGGAGCGGGGCAGGTGGTAGCGGTGTCCTGCGGAGAAGGGCAGCCCCGTAACGGCCAGAGAGCGGAGAGCGTTGAGAGTGCCAGGCGGAGAAGAGGAGGGGTCCTGAGGCGAGGGGCTCTCGCCGCTGCTCGCAGGCTCCATTCATCTGTGGCTCCTCCCTTCTTGCAGGCTGCTCCTTGCGGGTCGTGTCCTGGCATCGAAAGGAAAAGCCAAACGTCAGCCTTGCCCCGAGCTGAGCTGAAGCTTGGGAAGGAAGGGGACTAGAGAGGGGCCGTCCTTGCATTTCATGTTTCGTCAGCCCGACAGCATTTCGGCTTTGATTCCGTCTTGCTCCTACTTGTGCCTCGACAGTGACGGGGAGGAGAAAAGGCACCGTCCCACCATGTCTCGTTACAGCCTCCATAATCTCCTGGACTGGATGTATGGGGGCGTGGACCCCAGCTTTGCTGGCAACGGAGGGCCAGAATGCGCAGCCTTTCTCTCTGGGCAGCAGCGCTTTCTGGAGAGTTTGGTCTTCCTCAGTGTGGGCGTCGTGGAGATCCTCGTGTCCCTGTGGAAGCTCAGGCAGCTGCATTTCAAGGACCTGGAGGGTCATCTGCTGCAGCAGCCCCGGACTAAGCAGGAGAGCTTGGGCAAGAATGTGCTGCTGGTGGTGCTCTGTCTAACCTTTGGGCTGGAGGTGGGGTTCAAGTTTGCCACCAGGACTGTCATTTACCTCCTGAATCCCTGTCATGTGGTCACGATGATGCAGGTAAGGCTTGTGTACAGTCACCAGGAAGTTTGCTTTGGTTTTGTGCTTGCAAAGCAGTGTTTTCCCATAGTCGGTTTGTGGACCAGAAGTGCATAGCAAAAGTACAAATGCCAAGAATTGGTATAAACAGTTTAAAACTTAGTTTTTAATAATCTGAATTGAAATTATGGAAAAAAGTCAAATGAAAAGGTGAACTTGTAGCTATGACTAATCTCCAAATCTCTGGTTGAAAATTCGAAAAATTAAGGCTGTCTCACCACTTGCTTTCACCTAATCTTTCTTTCAAGAATAGAAAAAGCTGTTTCTGCTGACAGCAGTGGTAAAATTTGCACCAAATTTAATGAAAACGAGAGAATTGCTAAAGCGGCTGTGTTAATTTAGATGCTTGAAAAAGTTGCAAGTGACTTTTAGGGGTATGAATGTATTTTGTGAAGGTGTTGAAGAAACAAATTAGTCTTTATTTTGTGCAGACAATGTTGGTTTGCCTTTCTAGTTTCAGAAGCTGAATAATTCATAAGGAAACAAGTGTTACCCGTGCCTCATACGTGGGGTGAACAAACCGATCTGGCTTAATACCTGTGGATAAACTATGTGCTTTAATGAGTTGTGGCTTGGTTGTTGATGCATGATAATGTCCAATTTGTGCAGCTTCCAAAAGAATGGAAACGTTCATAAACAGTTACTGAACTGCAATATCTAAAGCTTACAAGCTGTCTTTGTCAGTAGTCCTGTGCATGTACTTAACCATCATTTTCACTGAGCTTGGTAAGGAGTATGAGAGATGACAAAAATTGTTATTATTTTGTTTAATTTTGCTAATATTGTACCCTCAATACTGGGTAACTTACAAAATTTAAGCTCTAGAATTAATAGAAGAATGTCAAAAAGGCTTTCATAAAAGCTGCTGTGATAACAACTTCAGTCTAAGACCAGTTAACAGATGAAAATCAGAGCAATGCCATCCTTTGTCTCCCTTTGCAGAATGCAAAGTGATCTGGGCTGTCTCGGATCAAGACACTTGTTCCTTTCTCTCCTGGAGAGTATTTCCTCACAGGAATGGAAACATCTTTTCTGGTTGCACCAGACGTTTGAGGGAGATGGCTATTATTTCAAGAGGGGATAAACAAGTTCTTACACCAATATTTAAGACCTTTACAGCAATTAACTTACAGTTCTAGAACTTAATTAGTAGGTTATGTAAATTTCTAAGCAGTGATGCAATGTTAGCTCAGTATTTGACACCACAGGACACTTGCTTTCTGTGAAGTGGTTAACAGTTGCTGTGCAATTAATTAGTCAGTATTGGTGATGAAGGGGAAAGTAGAAGGTATGCAAGAGGTGTAGAAATAATTAAAATAAAATAATATAGCCACATGCCATTTCTCGGCAATACTCAATGTTTACTGGAAAATTTTCCTATTAATTCTCTGGGAAGAAGGTGAGGTTATGTTACCGTTATGATTTGAAAGTTTATGGTATTCTTGATTTGAAAGTTGGTATGGTGTTATCATATGATGTTATGAGAAGGATTCAGCAAAAGCTAATACTTATACATAAATGGAGGAGCGAGTATTGTTTACGTCATTCATTAATGCTCTCTCCCAGGAAGACAGAGACTTAAGCTTTGTAGTCAGTCATATGCAGTTCTTAATCTCTCTCAGACCAATTGTGAAGCTTTTTTAATAACCCTATGCTAATTACTCGTTAGAAATGGTCTTCCAGCGTTTGTGAAATTGAGAAGATGGGTATGTCGGTAAAATTCCGAAGTCATGCCTCCTCCTCCTCAAACAGGTGTATTAGAAATAGGCATGGGCTTAAGGCAGAGAATGAAAACAGCTGCAAACCCAACAGCTTCAGCAGAGAAAACAAATTAGATACAAAGATAGCTGATGGCCTCCATCAGCAGAAAAGTCATATATAGCTGGAATCTTGCAGGTGTTGTTTTTCTGGCCTGAATTTGCTGAGGGCAACAGGTTGGCAAGATGAAATATATGGAAATATAATTAATCCTTCACTTCTGTTCTTACAGTAGTTTGTACATAATCCTGCTGCTGTGCCTAAACATTAGGATGAACAAAGTAGGAGGTGAAGAGATGAAACATGCTGCAACAATCCGAATCACTTCAAAGGGAAGCCAACAGTAGCTGTTGGTAAAAGTCTCTTCCTTCACTCAATTTCTGTTTTTGCTTTCTTTAGCTGAGACTATTTCACCTCAGAGCAACAAAGGCTCTGAGCCAAAAATATTTGGAACTGGAAAATATCCTTCAGATTTTCTTGCATAAAAGCAAAAGTCCTGCTTTTTAAAAGACGTAAGACTGAAATGAAATCACAAATAAAATGTGAATTACATCTGTGGTGCATTTGGGCAGACACAGCTGCATAATATAATGGATCGTGAGTTCTGCAAATGAGTCTGTTTTGGTTAGGTGTCTGATTTCTCTATCATGCCAACCTGTGTTCAAATCGAATCCTTTTCGTAAGGGGGAAGAACTAGTTTAGATGTGTCATCGCAAGGATGAAGTGTCGATCAAATGAACATATTTAACTGCTTAAACAGTTCGTATGGTTAATCAGATTCAGAGAATTTGTTGCTGTCCTGCCGCCTAGTTGAATTATCTAGAAACAGTACTGCTCATTTCCAGGCCTAGTCAGGGTTTGGCTTCTTGCATAGCTTTTGGAGGACGAAGGGCAATATTGTTTCTTCACCAGTGATGTAAGTGAGCATCATTGAGAGATAAATACTTTAATTTTTTTAAATTTTTATATATTTTTTTTTTAAATCAAATGTGAAATGGATACTTCTGTGGTTTCCTTTGCTTTCCTTAGCTCTCCTTAGCTTTCCATGCTAAAGGAGCCTTTTAGCAGCAGCATCCAGAGCATGGTTGTCAAGAAGTGTATATGTAGGTGTTGTCTCCCTGTGTATGAGCATCATTGCTTTAGTGAGGTGAAAGGAAAATTTAATGCCTTGCAGTGTCAAAACCAGTTGTATCAAAACCAATTTGTTTATCTATTTCATATTCTTTAAAGTATACATTTTTTAACTTTTCAGTCAAAACACTTGTGTTCATGTAGCAGTTCTTCATTTCGGGTTTGGTGAAGGAGCAGTTAGAATTGCCACCAAAAACTCTGTTCTTCGTGATTTGTTCCTGTACCCCTAGTCCGTAATTTCAGTGTAGTTGACACACATACTTTGCAAGCTGTTATTTGCAGTCAATGTAACTTAATGAAAATGCATAAACACAGGCATCTCTTGATGACCTGTAAGACATCAAGCTGGAGTTAATAGGCAACTAAGATTAAATGTAGACAAATACAGCAGAACCCAGATATAAAATTAGTCTGTATTGCAAAAGAGAAATTTGGAAAACAAAATGTAAGTAAAAACTATTATGTGAAGCCGTCTACATCAGAGTTAGTGGGTAACAATGGTAGGGTGAAGTGATCTTGAAAGGTCCTGTCCAGCCTTAATGATTATGTGATTGTGTTTTTTTTTCTTTATTAAATTTGAATTTTAGGTTTGTGAGTTGGATCTTGATGCTGATAGTTCTGATTTGGTTTCTTGGAGCTTCACTAAGACTACTCGGTTCTGAAAACTGAAGGTTATGACTGACCAGTTTGTAGAAATTGAAAGTGTGTGTGTAAATTTCTTGAAACCTTATTTAGGGAAGTGGCAGAAACATGACTGTAATCAAATCCTAAGATGATAGGTACAGCTAGTCCTTCTCTTCAGCGGTTCTAAATGGTCAGCTTCCTTGATTTTAATATGCCAATGCCTTCTTCCAGAACGGTGACTTAATAGAAATCTGTAAAATAAGTTTTGGGATTTTATTTGTTTGTTTGTTTTGGGAAGAGGTTTGCAAGTGTTCCTCCTACAGAATCATTTCTTGATGGTAAATCCTCAGCTGGTAAGTTGTCATAATTCTCTTCCAATTCTACACCAAATTATTGCACTTAAGACAGTTAAAGGCTGACATTTGTCTGGAATAAAGAAAATGTTTTTGTAGGAAACACCTGTATTGCTGGGTGATTACTTCAAACAGTGATCTCTTTAGCCAAAGAGAAGTAAACTAAAGGGGAAGTGATAGGTGGAAAAAAGGCAAGGGAAAGAAGTATGGGGGGAGTCCAGTTTTGTCCAGTGATCTCGATCTGATGTTTGCGTAACTAAAAACAGTGCTAAGTGCATCTGTGGTTCAGTAAGTACTAAATCCTGTGTTCATTATTTCCAGTTTTAGCTTCTGTAGAGACCTGGATCCTTTGTGTCCTCTGCAAAAGAGGCTACTGTGTTTTTGGAAACAATGGGCTGTTTTCAGAACTTACATAATAAACATAGCTTGACTGAATTCTGCATCATTTGGGGATATGTCCCAACACATAACTAATTAATTCTCTTCTTCTCTCTCCCCTCCTCCCTCCTCCTTTTTTAAATTTTTAAATTTTTTTTAATACCTTGCAAAAAATCTGATTATGTGGTCAAATGTGTTTTTTTTTTTTAAGTGTGAATCTGGATTTAATTTGTGTACACTGCTCCTAAATGCTCTGTAATATTTGGAAGAATCCAGTTAAATTGTGTGTGGTTTTCTAGATTCTGTCTCTTCAAAACCTTGAATTGAAATTAAAGGGACTTTCATATCCTGTTATTTGGGAGAGAGTATGAAGAACCTTTGATTACAGAAACTCAGTAAATTTTTATAGAAATGACACTGAATAATGGTATTGGGTTACATGAGCAACAGCCTGCAAGTAAAATGTTAATGAGTTATTAAATTTTTAAAGGGTATCAGCATTCTAAATCAAAGATATTTTTCAATAGTTTCATGCACTGCTTAATGTGTTAAGATTGTTGGGCAAGACGTAGAGCAATGAAGGCAAAATTTCCTATGAATATATATACATTTTTCAAAATGTAAGCTTCTAATATACATATCTACATAATTTTTGTGTATACCTCCTACGTTCCAAAACCTGGTACTGCTAACTCCAGAACTTGTGATTTTTAAAGCACCTCAGAAGACAGGACTCAGTTTCAGGAGATATGATAAAACTGGAATTTAGTAGAATTTGATATGTTAAGGAATATAAAAAAATATTTGAGAATCTGAATATTTATTTATTTTAATTCAGCATTTTTTGTTCGTTTACCCCCAGGTATTTTTTTGATTGTCAGGTTTTGCGAAAGCATTAAGCTAGTAATGGGGAAGGAAGTAACTCACTGCTGGTGAAGGGCTGGTGCAGATAGTGATTAGAGAAAAGGGAAGAAAAATAACCTCAGTGACACTTTTTCTCTGAAATACTAATTTCTAAGATGTGATAACTAATGCTGCTGCAGACATAGAAAGACCTGAGTCTTATGTCAATAATTCTAAAATAGGAGAAGCCTAGAAATCTTTCACTTAAGACCATAGAAGGGAAAAAAGTGAGTACAGGTTTGTGGAGTGAACAAAGTAAGCTTGTGGAAGGGGAGACTCATCTAGGATGTCCCAATGAACATATGTGCTTTACAAGACATTAGATCATAGAGGATGGAAATTGTTCAACTTGCTACACTTCTTTCATCCCCGGGTAGAACTGGGAAGCTGGGATGCTGGAAGGAGGGACAGGCAGCTGCTTATGTTCCCAGAGTCTGGTTTATGTAACACAGAAACTACTTTTACTGTAGTGTTACTTACTGCTCTGCCAGCAAAGTAGCTTTGAATCATGAGTATTCTTAATGCTAGATTAACAGTTCCACAGGACACATTAATTAACCTCTGAGCCCTTCTGCCAGCTGCAGCAAGGCAGCTGTGATTTTTATGCTAAAATATTAAATACATTCAGCTTGCTGCTATTTAGCAATGAGAATGTAACATCTTTTGATCTCTGTTCTCTTTTCAGATTTGGCAGTCTGAACTTGTTAAGCCACAGTTACGATATATTTTT
This sequence comes from Nyctibius grandis, assembly GCF_013368605.1. Lineage (NCBI taxonomy): Eukaryota > Metazoa > Chordata > Aves > Nyctibiiformes > Nyctibiidae > Nyctibius > Nyctibius grandis. Next base: position 18,545,348 of record NC_090670.1, read on the forward strand.
CTTTTTTAAAAAGTTACCTTTCAGGAGGCAAACAGATGGCTTCTAAGTGATATGGCTGTTCTGGGCTGAAGTGATAGTGTATACAAACCCCATTGACATCTAACATACCTAGATGCTGAATCAAAGCTGTATGATGGAGTTGTTAAACCATTACTTTCTGATAAATGATAGGGTGTTTTGAACTTACTTAAAAATTAGAGCTAATTAACAAAATCTTCTACCTCTTTTAAATTATCCAGCTGCTTGAATGCTCCTTGCCTTACGTTTTACCATTGTGGGGGAAAATGGATGGGTTTTGCATGTACAGTAAAATACACTTAACCTTACCACTGTTTCTTAGCCTTTTAAACATACCTCTTAATCTCTTCTGCTCTGGAGGGTCCTTTGATACACCTAAGAAAGGGTGCAAATTTTTATTTCAGTGCAGATTGACCAAAGCCTGTCTCTTTCTCTTCCCTCTGCCCCCCCCCCTTTTTTTCTTTTCTTTTAAAATGAATTCCAGTTTTGGATTAATCCAGTTTCCATGAGTTGTTCGCATTGCTCTGAATATTGCAAGGAGAAATTAAAATCTAACCTCTTGAAGTTTTCATTTTGAAATAGTTGATCTGGTTACGTGATCATGACTGGAATGTTTGAAAAGAAAGATATGTTTCCAGTCTGCTGCAATGAGATACTAAATCAAACAGGCGGCTGAGGGACAGACAAGCTGCTGTTTTGAAAGGTAAATGAAATCTGTGCTGCATATGTGAGATGCAGTAGTTTTAGTTGTGGTGTGCTCAGCTATCTTCTGCCAGAAACAATTCTACTTGGACATCTGTAAGCGCTCCCATTGATACTGTAAGTGCTACTTCGCGTGATGTTTAATCTAGAATGGTTGGAGTTCTGTGACTTGTTCTTTTCTTCCCCCGCTACCTTTTGAATTGTCATCTTTTGTCTTTTTTGTCTGTTTCTGATCAAACAAGATGATCTCTGTGTTATGGATGTTTCTGTCTCAGCAGGACTAAGACTGGTAGAAGAAAAGCCTTTCATGACAAGTTGTGACTGCACTCTCTGCCTCAGTGTACTAACTGAAAAATAGCATCATTAGAATACTTCTGAAGGGAGCTCTTAGGTGTAGTATTTTGTAGAGGTTTGGAATGTTTTGGAATCAAAAAAACCTGGAGATCTAGCCAAGTCATAGGACCAAAAAAAAAAACCAGTTAGTGAGCTCTCGCTCTAGGGTACTCATGGAGTGAGGCAGTAATGTTCAATTAACAGAATGGTATCCAGGCTTAGATATCTGGAGAGGTGTTTTACTCAGTTCTGAGACAGTGTTGCTGTTGTACTCTCACATCCTTTTTGATCAAAAGATGGTGCATATATTTTGAGAATAGCTCTTGAGATTTTTACTAGTCTTGATTTTTGAAATGTTGATTACTAAAGCTAGTGGTGGAATGTGGCATACTTACATGGCAAAGAAACTAGGAAATACTAGACAAATGAGAAAATTTGCAGTAATATAATCAGATTTAAGGAAATAATGATCTCCAAAGTTTACTGAACTCAAAGATGTTTCTTGGGAACTCAATCAAATACTGAATGACAGGGTCACATGCGATTCTTTTAGAAAATTTTTTTAAAACACAACAGATGGAAAAATACCATCCTTTTCCTTCTGCCTTCCAGTCTGTCCCAGACCTGTAGATATCATTTGGAGATTTATTTTCTTCTTAGTGCATGGTTAGAAGAAGGGAATGTGGAAGAGACTGGTTTGCAGCCCAGTTCTGTGTTAGTTCAGAGCAACCACGAGTTCAGTTTCTTTAAGATCTTGTCTCAATGAAGGACTAGTTAAGCAGTGCAGTCCTGTGCGTTACAGTTTCCAAATTATAACCACCCTGCTGATCCATCACGTGTTGTGGTGTGACCTTTGTGTTTGGGCTTGTGCAGGGGAGTGCTGGTCACGCAGTTCTTCATGCCAGAAGTATTTCCCGTGGGGATGGACAATGATGTTTATGGTCTTGCAAAGCAATTATGGAGTAGATTGACAGAATTGCTGACTTTTGTTGTGAACTTCAGTTTGCAGATCAACCAGTCTTACAAGATTCTTTGCAACTTATTGCCTGAGAACAACTGTAGAATCTTCTGGTCCTGTGCTGGTGAAGATGACTCGGACATCCTGACTCATGATTTTGTACCCTCACTTTCTCTCACTCTCATAGTCTTTTATAGATTGAAGAGTCTTAATGTGTTGAACCAATCCATGTATGGAAGATGTTCTATACTTTTTGATTGTTCTTGTTGACCTCTGTAACTCTTTTATAAATCTGCTTTTTTTTGAGAGAGAGGTTAAAGGGGAAGGGCATGATCAGAACTGTGCCCAGAATTCAGCCTGTCAGACAATGTGTATTTTATAGCTTATTTTTCCCTCCTGAAATAGTTGCTTTTGTACATTTCAGATTTCTGGTTAATTCTCTTGTCTTTTTCGTTTGTAATGTGAAAATGTAACAGGTAACAGATCTGACAGAGTAAGGAGGGGCATCGAAGTTGTTTCTTAGTGTTTCTTCTAAATTGAAGGTTTAGTTATTCTGCCTTGAACAAGGAGAAGCCACTTCAGTATGCTTCACAATACATGCTGCCCTGTTGACACTACAACTCTGCAATGTGCCAGCGAAGGGGGGCTAACATTTGTGCTAGCCTGGGTGCCTAAAACCTTGAGAGTTTGGCAGGAAAACAGAGGCTGGAAACTCTTAACAGCCATGCTGCTAATTTAATATGACACTGTTTGGTTTATAAAGCATAGCTGTTTCCTCCTGCAAGGCAAAGGATTTTATTTCCAGTATGACAGTGAAATGTAATATGATTATGGGATAAGTGTGTGAACACTTGTGTTACAGCTTGTGAGCTTGTCTGCTGTGAACTAGGTATTTTAAGATTGCTAATTACTCTGAGCTGAATGATGACACTTTTTGTAATGTTTAAATCTACTCATTGATAAAGTTCTTTGAAAATCAGATACAAGGGTGTCTTGTAAAACATCCCTTTTAAGAAGTTGAGGTTTATTTCTCACAGAAAGTGTATACATATTTAGAAAGTGCTTGATATTAAACTGTTAAAGCTGAAACATTTGAAAATCTCTTCCATTATCCTAAAGTTTTAACATAAACATTCTAGTTAAGATTCCTCTGCTGTCATAAAAAATGGAAGTCACACTTCTTTTCTGAAAGACCCCTCGTAACAGAAGGACTTGTATGCTTAAAAATATTAAATATTTATTTTTCCCTCATCAGTTCCTGAAACTGTTTCTTGCAGTAGTGTTGAATAAAAATAAGCAGCTGTGAATCTTGTTCTCTTCTTTGCTGTCTCCATGGTAGTGAAGTATTTTAGATTGGTATGTCCATCTCAGTCGTTGTAACAATGCCATCCTTTTTTGATACTAGCTATTATTTATCCTCAGTGGTGAGATTCAGACAGTATACAGACTTGCATTGTGGTTTTTGCCATGTGGTAGTTGGGGCACTCTGCAGTGTGTCAGAAAAAGAAATGACTGGTGTGATTAAGACATGTTTCTGGTTTGATTATTTTGTGCATATAGAGAAAAAGGTCAGTCTGTTTTTTTAAGAAAACAGTTTTCTGTTAAGAAACAGGCTAGAATTTGACTTGTTTCTTAGGCCCTGTCAGAAGTTGAGCCATAAATGCTGCCCATACTGCTTAAATCCTTTTATATATAGGTAATGTGAGAGCTTTTAATTTGTTCAAGATTTTTAGTCTTGTCTAGCTCTACAGTTTTTCTGGTTAGAAATGATTTGTGACATACAGAACCAGGAAAGAAAGTTACAGAAAATGGAGTCTAAAAGAGATCATATCATTAATTTAAATCTGTTTCTAACATTTCAGATTTTTCTTCTTGCCTGTCCTCCATGTCGGATTGCAATGATTCTCTTCAGGTAATGCTTCTTCCTTGCTATGTTTCTGTCTACTTGCATAATGTATTTTAGAAGTTAATCACAGTTTAAGTCATAAAATATTAAGATACATATCCAGTTGGAAAGGCATATTGCTTGGATTGAAAAACGACACCTTGAAAAGGGTCAGGGCTTACATTGTGGGTGTTGAGCCACATACCCTTGGTTCCTTTGTACTGGTGGGTTTGGCCTTGCTTAGCAACGTGAATTAGCTCAGCAACAGATGAGAATGCAGGCATCTTTCTACAGGTTAACGTATGGGCTTGTGTAATTTATGTCATGGGCCTTGTACCTTTTTATTATCCTCACTAAAAATTAGTAACTGGGCTTTATTGAAGGGCATGCATACAGTATGGGTCTAGTTTTCACATTGTGGATATAAGCTAAATAGTGAAACCTGACTTGGGTATTTCTCAAATCTATGCAATCTTTTCTAAAATATTGCATATTGTTACTAACTTTAGGAACTACAAGAGTTTCTAAAGTGCAGGAAGCTTTAATGGACTACTGTGGTAGAGTCCAGTAAACAGCTAAGGCGTGTATTGTGGGGAGGGTCATGGGATTTCCCAGGCAGAATGGTAATCAGGAATGGCTGTAGTTCCCACCTTGACAGTTAACTCTGCTCTTTCTTGCCTTAGTTTAGGCAGTGACTGGAAAAATGATGCTGGGGGCATGCCTCATGAATTATTTTGGAACTGTCTGTCTGCAACTTTTTCCTGCTGTTCCTTATTTGGGCAGGGAGTAGTCTGAATACAGAGATACTGCGTTAGCATCTCAACCTCAGAGAGTGTGAGAAGTATGGCTGGTTTCCAGGAAATCCTGGGTTTACTATGCATTTGCAAAAGACCAGTTGCAGAGCAGAGGCCACGGTATTTGTTGTTTTTCAGAATGAGCCTTTCTGTTTTCTAACACCCTGAAGGCATATAAATTATGTTTGAAAAACTGTTTTGAAATTGTAATACCTTTTCCTCCCTCAAGTTACTTTTAAATTCCTAACAGTTTATGACAGGCAGTGGTTGTAGACAGTTTATTCTTTGTGTCTTATGTAAAGTAGACTGAAACAGTACTGGTGCTATTTTTGTGTTCTTGTGATGCAACAGTGGTTCGGAAAAAGATGGCTGAAAGCTATGCAAAATACAGTATTATAACACTACTTGTCCTGCCTTGTTCTTTGCTTAGGACTTGCTGTTGCATTTTGACAAATGTAATTCTTTAAGGGACTTCTTCCAAATTCCTGAAGCTTTACTTTGAAGCTCTACGTTTATAGAGTTAGAAGGAGTAAAAACCTTCATCAAATATGCTATTTTAAGCTCTGAAAGACAAATGAACAGCAAAATTCCAACTACGTAGCAGTTTGCATCATGAACAGGATTAACATAAACAGGCAGTCCAGACTTTCTAGGAATCCAAGGCTCATTATAGAAAGCAGTCCTACTTCAGGAAATTATTTAAGTGTGTATTTAAAGAGAGGTTTTTGTCCTGGTTATTGCATTTAACAGTATCTGGTTATTGCATTTAACAGTGGCTTTATTCAAATTTGAGCCAAAAGAATTTTTTTAAATCTATCGCTACCTTTTATTGAAGAGATACTACATGGAATATGTGAAAACATTGCATTTTATTTCCATCTGTGAAAATAATATCTTTTTCCAAGGTTGCAGATGCATATGCTGAATGGGGCCCTCTTGGCATTGCTGTTTCCTGTTGTTAATACACGCCTGGTGAGTGTACTGTGTTTTTACTCTTCCTTTTTTATTTATTTCTGAAAGATTTTCTTTGGAAAGATGTTAGACTTTTGCTTTGTTTGCCTTTTAAAGTTCAGTTTACCAGGCTTTAGATTCCTGGTACTGGTCACTACAGTGGAGCCAGAATACCAGTCTTGGATTTTTTTGTGTTTATAAATCAATGTGGAAAGCTGACACTGCTGTATTCTAAGTGTCAATTCCATCCTAACCTTTAAATGGAAGGAAAACTTCCTGGTGTTGTAGCCTGTGGTCAACATTCAGTTTCAGGCTTTTCAAACTATATGTAAATGTAAGACTCCTCAGGCATGGAAAATGCCAAATGTTGTTGGTGGCTGCCACCTCCTCTCCCCCAAGATTAGGCACAGCAGGTTTCTTTTTCCCATCTAAGTTTTCCAGTCTGCTATAAAACTCCTATCTCCTGGACAAAAAATAGGTGTCCCTAGTAAGATTCTTAAACCTATAGAGAGTTAATTGTAGGAAAAGTTATCCTGAGTCTGAGCCATATCAAATATTTCTAAGGATTATTTTTAAGAGCTGTTATGCACACAGGGTGCGTGTATGTGTATATGCATATATGCCTACATGCTTGTTCATTTTTTTGTAATTTGACTTTTTTGCAAAAACCTGTTGTTGCAGTTATTTAAATGTCTGTTTTAAGATAGAGTTCACTTAAATTTATCTCCTTACGTGTTTATAGTGTCTGAATAAAGTACTCGTATCTATATCCATACGTTATGTGAATTAATGATATTATTAACAAAATTGTTGTGGACTCCATTACAAATCTCATTAGTGGCTGTCTGTTTACAAATCTTGACTGTCTTAATAAGATTAAGTATAAAAATCTGCATCTGTATTGAACTTTATGGATTATATGCTACGTTGATTTGCCACACTGGTAGCTAGGAGACCTGAAAACTGACAGTTTTATTGTCAGCTTGTAAATGGTTTCTTTTTTCCCCTCTTTAAGACTGTAAAATTTTGCACTGAGACACAGTTTAGTTACTAGAGAGAGGATAATACATCTGTAGGCTATTGCATGTTGCAAATAATCTTCCATAAAGCATGACACACACCTGCACAGGAGGTTGGGTCGTATTTTTCACATTTCAGTGGATTTAGTAGTATAATAACCCTAGAGTTGTTTCAAGATTTACGTTGCCTTTCCTAATCTGGTAACTACATATATTCTTTTCTATACTATAACTGCATGCAGTTTGCAATTAAGTTTTATTAAAACTTGATACTGCTGAAGGGGCATCAAACAAATAAAACGAGTGTTTTTTCCTGATGAGGAGAACTCTTCTTATTTTGTATTTCAAACTATCTAGTTTTTAAGTAAATATGAAGTTTAGCATAACAAAATGATTTTTCTGGGTAACCTTTTAAGGATAAAATGTTGAAATATTTAATAAATCATTAGCTTGTATTTTCTCTGCCATTATCATAGATCTCATTCATATCAGGGCAGTGGTGATTAAACAGGAAAAACACAGACTACTTATAAAATTATCTCCTTAATTAGGGATAGAGGAGCCAAAGGATAATGTCCAAGAGCAAATATTTTTGGAACAAATACAGCTTAGGATAATTTTGGCCTAACAGCTGCTTGCTAGGCTGTTCTCTTTTCAGTGTTTCTTCTGGCACAAGATAATGTGGGTGATGTTTTATAGCACCACTGCTTTGACCCAAATTCTCTCATGGTAGACACACATTCTGCTTTGCAACTGTCATTCTAGTTGTTTACACTGATATTGTCTTGAAAGCAATAAATGTCTCTTAAAATATAGTAGGAAGTTAAAAAAAAAAACCCAATAATTTTGTCCATACTGTCTGCTCTGGTTTGTAGTATCTAAGTGAAAAACACTTGATTTGTTCAAGTTGATCAAGAATTGTTGTGTCTCTATGCCTCAACTTTTTAATTTGTTTTATGCTATTTTAAGACATTTATTTTAGTGTGTACATGTTTCATACAAAAATTTTGTATGCTTAGTTATGTCTGTAAACAGTTGTAATATATAGTGTGTGGCACAAAGAGCTTGAAAAATGGGGCACCTAACTCAAAGATTAATTCAGAAATGAGGAGGGAGATGTTGTCTGGGGCAGGGAGAGTTCTGAGGTCAGTGGGAACTGGAAAGCAGGACTATTGCCTCCCGTCTCTTTGAGAGGTTGTACCAAACTATGTATTGCTGTCAGCACTGAAATGCTGGATGTTGTCTTGTTGTAGATGGTTTTCCTTGTCTTCAGCTGACGTTCTCCTACACCTCTCTGTTCCATGTGGATTGCCTATTAGTTATCTTGCAGGCAGCGGATGATCACTGAACTGTAGTCTCTTTTTGGAGGAGCCTGATAATCATGTACGTGCTAGCTAGCAAATTGTGTATCATTACGGAGATGAAAGCAGCGAGATGCAGGAGAAAATAATAGATATACAGTTTTATATGTACATATCTAATCTGAAAGGGCCAAGAGGCAGAAGATAAAGAATGAAAGATAATAATTACTGTGCTAGCTGATGGATGTTTGTTTAGGAACTAGAATTTTGGTTCTGAGTGTTAACCTGTTCAAAGTAATTTCCAGAACACCTCATACAGCATTTTGTGGCACAGTCTGTTAGGGTCAGATACCAATTATGTTACTTAATGCATTGTAAGTATTCTTTTTGTATATGTGATTCAATGCTACATTACCATGAAAAATAAATTTTTGGAAGCTTCTTGCGTAATTTGACATTTTCCATTTTCTTGTAACGTATCTGTTAAATTTCTTTAGAACCTCGGTCATTTCAAAACTATTCTTCAATATTTGGCTGTTGCCAGTGGTAATGGAGAGTTGAGATATTCATTGAAACTACAGTAGAAAGTTTCAACCTTTCAGTGACACTATACTCATTAAAAAATCTTGTTGGTCTGTAAGGGGCATCTGGGATAGCGTTCCAAAAGATGAGGTCAGTCTATTCTCTTCTTTCTAAGAAGATATTTTCCTGCCTTAGCATGATGTTGACATGCCAACAATTAACAGTCTCGAGCAACAGATGCACCCACTTGTATTTATTTGGCAACTAAATATTCCAGTTTTTCAAAATTATTTACAATGTGCTTATGGAGTTAATTTTTGTGTATTGGAATAGTCACTGGATAAAGACAAAACAGTTTGTATCTTATTCAGTTAATGTTCTTCAGTTCTTATTACCCTTTCAGAAATAAAGGGTATTTTAATTTTCTCGCATAATTTCATTCCTTTCTCATGATGCAGATCATTCTTCGTCAGCATTTATAATTCACGTGGAACATAGGGTAATCTTTTATGACCTTTAAGTAAATAGAGAAGAAGATGCTAAGGAAATCAGACCTGTTAGGTTCCCAAGTGGGAGCCTTGAAAGGTGTAAGAAAATACACAGAAGTAGAAAGATTTCTTTTTACTCTGTATTTATATTATATGGAAGACAGTGTAGGTCCTGATAACCTAGGTCTGCCTTCCTATACAAGTAAATTCATTGAACTGCCACAAAGACTCCAAGTGTTTGGACAGTAACTGTTTTTGTTTGAACTTTCATATTGCATTAATCAAATTTTAAAGTAAACTCTTTCCACTGGTTTAAAAGTGCTTTTTTTGCAAGCTGATGTCCTGAAAATGTTGATATAGATAAAGTAAAAAACAGGACATGTCCCAGAGGTGTTGGACTTGCTGTCTCTGCTCACGCAGCTGAGATGGTGCAGTTTTAATGTTTCCAGAAGCTGCTATATTCTATTATTAGAACTATTTGGCTTGAGAGGTACGCATGCTAAATCTGTTTTAGGAACAGAGTCATACTCTGAGCAGTACTTACAGTGCACTCTGCGTAGCGCCTCTGATCATGGCCTACTGCATTTCTGTTGACCGTTAAGGTAATAATTCACTGTACTAAATAGTTTCCCTGAATGAATGCCTGTGCCTACACAGCAAAATGGAATAGGTCATGGTAGCACATTATGTCGTGTCTAAACTGGTTTGATTTTTAACTGGCACAAAGAAAAATAACAGTTGCATGTTAGAGGCTGTTGAGAGATTGTGCTTTGGTTGCTGGTAGGTGCTAAAGCCAAGGTTTCTGCATCTTTCGGCAGTTATCTGTGCTATGTGCATTAAAATGGTATGGGTGTGTAAGTGGAGTCTACAATCACATTTTTATTTGCTAATGTAAATCTACCTTCTGCTGGTGGTGATAGGTAGTCCTAATAACCATCTCTAGAGGAACTGGAAAAATGCTATTTCTGAAATTGGTATTATTTACCTCGTATAATCCCTGTTTAGACCTGACTCTACAAATGCCTGATTGTGTCCATTGCATCATTAATGTGAGCTGGTTTGTATAATCAAATTGAGTGATTGGAAAACAGTGGTGCCTTTTTATGAGACACAATAAACAGCAAATATAGTGCTAGTCAAATACTCAAAACACTGATAAAAGTAAAAACAAATGCATTCATTTGAGATCATCAGTGCACTGAACAATGCCTTTTCCTGATTTTCTCGGTGAGCATCATCCTCTGTCGTGACAGGCTAAGTGTTGTGGTTTAACCCCAGTTGGCAACTCAGCCCCACGCAGCTGCTTGCTTACTCCCCTGGGCTGGGGTTGGGGAGAGAATCGGAAGGGTGCAAGTGAGAAAACTTGACTGTTTAACAGGTAAAGCAAAAGCCACACATGCAAGCAAAGCAAAACAAGGAATTCATTCAGTGCTTCCCGTGGGCAGGCAGGTGTTCAGCCATCCCCAGGAAAGCAGGGCTCCGTCACGCATAGCGGGTGACTTGGGAAGACAAACGCCATCACTCTGAACATCCCCCCGCTTCCTCCTTCTCCCCCCAGCTTTATATGCTGAGGAGGATGTCATATGGTATGGAATATCCCTTGGGTCAGCTGGGGTCAGCTGTCCTGGCTGTGTCCCCTCCTGACTTCTCATGTGCCCCCAGCCTGCTCACTGGTGGGGTGGTGAGAGGGGCAGAAAAGCCCTTGACTCTGTGCGAGAACTGCTCAGCAATAACTGAAACATCTCTGCGTTATCAACGCTGTTTCCAGCGCAATCCAAAACACAGCCCCACACCAGCTACTGTGAAGAAAATCAACTCTACCCCAGCCAAAACCACCACCCCAAGAAAAAAGTTCTCTTAAAACTTGTCAGAATTTGGGTATGTCATGAGTTGGAATCCTAGGGCCTTGCCCTGGCTGGATTTTCTGGAATTCATGTACTAGTGAAAATACAGTTGTGTTTCTTGTTATGTGTCTGCTCCCCTCGACCCTTGTAGCAGGATATTATTTCTAGCCCTGTGTTCTACAGTGTCTTCACTCTACAGACCGTCAGCACAAGAGATGCTTTTATAAACTCTCATGAATTACATAGCTCATGCATGCTAACACTGCCTTTGATAGCAGGCGTGGATTCTGATTCTTTCCCTCTGTATCCTAACAGGATTAATTGAAAATGAGAACTAGATAAAATTAATCAATAAAACTGATGAATTAACAAGAGTTGAAGGGAATTCTAATTCCCTGCACTAACTGGATTGTGTAGAACGGCTGGGAGGGTGGATACTGGTTGAGACACCTACTTGAAATAGTTAGTTTATTGGGACTCATCAATATGTGTTCATATCAGTTACAGACAAGTGGGTGTATGGCAGGAAATCAATGAAACACTCTGCACCTAAAATATAATGAAAAGGAATTGTTGCAAATAAAATCTGGGATGCTGCTTTACACCATCGTGCAGATGGGTGACAGCCCTGCTACTTTATTTCAAGGGGCTTTGCTGTTGACATGAATGCCAATATTAACATAAAACTTTTTTTTAGTCTACTCTTTCCCAATGTTCAAATGTATGGGAATGTCTTTTCTGACCTGGGCCTGATGTATAAGCTGGTGCCTGAGCTGTGGAGCTGCCCAAATAGTGTAACAGTAACTTGAGCATGGGTCAACTTCTTGGCTGTTTGCCAGTTTGGATGTATGCAGGAGAAATGAGTCCTGGTAAGACTGGAAATAGTCTGTTTTCCAAATGCCATTTATGTTTGGAGTTTTGTTTTCTGTAGTTTTCTTTTAAATCTTCATGTCTGTTTTTAGACCATTCTTCTAAGCTTCTCTGGCAGCTGTTTCTTCTCTGCCAAGTAACTAATTTGCTATTGCAATCCTAAATATGCTGAGAAGTAACCAGTATGTTACATGGGCTTAGTGGCTGTTTGCCCCATGATTTTTGGGTTGTACAGCTTTGTATACATTCCTGCTTTCTGTTGTTTAATCTGTTCTGTGGTCTTCTTTGCAGGTAAAAAGAAAAAGCTATGTTTCCGGTTTATTTCTTTGATTACTGTTCATGTTTAGGAAACTAGTTACTGATTATAGGTCATGAATCTGAGTTACTGGTTATGTCTAAGAAGGCAGCTGGTACAGAATGACCTTTGCTTTTTACTAGACTTCGTGCTAGATGTGCTACAGAAAAGACCCGAATGTGGGAGCTGAATTCCTTCTATTCCTTTTTCTGCCATACTCTGCAGTCTTGTAGGCTGATGATGAGGGGGAGCTCTTGCACAGTACGGCGCTTGAGCTGTTGTTGCAAATACGAGGCCAAGGTATAAATAATTAACAGAGGGAGGAGTACTACTCTCAGAAAACAGAGCAAAGTGGTAACCACCTACCCCACTGAAAACCAACTGCTGTGTCTAAGTGGGTTTAAACTATGCTAAACTAGTATTGTGTGCCATGCTCTTTTGGGGGAAACTCTCATCTGAATATCTGACTTTTGGGCTCAACTCTACTGCTGTCTTGAAGAGATTTTTCCAAAGTGTAGTGCAGTCAATGGAAAGACCTAGTTGCTTCCTTAGGGCAGTAGCTGGTTGAGGCTAGGATATCAAGGATGTGCTCAGAGGACTGCTGTTGATGGCTGTGACTCTTCATGCTCAGAGATGCAAGGGTGAGCTTTAATCCTTCACAATACAGTTTCTCCTTTCCACAGTCTCGCAAGCAACGTAAGCAGCTGCTAGAAGTTCAGCTAGACTAGTATAATTGTACATAGCTTACCTGTTCCTGGGGTGGAGGTCTACTGCCTGCTCTCTGTTCTCGGTACTTTCCCGAGGGCCTTTTGCGTGTGCCCAGGGAATGTGGCACTTTTGAATCTGCATCATACCAGGCTGATGTGGGGGCTAGAAGCACATGTGGCTGCTTTGAGCCAAACTCTTCCTGGAGGAACAAAACCCCATTTATTTTCTAACAGAAACTTCATTACAAAATGTAAAAAGTGAATAGTCTAAATATTTATTTCCAGAGTACTTTGTTAGCATGTTTTGATCTTGTATGTTAGAGGAATTGTGTATTGTCAGTATTAGTTTGGTGTCTTTTGAAACATACATGATTTTATACCAGTGTCAAAACCTATGAATGGATGAAGCAGGTTTGCTTTGCCGCAAGTAAGAATCTTTAAGGAAGGAAAAACTTACTTAGTGTCTTGAGTAACAGAGTAGCCTGTCCTCTGCATTCATTTACACTGTTATGGGAACCCAGAATATAAATTAGGAGAAGAAATAGGTAATTTGTCCTTTTGTCTTGTACCATCAGTTGTTTCAGGATTCTGAGTAAGGGAAACAAGATGAAATGCAGCAAGAGTGATGCTGGCAGCTGGTAAGGGAGATAGGAGTTTAGTACAAAAACCCCAGCAAATAAATTGACAATTAATATACAGAGTTCAGATGAGTCTGCCTTGGTAACAAATACCCAGTGATTCTGAATCTCTGGGGACAGGTGTGGCTGAAGAAATGTGCCATGAACATCATTGGTTTGTTACTAGGGAAGTAACTGCTCTTTAGAGTGGCTGCTAGGTTTCCCCAGTGGCATCTGACAGGAGAGGACAAGAAGAGGGTCCACTTTGGAGACTGTTGGAGTTTGAGTTTAAATGCATGTGGCCTTCACGGGTGTCTATGGTCAGATATCATTAGAGGGACCAACTCAATAGTTTGACTTACTTTGTTCTCTGAGTAAGTTGCTTTGATTTTTTTAAATTTCTCAAACTTTACCACTTGCTGAAGTGCTGACTTGTTTTCACAGAGGTTCTTTAAATCCTAGATTGATGGGTGATCCCTTCAACCTTACCTCCACTTCCAGTTTCTGTTTGCATTACAAAAGGTACCTATCTGTTCTCTGAGTCTTTTATTGATGGAACAATTTATAGACAAGACCATTAGAGCTAGGTGAGTCAGTTGCTCAGTACAGCTTTATAGATCATCATTTGTGTTTGTTCTTTTTCTGTTTGTTGTAGCTTGGCTGTACAACTTGAGTGCTTGTTGTACAGAAATTCTGCTTTTGCAGCTCTATACCAGGAAATGCACTTGCATAATTAGCCAGGCTTCAGAACAAGAAATCTTTTGTAGTGCAAAAAAGATGTTTTGTTTTACACAAAAAAATATTGCCAACACTACAGCAGCAAAACAACTGTTACTCTGTTCTCAGAAGTGTCCTGAGCATAGTGTTTGTGTAACTGACCCTCACAACTCAGCGAGTGTAGAAGCCCTTGTGAAACCACAGATACTAAATAGAGAATGCTCCTTGGCAGGAGTGAGTGCCTCACGTTGTGTTATTTATATCAGGAGCTATTGTTTCTGAAGTGTGCCTATTCCAACCGTGAGAGGTACCGCTCTTCCTCCAGTTAGGAAAGCTGCTTTAGTCTCTTCCCAAATAATTTTGATTCCCTCACTTTGCCCTCTGTGTCTTTCACCAAGGGACAGCAGAAAAGGTTCAGATTCAGGAAAGTTCTTGCTTTTGCATACTGTTATCTTGCTTGCGTTTATGTTTTGATACAGAATACTTGGAATAAGATAACCCAACAGATTGTATGGAAGATTTTTTTTTAGCTTAGTCTCCCAAGAGTTGGCTGAACATCTTGGAGGTTGCAATCAGGATGCTGATAAGTGTTCACGTGGGGGATGCCAGGACTAGCAGAATCCAGCTGTTCGTTTTAGCATCTTTTACATTCAAAAGAGGATATAAGAATTGTTGAATTTAAAAGATCCCTATATTAATTACCAGCTGTTTATTGACTGCTATTTAGGAAGAAAACCAAACTCTGTTTCAACCTCTCTCTGCTTCTGTTGACGTAGAAATTTTTGTAATGTTTCTGTTCCAACGCTATGACTTCAGTGTCTCAGAACAATAATAGAAAAGGAAGGCTTCCCCCCACCCCAAGAGACAAGCCATGGTGGTTACTCCTGTGAGATTTCATACTTGTGTGGTGGTATTGTCCAGTTTTCACTTCTGAAATACAATGGAAAAGTAGGTCTCCTCAGCTTTGTCAGTGAGCTGCAGTGGGAAGTGGAATTCTGATTTTTGAGTCTGAATCTTTTCTGCTACTGTTCGGTTTCAAATGTGGTGCTGTAGTTTAACAGACAGATATAGGGAAAGGCATTTGCAGATGGGGATAACTTTCAAATACAGTGCACCATGTTTTCTAACTGATAAAGAGCTAGAATTAGTTGTGTTTACTTTGAGCCCCTTAATCCAAACCCAAGAGTTGTGGTTCAGGTTATTTTTAGCACAGTTTTATTTTAGCACAGTCTGTCTGACTTTTCCTAGAAGAAGTAACATGAATTCAACTAAACACACAAAAGACTAATTGTAATTTCCCAAAAGTTGTCAGCAGGTGAGAAATACCTGATTTACTACTAACTGATAGCTTATTTACATACATCCTTTTGCAGCTTCTCTTTAAAACTAATAAAATATTGCTTATTTTATATTTGGTGAAGCTTAGCAGTTTGACACATGCAGGCTGCTATAAATTGGGTCTTTTGATTTTTGCACAGGCCTCAGTAATTACTTTTTATATACTTTTATATATAACAGACCGCATTTATAGAGTTCTGTCACTCACAAGGTAGCGATTATCTTTTCCTTCTAACTACTGTCATACGGGGTGTGTATAGTTTCTGGTTTGATTACTTGAGGGTTTTGCATTATTATTGGTAATTTATGCTAACTAAGAAAGGGAAAAGAGCAATCTTCTGTTACTTGGTTGTGCTTCTGGCTAATTTTGAGAATTGTCTGCTTGAAGTGCTGCTTGCATTTGTGGCAAGGGGAATGGGCACAGTCATCTGCACTTTCAAAGCACTGACAATTAAAGTAATCTCTTTGTTAATATACATAGGTGATAAAATAACTGAAGGGGTTGTCATGTGTCATAAGGAGAATGGTTCCTTGTAACTCGGTTGTTAGTGATGAGAAACATTTACAAATATTTTCCTTACTCCACAGCTTCCATTTGAAATGGAAATTTATTACATCCAGCATGTGATGCTTTATGTTGTGCCCATCTACCTGCTGCGGAAAGGAGGTAGGTTGGCCATTTACTCTATATGTATCGAATTGGTCCCATGCAATGAAAAAGCTGTGCTTAATGGTTACCACAGGCTTTACTCTTACTCTTTGTTTTACCAGTTTTCTCTATGTTGTTACTTAATAGTTTCTGATGTTATGTTGGAGTTGTAACCCAGGTGACCAAGACTTGTGTCAGGCACTGAAATGGGAATACAAAAATGGTCTTTTGCCCAAAGGGATATCAAGAATGTATTGGCATAATATGCACTGTCTTCTTGAGCAGCATCTCTGCCATCTTGCAACATTCTAAGTGGTTGGTGGGATGTATTTTTAAGACTTGTGCCTTCTTGGATGTCTCTTGAGAAGTACTGCAACTTAATATGAGCTGGAAAAAAAATTTATATCCCCATGTAAATATTAGTTGGCTAGTTCGATAAATTTCTGAAATTCTGAAGCTCTAATGAAGTGTAGTGACACATATTAGTGAAATCACAGAATCACACAGAATCCCAGAATCAATCAGGTTGGAAGAGCCCTCTGGGATCATCGAGTCCAACCATTGCCCTGACACCACCGTGTCAACTAGACCATGGCACTAAGTGCCATGTCCAGGCTTTTCTTAAACCCCTCCAGAGATGGTGACTCCACCACCTCCCTGGGCAGCCCCTTCCAATGGCTAATGACCCTTGCTGAGAAGAAATGCTTCCTAACATCCAACCTGAACCTCCCCTGAACTAGCTTGCTTGTTATCTCTTCTAACAAGATTACTATCTTGCATTCACTTACACCATAATAGTCCAGTAAGTCTGGGAATCCCAGGTTCTTCCACTGGCCAGTGATTTTTCTAATCGTCGCTCCTTAGAAGGGAATGCAGTATGTATTCACCTGGTGTGACGCTCTGCCCCCCTCTAGCGTTGACATGCCTCCAGCTTCATTTTCTAGCAGAGCTGAATTGTTTCATCCAGGAAATAAAAGATGATAATTTATGGTCTAGATGTTCAGTAGCCTTTAATGAAAACCCCGAGGATGTGATGTCAAGCAGTGGGATGCAATTTAGCAAAGGCTCAGAACATGCATAGTCAGCCTCTTCCATTCTGGTGAATCTTTTGTGTTTTATACCAGCAGTCACTTCTAATCCTTCACGCTTACTTCACTTTTTGTTTTTCACTGCTGAGTGAAGCTAAATAAAAAATATCCAAAGGAAATAGTGAAGTATCATACTTCAAAAGATCATTCTGTTGCTTTCTCTTACCAGTGAAATAAGTCATCCGCATTTAATTTTAATCCATCTTTGATAGCATTATTTGCCAGAATTTTAAGATGAAGTGCAGTATAGTTGTAGAAATTACAAAGTCCTAATAATTGCAGAAGGGGGTAGAAAGCATAAAGAACGATGTTGTCCACTGTAGGCAATGACAGACTGCACTCTTGTGATGTCCTTAAATCGCTTCTTTTGATGGCCTTGAAGTTCCCATATAACATCATTTTTAAGACATGTATTTCTTTGGCTTTAAAGTTTGGCCTGGAATGTTTCTTTGATTTCCGGTTGCTTGGTTGAGTTGGTTTGGTTTGGTTTTTTGTTTGTTTTGAAGGAAATGTTCTCTGGGTTCTTCAGCACCTGTTTTCTGGGGCTGATAGAACTGGATCTGCAGTTTGAAGGGCTTTGTGTTGTACAGTTGTCACCCTAGTGCAGTCTCCTAAAGGTTTGCCTGTTATTAATTTACAGGTATTTGCTGCCATCTAATGTTGACGTGGCAGTAGTGAAAGTTCTGAAAGAGCTCTGGTGGTTAAATATGTCAATTGAGATTGCCCTAGGCCGTGTAACTAATAACTGTTCCATTTCCTAATGCAGTTGGCTCCTGATCACCCGACTGACTGTAATACCTCGTTAGCAAGTGCCCATGGACTTTTGTAGTAGTTATGGCTAGTGCCACAGGAGACCTAATGTATGGTTTCTGATGGAAAAATTACTCAGCTTGAAAATGTTTGTTAATATTTTGTCATTTCACTAGCACCTTTGATTAAAGTATTTTCTGAGTAGATCACACCCTTTATCCTAACTATATCTTGTGAAAATTGCTTTTTCATCACTGGTGTTGACCAGTGTGCGGCTTTATTTCTGTATTTTAAATAGAAATTTCCATCCATGATATGGATTATGATCAGAAGTAATTGAAGGGTAGTAAAATTGCAAAAATGAAAAGGCATGGATTGTGTATGGAAAAATATACTACTATAGTTTTATTGGGAATCTGCCAATATTACTGATGGCCTTAATAAGATCTCGATCATAATATTAACATTTCTCAAAGGACGGTTCAGCAGAACACCTGAAGCAGAGTTGATTTGAGGCTCCTTCTATACAGAACTGCATGTCCGAGTTTGTTAATGTGCCAATCAAGTATCATACCAGTCATACACACGCATTCAATTACCTGTTGAAGTTTCCTTTTTGAAAGGAAAGTGGGTGACAGTAAGCAAGGGCTGTAATAATTTATTTTCTTTCTCTCCCTGCTGTTCATGACAGTGGCAAAGACAGGTCATGTTGCACTGGCAGCATCACCTTCACGTCCCCCCTGCCAGGGAAGTGTGGGGGCTTCACCATGCTTAGGACCAAATTGATGAGAGAGATGTTCAGAACTCAGGCTTCAGTGTTGAACAGTGAATTCAGTGATGCTCAAGGATGTATTGTGCCCTCTTGGGGATTAAGACCTTTCTCTCTTCCTCTTCCCTCTTCTTCCCCTCCTTACTGAGTGAATATAAATTTCTGTACTTCCCTTTCTAACATATTTTCTTCCCAAGTGCACATATGCATGTATACATACACAGGGATGCCAGGCTAGACAAAATAAATGCTTATGCACTATGGCTCTGATCTTTCTTGGCTGCAATAAGAGGCTCTCATGCAAAATAGTTGTAGTCCAGAGGTAACAACCCAGCATAGAAGATTCCTAACTCAAGGCAGTTCTTACATGAAGTGTATCTGCAGCTGGCAACTTTTTTGCTGAATGAATCTCAACTTGTGTCACCTGTAAACCCTGCCAAAAATTATAGTATGCATCTGGGCAGGACACAGCATTCCTGAAATAGCTGGATAGGCTGAACCAGAGCCGTAGGTCACTGTTTTCTCTTGTCCTTAGGAGGTAAGACCCTTGCTTCCCTGTCAAAAAAAAAAAAGTACTAATGCTTTTGTAGCTTCGGGATTGGTTTCTGTTGCACCATCTGAATGCTAGGATTGGCAAAAGAGAGGTGCAATCCATGAATTGTCAAGGTGAAAAGAAGATGGGAACCACAGCAGTGCAGATTTAGACCAGGGAACCAACCCCTTCACTGAAAAACTCCTCAAACCACTTTCATAGACAACTGAGCTTGTCTTCTGAAGCATATGAGTATGCTCAGATAATTAGGCTTTATGCTACAGATCGCTGGCGGAAGGCTTAGGGAGATGGCAGCTGAGGAAGTGTAATGTCTCCAACTGCCATAACTGTTTCAACAGTGCATTATCCTGACCTTCTAAGATCAAGGTGTTAGAGACCTTCAGTGGTGCTCAGGACAACTTAGTTTTTCTAGCTGTATGCTCTTAACATAATGAAAAAAATCTAGTTTGCACAGCACCAGCCTTAGAGACTCTCAGTTCTTGACTGTCTGGGTCCTTAAGCTAGTTTGGTCAGATTTTCGGATGGATTTGACAAGGTTAGATGTGCACCTTATTTCAGACTTCAAATCATACTGAGATTTAATCAAAGTGGAATTGTTATTTCCTGAGTGCTGTGAGCAAATGATATCATTCCATGACATTTTGAAATAAGGGTTAATTTATAGCAGCTCCCTAGCAGTGGAGTTCAGGAGATAATCTTTCTTGTGTTTTGAGATCCCCAGCGTTATTTAGTTGACTTAATAACTTAATGAAGTAGAAAAGGATGTTGGTGTTAAGGTTTTTATTAGGATTTTGTCACTTTAAGGAGCAATCTGATGTATGAACCGCTGTACCTGAAGTTCTAGGATATCATGTATGCTTAATCAGAGGCCTTTGTATTGGTGTCACTGAATGGTTGTGTGGTTCTGACACTTCAGCCTGCAGAAGGAGATGGTCTCCAGCATCTACTCTGTCAAAATGACTATGCAAAGTCTCCAGATTCACAATTCAAATGCAGGTTATCCACACTGGGGAGAGAGTAAATTGATTTGGCTGTATTTTTTTTTTTTGGGGGGGAATCTTTTTTTGGAGCCAAAACTGACAGTAATGACCTTGCAAATTCTGGACAGTCCTGTGGTCTGGCCCTGTGTATCTTAAGAGCTGATTCACTGTTGTACAGCTGTGCACACGTGGACACACATATATACCCTAAATAATTAAATAGGCAAGTTGTTTGCTGGGAGTAGAGTCAGCATTTTCAGCTTATAAGGCAAGTGCTGTATCTTTATAAGCAATAATGAAACTGTCTCTCTGACTGAAGTCATGAAGCGCTTTTCTTTTTTGATCTAAGTGTCTTCAAAATTGGCATCAGAAGAGATGAAGTTCTATGGCATTGTCAGAAAGTCAGTAGAAGTCAATTTTTTTTCTTTTTTTCCCCTCTCGTGGAGAATGCCTCTGACACACTTCACAAGATGGACAGAAGCAGCTCGGTACAGCCAGCTTTCTTAAGGGCAGTGCAGCGTTTCTTACCTAATGAGAAGCTGGGCTGAGTAGAACACAGATACCAAGTACAGAGAAAGGATCATTTTTCCTGTGGCTGTAAACTAGGAAAGTGCAATTAAAGCAACTGAGGATCTAAACTTGTGCTTTCTATTGGCTGTTAGGACTTGCTGGCAAGAGTGAGGGATTACCATATTTAAAGACATTTCTAGCTGTTGTACCCTTTCTCAGCCACTTCCCCACTTTGTGACACTTAGCTGTATTTAGCTGTATCTTTCCTTTGCTTTTAAATGGAGTTATAAAGCAGGCTTTATTATATACCTTAGTAGTAATCCAGGAACAAAATCACTATGTATTTCAATGTAGTTAGGTAGTCGTAAATCTAGTTTATCTCCATCCTCATTGAAATACTTGGTAATGTGCGGTACAGCTTTCACTGAAACTCTTAATTATTTGGAGAGCTGTCAGCTCTTGTGTATTATTCTCCTACTCTCCTGCTGACAGCTTCCATGTGTCTATTCCAGCTGTTCTCTATCTCCTGAATCCCATGTGTGAGGCATAAATGCCTGGTTCACTGTCCAGCTGTGCTTGTACTACGGCCCCTCAAGCAGCAGGGTGGCTGTGGCACTGTTCAGCAACCGGGAGGTGTGTGCTGTTGCTCTGGCTGCAGGCTCATGCTGCCGTCTCTCTTGTAGCTTGATCCTTTCAGGATAATCTCGTTTGATGATTTAAGAGAGCTGGAGAGGAAGAGGAGGGGACATGTCTCTGGTGTGTGACCCGCTGAGCTTTATGCACTGGGCAGTCACAGTTCCTTTGAAACTATGGTGGCCTGTTATGAAACACTTAAAACTAGGTAAGGAAGTTCATGTGGCATTCTCTGAGTGGGCCTTAGACTTCTGTTAAAGACTTCAGTCTCTCTCTAGGAGATAGAGAAGTTTAGAAGGGTATGTACCAGTATACTACTACTATGTGAAGGAAGAGGAAGAACTGCTGCTGCATCTTTATGGAACATAAAAACTGGTTCCTGAGAGGAGCAGGTAATACAGGACACCTGACTGAGCAGCTGGCATTCAGGGAAATAGAAATCTCCTGGCATCAGGTAGTGTTTTGAAATGTACACATAGATTCAGAACAGCTGTAGGGGAAACAGTGGTTTTCAGGCTCATCCTTTTGAGAACATTTTTCCTGTTTTCCCCTGGAAAGGAAGTTTGGTCTCTAGGCTAGCTCAGTAGGCCACACTATTAGAATTAGCCCTTTGATCAAGGGAAATAAAATGGAAATAAATCTGTCCTCACATTTTTATAAGCTTGAAAATGAAGGAATTGTAATAGTTGCTCTGAGTTTTGGATTAAGCAGCTCTACCTGTAATTGCGAGACTACTGAAGAAGAGTGTGCTGGGCTGGAAAACTGGTAAAGCTCTATCAAATGTAGTGGGAATGAATGCAAGACATTAATTAGGAAGAAGAGATTATTTTAACACCCTACTAAATTAAAAATTGTACTAGATTTAGGTTTTAATTCTCTAATTCAAACAGAGGAGTAATTTTCTCCTGCATTATGTTTTCATAGAAATACAAAAAGGAGTATTACTTTGTATTAAGTTGCGTTCAAATTTTTACAAGCCTATGTTTTGAGAACTTTAAATAAAAATAATAGTTCATAAGAACACTAGAATTAGCACAAGACGTTGGGGAGGGGAAGCAGTATAAAAGAAACTGAGTCTCTTTGTTGATCTTTAGATTTTTAAAGCCGTGCTTCCATTTCCTAGATGGCAAAATTAACCACTTGGCGTGTTCAAGGTCAACAAATTCTTGTTGCAGAAGCAGATGATGAACCCCGAACTCATCAGTCTGTATGAAATCCTTCCTATCAATGCTATTGAAATAATGACATTTAATTTAAACCGAAATATCCACTGCCATGCTATTTCAACACAAGAGCAAATACACAGCCTACTTGGATGACCCTGATTTGGAACAGTCTCAACTGTCTGGGGCGTGAGCATTTTTGAGAATGAGATTAGTGCCAGACCGGCAGTTGGATTAGATGTTTGAAAGTGCTTAACATATAAGAATTGCCTGTGATCCTTAGTGAATAGAGAGCGAAACTCGCTGCTACCTATTGAAATCGATTTCCTATGTAAGCAGCAAGTAGCTTTTGCCAAAGCCAACACGGGCCATTCAAACAGCCACTCAGCTGGGTCTTGATTTCCCTGTTTGTATGTTTCTGTTAACAGACTGTGTAGTGCAGAAAACAAACTACACTGCTCCGTTAAACAGTCAGCTGTTGAATAGCAGGACTGTAGAGTAATAAAACCTAAGTGATTATTTATCTAATGAGGAAATGTACAGAAAATATCCCAGGTATTAATTTAAAATTAGTTTCCCAAAGCACAATGGGAACCCAGAGCACTCTGAAATGTTTTTATGTGGAGGTCATTGTTTCGTTTTTGTCCCTTGATGCCTGAATATTGATACTGCTGAAAATCACACTATTATTTTCAGGATTGCAAAGTCTAGTAAGGAGGGATTTTTCTACTCTATAGCGAGATCAAAAGGCTGAGGAGGGTGAGAGTTGCTAATGTATTTTTTTTGAAGTTTTGCAACAGAGAGAGGATGTAGCAGTGTGAAATTCTTTGCTGGAGGAACCTGAACAGCTCTCCCAAGTGACTTCTGAAACATGATTCCCTGACTAGACGGAAGCTGGGCATGAGAAGCTTGGGTTCAAAGCCAAATTACGCCACTGATCTATCTGGTTTGTCATCTTGTGCAATTTCCTTAGTCTTTCAATGACTGCTTTCTCCCTCCAGTCTTGTTTCATAGCTGGGTTCACTTGTCTATTTTAGTGCTCACATACTACCTGCACTGTAAGTCCCCCAAATATCAAGGTCTCTGGATTGTAGCTTTTCTGAGTGCTTACCTCTCTAGACTACTAACAGCTGTTCTCAGGCTTTGTAGAATACTTCTGAAATAACTGCCAACCAGGCATGTTCATGTGAAAGCAAATTTGGTATAGCACTACTCTGCCAGTTCCTGGGAGCTGTTTTAGATACCTTATTTAAATTTTATTTTGTGTTTTGCATCTAGGTTAAACATGCACCTCAAACTGCAAAGACAATACAAAAAACCTTTGCAAGTCAAACAATGTTTTCTTTACTGCTGAGGAGGGAGCACAAAGAATTTCTGTATAGCACTTAAAGTTGGTGCAGCCAAAAATAGAGCCATGCTCTCCTGAACTCTGACACCAAGGCTAGTTGCTCCTTCTCTTGCGCTCTGTAATGAAAAACCGTATTCCAAGGTAGTATCACGTATCTGATGTTTTCAGGCCGTGGAGTTTAATGAATATCGTTGCTATTTAAGTAAAGTCTCCTGTACCGTTTTCTAAACAGGATACCAGCTCTTAGATCATGCTTGCTAAGTATGTTCAAAGACTTAGACTGTTGTGGTCTTTTTCCCTTTAACTGTAGAGCACTCCGCTTAAAAGTGAACTCTACGTGAATAACTTTGCCTTTGGATTTTGCTTATAGTTCAGACGCTTCTTCTGACCTTCACCTCCCCACTGGATAAGAAATCTGATAAGCTGCCTTATGCTTTCAAAGTAGCTTCCCTGCTCATATTTATCATGGTTGCACCAAGTCACAGCTTGCTTACTGAAACATGGTGTGCAGTTGTAGCCAGGGTAATTACACTAATATTGTCACTCGTTAAAGTCAGTAAGTGATATATGGGGTGCATATGTGCGGCTGTCATTCAAGCAAACAATCAACTCCTCACTCTCTGTTTATCAGCCACAGAGAAGCGATGTTATTTTGAGTGGACAATGAATAGATGTACAGTTTTAGACAATAAAGTGTAGGTAATTTTGAATTTGTAACATTCACAAAACGATATTTAAATTAGATTATTTCAGGTAGCTACTGCAAAATCTATCTGAACTGGCGTGATGGGTACAAACTGTGTAAGAAAACTATGCAGAAGAGAATTGTAAAAGGGCAACAGGGACTGAGAAAGCAGTCCTCTAGGGATTTTAAACCTGAGATGGCACGCACCATTATATGGTGATGTGGTAAAGCAAGTAACTGCAGTTATTTGCCTTTATCTACATATGATACCATATATAGCCATACTCGTACCAGCTTTAGTCTGGTGAGTTCTGTCATAGCTAGCAACCCCTGTGTAGTGATTGGAGTTCCCAGGAGCCTTGTACAGTGTATGCTGAAGTCTGTTGACTCTCCGTGGTAATTACTGAATGTGCTGGCTAGCAAAGGCTAGTATGAACAGTGCACTCTGTGCTGTAAGCTGTCCTTTGAGTACTGGATACACATTCCAATATTTAATAACATAATGGATCAGAGAACTGACAAAGGCAGATAAAAAATGCCAGTGTGTTTTTATAATCGTCTGAAACTCTACAACTTCTTATAGCAGCTGAGAGCATGACATTGTGCGTCTTTTTCTTTCGCGTCCGTACGTTAAGCGATTAGTCATCATAATATTTTTCCCCGTATCTTATACTGAAATTTTCATGTCTGTTAGTAAGGGTCTTGACAAGTCTGTAAACTGTTTTTGTTCTCACCATATGATGTTTGAATATGTAATTTCAAAAATAGCCTTGTATCCAAGGTACTTTTATTAGATCTGATTTCCCTGGTACATTCTAGATCACATGACATTGTGTTTTGTCAGTAAATTGACAAAACCTAGTTTCAGGAGGAGTGAGAAAGGTGTGATAATGTGGTATCTGCTACTTCATTTGAAGGGAAAAAAATATTTTACAGTATCTGTGATATCTACTAATTATAAAATTGTTTGTAGTGTATATCTGAAAATATCTCCACAGCAGTTTTCATTTAAAAGCACAGTCTGTCATTAATAGATTGATTACTTTATACAGCTTTTCTGTTCCTGGGCATTATTGGTGCAAGTTACTTTTTAATAGCTGTTAAACCACCATAAAATTAGGAAATGGCAATTAGGCTCTGCTCTAATACAGTGCTGTGCAGGAACTGCCATGACCTAGGTTAGTTCTGTGCATGCTGAAGTCATAGCCCCCATAAGAAGCAGGTGTTTAAGTGTAAATAACCTGATTTTTGAAATTCATTGTATACCATTACTGTATTTTAAAATCACTTAGTACTTCTGTGGTAGAAGGAAGAATGAGGTAAAAATCACTGGTGATGGTGAAAAATAGGCACGCTTAATGAGGTAACATATTGTACATTTTACTGCTGGAGCAGAAGTAGGGAAGGAACTGCTCAGGACGCTCCAGGTAAGAAATAAGGCTCTCAAATATTAATTACTGTAATGGTATTGAGTAGGTTATCAGCTAAAGCCAGATGCCCTGACATCCACAGAGGAGAAGAGAGAGGATTATTCAGGAGTGCTTGATGGACACAGCAATTCAGCTGAACACTAATGTATTCCTTTCTTTTCAAGGTATCTACACTCCAGAACCACTCTGCAATTTCTGGTGGGCTCTTTTATCCACGGGGTTTATGTTTGTATATCATTTTAGCATCTTGCAGATTCTGGGATTGGTAAGTAAATACAGGTTAATAAATGGATAGTTTGCAAGTACATTCAAAGTAAAAACACTGACTAGTTTTCAAAGTGTCCAGACGGATATGGATAAGACTAATTGCATGCAAATTTTTAATTGCATGTTCTAATGGACATTTGTATCTCATATCTCACAAGTATCGGTAAATATTTCATAAATTGGTTATGTACCTGCATAAATCCATCTATTAAATGCACAACTGAATTTGGATCTGCTTTCCTTCTGAAAGCTGCACTACTTGTGTTGAACAAAGGATTGTCATCTAAACATTTTTGATTATTGTGGTAATTTCAAAATTACCATATTAGGTGTCTGAATCGGTGCAACACAAAAATATTGTTAATTTATAAATTTGTTGTCACTTTCTCAGGTTACGGAAGTGAATTTGAACAACATGTTGTGCCCAGCCGTCTCAGATCCTTTTTACGGGCCCTGGTATCGAATCTGGGCGTGTGGACATCAGACTCTCATGACCATGACTCATGGGAAGCTTGTAATCCTACTGTTTCACAGTGCTGTCCCCATCTTTAAATGTAGCGTGGACTTGCTTAGATTCCCAGCTAAGAAAATAGACTGAAATTTCACCCTGTGGAGTGGTGCATACAGGAAGCAGAGATATTTATACTGGACAAGAAAGAGGAGGGATGAGAGGACAATGCATTTATACTTCTCCCCACAGTTTATTGCCTCAAAAACACCTCTATAATCAAGTGAGGGTCTTTTTTTTAACTGCTGTTTCTCACTGCCTACTGCCAATGGCAAAATCAGTGGCCTTATTCTGGAAAAGGTTCGTGTTTTATACATTTTGTGTAGATTACAGTAGAATCTTGCTAAGCTACCATTTAAAATTAGGCCAGGGTCTGTCCGCATTCCAGCAAAGAGTGGCAGTGCTACCTCGTATATCACAAGATAGGAAACAAAGCTGAATTACAACACTCCACTGATGTGAACAAAACACATCTTCAAGTGCATGGTCCTCACTTAACTCTTAGCACTTGAATGTTGCGAAACGGTCACAGTGAAACGATGCACACTTAATCTCCCAGTCGTAAATGCAAAACTGAGGTTCTGCTGTATTTTCTTTAAGCTGGTTGAAAATATTGGGGAACAATAACTCATTCAAAAAAAATATTTATTTTTTTTTTTAAATCAACTACTTAATTTCTAAGCTGCTGTGCATAAATATCTGTCTGGCTAAGTCCTATCATATCTTGATGCTTTGGAGATGCTTCTATTTGAGTGAGTGGAAAAACATGTTGAAATAATTTCAAGAGCCCATGTTACATGTAAGCTATGGTAAGATAGTTCATCCACTGTTCTGACTTGATTTTGAACAAAATGGTTTTTTCACTTAGCTTAGACTGGAGAGGGAGTGGAGATACAAAGTCCAATGTAAACATCAGAGTTTTCTTTTTATACTTACTAGCTTTTGAAACATTCCTCCTTTTATGTTCTACACTGATACTCATTGGTAGAGTGGTTAGTGAAAAAACAAAATGAAACTTTGTTCTCTCTCTACAGCTCTAATGCATTCTGTGTACTGATTTTAAAACACAGATATAAGAAGGAACCTTGAATCAGTGCAGGCCTCTACTGAAAAGGAAGTGTTCTAATTTACTAGTATGGCTAAATCTTCCTGTCAGCATGTCTTTGGGAGAACAGGCTGTAGATAGGCAGAATGATAAATAGTAAACTGTGTGTACCTCTTCAACTTTTCCAAGGCTAGAGGAGAAGCTGTTGGGCAGAAAGATGGGCAATCTTGAGTGTGTTCCTCCAGACAGTTAATTGCGAGTCTATTATGCAGACTGGTGTGTGTCAGGGCTGCAGGAATTTTGTTGTACAAAAGTTTGTTGCGATTTATAGATTCATTGCATTGTCAAAGCTGTGACTTGTAAGATAAACCAAAACCATCATACCTCTTCCAGCTGGATCACCTGAAGATATATTCTGAAGTTGAGGTACAGTCATTTATGCCTCAAGAAGGGAAAGTAAGAATGAGAAGTGGTTCACTTTTTTTTTTTTTTCTCCTTGAAAAAAGAAAAATTTTCACTGGAGAGGGAACAAATGGCTACTTCAAATATTTCTACTCCATATGATTAAAAAAACGTACACCTCAATCAGAAATACATTGTCCCACGTTCTAATTTACAAACTGGTTTCTGGCTTTCTTCCATGCCTTGCTGTGTATATATATATACATAATAAATATACTGTACTCTCACTACTTGACAAGATGTGACGTATACCTAACCCACCCATCAAACACGTATAGCTAGTCTTAGTTACATAGACTATATGGCTCTTTGTGTTTTTAATCAGAATTCAGCTGGAGAAAGCTGAGCACCTGGTAATAAGAACTACCAGTATACAGAGTTAACTGTCCATTGTTGATCCTGCAACTGTCTAATTAATGAATTTCATTATCTAGTCTCACTGCTGCCTCAGTAAAGCTGGGTATATATTGCTTATGTATGTGTGGATTGGGGCCTAAAGAAATAATGCCTTGGTATTGAAGGCCTGACTTTGTCTGTGGAAGACCACTTCATTAGCTGCTGAGGTGATAGAAGTTCTTGCTGTTTATTTCAGCAGGTTCAGTATTTCATGATGAAATACAGGGTGTTGCTGGGAGATGCTGAGATGCACAGTGCTGGGTGTTAAAGCATGCCCCCTGTTAGTATACTTCATCTCCTAGGAACAGCTGAATGAAATACACCGCGATTCTTCCCTCCCCATAGTTACTGTCAAGTGTATCATGGTTTATTTATTTACTTAAGAATTTGGCAAAATGCCTTATGTTGGATTCGATCCTGTTTAGAAGGAATGTTTAATATTACAATACAATGATATCAGGCAAATCTTGCAAATGTTACTTAGCATTATTATTTGCTTAACTTTACTTATGGGTTTTGTATTTTTTTTTTAAAGAATATTTCCTTTTTTTCTTCAGAATATTGTAGCTACTGGAAAAATTTCTGAGTTATGTGAAAGTAGCACCTTTTTTTTTTTTTTTTTTTAAACCTACAACATTTCCTATCTATAGTTGTATGCTTCAGGGCATTCTAAACAAGTGTAAAACAGCTGCTGTTTGCCACCATTGACTGCTTCTGGGCAACTAGGACTGCAGAAGCACTTAAATAAGCTCAGGTGTCCCTGGTTGCTTGGAATGCAAAATGTGTGAGCCCTTCTGACTGACTTAAAATTCAGGAGCAGGCATGGCAATGTTAAATATAGCTAACACGAGATAAATCCCCAGGGCAACTTGGATGAAAGGATTCTTGGTGTAGTTGCACCACTTGTACCATTGACTTTGATAGCAGAGCCCCTGTGATTGCTCCTGCCTTCCCTCCCTGTATCATAGCTGTCCATTTCTGTCACTGTGCTGTGACTTGTGCTTTTCTCTGTTACACTGGTCCAGTTGTTTTCAGTCACACTACAAATTTCAGGCAAAATTTCACAACATGGAGTACGCTGACAGAACTGCTCATCAAGGCCAACGGGACACTCATATTCCACTTCCAAACCTTACCAGTGCAGGTGCTGGAGCCTACTGAACTCTTCTATACCAATTTAAGTTGCTAAATGGCTAACTGAACATGGTAATTCAGCAGAAATGTAGAGAGGTAAGCCAACTGCTACACTCAATAAGGCTTTTAGAAGTATTGGAGCTGCTGTAAAACAGTCAGATGGTGCAACTGGAGTCAGGTGAGAGGAAAGGCAGGAGAACCTTCACCTCTTTGTGAGGGTAAGCTGTTGCTTCTTTGATTGTTGTACAGTATCAGTGAAGCTGGCTGAGTTAGAATACAATCATTTAGGTTGGAAAAGACCTTGTAAGATCATCAAGTCCAACCATTAACCCAGCACTGCCAAGTCCACTGCTAAACCCTGTCCCTAAGTGCCACATCTATGCATCTTTTAAATGTCTCCAGGGATAGTGACTCTACCACTTCCCTGGGCAGCCTCTTCCAAAGCTTGACAACCCTTTCCGTGGAGAAATTTTTCCTGATCTCCAATCTAAACCTCCCCTGGTGCAACTTGAGGCCTTCTCCTCTTGTCCTATCACTTATGACCTGGGAGAAGAGACCGACCCCCACCTCGCTACAACCTCCTTTCAGGTAGTTGTAGAGAGTGATAAGTCTCCCCTCAGCCTCCTTTTCTCCAGGCTAAACAACCTCAGTTCCTTCTGCCGCTCCTCATAGGGCTGGTGCTCTAGACTCTTCACCAGCTCCGTTGCTCATTGGATGCACTCCAGCACCTCAGTGTCTTTCCTGTAGTGAGGGGCCCAAAAATTAACTTATTCCTTCCCTTCCCTCACCCCACTTTGAAGGCTTTTTAAACTTAGTATTTTGGTTTAGTTTATGGTATGGTGCTACAAGAGACTGTATCAGCATAGCTGAGGCGCAAGCTTCACAGAAGGGGAAGAACAGGTCAGAATAGGAGCAGAAAGGGAAGAGACTCCTGAAGCTAAGGTCATGGAACTTCATATTCTTTATTCCTCACCTGTCTCTGGTATCTGTTTGGAATATGGATCAGACAGAGCTTGTTCAATGTGTAGGATATTGGTTTGAATGAGAAAGCAGAATACTTAATCCCCATAGGCATTATTTATTCTCTTCCCAGGCAGAGGTTGCTTTTCTTGTCCCTGAATGGTTTATTTTATAGGCAGTTATGCTATATTGATGATGTCTTTGGTTGCTTTTATGCTTCTTTATGCTGGAAATTAAAGAGCAAAACTACACTGCTATTCTTGAAAGCTAACTGGCATTCTCTACTGTGGCATTATGTACACAATCTATGTCAAGATAACTTGAAGCTGTTGCACAGTACTGGGTGATGAGATTTTACATTGCAGCAGTGCAATGTACAATTGAAAGGGTAGTCCTGGTCCTCCCTGGTCAAATGTTCCTAAAGCTTTTGTCACAGTACTAACAGTTATGAAAACATCAGCAATAGCTGTGGGGCAGAGCAGGAGGTGGGCTGTATAGCCAGACCATTCCTTTCAGCAGGAGCCAACGCTGACTGTAAAATCTCTCCCTGGACTCATCTGCTGTCCACTCGCAAGTCAGGCACAATACCAGAAAAAATTCTTCTGCAGTGCTGATGCCTGGACTTCACAGAGACGTTGGTATGTATTAAGGTGTCTGAGCAGAGCCCTCTACTCTTCTGATTTTTAGAACTATAGGCACGTCAAACAAAAGAAACAAGGAGCAATGAAATAGTTTCCTCTTTCTGCCAGTGAATGACTGTCTAAACTTGCCTCCAAATGTACACATAAATGAAGCATTATTAACTACAGTAAACTTGTTTACTGATCAGTTTGTTTATGCAGCCTTAGAGTAAGTAGCCCTCCAACGTGGAAAAGTGAGGTAGTAAAATTTCTGCACTCACTGTAACAGCTGGCGATTCAGCCGGTGAATATTGAGATTATTGTGCTGAGGCTTTAGCTGCCCAGGATCCGTGCAGCGCTGTTTTTCAAGAATTCAGACACTGTACGCAGTGTTTGAGCTGTATCTATTTGTTTAACTTCCTCCTATTTAAGCACCAAAGAAGAATTTGTTTCTTGTTTCTTTTGAAGGGTGAAAATTAACAGCTCTTGACCATGTTTGTATAAATCAATGAAAAGCCACAGTCTATGAACACACACCTACACTTGGGTTTGGTTCAGCTTCTTAGGGCTTGGCAAACACTGCTTGTAAGCAAAGCCTGCTTGTGCTGGAGCAGTTATTGCCTTCCTGACGTTGGGAGACAAGAAAAGTCAGCCTATTTGCATACCTTAAGATTATAGAGTACCTCATTGTAGATTTATCCATCTGTTTCTGGCCACAATCAGGGTTTTGATATTTCTGTATATTTGACATCATCTTGTAAAGCTCAATTGTATTTTCCTTTCAGAAACGGCTATTTGCAACTGTTAAATTACTGCACTTCACTTTTATGTCCTAAGTCTTGCATCTAAAGCACACGCATTTTTCTATGCATCTCTAGCTAACGGAAAATATAGGCGTGCTGTTTTTCTTGCTGTTGCAGTTGTTTCACTAGAGGCGGATTCTTAGGAATTAAATTGGTCCTAATAGTTAACAAAGCCTTGAAAAGGCCACAAACCAGGAAGAGGGCATCTGTCAGCCCTTCTGTTAGGAGGCAAAAGGTTTCTACAGGCAGACAGGTCAACTTTGATGTTTTCATTTTTACAGTGACAAGACTCATAAAAAATCTGTTGATTTTTGCGATCTCGTACTCAAAGTGGTATTGCTGTAAATCTGTCTTGCAGCTTTTGGTGTAACTTAGTCAAAGCCAAGCAGTTTTTTAAATGGTTTTATTTTTCTTCAGGGTCAATTTTGTATTTTTAAAAAACTGATTTCTGCATTTACTGAGTCATTATCTTAATGCTGCAGAGGAGGCAGAACAGTGAGCATACCCACACTGCTCTCGCCAGCCAGACTGTGCTCGGGAGCTGGAGCTGCTCAGGCACTGCTCTGAAGCACAAAGGCGTCTTCGGAGACTTGCAGCTCCAGCTGCCCACTGCTTGGGTTCAAGCATGGCATTATCCAGGCACAGAATGGTATGGCAAGGGCAAGGATGGATGGGGAGAAGCTCAACTGCCACATATGCTGTTAGTTCTAAATAATTTGTAAGAGTGTTATAAATTTTGTAAACCTTTTAATGTGCTAAAACTTGGTTATGAGGTAACATTTACAAATAAGGGGTAATTTGTGTACTTGTTTTTGTATTTTGGTCATGATTTTTTCATTGTTGTACCCTAAGTCCAGATCACTGGGCAAATAGTTGTTAAACCTTTGAATTAAAACAAATAAATGCATTTTAATGGATACCATACAGTTTTGTTATCATTCTAATTGGGCCGGGCACGGAGTCTGTGTTGCTTAAGACTTTTTAAAACCAGGTAAGAAAACCAAAATTGACTTTCCCCTTCCCTTTGTAATATTAACACTTAAGAGTCACAGAGGGACTTTAATATTAGATAGCTAATCATTAAATTAGATAAGAATATGGGTTCTGCTGTCTTAAGCTGTCTGTACTGCTAGATGTAGTCTACCTTGCACATAGTAGTCTTTGTAAGGGAGAACAATGATTAGCGGGATTTCTGGAAGTTTTAAGTATTTAAGTATGACCTGTGCCTGTTACCTGTCAATCAACACAAGCCAAGCCTGAGTTTACTGGCAGACCTCACTGAAGGACATAAATCCTTTAATCACTGTTTAAATAGTCCCTGTCCCTGTCTTTCAGGTAAAGAGCTCAGGAAGCAGTATTAGGGTATTATGATGCTTTCTCTACCCTTCTTCCACTGGTCTTGCCCCAATGGGGGCAGTGTCTTTTATTTCCTGTTCTATGTCACCTCTGTAGAAGATCGTAGAACATGTGCAGAAGTTTTCAGCTTAAAATTTTGTTCGGAAAGCTACTGTAATTAATGTACTCAGACAATCTTTGCAATCACCTATGGTGTGAGTAGTTTTCACGCCCTTCAGAAACATTTCTGGCTGTAATTAAAAATACATTTAAATAGACTGCAATAATGTTGTGACAAGGAGGTATTTCATGGTGTAAGGCTCCTGGCAAGTACTGTTCCTGGAAAAAAGAACATACTGGCTACACCCACCTGTATTATTATATATGCATTGTAGAAGTTTTAAGTTTTCACACAGCAGGGAACAGAACCAATTCTCCAGCTTAATTTCTCTTGCACAGTACAAAGGCTGATTAAACAGCTTAAGTAGAAATCTAGTATGAAGTGCTTTATGGTAACCTGAGATGAACTAAACAAGCAATTTCCTTTTTCAGGCACTGCTACTTATCCTCTGCGTCTCTCTACAACACTAATTGTAAGTCAGCCTTTCATTGTTTAATACCAACATATATGTAAGAATAAGCAAGTTTCCACCTCTAAAACATCCTTAATACTCAGTACTATTTTGCTAGTTTGATTTTTATAGTGTGATAACTACATAGCTGGCTAAAGTAGCAAGAAGAGTGGGAAAGTTTTGGTAGGAAGTTTTAACTAGCTCTGCCTCTCAATGGACTGTGAGTTTTATAATAGTATGTATGTACTCAAGTATAGTAGGTAATATAATTTTATAATAGGTACCAAATCTGTGAGATAGCTTCCATTGTTGTTTTAGCATCTATTTATACTCAGGCAGGTTTTTCCTTCAGAGTTGTTTTTTTAATCTGCTAAATCAAGGCTTCAAAGCAAGTGTAGTAATGGCTGCATCAGTCTTCAACATCTAAAGGTTAGATGGATTTTTATTAGATTGTTTTCAAAGACTTTGACTAATTCATTATTAACAGATCTCCTGTCTGTAGATGCAAAGGCAAACAAAACCACTTCTAAAATCAGATCTGAATTCCAGGGAGATGTTAGAAATTTCTTGCTTTGTCTCAGGAATTATCTTACAGAGGAAATACGCTCCCTTTAAGTCAGACTCTGTAGAAAATGTCTCTTGGTGCACCAAGAATTTGGCTCAGGGAGCAAAGTTCTCTGAGTCAGTTTTACCTGTCTGGGGACTTAGTTTTGTCATCAGCTAGACTGTGGCTTTGTTGCTTCACAGGAAGACACTCCTTCCCTTCTCAAATAGAACATCTCTGGTATCAGCACAGCTATCCATACCACCATAGAGGTTTGCCAAGGCTTCCTCACTCACTGACCACACTCCAGAGTTACTACAGGGACACTGAAAACTGGTGCTGACAGTTAAAGCTGTTAATGAACTAAAGGTGCTGGTGTGCTCTTCTCACTGGATCTGCTTGAGTAGAACAATTTAAAAATGGCCCCAATGTGTTAAGACTACAAGCTTTTGGGGAAGGGGAAAAGACTTCTCCCCTGGCCCTCCATACTTTGCAGGACCCCTGTAAGTCAATGCAAACTCTGTCATTTATTTTTTTTTTTCAATAAAATTTGGTCAACATGACAGTCTCCCCATTAGCTAGATATGATAGGCAAGATAAAGAAATCCCTCATGGCAAAACAAGCTTAGAGATTCTTTAAAATCACCCCTACTACTGTGAGAGTAATATGAAGAAAGTGTATTGAAATTATT
Source organism: Nyctibius grandis (assembly GCF_013368605.1). Classification (NCBI taxonomy): domain Eukaryota; kingdom Metazoa; phylum Chordata; class Aves; order Nyctibiiformes; family Nyctibiidae; genus Nyctibius; species Nyctibius grandis. Next base: position 18,580,603 of record NC_090670.1, read on the forward strand.
TTACGTGATACTTCAAGATATTCTTTGATACACATTTTGCCACATTATTCTGTTGAATAATGTTGCTGCAAGCAGTGTAGGCAATGTATTGGTTACACCAGTTTAACTGGTTCTGCAACAAAGTTTTGCTTAAAAAGGTTGAAACCACTTCCCCCTCTCAGAGAGTAAGGAGCCCAAGCCTGGACAAAATTCCATGTTTAAAGTTAGCCATAAAAAGTACAAAACTGAACTGGTCGATAACTGATATAAATAATGATAAATATTATTGCTATAAATAATGGCGTAACTGATATAAATGCTGCTTTAACTTGGGAGAGATTAGTGACTCACTTCTGAATTAGACTGAAAGCTGCATGTACCTGTTCCCAATCTGTTCCTACAGCAGGCAAAATGGAAACACAGTTAATCACAGGAAAATATTTCTAACAAACACATCATTAGCCTTTAACCCTAAGCGCAGATGCTTAAGTAAAAAATTGACCAAGTCGCACAATTAAGGAGAGAAACATAAAAAGAAATAGTGATTCTTTTTCCTTATTTTATTGGGTAAATGATTTAAAAGGTAATAACAATAGTGTTAAAACTACTACAATATCTTTCCACAGCCATATCTCACAGACCCACAGATAACCACCTATAATTTTTTTTTCTTTTTCCTCATTTTTCTCTTTTTAAGCCGTACTTATATTCAAATGCCCATTTCAACAGTTTCTTCACACTAATAGCAATTAAATGTGGAAGGAAGAAGGATCTAGTTATAAAGGAAGGGGGTTCAGGTAATCCATGATATTATTGTAATCAAGTTACTAAGGAAGGAAGGAAAAGACAGAGGCCTTACAAGCTACTCCAGGTAGCTCTAAGCCCATTGTGTGTCACCATTGCATTAAAGATAACTCAAGATGCTGGTGAACAATTTAAAGTAATTTTTTTTTGTAACATATAAAACACTAAAATAACTTAGAAACTAGATCCAAATATTTTGAAAAGAATCAACTTTGATATACAAAAACAGTCATAAGTTGTTACAAAAGTTTCAAACAAAAGTTTGTTTTCTCAGTGCGTTTATGTACCAGCGCAATTACTGGGTCCAGAGCAAAGAAAGAGGCTTTTATTTTTTATTTTTTCTTTTAACAGTAATAAAAAACAAGGAAAACATATCTTTGTATATAAAGAATCATTGCTGGTCTTTAGAATAAATGTAACCAGAAACCCTTAAATCTGAGAGGCACACTTTGGGTTTCTCTTTTTTTTTTTTTCATCTTTTTTTTTTTTTTTTAAAACATAAAAGGAAAGTCACCAGTTTATTTAAATGGTGGAGATATTCAGACTCCCCAAATAAACTTAATTCAATTAACATCACTAGCAAAAATCAGTTAGAAACTGTACAAAAATAAAAAAGTTAACACATTTAATCCTGCAGGGATTTTGTAAGGACTGGAAGGCAGGCTTTAGGAGCAGCATTTGGGCATGGCTGGAGGCTTCTTTGGTTCGATCTAACACACGTAAGAGATGTAACCTACTCCAGACAACAATTTTCAAAACCCGCACATTTGAAGACAAGTAAAGAGGTCCGTATACAAACATCAGGGTGTGCAAATGGCTTTGACTGCCTTGGTGTAATAGTGTCTCTGAGGTCAGAACTCCAGCGTGCCCTCCCCCTGCCACCATCAGCGGTGGGGTTGAGATGGTGACAAGTCAGTGCTACAGCCGTCTGGGCAGAAGGAAGGCCACTTGGAGCATGACTAAGTAATAGTTGCATGTCAAGTCTACGGTTTTGTTGTCTAACTCAGTTTACAGAACAGGGTTTTTAGGAACAGTAAGCAAAAGAATGAAAAAAACCCCAACAATCTCTTTAATGGAATAAGGCAAACTGAGTAATGATCATAAAAAATTAGCATTCCAACTTAAAAAACTGAAATAAGCTACTTGGTTGTACCTTAACTTATAAAGTACCCCAAATTTAAAAAAAAAATCCATATCTAAACCCAGCAATATATATAAAAGGGTACTAAACATAACTATGAGGGAATGACGTGTGAAAGCAATCGTTGATCAGCTTTAAGCAAACAGACCTATTCTGTCCCAGTGCACGTCACAGTGAACTGCACGTTTTGTACAAATAAACCCACAACGACACAGAAACAATCCATAGCAGTTTCAGCACTTGCGTGCTGAGGAGGTAGGTGCCCTAGAAACACTGTAGATAGATAGACTGATTATTCCAATCTTTTAAAAAAATATCATACAATCGGATTGACCACAGACTCTGTAACAGTTTTTTAATTAGTGATACAAAACTCTGGTCCAGAAGGGTCTGGCGTTAACTCATTTCAAAAGCACACCTTTACAGTTTGTATAACACCCTTTTAACTATATTTTCAAGCAACAGCTACTAAGAGATAGACAAAAATGCATTGTGCATTATGCTGTATACAAAAAGGAGACAAAACTATCCTTTTCCCCCCCAAGCCATGGTGGGAAGTATTGCTGACCTTGTCCTTAAAATCCTGCAGGATTGTTTATTCATCAGTATATCATTATTACACTGGTAAGAAATTCTGTATAACATCTGCATATATCGAAGATTTTTTAAAAAATCTGATATGATTTTAGATCCGCATGACCAGTCACGTGACCTGCTTGAGGTTGATTAGCACCTTTCAATACATATATATTTTTATATATAATAGATCTTTTTAAAAAACTTCTAACAATGAGCTCACACAGAAGCATGAGCATGCTCTAACGAGATGACAGATAAAGATGGGGTCGGATGACTTCTTTTTTTTGCAGCAGAATGATTCAGTTTGTGCTCAGTTTCCCTATAAGGGCAAGAAAAAAACCAACACAACTCTATCAGGTAGCCACTTGTTCACCATTTCCACTTGAAGACTAATCCATTTAAAAGTGTTCCCCAAGTAGAAACAAGACAACAGTATCATCCAAAATAGCCTCTGTATAAACATCTATTAATTTTTGCAGCTTCTGGCTGGCATCTCTTGGCTCCTGAAATTTCAGGCCCTCTGCTTATAAATTAAGGCATCACAACTGAAAATGCTAATATTTGGACATCAAATGCTGTGGATGAAGGAATACCAAAGACCTTCTACAAGAACCTCCATAGAAATGAAGTGGCAAAGCTAACCTCACTTACGGGATGAGCATAATTTATCCACATCTGGTTTTGAAACCTTATTGAAACATTTTTACAATTAGTCTGATTTTTTTAACTTGATTTTAATCAATTTTATCTATTTCAATTTTTTATATATATATTTACAAACATTCATTATTCAAAATAACTGGAATTTCTGCTTACTGTGGTTTACTCACTCATATCAGGAAGGTCTCTTCTATAATAGACGGCATGTATTGTCCCCTAGAATATGCACTGAAGTACAACAGGTATTAGCGGCAGTTCTGCAGGCACATGAGCAAGGAGCTGGCTCCTACCATATACTGGGCTTGCAAATATACCACGCATACCTTGTACTAAATCCTATTTTTACAGCAGGAAAAAGTTCCAATCGGTTTTCTTTCTTCTGCCGTGTGGAGGGGTATCAGAATTATTACACAGGACTTACAGCTCTCAAGTACTATTCCTGTAATAGATGAAAACATGTAAAATTATGGCATACTTGTCCTGTGCTCTTTTCACAACAATCTTTTTTCTTTTTTAAACAATAGTTAACTTTAACTATTCATGACTTGATAAAACTCAACAAGTTCAAAAGCAGAAGAAAGAACAAAACAGGGATTTTTCTTTTCCAAAATAGGTTTGCTATTAAACAAACAAACAAAAAAATCTCACTTTAAAAAAATCCCCAAAAAGCTGACGCCAGAGCAGACTCAATATAGTTTGCTAGAATGTCTGGCGTATTTGCTATATTTTTTTCTATGAATTTTATATATAACTATATAGTTATGTCAGAGTCAAAGGCACTAAAATCTAAATCCATTTTCTTCCTAATATGACATCTGCTACTCGCCAACCTGTTTTCAAAAACAAATGTCACTCCTAATTTGAGATCATCAGAAAGGCATCGTCTCATTACAAATGCATTATGATGACTAGTCTTGACAGGGCTGGATCACCCTCGATTCCCAGTCCAGACTGGGAGACAAAGGTATCTGGTATGTCATCCGGATTGTGTCATGCCCTACCAATCAGACCACTTGGTTCTGCAAATGCTGCCATGTCACCATCACCTCTCATTGTACCTATAATTGCTTCTCTTCATCCAAAAAAGCATTTTTGTATGTCAGCCTTCACATTTTGGCTGTATGTGCTGGATCTGAAGATCATGTATTTAGCTACATGAAATCTTTACTGTGGGGGTGAGATACTGTACACAGAACATCATTAAGAACATTATGAAAATGCGATTCATTGTCTAGTATAATACCTGAATCTGATATGTTTCGTTCCCTGTCACACCTATTAATGCAAAAGCCATGAATGCCTTTTTGCTAAGCAAAGCATCCCTAACAGTAATCCTTAAACTCTTCCTTCCATCCACAGTCACAGAAAGCCTTGATTGATATAATTCAATGTTAACGAAGTAGAAATTTAAAATTTCATAAAAAACCCAAGGGCTATATATGCTGCAAAAAAATCTGCAGTGACTCAATAATAAAAAAAGTATGGGATCTTTGTAGTAATGCAGTTTTCCCTCCCGTTGCCATGATGAGCTTACCCAACTAAGAAGCCTCAACATGGCAACGGAAACTATCATCATAAAATGGTACAGTAATAGAGATAGCTAGACCAAGAAGGGGCAGGGTCTCCTGGGAAGAGGTCTGCAGAGAGGTCCAGTGACTGGTCATGCGGCTCAGTGTCAGGAATAATGGTTGTATGGTGGAAGGGGGTGCCCAATACCATTTTGGAAGTGATGATGCTGACGATGGGCAAGGTACTCTGTGTAGCTCATCGTCATCTTCTCACTACGGTACCTAGAAAAGAGCAAAGAAGCGAATTCAAGAACTGTTACCAGGAAGCTGCAAGTAGCACTAAAAATACAGCACGAGTGGTATGTTTAATGCTAACAGCTCTGTGCTTCTGATGTTAGGAATAACACTAACTTCAGTGGCACAAGGGCAGGGAAGGAACCGCCATGGTTGTCAGAGTCATTCTTGAATCACTAAGTGCTTATGAAAAATATTTTAAGCAAACAGAACTGTTAAAAATTGTTCCCTACTATGTTGCTCGAAGTAGAGGACATAGAAACGCATGATGATTTATTGAGAATGTCCTGTATCTTCAGCCAGCTCTCTACATAAAACCTAGGAGAAGAGCTGTAAACAAGCACTACATATTTTTGGGCTGTTTTTAAACCATCAGTATTAATTGTCTGCCAAATTCTGCTTTTAAAATAATCCCAGTTACATTAAATGGAGTTACATTCTTTTTAGACTAGAATCATACAATATCTCAAGTTGGAAAGGACCCATAAGGATCATCGAGTCCAAATCGCTGCTCCTCACAGGACTACCTAAAACTAAACTACATAACTAAGAGCACTGTCCAGACACTCACAGAATCACAGAATGTTAGGGATTGGAAGGGACCTCGAAAGATCATCTAGTCCAATCCCCCTGCCGGGGCAGGATTGCCTAGACCATATCACACAGGAACGCGTCCAGGCGGGTTTTGAATGTCTCCAGAGAAGGAGACTCCACAACCTCTCTGGGCAGCCTGTTCCAGTGTTCAGTCACCCTTACAGTAAAGAAGTTTTTCCTCAAATTTAAGTGGAACCTCCTGTGCTCCAGCTTGCACCCATTGCCCCTTGTCCTGTCAAGGGATGTCACTGAGAAGAGCCTGGCTCCATCCTCTTGACACTTGCCCTTTACATATTTAAAAACATTAATGAGGTCACCCCTCAGTCTCCTCTTCTCTAAGCTAAAGAGACCCAGCTCCCTCAGCCTCTCCTCATAAGGGAGATGTTCCACTCCCTTAATCATCTTCGTGGCTCTGCGCTGGACTCTCTCTAGCAGTTCCCTGTCCTTCTTGAACTGAGGGGCCCAGAACTGGACACAATACTCCAGATGCGGCCTCACCAGGGCAGAGTAGAGGGGGAGGAGAACCTCTCTCGACCTGCTGACCACACCCCTTCTAATACACCCCAGGATGCCATTGGCCTTCTTGGCCACAAGGGCACACTGCTGGCTCATGGTCATCCTGTTGTCCACTAGGACCCCCAGGTCCCTTTCCCCTACGCTGGTATCCAACAGCTCTGCCCCCAATTTGTACTGGTACATGGGGTTGTTCTTGCCCAGATGCAGGACTCTACACTTGCCCTTGTTATATTTCATTAAATTTCTCCCCGCCCAACTCTCCAGCCTGTCCAGGTCCCTCTGAATGGCTGCGCAGCCTTCCGGTGTGTCAGCCACTCCTCCCAGTTTTGTGTCATCAGCGAACTTGCTGACAGCGCACTCTAATCCCTCATCCAAGTCATTAATGAATATATTGAATAGAACTGGTCCCAGAACCGACCCTTGCGGAACTCCGCTAGACACAGGCCTCCAACTGGACTCTGTCCCATTGACCACTACTCTCTGGCTTCTTTCCTTCAGCCAGTTCACAATCCACCTCACTACCCGATCATCCAGACCACACTTCCCCAGTTTAGCTGCGAGGATGCTGTGGGAGACCGTGTCAAACGCTTTACTGAAATCGAGATAGACCACATCCACAGCTTTACCATCATCTACCCACCGGGTAACATCCTCATAAAAGGCTATCAAGTTGGTTGAGCAAGACTTCCCGTTGGTGAAGCCATGTTGACTGCCCCTAATGATCCCCCTATCCTTGATGTGCCTAGAGACAGCACCAAGAACAAGTTGCTCCATCACCTTTCCAGGGATGGAGGTGAGGCTGACTGGTCTATAGTTACCCGGGTCCTCCTTCCTGCCCTTTTTGAAGACTGGAGTGACATTCGCTTTCCTCCAGTCCTCAGGCACCTCTCCTGTTGCCCATGACTTAGCAAAGATGATGGAGAGTGGCCTAGCAATGACTTCCGCCAGCTCCCTCAGCACCCGCGGGTGCATCCCATCAGGGCCCATGGATTTATGGACATCCAGGTTGCTTAATTGGTCCCTGACCCAGCCCTCATCAACCAAGACAGATTCCTCCTCTATCCTGACTTCTTCTGAGGCCGCAGGGGTCCAGGGCTCCTCAGGACAGCCTCCAACAGTATAGACAGAGGCAAAGAAGGCATTCAGTAACTCCGCCTTCTTTTTATCCTCTGCCTCCAGGACCCCCACCTCATTCATCAGTGGGCCTACATTGCCTCTAGTGTTGGCTTTACCTGCAATGTATTTGAAGAAGCCCTTTCTGTTGTCCTTGACCTCTCTTGCAAGGTTTAATTCCAAGGAGGCCTTAGCTTTCCTAGTTGCCTCCCTACATCCTCTGACAACAGACTTATATTCCTCCCAAGTGGCCAGCCCCTCCTTCCACGATCTGTACACCTTCTTCTTCCACTTGAGTTTGCCCAGCAGTTCCCTGTTCAACCATGCAGGTCTCCTGGTACCCTTCCTTGACTTCCTACCTGTTGGGATGCTCTGATCTTGAGCTCGGAAGAAGCAGTCCTTGAACGCTAACCAACTATCTTGGGCCCCCTTACCTTCTAGTACCCTCTCCCATGGGATTTCCCCTAGCAATTGCTTGAAAAGGCCAAAGTTGGCCCTCCTGAAGTTCAGGGTTGTGATTCTGCTAGCTATTCTGTTCCTGCCACATGAGATCCTGAACTCTACCATCTCATGGTCGCTACAACCAAGGCTGCCCTCAACCTTCACCTCTTCAACCAGACCCTCCTTGTTAGTGAGGATCAGATCCAGCAGCGCTCCTCTCCTAGTTGGCTCATCCACCATTTGCATCAGAAAGTTATCATCAATGCACTGGAGGAACCTCCTGGACTGAGGATGGCTGGCTGAGTAGGCCTCCCAGCAAATATCAGGGTAGTTGAAATCCCCCACAACAACCAGGCCCTGTAATTGCGAGACTGCTCTCAGCTGCCTGTAGAAGGCCTCATCACCCTCCTCATCCTGATCCGGTGGCCTGTAATAGACACCCACAACAGTATCACCCCTGCCAGCCTGCCCCTTAATTCGCACCCACAAACTCTCAACTCGCTCCTGATCCGCCTCTGGACAGAACTCAATACATTCTAGCTGCTCACTCACATAAAGAGCAACTCCACCACCTCTCCTTAGTGGCCTGTCTTTCCTGAACAGGACATAGCCATCCATGACCACATTCCAGTCATGCGAGGCGTCCCACCAAGTCTCTGTAATTGCCACTAGATCATAGCCCCCCGACCGAACACGGATTTCTAACTCCTCCTGCTTATTCCCCATGCTGCGTGCATTGGTGTACAGGCATTTCAGGGAGCGAGCTGGGCACACCGATTTCATCCCAGATTCACCCCCTGATTTCACCCCAGGGGGATGGGGGGCCTCCTGGTCTACCTCAACACTAGAGCATTGCCCCAGTGGTGCAAGCCCAGCTACCACCCCATCCCCCTTCGAATCTAGTTTAAAGCTCTCCGAATGAGCCCTGCTAATTCCTGTCCCAGAACCCTTTTGCCCCTACGACATAAACCTTTCCCATGTATCACTGTCACGCCTGTTGTCTTATAAAACCAGCCATTATCAAAGAACCCAAAGCCCTGCCTGTAGCACCAGTCTCGTAGCCAGGTGTTAATAGAGAGAATCCTACTATTCCATCCCACTCCTTGAACTCTTGACAGGCTTGGTGCCATGACCACTTCCCTGGGGAGCCTGTTCCAGTGACCCACCACTCTCTCAGTGAAGAACCTTTTCCTAATGTCCAATCTGGACTTCCGCTGATGCAGCTTCATCCCATTTCCTCAGTCCTGTTGCTGGTCACCAGAGAGAGGAGAGCAGCACCTCCCCCTCTGCTGCCCGCCTTGAGGAAGCTGTAGGCTGCGATGAGGTCACCCCTCAGCCTTCTCCAAGCTGAACAAACCAAGTGACCTCAGCTGCTCCTCCTCCTTAGTCTTGCCCTTGAGCCCTTTCACCATCTTGGCTGCCCTCCTCTGGACCTCTCCAGACTCCCAATACCGTTGAAAAATAATGGAGAGAGGTCTCACAATAACATCGGCCAGCTGTATGTAACTAAAAGCAGAATCCAGGGCCTGACAACAAATATTTTGGATATACTTGCATCAGTATTGTTTGACAACAAGAAACATATCACCACATTTACACTTATCTGTAGAAGTGCAAAATCTACACAAAAACACTATTCCACATTTCCACAAATTTCACTTAGAAAGACCTTGCGTAAGAGATCTGACAGATGAGATTTGGTGAATCCAGCTACAGTGATTTAAAATATTGCCACCTCTCCTTTCTATCATATTTTTCTTCTGGAGTTGCTCTGGTTGTTCTCTCCTCTTTTAGGTCTGAAAAAAACACAACAGATGGCTCAACCGCTTGCACTCACAGCCCAACACAAAAGTTTAAACTACTGTTGAGTTACCAACTGCAGCAATTAAGGGGGCAAACACATTTGCTTCTGCTGCCTCTTTGCCAGAGGAACAGAGCAGAACACCTTACACTCGTAGCTTTTTGCTTCAGTGGACATGTTTCAGAGCACCAAAGGTGCCCACACTTGCTTGATACAACAGTCTTTGTTAATGATGTACTAATTTAACAAATGGCTGCTGGTCCTTGCTGGGAGATTAGCTGCGGCTCTTGAATTGATGGGAACGGCACGCGGCACTGCACTTGACGACTAAGCTGGTCTGTGAAGGAAATCCCCTGCCACTATGAAACCAAACCATCAGCTTGGCAGTTAATGAAGTTGGTTGTAAGTGGGTCAGAGCAGGCCAAAGGCAGCCCGCCTAGAATCACATCTGCTCGTTTAAGCAGAGGGAAGAGGAAATGCAGTGACTGTCCTTACGCGTTCTAGACCCCTAGAATTGGTAGACTTCTTTCAGCTCCATTATTTTTTAGTTCTCTTCTTCAAAACGTGGCCAGAACTGCAGGATATTAACTTGAAGTGAAGATAGTTAGCAACAGACAAGTTTTGATCAGCTTAAGGCTTTACTCACGCACAGGGCATTTACTCTAATTCAGAGACTTGAAAAAGGAGTTAAAAGCACTTACTCCACTCTTCCAATAGATGTTTTACTGTATGACAAGTTATTAAAACGAGGCTCTAAAAAAGGTTGCCTGATGCTGGTAAATGGTTACTATTTTAATACTCCTGTTTATAATATGTCAGCAGAAACTGAGTTTTTAAGCAAGTAAAACAGCAAAAAAAAATTTCTTCTGAACATTAGAAACTACGCTTTGTTTCTTCCACTTGTCAGGCCAGTGATTTTGCTAGCAGACTGGATGTTGTGAACTTAAATACACTAAAATATTAAATACACTAAACATGGGGGTTTTGGTGGTTTGATTTTGAGGGGGTGAGTTTTTGCTCCAAACAAAATCATGTAGCCGGAAGATGTGCACTATATAGAATTTTTGTTTCTTGGAACATATTCCTTATTTATTGAGGCATACATAAATAGTCATTTAAGACCTATACCACTGTTACTCTTGCTCTCAGCTATCTCCATATATTCTTTTTGAACAGAAAATAACAAGGTGTACAGCTAAAATAAATTAAAAGGAGACTGGGGTTCTGCATTTGGATATTCAGCTGGATTCTGTAAAACCTTCCTCTCTAATTCAACCTTCAGAATAGCATGTTTTCCTTAGTCACAGCTACTCCACAGTCATCAGGTTCCTTCAAGAATCCAGAATTCTGAACAGCCATTGGGACACAAAGCCTTTATTCTTCATCCACAAGATCACTGAACAAGTGATTCCTCTAATACCAAAATATTTGTTTTTCTAAGAAATGCTTTGTCTTCTGCCTGGTCTAAACATAAACTACTGCTAAGTAACAGCAAGGTTTCTAGATGAAGATTACAAACGTGGAAGTTGAAAAGAACCAAAATCTCAGGTCTTTCTCCTGTAAGAGTGCATAAACAATCAGGAGAAGCCAAGTATGCTCAAATGTCTAAAATGAAAGGATTGGGTTTTAATTATGGACAAGGAAGTCAAGGCTGGCTTACACCTAGCTGCACTAAGGAGGAGAGTATTTCCAAAGAAATCAGGACACAGAAACAAGAGTAATATAGACAACACTTTTAGGATTAATCTTGTGACCCTGTAAGTCCCTAGAATTTGATAAAAGATAGGAAGGATAAGAGTTTCGGACAAAGGATTCTAGCTTTGTTATTTGTATTACTAGTATGTCAAGTGTGGCCTCCCTGAAGAGGAAGAACAGTCAATACTTCCTTATGACATAAGATTTAAAAAATTCTTATTTCTCCAAGCATGGAATAGATAACTAGAGTTTAGCAGTCATTTTATACTGCAAGCTTATAAAAAGATATAGTTTTAGAGATGTTCTTACAGACATTTACTCCTCCCACCCTTCACCATATAACTACAATATTATGGGCAAAACATCTGCTGCTAATTCTAAAATATTCTGGCTCCCACTCACTAAGAACACATTGTATGAAATGAGCAAAATCAAAATATACTACTGTGCAAGTGACAGAGTATGAAATAAAATATTTAATTCATGTCTCCACTCCTGAGAATACCCTGACACAGTTTGACTAGTACACTGACTGTCAAATCAGCTACCTAGTTTGCATACCAAACACCTGTTAAGCGAAGGGAAACCTGTCCTCCACAGGAGATAAGACACCCAACGCTGTCTTTGAGAACTGAGCAGATCACTAGTAGTGAGGGGCCTCCAGGACTTCACAGCAGCAGAGCCGCAGTGCACCATCTGCTCAAATACAAATGGACAACGGCAAGTCACCCTCGTTAACAACAGCCCTGGAGGTCCCTTACAGCCAACGAACAAACTGTAAAACGCAAGAGCTAATACACTGCTAAGATCTGTCCGAGTTAGGAAACAAAATATGCAGGTACTCTGATATAGATGTGTAGCCCAATATTTAACAACAGCCTTTTCTTTCTTGCTTAGTACCACTAAGCTCTATGCAAGGCACAGATATTCTCAAAAGTCCGTACTGCGATTGTGAAAAGAAAGAAATCATTAATAATATATACAGGAAAGCTTACTGTTACCATCTGAAATAAGCACTTACCAGGAACGAACACATCACAGTGTTACAAAAACAGGGCTTATCTGTAGTATCCCCTGATGCATACCTGGTTAGCTTTATTGTTTTCCTGAATTCGTTAGTAATCGGAGCTTTGTAGCCTCCTTTCCTCAATAAGGAATCTATGGTTTGAATGTGGTCCCATCCTGTTGAATTTTACAGTAATAAAAATTAGTGAGAAATACAGCAATAAGCATAGATGTTGCACAAATACAGTACGGTATGTAGTGTGACTGATAATGAAAGCGCTCTGCTGAAGTTCCGTATAAAACATACATCATTCTTCCCTACTTAAGAACAGCTGAAGGAAATATGATGTATAGGATTTCTTTACAAAGTTCGCTCTACAAACAACATGTATTTTTATCTCGTAGTTGAAATATTTTAAAAGTGGGCCTGCTATATCCAGGTATCAAGATATAAAATGAAAAAGATATAAAAAAGATATAAAATTAAACTTTTCTGAAATGTTCAGGTATGATCACGTATCACAATCACTTTACACATTATAAATGTCTACGACAGTATGAAAAATTAAATTTCTGTATAAAATGAAATTTAAGAGAATTATCAGTTGAACATGTGCAGAGAACTTCAGAGATTAGACTTCATAAATATCACTTAACTTTACAGTGATAATTTCAGAGCTACTATATTATAGTATAGGTGGCTGGGTAATAAAAAAAAGTGATGGATTATTCATTATTGTTCTCAATAAAATCTTCACGCTATTCAAACCTCCTATTCATTGATTTTAAAAAAGCCTAATATTTTAAGTGGCTGTTAGACATGTTATTTCCAAAAGATGCAATTAGATTAGTCACATTGTTACATTAAAAAAAAAAAAAACAAACGGGTAGTTTTGGGTACGTAAAAAAATACAAATGGGTAGTTTTGGGTACTTTAAAGAGTCTGATTGCAATGCATGGTCTACTACAACTATTTAGAAATTTAAACACATGCCCCTCACCCCCCAGTTCCTGAATTTAAAAAAAGTTTGTTAAGTGATCACCAAAGGTCTTGACAAAAAAACCACTTCTCTGACTAGCCAACCTGAGATTACAAAAGCAAAAAAAATTGTCTTGGAAAGCCTCTAAACTTACAGGTGACTATTTGGAAACAGAATTATCAATTACAGATGGTCCTCAGTAAAAGTTTAATCCTATTCCTTAGAAGACCAACTCAAATATAAAAAGGAAAAAAAAAAGCAGCAATGCAAAATGTAACATTGAGACACACTGTCAAGCTTGGAAGAAAACCCCATAGTGAGTAGTCACAGTCAGCTGCTTAGTCCAAAAGATCACTATTCAACAAAACCTACTGTAGTTTTTTTAATTCTCAAACTTAAGTCTGTGCGTCTATTAAAAGGGACTTTAACAACATTATTTTGGACTTTGATACTGGATGTAATTCCCTTCCATCCATCAAAAAACCCAGGAAGCCAGTGCTTATAAAAGGAATTAAGTACCAGCAGAAAGTACTTAATTGAAAAAAACCTTTATCATTGCAAATTTAGGAATAAATCAGCTGTTAAGATAATTGACCAGACATCCCAGAGTTTTTGCATGTCACTAATATCACAGCATAACAACTATATGAAATTGGCAGCTCTTAACAGCTGTCAAGTTGGTTGACAGCACTGTAGCACCCCTCCACGTTTTATTTTCCTACAGCTACGCTGCATTTATGACTGGTTAAAAAACAGCTACAATTTACTGAATCCCTACAAGGGGATCGATACAGGCATATTAATTGGCATTTTATATAAGAGTCTTCTTACAATTAAATATTGCTCCATCATCTGACATCAGTGCAAGGTCAAATACTGCATTTTAGATTTCTATGTATGTTTAAATTCTTCACCAGATCATACGAAATAAAGTGCAACAATGACCTTGCTCCTTTGCAACCTCCGGTAAGTAGGTGGCGGTGCGTTTTGATCCTTTTTCATTGATGAATTCTATTCTAATGCCATGTACACCCACCTGCAAGAAATGGGCAGCTTTATTAGTACATTAAAAGAAAAAAGATACAAGAGATTTCTAACACGATAAAACCCAAAACGTGAACCTTTCAGTGGTTAATACCATTTTGCAAAGAGTTTCAAGAGGTGGTACTGAAGTGAATGTAATCTTTATGAAAGGTGTTCACCTTACAGCCCTGTAAGGTCAGCAGCAGCACAAATACGGTCCTCAGCTCCCCACCACAGAGCTTCGGTTCTGCTCTGGAGGAAAGCCAGCTGAGATACAAAAGTCGTTCTGTCTCTGAGCCTGCTCTCTCCCTCCAACACTGTCAGCAATGTGGTTGCTGATAAAATCACCTGGTCACCAGATACAATCTGCAGGCAACCAAACAGCTGGCAAATCTAATGATGCTTCAATTAAGAGCTTTTATTTTGTTCAAATAACAGCTGAACAACGAAAGATTTGTCACACTACGAACTCAAGCCTGGAGCCTTCAAAATTTCTGCTAATGTATGACGAGGAAAAGGAGCTATTCCAAAGCGTTCAGCTTCGCACTCCTATTTCCATGCTACTAAGTACTCTGATATGACAAAATGCCAGTATGGAAACCAAAATTACTAATAACAAGCAGTTAGATATATATAAAGTTGAACTGCCAAAAAAAAATTTTAAAAAAATTAAAATGAGGCTAGGCACCTTTCCAGGGCGTTGTTCAAGCACCCCTTTGTTCAAGGTACAGTAGTTCTGGTGAGAGCACCTGCACTTGGATCAGGCATGCCATGAAAGATATTCCATTACCAGAAAGTTTTCAGTTGCTTTTGAGTTCTGTGCATAAACACAAAGCCTTAGTAGATGGACGTTTTTATTTTCATGCCCACATAACCAAGATGCTATTTCCATTTAAATGCAATGTTCCCAGCATCGTATGTGGAAATGAATAGTTATGTTTCAAAGGGTACAATGGTATGTGGTACGGCACTTCTTTTTGGACACAAAATTAATCAAAAAATGCTGTAACAGTTTCTCCAGTGACGACCTATTTTACTGTAACTGCATGCCAGTCAAAAAACAAATAAGGAATATTTACAAAGCTCTACCACCTGATCAATTAACATACCTGCTTACATTAAGACTTTATTTTTTAATCTTTATATATGATAGAAGCATGGGGAAACATGAGGAAGAGTCTCTCTTGTGGCTGGCCATGGCCTCAACAATTTTTCCCCATGAACCTAACATTTCTTAAATAGGAAAAATTAATTTGAGACTAATAAATTTAATTAATTGCAAATTTTAATGTGATATTTCATTACCAAACACTCCTAAACCTAACTTTCATAACATGGATACTAGAGAGATCAAGTCTGTATACTCAGATGATGTAATTATGAACCCAAAGGACCTGAAAGTAAAATGAAACGGTGTTAGAAGCTGAAATGAGCCTACCAAGTTTATTCCAAGAACCAAGTAGGTTTTTGCAGCTGGTGATTTTGTAACTATCTATATTCAGTTGCCTAAGCACTAAGATCAAATATTTTCAGGCTTTGCACACCTTCAAATCCTGCAGACTATTAGATTCCAAATTCTACACAACTGTTTAGCACAACAGTGGTCATCTAGTATTCAGGAGAAACTAACCAGAAGCACTACTGATGGATTAAGTATGATGCAACATTCAAGCAGTAGGTAGCTACACTGCACTGGATGTTTCCCATTAACCATTTTAATGGACTTTTAGGCCCATGTCTGTAGAAGAAAAAGATGTAGAGAAAAATAAAAAAGGCAACACAACTGCACCCACAATTCCTCTGGTTCGGAAAACTTCATGGCGTTCTGTGAAGCACGAATTCCAACTGCGTAGCTAAGCAGTACTCTTAGTCCAGTACAAATGGCTTTTCATTGTTTAGCTCCAGTTGATCAAAACCAGGCCTAAGTTAAACAAAAGGAAGCTACACACAAGCAAAATAAGAATGATCCACGCTAAGACTGCCATGGGCACAGCCAGGAATTTATTTTGACTTCCTCAAGAGACCAACGTTCCTGCATTGATGAAAACTTCCGTGAAATTTCCCAAAATATTCCTCTCTAAGATGGGAGGTAAGGGGTAGGTGCGTGTTTGGAAGGCATGAACTGGACTGTAACTGGCTTGCCTGCCAGGCTCAGCACAGAACTTCATACAACAGCCCATGGCGTGCTTCTCAAACTAAAACTACCGATACACCACAGGCATCTATGCAGTTCAGAAAAACAAACCAAACAATCTTCTGCAGATGGAGTTTAAGTTCCGTCTCGTCTGTTACCACCGATTAGGGAAATGACTACACACAGGTATCCTTCTGAGCTGCAAGAAGACCACACAAGTGCCGTATCAGTGCCCCAAATGGACAGGAATCTATTTAGACTGTTGCTGTTGGGAGGGGAAAGTGGGATAAGAGAGAGACTTAAAGGCAACAAACCAATCTCCTCCAATAGAAATATTTCTGTAGTGTTTTAGAGGATAAAATACTGTATATGATGTATTCAGTACTTGTGGATGTAAACTTTTTGGCCCACTGTGTAAGTGGCCAGGGGCTACCTAAAACTAGGTTCAGTGACAATATTAATTAAAAAACACAGACCTTTCCCTAAATCTAAGGATTGCATTAAACTATATTTTTTATTTTACTTCTGAAGTGACCTCAACAGAACTTCAGGCTTTGTTGTGTATTTATACACATTCATATTCATTTATATGCATCATTTTTTTAATGAATCGCTTATTTACATACACTTCGGGATGGGGAAAACACGCACACACGACATTTATTGTTTTGCCACGTGCTTCTGGCACTTGCTAGATTATTGCCTGAAATACCTCTCTCTCTCTCTCTACATCTATCTCAGCTGAGCTAAGAAAAAATTGTTCCAAAACCCACCCCGAAACCGAAGTTCAAGCAACTGTCACGTTCCACTGTTCTGACTCAAAGTTCCAAACACAGTTTACAAATCTGTTCCTCTTGTACTGACTCTCCAACCATACCGAGAGGAAGAAGTAGCATTATTCTCGCTAGCCTATCAACATGGAATTTGGATAAGCATCTAAAACATCAAGCCTTGTGGAAATTTAAGCTTCTAGTCCACTGTGGAATAAACTACTATCAAATAATCATTCTGTTCAGTTTTATCTGCTGCACTGAAATCTGTAAGAGATTTGCATGCAATTATCACTAATTAGTTTAAGATTAATTAATTGTAAACATTTTTTTTGAAATATATTAAAGCAGATAACAAAGAATCTGTTACAAAGAACCCACAGGGATATCCCAGAGCTGAGTAGTGCAACACCTCCTTGGTGTTAGAAACAAGTGTCTGCCTGTTCCGTGAGTTCACTCACTATTTGCTGTTCTCCTCCACTCAAGATAGAAACACGGCTGATGTACAAGCCCTACTGCCTGCACGCCCCTTACACCGCCACAAACGGCCTGCCTGCCGCTCGCTTCTACCAGTACAAACATTCACGGCAGGACGTGATGAACCAGGTGAGGCTGGCCTGGGTTATGGCTAATCCTTCTACTGACTCATGGTTTGTCAGCTCAGTCTTTGAACAGCGGCAAGCTGTAAACATTTCCAAACAAAAAAAGGTGGCCTACAACCTGTGATAGCACAAACCAGTAACTTTCCCCTTCATTTACCTAACTGTATGGACACGGCTGTACACAGGCTTGTCTGGAAACGGAACACTTCAGGTTAAGCGACTATTGCTACTTATTTAGAAGCTGACCCCACTTCTTATTAGCTGTATTCTACAGCTTTTTAGCCTCACATTTGTAGCAAATATGCTGGCTTCTTTCTGATCATCCTTAGGAGGGCTTAAATATTACATTCTGATTTAACAATGGAGGCAAAACACTACACAGGAGATACGCTCTCTGCTTCATGACTAGCATTCTTTTTTAATAAATCATTTATTTACATACATGGAATCACTGAATATCTTCCAAAGAGAATAAAATATTGAGATCAAGACTCTTTCTTCTCTGTTCTAAGGAATATAAGCTGCAAGAGTCGCTGGTGCTGCTGCATTTGCAGGAAGGAAAGAATTTCTGCAACTCTTAAATGTACTTTGTCAACAATAAAAAGCCACCTTTCAGTCAACATAAGCCACCTTTCCGTCAACATTATTGGCCACAACTATTTAAGCTAATATTTAAACCAGTGCATACAGGGTAAAGGCCTTTTGTATCAACACAGCAAGCGTGTACAGTTCTGCAGATTTTACTTCACTGTAGAACAGCAACTTCAGGGCAAAGATCTCTTTCAAGGTATTTTAAGGAAGAGCCACGGGTCAATTCTAGTTATTTATTACCTTGTTGGAATTACAATAATGTGTTCCAAAAAGTTTCTAATTATAATTACATACAATCGTAATGCTTTATGATGTTTTGATGAAAACAATGAGGAGAGGGCCTGAATGAGCAAGACAGGCTTTACCTTCTAGCAAAAAACCCCACAGATTCTTAATTAATGAGAAAATAAATTTAAAAGGTATTCATTTGCTATAACATGAAATAGAGAGGGAACGAGTAGAGGCACTTTGCTTTTCTCTTCTGTATTTCTAGAGAAAAAAGCATGCAGGGGATACATGAAATCATTTGCCATTGTAACGTACCTCGCAGCCATCCCCTCTCAAGGAGGCAGAGCCTGTAGCACCAAAGCTGGAACTGCAAGACCTACAACATGATCACACATATATGCCACTCCTGGGATCTGACGCTGCTCACAGGACCTTCTGAGGGTAGGCTTATTCGCCCAAATTTCAGACTTACAAGCTTCACAAACAGAAGTTCTCTCTGAAGGACCCAAAGCCACGATACTTCACAGCAATCTATTCACACTCTTCTACATTCCTTCTTTTGGGGTGCTGCTAACCACACCCACAGCTCCCAGTGCAACACGAGATGCAAGTATATCTGCATTAAGAATCAACAGCAAAACTGGATGCATCCTGAGGCAGGAGTTCAAATTTACGCAGGAAAGGAAAGACTTGGCAGAAGGACAGATCAAAAAGATGAGCTCAAGGAGAATGGAAATATGGATAAAGCTGAGTTTACGCGGGGAAGGAATGACTGCTATCCATATCAAATGTGTTTAAAAATAATTGGTCTTTATGACTTGTCTCCCAAGTAGTCCTTTGATATCTGATCTTTAATAAAAGAGCAGTACTATCAAAAAAAGAGAAACATAGCTTAGACTTTCTCGTGTTGCCCATTTCTTTGAGATGGAAAGGTTGTGGAACTCCAGCCCAGCAGCAACCGGACCACAGCCGTATTTCACGGGTTCTGTCTAGCAGAAATGAGGAAACCCTCCCAGCGTTCATTTCAAAGCCCTACATCTGTTCCCCTGCTACAGGGCACTGCAATTCTTATAAAGTCACAGGTAAGTAGGAATGCTAAATTATATTTTAGGAAGCATCCTCACGAACCATGGCATTGAAGCTGTCCTTTAAAGGTCTGTACTTTCTCCTAGTTACTTTTATAAAAGGTAAAAATGGCAGCAATTTGAGAAATTGTATGGGAGCTAATAGCCAGCAATTCACTCCTATCTCCTGTTTACTTGGTTGAACTTTCTGCTGCAAAAGGATCTTGCATTGCTTTTTACAACTGAAATATTCATTTATTTAATGAATTATCTTCCTAAACTAATCAGAGAAAAGATCTATCACTCTGCTTCAGGATATAGGAGACACTCCCAAGCCGTGTCTTCAAATGATCTTGTCTCTAAGCCACCAGTGCACTGCGAGTTGTCCGAATCAGCAATTTTGAAATACCGTGACCGCTGTCAGCAAATCACCGAATTGGCTCCCACACGGTCACCAGTAGCATACCTACAGAAGTAAGGTCTCCTAACCAGGCTCATGTTTTTCAGGATGATCTTAGCATTACACGAGATGAAAGATGCACAATCTCTCTTTACATCATAGTCCAGACATCCTGAAATGTCTTTTTGCCATTAATATTGCATAACTGCAGCTCCCTTAAAAGAAACACCGACGACATAAGCTATCTCACTGACAGGGCGCCAACAGTGGTGAATCATTCTTTTAAGAACTAACAATTACACATTTTATCTTTCTCATTTACACCCCCCGCCCCTTTGGCATAGAAAGCCTGTGGATCATCCACAACTATGTATGATACAATCACTTGAGAAGCACGTTTAACTTACAGGAAATGAGAAAAAAAACCCAAACAAACAAAAAACAAATTGTGGAACGTACTTGTGACCATTTCTTAGAATTTCTAAGAATTTGATAGAGGTTTTAAAAACCTATCATTATGAAACCTTAAATGAAACAGGAGAGAGCAACTAAGCAAATGGAAAACATATTATATTTTTGGCCCCTCCATTCTCTCCTCCTAAGTCCTGACTTTCCAATAAGAAGAATCGTAAGAATCCACAAAATCAGTCAGAACTACAAGACTTCGGTGAAGACTACAATTCTGCATTAGGCTTGTTTACAGTGTTGTTGAAGTCTCGAGGATTCCGCAACAAGACATAGAAAGTAAAAGCCTCCTTTGTTTCATACAGGTATTAAAGTTATGAATCAGAAGTGTCCCAAGGAACAAAGTTTAAACCAGTCTTTCCAAGGGAGAGCGCATTTCTGAATGCAGGCTTTGGTTTCAGCTTCTCTTTAAGGATGAATATTTTGCTCATCCTATAAGTTTATTAGTGAGAGAATAAAACAGTGTCTAATAATATTCATAGACTACCCTACCACATGGAAAGAGGTAAATGCTCTTTCATTATGCACTTCACACATTTAAAGAGACATTTTCTGAGTGTATTGTCTAATTTTTAATAAATTACAATAAATGAAATTAAATTGAAAACATCACTATGATTACTACCAGCAGTCAACCTAGCAAAGCAGAAAATTCTACCAGTTTTAATTTTGACTTCTAGCTTGGTTTAGTATTAAAAGTCACTAAAGTTTTAGATTACTTGAAAACATTGAAGTACTCTAAGGGCTCAGTGACAAGACAAACTACTTCTCTGGAAAAACCTTCTTGTTGAGAATGCACACAGCTGCAGCTATGATTTATTTTTTTTTCTGACATTACATAAAAAATGAATAATTCTGTTTATGGTGAAAATGCCAATAAACCCCAAAGGGAACTTACATTCATCTCATTCAGAATTACACATCAGAAGGCAAGAAGCCCTTGTCGTTATGAGCTGAACAGGAAACGTATTTTTATTAGGTTTTCAGCTACTGTAAAAGTCCTAATGCTGAGGTTACTGCTGGATACCACCATTCCATGCAGTAGGGCCTCTTACCGTTTTAACAGCAAATGAAATTTATATTCAATATACATGTGTTATGTGTGAACACAATAGAAAGCCTCTTTTTCTCTTAAGAAATCCTAAAGATTTATTAGGGCTAAGTCATTATTAAAGGGAACTACTGTAACTTGTGTGGTGTCTCTGGCATTGTAACATGTCCACTATCATATATTACAATTTCAAAATTTTTTTATGTCCACTCAGATATAGACTCAAAGAGCAACACAACACTCATACTGACCGAGATGAGAAGTTCATCTTAAGTCCAGTAACTCGTTTTTTTGCAAGTGTCTAAGACCAAATAATTTGGGAAAAAACAGAATACAGTATAAGGCTTCCTTCAATCCACCTTCCCACAAGTAACTCTAAAAGCAGCGTTTGCCCTCAGTCTCTTTTATGCTGCTGTTCCAAGAGAATGCATGCAGGTTTCCCAGAATCTAACAGTGACAACAGATTCACCTCCATGCATAAGTAGCAAAGAAAAATAAAAGTGATGATTTACTTGGCTTCATTGTGTAAGGGCTTTGTGGGGTCTGTGCAGGCCACTCGCTCTGAAAGCAAAATAAGTTTTGGGAAAGATAAATGGCTCACTCCTACAAGCTAAATAAGGCAGCTGGTTTGGGGATTGCAGTGTTTTGCAGTGCTTGTTTCCAGAGGCATACCTCAGACTATTAACTTTCATACTGGAACACCCTCTTTCCAGAATCAATGGACTGACCTATCATGGTTCTGTAGTTAGCTATGCTGCAAAAGAGGACTCGGGACACCAGCACTCAGACAGTACCTTGTGCTTGATGGAGGTAAATACAGAAATACAGCTGTGCAGACCACTCTCTGAGCGCTTAAGTGGGCAAGAGTACAACTTTATTCCATTTTCATGGCTCCGACTTTTAAGGTGGTGACAGTTCTACCAAAAGGATCTTTTGAATCTATGCACAAAACAATGCGTACAGAGTGCAAAGCAGTGACAACTTCACTAAATGTATGCAGATAATTTAAATGGTGTGACTTGTGCTATAGAAGTTCATGGTAGCAAAGTAATTTTCGTAAAGGACATCCGACATCCTTACCTCCCAGTCCATGTAGTCACATACATCTTCAAAGTTAGTGAGTAGAGACACTGAGCAGAAAAGCCGTGGCAGCTCATCCCTCGTCATTGGGGGGAAACGACTATCTTTAAGGGCACTGTTGAAGACAAAACAGAATTTCAAAGGATTTTTTTTGTTGGGTTTTTTTAAGTTAAAGGATCTAATGAATCAACTGAAAAGTATAAAGGCCAAAAAAAATCCTGATGAAATGATGACCAGTTTGATATCCAGTTGCCAGTGTAACACACTGACCAACATTCCCAACCTTTCCTTAGACATTTGTTTCAGTTCCTGGCTGGCCAGTCAGGTGGTGGTCTGAGGGTCATTCCTTCCTGAGCCGATTTTGCTACTGTGACAATTGTATTAATGAAGCAGCAGAAAGTTTTTGGAAAAAATTACAAAAGCAATAGCTCTTCTACCTGCGATTTAGTAAATCCCTTTCAAAAAGTATTAAACTATACAACATAAAGTAGAGGGGGAAATTCTATAGCCTGCAATAATCAAACATGTAATACAGTAATCAAAATGTAGAACTTAATTATTCAGTGAAAAAAAAAATCCAAACAAGCAGAATATTCTCCAAAAAAGAATAATATTCATGCTTCCTGGCAAAGGTGAATATAAATAGGTAAAAACATCCAAGGGCTCTACAGACCTGTAAAACTACAGGACTTGAAGATGTTCTGCAAAGCAGAGGTAATGATTAGTAACAGGGAAGCCTGCAAACAGCTAAGCTAATCCTCAGGCTGACGTGCCATTCTATAGACAAACATACACCTAATGGGGTGAAATTCAGTACAGAGAGGAGCTATCGGCACATTCCAGCACGCTTTGAAAAACAAAGCTGTTAACAGACAGTAAGCAGTACCACGAGTAAGAACATTTGTAAAAACCTACTTGCATATGTTTGGTTAAGAACCAGTTAAATTGTAAAAGGGAAGGTTAAAGTGAGTATGGTGTATCATAATTTTTTGTTCTCTTAAGATTTGAAATACGACATGTATGAATACAAACATGTTCATCTCCAACAAAAACAGTGATCTGCTAACCGAGCGTTTTGATGAGTAAAGAGAATTTAAGATTAAGAGACTTACTAAAGTACTACCAAGTTCTTCACGTGTCTCATTGTTTCATCTAACAATTAGCTGATTCTTAATCGTTTTACTTGGCATACAGCCAGTTATTTAATGCTGATATAATTACAGCCATGGCGTTTAGAACATGGCTGAAGTCTCTGCATCAGATACCACCATTTCATATAAAGAGTAGTATAACTTTATTAAAGCAGACCAAATAAGGATGCATAAGCAAAAAAATGTAAAGTTTAGCTAAAGGAAATCTTCATATATATAACCAGAAATAGCTTCCCATCACAAATTACTACCATACACTGAAGAGTTAAAATGGAACCTTTGTTTTTCTGGGGCGGGGGGAAGGCAGGTTTTTTTCCCAGATATGCTACAATTACAAAAAAACCCATAGCACTGGAATTTAGACTAGGAGCCCTTCTCCAACCTTTGGTACTTTTACATTATAAAATAGGTCAGAAATATAGATTTTCATTATGCAGACAAATTCCTTATATAATTAAGTAACAGCGTGCCTATGCTACCCCTTATTTAGGAGTAATTCTAGGCAACCCCAGGTAAAGTCGCCATAGATGTGAGAGATGATGTTGGGACAGTAAGTAACGAGCCAAGATAAACCTTTTGACATTTACATAGTATAGACAAGCCTACATAGGCCTGTGAAGAACTGGGAACACTAAGGAGATTTAAAGCCTAATGCTTGTGATATTTAACTAATGACTTTCACTGAAGACGTATCAAAAGATAGTATTCTCCGAGATTTGTTGGTGGGATTTGCAAAGCTAGCTTTGTAACTGCTGGGCAGCAGGCAAAGTTACCATCCACTGTTGCCTGGTGTTTTGGAGCAACATCAGAGATCAGCACGTATAGCCACAGCATAATAGCAACGTATGAAAATATGATCAGCTAATTCAGCCTTTGTATCCCTCCACGTAGGGAGAAAACAAAATATATATGTAGAAAGGGAGGATACTCTGAACACAGGGACAGCTCAAACCAGAAGTCCCTCTAGCCTAGTATTAAGTAATAACCAGCAGCAGTTAGCAAAATAAATCAATACAAGAACACGGTAAATATCCAGGGGTGCTTTGCTGGAATACCCCCCAGGAATCCAGCTGTTTATAGCTTAGGTATTTTGAGCCAGAGGTGGTATCTCTGCACTTAACGCTCTTCATGGGTTTATTTAATAAGTGCATGCATACACACTTATAATATTTTACCCCACCTTTTACTAAAAACTAAAAGGTTATGTTCAGAAACCCCAGTACTCTTAAAATCCATTGCTACTACAAGTTTGCTTATATGCAAATTTCTCTTTTCCCTGAGGTATGCTGTACCTCCGCTGTATAACCAATCTATCTGAATACACTACTGAAAAGCACCCAGAAAGACAAGCATTATTTCATTAACAAATAACAAATTCAGTTGTCTTAGGGAACAACTGTATGCATGGATATTGCCAACACTTATTTAAACCTGTTTTTCATAATTTACGCAACAATCTTACACGCAAAGCATTTCCCATATTGTAAGAATTTACAACCTTCAAAAAACTTTTTTTTTTTGCACAACTTGATACTAGGAGTTTATCTAACCTTCAGTTCCCCTTCCTAAAGCTGCCAAAATGCACTTGTGAATTTAAACTTTTTGAGGCCAAGGCTGTCTACTGCGGGTGTAAGCTGGATCCCAATAATGGCAGCAGTAAAGCCTCAGGCAAATTCCCACTCACTGAAAATCTGCTGCACTGGCATTACTAAATGAGAAAGCCATCCTTAACTGAACATACTTGAAGTTGTACAGAAGCAAACATCATACAACACACGCGTAAGCCACGTCTCAGCTAGCCTGCTCAAACGCTGACATAATCATTTGAAACGAGACGGGTGAATCATGACATCGTGGCAGGCATCACCCTCAGAAATGTCAGCAGATCTCAGCACTTACCAAGGATGAGAATGCTTGCATGAGCTTTCACTTTTGTTGTTGCTGTTCTGGGAAGAAAGAATATCAGTTCCTCGAGGCAGCACTTTGGCACTTATCATACACTTCACATACCCTACAAAGACGTGTGTATGTCAGTTCAGACTCTTGCCTCACCTGTCACGTTCGTACGTGTGCCTCTCGGTGACCAGCTCAAAGCAAGCACAAAATACAGACCAGATAACATATGCTTGTTTTCCTCAACAGCCTGTTACTGATCTGAGCTGTCCAGAATGAAAAGTCACTGTATAATTGTGTGTCTGCATTCCTGATTAGTAGAGGAGACTTTGTTCTGTTTATTTGATGGAAGCATTATTTTTGTAGCATTAGAATGTGATTTTACAATCTTAGTCAATGCTGTATTCTTCTGTTAAGTCTTCTGTTAGAAAGACAAAAGGATTCTTATGGAACAAAATCTGGCATATTAGATACCAAGTTTAAAAAATATTAACTCCACAATTTTTCTGTTAAACTTAGAATTAAGGAAGGGTAAGTGAAAATAATTTGTAAAATAAGTTGGAAAAATTAGGCAGAGTTCAAAACTACTTTTAAAGAAAAAAATACTAATTTAAAAAGCATTTTCTAAACCATCTGTTCTTTATTCCTTAATGCCCAGAACTAATTTACATGTATTGCTGCTGACTAAATGGAAGTACACGGTAGTGAAAAGATGAAAAGAAGCAGTGCCAAGCAAGGGGAATTCTAGCTGGCCAATAAAAGGACATTAGTTTTTCCACATGGAGTTCTGTTCCATGTTAAAAGTGAAGCAGGCAAAGTCAAAATTTAATCCTGTTCCAAGAAAACTATTTTTAGACACAAAATGCATGCACACACACACACACAGCCTTTCTAGTTATTTATGCAGTCTTGGCTGTCCTACTAAAATCAAGCAATTGCCAGTCAAGAAAAAACCAAAACAAAGTGTTACTCAACTATCAGTTTTTCTTCAGCTGAGCCACACTATACAAATCTCTGCTTCTCCTCAAGTGAAGTTTACTTGGCCATAAGCTCTCCAGAAATGTTTTTAAGTAATTTTATTTTCCATGTTCCACTCCTCCTTGTATTTGGGGTATAGAAAAGCTTGCAAACACTTTAAAGACACTGAAAATACTTAGAGAAAAGGAAATTGTTCAAAGTATTTTGAGTTACCATGACAAACAGCATGAAGTTTAGCAAAAAATAAAATGAAGGTTTATATTCCTTAAGACTACAACTTGTTTTTGTAAAATACTACCAGAGAAGCTCTCGGAATCATCTGAGATAATAGTATGAGCAGATGAACCAAATGCAATACATCATTGTGGTGTCCCATCTGTAATTTCTGCAGGTTCTAAAAATGCTTTAAAAAAAAAAAAAGTCAGCTTCAGTCTTTTAAGAACCTATGGCTCTGAAATGTGATGTGGCAGATGGGTAATGAACAGTAGGACACACATTGGGGAAATAATAGCAATGAAGCTACATCACTGAGTTTAGGAGTGCCTGAAAATGTCTGTGCTTGAATTTAAAGGATCCTTTAAAAAAGCGTGATAGCATATAAGCATCAAAAATAGTAAAGAAGGATCTAGGTGATCCTTCTTTTATGAAGGTATTAAATGAATTAAATTCTTACTATTTAATGACAATTAATGACCCAAACTGGATAGAGAGTTTAGGCAAAACTGGATAGAGTTTTGCACATTACTGGAAATTACTTTGGGGGCTTAAACATGACACAGGGGAAGGAGATGCAAAGGAGATGTAAGACACTGGGCATGACATAAGTAATACTTTTATAGGAAGTGTAAATGAGGCAGAGACATTGACTCATGCGATTTAGGAGGCTTGCACAGTGAGTCAGTGACAGAACCAAGAATAGAATCCAAGATCCCCGACTCTAAAAATCTGCTTTTTGGTGACAGCCTCTCTTTCACAAGCTGCTCAGCCCACCACATAGAAACATAGCTCCCAGAGGATTCATCAGAGACTGATAAAATTGGGTTAATTTCATTAAATGTAAAAAAATTAATTTCCCATTACTTTTTCAGTTCACTCTGCTATAGTCAATTTTCTCTTAACCAGTTTCCGATATTGAACACAGCTAAACCAAACCATAATTCGTTGGCATCTAAACAATTCTTCAAATATCATCAGCAGAGTTATGAAAAATAGGCTAAAGATCTCACTTTACAAACTATTACCCTCTTCTGACAAACACTACATTGGCACTACTTTTAGACGGTAGGCAAAGGACTTAAATTCTCCCTGTTCCGGAACCCCCTTTTCATTTAGCTCAGTACGTATAACCCGAGATCCTCGATTCTTTCACCGAGCAAAATGTGCTTAGCAGAATTACCTTAGAAAATGCATTTAACAAAGAAATGGCCCTATGTCAATCAACTGACCCCCAAGGACCTAGATATTGTTCTTCAATTAATTCAAAACATCCTGAAATCAATGAGTGGCAAACTCACTGGATTTCAGATAACAGCAAAGAGATGACAGCACAAGAGACACTTGGTGCCAGGGTTTCAGAAAAAAAAAAGTCAATATTTATTGTTTTTTTGTTTTCCATTGCTGGGTTACTCATCAGTGAAGTTAGTTAAGATTTTTACTTTTTCATTCAGTAACTTCAACAGGAAGAAGTTAAGGAACACTTACACAAGTCATCAGTATTTTCCTAATGAAAATCAGCTATCATAACCCTGTTTGGCAGAGACCAGAAAAAAAATTAGCAGCTTCCAAATCACAATCTGCAATTAATTTTTAGCCAGAAAAACAGGGCAGAGTGTGCCCTTCTTCAGAAACTGAAATTATTACGAATAAAATTCTCCAAGCTTTCAGCGAAGAGATCAGACAGCCTAACACAACCCACATGACAGCCTTCTAACAGCTTTTATTTAAGACCAGCAGTTTGCCAACTTGAACTGGCAAAACTGGAGATTTCAAGGAGTGATTTACATGCATCATCAAGTCACCTGAATGCAAGGAAAAAGAATTTCTTTTCTTTTTTTCTGGTCAGACTGGAAAAATTTCCAGGAAACAAAACAACTGTGAATGACGTGTTTTTCCTGAACCCTCCCTTACATTTGGGAGACAGAAAGGGAAAGAACAACATTTCTACTTCCTGCACATTATGTTGCTAAGTGGCAGTCACAGGGTAGAAAAAGAAATACACACTTGTTGATACTTGGCACAGAAACACTTCTCTGAAGTTCTTAGCCTGTTTTATTAGCCCAGTGCAGCAGGCAATGGCAACACTCCTTCAGGTGGGAGAAATAAAATATTGTCTGGCATTTTGGCTCTTCAATCAATTATTTTTTTTTTTAACTCCACAAAACTGAAGTATGCCAGAAAGTCTCTCTCCCAATCTCTGTCTGGATTCAGACATGTGGTTTAACAGGAAGAAGGAACATTCTGATACTCTATTTAAGACAGTTATTTTAGGTTTGAAAAGAACATCATTCCTCTAAAAGACAACTCAGAGCATGTACATAAATTGTTTAGAAGGGCTCATCAGAAAAGGCAACCTCCATTCATTGACTAGATACAACAATTAAGTCTCTACTTTAGGCAGCCAGCAGTGCCTAAAATAAGCTGTCTGTATGCCCTCCAAAATGCCTTACCTCTCTAGTAAGTGTGGAAATGTTAGCGGTGTGGAAGTTGTTCCTTGGCCAGTACCAGCAAGGCTGCAGTAGTTACAGGACACGATACACCAAGCCAGCAAACACAGCTAGTTGGTTTGAATTTACCACAGGTGATTCAGCTTTTTTTTTTTAAAACTATGCAGGGTTGATATTGTCAGACTGTCTGCAGATGGCATAACAATGCTATAGAAGATGTTAATGTAATACACTGATTAAAAAAATACATAATATCTATTAGGAGTAGATCCAGAAACAGAAAGAGATAACAAAGTTTACAGTGTTCTATTTCAAACATTCTCCTAAGAGAACACTTAGGTTTGTTCACAGTGTCCTGAAGGACAAACCAATACCGAGTTTCTTTTACCAGTTTCAGACTGCTGAGTGACAAGGAAGAAAAGAACTTCTGGGGAAAAGAAGAACCACCTACCGAAGAGAGAGAAACCATTATTTGCTCACTTCAATAGTTTCCTGAGCTCCTCTCCCAGTCAGGTAACAGTAACAACAACAACTACATTTCAAAGCTTTTTTAAAAATTCAGATATCACTAGATCTAAAATCTTTAGGGAGTTTGCTGAAGTCAAGACACCTAAACTTCTTGGTTGGTAAAATTATTCATCTAAATCTAAGACTTGCTAAAAAAAATAAATGGCCAGGTTCTGAATCAATGGTGCAGCTTCCTGCAGAACAAGGCAGGGGTAACGCATGTCCTCCCACTCGGGACACCATCACTTCTGGGTTCTGTGACCGAGATGCCCAGCTGCGGTGTGTTAGTACTGGTGCTGTGCAAGCCATGTCAGAATGGTTCACGGTCTGGAACAAAACAGAAGAGGCTGTTGCTGGTGATGACAGAACCCAGCAAAACCTTAATAATCCCCACTTAATGGGACTACTTCCAAGAAGAATGCTGGAAAAAAAAAGAAATTTAACACAGGTAAAGTTAACAAAAGCTGTATTAAAAATGGTATGTATTTATGGCTGTAAATTAGAGATTTTTGTCAACACTTCATCATTGAACTGGAAATTCTTGAAAGATATATTGATAAAATTATTAAATTAAATATTATTCAAATACATGGCGGGGGGGAGAAGAATAATTCA
Source organism: Nyctibius grandis (assembly GCF_013368605.1). Lineage (NCBI taxonomy): Eukaryota > Metazoa > Chordata > Aves > Nyctibiiformes > Nyctibiidae > Nyctibius > Nyctibius grandis. The sequence continues at coordinate 18,610,928 of NC_090670.1, forward strand.
GATATTTTGTTTGGAGTACTCCTGGAACCTAAAGAGACAATTAGGATACACCGCATTCAATTGTTTCCCCATCATTACTTATTTCAGCTGTACATGAAGTATTTTTTACCACCTGTTCCTTGTGCTGTGTGAACTCCTTCATTTTGCATTTGTGCAGAAGCAGTTCCATTAGACAGCAGGCAACACAACAGTCACTAAGGCATCACAGCATGTAGGCAAAGGGTTATGGAAATCTTAAACATTTTTTTTTTCATACAGAGTTTGATATTTTCTGCAGTCACAAGTGGAAAATAATTTAATGGCTCCAATTATATTCTTAACAGTATTTTTGTATGTGTATGCATATGTATTGTGCCACCCATGCTATGGTAAATAGCAAACCATACGGGTATTGCTGATAAAGTTCTGGGACCGTGTTGTTTTTCCCCACACAAGTTCACCAGTTGTTTAAATCAACAGAAGAGGTATTTATAGAATATTTCTACGGGTACTTAAAATTTCCAGACAAATATTCATTTTAATCTTCATTTCTTACTCTGCCTATCTTGACTCATGGTACACACACAGACCAACTCCACAGCACCCATGGAATGACTAACATGGTCCGGGACACCTCTCGGTGAGTCTGCAGTCAATGGGAGTATGTTAGGACATGGAGCTGGTGTTCACCTGCGTAACAACTGCTGTCTGAAAGTCCTGCAGGTTTAACTACTGCTGGTTCTTCAGCTGGGGCTGTCAGTCTTATGTAAATACCAGATGAAAATGATCAAGTTCCTCACTTACCATTACAAAATTTCTCGTAAAAAAAGAAAGTTCATAACCATGGAAGCTGTAAAAGCTAAGGCTTCCTTAAATTTAAACAGAGCTTTTTAGAAGAAAAAAGAATAAAGATGTTTTTTCTACTGCTCTGACAATTACCCAGAGAAATATTCCATCACCCTCTGGATTCTTCCAAATAAACCCAGTTCATCATTATGCCGCAATAACGTTACACTGTGTGGACATAACGCCTGAAATTAATTTCTCTTTCTTACTGCTATCATGTATCAAGGAAACAATGAAGGCTTGTATAGAGAGGTCCGTCAAGTTTAGGAGAATTTTGTGTGTGTGTGCTGTTGGGGCCTTCAAGTGGAAAAGTATGATCACAGAAGTCACAGCTCCTGCAATCTGCTCCCATCAGAAAACATAATGCAGTTAGAACTAAAAAAATCTGCAAAGTAATATTGTAGTGTCCAGATTACATTAACAAGAGTCAAATTTCTATGGCTTCAACTTCCTTAGTGTTTCCTGAAGCCAGAAACCTTGCACTGTATCGCTTTTCTGGTTCTAAAGGACTTACTTTTCTCTTTGAGAGTGAAGAAAAAGCAAACAAGTTAAAGAGACTGCATTTTTCTCATACTGTTTTAATCCTGCAGGGCGTGGGGGGCTCATTTTGCATTGCTATACAATACGCCCTATTACACTGAAAAATAAAATCTTAAATTAACCTAACTTTAAGATGTAGCAGAGCTTCAGTAACAGTTTAGTGGTATGCTTTCACAAAGGTATGCTACATCTAAAGTCTTCACAGACCAGGTCAGTGAGCGACAGGTACAGCTGACAGCAAATGACCCCACACAGCGTTTGCCCAGGTGCAGCACAAAGGCTGTAACTGCTGTTCCCTGCGCTCCACACTGCTGGAACAGAACTAAGTCAGTTCGGAATAGCCACGCAAAACAGGGGTCTGTACTCTGAACTGCTCAGCATGGACCTTGAGCAGTATTTTCTGCCTGCAGGGGAACATAAGGTAAAGCAGCTGTTTGCAGGAGTTTCTTCATAGGTGGCAGCTTCTTTTCTGCCTTTCCCGTATTGTCCCTCACCCCTCCCTGCACCTACCATCATGCTGGGATAAATGAGGACAACAGAATTCAAAAAGGCGTGACAATTTCTGTGTCATGCTCATGCGAACATTCAGAAAGCCGAAAGGTGTCAATTGCCATGGAAATGTCCTGGTTTGATACAGAAAAAGCAAATCCAAAAGCACTTAAAAACAATCTCGCAACATAACACAGTAAGCTTGTCACAGTCACTCCAGATGCTTATTTAAAAATTGAATAACAAAACTGACCAGGGTTTGGTGTGTAGGTTTCTGTTTGGTGAACACATGATAACAGACTAGTCAGAAAACACTAACTGAGCTCCAACTGGACTAAATTATAATGTCACTAAAAGGCTCTCCAGCAGATGGCAAAGTTTAGATAATTAACAAAAATGAACTGCTCAATTACGTTTAGAACTGTACAGCTTGAGCAACACTAACCACTCAAATCCCTTGGAGCGTAAAAAGAACTCTCTAGAATTCTTTACATCTCCAGCAAGTCTCTCAATATTGACCTAAGATCACCACTTTACCCCAAAACAGATACTGAAGTCAAGACAAAAATCTTTAAGGCCACTCTATTGCTGAATTCAACCCTCATTTCATCAATTCACAAAATATTACTCCCCTCTAAAGATGCATTCAATTCATAATTTTAAAAAAGTACAAGTTAACACAAAGTATTTTTAATTCTTTATGAACTTTTAAAAGTCTCATCTTAAGCACATATGGAAAAATATGTTCCTAAATCTCTCAGCAATGCAATAATATATAAATACATGAATATAATTTGAACATATACATGTTCGATTTCCTGCAGCTTGTAAAAAGAGTTTATTTTTATTATACTGTTGAAAGTCTGGAACAAAAGAGTACCTGATTTTCTTAATATTCCTTTTGTCACCAGAAATACTATAAACTATAGTTTTATATAAAAATATGATGTAGTTGAATTTTTATTAGCTGTCAATATGATTCACTTTAAAAACAACCAAGACAGTAGATGCGGGGGATGGAATTTAACAATTAAGCTCAGTTTTGATACTGTTTGTCACAAATACAGAAACTATGCTTAATGGTCAGGACTTTGAAACCACAAATGGACAAATTTAAATATATATAATCAGGTTAAGAATAAGGAAAGCAAAAGGCATGGTAGAATATGCAGTAACTGAATTGAGAAGGAAAAAGATTATATTCACTTACTTGAGATGCTGCATTAAATGTTTCATAGAAAAAGATTAAGACAATAAAATATTCTGAAATATGAAGGTATTGATGAATATAGCCTGACAAATGAAAGGTGACCAAATCCAGCCTTGAAATTTTTGAACAAGTGCATAACTTGAGAATAACCCAGGGTCCACACTGCCTTACAGACTGGACTATGACCACTCATACTGCAGGGCACCGAATAATGCCCTGGCTTGTTTCCCAAGAGATGTGTTTCATCACTATCGCAACTCAACTTGGCTTACGTTTAAACCAGCATTTTTTATCCAAGTGCAATCTCTTACACATACTGTGAGTACATCTGCAGAGAGATGCAAATCTGAGTGCTGTCAGTGTAAAGGTTGGTGCAGCAGCTCAGGGCATCTTACTGATTCTCAGTGTTTCTATAAATACAGTAAAAAAGACAGGCACGCGTGCCTTGTGGCACGTCATATGTAACAAGACGTCAGGGAAAGAAATAGCCATTCCTTATTTCATGAGAATTTTGGTTTCTAGACACTTACTCCTGCTATCACGAAGCCATCGCTTGAATACTGGGATGAGAATTGCTGCATCAGGACAAAACTTAATCCCTTCTTCAAGGCAACAAACAAGGCTTCTCAACGTTTTCTTCTGTTAATTTTGTGCGTGTGTAGGATTTTACTTCATACATGAATCTCTAACAGATTAAGCTACAATTGTTCAGTATCTCTACAAATCACCAACTGACAAACAGAGTATGTTTTAGATCTATAAACACATGCTATACAGCTGGAAGCTTTGCTTCCTGCCTTTTCTTCCCTTGATCTTCTTCCACACGCAAATAAGTTGTCTGTATGCCACCTTCTTATTCTCCTGTTCGCAACTCTGCCACTTCTCTCTCTCATGAGAGCAGGTCACCATTTCATCCCTTTGCTCCTTCTTGTCTTCTGTCACAATTCTGTCTCCTGTGCAACTTACCCAGCTTACAGAAGCGACCGTGTAGGGCATTCACAAATCCCTGTAGCTGAGGTCAAGATGCCCAAGCAACAGAACCTTTGCAAGCTCAGCTAAACAGTACATTCAGCTCGGAGTCTGCCAGCTGTCGCTCTGTATGTGTTTTCCACTCTAAAACAGGTTTTGAGTAGCAAATGAGAACAGCTGAAGTGTCATGAAAAGGAAGTTCTGAAATGAAGAAGAGGCCAAAGGTTCAGGTTAGGCTACATCTGTCTACAGCCTCAAAAACTCTAACTTAAGTGTTCAAGGAATGCATTTAACTTACCAGCATTACAAATATTTGAAAATTCTGCTCAGCTACAGAATGAAGATTATTACAAAACATGAAGGTATAAACAGGAATGTTTGAGATCAACTGAAAGGTGAAATTTGTGCTTACTAATTAAATATTTTACATTAGAGAAACTACAGGCCAAATTCTTCTCCCTTTGAACGTAGTAGGAGTTTTACCATTCACTGCAGTAAAGCCTAAACCAGCAAATGCCAGTCTGTTCTGTTCTTGCATTAACTTTGCTTTCAACTACCACTAGCATCTCACATTGCTATACAGGTTGAACTGAGGGAATTATTCCAAGAGCAACTGAAGCCCTATTATTCCATGTTAAATGAGGATACAACATGGACACACACAAAAAAGCTGGTTTATTTGTAATTATATCCATTAGAGCTAAAATTCAACACATCTATCTGAAGTGTTTAATATTTAAATGGAAATAGGTTTCATCCCCTTTCTAAAAAGCAACTCAAAAATATTTCACCTCCTGAGTGTCAGGGATGCTTTAGTCAAACACAGTTTTGTGAAATTATATGTAACAGCTCTTGGAAACCTACGGGTCTTTTTTGGGGAAAAAAAATACCATGCAAACAAACCTGAAGGGGGTTTTCTGAGTAAGAAAAGAGAAAGTCACCCTTTCAGTAATCGAAAAAGCAGCACACACACAGAGGGGGTGGCTCCAACCATGAGGCTGCCCGCAGCGCAGAGACCTCCACAGACAAAGCACAGCTGCTGCTCTTTGCAATGAGGGATTAGCGGTCTAGGTCAAAGGAAAAAAAGCCTCTCTGTAGCTAAGTGAGCAAACTGCAGAATGCATCCTCAGCACACAGGAGAAAGGGCCATCCACCCAGCTTGCAAATTGCGTAGAAGCTTCTGGGAACAGAAACAAAACCAGCATCAATTTCTTGACAGGACACGTAAAAATATTCCTGGTGAAAAGCAGCGGTGCCCTGTCAGAGGGCTGAGGCTGCAATGACTGTTCAGTTATTTTAAAATTACATTTCCCCTTTCCCTTCTTTGTGTTCATATATAACAACCACTTTTTCTGCACGGCAAAACCAACACACTATCTGTAGGGCTTTAACAACAGCATCTGGAAGTAACTAGCCTAGAGATAACAGAAGGAGCTCTTTTTATTGTCTTTCATAAGAACCAAAGCTGTTAAAAATATACATATGCACAGAGAACTTTTTCTTTTTTTAATGCAGTCAAATCTCTTTCAACCTTCATACAGTTGAGCCAGATTATATTTTGGCTTTAAACATTTTTGGCTTTACATTGACACTTCAGATGAATGGGATATAAGCCAATATTTGAAGAAAAATAATTACTTAAAACTTTTTATTACATACTAAATATATTTTTGTTCTAAATAATTCGCTTTAGCAACTTCTCAGAGAAAAAATGAATAGTCTTCTAAACTGAGAAATGTTGTTTGAATATACCAGTGTGAATGTATTTCTAATCTGGCTTTTGTTTATGAAGAAAAGACTGAAAAAGTTCCTGGCAATTAGACTGGTATCTAAATGGCGAATTAATTGCATGTTACAGGTAGCTTGGGACCTATTTCAGTTTGTGGTATTATAGAAGTATAAGTCATTAAAATTACTTAAACTAGAAGTATCAAGAAGTTGTACTGTTCAAAAAACCAAGAGCTTTTCTTCTTTTCCCCTGTCAAATCAAACCAAATTAAAACTAAATCAAATTACTCAACTGAAAAATTCAATAAAAAGGCATAACGTTATTCTCTTCAAAGTCACATTTCCTTGCTGGTGAAAGTCTGACATACCTGATTGCATCTATTGACTTACACAACCGTTAGTGATTGCCACACCACAAAGGCCCTTTCCATGAAGCTGGGGCTGCAGCCGATGGCAGATGGGGCAGTTCCCAAGCGCTGTGCTCAGGCTCAGCGCAGCGCTCCTCAACATCTGGACGAGCTCCCTAAGTTCTTGTGGGAGTTACTGATAGACTGTACTTCTCCAGCCTGAGAGACTGCCTGCCTGCCTACTGACCCTTTAGTACAAGTAATCCACACTAAGAAAAAAAAAATATACCATTGCATTGGAACAGCAAACCTAAATTTCAGCATGTGAGCTGGCAGACGTTGTAGCCTGCATATTGTATTTAAAACACAGGCACATGCCACCATTCCCCATCCCCCTCATTATCCTTGCTTTAAGAATTCAGTGTTATCAGACCTACTGAAATTGGTACTGATGGCCAAAAAAAGCTATTCTCCACTATGGTCAAAAAGCTATTCTCTGTGTGTTAATTAGAACTGTATTTAGAAAAGTTTTAACTGAAGTTTTGAAAATTCACATAAAAGTAGGAATGTGTGAGGTTAGAAATATTTTTTCGATCTGCATCAAATATTTCTAAGGAACTGTTTATTTACATACTTTCACAGCATTAGATGCTTTGTAAGCTGCATCAATACATTGTCATTTACATCGCTAAGAAATCAATTTGTTTCTAAAATAAAGGCTATCGCCAATATACACTTGTATGGAGCGTGTATATCACTCCATACACTTTTATGGAGTAGAGTTGAAAAATGGCAGAATTTGAGAAGTGCATCAACAATTCAAAGGGAAGAGACAAACTTGGAGTGCTTTTGTCCCTAATATTATATTTTAACATCACATTAGGAAAAATCCCAACTGTTACTTTCAGGTAAATATATATTCCCTCCTACAATGCATCAAATTAATAGTAAAACATCAGTCTTCGTACATGATTAAATTCAAGACAGGTCAACTTACCCCCACCTCCCCCCTGAGTTCACATGCTCACAAATACATACAGGATATGAGTTGACAGGACAGAGTGCTGGGGCCTGGGGGACTTTTGGACTACCTCAGCATCTGACCTGTGTTTAGGCTTAGATGTCTTCAGACATTCTTCAGCATTTTACATGGCTGCTCATGTCCCACCAGAGGTGAACATGCTCTTTCTTCTTCCAAGAGCTTTCCTACCATCTCAACTATACAGCTCTGTAAAGGACACAACTTCTCTCTTCCTGGTGTCAACAGGAATGATTTTTACAAACAGGTAAAAATACAAACAAGTGTCTGTTGGTACTATTTAAAAATACCAGAAAATTCTGCTACAGTTTATAAGAGCTTTTTAATTCTCATTACACTCTGGTCTATGGAAAATGGTAAATCCAATTTCAAAAGCTTCAACATCTTTGTGTTTAAGTGAACAGAGATAACGAGGGCTTTTGGAGCCTGGTGCCCCACACCCAGTTTGTGCTATTTCTTCTTTATACTGTCTTAAAAGGAAGCATCAGAAAACACCTCAATGGAGGAGGTGCTGACAGACTGAAAACTTTAATTGAGACTCCTTTCCCACAGTGCCTCCCACACAAAGCTGCAGAGTTTAAATATTTCAACAGCTTATAAGTGTAAGAGACAATTCTTTTTCCTTTGCCCTCACTTAATCCCTGATAACTTGTATTAAAACAGTAGATTTCACCGAAAACTTAGCTCCTTGAGCCAAACAAAACCTTTAGTTTAAGTCTACTGAGCAAGGTATCTAACAATCTGCTGCTGCACCTCAGTTTCCAGTGTCTTAGGAAGCGAGCAACAAACTATGTTAACATCCTTCTCATATTAAGCACCTATAAGCGCTGGCCAGTACGTGCAGTGGGAAGTTCTCTCCACCATCACCCCTCCCCTCCTTAGCAATGAAGTTGTGGGAAATGTGTCTTACTCTATATTAAAAATAAACATCTACTGCTAAACTGAGAACAGCCAGAGAGAGAAACTTGCCCAGAAGCAGGTAACTTCTATGCCAACTTCTTCCATTCTGTCCTAGCTAAGAGTTTCCAAACACGCAAAACCTTTCTTTAAAACGCAAATGCCCTGAGACACTCTTCATCTACGCCTCTCTGCTGTGTGAGCACACAGTCCTGTCTTGTATTCTTCAGCACTGGCCCATAACCCAGGATGTCTTTCTAGTGCTTAAGAAATCAACAAGTCACCAAAAGTCTCAACTGAAAGCAAATTCCATTCTAAAAAATTTTTAGGAGATGTTTTGAAGATGTTCCCTTTAAAAGTATCATACAAAAAGATGAAAAAGTTGACCAAAACCCAGAGTACCCACAACTATCCATACTAGTAATGGAAAAGTAGGAGTTATGGCAACATAGAGCTTTGCTAGGAAAACCAGGGAGGCCAGTTCCCCTGACTCCACCCTCCCTCCCCAATACTTACATCAAGTAATATTCGAAGGCAAATACAAATCTGACTTTCAACCAAACTAGTGTTTCAACTCAACTAGAACTCCATCTTTGAACTCGCAGGGTGTGCACCGTTTTCTCAGCATTAGAGAAGGAGACTGTGTGGGAAGAACATGAAATGCAAGAGCATCGTGGGAAAGACTAGAGTCACACACGACATGGCTCCTCCCTGAAACCCATATGGAAAGTCTGAGTAAGGGCTGGATGTCCCCAGTTACTCATTCACATTCAATCAAATTTCAGGATTATCTGATTCATTCAAATTACCACAAATTACATCAACTAATGCAAGTTATTTTGCTTGATCATGTTTTTTTCAAAGCATGCATTTTATGAGAAGCATATTTTTTAAATTCTCAATTTTTAATGCGTGTTTTTTAAAACAAGATGATGAAATAAATATTTTAATTCTGGACAGTTTCCTGAAGACCTGGACAGTCTCAGCAAAGCCCCCTCCAAACTTCACCGAGCCACTTTATACAGACACAGCCATTTTGTTATCATTTTGAATTCTAAAATTCCATTTTTCCTAGATCTCCAGTTACCTTTCATAACAGTCAATTCACAGAGCAAGTTTATTCCACCAAATGCAGTAACGCATTCCCCAGTGCCAAAGAATTTATATTCTATAATTCAGTTTTCCCAGCAAAACGGTAAAATGGTTATCAATATTTGATAACCCTGGATCTATTTAAAAAGCTTTGGCAGGGCATCGTTACACACTCCTCCTTTCATAGAGATAATAATCTGAGGACTGTCCTTCCATTTGTAGTGCTTGCCTTTGCTTTCTTTCAGGAATTGTTGCTAAGGAAACAGATTATCATCTACCATTAGGTCCAAGGGTCTAGCAAGGTTTTTCTCTGGAAAAATAGATCAACAATTACAAAACCGGTATCTTTTTTTTTTTCCTCCTTTAAATAAAGGAGAAAAAATTAAGGCAGTACATCCCCCAAATTAGTACATCCCCAACACACAAAATGCAAGAAACATATATTCACTAGGGCATGCTCCTTCTCCCTCCTAAACAACACTATTTTATTTTTATTTCATTATGGAATAAAGAGAAGCATTTAACCCATCATTAAAGCAAAAGTTTGGTTTTTTTCCACTTCTAGAGCCAGTACGGTATTTAGCTTTGCCCTTTGAGAAAAGGCAGCAGACAGTTCTGTTAAGCAACAGTTCCCTGAAATAACGACCTGGCACTGCGTGCACAAAATCATTACAGACCTACTTACTGAATCGACTCACACAGAGTAACTAAGTCTGGCTCAGTAAGTTCAAATTTGTATACTTCACTTAGACTTTCTGGTACTGCGAGTTTACATCACAATCCATTTTACTACTAAACAATTCTGTTCCACTATGACAGATCTGAGCATTTATCCAAATTAAAGTGGTGTTATTTGTAAAATTCACGTCTGCATTAGTTCAGCAACAAGTTTTTTTCAGCTTAGATGAATTTTAGAAATATGAACAGCTCCAGGTTTCAGTAAAGGCTCATCTCTATACACGATGATATGGCAGGCAAAACACATGAGCCTGGACAAAATATCTATATGTTAAAATAATTTTGCCTCAGTTTCATTAGAGGTAATCAGTCATTTAAAAATTAGGGTGCTAATACCTTAATTTTATATTTTACCAGAAGCATTTTGGAAAACAAAAAGGGAATTCTCAGATTATTAATACCACCTCTGGAAGTCAGCACGTGCCTTCTTAAAACAGGTTTTCCTAACAACTTACAGAAAGGCTCGTATGCTAAAAGCTCATCTAATTTATGTGACTGCATCAACCCAACAAGAGAGATTACATCTCTATACATCCCACCTCACTTATAAACTAGAACAACTTGATTAAGTTGCTTTTACTCACCAATTTCAGAAACTCAAAGGATGCATTTTCTAACAAACATGATGTCTTAACTGTGCTTGACAGAAGTAACTTTCAATACTTCTGCCCCCCATTACTGATTTTAATCAAAATGCACTCATTTGGGATAGAATTCACCCCCCACACACACCCCTGTCCTGCAACACGCTTTGTTTGGGGGGAGAGAAACAGCACGTGGACCAGATACAACAACTGTTGGGACTAAAAAACAGAATTCATTTCAGCCTGTAAGCAAAAGCTAAAATTACAGCTACCTTTGTGAACTATTTATACACAAAGGTAAATGAGGTGCAGCACAGGCCAGCGGACAGGGACAGAGGACCTAGAATTTACAGACGAGTAAAAACACCGAATAGAACCGGAGCATCTCAACTATTCTCTATTTTGGCAGCTGAGGCAGCTCACAAACCCTATGACCACACAGCAAAAATCCTTAAAGATGCCATATCTTTAGCCCTTGCACTTTATCTCTGAGTCACGATAGAATATGTTTTAAAAATAAGTCTAGCAAAAATTGGTTTAAATTCATCTATTGCCTTGATATGGCCTGTTGTTTCCTTTGGTCCATTCCCACCTTCTCTGAAACAGCTTCTCCCTCCTCCGTCCAGAGCAATAACGCTACAAGGTTATAGTGCTTATGTATTTCAAGTCTCCTTCAAACATGGCTTTGGCTCAGACACCTCTTTCTTTTGCTAAGGAGTTTGAGTGACTGGAGATTGCTACGAAGTGATGAGAATCACTTAAACCACTCTTTCTGCTGCTCCGTCCACTCAACTACACACAGAACCATGTTACCACGGATCTCCCTAAGCACCCATTCTCACCTTGAGATCCTCCCTCTCTTGCTGGTCATCTTTAGTAAGGGCAAAATCTGTGCCCTCCCTCAATGAGATGACCTTGAAAATTCAGAGGCAACCAGCAGACGCCTGGTTTTCACAGAAATGTACAAATGAAAAGGAAGCAACGTGATGCTTCCTGGCTTTAAAGATGATGTTAAGCATGCAAGAATAGCGTAACACTGGTGAGTCCAGGCTGACAAGAGTCTACATTGCTCTCTGCAGAGTTTAATTTTGAAAGTGATAGTGTAAGCTTCATCTCACAATTATCAGACATTTTTCACTGGTGGCCACCAGATGCAGAATAGTAATAGAATAAAAAAAGCTGACTTTCAGCAGTGGTCTACTATAAATGAAAGCCACAAAATAAGACAGCCTGCAAAGTATCATCAGTGGGCAACACAGAAGCAACACTGTGCTCTGAAATATTACGTGAAATGCTATTTGCAGGAATTAATTCAGATTACAAGTTCTGTGAACCGTGAAGGTCACAACAAATGGCAAAAACATATATAATTCCCCCAACTTTGCAGTTCAAAAATTTTGCAGACAGATACGTGAGTATGCTTTGCCCTGGATCAACGGCAGCGACTATCTACACCCATAGCAACACTGCCTGATAGTAAAGGCTTTGGAAAGTTAGCACTGAGTTGTAGGGGCTGATTACAGGGAAGGTTGAACAAGTCTATGATTAGTAAAAAGAAACAGGAATTAAACAGCATAGCAACCTCAGCTAAACGTAAGAGGGAAGCTGCCCTGTCTGCACAAATACTTGCCTCTAGTCTTCAGTAAATAAGGCCAACATCAATATTAATGTGATCAGTCATTCAATATGTTCCAATTTTACCCCTTAAATAAGTTTGCCATGCTGTAGTGTTGCAGTTGGACGGTTAGCTTTACTGTGGGGAACAGGAGGAAAGGGTCAATGTTTTTCACAGAGAGCAGGCAGGCGATACAGCAGCAACAAGGACTAAGAATTGAATTGCTGACAAATATAAAGCAGTAGTTGATGCCACTAGTAGCCAAATCCTCATATGGAGTCTACACCCGAATTCAGCTATGAGAAAGTTGGGTCGCAGGTTTCATTTCCTTCAATCTTGTGCTTCTCATCCCAAGCTTCCCTCTTTGTTTTCATTTCTTGATCAACCATATCTAGGCTGAGTGTCTGACAGCAGTCGTATTTCTCTCAGGTGGAACAGTAAGTAGAACACACAACAAAAAGACTGATTACATCACACAGTCAGTACAGACAGGCCTATGCTAGTTAAGGACGGTGGGTTACATATTATTTTAAAATTTAAATCCAGTTTTTAGCCATTACGCTAATCCACTTAAGGCTTGGAGCCCTCCAGTTTTTCTTCACCACTTTCTTCTATGGCAGAAGGCTCTGTCACATAACGCTCACTTTATCTGCCTCTTCTCTACTATTTCCCTCCCTAGGTACATATTCTAGCCTTGACAGTATAATGAACGCAAAGTTAAAACTTAATTTATACACCTATACTTGTTATATCCACTAGGCATGAAATATGACTTCAAATTATATGAAATGGGTAGAAAAACTAAACTAGAATGAATAAACGAAACCATTTCATTCAGTATCTCAAGTATAAGAGAGCAGGACTTTAAAACTTCAATGCCAAAACCTAAGTCTTGCTGCTGAACAGAATATATGAAAAAGTAATTTATCGACCTGTTATGAAATTCTGTGGTAACCTGCTTCCAAGTTCAGTGTATTTTCTTGAAGGAGCTGTAAAACACAAGGTATTTTTCATAATCTGGATTGGTTTATTTTTACGCATTCAGGTGGGATATTCAATTAACACGTTCAGTCTAAAGGACTATTCTGCCCATGACAAAATTCTTACGTCCTAATATACAATGTTCAATACTGTAAAACATTCTGGACAAAGACAGATTTTTATCCAACTAACCTCCTAGTAAGATTATACAAAAATCACTAAATCTGCATCTATCTTTCCAAAAAGTTCTGCAGAAGATTTTAATAATACGCTTCCTTTCCCCTGTGTTTCACTGATACAACTGTAGAGAAAATTGAATTCTAACACGTAGATTTTATGAGGATACAGTACTAGCATTTTTAACTATGGGTATTCTCATCCCTCCTCATGACTTAGGCAGATGCATCCAATTAACGATGAATCATTCTACATAAACTTCCTGTTTAGAGCATACTGGCAATACCAGCATAACAACTTACAGAGCTCAAAAAGGGGAAGAGAAACTCACTTGGTCACACATCACCACCATTTTTGTTTATAGACCCCAAAAAGTTGTTTTTCAAGTGAGAGGGTGTGGGTGTCCCAAGAAAGAGAAATCGTTCACTTCAGATTCCTAGATGAACTATCACTAGGCTATTTCGAAGACACTACACTATTGTATGCAGGTAGAGATGTATATGCTATACACTGTACAACTAGAGGTCACTACTAGAATTAAGAAAAATTTGATTTATCATGATCCTAAGCACTACTCAGCATATTTGTAATCAAATCACATGTGAAGGAAACTGAGGATATTTTGATCGTTAAGCACCAGGGCATTTAAGAACAGTTGTTCTTCTGTACCATTTTACTCACTCAAACTTGGGCCACAATTCCACAGAAGGTGCTGAAAAAGATAAGAATGAACTACACAAACAACCTGCTTTTGTTTATCCACGCTGTATCTTCAGAGTAACTGAAGAAAAGTACCTCCCAAGGTCAAAGTAAAATAAAGTCAGAAGAATACCTGCCTGCATCCTCAGCTGAAAACTTTGGTCAAGTTCCACTTTCTGAAGTGGAGAGTCCATTCTCCTTCTACCTACTTTGTTGATAAATTTTTGCCTTCCCTGAAGAAGTTTTTTGCTTTTCTCTTTCAGGAATCTTCTGCAGGATCCTATTGCCCACATACTGCGGGATCAAGCCATAACGTCCTAGTTTCTGATCCCTCCTAGGGAGGCCTGTGGAGCTCCGAACTCTGAAAGTTCATAGACATTTCAAAGGTGCTTCTGCTATTCTTCAAGTGCTCTCCTCTGGAAGGTCTGTCGTTGGAAAGACTAAAACCATGAAGGAAACTGATTACAGGTAATCCTCTCTTTCTTTTGTTTTAAATAATGACTGATAGAAGAGAAGAGCTTTTTCATACATTCAGATATGAACTTTACATTTCAGTGGTTGTATCTGAAGTTTGGTTGGTTGGGTTTTTTTTTTTAAAAAAAAAAAACAAAACAACAGAAAACATTTTTGGTGCCATAGACATGAAAAAGGTTCCCCATAAAAGGTAATAAAATCCAATATGCCACTAAATATTTTTCTAAAAAAAACAACTGATGATCTCACAAAGATTTTGAAAAATAGGTTGGTATATAGTTTCATTTCTCTCATGTTGAAAATTACCGAACAATCTATCCTTTGAATAGTCTAGTATAAACTTCCACAGCATGTGGCCATCGTTTAAATACTGCACTAAAAATATTTCAGTTCCCTTTAGTTTGCATCACTTTTCATATATTTTGACTTCAGCTTTCAGAGTTAGAATGCAGTGACAAGAATCCTATAAGCATTTTTAAAGGTATGCAAGAGTACAGCACTATTTGATTTGTGAGAATAGAAAAATCTACATGCAACAAAGACTACTCTTTTGGCTATCACCTTCTTCCTAGTCTTAGGGGGTAATTTTCTGTACAAGCTCATTGTTCTCTATCAGGCACTGTAAAGTGCTCTCCAGGGGCAAGTTGTTCTTCCTCCACTAGTGGTTAAGATTTTAAGGCTTTTAACCTTCAACAGAGAAATTGCTTTGAATTTTATCATAAGCTGCTTCTCATTGACCATTTTGATTGCGGAGGTTTTAAAGGACACAACCAGAAACATTCCAGACTACATAATTTAAAAAAACCCAACACAATAAAGGTAATTAGGTCCTTCAGAAGTCTGTAAGGACTCCAGGAGATGAGCAGTTGATTTTTTCAAGCTGAGCAGAGAGAAGCATGAACTGAACTTCAGCTCGCAACAAACTAGCGAGACACGTAAGAAAGAACATGTCCCATTTTAATATTACTTAATACTCAGATTGACAAGGCATTTTAACAGCAAAGAGGAAGATCCTGCAATGGAGGAAAGCCTCAAATCTAAAGTGATCTGGAGGCACCGATTATTTTAAGTGATGACAATTTTAGAGGTCTACACATTGCCAGAATGTAGTTTCTATTTTAAAGCACTGTAAACAGTCTATTGTAACTGAGTGGAACAAAATTCCATTGATTCTTTAGAAAATAAACTTAAGAAAACTCTTAGGAAAAACAAGTAGAAAGCTTACTACTAGCTCTAGTGATAAACTTATTAGTTTTCACTCTATGCAAAGGAAATGGAACAATATTAAGGTGAATGAATTTAGGTGTAGAT
Source organism: Nyctibius grandis (assembly GCF_013368605.1). Taxonomy (NCBI): domain Eukaryota; kingdom Metazoa; phylum Chordata; class Aves; order Nyctibiiformes; family Nyctibiidae; genus Nyctibius; species Nyctibius grandis. Next base: position 18,626,643 of record NC_090670.1, read on the forward strand.
CAAAAAATGAAGGATTATGCTGCCAGGGAGTGAAGGATTATCATCACTTACCTCCCTCATCCAGAAGCTTCCCACTCAGGGGCTGGGATGTATCTGAAGAGTAACATGTAATGGAAATTTGTAGCATTAAATTAACTGCAGCTGATTGGAAGCACCTGATGGAGAAGAGGTGAGAATACCTGCTGTTTTAGAAGTGTGAATAGGATAATCCCCAAATCTGACTTTCTGGACTTCTGCCCTGACATTAACTATTAAGGTTAAAATTTGTCTGAACACTGGAAAAAATACTATAATAGTTACAGTAAGCTACTGGAGAGTAGTTTTCCAGACCAATAAAAAGAAAAAAGGCTCAAGTTCTAGTTTGTAACTGAAACCATAGCCTCATGACACCAATAGTCAAATAACCAGGCAATACACTTAGCATCAAAAGGAGATACAAGTTTTCATTGATCAGTACAGTGACAACCAAAAAACCCAAACCAAACCAGAGCACACCTATCATCTCCTCTGTAGACTATTTAAATACTTAAGTCAAGGCTACAGAAAACAAAATCTTACCTAGTAAGTGTGTACTCCCTGAGTCCTGAATGCAGGTTCATGGCGGAAAAAGTACCTATGCATCCACGCAATCGTTTATCTCGACCAATCTTCCACGTTACAAACAGTGGGCTGTTTTAGGGAAGAAAAAAAGACATGATCACAGAAGCAATATTGACAGTGAGTGTGAAATTTCAGCAACAGTGCCCTTCCATGTCGGGCAATGGGCAGCCAAATATCTAAAATAACTCGCTCTGAGCAGGCCGTAGTATTTAGAAACATCCTTTGCAATTCTTTTAACTGTTCTAGAAACGTTGCTCGTGTGATATAATAGAAAATAAGATTACTAGAATACTTAATGGACAGAATGGAACTGCTGCTAACAGATATGATATGCTCAGTGTCCCTCACTGTTACCATCAGCCTTCTCCTGTGAACGGGAAAAGCTTCGCCCTAGACATTGGTACGTAAGGAACCCTGTACAGAAGGGAAAAATATCCCTGTCACATCAGCCACCTTTCCACCTGAACACAAACACTTCTGTCCTTAACGCTGCTGGCAAGAAACTACCAGAAATCCTTGGAAGACAAGAAAACTTAGGAAAGCTCTCCAAACCTAAAAAACTGCCTGAAGAAAGGATATTTTCTCCATGAATCCCAAGGTAGTATTTAAGAATATCAAGAACGACCAGGAGTAGAGCAAAGTAAAGTTGAATATTTCTCAATTATACGAGTGTGACAGTTACAAAGAAATACTTCTACTATCAACAACTTTGTGCCAATCTATACACAAGTTAACAAGAAAGAGACAAACCATATGACTTTTTGGGGCCAAAGTTTTCCTTGCAGTTCTAGAGCACTGCATCAATACACAAGCAACAGAGAACTACACAAACTTGAATTTCTCAAGGGAGTGCACGTGGCTCCTGGATACCCTGGATACTCTCAACTTTAACAAAGATTTCTAATCCTGAGATGAACAGGGATGTCTAGAGATGAAAAGCAAATAAAATTTACTCTTTTTCCAGAAAGGAGACAAATCAAAGTGGATTACACAAACAAAAGTGCACTTTCCCTTACTGTTAGGCTTACAAAAAATAATAATAATTAAAAAAAAAAAAAGGCATTTCAGTTAAACAACTTGACACAGAGTATTCTGGATCACAAACAGGTTCACATTTCTGCAGAACAAGCAACCCCACCCCCCAACTGCAGAGCACCTCCTCCTTAAATCCTGAAGTAAATCTGGTGTTAATTTTTGGGGAAAGTCATAGGCCATTCAGGCATAAATATATATCATTCTTGGTATGAAGACTACAGCCACACTGCACTAAAGCTGACAAGCAAGGTGCATCTCCGACATTCAGAGCACCCGCAACCACCACACACACACTTACGGATGTGCGACTAACTTCTCTCCAAAGCCTTTGGATCAGGCACTGCTCTTCAGCACCATTCACATGTACAAACCATCATGCTGAACTCGTCTTGGTTTTCTTTACAGCTGTTTCCTACACAGTGTCCTTACCATATAGTCTACAGCCATTGCTATGAAGATCAAGAAGCCTACCATGGGTAACCTACCTCAGGCTAGCATCTGAGAAGCAGGAGATTACAAAGCCAACATAATTACCATGCGTGCCTTCAAGGAGGGGAGCAGATCCAGCAGCATAGATGCAGTCAAAAATTCACAAAGAGTCAAGTTGGCTGCATCCAAAAATAAGAATAATCTTCTGTTACTACTATCAGCTGCACACAGTGAGCCAATTTACAACAGTGCACTGCAACATTAACAACGCTGCACTGCAAGACAACTCTTGATAACTACGTCTTGTCTGACTCCTCATCTGAAGGATTAGCAAAAATATAATCTGCACGTTTCTCTGTATTTTGTGAAACAGAACCTCCCTGCCTAGCTATGCTGAGGTTCTTAATATACTAAGGCTAAAAGCTTTATTACATGAGCAGATGAGGCACCGCACAACTGCACGAATCACTGCACAGTGTAACAGAGATGGATGTGGCTGTACTGGGGGTATATTCATAGGTATGTGTGGGGTTTCGGACTCTCAAGGAATAGCCCATACTCCTCTTCTCCTTCCATCGCTTTTGCTTTGTCTGGTGTGGCACAAGATACTCATCATGTGACGGCAGAAAAGGATACACCTCTCAGTCTCTCCACGGGCAACGCAGCAGCATCCAGTCCTCTCATAACTTTCCAAAACTTGGTGTTATCGCCTGCTGGTAGAGCAACTTCCTCCTCATTTGATTAAACTGGACAAGTTCCCTTCTTTCAACGATGACGAATAGAAGAGGAAGCTGAAGTCATACCTTTCTTTTGGATTTCCTTTTATTTCTTTTTGCCCCTCCCCATCCCCTCCCCCCCCCTTCTTTTTAAGTTGTTTGATAAAAACTGAAGAGCACAAAGCGAGAAGGGACTACTACCTACTGTTCAGCAGAATGCAGGTTATTACACTATTCTCCATTCAGATCAACAAGGGGCATTTCACTAACATTTTCAAGAAAGGTATCCCAGTTCCCCTCAATGGTATCAAAACAACTATTAAATCGCAAAGGCCCTGAAGACACTCTCCCCTTGCACAGAAACAAGCCTGAATAAGATTCAAATTGGACTTCAGGATTATTCTCTTGACCTTTATCTTTGGATTATGAGATTTATTAGCTGTAATACACTTAGTGGAGGCCTACAATTCAGGGAAACATATACGCATTTACTTTCTTGTCAAAATGGGATTCCTTCTAGGATGCATCGTTACTGCTACTTTGAAAGGACAACAGAAGAAAACATCCAGAGACCAGCACTGAATGTCAAGTAGATTACTGAATCATTTGCATATGCCTTGAAGGTCCTTGTCAATAAGTACCAACAGAAAATGTAAAGGTTATATACATATATTTTCGTGCACTGGTGGTAGAAGTAGTATAAACATACCAATTAGACTAAATTTAAACCTCTATCCATTGGGTAAATGAACCACCACTAGTAGCTATACATCACACAATATCACTAAAGATGTTTTTCCAACCTTTCAACTTCTGTATTCCCCTACACTTGCCTCCCTGTTCCCCAGGAGCCACTAAAGGTATCACCATGTCTACACAGAAGATATAAGACTACCAAACAGAATTACTTTTCTTAATTACCATCACACATGTCTTCAAAGTGTAATATGGACCAAAGGTTCAGGGCAGCCAGTGACCAAAGAGGATTCTAACTCTTAAGATTTGAGAAATAAGGCTGAAAGGGACCTTCAGGGCTTCTGCTATCATAAGGAATAATTATATAATTCTGTTCATAAATGATCCACATTCTCCATCTGAAAACTTCCCAGAAGAAATGGGGACAAAATCCCCCAAATGAAAAATTAGAAGGTTGCCTCAAAACTTCACTGAAGTTCAGAACCTCTGGAAACATTCTGATTTCCTGCTGAAACGTTTTCCCAGTCAGCTTGTACCTAGCTATTCTTGTGCCAACATTGTCCTTTAGTTTAAATAGTTCTCTTCCCTTCCTGGTTATTATTCCCCAAAGTATTTATAGAAAGAATTCGTATGCCTCTTCAGACTTCACTTTGCTGGGCTAAACAGATTGTGTTCATTCAGTTTCCTCTCAAAGGGGATCTTTCCATTCTGACCATCACAACTCTTCTCTATGCCTTTTTCCAGTTCAAAGTTGCATTCTTGAACATCGGTGTCCAGAACTGTACGCAGAACTAGAGAGGAAAGTCTTGCACCTGCAGTAATGCTTCCATCTCTGAACTAGAAACACCGACTGCTACATTTTAGGATTCTCACAGCCTAATACAAAGTCCAAGTCTGCCATTCAAAACTTTACAGAGCATTGTAGTCTTACACTAAACAAAGACAATAGAAAACCTGCTCACAGAACCTAGACAAGCTATGCAGAGAAAAGAATTTGTTTCTTTCTAGCGACGTTCTTTTGCTTTTTATTGGCATCCTTGGTTTCAGCTGTTTGCGTATTTTCTCCAAGCCTGCAATGCTTTTCTTGTGTTTTAAAGCCAATAATAACCCACAAATAAACTTGGCATCTAACATGGCCTCAGGTCTCAGATTTGCAGTTAAATGCCAAACTCCACAGATATCGATGTCAAGAACAGCTAAGTAAATATGTACATTTTCATCTTGAAAAAATCCTTATATTCATCTGTCACCTGTTTTTCTTAGAATAAAAAGGGGGGGGTTTTCTGAGCAACACATTGTTAGACCTAAAATGAAAATTTGCACCTCCAAGCACTTGAAAGAAAGCAGAAGAGAACAATAGAAGATAAAATCTTCAGTAAAAAGCAGAAGAGGCAGCAGATGTGATGCCAGGAGTCCCTTGTATCCAATGACGCACAGCAAGGATCTGCATGGCATGCTGAAGATCTGAGTCCTCTTTTTGCCTAAAGACGTTCGAACCCACATATCCCACAAGAGTGGGAGGGCATAGTGGGGTGGATCACGCTCACCTTTCTGCCTCTGGCTCCCTCTCGATCTAGTCTAAAGCTGGGTTGTTTTGTTGTTGTTTGGTTGGGTTTTTTAAAAACAACATTCACCAAACCAGATGCTGCACTTCCCTGGGAGGGCTCGAACAATCAGCTTCAAGTAGTTCTCTTACTCGATTTAGGGTGAAGCATCTTATTAAAAAGCAAAACAGCTCCGAGCTTTGGAGTGAGCCCTCTTGAACTAAGAGACTTAGAAATTTACTTATCTGATGGGTTATCCAGCTTCTCATGGTAGTGCTAGAAACCTCTGCCATATCCTGCTGACAGCGTTACCGACAGGAGCGATGCAGAGCACCCCGAATACTCAGTAGCTGAAAGCTGGTGGAAGACGTTTCAAACTGCACAGAAGTAGAAGGGACCAAATCCAGACCCTTAGAAGAACCTGTAAATATCTTAATCATTCTTCTTTCATAAGAGTCTGTATTTTCTGATTTTTTTTTGTTTGTTTGTGAGCCAGACACTGAAAAAATATTTCCATCTAAAACTATTTACAGGTGCCACAGCAAATTCACAAGCAACCCAAAGACTATAAACTTTCCATCCAGTCATTGCCTAATTTACTGTTTATTGAAAAGTCTTGCCCAGCTCTAATCTAAATAGCAGGCAACCGTTCCATTTATTTGCTACAGAGGTTGTCAGGCACTACTCCGTGAAAACCAGCTGATCATATATATTGTTTTTCCCTACTTTCAGTTGCAAAACTGAATTAAAGAGGCAGTTGCAACACAGTAAGTGTAAACTGATATTGCTTCCTTATATACAATTGCTGTCATCAAAAGGGGCATACATACATAGTCTGTCTCCTTGACAGACGACTCAAATATACGCATGTATCCAACGCCCTAAACACAGACTTTAAAGCCTAGCCAGAAAATGTGTGGCTGAAGCACAGGAGCATGGGTCACCCGATCAGAGTTCTGCCCCACATGTCACTTCAGCTACTATTACACTATTTTCATTAATGAAGAAACTAGGACAGCCCTGTACTTCACTTGAGCATTAATCTGTTCCAACTTCTGGAGAACTGGAGCACTTCACATGAAGGTCACAAGGTATAAACCTGTATAAATATTGAAAGAAAATATCAACATAGTCTCTAATACACCATGCTTACCAGTGTCCTAAGTGTATTTCTTATCAATGTTTCACAAACAAAATCACCTAAACCAGTTATTGACCTGCTTCCTATATGTTACGAAAATATTTAGACTGAAAGCAGAAGTGCACAAGTTATTTTAGTAATCGGTCAGCTATCACAGTAACAGTCAGCACACCAATAACTTACACTGACATCATGTAGAAAGCAGTGTTAAAAATATCCTCTTTTAATATAAAGCAGCACTGGATACAAGCTGCCTTTTATTTACCAGTACATTAAATAAAAAAGTGAAGGGATTCTTTAAGTTGGAGTGCGGGGAGGAAGGCAAGAAGTGTGAATACATTGGTCTTTTTTCTGGTACCATCAGAAGCAGCATGAAAAGTTTCTCTTCCTTGTTATGGATAAGGAAGAAAAGAAAGGGGAGGAAGGTGGGAAGAATAGGGGAAAGAAAGGGTAACAGACAAGAATTTTTCTCTACTTGTATAAAAGATGAGTGAGAACTTTTTTTGTTTCACCTGAACACTTCCAAGTAAGAAAAAAACTTGTAGGACAGACATTTTAACTATAGTTATTTAACCTACCACCTTTTAAAAACAGACAAGGGAAGAAACCTTTAGAGCTCTAACGTTACTTGACACCCAGGGCTGTAGGATCAGACACTTTGAGAAGTCGGCACGCTCCTCCCTTTGTAAGACCAGAGTGCTTCCACTTCAGCTCTGAGGATTTCCAGCTACAACACACCCAGAAAGTACTCTAAACAAGCAAAGCTGCAATGGCAGTGTTTTCCTTTTTGTTCTACACAAGTGAACAAGCTATTGTTCCTAAATTCTAGAAATTTTAACATTTATATTTTTTAACATAAAGCTTACTCTGTCTTATTTGTGATCATGCTGGACCTTCAAACAATGCTAAACCCTCACATAATACTGTTTCAAACTAGAAGCATCTGGAGAAAGAGAAATGGAAGTTCATCATTAGAACAGTACCCCTCGCCCAAGCAAGGCCAGCCTTACTCAGAATCACAGCGAGCAGCCTCCCTGCCAACTGATGCACTCTAACCTTTGTTACACTCCAGGCTGCGGCATTTCCAGATGTCACAATTCAGTGAGCTAATTCACGTTACTCAATAGAAGAGAATACAGCTTAGTAATGAAGGAGGCGGGAACATGTACACTGATAGCTTTATCAAGGGCGTCCGCACGCTCCGAGGCACAGGAGGGGCAGATATGTTGAAAGTATCTAGTTGGTGATGAAAGGGGAGACTTGATGGATGATATTATGGAACTGGTCAACAATAACAAAAAAAAATCTGGCGAGTGCCTTTCTGCAACAGTCATACAAGCACACAACGTGGTGCAAGGACAGTTTAGCTTACCAGATATATTCTGGAAAAAAGCTGGTAAGATACAAGAAAGTCAAGACAAGAGTTCATGAACCTCCAAAGGGGAATAAGGGAGAATGGCAACACCACCACCTCCCCTGCCCAAATTTATAAAGACAGAATTTGATAAAGGTAGACAATTAATACATAAGATTTTCTGGAAGACAAGAGAAGCAAGAAAAGGAAGAAAGTCAGTAGCTCCTCACAGGAAAGGAAAGCTCCTCACAGGAAAGGAAATTTCCTCAAAGGAAATTGTCACAAGTGCAAAAAAAACACCAATGATGACAGTAAGAGATCCACTTGGAGAAATTGGAAACAAATCAGGTTATTGACAAGAAAGACAGAAAACCAGCAAAGCACAAAGAGGCACAACGAAGACAATCAATTTGCAACATGACATATGAATATTAATGAGTATAAAGGAAAGACAACTATCATTATGAGAAGAGAAAGATAAGGAAATTGTTGGCCAGCTACTTAACTCAGAGACTTAGGGGAACATCTGGCAACAGAAGATGCTAAGCAACCTAGACTGTAAAATGTTCAATTTAAAAAATCCTAAAGGTAAGACAGAGGAATGCTGGGACTGACTGCCTGGGAAGACGTACAGCTGCCATCACCAGTGCATCCTCAAAGGCCTCCAAAACCAGGCCAGTGTCAGGAATACTGCAAATGTATTTGATTTCACCTTTTAACAGGAGACAAGACCAAATGGTCTCCTGATGTTTACTGCAGACTCATTTTCTGATTTTGTGTGATGCAATGTAAGAGAACAAAGGGACAACTCACACACAAATCTATCTGATAAATTGTGGGAGACAATTGTCATTACAAACCTCCAGGATCAAAAAAAAACCCACATCTGAGAAAAAACACATTCATCTTGCACTTCTGTATGTTTCCTTCTATATAGCAGTATTACAGAAGTGAGTAGAGAAAAAAGGTATGGAACATTAACCATATTCTAAAGATCAGAAAACACTGATTTATTTATTGCTTTCAGGAATGTAAGACTGTAGCTTCAGCAAGGTTCAGGGTGCTACTCACCATTTACTTGAGTGCGTAAGCACTTTCTGAATCAAGACCAGAAGGTAGTTTCTTCAGCAACTTATCTACAAGTTCAAAGTGGGCTCTGAAGTGAAAATTTAGAGAAGCCCATTGATGGTATTTTTCCTGTTCTGAAAGCCCATATAAAGAGCCTTTTGGGGGAAGGGTAAGCATCACTTCTTTTCTTGAATTAGTTCACCTTAAAGACTTTAGTTTCTCCTTCAGCCTAGTTAGCCTAGATGCAAACAAAAAGCTAGTTTTTCCACTACAGTGACATTTAACACGTATTTTGACATGAGTTAAAAAAGCAATACTTGCTTGGCTACTTTTACACAATCGGAAAAAGAATTAGCTACTGCGTAAAGTGTCTGAAATCCATTAGCTTGCCTGTGCCCAATTACACACATATACACAACCCCCCCCAGCTTACTAGGATAATGACTTCATCTAGCAAAATTCATAAAAACTGGAGCATGTCTAAAAAAACCCCACAGATTTCCCTGAACAGGAGGAAATTTATTCTGCGATAACATTCTTCTTCCTTGTGGGAAATATGCTGAGAGTCTTAAAGCCAGTCTATATTGCATTCCTCCTTCAACACATTCAGTCAATGAAGAGGGTTCATTACAGCCAGTACATGATGATCCAAAGACAATTACCACAATCTACTGGCTTCAGAATCTGGAAGCGAGATCTGCAATTTTTTAATTTAAAATACTATATAATTACTGAAAAAGTTATTAAATACTTCTGAGGGCACAGCATATTCTTTCAGTCATTCTCAGGACTAAATGATCAGATGAGCAACTCTTCCAGCTACTGTATTTCAGAAACAAACATTTAGAGATTTCTTTCTTTACCCATAAAACAGACTTAGTATATTTGGTGGTTTTCCTAAAATCATTACATGCCCTAGAGAGATCAGCCTCACAATCAAAACCTGAGCTGCTAGGTGTGAATTTGTTTAGCAAGTTCTGCTTATCTAAGCAGCTAATCTTAAGGAAGGTCAGAAAGCAGCTACTATTTTAAGAAAATCTAGTTTAAACAACAGCATAATCAGGGTTAAAAATAAGAGGACTGCTTACTGGTAGGTCATTTTCTAAAGTGAACCTACAACACCTTAATTAAGATTGCATTCAATATATTAAAATTAATTTTTTAAATGGACATAAATTCACAAATAGAGCCAGATGATGTGGCTGTTCACGGACCACTGCTGCAGATCTTGTATACTGTATTAGACGAGCTGAGGCAGTATGGGCAGCATTCCAGAAAAGAGAAGGTAAAAGTAACAATTTATAAGGGGACGACCACTTTTAGGCATGCCCAGATGGGACGCTCAGTCAGACATTACTCGGTATTTACAAAGTCGTTCTTTTGCACCTTCTCCCTCCAACTCTCACAAGACAATCCATCAACTTCATGAAACAAATTGAGTTTCTATGACATATGTTCCTAAGTTCACTGTTCACTTCGCTAAAATAAATATTTACATGTAACAAAATCCAGAACTACTCAGAAATCACACAAGTTGGTTATGTAGGATTATTTAGCATTGCTAAAAAAAGATCTGAATATTTACAGTTCCTCAGAGAAACAAAATCAACAGAAAAAGTTACGTTCTGCACAAGCAGAGAATCACAGCTCAGGACAAAACCGGTTTTATCCACCTCTACACTCAAGGCAGTTTTTAATGTTGCCAGCCCACAAGTTGTGTTTGAACATAAGGACTTGCAGCACAACATAACTGCACTTTCAAGAAACAACCTTCAAAGTCTTAACATCCTCCATAGAGATACTCCTTGGAGTGGTGCGGGTGGCAACATCAGAGCACTTAGCAGCAGCACAGGTCATAGGGCACCTGGAAATTCCTCAGGATTGCACCTTCCATACCAGTCATCTGATTACTCGCTTCACTGCTCAGGGTTACTGATGTATCTTTAAGTCTATATATCTTGTTTTAGGGTGAGACACTTGAATTTTCCTCTAAAATTGAATGTTTCTTCCCCAAACTCCCATACTGACAACCTCAACTGGGTATAAATTGAGTTTCTATGAGGGATTGATTTGTCACGGTGTCTGCACAGACACACAGCTGAGGATGCATACACTAACCAAGAGGACATACCGGTTAATCAGGTCGTACTGCTTCAAATTACCATTCTTCAACAATGTTCCAACTGCAATTCTTGTCCACCACAAACCCAAGATCATCTCGGAGTTTTATATCTCAATCAGCAGATATCAGGTTTATACACCCGGATAGCTGCTAAATCATTAAGTTAAATTAAGTCATCTAGAAGTGAGTATCTTCAGAACATCAGTCCCTAGGGTTGTACTTTAGCCACTAAAGGCATCTGTATTTCCAAGACATTAAGATCAAGTTTAAGTGGGGATCCAACACAGATCCTATGCAGTTAGGCCAGAAAGGGCATAGGCATGGCTACAGTTTTTGATTAAGAATTGTTTTTTAAATTTAAAATAAAAAAAAAAAGAAACACCAACCAACAAAAACCCCCAAAAATCAAACCTTAAAAATATTTCTAGCCCATACAGCTGTGGAGACAGCTTTCCAATTATGACCCAAGTATTAGCCAATGCAATATCACAAGGTTATTCCAGCACCTTGGCCGCTGGTCTTAGCAACAGCAGTGTTACCACAGCCTTCATGTTTACTATTTCTTGTCAGCATCATGCATGCAACAGGGAAATCATTAGTCATTTCCAATTTAAAATACTCTGCAATTATGAAGAACAGTGGCACGAAGCCGTCACCCACACAAAAGAGGGAGGGGAAGACGTGATTTGAGAGTAGACAGGACGAAAAAAGCAAGGAGAAGTAAAATAGAAAATTCATAGTTCCTCCGGAAGACTATGGAAGCGACGGAACAGTGGGGAAAGAGAAGAGCTTTTTCATCTTCCTCTGAATGCCGAGTAGAGCAGGTCTGCTAGTCTTAAATAATACAAGCTAACAAAGTAAAAAGGAACTACCAGAATGGGACAAGGAGTTACATCCTCTTTAAAACACAGCGATGCCAAGGCTCCTCACCAGGGTATCATCACCGTACCTTCTGTGATCATGCACACCACGATCCCCTGCTCTTCCATATTTCCCTCTGACTAGTCGGTTTAGCCTTCTACCTTGTAAACTTCTACTAATCCTATCCAAGCCCTGGCCAGCAAGGTAAACATATGAACGTGCTCCTCAAAACCAACCAGACAAACAACCTCTATTTTAACACCAAAAATTACTAAAGACAATAAATAAGCAGCTTTGCTTTTTTTAAAAGGCTTATTGTTTTATACATATTCTTTCCATACAAGGTGCCTACAAGTCTCTCAGCACAGGTCCAGAGGGAGCAATGTGGCCCAAAGACAGACATCCCCCAGCTACTTCCAGACAAGTGTGCTTATCTGAGCAGGACAGTGCCATACGTGTGACCACAGATAGGATGGCTCTGCACTTAGCCTAGTTGATTCTGGCTCTTATTAAGCACTAGATCAGAAATTGCTGAACTGTACGCTGTTTTATAACACAGCCATAACCACTTAACACCCCTCTGATCAGCATTATCAGCCTCATACAATTTGAGATGTGACAAGGTATTACAGAATGGGAATACAAGACCAAAAATCACAACTTATTCAATGAATGCTACAGAAACACAGCAGTAACAGGCGCTGTTGATACTGCTCAAGGTGAAGGTGATGAAAAGCAGGTGTGGGGTTGGACTTGCCAGCCCCATCTCTGGCCAAGGCAGGGAGCCCTCCAAACCATGGGACTCCAGCCTCTCAGCAGCCCAGCACCACAATGGCAGGGATGGAGAAGCCACAGAAGCCCACCTCTACGCTGCTCCTTACGGGAAGGAGTAGGGCACTCATGTATCCTCGATGCCAAATCCCACTGATATATACAAATTTAAAACACAATTGTTTATTTCGGAGCCGACAGCTTAAGTGTGTACTCCTGCCTCGATCAGACTCTGAACTCATCACGCTTCAAAATTCATTCTTCTGCCCACTGTGCTCATTTCTGTATTTCAGGTATTGTTATCCTTTGTTTCCCTCCCCTTCCACCTCCTTTTCCATTTCTGTCCACTCTCTATCTTTTTCATACTTAATCTATCTCCCTTTCTGATCAGCTTTTGAAAAGGAGGGAGAGGAAATAAAGTAACACTCAAGTTATGGCATTCCACATGGCCATTACACGTCAGTGAGGGTTGAGGCCTTTCTCCTTAAACGGGTCGCTATTTGCTTTCATAAATTCTGGAACCCTCATTTGATTAAGACCTCTGGAGCATTCAGCATATTCCAGAAAACTCAGTAAAAACTTATGAGAAAGTGGATTTTGAATTTTGGAATGCAAACATCAAGGCTTAACTCCTCTTATCAAAATAATGCTTAATCTTTCAAGACGGTACACATGCTTACTGAACACATCCAGAGTAAGGACTGTACCTCCAGATAAACTTTTGCTCTAATTTCAAAAGCAACCAAGAACAAGTGTCAACGTATTCTAGGTTACTAAGACACCATAATTCGTAACATTTAATAAAATTATATAACAATATGTGTATTTACATTATAAAACTGTTCACATTTATGCTCTGACCTAGTTAAGCAAATTGTTTTTCCCCAATTGCACAATTATGAACCAGAGCAGAAAAATCAGACTTTATGAAGTTAATAAATCAATTCAGTGTCATTACAAATTATTAATGTTATTACTCCAGAGTCTGCACTCACCTGATTATGACTTTCTATGGGGCATATTTAAATATTTCTAAGAAATATAATTTTGTTTCCCGATACCTTTAGTATTAGTCATACATTATACTTCCTTTAATCAACTCAAACTAACTTCAGATTATACATTGAAACTATTGGTTTGTTAACAAAAAAATATTCACAAAAACTATTCCAGCAAAGCTGGTATTTTCTCCCTGGCTACTCCTACCTTTCTCATATCCCAGAAGACATTAAATGATTCCATGTTCCCTTTTGTAGCAGTGGATAGACAAAACACAAAAATACTGCATTTCATCCAATAAATAGTTTGCATCAAGTAACTTTGGCTACATTTTAAGTGTTCTGAGCTGGATAGGTCCCAGCCAAAGTCACCTCCCCACCCAATTTTCAAAGAAAGTGAGCAAGTTAAAACCACATGCTGCTCCCCTATCTAAAAATGAGCTCAAAACCCACGTACCCAATGTTCAAGTGCAATCAACTTAACAAACATGTTAACAAACTAAAAAGTGTTCAAATTAACAAGCACTTAAAAGGACTGGCACTACTTATCCTCTCCCAGTAACACTATGCAGTCTCCTCTCCAGGAGGAGCAAGTAGTCCTGAATTAGAGATACTAATGTCAAAGAAAAACATTTTAAAGGATGCAACACAGTCACCCTAAAAACATATAACTGGAAGCTTTGCAAGCCAAAGCTGAAACAAGTTCAGTACCACCAAAGATCTCGTGTATAGTTTATGATCATTCTACTTTCAAACTGGAATTGAGACAAAATATTTCTAGTGAAAGCATTTTCCTTCAAATTGTCATTTTTTTGCAATTACTGTTTTGAAAGGATTCAGCAGAACCCTTTCCTAAAATTCCATGAAGCAAAATATATCCAAACCCAAATGCTTTAAGAACACCACATCCAAAATGTTTTAGGAAGCTGTGTAAGGTCCCCCAAACTTCTACCCCATAAAAGAACAGTGAAGACAATGCTGAACAGATCAGGTAAGAATAGCTCCAGCTCCTAGATTCTTTCTTTCTGTAGAAGTCACTAGCAAGAATGCAGCAAACATTAGTTGTGAGGTGCTAGTATAATGTTTCCCCTTCTGTCACTAGCAGGATGATTCAGACATAAAATCAGTTTTGGAAGTTGATAGAGAAAAACCATTCCCTCGGCACTGGAAGCCTGGAAGTTGAGCACCACAGCATCATTTCCATTCTTTTATAAACCAGCGAGCAATTCCATGCTCACAAGTGGTTGCTGCATATTAACTACAAACCAAGAGCCACAGAATATTGTTTTGCATAGATTTCAGACAGCAGCTTAAGACACAACTCCTGCCTTTGGAGCCTACGCATACCACCTTAAAAGACAGTCTGTTCTCATTGCCAAGGAAGATACAGAATTTTTCCTTTTGATTACGTGACAGTTTTAACCACACTGCCAGTGACCATTAGCAAGGGGGTGCTGGGCTTTCATTAATTGTTTTTTTTTTGTTCTGCTGAAATATCACCTGAAGCAGTTAGTCAAGACATCAGTAAAAAACAGGAGTTGTAGTTATTAAAAGGTCACACAAAATTTTATTAGAGTTATAACTGGGATTCTCCTGCTACAGATGAATCATAACTTATGTTTTAATGTATTTCAGCTGTGAGACACGTTCTTTCAAAATAGTAGATGAATGAGTAGAAGCAGGCAGAAATGTATGCAGTTTGTTCTGTAAAATAACTTTGTTAATTAAATTCACACACTTTATACATACGAGACATTAGACACACAGTCATAAAGGCATCCATTTGGCCCTATAACATGCTTTTCATTAGCTGCCAAATGCACAACGCACGCTGAGACATAAGCACCTACGGGCACAACAAACAGCTGAACAAAAAATTTGTGCCAATAACTGATAATTTGCCAAGCCTGTGAGAAATTAACACACAGGAGTTTTCTGTTTAAGTGGAACTTAGTTCAAAGGAACAAGAAATATTTAAAGAAACCTAAGAAAAAACTGGAACTACACAGGATTTTTTTTATAGCAGTAAAATGTTACAAAACCTATATGCCAAGGTGTCAGCTGACAGGAGAGACTGCAATTCAGCCAAACATTCAAAACCGTTCCTTTAAATACCACTGATCCTTCTTCATGTTTAACTACATATTCTGAAGGTTCACTGGGGAACAGTAGCTTGCAAGAGACTTGAAACGCTACGAACTACACAATAACAAGATACATTAGAGTGTACTTGAATATTTTTTAAATGCATAACTTTGAAAATTTAATAAACATTAGATTATTTTGGAACTGGTTTTAAGAAGCTCATGATAATGTTGCAAGACGAGCTAAAAACAAGCCTCAGCAGAATTTGAATTTGCCCTCTAATTCAGATTTCACTAACTCTACAGCTGGAATAAATTAATCTTTTGGATCACAAGAATTACTATTAAATCAATGCACTCTAGATCGCACTATTTGTACAGAACTTAGCCATATAATTTAACTAATGAAACAACGGTTCAAAGGCAGACTGAATACAGTGCTGGAACTAGAGCCAAATGGAATATATATTTTTGGTACAGAAAAGATATACTAAAGACAGTGCTTTTAAGACTGACAAAGATGATTCAAAATCAGGGAGCTCTCACTGGTTTGAAAGTAATGTCAGCTACAGAGACTGGGTGTTTTTAAGTAAGACAGACATCTGTCAGTCAGCATAGGTATACTTGAGATGAACGAGATAATCTTACAATGCCTTTCTACCCCTTAAATCTCAAATGACTGCACAGATGGTTGAGTAACAGTGAAGTTCAGAGCTGTTGCTTAAATAAAAACAGTCTCACCCAACCTTCCCATCCCCAGATAGATAGCTTCCTTTCTTGTTCTGGAACAAACATGTGTGATCGGGGAACTGATCTGGTTAAAAAAATACTTCTCTCTACTTTTTGCCAGTTTAACTTAGACCGAGTTTGTTTCTCTGCTCTCTTTCACAGTGCAGGAGCACGTGCAGGGATGTCAGCTGAAAAAAAGAGGCAAAAGGAGCAGTGAAAAAGGGCAAGGATGATGACAGCTCACATCTGCACCCCACAAGAAGAAATGCATGCAGTACAGCATAAACAAAAGGGAACAGCGGTAAGATTTTTGAAGAAAGATAATTACTTTTATTAGATTCACACAGATACAGAGATGCTGTCAATAATACAGTAATTTTACTTCCAAAAAATGCCCTTTTATATATTTGAAGACTGACAAGTTTAAGGTTATGCTTTCATTACGAGTGAACAAACCTTAAAAAGTTAAAAACCCCCAAACCGAACAAACCACAAGACACTGCCTCGTATGAACGTCACTGCAGTTCTATAATCGGTAACTAGTAACGCCACTGAAAAAGGCGCTCTCATTTTGCCTAGTCGTTTTCTGTTCCATGTTTCATCATGTCTTCTGCCATCTCAAGCATTCATGTGTTCATGAGTTGGGTCAGAGCTAATCTCTTAGAAACAATCCACCCTCCAGTTGGTATTACTGCATCCTGTTGAACCAGGGATCCTCCTTGTAGCAGACAGGCTTAAAGACTAGGAAGAAGTAGGCGGGGGTATCGGACGACTTTACTAGACACATAAGTAGCTCTATTTGTGGCATCTGACAATCAGTTGGCACACTGCCGATCAGATGCAAAGGTAGCAACCTCACAGGGCATCTATATTGACTACTTGGTGATTCAGCAAAGTCCACAGGATCCACGCTAGTAACAGTAGCGTATGGAAACACAGGATGGATGCTCTGGAGAGCAAGCTCAGGTCATTGGGCAGAAGACTTGCATTCAGGATTTTCATGGTGTTGTTTTCTGAAATGCTGCCAGTTCCACATGCAAGGCCTGAGAGGGAGGCTCAGATAGGGAGTCAGTGATACAGAGGGAAAGGATTTAGGCATGATGGGAACAGGAAGAACTTGTTAGGTATGCACATTAGTCATGCCAGCGTCAGCCAGACTGGCAGGCTAATAAGAGTTTTGGAACTTACAAACACTTCTACACTACTGCTAGAAATTTCAGAAGTAACACGTGGGAAGCCCAAACGCTTGGCCTCACTTGACACCCTCAAAGTAACGAGCATCTCCAAGACTTGATGGAAGGAGGACAAATCAATACAGTATAATGCTGAGAGGCTACCAGCTTACTCCGCAATCCCAACAGGAATGACAAACAACAGGCAGGTGGGGAATGGCACTGTATGTGAAGGACATCTAAACATTTAATGGCATAAAGTATTACAGGAGAAAAGAAACCCAATGAACTACTTATGGTAGAAGTCACATAATCAAGTAACAAAGATGTATCATCAACTCTAGTACCAGTTCAGGGAGATTATAAAGTTGCAAGTTTAGGAAAGGTTATTACAGTGGGCAACTGAAATCTCGTGCTATAAAGAGGACCTTGTGCCTCATCAGAATGACATGTAGAGAATTTTTTTTCCAAATAATAACTGCTTCCTTGGAAAGTAGTGCTAGGAGTGACAGGAAAAGATGCCAGTTTTGGTTTGGTTTTGAGTAGTACACAAGACCTAGTTAAAGGATATTGATAGGAAAGCTGCTCTGCAACTGTGCCTGCAATGCAATTACATTTCAACACTGTAGCGGAATACAGCAGGCAATAAAAATATTTGGCACATGGATAATGAATTTCAAGAAAGGGAACAGTGTAAAAAAAAAACAAAGTAATTAGTAATCCTCCCAACCTATTCCCCCTCAAAAAAACCCCAAACAAACAAACCACCCCAAACACACACAACCCTAAAAGGAGCAATCCAAACAGCAAAAAGACTGCAACAGCTTGGAGGCTGTTAAAAACAAAACCACCACCCCCCGCAAAAAAAAAAAAGAAAGCTGACAAAATTCTGTATTAAAAGACCAGGTAAAACATTCACCACAGTTAGAAGAGAAAACAAAAGCAGTCAAAAGAATGCCTCAGCCCCAGTAATAAAATCCTACACCCCGCATGACTGAATAGGGAAGTTAAGGAGGGCATCAGAGAGAGGTCAGCTTTTAAAAACAGAAAGCTGGCCTAATGAGAACAGAAGAGATTAAAAAACACGATAGGTCAAAAGTAAACAAGTAAATAAAGAACTAAAAATGTCTGGGTAGCACCTTGCAAAGTTGCTTAACTACATCAAAGGCAGGAAACCAACTAGAAAAACCAGTGGGATCTCCTGCAGACCAAGGTGAAAAAGGGGTACAAGGATGACTGCACTAATGCAGAGAAGCTCACTGAACACACTGTGTCCAGTCTTTACTGGTGAAGCAACTGGAGAGACTTTCACAACTACCTTCATAGTATACAGGTCAGACGGACTAGGTCAATGTGAATTAAGTACAGAGGAGGCATTAGGCTGAACTGACAAGTTAAGACATAGTTCACCTAGACGAGGCATTTACAGGACAGTTACAAGCCTGAAACTGAAGAACTGCTGGGCAACAGGTTGCCAGCGTAACACCAGTGCACACAAAAGATCCTCAAGGGTCTGGTGCTACAGAAAAGCAAGTGTGATTTCCATCCCCGCAGATTAGTAGCAGATCAGATCACTGTGCACAGACAACCAGAGTCTGTTGGAAAGAGTACGCGCAGCTTCTGTAAAAGAAAATCCTACCAAGACCACAACTCTTCCTCCCAGCTGGTGCCAGCTTACATATCCCTCTGAATTTGGGGACTGAGCTGTTGGATCCACTGAATATCTGGGTTGAACGCCGGACAGTCTTATGGAAGGGATCAATCAGGATTATTTTGGAAAAAAAACTTCTAGTGTAGTTTTCAGCCACCCAGAAGGGGCTCAAGACTTTCTGTGATAGCCTGCACATTCCTCTGCTACATATTGCAGGCTCTTGGCAAGCTTCACCATCTTAAAACCACGATGCAAAGGTTTGCTGTACATTGCAATGTTTGCAACTACGTGCTTAAAAGCACCATGACGCACCCAGATGAACTCAGCAGCGGAGAAAAAAAATCCCATAACCTTGCTTAGCCTTCTATTCCAGCCTGTAAGCTTTGTTCTGATGACTGGGGAATTGGATGTAGGGCAAACAACTGGCAATACTGCCAACAGCAGATACATGAAAGGAAGTTCGTCATCTGTGATTGCTTTTTTCCCCCTAGCTTCTGGATGTACTTGCAGGCACCAATCTACTTGCTGATGGTGCCAAAAACCTGAAAAAGTCACTGAGGTGAGTCCACAAAAAAAAAAACAACAAACCACAACAGGTTGAAACTCAATTATTTCTCTCCACTCCTATCTTTAGCACTGCTGGAGAAAAATCGCAGGCTACTGGTCTCAACCTGGGGAGCAGATAAATTCTCAGAGCAGAAAACAAATCCAGGTTAAAGCAACTTAAGCTGCAGTTCTTGGCAGTCTAAAATTAACAACGTCTGGTTGCAAGGGTCCCATCTCTTCCCAGACTGCATGGGAAGACCCAATCCCTTAAGCAAGCTCTGGCATTTAGCACACTAAAGACTCGGCAATAAAAGTCTTATAACTCAGCAAAAAAATAGCCTAACAAAAAGCAGCAGAGTATTTGCTGCTGACTGATCAAGCAGAAACAGCACAGCAAGCACACACTGATCAATGTAAGGAGTACAAGGGAGGGTGTGGGGCACATATATGAGGATGTTTTCTTTGCCATGGACACGCAGTCTCATCCAAAAGTTGCATTTAACTCACGTTAGTCCCCCAAACCAGCAGACTAGAGCCACACCATTCATGATGCCTGCAATAGATTTGGTATGTGAGTGAAGTCAGATTATGGAACTACAGCCCAGTTCTATAATGTCATGCAAGTGGCTCACAGGATACAAATACAGTGCGTAAGATAGTCAGCTATTCAACACTAACAATACTAAAGGAAAACAAAATTCTGGAAGACCTAGAATTAACCTCAAAGAGACGACATTTCCACAACAAAGCTTAAACATTTCTTTCTAAAATTAAATATTCCCTCCAACACCACATGAAATACAGTCAGTCTCTCATAACTATGTACAGAACACCTTCAGTAAGATCCCTTCAAACGTCAAAACTGAATTTCAAAAACCATCTCATCAGCCTGGAAACACTGGAAAATAACCACGGTGCATTTTAATTCTGACGCATTAAAACCTGTGTATTCATGTTTTGTTTTGTTTTTCTTCACTCTTATGAAAGCAAAAAGCTAATTACATTTTCAAATTAACTTTGAAAATTACACAACATTTCTGAAGCTAACACGAAATTACAACTACATTGTGCACCAGCAAAATAAATAAAGCCTTTCAAAAGCAGTACTGGAGTGCTATGAAAATACTGTATGCTACAACTCTGTCACAAAAATATATAGTACAAAATTGCTAGTTTTGTTAAAGATAGTTATTTGGTATACTACCAAAAAGCCCCCAACAACTCACTATCCATGAGCAGATCCCACACAACCATAACTCAATCACTATTCTGTGAATTAACTGAAACAAAACAGCTGTGGACCAAATCACTGACCTAAGGGGCAATATTATCTTGTTGTTATTAAATCTGTGCATTGGTTAGTCAATGAAGTTTCTAAAGGCCAAACCACTGAAGATGTATCTTTACTCCTAGAGACTAAAGATTCAACCATCCCACTGCCTATTTATTTTTAAAATCAACACACTTATAATAGTAGATGGCTTTTAAAGGACTATGAAAAAGGCTATAAATTCCTTGAAAACAGAGAGGTCTAAGTTGTTCCTTTTGGATTTCTCAGTGCAATGCTTCAAGGTGCCAGGCCTCCTATTTTCACCTTTTCCAAGGCAGAAGAATCCAACTATCGTCTCACTCATTGGCCAGACTCCAGGCTGCAATTCTTATTCACCAGACGTGACAGCTGGAGGTTGGCACCTGTTTTTCTTTCAGAAACCTGTGACAGTTGGCTCTACTCGGTGATCGGCAAGTTCTACTGAAAACTAAAGCGCGGATTTACATGCTTGACTGTGCTCAGGTACAGGCACTGGTACAGCATCCACCCCATCAACAGCACTCAGCTCTGTGCCAGACCATACACGTCAACAGGAGGTGGCACATTCCACCTCAGCAGTTTACCTCATGGTGTGAGGCCAAACTCTTCCTTTGACCATTGTTTCCAGTTTTATCTCCTTAGAGGTTGCCACTCCCACAACTGCATCCAAGCCCAGAACACAGGTAGCAGTGGCCATCCTTCAGCTGATGGGGGAAACCTCAACTGGGATGAGGGGAAACAGAGGAACGACCGTTTAAAAACACTGATAAACAAGGAACATATCAGCTGTGGAAGCAATAATCACC
This sequence comes from Nyctibius grandis, assembly GCF_013368605.1. Classification (NCBI taxonomy): domain Eukaryota; kingdom Metazoa; phylum Chordata; class Aves; order Nyctibiiformes; family Nyctibiidae; genus Nyctibius; species Nyctibius grandis. The sequence continues at coordinate 18,648,275 of NC_090670.1, forward strand.
TACTGCCTCACTTTGCTGGTTTGAATTTTCTTTTTTAAAAACAAACAAAAAACCCCACCAAAACCCAGCTTTGCTTAAAAAGTTGTTCACAGACCACAATTTCAAAACCTATCAGTTTGAAGTCTTCTGACATCTCAAAGCAAACGTGGAAGCGCCGACTTCCCCAGATACCTCAGGGTGAGCCTGTCATTTCAGCTCCCCGTTACTCCCTTTCATAGAACCTGTGCTCCTAAACAGCTCCATTTCTTTGCTGTCATGAATTGCTGTGCAAATCAAAGTCCATTTTGTTAGCTGGCTGAAGTCAAATAGTAAAGTCTCCAGTATCACTAGTTCAAAAAAATTACTGCTTAACAAATACTTCGTTTGCCATTTGAATTGTCATTTCCTTGGGTTTTATTTTGGCAACGCTTCTTATTAACTGTGTTATTTACTGTGTTCAGAAAAGCAATATCCCTGTTCCCTGTTCAATATGAACCATTACTGAGTTACGGTTCAGTTCCAATTCAGTGAAAAATTATTTATATACATAACATTCTCCAAATTCATCACCTCCACAGAGCTCTGTTATTGACCAACGTTTGCCTCCATTCATCTCTACCTCTACAAAGACATAAATCTTATTTAAGCCAAAAGCAGGGTGGAAAGAACAGTAAAAGCTTCTCTGCCAAAGCAAAACAGTTTATTAGAAAACCAACCCCACTTACTAAGTTAGTAATCCTGTTAGACCTCAACAGGTCACAGAGACCCAATTCGGGCATCTCTGAACTCACAGTGAAACAAATAATCTACTCAAAAATAAGTTATTCCACTTTGCATCAGAAGCTGCCTACAGAGAGTTAATCTAACAGTCCTTAGAGATAAGATATTAAACTTGCATCTATCATCACTATTCTCCAATAATAATCTTGCCTTTAAAAGAAAAAAAAGCATCAGCATCACAGTTTAAAAGACCTATCCCATATTCAGACACAGAAGCTACGAGTGACAGCACTGAACTTCTATATCAGAAGTATCTGTGGATCATTACTAACTGCTATGGTATCTGTGGATCATTACTAACTACTGTGGCTGTACAGGAGGACATGAACAATTTACCAATGTCTGCAAGTGTCAATCGAAAAAAAAAAAAAAAAAAAAAAAGAGGAGGAATTTTTAAGCTAGAAATAAACTGCCAATAATATGATATGGAAAAGATACGCTTTGCACAATAGCCTGATAACTAAAGACTTTCAATGGCAAAACTAATGTTTTCATTCTTGAAAACTTCATCGCCAGAAGATTTCTCAATCTAGAACATGTTACCAAAGCAGCTCCCTTCCACAGGGTGGACCATGAGAAGGAAAAAAACCCCACACTGATGCCTAAAGCCCAAATCCACGCCAATGAACACAGAGAGAATGAGGGGCCTTTTAAACTATCAAATCTATTAAGCTCACTACCAAAGGCAACGCATCATGTATTTCTTATCATAAAGTGATTAAGATCTATCTAAACTATTTGGATTGCTTGCCCCCACTAATCCTATTAAAGGTTACTATAAAGCCATACTGCTCCAGTAAGTAGAAACCTTACACTCTAAATCTAAAATTTATTCAGTCATTTTATACCCTTTTGTTGTTCTGGCAGTACTGGCATCTAGTTTAAACAGTTAATTTGTGTCCCTATGTCTTTCTCTTCCTATAGACACATACATATGCACACACAAACATATATATACATACACCAGCATGTATGCACACATACACACCGCCCCCCAATCAAATTTTGTACCTCTCAGCTATTGTTCTGATCCTCTAAAGCAGCCTAGCTCTTCTCATCTTCCTTTGCAAGCTGATCTCACACTTCTTCCAGGCGCTCGGGCTGCCCTGCTCTGAAAACAGAAAATGTCTTTCTCCTGAGAGTAGCAGAACCATAGTTTTACAAATAAGATCTCAGCCACTCTCTTGTACAATTGTATTTAATACTCTCTATTTTTACTGATAATTTCTCTTAGAAATAGCCTCTTGCCCTTTACATACCTATAGCATAATGAAGGCTAAGAGACAACTAGCAGTCAGCTGGTAAGAACCAAACACCACTAAGGAGAGAAACAAACTCCTAACTTACAGAATCAGTTTTTAATTACTCCTGAAGTACATGAAGCTGCTCTATAAAATATTGATTTTCATCCCATTCCTAACAGCATAGCCCCTAAAGTATTTCAGTCATTCCTGTGTAGCATTCTGATCTTCCTCCCAACTTTGCCTCATTAAAATTTCATTCTAATCTACCCATTGCTGGGGGGATGGGGTGGGTGGGGTGTCGGGGAGGATTGCTGAGAAAAGACATCACTTCTGGCTCAATACATCCCAAACTGCGAGTTGCTGAAGACTAGAAAAATATTTGGGGAAGTATCATTACACGGTCACTGCTTGTACCTTACTTGCCACCCTACCTTCTCTTTCTGCTCATCTCCATTTTTCAACATTCAGTAAATCAAGGAATCTTGTTTCACTAGAGAACCATAGTTCACTGGCTCTAACAGGGCAGCAAAAGGGTAAGCATACCCTCCTCTCAGTTCCGAAATGTCCATAAAAGAACGGCGTTCATGAGACTAGGACAGACGGGATGTCTAGAGCAGAAACAATTATGCAACATGATTTTTGGAAGGTCTCTTCTTTGACTTGTGCTAGCAGACTTAAAACTGTCTAAGCTATCCTCAGAGAAAGGATTCATTGAACAGTAGCCTAAAAAGACAGAGGATACTGTGACTAAGAGCACCCAAATGGAGAAAACTATCCTGGGAAAAAAAAAAATTCATTGAAAATTCTGTGACTTAATTGAGAAGCAACAATAGCCTTTGAAGGATTCAAACTAACAGGAATACAACCATGACTCATTTCAGATATGATAGATAACATTTAAAAAAAGTGTATGCCTCCAAATCAAGGGAAAGAACAATCACAACAATAGTCCATTTCTATAGTCCCTCTCACTACTAACTTAACAAAGAAAAGTAGATTGAGGTACCACATTTTTTTGCAGTAAGAAGACAAGGTAGAGATAGAGTCTCATCCAGGTTTGTCCACCATAGTAACATGGTCAGGAATAAAACACAAGCCTTCCAAACCTCACTGCAGTGATTGATCCTTCAAGTCACACTTGCCTCCTCTACTAACAGGGAAGCTGGACAGAACCTGCAAAACCCTAGAGACACTCAGAGGTCCAATGGCTAATCAGTGTTTCTATGTAAGATTCTCTCTTTTTTTATAGACTAATCCAATCACTTAAAAACAAATAGAGGTCTTATCTGTCGAACCATCTGAAGATTACTGATCTCTCTGCAATGGCCTCTTCCAAGAAATCTATGGCATCTCCAAAAACCTAAACTTCAGTATCAAAATGTCAGAGATCACTCTTGACTGCTCTGGTTTTCTCCTCCAGAGCAATTTCTATTAAACATTCCACATAAAATGACAACCAAGAACATGCTTATGTTGCCTAACTTTTGGATTTGTGTGTGTGATCCATACATTTAGGTGACTACTGCTCAGAGGAAGAGTATGTCACATCGCCAATTTGTAGCATACGGACTTTTAAGATGAAACCATATCTAAGCATGTCTCAATGGCTTAACACCTTTCCTTGGGAAAAAAAACGACACGAACATTTTCTTAAACCAAGACAAAATTTCAGTGAAAACTTCAGAAACAATCAGACCAATAGCCTCCAGAATTCAATTTAGGAATTTTGACAGTCTCAAACAGGCTGCAAAAATTTACAGAAACTGTACTAGGAACCATTCAGGAACAGCCCACTTATCTAGCAGGGACAAACGTTTCTTATTTCCAACCGCTTAGCATAAACCACATTGTAGCAGCAGAGCGCTCATCCCCTTCTATCTTCATCTGTCCTGTCTGCTGTAACTGCTTTCCACTTATGACAAATAAGACTCATCTGCTGCTGAGCGTCTCTGACACAAAGAGGAAAAAAATACACTTAAGTTAGCACGATGGTGTAGGGTAGTACGCAGTCTTTGAGTAGGTTATTCCACGCCACTCACATTACATATGTAAAAAAACTTAACACCTTGAAATCCTCCAGAACGAAAAAAGACCAAAAAAAGCAGCTGGCAGCAAATAACCTAAAGCACAGATTTCCTATTCTCCCAAAAAGAGGCACTACTGGGAGCTACTTTTTGCAGCTGCTTAGATTTTTCTATGTTAAAATATAGTTCAAGCACAGCAAACTGCAATAATTCATCCTTGAGGTGGAAAGAGACCACAATTTTCAGTGCACAAGGGAAAATTTGTCTCACTTCAATATTTTTCTGTGAAATAAGAGAAAGGTAATTTGTATTCTATTTATCCTTCTTTATAGCCCTTTATTTTTAATGCTTGGTTATATCCAGCGTTCCTTCCAAATGAACAGCACCAGTCTTTATCTTCTTTCCACTTTTATTCCCAGTATTTTACAGGAATTCAGATATGATGGTGGCAAGTGTCCCACACAAAGTTTTTGCCACCTGCCTCTCCTCTATCTGTTTACTTTTCCATTCCAGTTGAACTGAACCAGATCCAGAATTATGCTTCTGTTTCTTAAGGAAGAGTGAGTCTAATCACTAGAATTTCACATTCTATCAGCACGTTAATAGGGATTAGTTTTAATATTACATTTCCATTTGGTTCTTCAGAGTTTGGGTAACTGCTTGTACAACACTACTGAAAGAACTTGCCTTCTGTCTCTTGGCTGGCAGTTTTTCACCTGGACCAGTGGCTTGCTGAAGTTTTGTTCTCCTCATGCTTAAGGGATACATCACTTGCAGTTACTCAACCCCTTCAGGCGCTGCAGCAGTCTTTGAAGAGGGCTTCTTGCCACGCTATGACTACACCTTTTCTGTGGGTTTTTCAACAACCTCCTCAGCCTCCAATACTCTCTCTGCAGAAAGACTACTCAGAGAAAGCCAGTGCAACACTGTTCTGACTGGCATTCATTGCCTGCTTAATGTGGCAGTCAAATTAAAGTACTGAGGACTAAGAAAATACTTTTTTCTCCTTATAAAGCTTACAAGGGACCTCTACCTAGCACATCATCTTCCCAAAAAGTGCTAAAAATGTGCTAATCTTTTAGCACATTTATCTATACAGAAAAGAACTGCCTTGCAACTTGTCATTCACTGGCAGCTGAACTTAGCCTTGTGCTCAGTTACTGGGTAAGGAAAATGGTGTGGCACCCAATCCTTATATTCTGACAGTCACCTGGAAAATGGGCTGGAAGCGACCAGATTTACTTAGTTGGCCCAAATTGTTGCCCATCAGTGGAGGATCACAGACTTTTTCCACCTTTCCTAATACACCTAAAACTCATGAACTCCAGAGCTTCATCCACACAATTCTTCTCTCTGTGCAAAATGCCACGTGGAAAACAAGGAAAGTGATTTAATGCTCTGGAAAGGATGAAGCAGAAGTAATTCTGATGCTGATTAGAAGAGGATTATGACAAGGATCCTTCCCTCCTTTCTCTCCTGTTTCAAACACGGACTCCCAAGTACCACCCAGTAAAGCAGGCAGTGTCGCAGATGCTGGAACCCATCATGTGCAGGGAAGCCTGGAGAGGAGACATCTGTGCTGGCAGAGGGGCAAAAGATAAATTACAGCAGTACGTCTATGGGTCGTATATTACCAACACCACAGCCCTAGGCAGCACCTTGCCAAAAATGCCACAGAGTTCAAGCTAATGGGAAGAAGGGCATAAATGAGATTTTCTATGGCATCAAGGATTGTGAGAACTCACTCCCTATAACACAGAAAGGCATGAGTCTCTGGGAATACATACACATCTCTATATGGCTGCTGTCCCAGTGACCTTGCCACAACTCAGCGGAGCTGTTCTGCATTCCATAACATGTCATTCTCATTAAATTAGCACTTTAATAACCTTGGCTGCAAGTATGCAGTGTGGCAAAGCAATATCCACATACTCACAACAAGCACTGCCTTCCAAGAAGCTATCAAAGCCCAGTCAGATCACAAAAATTTAAGGCATATCCTGTAAGGCACAGAAATGTATGTGCAGTCCGGAAAGGGGATAGCAGGAGTGGAGAAATGTGACAAATGCAACAAATATCTCACTGAATAAATGTTTATGGCCAATGGAGCAAGGCGGGTATCCCACTTAAGAAATGAAGCCCTTTACACTGATCCCTTCTGCTAAGATTCCAGTTATGAAAATTAAGGGCTTTTTAAAAGGTCATACAAGTCACCCAGGAAAGATACCTACTGTTGATTACAGTGCTGGGCTGAAAGACACCACAGCTTTTGGTCAGTCAGCATATACCACAGCACTAACAAACAGTAAGGAAATCTAGATAATGTATCAATCCAAGTAAAATCATTAACTATGTGCTACCTGAATGCAGCACTAGGACCAACTAATCAGCTACATTCCATTTTATGGCTATTCCACTCCCTAACATTCTTTGTTATTAGGGACATGTTTTTGAGAATTTGTGAATTAACTGCAGTATAGCTGCCCCATCTCGTTATTTAAACGTAAACTTTGCAATGCTAAACTAAGTACCAATACAATACCCCACTCTGCAGGAGCATAAACATCAGAAAAAAGGTCAAGCATTTTCATAATGCTTTGCTAATGAGGGTCAGGGCCTGACTGGACTTGTTTTGGCCTCCAGCCTAGCAACAGTTTCTGTATTGGCCAAACTCTTGACAAGTCTACTATTATTTTTAAATAATTTGCATCTTTCCTGCCTTCCATAGAGACTCTTACCACAGAAACCACCAGCATATGGCTCAAACAACTTCTGTGTTAGCATACTAGCACTTCTACTTCTGAAGACAATAATTTGATGCTATGGAAAACGTGCATTTAACTGTAAACAAGTACTTAATGTAAAAATAGACAGCTTGCCATACTGAGTTTGCTCCATTAATTATGGCAGGAGTCTTGAGAGAACCAAAAACTATGGACTAGATAAATGTATTTCATTCATTGACTGGTCACAGCCTAGATCTGTAAACTAAGCAAACGGAGCTAGCTGGGTCTTCCAAGCTTTTATTTCCTGGTTATCTCTTAGTTGTCAACAGCAGCAACTACTCCCATCTATCCGGAGATGAGCAGTTAAAAGGATATTTAAGGCTTGATAATAGAACCATCCATACACTTAGATGATATCTACTTGTTTCTTAACAGATGTCACAAAAAAAGTGCCAACATTAGATTTCTCTTGTTTTAGTATTCAGTGCTAGATAACATTACAATTATAAAGGTGTCATAAGAAACATGTTTAGCTCACAACTGAAGAAGAGGCAGAGCTTTACACTCTTAGTAACTCCAAATAAAACACTTGCATTCTTAAAACATTAACTTCTCAACAATTTCTAGCAAAGAATATTAGAGTTAGATGTACACATGAAGTAAGTCAAATCCAGACCAAAACTGTATTTTTCTCACAGGTAGACAGGTTGAATAGGAATATATAACATCAAAAACAATGTCAAAATTTAAATTTGCAAAATCCGCAGAACTCTTTATCAGGAAGTTCTCTTCAGTACAAGATAGAGTAAAAGAAAACACGACAAAAGATATGAATGTAACTAAAACAAAGGAGGCAATAAAAATTAATGACCAGACTGATGGCACAGGGAGAGGTGGCTGCTGACTCCTCCTCCCCCTACAAGGGGTATGAGAACAATTAACTTCCACAAAACTGGTACTGCAGTGAATCACAGCATTTATTATAACTTTGTGGTGACTGCTTTTAGCTGAAGAAACAAAACCAGGGTCCATCCTTAAGACTGCCTATGATGTGATCTCCGATACGAACAGAAATTACCTCATTTGGACACACGAACAGCTCACTAAAATGAGCTTACAAAGGAAAAAGCCCTCAGATTGCGGTTAACCTAATTCGGAGTTTATCATAGCAATATTTTCTCCATTCACCAATCGTATCAGAAGACAAACCTACTGGCAAAGGTAGGTTCTTTCTGAAGCCATGCAGCTTTATCCCTTTTCCTCCTCTGCTGTACCAAGAGGCATTCACCAGTCCTGCTTTCAAATATGCTGGGAATTCCCTGCTGAGCACTGCCAACACCAGCCAAAATACACATTTTTCTACTGCACTGTATCTTAAAAACATCTACCGCAGAATGCCGCTCTGAAAGAACCACCACTTCATATTCCAACATTTAATATTCAGCAGTAAAGACCGTGCTAGGTCAGAAGAAAACACTGAAGCTTATGCAAAACCACATGACACACACATGAAAAACAGAATGAAGTCAGACAGACACCAGAGAACACTTCCCTGTCCCTGTTTTTCGTTGCTGTGTTTTTTTGTTTTGTGACTGGTGTTGATCTTTAGCCATGACCAAGCAATCATTATAGCTGTTGTGTAATGTTACCGAGTGTGACAATAAATACGAATTATTGCACAGAGTCTGCTACACAAGTAAGTCCTGCAGAGAAACAACAGAATTTCAAACTTCTGACATCAAGAATAGTAATGTCAATAGGTACAGCTGAACTCTGAGTAGGGATTGCGGAGGAATAACATTGGCTTTTTTAAGACAATATGAAATTAATACTTTGGTAAGCTTCCAGGCAAAGTTTCACAAAAACTGTGAAGAAACAGTTTGTATGTATGTAAAGAAAAATACACCAAGGCAAGCAAGGAGTCAAGCACAAGGCTCCAACTTTAAGCATTACAATAAGTTGTAGAGACTAAAACAGGAAGGCAGGCTGCAGCCAAGAAACAAGAAATTGAGAAAAGCATGATCATAATCCTATGAACTTGCAAGCCATAACATTTTTATTTACATGTATATGTAAGCATCTGTACACACCTACGGACAAGTCTAATCTTCCTTCAATGCCTTAAAAGAAAGCATCAGACAGTAACATTTTGGAAAAAAATCCATTTTGGGACTGTACAGGAAGATTTAAAACTATTTCAATCTAAATTACTAGCAAATCACCACCACTAGTGCCAACATAGTATCAAGACACAGTAACTACGACAAAAACTTGGATGGCCAGTAACAAACCGCAGAACCATTTCTTTACTACAGGGTCAATTTACACTCACTCTGAGCAGAATCACAACTTTCTTCGAGTGTGAAAACTAACAGGCACAAGATCAGCTAGCTCCACGTTTTTAAACTGTATTGAATTTAAATGTCTCCATACTTCACTAACAAAGAATTAAGGTAGTGTAGTACTGCTACCCAATACCCTTCTAGGATACGTAAATTGACAGATCTTAGACCTGAAAACACAACAAAATACAAAGGTCGGGCACTTCAATACTGCAGCATCTCTGTATCTCTGTCCCGTAGCCAAAGGGAACAGTTGCTGCAAAATACTACAAGTCATCGATGAAGAAAGGAACTGATGGATTTCCAAGCTAAGCCTTTAGGTCAAGACTGGATACTGCCCAGAAAATATTTTAATCCAGATGCCTTCAATCACAGAAGACGGTCAAGCCACACAGATTATTCCTGTGGCAAAGAACGTGGTTGCCAGCAACGCTTCTGACAGGTGGAGCCTCCGCACGTGCACAGGGCTGGCAGCCTGCGCAGGCACGGCAGGTCTGATGCTTCCCTAAAGCACCAGATCTACCACAGGTACACAGAGCAACTACACACACCGTTTAATGCCTCTGGCACAGCTCTCCCCCGCCACGCCAGATGAGGAGGATATGAGCAAGCCATCATCTAGGCATTTGATGCAATGCACTCACGGTAAACATCTTTCCCAATAGCTCCTCAGCCAGGTGGGAAGCAGGGCACGGGCCGTATTAGCCATTCCAGATGCAAAATCTTGTTCTTGGTTACCATGTACCAGATGACAGGGGCAGAACAAACAGTTCCCCTTACAAATTGTGTCAAGTATGGGTGGTCACCACTAAAATAATCCGGTTCGCTAGCAAATGTCCTTCAGGAGGGGACTATAAGAAGCAAACAACTTGCAAATGCATTAACCTGCTGGACTGCCATACAACATCTTCCCACAAAGTTGCTGACATTAAAATTAAGTAGGCAAGCTGAAGAGCTTGAGGCAGACACTGTGCAGGATCAAAAACTCAGAAGGGTGATTTCTGCATGCCAAGGGAAATCTTTATAGTGAGCAGAGATGTGAGAATCTAAGAAAAAAGTCCTCCTCATTCCCCACAGCACAGCTTCAACTGAACTCCTCTTCGCACACTTACCCTCCCCATCCTGCCACAACCTTCCTGCACACACTTGAACTTCCGCTCAAACACTTTCCTACTAGTAGAAAAATAGCAGTGAGTAGTGTGAACCTTGACCCCTTTCGCACTGGTGGACGGCCCTTTTCCACTTCCACGATGGAAGGCAGGACATGGTGTTGTTTCCACTGATCACAGAGGCATAGGGCTGAAATTTATGAAACAGATATAATAAAATAAGAAAACCAATATCAATACTAATACAAAAGACACAAAGTTATACTCAGCCTGTAGAGTGGTGGCAAGACCCTCCAGGAATCACAGCCATTGAGGAGAAAGAGGTAGAGGAGAGGAAAGCAAAGAGCCCCCTATCCCCACAAGCTTTCCCATTTATAGTGATCCTGACATAAATATTACAGAACACACCTATGGGCCAGCCTGGGGCAGCTGCCCTGGCTTTCACTGCTGATGGCCTTGGTCACCATATAACGGCTGGCCACAAACTGAAACAACATGGAACAGAAAAGGGATTCTATAATTTTACCCCACAAAACCAGGACAGTAAGAAATACAGGAAAAAAGGCTATTCAGTTTTCCTTCTCCCTAAGTAAGTGGGTAAAATGCTTTTACAACTCTTCCTGCATCCCCTTACAATTTATTTCTATTGCCACTTCTAAAAAACCTGCCTTTAATCAACTGCAGTGTTCCATAACTTTACTCATCAAACTGAGTTTCAAGAACAGTGTCTGAATGACACTTTGTATAAGTGACAATTTTTGTCTTGGGCAGCAATTTGCTAATTTTGTATCAGCTTCCACACCTCCAGGATAAGTTTTACATTCCTTCCACACCTATAGTTTGAGAGCCACCACACTGGTAGAAGCAAGGGGAAAGGGCATGCCCTGCAGAACATATCCTGTGAAGAAGGGAAGGGGTGGCTTAGAGAGCAACTCTATGTGAAGTGAAATTACAGGCAGAAGAAAGCTCTTCAAGGAAGACAGTAATAGAATAAAATGTTGGCAGATAAATGGAAGCCGACAAGAGAAGAGGAAGCCGGTGACTGGAAAGATTTGCTGAGCCTGTTCTCACCAAGAAGTTGCTGGACAGATTCAGTATCTTCCAGCTATCTTTTGACTCCATGAGTCACTCTCTCCAACCCAGCAGCTCCCTAGCAATACCCTCGACCAACACCCCATATCCTGTGCTTTAGGAACCACAATCAGAGAGATGAAAACGCCAACTATTTTATCCACGTATGGGCTGTGCCAGAGTCCACAACCTTTCAAAACAGGCATTTTGTCTCATTCCTAGTAACTGCTCCAAATTTCCTTCCCTTCAAGCCCTGCCGTGGTCCTCATCTCAGCATCAAAAAGTTACAAAAACCCGGAGGTGTCACAAGCAGGTTTTGTTCAAAAGACAACACACCAGAACCCCTTGTCCAAGTGATTCAGCCACCTGCTTTTTCTTTGATCGTGCCCAGTTTCATTGTTCGAAGACCTGCAAGGAATGTGAGTCATTCTTCGGTGAGGATACCTGCTTATAGGTCTTTCATCCTCCCTGTAATTAATGTAATTTAAAAAAAAATATTTCTAGAATTCACATACACATACAAATTTTAGACTACTACTCTTCGAACATATATTTTGGTCTACAGACAAAACTTCCAAAAGGATTCCAGGCAGAAAGCTGCAACATACATTCACTGAAAAATGCCAGTTCTCATTCAGGTTTTTTTGCCGTACAGGATGAAGCTCAGCTTCAAAGACAACATCGTATCTTTGTGAGCTACCCAGTTATCGATAAGACTGCCTGCAAATCTTTTGAATGCCAGAAGTCATGCTGCCTCTGAACGCTTAGCAGGAGCAATTTATTCACCAACCTAGAATTTTACACATAATACTGAACAACTTTTTCAAAGTTGCTTCCCCAACTGCACAAACCTAATCAGCTCACAAGGCTGCTGAAAGCAGCAGTTCTGCCATCTGTCTGCTTATTCCCACCTCACACTTGTGCAGGCATGAGTGTTTGTGAAGCCACGCAACGATCTAGAGGGAACCAGTCTCTGAAAACTAACCAGGGAAAAAAAATAAAATTACAATTAGATCATTTCTCAATCTGTATGACCGTGCATGCTGGCACAAGCATGGGAAGAAGCAGAAATTATATCACTAATTTTAATGGCGGTGCCATTTTCAGAAGTCCATTGACGCAGCAACTTTTCACCAGGTCTAGCAACTAAATCTGAAGAACACTTAAGCGCACATGAATTTTAGAAAAATACAAATCATTTTACTTAATTTGCTATGGTGTTCTTGTTAAAGTAAGAAGTGAGAGAAGAAAGGCGAAGTGATCTACTGCTAACTAAGAGGAATCAAAGTGCTTACTGGAAAACATTTCAGTGGCGAGATCTTCACCCCTGCCTCAGTTTCCTCCACTAATAAAACAGAAACAGTAGCACTAACCTGTTCAACAAAACATTCTGCAATACAATTAAAAACCATAATAACAACAAGGTAATATTGTTAGAGAGACACAGAGAGAATACAACTCTCCCACAGCAATGAAAGAGTGAAATGGCACAAAGCTGATGCCATAACCTATAGTGGTCTGGGATGGAGAACAAACACAGGACAACACAAAGCAAAATGGCTACTCAGAGCAGCAGTTCCTAAACAGTTGGTATCTACAAAGGGACAGACACGGATTTACAAAACACCTGGGTAAAGAAACTCACAGTGGAGTCGCCCTGCCCTCCTTTCACTATTGGTACTCTGATGTAACCACACAGGAGTTACGAAGAGCATATAGGGAAGACTTGCTGGGGTGGCAGGTTAGGTAGGAATCCACAGAGCTGGGTTGTCATGACAGCAGCTGAAAGTATGCAAGAGATGTATAGATCCTGGGTGTTAGCACAGAAAGGACTCCAAATAAGATCATTAATACACTACATTATTTTAAACACCGAGAAGCATACACTACATCTCATTAATGAAACACGGACTGCATGATAACCATCTGCATTGGTGAGGGTGCAGGAGGGTCTAGGACACACACAAAAAATATGTATTGTTAAGTACCAGCAAAGTACGGGTTCTCACAGATTCGACAGTCATACTACACATAAGAGGAAACAAGTGTCGTGCACTCTGGAGGACCCACGCACTCGAGTCTCAGCTGAAGCTTGGAAACTCACCACCTGAGCTCCATCCCATTTAAAAGCAAAGTAAAACAGTAGAAACTTAATTTCAACAACCCCTTATGTTAACTTTGCAATCAAACACACTTAGAGCATGCAGCGACTCGGTAACTCATCCCAGCTGAGAGGAAGTAACTTCCTGTCAGAGAGGAGTTACTCCCTGAAGCGTCTGAACTCCATCTGCAACAGCACACCCGGTTCCCCAGCGCAGGCAGGCTGCAGGTGCTGACATGCTGGGCCACGCTGTCCTGGTGGGTCACTTCCGAAGACGGGAGGGCACGAGGTTCAAGAAAAACATTGAACAAGAGCAGCCAGGGATGGGAACGAAGCGCGCCCTTGGTGGACACTCTTGCAAGGAGGCTTGGAAGGCAGAGGAGGGTGGGAGTAACAGGTGTTTATACGATCTGTTCAAAACTCTGGGAATTTGATGTGGTGGATTACTCAGGGACTCAGGATGTCTAACATCGGGTGATCTTCAGGGGTCGTTATAAAGCAAGGGCTCTGCACAGTCTGAGACCAAAGCAGCGTTATGAGTGCCTGGCACAGGGAACGTACTGGCACACCAGTGCTCACAAATCTGGGATTCACACGACAGGTCTCTTACGCTGGGTACTCACCATCCAGCACTGGTGAAGCAGAGGCCCGTACTCATGCAGAACACATGGCCAGAGAGAGGCTGCCCAGTGAAGGAGTCCCAGTAAGGAATACTGGTGACAGGAGCATGGAGCGGGCTACCAAACACGAACCAGGAGCGAGGAGGGGGCACTGGCCACAGGGCTTCGCATGAAGCGCCCGCAGTTGGACGCTGCCGCGAAGCCAGGGCCCCGTGGAGCCCACGCCGGGGCACGGAGCCCGGCACGACGCTCGCACAGAGGCGAGTTGCGCGGAGCAGGGCGCTGCCCGGGCAGGCACAGCCCGGCCGGAGGTGTCAGGGAACGGGGCGGAGATGCCACCAGCGAGTCCCGTGCACGACGGGCCGAGAGGGGCCCGGCAGGGTTAACTGTGCGCCCGGCCGACCGGGGCACGCCGCCGGGCAGCGCGGCGCGGGGCGCTCCCGGAGGCGAGCGGGGCGCGGGAGGGCAGCGCGGCCCCCCGGGGAGCCCGGCCGGCGCCCGCACGGCCGCGGGGCGGGGGCGCCCGCGGGCCAGGCCCCGGGACAGGCGGGCCGCACGGGGCCAAGCGAGGACAGGGGCCGGGCGGCGGCGGCGGGGAAGGTGCCGGGCGCGGAGGCGGGTGCCGGCAGCGCGGCCGGCCGGGGGAGCCGGGCGGGACGGGCGCGCACGAGGCGCCCACGAGGGCGGGCGCGGGGCGGCGGGCCGGGGCACGGCGGCGATACTCACTAGGGGTCGTTGGTGAAGCGGGGGCTCCGCGGGGGCTGGTAGCCGTACAGGTGACAGTAGAGCACATCGAAGCAGAAGCAGCACATCTCGGCCGACACCACCATCTTCCTGCAGCCGGGCCCGCCGGAGCCGGCGCCGGGGGAGGGGAGCAGCGAGGCGGCCGGCGGGGAGAGGCCGGCGGGGCCCCCGCCGCAGCTGGGCGGCAGCGGCGGGGAGAGGGCGCAGCCGGCGGCGCCCCCCACCAGCCCCCCGAGGCCGTTTAGGCGGGGGCCCCCCGGCGGGGGCAGCGCCCCCGGCTCGCCCCCCGCCGCCGCCGCCCCGCCGCAGTGGGAGCCGCTGCCGCCGCCTCCCGGGCCGGCCGAGCCCGAGGGAGGGGAACTGGAGAGTTTCTGCTTCTTCACCCCGCAGCAACCCGCCGCCATCTTGGAGCCGTCTCCCCCCACGCAGCGCTTCCGACCCATGGCGGGGGGGCCGGCCGACCGGCCGGGGGACGTGCGGCGGCCCGCTCCGCCTCCTGCCGGGCCCGCTCCGCCTGCAACGGGGAGGGAGCGGGAGGGAGGCGGCGGGAAAGGGGGAAGAATGAATGAGGAGCAGGAGGGACAGGAAGATGGAGGGGGGGGAGAGACAGAGAGAGCTGCGTTAGAGCGACCCGGTGAGTGGCCCCGGCTGACAGGGCCGGGGCTGAGGGGGCACCGCGGCCCGCAGGTGCGGCGGGGCCCGGTGGCCTTTCCCCTCCCCTCACACGCCGAGCCACCCCCTCTCGCCTTCCCCCCGTGCTTTTTCTCCTCCTTCTGCCAGGGAAGTGGAGCAACTCCACCCCGCGTGCTAAAAAAAAAATAAATAAAATAAAAATAAGCCCACAAACCCGAGCTCCGCAGGAGCCGCACGGCAGAAGCAAAGCCCTTGAGATGGTTAAAAACGCCCCGCTAAATAATTCAAGTGACCTGAGATGCCTTTTTCTTGGGAAGAGAAGGGAGGGGGGGAAAAAGCGAGAGGCTGTGTTGGAGAGTGCTTGGGTGTACCTATTAAACATGCAGCCGTGATGGCTAAAAGCCACAGGCTTTATATATTTATATATATTTAATTACAGCTTTGGCAGCTACTTCACATCCAAGAAGCAGCGGCTCAGAGCATAGGCCCTCTGCTACAGGGCAAGTGGCCGTCACCCTGAGAGACCACAGCCCTCGGCCGGCAGCCCAGGCTTCCTCATGATGAGACCTCCAGGGAAGGGAAGTCCAGAGGTAAAAGGATGTGAGTTTTGCAGTGCTCTAGACATCTAAAATTGAGCTTACCAAGCTACCGGGGTGGGAGGGGAAATGTGTTTTATATTAGCCTCACATATAGATATATCTGAATTTATGGAGAGACTTGGAAATGGCCATCAAGTGCTTCAAAAGCTCTGTGTGTGTATATTTAGAAAATAACACCTCACCCATCAGTATTTTGCAGCCGTCTCTGGCATGGGATGTAACAGCTGTTTAACATAGAATAGCAACACTACAATATCAAGGAAGACAAGGGAGTGAGGACTGCCACATACAGTTAAAATAATACGGCAAGTTTCGAGAGACAGACGGTCATTATCTGAGCTAAAATGCAGTCTACAGAAAGTTTTCACAGTTGCAAACTACTTAGAGAGTCAGTTTTACATTTCTTGTTGGACATGGTTTCTTCAGCATCCTCATGGTCTTAATTTTGTCTGGATCTTGAGTTATCAGGGATTTGAAGAGAAAATCCCCAGTTACTAGAGCTCTAATACTAATGGGTTAAAAAGCCATTGAGGGTTTCTCTCCAAATACTGGCCTAAACTTCTCTTGCTTTGACTGTGAATCATAGCCTGAGGTGAAACAGCTGCAGGGAATAACAGCAAACAGAAAGGAGAACTAGAGGGTGTAAAGCAGTCTTTTCCATTTTTAAATTTATGTTTGGAGCTGAAGAATACTTGGGAAGAGAACCCAGTTCCCCTCAAACAACTTTCAAGTTTCTTTCAAAACAAAGGCAGTGTTTTCCACTTATGGGATTCATTTGTTTAAAATCAGCAGTGACACCTTCTGTTGCTTTTGGGAAAATAGTTTCTCCAGGTATTTAATTCTGGCTTTTTCTAATCTTTTTTACCATCGCACATTATTTAACACCAACATTTCTAAAAATATAAAGTAATTGCAAAAGCTTATGGTACAGACACAAATATAAATCATTCACTCCCCTGGGACAGATATTTGTAAGGTTCAGTGTAAGAAGCCTCAAAGCTAGGACTGATGATAGCCTTACACAGTATCAAGACTACTGATAGTGCACAGTGATCACTTTTTGATTAAATATTGTATTGCAAAGGTCCCTGAATGAAAGGGTAAATTAAATATATTACTTATTCATTAAAAACACCTTCCTTTTTCCACCTCTGCAGATGTTCTTTGCTGTATTTGCCTATGGCTGTGCTTCTGTTTTACCTCAGTGCAATGTGATGTATACCAAATCTCTCTTTTGTAGGACAACAGCAAATATATGAACACAACTGTGGAAATTATTGGTTAGTGGAATCAGGAAGACACAGTTGTATTATCAAATATTTTTGTCAGTATCTTGGAGAGAACTGCAGACTCCCAAAAGATTTTTCATAGCTCAATGGAAAATTTCCATTTAGAAAAGTTTATTATTTGGATAAGACAGCTTCAGTTAACTGCAACATCTGTTTCATTGGCCCTTTGCTTCAGTTAAGTCTCAAGGACCTTTACATTTCGTATTACAAGGAACCCTGAACGTGTTCAGTTCCTTCATGTATATAGTACTTCTATATTTTGCTAACTTTAGCAGATTTTCTCCTATTGGTTGATGACTATCCTGTGCCTCATATGCAGTCAAATGTACTGAGTGAATTCAGTATAAAAAACAAACTCCTAGCAGTACGAAGGGAGTCAGTGTGGTAGTGCAATTAGATCAGTTTAATTTAGGTGTGATGTAGCTCTCCTTTATGACTCCAGCTGTTTAGCACTATTGCTCACCTCATGTTCTAAAGCCCCAGTGATTTTAGAATTGCCACTTGTAACAAGTGAGAGATTGAAATTAATTTTTTAATTAAAAATCACAACCCATGATTCTTAAAAAGAGCTGTTAGATAATTTATGATAAGAAAAATAGAATTTTTCGAAAGTGATCCAAAGCTGCTCTGAAGGATTGCCCTTCTTAAACAGAAAAATCAGAATGGCTGGGGGAAATGCTGTCCTAACCGACATGATCCAATTCCTTTTGAATCCGAGGTAAAATTTGCACTGACTCTAGAAGTCAGATTGTTCTCAAATAGGCCAAAAGATGATCTATGCTCTCAGCATTTTACAGTCTCATTACAAGACAAGAACAACCAGAACAAGGAAACAATGAGCCAAAATTGGCCTGCATCAGTAAGCAGGAGCGATATAATCCTGGCCTTATTAGTATCAATTCTTTTAATAGGCACTGTGACAGGTGAGGGATTTAAAAGGGTACTTAAAATAGCATGTTTAGACTGTGGTTCCATGTGCGTTTCTGCAGTAGTAGTAATGTTGGTTTAAGCAGCTCTACCTCAGCTAATTGTTCTCTTTCCTGTCCCACCCATTCTGTTGTGTTCATTCAGCTGTTTGTGCAGATGTGAGGCAGAAGATCAAGCTATAAAACAATTATTCTTTTCCCTCGATTATTTTTCAGCTAAATCATTTCTCCAGTCCGATTTATCAGAGGGCTGCACAAAAATCTATGTTGGCCTATTGGAGTGGCTATACAAAATTGCGGATTAATAGCCTTGGGCAGCTTAAACAAGACTGGTGAAAAATGAGAAGATGCAGCCTAAAGTGGCATTGCACATATTTATGGGGAAACTGTTAGAACCACAGAAGTGTTTGAATTTTAAATAATAGGTGAAGAAAGCCACTTGAGGAAAGATGTGAAAGATAAGGGGTGGATAGAGGGCCTTGAAAGTGAAGGGAAGTAGTTTATGCTTGAGACTGTAGAGCAGAGCTAGGGAATGAAAGAAAGGGAAACGGAAAGCCCTCCTTTCAAAATATATAATTTTCCACTTTCTTAGGACTAAAGGAAACATTATACCACAGTTAATTCTGTAAAAAATGAACTCCAAAAATTGAACAGTGTAAACAGCTAGCATCTCTATGAAGTTGTTAATTATTATTCTAGTGAGTAGTTATTCTGCAGAAGAGTCTGTACTTACATCTCCCAAAATTCAAAGGTTAAATTCTATCTTTGTATCTTCCCATCATAATGATCTTTTTTTGGATGGGCCTGCCATAAAACTGGAAGATTTATATGCTGAGAATTCCTTTGGTCTGAGGAGTTTCCACCCGTTGTGGAGACAGTCTAGATGACTTCTCCCTTGCCCTGCAGCCTACAAGGCATTATGGGTGTAGCTGGGAAGAAAGGGGGTTTGCCTGTGTTGCTGTCTCACATTGTTCCCAAACTGGTCTATCACACTCTTGAGGCTCATGCGAGTCTTCCTCAGTATATTCTGCTCAGACAGAATGGTTACTGTTCTTCAGTATGTTCCCTGTCTCAGCTGTCCCCAGGAGAAATTAGATGCAGCTCTGAATCTAGGCCAGAAAGTGTGCACGAAATCCAATAAAGTTAATGAAAGTTAACTTGCACATGCCTGAGAACAGTAATTGTTCCTACCAGTTAGAGGCCATATCCTGCTATTGTTCCATATATCAAGCCCCTATTGAAGTCTTTTCTAAAAAATCTTGTACAAAAAGTCATCTCAGGATGTGATACCAGCCAGCAGACAAAAGGTCCTCACATGCTGTGTTACTGGAATCCTGGCCCTGTGTCGTATTTCGAGCTATGTTATAATTTCACCATACTGTGAATCCAATCTGTGTTATTTTAAAATTAACATTGTTTTACAAGCATTTTTCACTCTTACGCAAATTTAGGGTTTGGTCCTGTTAAACCATCTGTGTGTGGAGCTTGCACTGCAAAACTGGGCATCGGTTTGTTAAAAAAAAAACTACAACAAAACACCCAAAACAAACAAAAAAAGCCCCCACCAAATCGACCCCCAAAACAAACAAGAAAACCAAAAAATCACCATGTATTCTAAAATGTTATTTCTCAAACTAAATACCTAGGACTGGACAGTTTTCTAACTAGAGATAAAAACATTAAATGTGTCAATGGAGTCAGAAGAGTTATTTAATTAAAAACCTAAGGATCAAAGCACTTGCAATAAATGAAAGGTGAGACTAGTAGCAGCTTTTTAATGGAATTCTTTTCACTTAATTCTGTGAGCTGGAATGGTCCTCGAATATTATGTTAATGCAATATCCTATCCTTTTT